>NC_063227.1:19085249-20404416 GCF_020740725.1 Corvus hawaiiensis | reverse complement strand
GGGAGAAGGTTCTTCCTGAATGTGAGGTAAGCAAGCATGGAATCTAGGGTGATTTTTGCTCCTGTTAGAGTTTAAGGGTATTTTGTACCAGTGAGTTAAGTGGATCAGGATTTATTTCAGGATTCTAGTGTCTATTCCATGGGCTGTTCATCCTGTGCTGGCTGTGGCAGTGTTATCTTACACAGCTGAGTTCTGATGGATCCTATCTAAACCACTGGTTTGCTGGGGTTTTACAGGACAAGAGTATTAGATCTAAATCCTAGATCTTGTAGATTGAGGTCATTTATTAAGAAGCGTAGTTATGGGCTTTTTATTAACAGTATCTCAATTTAAATAATAGAAAACCAAAAAATGTAGTTTATGTGGTAGTTGTTCTTTCATTAGAATTCGAGGTCCAGTGGTGTCTGAAGCTGCCTAGTGTTTGTACAGGTTCCCAGAAACCTGGGACCACAGTTCAAAGAAAGTTGGACATCTACTTTTATTAATAGTTTTTAAAGTCTCAAAACCAAATTATTTCTTAAATATATTCGCAAAAGAGTGTTTTCTTAAACCACTTTTTGGTAAAGACAGAATAAGCGTGTTGGAGGCCTATGGGTTGGTCTGGTTGTCCTTTCGTAGTCCCACAGCCACACGAGGATGGTGAGCTCTTTGTCCCCAGCAGTGCTCAAACAAAGGCGAGTTCATGTCTTGCCAGGGGCTGTGGCTCCCCTTCTCCCTTGCCCCAGACTTTCTTTGTGCAGCCTTGTTATCTCCTTTTTTGTGGCTGGAATGGGCAAAGGAACCAAAATCAGTGTGGAATATTTCCATTCCCTTGTATCTGTTGCTGCATCTCTGGCTGCCTTCAGAGAGTAGTATAAAGCATTACTGCCAAGCTCTTTTCATTCTTAATGTTTTGGCCACCTTGTCTGCTGAACAGTTATTTTCTGTGCAGACAAAGCAGCACACCAAGTATGAAAATACAGATGAGTATAAAGTTACAATTTTATATTGCATCTTCTCAGTATTGAACACTTCCTCTCTAGTGATTTCAGAGTCCCATTAAAGTTAATGAGAGTTGAGACCTCTGAGCATCTTTGCAAGTTCAGGCCATTTCAATGCACAACAGAAAGGAAATGCAAATATTAAAATACTCCCAGCAACCTCACTAGTCTTTGGTAAAGAACTCCATTTGTCCTGGGATAAATCTGTGTATGTGCCACCCAAGTCAGCCAGACTGATGAGTCTGTGTATGAAAAGTATAAATTAATCCTGGTCTAAGCTCACATGGAGCAGTTTACAAGGCATCAGCAGTAATTTGTTCTTTATGTGATCAATTAAAATGAATATGTGGCTCTTACCTTTTATATTTCTCAACACTATAAATATTGCAGTGTAAGCACCAAGTGGTACATTACTGAAAACCCTGGGTTTAAAGAGAGAGCTCCTTATTGGGTTTTTTTTGCCATGGTTCTATGATTTTTTTTCCCCAGACTCTACAGAACTGTGACCTTTTTATTGTAAAAAGAAAAGAAGTACAAATACCACCTGAAACGTCAAAAAGAATACTTATGTCTGAGTAAATTGAAGAGTTTGTTTATGTTATTAAAATATTTTTCATTCATTGGTGTTTCTTATTGATGTCTATTAATTATCCTGAAAACATCCCCTTACTAGGGGCTAATTATCTATGTGTACAGTGTGGTCTACATTGGAGCAGGAAGGATTCTGAAGCCACACTTCAGCCATTAAAGGGGAAAAAGTGCATCTCAGGACTAATGTTAACACAGGCAGAGATTTGCATCATTTCCTCTAAACTGAAAAGTCATTTTTTCAAGAAAACTTACCGGGAAAATTACTTTAAAAACCCCCAACAAAACAGCAAAAGATATGTTAAAATAACAGTACAATGGGAGTCTCAGTGCAGCCTTAATTGTAGTTTGTTATGAGTATCAGTTAGTCTTACACCATTCAAAATATTACAAGCTTAAATTAACATTTTATTGTTATTATCACTTTAAATATATTAATACAGGAAGCACTTTTAAACGTTAATACATAGTATTCATATATTATGTTTTAATTTGCGTTATTCATTATGAGAGCATATCGAGTAACCCAAAGCATTTCCTAAGCATTTTCCTAATGTCAGCACTAGAAAACTTGTGGCAATCTTATTTATCCAAGGATCTTTGTGTTTCTTCTGGAAAAAAAAAAAAAAAAAGAGGTTTGAGCAAGACATTTAAACTAATGAATCAAAATCAGATATGTGCTCATTATTGGCTGATTATTACTCCATCTGCTCGGCGCTAACGTGAAAATCAATTACGGAGTCTCCTCCCGCTGGCAGCGTGCGCTGGGCTGGGGCACAGAGCCCCACACCCGCCCCGTGCCCCTGCCAGGCCTCTGCATCAGGGTAATGGTGGCACAGTGGGGACAGGAAACCGAGCTAATGAACTCGTGTAATCAGCTAAAATCACTGCACAATGGCAAACATGCAGTTAACAGAGGTCACTGTTTTGTTGTGTCACACCACTAATCTAGAAAACATATCCGAGGGGGTTTCTTCCCTTTGCACATCCCTCATGTTTGCATAAAAAGAAAAAAAAAAAAGCTGTGTCTTTAATTCCAAACACAATGTACCAACATTTGGTTTAACATCAGAAGTGCTTAAAAAATACCATACAAGTGCTATCTGGGGAGATTTCTTTCTCTGGTATGAATCATGTCTTTAATTTAGTCAGTTACTTTCTATTTATGTCAAGTCTATTAATATCACAACACCTGCAGTTGTCTTGATCCAGAAGAAAATGGACTTCTGCAAACAAAATCAAAATCTTTACATTGTAGTTTTCTTCAAAAAGTAATGATAATGAACTCTGTTTGTTTTAAATATTGGTACATTTTTAAACTAGCACATACAATAATGCCCCTGGGTATTTTCTTAACCCTACAGAGAAATGCTTTGTATTTTTATAAATACAGTAGCTGTAGTTCTCTCTCAGGCACACAGTCATGTTGGAAATAAACTGCTGAAATACATAGTGAGGGATTATGGAAATATTTGGTTTATAATTTAGATCTCACAAAACTATGAAAATTAATTATGTGTTTGTTTTATGGACAGAAAAAATAACATTTAAGACAATTACATGATTCACAAGAAATCAAGCTTTTACAGATTTTTTTTTTTTGAGTCAGTTGTGAAGCTCTACTCTTCTATAATCTTGGTTAAGAAAGGGAAATGCATCAGGATCGAATCACAAGTAGGAAATTATCCTTTCAGGACTGACAGGCTGTACAGGAGCCCCTGATGATCTGAGTGCCATCCTCGGGTGGTGGGGAATAGGATCCTGAGGACCACTCAGAAAACCCCTATTTAAGACCTTTGCAAGCCTGCAGTTATTCTGTGCAGGCTCAGCAGTAAGAAAGTAAGTCCAAAACAGAAAGCAGTGTAATCTTTATTTCTCCTAAAATCAGTGGAAAGCATCCCTTATTTTCAGTTTTAGAGGACTGGAGGGAAAAAAACCCCACAAGAACAACAACAACAACAAACTACCCAACTCCTGAAGCCAGACTGTGAATTAGCATCTCATTTTCTAGTGGGCACCACTGGGTACATTTAACTTCGTTAGTACTGTTTGTGCTTGTGTTACCCTAAAACTTAATAAAATCTGGAAGATGTGTGAAAGCAGATCAGTGCTGCTTCCATTTCAAATTGGTTTGACTTTGTTTTTCCTTCTGTACCATGAGTGTCACACTCCTGAACAGAACTGCAAATCTCCAGCTGTGGGAGGAGTAACAGAGTCTTACCTCTGCTCCTCTTGAAAGAAGTGGATGCACCCACAGAGATGGCTTTTTATAGAAGGATCCTGGATATACAATCCTCAGGACCCTTTCCTGATTTTTTTAAAATTAATTTATTCCTTCCACTTTATGGATTAAGTTCATTTCAAATAAATAAAAACAGCATCCAACTTTTAGATCTCAGTATTCTGTATTCTCCATAAAAATACATGGAAATGTAGCTTGGTGTGGAATTCAAAGGTCAGGCCTTCCCAGTTTCTTCTCCCTTGCACAGGTTCAAAATGTTTTTCTTCCTCACCTTTGGCTGTAAAGGAGAAGTGCATGATTCTGTTCAGTGGATTTCTCCTCATTTGGACAAGTCCAGCTGCATCCAGGTATTGATCCTGAGCATTACAGCACAATGAGCTGCTATTATCACAACTCTTATTTACTGTAGATAAAACAAAAAGGTAAATGGGAAAAGAAAGGAGGGTCAGGTGCCAATTTTATTGTATCAAGTTTAAATATCCTTTGATTAACACATTTCTTTTTTAATTTCGAACATATAATCAGAAAATGGATTTAATAGCAAAGAAAAACTGTTTTACGAAGAGATTTTATTCTGTTATGTTTGAGGCCCTCGTATTTCAAGATTGAAAATGGAGAATACAGAACATTATAAAAATGATATAAATTTACTTATATTTGTTCAATAAACAAACAATACAAAGAGGCAAGAGATAAAAGACTAAGCTTTTAATATCTCATAAGGTGTTGTTTATTCTGTATTGAATACTATCAGAAATAGTCACCTGTAAATATTGGTGACATTGGTAGAAGAATGTCTTGATAAACTTTTCAAGTGTTCGTAGGAGATATTTTGGGTCTAAGGCCTGTCCATAAGAAAACAAATTATGCTGGGTAATCGCTCACCTGATCACATGTTTAGGATTTAAGCTTTGTCCAGTAGATGGCAAAAATGAGCAGAAATGATTTCTTTAAAGTCCTTTTGGTCTGGGGAGGAGAGGAGGAAGGCGGGGGGGGCTCTCTTTATCTTGTATTTTCGCACCAGGATGGAGTTATCAGGCTCCTGGTTCAGAGGTGCATCGCAGGAACGCCGAGGCTGCTCCGGGTTGCCAAATGGGGCTGGCTTGTAGCAGGCTTGCTTATACTAATTGAGTTTATCCAGCAAATCAGGCTCCTTGGAAAAAGGCCAAAGGCTTTTCATAATTGTATTGACAAGAAAATGAATATGATAAATGGTGTTCATTCAGCTGAGACAAGATTTATAGTTTTCCTCTGGCAAGGGCTGAAGAGAAAATATTTATAATAATAGTAAAATTTGTTTTAAAGTTGTATTAGGTGATGTCTCAAAAGACTTCATTAAAATATTTCCAAATATTTTAAGCAGCTTCAGGTGTTAAGTGTAGCATCTTCCCAAAGTATCCAGTAATGAACGATTAAAAAAAAAAAATCACACAAACAAACAAACCGAAACAAGAAAACCAAACCCCTGGATATGAAAGTCATTTATTCTTCCTGAAATATTGATATGTCAAGCTGTCAATGACGATTGCAGTACCACAGCTTGGGAAAGTTTATTTGTCTTTTGTATTTGGAACATGTGGGCTCTGTAGTTTGTAGGTCAGTCCTGAACGAGCAGGTGTGGCCTGGAGAGCCCTGAATACCCACAGGTGGACAGGCAAAACCTGGCTTTCCCTAACAGTGGTGACTCTCCTTATGTATTTTATTCTACTCCCAGGCTGCCTGGATAAGATGTTGAGTGTTTAATCTGTTTTTTCCATACTAACACCAGAATGCAGTCTAAGGTCCTTGGTCTGGAGTCAGATACATCCATGGAGGTTCAATCGTGAATTCATCTTTTTGATCTTTTCATTCAGTGTTTCTTACAGTTAGGTGGGAACTCATAGCAGTCCTTTCCTGTGTTCCTCCCAGCTGATTCTTGGGTTTCAGGATTTCTGTTCTCTGTAAAAGAAAGAGGTTGCATAAGAACGCATAAGAAAATGGGTTGAAAGAATTAAATCATTAGGTTTACTCAGAGTTGCAGTCAACTCACTCACACCTGATGTCTGTGGTGAGTGTATGAAGCTGCCTATACAAAATACCTGAGTGTAGACACAGACCCTGAGCTCATAGAAAAGTGATCTGCCAGGGAGGGTGTTCATCTCATGGTCACTTAAAGGTTCCAGTTGAGCTGGATACTGGGCTGGCTGATCCTATGCTGCTCCAGATGTGGAAGGACAAGCAGTACAATCTTATCACTAACAAGGTTACATATTTATCCAAATTCATATCGTATTTCTTAACAAAATAAAACCATGGGCAGCAATAAGATGGCTTCTTCATTATTATTCTGATTTTGAAGAACTAAATTCCTGAGTTTTGTGTTTTAACTATTCAGGACCAGGCACAAGCTTGAAAGAGCCAAACCACTGTAGAGATTGAAGTTTCTCAATCACAGGAAGAGAATGCGTTTCTCATGGAACAGTAATCTGTTTGTAATAGCAGCTACTGCCCACTTGCAACTCAAACCTCAGTATCACTTTTTGCAGCTTGAATTCCTTTGAGCTTGAACGACTGCTCAGGTTAAGTTCATGCCTTAGCCAGATTCCTTGAAGCTTGTGGTTAGAAACACTTAAAAATAATATTCTGCTTAAAACCAATTTATTCCACCTTATTGGATTTATAAAAGAAGCAATAAATTGCCAAAGCCTTTCTGTTGACTCTGGCTTTTATAAAATTTGACTGTAGTTTCCAGTCTTCCCTGGTCAATGAATATGGACTCAATGCTTCAAGTTTCTGAATTAAGATAGCGAATCATACTGGATGTATTAGCAGCCTCTGCTGCTGGCTTACATTTTGCTTGGAGGGTTTGGCTGTCAAGTTACTCTCCTTGCCATGAGATCTGAAAAGGTAATTGCTTTCTATCCCATGAAATTCCACAGTGAGGCTGTGCAGCGTTGCACCCTCTCCCTGCAGTGCTCACGGGGGTGCTCGGAAGGCTGAGGAATGGGGATGACTTAGGAGGGTTACAGCTCAGTTCTGTACCTTACGTGGCATCTACTGCCTTTGGAGAATATTGACCATCCTCTCTTGAGAGTGAGCTGGATTGGAAGTCTACCTCAGCAAAAATGTAGCTGCCATTAGTGAGCTTTTAGAGGTATAAGATGGCATGGGTCATCTGTGCCCTTTGAGAGTATTTCAGGTAAGTGAGATATGAATTTAAATCCCAGTTTGTTACTGGACAGCTCTCCATGGTGTGTTTAACTCGTTTGTTTGATTCAGAATGTGAAGAACTCCATAAAGGAGTGAGAAGCAAAGCCTAAAAGTACATTTCTCATGTCAGCCTCTTCCCCTCTATAGTTCAGCTGCAGAGCCTGGGGCAGGTGGCAGCAGGATGCAGCAGTGTGGAGCTGCCTCAGGCAGCAGCAGCCTGTCCATCTGTCCGTCTGTCTGTCTGTCCGTCTGTCCACATGGTGCTGCTGTTGGTTGGCAGGGCTGTGGCTGGGCTTCAGCTCCACCCCGGAATGGGGTCAAACCACGACACAGCTGGGGCTGCATGGCCTGGAAGTGTGAAACCCTTCCTGTGGGTCAGACCTGGATTTCACAATCCCACTCAGGGTCTGTGTTCCCATTCAGGGTCTGTGTTCCCATTCAGGGTCTGTGTTCCTGTACATGGTCTGTGTTCCCACTCAGGGTCTGTGTTCCTGTACATGGTCTGTGTTCCTGTACATGGTCTGTGTTCCCGTACAGGGTCTGTGTTCCCATTCAGGGTCTGTGTTCCCGTACAGGGTCTGTGTTCCCGTACAGGGTCTGTGTTCCTGTACAGGGTCTGTGTTCCCGTACAGGGTCTGTGTTCCCGTACAGGGTCTGTGTTCCTGTACAGGGTCTGTGTTCCCATTCAGGGTCTGTGTTCCTGTACATGGTCTGTGTTCCTGTACAGGGTCTGTGTTCCTCTACAGGGTCTGTGTTCCCGTACAGGGTCTGTGTTCCTGTACAGGGTCTGTGTTCCCGTACAGGGTCTGTATTCCCACTCAGGGTCTGTGTTCCTGTACAGGGTCTGTGTTCCCGTACAGGGTCTGTGTTCCTGTACAGGGTCTGTGTTCCCGTACAGGGTCTGTGTTCCCATTCAGGGTCTGTGTTCTCGTACAGGGTCTGTGTTCCCATTCAGGGTCTGTGTTCCTGTACAGGGTCTGTGTTCCCGTACAGGGTCTGTGTTCCTGTACAGGGTCTGTGTTCCCGTACAGGGTCTGTGTTCCCATTCAGGGTCTGTGTTCCCGTACAGGGTCTGTGTTCCCATTCAGGGTCTGTGTTCCTGTACATGGTCTGTGTTCCCATACAGGGTCTGTGTTCCTGTACATGGTCTGTGTTCCCACTCAGGGTCTGTGTTCCCATTCAGGGTCTGTGTTCCTGTACAGGGTCTGTGTTCCCACACAGGGTCTGTGTTCCCACACAGGGTCTGTGTTCCTGTACAGGGTCTGTGTTCCCATTCAGGGTCTGTGTTCCCACTCAGGGTCTGTGTTCCCGTACAGGGTCTGTGTTCCCGTACAGGGTCTGTGTTCCCGTACAGGGTCTGTGTTTCCACAAAGGGTCTGTGTTCCCGTACAGGGTCTGTGTTCCCATTCAGGGTCTGTGTTCCCGTACAGGGTCTGTGTTCCCATTCAGGGTCTGTGTTCCCACTCAGGGTCTGTGTTCCTGTACAGGGTCTGTGTTCCTGTACATGGTCTGTGTTCCCGTACAGGGTCTGTGTTCCTGTACAGGGTCTGTGTTCCCGTACAGGGTCTGTGTTCCCACTCAGGGTCTGTGTTCCTGTACAGGGTCTGTGTTCCCACTCAGGGTCTGTGTTCCCACTCAGGGTCTGTGTTCCTGTACAGGGTCTGTGTTCCCATTCAGGGTCTGTGTTCCTGTACAGGGTCTGTGTTCCCACTCAGGGTCTGTGTTCCTGTACAGGGTCTGTGTTCCCGTACAGGGTCTGTGTTCCTGTACAGGGTTTGTGTTCCCACACAGGGTCTGTGTTCCTGTACAGGGTCTGTGTTCCCGTACAGGGTCTGTGTTCCCACACAGGGTCTGTGTTCCCATACAGGGTCTGTGTTCCCACACAGGGTCTGTGTTCCTGTACATGGTCTGTGTTCCCATACAGGGTCTGTGTTCCTGTACAGGGTCTGTGTTCCCGTACAGGGTCTGTGTTCCCACTCAGGGTCTGTGTTCCTGTACAGGGTCTGTGTTCCTGTACAGGGTCTGTGTTCCCACTCAGGGTCTGTGTTCCCGTACAGGGTTTGTGTTCCCACACAGGGTCTGTGTTCCCACTCAGGGTCTGTGTTCCCATTCAGGGTCTGTGTTCCTGTACAGGGTCTGTGTTCCCGTACAGGGTCTATGTGCCCATACAGGGTTTGTGCTCCTCTACAGGGTCTGTGTTCCCACACTGATCTGTGTTCCCATTCAGGGTCTCTGTTCCACTTTGTGAGGTTCACAGGAGCTGCCTTTATTGGTTGAATAGGCAATAGCCTTTTCCTAAGAACAGTCACCATTTCTCCTCTTTAAACAAAACGGAATTATATGACAAGATATAAGCTTAAAAATTTAAGATGTTTATTATTAAACAAAACCACTTACTAGATTAGCTAGATCATGTTTTAATAGCAAATTGTATAGCTAAAATCTCTTGGTTCCAAATAAAAAACTGGTTTAATTCTTTGCCAGTCAAGTTGTGCTGCCTCATTTCCGTTTACCATGAAGGTACCATGCTGGGCATCTTCATGAACAAAATAATTGGAATTTTCAACAAGGAGGTATCATTTCTCATTTTGCCTTCTAAATCAGGCTTACATGGAAAAAACACTGAAATATTTGATATTTGAAAAAACAGAATAGTTTAATCTGGCAAGAGGAAATTAGGGCCTAAAAGCTGAGACCTGGCTCCCAGTCAAAAACCAGTGTGTAGGATGTGTACTTGGTCCCTGAGTGACTGGCCAAGCCATAAGGCAGAATTCCCTGTATGGTTTGTGTTGACTTGCCTGCAGTGACTCCTCCTTTGGTTCATGTTGGCTAATTATGCCTTCTATCCTGATGGTAGTAGTGGAAGTTTAACCTGTTTTTATTTGCTTGTGCACTCTAATAGTGCTGCAGTTTGTTTTGTGGAGGAGATTATTAAAACAGAAACACAGAACTCAGAAAGTGGTGAAAAAAACCAAGAGGAACTGGAACAATCAGTCTTAAGCAGGAGCCAGCTCTTCAAGCCACCTTCCCTATTCATGGATTCTTCAACCCGTTGCTATTCAGAGGCCTTGTTCCCTTTAGCAGGCATCACCCGCGATGGTGTTTGCATGAGCTGTGTGCTGCATTAGCCTTTACAGATGGGCATGCACTGTACAATGTTCTGTGACATGGTTAAAATATGTCTGAGAGTATCAGACTGTGCACTATGCCACTCTGGGAGGGAGACGACGTGCTGGTCTGGCCATTTGCCTCTGCCAGCCATTATCATTTTGTGTGTGTGGAATATACAAATATTCTTTACCGGGGACATTTTATTCATTCATAACCACACGGATTTACTCTGGAGTTTGCAGCAAAGGGCCCTGCAAATAAGGACTCAGTCACTAAAAAATGGGACTTGCAGCAGAGAAAGATCCTTCCTGGTGTCTAGGATGGGGAAGACACTGGGGTGCACGGCCGATCAGAGGTGGGTGAGAGCAGACAGGTCACAGAGTGACGAAGGGACCTGCAGGGATCACTGAGTCCCACTCTTCAGCGAGTGGCCCTACAGGGACTGATCCCATGCCTGTGACACACCCAGCCCGGGGCTGCTCTGCTTCACATCCCTCAGGGGTCACTCCCTTCTCCTTCAGTCCCAAGAAAAGCCAAGGGTAGGTGTCCCTAAAGTTCTTTAGGAGCCTAAGATCTATATTTGAAGTTCACTTTTAGTCCTGAACCAAGAGTTAGGCTTCCTTATCATAAAGACAGATTGGAATGAGGCAGCAGGGCCTTTGGCAAGGACTCTTATGAATTTCCAGATAGGGAACAAAGTGCTTGGTAGTACCTGTGATTCAGTAAGACAACCTGGTGCAGTCTCCTCCAGGTCTGAGTGTTCCTAAAAGCATCTGTTATAATTTACACCTGGAGAACTGCCATGGGATTGCCACAGATGTTAGGTAGCAAAAGGAACAGCTGGAATTGGTTTCTTTTAAAACACTATACAGATGAAGGAACTGATAAAAGTTAGCCTGACCGCTTGGGTGATGGATTTTCTGAACTGTGTTCAGGCTCAAAGCATTCCCCAGTCATGGAAAGCTGTGTATGTATTGTCTGTCACCTTTCCTGGTTAAAAGTTTTCTGTCTCTTGTCACAGGCTTGTTACTCTGGCAACACATGAGATAACTAGAGTTCATATCCCTGAATATATATACATACATCCATAGAGTTAGTTTATCATTTAATTGTACTCTGTAATCAGCAAATGTGTGTTTGTTTGTTTGTTTTAAGAGTGAATCCATTGCAGTTTTCTGCTCTCATGAAGATCTGAATATTTTTGTGTTATTTTTTAGATCACAGCATTTAAGTGTTGATGTATCATCAAACAGAATTCTTCTCTTCAGAGAAGCCAGTAAAATGATCTGTACATTGGTAGGTATTCATTAATCATTCCTCTGCAGTGTAATTCTTTGCCTGGCTCGTGATACAAAAATCCTGTTAGTTGATGTTGCTGAGCAGTGATGGATTTGGGGAATGCTAGCAGGACTGGGAGGTGCTGCAGCCAGAGCCAGCCCTTGGCAGTGCAGGGCTCAGGCCTCGGCAGCTCTCGTTCCCTGGCTCGGGGTTCATTCAGGTGCCAGAGCTGCTCGTGCCACCTTTGCCTCGAGGGCTGTTTGGCACCTACAGATGTGAGCGGCAGAGACAGAGACACCCGGGAGGTGTTTAATCCAGGCTGCTGATTGACAGCTGTGGGCTGATCTTATGTATTCAAATTATATTGCAGCACTTCCGAAACATAATGGGACCATAACAGCTTTACCCTGGAGCACTGTTAAAAGTCTTTATAATAAGTTGCTCCATTTTACTACTCCCACTCATGCATGCAACTGCAACAGGTCTCTGACACCAGCAGTTTATGTTACACTCCAACTAACATTGCAGCTGACGATTTTGCTTCCTCAATATCTTGAAAGGAACATTACCAAGCTTTTGTAGAGGAACCTCATTTGTAGTTAGTGTAAACTGGAAGAGCCGTAAATGGCTTGTTTCATTTAAAGAAAGAAAATTGGTGCATCCAAGTTGCTTTTACTGCATTCAGACTGATTTTTGGGTCTGGAAATTGTGTGTTACATGGCTGCCTTTATAAAAACTTCAAATGTGATGTTGCATTTGATCTATAGGACATGGAAACAGTACCTGTGGAATGCCTAAAGCATTTATTTGTAACAAAAAAAATTACACACAAGTAATTTTCAGTCTTTTCAAAATAATGTTTTTGTTTCTTTTGCAAATATACTGTGTTGTGACCAAAATTTTTCAGCTGTGTTCATCAGTAAATTTGTTAGAATGATTAAGCAAAATAAAAATAAAATTTGAAAATGTGTGAAAGATAAAAGGCAAATCTTTACATGATCTAAAACAAAAAATCAAATGTAGTCATGAGGATGATTCAGCCCTATTTGTCTGATGGTACCTGATCCCACTGCAATCATATTTCCTTTTTTTTATTTTAATTTATTTCTATCAGCTTTCACCATCCTTTCTGCACTTAGGAAAAACATAACCATATTATTGGGCATCCATTCAGTTCAGTTGTTGGCATCAAGTTTCTAAACCTTGCTGACTAAACCACATGAGTTGTTTTCAACCTGCTTCATTCCTAATTCATGCCTAAAAAAACCCCCAAAAACCTTTGTAAAGAAACCTTCTTCTTTCAGTTGCAGCTTTTATGGTGTGTACACAGTTCATAAGATTCTCAGCCCTAAGGTATTGGCAGCTCTTGCACATAAGGACCAGACAACATTGTCTGACTCATGCTGGGATTTAATTGTGCAACGTAAAAGGGAATCTCAGCCCAGTGCAGATCTAGGAGTAAAAACTGAGCAGCAGAGCCATGGGGCCTGGGGAAGCCGTGCCCAGAGTCTTCTCACCCTCTTTGTTAAATTATGTGAGAGATCCTTAGGACTGTGTGGCATCTCCTCAGAGGTGAGTGCCACAGGAAAGGGGAAGTGAGCAGAGAATCACAGAGTGGGTTGGGTTGCAAGGGACCTGCTAAAGGTCACCGAGTACATTCCCTGCACTGAGCAGGGGCATCTTCAACCCCATCGTGGCCATAAGAGCTTTCTCCCGTGCTTCTCTTCCATGTGTTTCATAACTGCTTTCCTAGGGAAGGAGGACATTTTACTCAGAACAGGTTTAACAGGAGAACTGTACCTAATGTCCTCCAGAAGAAACATTTAAAATCACCCATCAGTGAAAAGCAGAGGAAAAATGGAGATGTGGGAGAGAGCCTCCACCCAGTATCTCAGGGGGGTTATTTTGCTTTAAAACATGTGCATGTCAACATCAGGGTCCCACCAGTGATCCTGCCAGTACTTAGGTGTGACATTCACAGGAACTGCTCAGGTTTTCTGTCAGGTGAGTGACTGACAGGATTTATTCTGGGCAGAGCCCACTCACGAGCCCTGCCCAGGTGGGAGCAGGGATTTCACAGGATGCAGCTGGCACAGCTGGACTGCATGGCCTGGCCATCACCCTGCTGGGCTCTGGCACTGGAATCAACGCCCACTCAGCCCCATTTCACACTGCTCTGGGAAGGTTTCACTGCCCACTGCAAGTATTTCAAGATCAGTATTGAATAATGGCTGTTTAAAGCATTGGCATTTTTAGCTTTTATCACCAAGTAGCAGTTTCTGAGATTTCTGTTCCCATGTACAGAAAGATGTAACTTCTGGAAATGTGCTATAGGGATTCATTAATTATGTATGATCTTTTGAACATGCAAATTCCTATAAAAGTACTGATATAAATGAATTTTGCATTATTTTCAAATGTCTTCCTGAAAATCTTAATAATTATATTTTTAAGGAAAACTATAATCCATAATACTCTATGGTCTTTTAAAGTCTATTTGTCTTCCAAGCCTGTGTAATCTTGGCAGACATATGGGGAAAAATAAACAAGTAAACCAAGTGATGATAATAAAATTCATTTTGTGTTCTTGAACAATGTTTCCAGACCCTGAATTTTCTGGTTCTGAAAAATTGTGTGATTCAGATAAAAGAATGAATCCATACAGGCCTTCCAATCCTTGGACTCAGTTTTTAAGTTTTCTTCTGTACCATTCTTCCAAGTAACTTAAAATCACAAAAATAGTTAAGATTCTCTCACTCAGCATGATTTTATGACTGAAGTATTAGGAAAAAATAGAAGATGCACAGCAAATGTCAGGAGATGACAACAGACTGTATGTGCTCATTTATCTTACCAAGTCAGCCAGACCTCTTGTATGTGCCTGCAGCTTATGGTGAGCTCCTCAGAGCTGATCAGAGACGCATTTTAACTCAGGATAGATTTGACTGAAATTTATATGATAATAATTTCCTTTTTAACCTGAGAGAAACACAAAGTGATGGCATGAGGCAGAGGGGGAAAACAGAAGCGAGCGTCTCCTTCTTTCATCACGCTGTCCTTGTGGGAAGGCGCTTCCTCTCGGTCTCTGTCTCGTTTAACCCACTGGCTGAGTGGATTGCCACAAACTCTGCCCAGGCTCCTCTCATCCCTAAGAAGTTCTTCTTTCCACCACCTGGATCCCTGGCTGTGTTTGCTCCTCCTGGCAAACTCCTGTCTGAACACCAGGCTTCCAGCTCTGTTGCCTCTCCCCTCTCCTCCCTGCCATGCCCCTGACACTCAGAGTTTCTGGCCCATGGCTCTGTAGGGGAAGACTTGGTCCCTCTCTACAGACAGTGCAGCTTAGCCTGGCTGTTCCTTTTTCTGAGAAGAACGTAACATAAAGCAATAAATGAAAATATGGCTTCATTGTTTTGGGCTTCCATTGGTAAGTGAATTTAAATTTGTTTTAGAACAGGATTTTTCCTCCTCTTTCATATGTAATGATATACAGAAAATGCATGTAAAGATATTCTTTTCAGAAATTTCATTTGCACCAAATTAAACACAAAAATTTCTGTTTAAGTCTTAGATCAACTGGGAGTTTTCTTGCTATGCAAACCTGTAGGTATGTAAAAATGTGATCTGAGGTATGCCTCTGTCCAACACTCAACACTTTGACAAGGAATTAGTGACTGAAGTGAGGTGCATCAGGCGATTCTTCTCACCCACGGTGGTGATTGCTGACATCATGTGCATTCTTCCTGAGTCCGGGGTACGCCAATCAAGGCAGTTTTGGATAACACACAGATACTTCACACATATGGCCTTGTTCAGGTGATACAAATCAGCTAAAATTTATATGTGGCTTTGTTCTGTGTGTGTCCTGTACTGTCGTGTGCAGGAAATAACTGTGGAAATGACTCTGAAACAAACATTGGTCATCCAGTTTGTTACTTTCTTTCCATCTTCAGTTTTACCCACGTTTGTGATGTCTATTTGTGTCCGAATGTTACCTCCATTTCTTTTCTCTACGAGCTGTTAATGTCTGTGTTCGGGCTGAAAAGAGAAGAGGAAGAAAAGGGTAGAGCTGTGTTTGGGGAGGGTGAATATACACAAAAGCTTGTGAGTATGGATGCTGAAATCTTTAATACTAGACTGAAGCAGAGACTCTTTTCTCCCTAGATTGGCATATAGTGATTTCATATGTTTGAGTGCAAAGCAGAAAAAAATCCCAAATGCCTATTTTTAAGATATGCAAGTATGTTGAGTTGTCAGGGAGTAAAATTTGAAAGACGAATTTTTTTGTAGTTTTGAAGAGGAGCACTTTGGCAAGTGCTGAGTTCTGCTGCACAGATCCAGCTGTGCGGATGGGGGAGCGCTGGTGTGTCCTCTCCTTCTGCTCATTTATCACTGATACTGTGCTGCAGACAGCTCTGAGATGCCTTTGCTAATGTGATCTGCTCAGAAGATGGGAAGCCTGGCATAGGATGCACTTAGTCAGGCAATTATCCTTGTTGGGGCTCCACAGCTTCTTGGCAAGGGCTGCTGTGTCTTGTCCATTATGGCTGGAGCCGGTCTGAGGGAGCGATAGTGATTTAAAATAAACATCAGAGAGGAGAGAATTGAGTGGAGTTGGAATAGTGTAGTTCACCATTCTTCATCCCCAATATATTTCACTTTTAATTCTGTGTGTACAGGTCTCCTTACCGTGTGTTTTTGAACTCCCAACGGTGTAGGAATGATGTTTCAATGCATCTTGGGACCATCCATTTTTTGTTTTGTGGTTTCTTTACATTTTAGTAAACCTCTTCCCTTTCATTAGAAAAGGCTGACATAAAAATAATATTTTCAATATGCTGTTTTTATTTATCTATATTCTGTCATGATATACTTTGATGTAAGTTTTTAATTTTGCTTCAGCTTTCAGCTGCTGTAGCAGTTACTGCTCAGGGTCAGCGATGAGGTTAGCCACAGTAGCACAAAACAATTTCCTGTGCTCACAGCTCAGGTAGCATTTGGATGTGGATTAAATTTTACCACATTTTCCAGTAGCCAGACGCAATTATTTCTAATGAGCTTTAAATTGCTTCCAGAACATGTATTTCAAAACTTAGTGTGGTAATCCATTCAGTGTCAACTTCATAAGGTAACGGGTCTTCTTCAAAATTTTGGTTAAATGGATTCTTGCAGTCTAACAGGTATTTCTCAGCAACAGCTGAGCCTGGCAGTGCAGTGCTCAGTGCTCTCAGCTGCACTGCTCTGCCCTCCTCATTCCTGGAGTGGTGGTTCCACAATATATTGTGCTTCGTTTCTAACTCATGTTTTGGAATGGCTTTCTTTTGGCAAATTTATCTTGGTGCTGGGCACACTCATTGTGCTGATTTGAGAGCTTTTATGCACATTTTGTGGATGTGGAAGCTTTAAAAAAATCACTTTTTGAAGCTCTCTCTCGTCTTTATGATTCACATTTTCCTTTTTTGTCTGGGCACTTCTTTGCACTGCCCAGCATTCCGAATGCCTGGAAAGCGTAGCTCAAGCCATCTTTATTGGCAGTGGTGAATAATAAAAATAGGAAAGGGGAAAAGGCAAAAAACATTTTTTGTCTATAAATATGATACATTTTCACAACCTTTGTTTAATCTCACCAAAGTCTTTTTATATCTTCATCTAATTCATACGTGTTAAAATATGATTCAGGCACATTATAATCATCCAAAGTGCTTATTGGTTTGAAGACTAGAACAAGCCCTGCTGAAATGAAACTCAGCCATAAGGAAATCACTTTGTGTTACAGCTTCTGCTGTAAAAGCAATTCAGGAGGAGAGCTGAAAGGAAAGCTGCATGTGCTGACATCTCCCACGTCCCGGGCAGTGAGGGAAGGGGTGGCCATGGGTGCTGAGCCTGGTGATGTTCCCTGGAGCCCGAGCAGCCCAGACTGGTGTTGGCTGGCTTGGAACTTCCCTCTGCACAGACACTTTTTTCTTTCAGCACCTTTGGTTGTACTGAGGAGTCTTTCAGTAATTAACTCATTAAATTGGCAGCCAAATTCCAGCCCCTATTTCCTCTCTAGCAGTTTCACCAAGGTCTTTAAAAATCCCTTTCTTATTCCTATCAGAATTTTGTATCAGCCCTGAGCCCCAAAGAGTTCATAATTTTTGTGAGTGACATTGCTGTCAAGTGCAGGGCAAAACACTGGATTAAAGGAAATTATTGAGAATTTTGGGAGCCAATGTATTTTAAGGTAGTGAGATGCAATTTCTCCCACAGTAAGAAGAAATTGGTGCAAATTGGATTTTTTCATTTGATTTTTAACTCAATAGTAGCACTGGGACTTCAGTGATTAGTCTGTACAGAGTTTTTGTTTTGACAGGCACTATAAATTTCAAACATGATTTTTAAATTCTACATGCCAAAGGTCACTTTTATGTTGATTTAATTTCTTTAAATGGTTTCTTTTAACAATAGGAGTTTATAAAATTGTGTTTTGGTCTTCCACTACAGGGATTATAAATGTAAGCATATCCTCAGTAGCTGAGGAGTTGTTCTTGACCTGATTCCAAGTACCTCTGTAAATTAGTTTATGTTCAGTAGTACCCATTGTGTATAAAAGTATTCCCCTGAAGCTCCTGCTAGATGTTACAAGTAGATCATTCTTTTTTTATCTGCTCAGGCATGGCACTGTACTTCATATGTTGTTCAATAAATGCTCGAGCACTGCTCTGTGCTGGAGCCCCGCCCGGGGTGGGGCGCGGGGAAGCGGCACCGCCGCTCCCTCCCCTCGGCTGCTGCCTTGGAATGGGCAGCTCCACGCTGGGCCCTTCGGGATGAATCCCTGAGCACAGGACACTTCTCCATGGGCTCCGTCCACTTGCAAACAGCAGCTTTCAATCTCACCCTAGACCCAGACTCCTCAGTGTCTCTGGGGAGGGGCGGGCCCCGTGTTCCCCTGCTGCCTTGCTGCACCCAACCCCTTCTGCTCATCAAGGGGTTTTAATTAGAGGGAGGGGTTTTCCTGAAGTAACGAAAATGATGGAACACCAGCAGTAGTGGATACCTCCTAGAATTCATGTTCCCAAACTAAGGGATTCCTGGGGCTTTTTCAGCGTCTTTCCTCATCATCCATTTTTAACATCAGCTTGCAGTTAATTTCCATATTAAGTACATAATTGCCTTCTTGACAACCACTAAGCTCTTCTGTTGCTTATTACAAGTTGAAGGACCTGTGGCTGCAGGATGTCATGCCTGGACAGCTCAGCTACAGACTCAAGGCTCTTCCTTTTTTGGACCCAGAGCTTTGCTTATTTCTAAAGCCAGGTATGTATTTGTGTTGGTGAAGTTGAGATTTTCTGCAGAGAATTTAATAGTGGAGAAGACCAGCTCAGGTTAATTTACAGCACTCTTACCTTTCTATCTTGCTTGTGCCCTGAGAATTTTACTGTTCAACAGTGGTTTCCAAAACCAGTGTCTGCCTTTCCACTTGATCTCACAGACAGAGTTTTGTATTTTATGGTTTTTTTTTCCACAGAATTTGAAATTCACTGATCTTCTCAGTAACTAGACCAGGACTTGTCAAAATGATTAATGCTAATTAAGATGATCTGTCTGGGATGTATTAAATAGTTCACTGTAGGAAGCTAAATGGAGTTTAATTTTTGTAAGTGTAATTTCTTAGTTATGTAAAGATTAAAATAAAGTATCCAGGTTCACTATAAGACTTTTTTCTTTTTCTGCTATGTTTTACTTTTCAAAGAGCTTTTGGATTCTGCTCCTGTTTAGTGTAACAGAGATTTAACACCGTTTGGAGTTAGTTTCTGTGCAGCAGAAGTCTCTGGAATGGTACCTCTTCCCCAATTACACTGTGGTTGTGACTGCAGCACTGGGATAAGAGAGGTGCTAGAGGACCATTTACAAATGTGAAAACCATTCTGGATTCTCATTCATAAATTATTTTTTTGTTTAATTAAGAAGGCTTGATTTTGATTTTGTGACCATCTTTCCTAGTGAAATATTTGCTTTTCTCTTCCCTTCCATAATTCTGATTTACCATTCCAGCTTCTTACAGACCCCAGTTACTTCTAAGCAATCCCTGATCATACTCCCAGTCTTTTTTTTTGCATCTAATTTTCATTTACAACCTGATGGATAAATTGCCTTGTACTTGCTAGAAGTGGTGACCAACATTAATGTTTTAAACAGTAACTTATGCCTTTCTGTCCTTGCATCAGATGACACCAAATGGATGGTACTTTAATGCATTAGGGGTTTGGAAATAAGGTTTTCCCCTTCATTTTTTTGATTGTATGATGTAAATTTGTCATTGCTGGTAATCAATGGCATTAAAGGAAAGAACTGAAATAAGGCAGGGAGATGATTTGCAAGTGGAAATTTGCTTGGGTGGGAAGGAGAGCTGTGCAGAGGCTGACCCAGTTTAATGTTAGGCCTCAATATGTATTAAACAATGCTCCATCTGGGCAATCTCAGGCAAGGTTTTAGGGCATTTTTTAATTGCCTACTATAAAATCCCAACTGCATTGTCATAAGTCCCTCTCCCAGCTGGCAGTGTTTGGGTTGTGAACAGGTACTGCCCAGTTTGCTCACCGCTCCTTGATCCAAGTTGTCATCAGAGCCAGGACAGTACGGAGAGCAGACAAGCCGAGCGTGTCATCTGTGGGCTGTTGTGCTGTTATTTGTGGGAATCCTTGCAAAAAACCTACAGCTCTGTATTATTTTCCTCTAGTTAAAATTGCCAAGAATGATGAGTAGTAACAAAGCCAAGACCGGCACTTGGGTTCTGTGCAGGCCAAGCTTGTCAAGGTCAGCATCAGAGGGCTCAGTTGAGTCAGGCTGCTTCATGGTGGGCAGGAGCTCCAGCTTTGCTGTGCTCATACCACTGCTTTAGCTCACTCCCGTTAATTGCTTCAGGTTTGAAAAAAACTGTCATGAAGACAAACAGACTCTGGGGTGCTGTGAAGATGAGCATTAAACTGTTACAAGTTACTCAGAAAACTTGGTAATGAGACCTTGTGAGCAGAGAAAATCTGTGCAGAGGATTGCCCTGGGATCTGCTGCACAGTGGATCCAAAAGTCACTACTGCCCGTTAATAGCAGCAACAATATTTACCAGTAGCTGTTATTTTTGCATTATAAACATAGAGTTGAGTTAAAAAGTCATTCCCATCTGTGACTGGTAAAACAGAAGCTTTTGAAAAGGACATGTTTGTTTTCTGAGGAGTATATTTAGTGTGTGTATACATCAGAAGCCTCCCAAGAGACCGTTCCGGTAATGGATCAAAACCAGGTTTTGCTGAGGCATGAGAAACTATAAAACCATGTGTTGCAACTCTGTTCAGATTAAGGAATTCATGCTGATAGACCCAGTCATGGTCTGGCTGTACCTCAATGGCAGGAATTCAGAGCTTTTAGTTTAAATTTTGCATACTAATTGCTTAGTGGCTTTTAAGCTGTAGTCATACTTACTTAACAGATCTTTTACATCTTTTACATCTTTCTTCCAAGTAGTAATTTTAAAAAAAGGTTTCATAGTGCCATCAAAATATTTTAGATTTGTAGCTGCTTAAATAAGTCTTTCTTTCTTTCTCTTTCTTTCTTTCTTTCTTTTTCTTTCTTTCTTTTTCTTTCTTTCTTTCTTTCTTTTTCTTTCTTTCTTTCTTTCTTTCTTTCTTTCTTTCTTTCTTTCTTTCTTTCTTTCTTTCTCTTTCTTTCTTTCTTTCTTTCTTTCTTTCTTTCTTTCTTTCTTTCTCTTTCTTTCTTTCTTTCTTTCTTTCTTTCTTTCTTTCTTAACAGGTAATCAGATCCTCTCTCATGGGACTTTGTCAAAAGATCAGGTTCATCTGCTGAAACTCAAGGGCATTTCCATCTGTTACTGTCTCTCCACTCAAATCTGCCTTATGTGGAAATAATGTCAGCTGTGGCGTCTTCAAGTTGAAGAGGGACGACCACTTTGACAATGTACTTCAGGCCTGTGTCAAAATGCTGCTCTCAGTATCCCACAGTGACCTGCTAGTAAGCAATTACTCATCTTGGGAGTCTTTATGTGAAATTTGAAATAACACCACCACAGGCTTTCTGTTGGTATAATGAGAGGGATCCAGAACAGCTCAAATGCAGTTTTCAGTTCAATTACTTGAATTTATGTATATAGTGACATCTGAAATACAGGTATGACTGAAGTGCCACGTGAAACAGGAGCTTTTAGAGAATGCTCACTAGGCTTGTAAAAGAAAGAAATGCAGGTTTTTTTCCCCTTTCTATACTTGCAAACCCATTTTGTTGCCTGCATGCACTGTAAAGCATCCTCATATATCCAGCTACTCTGCAATTAGTTTCAATCTGCAAATTGTCACTGCACTGTGTATTCCCCATAAAATGGAAAACTTTAAAATTAAAGTGCACCATGTTCCCATTTCTCTGTGGGAAGACAACAGATCTTGCATAATATCAGCCTGAATTCGAGCTGTGACTTCTTCTTTGTGACACTTTCGTTCCGAGCTATGGTTGTCATTCAGGAGGGGACAAATCTGGGATAGTCAGAGGTGGTAACACCCAGGTTTATTTTTGCCACATAAAGAAAGTCCACAGAAGTGGAAAGTTGCTCTCAATTAAGTCAGTGTATTGTCTGTATAGTCAAACATGCCCAACGGGCACATTCCCAGCTCTCCAACGCTTAATTCCTAAACAAGAATCCTTAAGAGGAAGATGATGGTTTGATTGAGCTGATGGGCTCAAGCAGGGACCTGTGCCTGTGCACAGCCTCGTAAGGGAGCTCACTTAGGCACCAAAAAAAGTCTCTCTCTGAGGTGGTTTGGGGAAATCTGTGGTAAATCTTGGTGAGGTTTCCTGCAGAAGGCAAGATACGCCTGGAGTCCTGCACAGAACTATCCCAGTCTTCCTGGACTGAGAGCTGTGTCAGATGGCAAAGCACGGGAGTGGGTTTGGACTATCCTGAGCTTATTTTAAATAATAGCAAGTTATATCTAATGGTAAATTTGAAAAGTTGAAATCTACTGAAGACAAGATAATATTTTGTCTCTCAAAATATTCTGATTTATTAGCTAGTTTAGAATTTATCATACTGTCAGATCTGTAAGATCATTCTTCTGTCATCTGTTAATGTTGTTAATATTAGTCACTGCTAGTATCAGTATTTTCTATGAATGTGTACTCCTTTTTTTCAGTAATACCCAAAACGAAGCCACTCTTATAACCCATTTTTGGAGTGTCTGACCCAGGATCATATGAGTTTCATTACCAGTTTAGAATCTCACGTCTTAATCTATATTCTGACCTCAACATCTGAAGGACTCATTGCAGTAGATAAGAATTGCTTTCACTTGGCTAAAGAAAGAATTCAAGTATTTAGATATCTCAGATTTTCAAGGCAGCACATTCATGTGTATCTTCAAAAGAATTAATATGAGGGACAATGGAAGATGCTGAATTTTGATGTTTGGAATTTGGAAGATGCTTGGATTTTGATTATTTAAAGAATGTGATTCTTTTGGTTACTGGAGTTAGGTTCTTTTAAACCTGTAGATTTTTACAGAGAGTGATTTTAAATATTCTTTTCTTACAAGCCAGAATTGTTAAACTTATTAATGTGCCTCTCCTGCAATTGTACTGAAAAGTCATGCATTTGCTATTCAGAAGAAAAATACTAATGTGTGTACAGGTATCTGTGGGGGTTTTTTTCTGTTTGATCAGCATAGCTGTTGTGTAAATAATGCTTGTTCTGCACAGCTGTGATGTGATTTGAGGAATGTAAAGGTATCTGCCCATGGTAAAAAGAAACCAGTTACTCAGTACTTCCAGAATACACTTTGGGGGAGAATCAGAGCCACAGAAGCACACTTGGAGTGTGATACAAACACAGCATCTGATTGCAGTTCATTGAATTCACTTACACTGTTTAATTTATGCTTTTGAACCAGATGACTGTCCAATAATTTGGGGTTTGGGCCAGGGAGTGCTAGTCTAAACTAACTTGGAATATGAAGAAGGAGACAGCATTTGGGGGAAGAAAAAAAATAAACCATGCAGTTACATTCTGCTCACCGGAGAATACCCTGCAGTTTCTGACAGGGAAGCTGTTCAAATCCTTCAGTCACGTTTATTGATTAGGGGACTTACTGGGGGAAGAAATCGGAGCACACCCCCTGCGTGTGTGTAGATGCCGCTGTGTAAGAGCTGCTGCTGCTGCTGCTCGTCACTGCCCGGGGCCAGCCAGGCCCGCAGGAGGGCAGGAGGGCAGGGAGGGCAGGGAGGCAGGAGGACAGGAGGGCAGGAGGACAGGAGGGCAGGGAGGCAGGGGGGCAGGAGGACAGGAGGGCAGGAGGACAGGGAGGGCAGGGAGGCAGGAGGGCAGGGAGGCAGGAGGGCAGGGAGGCACCGGGGCTCCGGGAGCGCTCGCTGCCCTGAACACATCCAGCGCTTTGAGCTGCAGGAGGGAGCCACCGAGAGGAAATGGGCAGTGAAGGGCTGAGAGCAGCATGGAGAGCATTCGGGCCATTCTGTTACATAACGAAATCCATCTCCCGGATATTTGGAGTCACACGTGAGGATGGCACGGTGGTTCCTGCCCGTGGGCTGGTCCTGCCTGTCGCTGGGCTGAGCTGGGAATACTGCAGTGAACCTGACCGTGGCCAGGTCAGCAAGCCCTGGTCCTGGGCTCTGTTATCCTCCACATCTCTTCCGTGTGAGAGGCTGGTTTTGTTCATTTTGTATCATTCACTAGCATACCATGTTTACTTTAACAACCTCTTTGAAATGCAAACTGAACTAATGTAAAAGAGAGAGAAGAAAATGTAAGAGCGAAATAAACTTCAGCTCTCAGGTGTTCTGTTTATTTTTCCCTCTCAAAAAGTGTTGATCTCTCACTCAAGGCAGGTAGGAGGAGTAAGAAACTCCTACCTAAAACTAAAAGTTTTAGCTTCAAACTTTTGTGGTTTAGGCATGTGGGAGCTTAATTATGAAAAACTATTGATTTTTTAGGAACATCTTAGAAAACTTCTATTCCATAGAATTCCTGATATTTTGCTGAGAAAAGTATCAATAAAAATATTAACAGCTCACTTTTTTTCATAAGCCCTAGATTTGCTTATCCAATGCTCTCCTTCAGTTCATCTCCATGTCCTAAAGCACCAAAAATAAACACAAACATACAAGTCCAAAACAGAGTGTGGAATCTCCATCCTTGGAGATATTCCTTGACACTGGAAGAAGTCCTGAGGAACCCGTCTGGTGCTGACCCTGGTTTTGACAGGAGGTTGGATGGAGGATGCTCCCATTTGGTTTCTGCCTCCATCTTTAGGATCCTACTGATCTTTTTCACTTGTTTTCTTGCTAGCTCCCCAAACATGTTTCAGTTGTGTCCACACGCCTGTGCTTACTTCCCATGATTAGTCAGCTGAAAAAGGCTTCTTTTGTTTTCCATTTCCATGTTGCAGTGACAAAGTGAGTATTTTTCCTTAATATCACGTATCAAGAATTGATATTCAAGTCAGCCATTAAATTCCTCATTTGTATTAAAGAAATGTTGTTTTCCATACTCCTGTAATGGTATGTCCAGAAGAAGTAGTGGACATTTTATAGCTATTAATGTTAATTTGATTTTAATCATCTCAAGAGTCTCACCTGTCACTGTGTTTCCCTAAGTCATTCTCCTAAATGTTTTATCCTGTTTAAAATGTTGGTATTTGGGACATTGCCAATTATCAGACAGTAAAATATAAATTTATTTCCTCTGTGTCATTTGGTCACATACATCCTTGTGAGCAGATCCAAGCATTGCCTTTGTCACTGAATTGTATCGGTGCCACAAGAACATCTCAGAATAGTAGGGCTCAGGGCTATAAGCCATATGAGAGGGAATTGTGTTTTAAACTGATTAGAACATACAGGTCATTTTCAGAAATGTTTATAAAAATTAAATAGCTGTCTTTTTATTTTAAAAATTAAATACCAGGCGATCACTTGTCTTTTACAGAAAAAAGTATATGACATTTTTCTCTATTCTCTTTATGTATGTGAAACCTGTGAGACTCTCATTGTCAGCTGTAGGACAAACATTCCCCAAATTCTTTTTCCTGAGGCATGTTCATTCTGTTGCTGAGTAAAGACCTTTCTTGATTGCCCACTTTATAAGGAATATGTATCCCTTCTGAGGCACCTCACTGCAAATCAGCTGTAATGGAAGCCCTCACCTGAGCTTTTATTGGGAGGATAAACACTCCGGTAATTCCCTTCCAAAGTGTTTACCTGGCTTTTTACAGCTGACTCAGTGATCAGAGCCTTTTAAGGCAGCCTTACTGGCATTTTGTCACTAATCTCACAGCTTTTCTAATTCTCATATGATTAATAGTGTAGGATGCTATTCATTGAGGAAAAAGTAAAACATTTTTTCTGTCTTGCTGCCTAATTTAGATGTTAAGTTGTTAAATCCATTTACTTTCCAGGGTTAGTCTCAAAGGCGAATAATGCCAGTATTGAACTACAAGCAGTTGATGGACAAAGGAAATACCACTTAACTGCCTCTCCTTGCCTTTATGTGAAAACCAAACCAAAATCTTTCAATTTGCAGAGATGCAGCAATGTCATTAAACTGCTGAAAAACAATTTCCCTCCAGCAGGTTGTTGTCATATTGCTGAGACCAAAAGGCACCCTCAAGTCTTCTGGGGGTCTTGTTGGCTCTTCTAAAATAACATAACCCATTCTAAGGTCCATGCTCAACTTGCATGTTGATTGGGATTGCAGACATGAGGCAAAACCACACAGATTACAGAGGAGTGCAGGTAAGGGTAGCCCCAAATCTGAAATGAACACCTGCTAGCAAAGGAGAACCCCAAGTAGCTGGTGACTGGTGCCACAGTTGCCCTCTGTGTCCTTTGCCCGTCCCCAGCCCCCACCTGGCCATCAGGGAGGTGCAGAGAGCTCAGTTTGCCTGGCAAAGCTGCTGAAGTGCTGCTGGTCCCTGCTGACACACCCGGAGCTGGGGGTGGTGTTTGTGTAACCACGACCTGCTTGCTTCGTGATCCAAACGATTCGTACACAGGGGATGGAGCTGAGTGGACCAGAAGTGAGAAACGTGGTTTGACTGCATTTTTCCAGATTATACCAAGATTTTGTCTCTGTTTCCTTTATAATTCTGTCCTTATTCCATCTTCTCACCCATTTATCTGTCCATAGCCTAGAGCTGGTAGCTCCTTGTTGCTCCTGTTTGTTCAATTTATTTGGTTGGCTTGTCTCACTAAGATTTAGTGAGAACACTGTTCTGCAAAGCACAGGGTTCCACATGCCCAAAAGAGTCATTCAAGGGAGTTTGCTTGACGCTCCCTGTCTGCAATCAAAAGGAAAAATGAGCATAAGGGAGCACATTTGATATATAGTTATGGGCAAATTTAAGTAGCTCTTAACACTCATATCAGATTCTCATGAGCAAATGATAGCGTAGACCTGTCTGCTGTCCTGCTAAAATCACTTACTGTCGAATGTAAAATACCTACTTGTACAGTATCAGCATGTTTAGAACTACTGCTGTTTTGTAAAGTGATGATAGTGATTTACTTTGTGTTATTCAATTTAAAAAGAAATAGAGTTAAGCACTGGTTAGGAAATACAGCAGAGCCCTCCTATGAAATATGTATTTTCAAATCTCTCACTTGTTGTTATTGATGGTGATTCAATTCCACCATGAATTGCATTTCTAGTTTATATGCAGGACTGTTTTGGTTGAGAATACGACAGTGCCAGTTTCTGCGGCCTTGGCTTTGGCAACACTCACAGCTTTGAACTCAGCTCTGTTCCAGCAATGTCCTACCCTCTTGCCCTGTTGAGTTCAGCCCTCAGAAGCTCATGGGTCCCGTGGAGATAGAGTTGAGATGCTCCAGCTCATTTCTGTGAGCTGTTAGGTTGCTCCCAGCTCCTGCTGCTGAGTCAGCTGGTTGCTTTGGAAGATCAAGCCTTAGGAGACCACTTCTTCTCTGGCTGTAAATGTCCCTTTAGTGTTTCCTCCAAAACACCCTTAGCAAGATGCAGTTAGGATTTAGATGGTGAAGGGTTAATAGTGTCAGCAGAGAGCTTAAGGAGTTAAATAGACACAGATCAAAATACTCCAGTGTCTAGAGGGATGTGTTTAAATGAACACTGCAAGGTTGGCAGGCGTCCAAATTAGCATAGTTTAAAGAATTCAAGGTACATTTAATTGGATCCTTCTAATCCCTTTTCCCTTAGAATGAGCATTTTAACAGTTTAATTCCTTTTGCAACCCCCACATCCCTTACTCCAGTGGCCCATCTAAAATAAATACTGTGAACTATAAAAGGCCTAGAGAAGTTCTTGCTGAAGCCAGTGGCAACAGGATGGAGTCCTGAGCACTCCACTCATTTGGGTGTGATGTTTGGAATTGCAGAGAGTACCAGGGCCTTGCACCCATCAGGTTCGGCCGCTCCCCGCACGAGGAGCCTCAGTGGCTGTGGGGATGGAGGTGGCAGCTGTTCAATGAGAGGGCACAGGGTGGGAGCTGGGAGGCAGCACAGGGTCCGTGCCCAGGTGCCCAGGGAGTTCCCTGGGTGCCAGGACAAGGAGGTGGCAGCTGGGTAGGGGAAGGTGCCCCACTGTTTGCCAGAGCAAGGCGAGGGAAGCGTGCATGAGAACCACAGGCCAGGACTCTGCTTTTAATGTATTTATTATACTTCAGCCCACTTTAATTACTAGTTGGTAAGTGAACTGACTAATGGGCTGTTTTGTGATGACCTTTTTACTGCCTTTAATGGTCCTTGTTCAGTGTTTGGCTCCTGATGTGGATTGTAAGCTCCTTGGGGCAGAGAAACACTGGGAAACCCTTCTTGAGAACAACCTGGAAAACAGCTCTATTGGGTTTAACCTTGTCTTCTCAGTAAGCAGATCAAACCAGAATCTTGGTTTCCAGGAATCTGCAGTCTTCTGAATGTGGAACTGAACACCAGTAAAATGTCAGCCCTCATCCTGCACTTCCCAGAGGGACCACGGTGTTCCTACAGTTGTGAATGAGGCTCGCTGGAGTTACAGGATCCTTAACATGGATATACCATGACATGGTATAACACGAATAACCAGTTCCCCAACAGCAAAGGTGCCTCAGTAAAAGCAGTCTTCAAAGCTGGTCAGCCCCTGTGTCAAAACCAGAGTGGTTGATTTATCACCTAGACTAATGTCAAAGAGATTAAAGTTCGAGCTCTCTAAGTACTGTAAAACGTCATTATTAGTTATTTTTTATGGAAACAATTACCAAATTGTTTCATTTTTTACATGGATTAAATTGTCTCCTCCAGCTGCTGTGCTAGTTTAGACTACATTGTTACCTACTTCTTCAGGCACCTTGCTAAAGAAGACAAGAAGACTCTCAGAGGCAGACACATTTCACAGGATGGACAGAAATCACTCCATTTCATGCAGCAGAACCCAGAAATTCTACAGCAGGTGAATTCACAGTCTTTTCTATGGGATATTATTATATTTATGAATTCTCCTGAGTTTTGGGGTACTTAACACCAGCTAGCGTTGGCTATTTAGTGACAGGACAAATCTCCCTATGCTGGGATGCAACCCTGAGTAGCTCCAGCCGTGTTCTCATGACAACCAAGGATTGAAGGTATTTTTTGTCATTCTGAGCAGTGTAGGCTCTGTACTTGGCTGCACAGCACCTTACAACTGGGTGTTTCATTTTTGCTCATAAAAAGATGGGTGTGAGATCATCAATACATTTCTATAGACAAATGGGAAGGAAAGACTCTAAAGTATTTTAGGAGCAAGAAGAACAAATTCTGGCACTGAACCACACATTTTGGTAATGAAATGTGTAAATTGAATGTCTGTATGCTGTCAAGCTTGAATATTTTACTTTGCAGTAGATGACTCAGAGGGATTTTTTTTCTATTAAAGGTAAATACAATAGAAATTAAATCTCATGCTTCTGAAAAGGAAGTGGCCACTGTAGTGCTTAGGAGAGATTGCCCCTTCTGAGCTCCCTCAGGTTTTCACAGCCCAAGTGTATTACAGGGAGACCAAGGTGATCATAGCTACAGACTTCCACATTTGCTCCATGCCACATGCCCTTAAAATCTCATTAAACTATTTGAAAATGCTTATTTACAAGAATCACTGGATTCCTAATGCAGAGTTGGCACCTAAGGAGGTGTGTTTCACAGGTCAGGAGGCTTTTAACAAAACCAGAAATTAACTACATGCAAATGACAAGTGTGGTCATTTGTGTTCCCCTGCTAGGTAGGTGTCATTTGTAAAAATCCTGGCATACAGTCACCAGTTGCTGTTGGCATTTGCTTGCTGTTCTAATTGAAGGTGAAAAGGAGCTAATGGTAGCTAATATAATCCTGGCACTATATTCCAAGAATATTAATGGTGTTTATTATTGACATCATTACCAGAATAGGATGATTCCCTTGTCATATTACAGGTTCTTATGCTTTACATGCTTGACAGGGGTTTCCTGGAAGCAGCAGCCAGAGTTTGGGGCTGTTGGATTGCTCCACGCTGTACCACACGTGTGGTGATTGAAGGGGCAGAGCAGCAGGCTGGGCTCTGGGCTGCCCTCCATTTGTGGCAATCCTGATGTAATACTTTGTCTGTTAATACGCAGTAATCTTTCATTTTACAGTGTATGACTAGGCAGCGATCTGTCTTTATTAACTTCAGATTCTGCGGAATACGTTATATTTATTTTGAATGCAGGCTTTCACATACTCTTTTAAATATTAATGGCTGGTCTCCAGCAGTCAGCATAAATATGATTTGCATTAGCACTAGTCATATCATATTGAGTGCCTTTGATGTCAACTATTCAGGGTACTAATATCTGACATCATCTCCCGAGGTCACTGACAACTTTGACCTTTATTCTCATGCACAGTTTCTGTAGTCTCAGAAGCTCTTTTGAATTGATTTGAAATTTTGACTCTTCCCTTTATGAGGCAGTAAAATTGATAATTATTCAGATGGGAACTGAGCACTGAGCGAAAAATCAATTCCACCCGCTCTCTGCTGCGTATAAAATTACTTCTGAGTCTGCCGGACTGAACGGATGGCCAAGGTAAAAGCAGCAGGCAGGAATAGTGGAGAGGATTAGCTGGACGAAACCAATAGCCTAAAGGGATGGCTTTGGAGATGAGGGAGTGTGCCGGTTGGGGGTTATTATTAGCAATGATGGGACTCATTGATCATATGTTTACATCAGGTTTCCATTGGGTTATAAATCAGCCCTGAATAGAAACGGAACCCAGGGCCTGGTGTGCTACCGGAGGGACGGCGTATTAGATTATTCTCACTTTCACACTCGGATGAAAAGTGAGACATTGATTATTCATTGGCTGGCCATTAAACACTGGGTTTATAGACGATTTGACTGTCATGGAAGCTAATGAACAAGATTGCTGCTTCCTAACCAGCGGTTTCAGTTTTCAGGACATCTGGGCTCAGTAATGCGTAACCCCGTTAAGGACTGGGTCACAGACGCTTAACGGCGCTGAAAACCTGGGGCCTGGTGGCAAATTGTGCCCCGGTTTGGAGGTGCGGCAGCTCGATACCTGCGCCGCTGCCGCGCTCCCAGTCGGAGTCGGGGCTGCCGTGGGGGCTCCGGCAGCAGCCGGACAATGACCCGGCCCCGCTCGGCCCCGCAGCGCCGCGTGTGCCCCGGGCCGGGCGGGGGGGCTCGGACAGCGCCGGCCCCGCGCCCGCCCAGCGCCCCGAGGCGGGGCAGCGGCTCCGCCCGCCCGGCCCGGAGCGGCCCCGCACGGCCCGGAGTGGAACGGCCCGGCCCGGAACGGCCCCACACGGCCCGGCCCGGAACGGCCCGGAAAGGCCGGGGGGCCGGGGGCCGGGGGCCGGGCCCGAGCGGCCGCCGCGCAGGAGGAGAAGGCGGCGGGCGGTAGGTGCGGGCCGGGCCCGCGGGCGGCGGGAAGGGCCGGGCCGGGGCGGCTCCGCGGAGCCGGGGCCCTCCCGCAGCAGGAACAGCCGCCCTCCCTCCCGCCCGGCCGCGACTGCGGGTGTCCCGCTGTCACCGCTCCGCGCGTCCGCAGCAGCGGCATCAGCATCAGCACCATCAGCACCATCAGCACCATCAGCATCAGCACCATCAGCACCATCAGCACCATCAGCAGCATCACCACCCCGGCCCGCGCCGCTGCCCCCGCACTGCCCAGCGGGGCGGTCTCGGTGCGGCCGCTGCGAACAGCGCGGTGTGACCGCGCCTGGGGCGCTCACGGCCCCGGCCCCGAGCGGCGGAGCTGTGGCATCACCGCCCTTTCCTACCTTGGCCCCGCAGCAGCTCGGGGCTTTAATGGGTTGCCGTGACTGTACAGAGAGGAGCAATAGAGAGCATGGAAGTGAAACAGCTCCGTAATTGCTCAGGAGCAAGTTTCGGCATCCTTGGGAAGCTCGGCAGTGGCTGTTGGCTCTGGCCGGGTTTTGCCGTGTCCGGGCTCGTAGCCCCAGGCGAGCAGCCTGAGCTCCATCTGCAGACAGCCACTTGGTGAGGCGATCTTACAGCCACACCGAATTAACGTGTGAAGTAATTCGAGATTTATGAGTAGAACACAGTATTAAGTTTACTGCACTCAACTATTGCAGTTCTGTTCTAAGCACTTTGATAAATAATTTTAAAAGGCTCCTACTTTGCTGTTATTCTGGGATTGAGAATTGAAGTCTCTGCTGCTTCACTTTATAAATGAGAGTGTAATTTTTGGTCTTAAGAAGTTACCTTTATCTTCTGGTAATGCTGATCTTGCTGAACTGTACACATTAGGCTGTTAGCTCAAATTTGGTGTAGTAAAATACTATTCCTACTAGTTCTTTACAAAAATCAATGAGTTTTGTAGCATCTTTCACCTGCAGTTCTAGCACATGTTCATAAGAGTCAGGCATGATAGGTAAAGAATTCTTGCTTGCACAGCCATCTTTGAAATGATTCTGTGCTGGGTGCACAGGGCATAAATGGTTGGTTGGCTGAATAGAAACAGGATTTCAGTGGCATTCCAGTGTTCACTTGCTTTCCTGGGTGTTTCTTGGCCAGGGATGTAAAGTACAGGGAGGCCAAGTGAGGGAGGACAGTGCTCAGTGATTATTTGCTGTGCATCATTTTCAGAACAATCACGTGGACAAGAATGAGCTGAGTTTTCGATGAGACTGAACACTGTAGCGGTGTTTGGGTTCCCCTGGCCCCTGGCTGCCAGCAGGGCCGCTCCACGCCTCAGCCCGGGTGGGCCACAGCAGGGGCCAGTACTGGCAGAGAGGGGCTTTGGGTCTGGGTGTCTGTAGGATGAGGCTGTGCCCGAGCTGAGCCCTTCGAGGCTTCAGCATTTCAGGGGGCAGTGCTGGAGGAGGGGACCATCAGCAGGGCCATGGGAAGAGCCAGCATCCCCTGCCAAAGGAGAATCTGGTGGAATACAAGGGCTGGAGAGGGACCTCTGGGAAAGGAGTGTCGCAGCAGGTGGGTGAGAAGGTGTGTGGTTGAACAGAGACCAGAGCCAGGAGTCAGGAGCCAGGATGGGGTGGAAAGCGCCGGGCAGGAGGAGGGAGTGTGGTGTGACGTCCTGGGGGAACTTGCCTGGGCTGCCCAGTGGGGCAGAGTGTGACCAAGGACTGCACCCAGTGACGGGAGGCACTAAGGGAAGCAGCACAACTTGCACTGCCTGGCAAGTGGAAACCAGGAAGCATAGGTGCCAGTTGCAATGAAAAATCAAGTGGCATTACTACAATAAGAAAGTATTATAAATTGCAACTTTTCTTTTTTCCCTTTTATATAGTAAAATAAGTGACATTTTTGTTTTGCAGATAAACCTCAGTGCCATATACAGCTAGTGTGGAGTTATGCACAGTAATGGAAATAAAAACCTGCAGTGGAGCTGTGTTTATAACATGCTTCATGGCCCAGGCAGCAGCACTTGCATATAAGCACATCACAAAGAAATCTAAATGGCACTGGCAGAGGGTACTTGTGCAAGATATTGAGTACCTAAGACCCTCACTCATATATGTGAGCATATACCTCATTTTAAGAGCAGATCAAACCCACAGGTGTGATTGTTCCTGTGCTTAAGATCAAATGTGTTTAAAAGCTCAGTTGAATCAGGATGAGGGTGCTCAGCTCTTGCTGGCTCGAGGCTTGAAAGTTTTGATACAATAGTGAGAGGGATTTTCCCTGGGCCATCTGTTTCAGCCTTTTAGCCCAATTTAAAAATGTTATCCAATACTACCATAACTTTCTGTATTAATTGAAAGGGATGGAGATATACCAGCTGTAGCCAAGCCAGCAGAGATTTGGGTGGCTAAGCAACAGAAAAGGCACCATATTGAGTGAGCCAAAATTCAGTCTCAAAGTCATTTATTTTAACCAGTGACAATACGTTTAGACTCTAGTGTTTCAATTTGATTGATGGTTTAATATCATATATAATCTTTTTAATGAAGGAACCCATTTAAATATGTTAACATTTGCACTAGTAGTCTCCCATGTACATAACTGCATTTAATCATTACTCTGATTGTTTTTGTGGTTGTGTAATTTGCATCAGCAAAATAACTATGTCAGAGCTGTGTTATCTTAATGAAAACTACGGTTACTTCTCTTTCATACATGCTTCTTACTGTTCATGTATAAAAGTGGCAGCAATCCCAGTCTCAAGTATATTGCTAAATGTATAGTTATCACTACATGTGCTGTCAATTAAGAAATAAAAAAAATTAATGAGCTTAGTGTCTTTTCTAATTCTGCTTTGTTTAAAGCCTCATTGTGATTCGTTATCATGTGAATTGAGTAATTTAATTTTAAGACTTTTAATGTTAAAATACATCATCATTAGTGATGTATCTGAAGATTTCACGGTCTTAATAATGGCGCTAAATCAAATTGGGAATCCCCTCTTAATCATCCAAGCTGTGCTCTAGTTCGCACCAGCAGTTTTGGGCTGGGGAGAAGTTTCGTTCCGCCCAGGACCCCGCATTGTACCAGCCCGGGGAGGAGCACAAAGCTCCCGCACGCCGCGCGAGGTGTCGGCGCTGCAGGGCCCCGGGCGAGGCAGCTGCTCCGTGTCTGCTTTTGTTTATCCCTTGCTGGTTTGTGTAGCCTTTAGGCCAGCACATGAAACAATCGCTTCTACAGGGTCAGCTGCTGGTCAGAAGCAAAGCAAGAAAAGACTTTGCCTTAAAACGCCTCAGCCATCATTTCAGTGCAGCTGGCACCTGCTACTGGTGCGCAGCGGGAGGGTTAGGGGTCAAAGAGGCAGTTGTTCTAAACTCAGTGATGGCTTAAAGGGACTTGTAGATTAATCTGCTTTATTAACTTCTGTATATTAGATAACTATTGCAGTGAATGACAGTCCGTCTTTCTGAATAAGTCCCTTCACCTCATTCTCTTTTAAATTGGCTTTTGAGTAATGAATATTAAATAGAATACATTTCAGGGTAATTAAGTGGAAACATTAGGATGATGTTGTTTTACAATCATATCTATAAGTTTCTTGTGTATTTATCTTGCAATATTACTGTTCATTGCTTTTTGCTAGCAGAACAAAAAGCATAAATGTTTCAATTAAACAAGAGGAACTGGCTGTATTTCTCACTAAACTCAGGTCTTTGTGCTGCATAAATATTTTCAAAAAGCAAATAAGTTTAGGGAGAAATATAAAAATGTTTTATTCCTTGTTTACTCCCTGCAATGTAATACTTTACTTGGAAATGTTCAATTTCTGCTGGCCTTGGTTCTGTTATATAAAACACTACGAGGTGTTGGTTTGGGGAAGGTCAAAAAATATCACTGTTCCATAGAATCTAACTAGTGATATGAATAGCACCAATAATTTTGTAAAGTTCACATTATAATTCAAAATTCAGTTAGAAGTGATGCTTGCAGTCTGGAAAAAAAGCAATATCTTTACAAAATGGATAGGGAAAGGTAACAATCCATTCCATGATCTGCTACTGGCAGATTTGCCATGTGAGTGATGAAACTCACTCTCTGTGAACGAACCCCCTCCCCCATTTGGAAAAACAAAAAAGTAAATTTAAAATTCTAGGATAGCAGCAGCTTACAAGGATGTTCATTGCTGTTGGATCTGATGGCAGCAGCCGAGATGGTGCTGGTTTGGAGATCCAGTGCTGGATGAGGCGGTTCCTGGGCGTTCTGACTGGGAGTCAGAGCAAAGGCATGTGGCAGGTGAAGGGGCTGGTTTCTGCCCAAAATTCTGAGTGACTGGCACACGCTAGATATGTGTCCCACTTAATCTTGGCAGATGTATGATTTTCAGGACTCTGTAACTGAACTTCAAAATCCACATTTTTCCTTGGCTAATGCTGTTGGTTTTGTCTGTTTGTGATCCTGAGAGACATTTGTGTGCTCAAGGTGTCTTCTGAAATCATGGCATCCAGCTGGGTTTTCTTCCTTTGGTGTTTACTTGTTTGGAGTTTTTTACTGAGAATTGAGATTCTTGTGTATTTGCATGTCTCCAGGAACCTTCACAGTTTTAAGACAAAATACATTTTAAAAAAACCCCAATGTCACAGTGGATTGATGAGATTTGGGAATGCTGTTACTTTCTCTCAGCTTAGCCTAGCATTCTCTAGGTAAGCTTAGTTTAACTTGAGCAAATCCTCCCAGTGCTTTGCTGGGCACATCAGAGCAGAGATTTGAGTGGCTGGAAGAGCACCACACACAAAGGACTGCAGCAACACAGGGTTTGACCTTTCAGAAGAACCATGTTTCTGAATTCATAAGTCGTTTTCCTTTTAAAAAAAAAAGAAATCGAAAAAATTAAAAATGAAGTGTGTGCAACCATTCTTTAAAATCTTTTTAGCGTGACAAGTAAAATAATCTTCCATTGATACTTAAAAGTCCATCTGCAGAAATTCAGGCAGAATGTTAGAGAGATGCAATATCTATTGAAATGTTGAGTGTCAAACTGCCAGGGTAATGTATTTAGTATGAAATATAATATTCAGTGCATTTTGTTTTGATGACTGCATGAAATAGCCGTGTGCTCTTAGCCTTTGTTGTTGTTGTTGTGAAAGATGATATTCACTGCCAAGTGTTGGTGGCTGCTCAGGACACAGGAGCAATATGCTTATTACCAGCTTTATCATCTGTCCTTGTGTTTATTTGCAAAAGCTTTGGTTACAGTTCAGTTCATCAGGATAACAAAAACACTTTTAATTGTTCCACAGAAGAAATTAGAATCAATTTATGAACAGTTTGAAAACAGAAGAGGCTTGCAATCTGTTAGGCAATGGGTAATTAATACTCATTTTAGGCTTTTAAAGTTGTGTGCTGCTCCAGTGCTCTGCTCCAGCCAGCGGAGGGGTCACTGTGCCCTCCAGACCATCCTGGCACAGTGATCACAGCCAAGCTGCTGCCTTTCTCCCAGTCTCATTTCCTTCAAGGGGTGGTTTAAAGCCCACCCTGCCTCCTGTACCTTCTAATCATCTCCCTATCCATTAATATGGGTAAAATAATTAGCCCAGTTCTAATTGTCTCTTTGCTACTGGTTACTGCTGCTGTGTGGGGGAAGCCTCTGGCTCTGCTATGGCACATGTCCACAGGGCTGAGCCCACCCTGAACCCACCCTGAGCCCACCCTGAACCCACCCTGAGCCCGCTCTGAGCCCACCCTGAGCCCTTGCTGGAAGCTGTTGGTGTAGGTGAAATTGATGTTCTTTCCTCCCAAGAGGAGAGAAATGACTCCCAAGAGTCATTTGGGTAGAGGTGCTTACAGGAAACACCAACTTCATCCTGTGTCATCTCTCAGAGAAGAGTGCTGGCTGCACAGGACAGAGAGAGGCTCTCACTGTGTGGTCTGTAAAAGATGCTTAAGGATCTTCAGACATGAGCCTGTGTTACAAAGCCCTGAACCTATCTGCTTCTTTATGTGCTGCTAAAAGCAGAGGGGAATGGATATTAATTTTTTGGTAAGGTTTTTAAAGAGCTCAGCCTTCTGGTACATCAGACTATCCTGAAGTTTGTGTTACGAATTATGGCAGGTTGTGCATTCCAGAGGTCCCAGTTAATCACAGTTCTGTCATCTTTAAAAGCAGCTGTAGCATCATATACTTACAGCCACTTGTTTAGAAATGGCTGAATCTTAAATAAGCAGCTTAGATTAATATAAAATGACAGTCTAGTGGCTGTAACTTAAAATCTCTGCATGCTACCAGCTAAAAAATGCAGATTAAGGATTGATGTCACAATCTTAAATTATTCCAGCCTGAGGTGGAATAACTTGCTGTCTAACAGGGAGCACAGATGGATAGGCAGGAAGAAGCTGTGCAGATACACGAGTTTGTAAACATCTGTCAGCTACAGCAGATACCCAAATACAAAATCTTGCACTTCAGGCAGCGCATGAGTATGTGACATTCAACAGAGGGTTTACATGAAATTCAGCACAGACAGAAGCAAGTCAACACACCCTGGAAGGTAATAATTAATGAAACATATCCCCTCCTCCCCGCAGAAGGAGGAGGGATTTCACTCATCAGGCGTTGTCAGTACTGCTGCTGTTAACTGTTCTGCTTCCAGAATTTCATGTAGCCAGCCCTTAGACCAAGCAAAACTGCTCCACCCTGTGAGACTCAGTGCTTTACTATGGGTGAGTCTACAGCTGGCATCACTTCTCTGGCTCAGGTGGATGTCAGCTTCCCCAGGAGCATGGTGTCCCTTGGCAGAGATGGACCCAGTTCTGATGGGTGAGACTGGACCTAAGTGTGATAGTCCTTCATGGCAAAAATTCAGATGCAAGTGCAATTTGAAAATAACATATTCTGTCATGTTAGAATGGGCTTTCAGACGAAAGATCCTACAGTTATGGTTTGAAAACCTGCTAGCACAGGGCAGAGCTGTGCTGTGGGCAGCTTGTGTGCAGGGTGTAGCTGCTGCCCCTGTCCAGCTGTGCTGTGGGGATGCCCTGGTGCAGCACAAACTTCTGCTTTGTAATCCTGTCAAAGGCCTGGAAGGCGGCTCGCTGCTGGCTGAGGGCAGGCCATGATGAGAGGAAGCCTCAGCTTTGGAAAGACCTCTTTGCACTACTGCTCTGTGTCATTGTGCTATTAACACAAGGACTAGAAGAGCACAATGGCTCTGGTGCACATGACAGGGGCTAAACATGTCCTGAGGGTGTCCTTCTGAGGGTGTGCTTATGTTTCTGTTTAGATACAAAGTCAGGTTTTACCTAAGTTCATACACTCTTATTTTAGGACTATTTCTGCTGGCTCATGACTTGGACCTGCTTCAAGTGGATTCCCACACTCAGCGCTTTGGCCAGTTCTAAAGATGTGCTGGGAAATGCAGAGCTCCCCATTGCCTGTAGCTGTTTCTTTTTCACATCACCCTTTTGGACACTGGAAGAATGGGAGTGTCCCAGCAGGACGTAAAACTGAGGGGAATAGCCTGTGAGAGACACACTCGGATAATACTTCAGTCCATCAGCTGCTGCCATATACTAGTTCATGGTGTGCAGTGTGTCTCCCAGATGCCTTGTCCTGACACCAGGATTGGGGTTTTCTCAGCCATTTACACCCTAATTCTCTTAAAAGGAAGCAAAAAGGACAGTGCCAGTTGAACTGTAGCAAACAGAGATACAGGACTGGGTCGCTCACAGGTTTTAGCTTCAACTGTTGAGTCATGACATTTTAGTTACTAATATTTATTTAAACATATATACTGGCAGTGTGCACAAAGAGGGTGAAATGCTGGATACTCTGAACAGAATCTGGAGGAATCTGGTCTCTAGGGTGGGAATGCCAGGCTTGGCCTGAGGGCAGCGTGGAAGGCTTTGGGAAGGGCTCTGGATCCATTGCCTGGGCTCATGGACTGCCCATTTTCCTGCCTCATGCCTCTTCTGTCCCTCCCTTCCTTGCTCCTCCACAGCTCCTCCCTTCTTCCTGTACATGTCATGGAAATTGGCAGCAGGATGGGAGGGAGTTTGGAAGGGGAAAGAAAGGAAATAGGAAAGTCAGAAGGGAAGGGAGCTGCAGTGTCACCAGCCTCCCGTGCTGCTCTGGAAGCTTGATAACATTCCTTCCTGGACTAATGTGATTTCATCATGCAGGGGAAAGGCATGTGGTTCTTAACCTCTTATATATTACAAGTCTCAGCTGATGTGCTGTTTCTGACAGTTAAATATTTTTAGTTCAGGAATAATGGGCTGATTCTTGCTTTCAAGATAAATAAAAGCTGTGGGTTTTGTGTTTCATCTGGAAATTTTTGCTTTGAACATGGGAAATATCAATGTGAAAGTCAAGCTTTCTGGTAAAATAAATATTTTAAAACAACAAATTAAAATTTAAAGTATTTAATAATCTCTGAGTATTTAAATCTTCCTAGTGTTATTAGTAAATGATGATCCGTTTACTGATGTAGGAAGAATTGATGATGAAAGAACTAAGAATTCCAAAGGACATTTAAATTAGTAATCACAGTTCTTAAATTAAGAGCAGACTCTCTGAAGCTGGAGCTTTAGAAACCCACCAAATTTTGTATGCTAAACAATGAAAAAAATGTGAATTGTTCAGATCTGAATGGAAACAATGAGCGCTGTTACCAGTCAAGAATTTTGTTAAAATCTGTGCATGTTCCTGACCCTTCTAAATCCTTTGTAAAGGAATATACATGCTGCTTTCTCTGGTGTTAACGGAATGTTCCTTTTGCTAAAATGCGATTAGTTGCAGCACAGGAAAAGATCCATCCCAACATATGGGAAAGAGAAACGAGTTACAGGACTTGCAGTGGTGCAAATGTTGTAACCTGGCATGCAAAGCAGCCTTTTAACGAAAGGGCAGCTTCTCCTCCAGCTTCCTTGAGAACACATTTTCATAATGAAGATTGTCTTCACCAACATTTTCCTCCTCCATCCAAGGCTCTGAGGGAGGAGAAGCTGTGATGACTTAATTTATTGGAAGAACTGTTCTTTGTTCTTGCCTCTTCTGTCAGTAGTTCCTTTTGTAAAGAAGGGGAGTGGACTGGCCCATGGAGAAAACAGCCATGCACATGCCTGGGGTGAGTCCCCACTTGCTCTGGGATGCAGTGTGATTCCCTGCATGGCCAGCGATTTCTGAGAGGGTTCGTGCTCCTTATGAGTCAGAAGTGGAATTTAAAACTTTGGACAGCAGCATCTTGTCAGAGAAAAAGCCCAGAGCAGAAGGGAGGCTTTCACCACTGCCTTCCTGGCTGGCCAATATCAAACCACACAATTAATAGTTATTAATTACTATTACATACATAGCTTCATGTTGGCTTTGTTTTTATTGTATTCCTTGCTTTTTTCAGTGCTCTCAGTACTCCTTACTCATAGAGACAGATAAGTGCTTTCCAGGTGAATTTTGAACATTTTGGTCATCTTTCATACTTAGGCCAAAAACTTTCCAGAAGTATTTACTTTAGTTTGTTTTCAATTTAGAGCTTCTGAACTAGAGACTTTGAAGACAATCTCAGGAGTTGTTTGATAAAGCTGAAGTCTGAAGAGGTGGTGCTTTCCCTCTGGGTCTGTTGGGACCTGAGCGTGCCCTGTTCAGGTTAAGCATCACACTGGAAGTCTCTTTGTGCTTAGCACTTTTTCTAAGAAATATGGGTACATGAGCTGTGGTGCTCAGACAAATTCACAGCTTGGGTGGGTTTGGTTTATTACTTAAAAAAAGGCTTCTGTCCTAACAGCTGGCCTTGTTACAAGCAATGAAGATGAAAACCTAGGGAGGAATGAATTATAAGAAGTCACAATTATTCTTCATGTTTGGAAAACAAGCCCCTGTTAGTGCTCGTGCAGAGGTTTGGAATTGTTTGCTTTGATTCCAAAGCAGCATGGAACTGTTTTTGCCCTGTGAGTAACAGAACACAGTTTGTGTGATACCTAACTGTGAAGTCAAGTGAAGAATTGGCCTTTCCCACGCTAGACCGTGTGTTCCTAACCTGGATGCTGAAATGATTTGTGGATCTCTCTGTTCCAGGTGATTTGTAGTGCTAGGATTCATCTTTTTCATTTAGTGAAACATGCTGTTTGACTTCGCCTTGGTCAGTTATTACAGGCTAGTTTGCAGTGTGGCAGCTCTCTGGAGACCCCGCTCACAGCTACTCATTGGCCTAGAAGAAAGGATTTAATGATTTTCTACTTCCTCTGTGTTTGGTTTTAGGGTGTAGATATTTTATAAACGTGAGTCAAACTATTTACTGGTGACATTTTACAAATTTTCTCTCTGTTTAATCTCTAAGTAACGTTTTTAGGTTTGTATATGTTGTGGCCTTCGGCGTTTGGGACGAACATATCTCAAGGATATCTTAGAGCATTTTATCTTTAAATGGATTCTATTGTTATTTTGTAATTTCTTTGTACAAGAATGGTGCCAATCCCTAAAATAAGTCTTACCCTTCCCAGCTAGACGACAGACCAGAGGTACAGGAGTAGATCAGAACAAGAAGTGGGCTCAGAGTCAGAGCTTTGTGGGGCTCTAGGGGTGTGCCAGCCAATGGGCAAAGTAAATTGTGCAGCTTCTGTTTAGGTGCCAGCAGAACCTAATTGTGTGAGCTGATAGATGTCAGAGCTTTATAGAGCTGATGAAGTGGCTTTATCCCTGCTATAGAGCTCTGTAAAGCAAGTCACAGAGGTAAAGTAAAATGTCTAAACTCTGAGGCTGGGTTTGTAACTGTGGTGGAAAGGGTACAGATTTAAAGACCTCTTGCTGTAATCACAATTGCCTTGGCTGAAATAGGGAGTGCTCCTCTCCAGTGCCTGGCAGTGTCATGCACGGAGAAAGGTGGACATGGGAAAACCAGAATCGTGAAGAGCAGCCTGAGTTTTGTCTAAAACTCGTACAGAACATGTGTTGCTCTCTGGAAATAGTGTGACAACGGGGAAAATCCCAGAGTGAACATCAAATCCTGTACCTCAAATTAACACTGCTCAAAATCTCAGTTCATATTTGGTTGTATTTCAGCTTTGGCTTTAGAGCCAAGCTTTGGCATTAATTTTTTTAACTTTCTTCACCGGGTAGTTTTGGTTATGGAAATATTTTTTTCAAAGAATGACTTCTGTAATACCATGTTCATATAGGAAACATCAGTGATTTCAGCGTGGTTAGCAAAGGTTTCATGCATTTTTCCTTTTCAGCACATCACACAGTTTAAAAACAGCATCCATACTCATGTAAACTGTCTGAATTTTCTTTCAGGTGATGTCAGTCCTAATGAACACCATCATCTTTGGAGACTGCAGGAACCAATTGTCTGCTTCAAGACCTCTGCTTGGACTTACACTTCTCAATGAGAAAGTGAGTGTTTAACAGATTCCCCCAGATTCACTCTTCACACACCAAAATAGTAAAAATAGTTACACAGAGCTGCCTGCTGCCCTTCGAATTGCCCATCACTGTCCTTGGGCTCATTATGCTCACATTAGGAATGAGGAGTGGGTTTCAGCTCATGCACCATGTGAGTATCTTACAGATAGTTCACAGAGGTTGAATGGCTCTACTTTGATGAAAAATCCTCTCAAACTTTTACCCCAACTTTTACACCCAACCTTGGATCATACAAGGATAGAATTACCTTTTTCTAATGAACTTTGTTTTCATATTCCCAGAATTAAGCAGAAGTTATGCAACCTCATCAGGCTTTTAGATAGAAAGATGAAACAAGAACACTGTGAAAATCACATCAGAAAAATTGCTTCCTAGAGAAATAGTTAACCAATTTCTTTCTCTGAATGGTTTCCCCGGAACAACTGGCTTTGGGGGGCATTATCTGAGTGCTTACACTGAACTACTGGCATAGATTGCAATTTGGGTTGTGTGCATCCGTGGCAGATTCTGTAAACCAGGAAAGACGCTGCAGTTTGCCATTTCAATAAAATCTGAAGCTATGAATTTGGAAATCGCCCTCATGTTTCCCTGGTGACTTAGTAGCAACGCTGCTGTCTGCAGTGGGAGCCCTCTGAGGGAACGCCGTGCGTTGATCTGAATGCGTGCATTTTTTGTGTGGCGAGGCGTTGTTTCTGAGGATATTGACCTGTTGTCTGTGCCTTTCTGCAGAGCTGGCTCTAACTTTATTCTGAATTGCTTTATCTCCTGGGCAGTCACAAGCCTCAGTGTATTACTGCTTTGGAGAATGAATTGTCTATACAATAAGAGGGCGCTGGAAAAAAATCAGACACTAAGATTAGCAGCAACCGCATACATTAAAATTCAAACTGAAATCCCAGCCATGGAAGGAAACTAATAGAAGAAGAAAATATATCAAGAGGAGAAGCGCTGTCTCATCATTCACCTGTGCTGAAGGATCCAATTTTAGCCATATCCAACAGCACTGTCATTCATCTTCTTGGTGTGTTATTGTGATTTAAATCCAAGCTCTATAAAAGAGAGCAGTTCTTTTAAAATGATTGAGAGGGAATAAGGGTAAATTCAGTGTTTAGGAAAACTTTATGACATCACAATATTATACTTTACAGATGGAAGCAATATTTCCTACTTTGGAAGGAAAACTAATCATTTTCTATCTGCTCTGAGTCACTGCATCATTATAAAAGTGGGATATAAGTAGTTTTGTGCATTCCCAATCTTGTTCAAGACGACACTTTTGTTTATATAAGGCTTCTGATTTATAGCGCTTAAGGATTAGCCTGACTACATATTAATTATATGGTTTTGATGCTTCAATATAAGAAGAAATTAAATATTTCACTTGAAGATAAAACCATGGAGCTGTAAATCATAAGGAATAAATTTGTGGCTGTCAGAATATTCTTTTTACTGAAATTAGACTCGTTCTAATGATTATGTGTTTTGCTTAGCAGACATGGATATGTATAAGCACCTTTACTTATGAACAAGTCTTATATTTCCTTTGGAAGGGTGAAGAACAGGGAATAGGATTTGTAATATTTGCATTGCCCCTTTTGCATCAAGGTTATTTATTTCACGTTCAGAAAAAGTAGGACACGTACTTATATATAACTGTAAAAGTCATCTCTGCTTGGCTCATTCCAGTGCACTGCTGATTTATTTATTGGGAATGGGTTCCTTTATTTCAAATGGGGTCTCTGTCTCTACAGTTCCTGGGAAATAGCAAGCCTGCAGTTACCATGTTGAACTGCTTGTTCTCTTCTTCTTTTGTTTTAATGAGATCTTATTTGGCCATAATTCATTTCAAAGGGGAAGCATCATGTTTACTTGGGGGCTCAGAAAAATTGGGATTGATATGTGCTTGCACCAATAGGGTTAATGATGCCGAAATAGGAATCATACAGCCCACCCTAAAACAGCACTAATCTTTTGAGACAGCAGGAGGTCAGTGTGGACTGGGATGTTTAGAAACCCCAGGGCTCAGAACAGCTCCGTGGTGTTGGCACACAGATGTAACGGGGTGCTGAGTCCAGGAAGGGGAGGCAGAGATGTTATTCCATGCTGTTCCTTGGGGATGCTGTTATTGCTTTCCATTGTGGGGTTGAATGAAGTTCTTGGAATGTCTCTTTTCTAAAAATAACTTGTGGACACTGGACAAGGCCTCAGGGCTGTGGCCTCCTCTATCCTGGATTCTGCGTTGGTCACTGTGTTTGGTGTTTGGTGTTTGGTGTTTGGTGTTTGGTGCAGGCAGGTCCTGTGTCCTTCATGCCTGCTCCCAGGGCATGTTCAGAGTGGTTTAAGTGTTTCAGGACCCAGCTGTGTGATCAGCTGCTGCCTCTGCTCCCAGTGCTGCTGCAGTGGGCAGCAAAGATGGGGACACGGGGTGTTACTGTTTTCAGGGGAACTGTGCTGAGGGCATGAAAGTTGCCAAGGAGACACTAAAGCAAACACTCCCTATAATCCTGTGGAGTTGTTAGGGCTTAGCCTTGGAGTTACAGTTTTATTACATTTTCTTTCATTTTCCCATATTTTTGCATAGGTACAGGACAACTATAATTTTGATGATAATCATGTATGTTTAAGTTGGGATTTGTTTAAGGTTTAAACAGGTTTAAACCTTTTAAAGGTTTTTTAAAAAATTTGGCAAACAAATCCCAGACTTTTGTGCTTTCTGACAGTCTGTATGACACCCTACAAGTTACGTTAACTTCAGAAGTCTACTAAATTCTGCATACTAAAAGCTGATTCTCAGCCTGCCTTTAACAAGTTCTCTTGTTATACACCTGAAATTTGTGGAATACAGGCAATACTCCTCTAGAGTGGAATCAGACTGCTCAGGAACCTTGCCAGGTACGTGGGCACAGGTTCATCAGAATGGTTCATTCTCCTCTGAATAATTGTCTGTATCAGTGCCTATCCCAGGGATGTGTTTGTGCCCAAGGCCATGAGGCTGTGACTGACACAGCCAATGTAATAAAGACTGAACAGGGTTATTTGCCTTGCTTGGCTGTAGTAGCAGGGTGGTGGGCAGCTCTAGAATCCCCTCCTGTTCCATATTTCTAAGCTAAACCAACATTCTTGTAAGGTGATAAAAAGTTCTGCTTTAAGTGTCCGTAGTTCTGCCGGAATATGATGGGAATAGAAACGCAGGAAGTGATGCAGATGGCTGAGCTTCTCAAGAGCCCCCAGTGAAGAGCCCAGACTGGCACCACTCTGAAAAGGCTAGAAAAGTACTCAGGGATGCTGCTGCCACCTCTCTGGGGTGCACTGGGATTGGTTAGGGACCAACCCCCACTGCTGATCCCACTGCACCCCAGCCCTGCTGTACCACGGTGCTGCTGCCAGTGCCGATCAGGGAGAGAGCCTGGAGCTGCCTGGGACAGAGCCTGGCTGGGAGAGAACCTGACTGGGACAGAACCTGCCTGGGACAGAGCCTGACTGGGACAGAGCCTGGCTGGGAGAGAACCTGACTGGGACAGAACCTGCCTGGGACAGAGCCTGACTGGGACAGAGCCTGCCTCGGAGAGAGCCTGAATGGGACAGAACCTGAATGGGAGAGAACCTGCCTGGGACAGAGCCTGACTGGGACAGAGCCTGCCTGGGACAGAGCCTGCCTGGGAGAGAACCTGCCTGGGACAGAGCCTGACTGGGACAGAGCCTGACTGGGACAGAGCCTGCCTGGGAGAGAACCTGCCTGGGACAGAGCCTGCCTGGGAGAGAACCTGCCTGGGACAGAGCCTGCCTGGGAGAGAACCTGCCTGGGACAGAGCCTGACTGGGAGAGAGCCTGCCTGGGACAGAGCCTGCCTGGGACAAAACCTGCCTGGGACAGAGCCTGACTGGGAGAGAACCTGCCTGGGACAGAACCTGACTGGGAGAGAGCCTGCCTGGGAGAGAACCTGCCTGGGACAGAGCCTGACTGGGAGAGAACCTGCCTGGGACAGAGCCTGCCTGGGAGAGAACCTGCCTGGGACAGAGCCTGACTGGGAGAGAACCTGCCTGGGACAGAGCCTGCCTGGGAGAGAGCCTGCCTGGGAGAGAACCTGCCTGGGACAGAGCCTGCCTGGGAGAGAACCTGCCTGGGACAGAGCCTGAATGGGAGAGAACCTGCCTGGGACAGAGCCTGACTGGGACAGAGCCTGCCTGGGAGAGAACCTGCCTGGGACAGAGCCTGAATGGGAGAGAACCTGCCTGGGACAGAACCTGACTGGGAGAGAGCCTGCCTGGGAGAGAACCTGCCTGGGACAGAGCCTGCCTGGGAGAGAACCTGCCTGGGACAGAGCCTGCCTGGGACAGAGCCTGCCTGGGACAGAGCCTGACTGGGACAGAGCCTGCCTGGGACAGAGCCTGCCTGGGACAGAGCCTGCCTGGGACAGAACCTGCCTGGGAGAGAACCTGCCTGGGACAGAGCCTGAATGGGAGAGAACCTGCCTGGGAGAGAACCTGACTGGGACAGAGCCTGAATGGGAGAGAACCTGCCTGGGACAGAACCTGCCTGGGAGAGAACCTGCCTGGGACAGAGCCTGAATGGGAGAGAACCTGCCTGGGACAGAGCCTGCCTGGGAGAGAACCTGCCTGGGACAGAGCCTGAATGGGAGAGAACCTGCCTGGGACAGAGCCTGAATGGGAGAGAGCCTGAATGGGAGAGAACCTGCCTGGGACAGAGCCTGACTGGGAGAGAACCTGCCTGGGACAGAGCCTGCCTGGGACAGAGCCTGCCTGGGACAGAGCCTGACTGGGAGAGAACCTGCCTGGGACAGAGCCTGACTGGGAGAGAACCTGCCTGGGACAGAGCCTGACTGGGACAGAGCCTGCCTGGGACAGAGCCTGACTGGGAGAGAGCCTGACTGGGAGAGAGCCTGAATGGGAGAGAACCTGCCTGGGACAGAGCCTGACTGGGACAGAGCCTGCCTGGGACAGAGTCTGACTGGGACAGAGCCTGACTGGGAGAGAACCTGCCTGGGACAGAGCCTGAATGGGAGAGAACCTGCCTGGCACAGATCCTGCCTGGGACAGAGCCTGCCTGGGACAGAGCCTGCCTGCTGCTCTCCCAGAGGGCAATGTAGCACTTGCTCAAAAGTTCTCCAGGTGCAGGTGAGTAACTCTGGGTTTAAATTTCCAAACCTCATTTTTAATACTCTTTGCTTTACTCTTGTAGTACTTCAGAGACCTAAGGGCCACCTAGCTGATGAGCCAGGCTGACAGCAGATGTGGAGTCAGACTTGGTGATCTTAGAGGGCTTTTCCAACCTTACTGATTCCATGATGGCTTGAAATCCCTAAGAAAACATTGTTTTCCAAGAAAAACATATATCAGCGTGCATTTTCTCTGAGCTACCTTATCCTGAGGAGTGCAGACCTGCAGGACAGGATGGGGATCATGGATGACCCAGCCAAGACCCGGGAGTCCAGCTCTGCTGCCCGTGGTCGCCCTTCCCAAGGGCTCGGACAGAGGCTCCCATGGCTGCAGCTGCCAGCAAAGACTGGATCTGGCAAACGCTGGACTCAAACTTCCCACCATTTACAGGGGTCTTCACCTGGAAGTGCTGCGGAGCACTCAGATGGGCAGTGGGGTGGAAGTTCTCAGAGAGTTTTGTGGAAGTGCAGGCAGGGAGGGAAGGGTGCAGGTGGGAGGGGAGAGGGGCAATTGGGCCAAAGGAGCACCTCATCCTCAGTCCCATTTGCCTTCTGCCGTGGGGTGACCTCAGGGCCAGCACTGCCCCACCAAGCAGTGTGAGTTAGCACGGTTGCTCTCTGCTCTCAGCTCTGGGTTTGGAACCCCTCAGAGTCATTCTGCAAAGCAGGAGGCTCCTTTTAACTGCAAATGTTTAAAATTGAGCAGAAATCAATTTCCATTAGTAAGGAAATAAGCACAAGCATAAAAAAATATTAATAGAATAAAGAAGAAATTGCTAATTGCATCCTGTACCTCCACATAAGCAAGCCCCAGCTCACCACAGTGCTGCCAGACATCCCCGTGCAGTGGAGGCAGGCAGGATTATTGCCCCTGATCCGGCAAAGAGACCTTTGCTGAGATCCCATCAGTTTTGCAGGCACCTGTCCCCACAGTCCTGTGCAAGAAGGAGCCCTCAGGAGCTGTTCTTGGGGAGACTTTATTAGCTTGGCTGTTGTGAGCCAGCCAAGTCTGACACAATCACAGCAAAGAGCATGGAGGCAACAGACAAAGAACTTTTGAAAAACTCTAAATGAGAAGTGCAGACACATCTGGTGCTTTAAATTGTTTCTGTGTGGGTTTGGGATTGTTTTGGTGTTTAGATTTTTTTTAAAGAGAATCACAGAATGGTTTGGGTTGGAAGGGACCTTAAAGATCATCCAGTTCCAACCGCTTTGCCATGGGCAGGAACACCTTCCACTAGACCAAATAAACAGATGAGTTGTGATAAATGGCAGTTAAACTGTTCCTTTCAGGTGAGGATAGCCCAAGGGAGTGGTTCATGTTTGGGCTGTTGTGCAGGCTCTGTGGGTTGTCCTTCAGCCTCCGGTGTGGTGCCAGCGGACTTCACGTCCCACCCCTGCAGGTGGTGAACTGCTGGGGGGGTTTTGTGTGTTTGTTCTGTGCCAGATGGGTCTGGTTCCACCTTTCACCAAGCCAGGCTGGACTCTGACACTTGTCCTGAGGGAGGCAGGGGGGGCTGGCCTCGATGGCACATCCCAAGGAGCCGTGTGCTGGAGGGTGGGGAGGAAGGACATGGGATGGGAAAGCTTCTGGTTGCAGTGGTTTCACTGCTGGCTCTCCGCTGTTTCACACATTGCTGGCCCATGCTGACACGACAAATGCTTGTTATGTTGTAGAACTGGCTTTTGAGGGCACCTGTGGATTCTGTTTGTGAGTCTTCCTCTGGTTTTCTTTCCATTTAATATACATGATAGTTATTATTTTTACCACCTCTTGCGAGGCATCTCTCACTGCCAGGTCTCCTTTAACCAAACGTTTGGTGTTTGTTTTTCCAGGTCACTCAGAACATGCTGGAGAGATGTAGCCAAAGCTCTGCACAGCACAGGGGCCTCCGATCGCAGGGGTCTGGATGTGATTTGACAAGGACTTTGGAAACAGCACTGACAGTGCTCTGAAAGCGCTGGGACCCTGTTATATTGTTAGAGAGATTTTTTACCCTTGTGAAAACTATTTTTTAAAGATATCTTCTACCTTTTTCTATCTCTGGCCCAAATGTAAGGATTTTTAATAGTGAAAACAATGGAAAACCAGCCTTAGTTTGAAGAATGCTTTCAGCCTTTCTTATCAAAATTTATAATCCTGTTATTTTGGCTTTATGAGACAGTGTAGAAACAGTGCTTAACCAAAGAACAAAAGGATGTGCATTCCTTCTGAATTAGTCTCAGTTAATGATTCTCAGTTCTGTGCATAATAGCAAATAATATCTCATCAGCTAAAACCTCCAAGCTCATTCTTGAGGACATATTTGTTTGAAAATGAGATGAAAGCCAGTACAAACTTTATATGACACCTTTTCAAACTAATAAAATTACTATTTTTCTACAAAATGTTGTCTATTTCTTTGCAGCATGGGTGGTTAATGACAATGTGGACCACAAAGAAGACTGAAAATGAGCATTTTTAGGCTATAAGTATAGCAAGAAATTGAGAATGTTGCACAGAGTGAAATAAAGAGATGATGGAGCAAGAATTAATGAAGTACTGATAATGATATTTCACAAGTACACATTTTCCAGGTCTTTGGAAAGTGGAAAAAAAAAAGCCACAGAAGAAAATAAAGGTGTTAAAACACTTTACAAAGAATGAAGTCTATCCACCACTGCAGAAAAGAGACCTACAGTGGGGAGCAGTGGGTGTCCTGTGCTGGGCAGGAGGGGCTCTACTGGCTGGGGAGGCGCAAAATGAGTTGAAGGAAGACCTAAGAAAAATCAGAACTGTTTAAGCAATAAGTCAGTTTATTATGTGGAAAAGCTATTATGTGCAATTGCAAACTTGCTTTGGGATTGAGTTGGGTTTTTCCATTATTTACCTAAGAAAAAAAAAGATTTCACATGTTTGTCATGTTGGCTGACCTTTCTGAATTTAATATTTCACCACTGCTTAGATAATGGGAATTATTAATTGTGGCCAACAGGGAGGAAAGGTTCATACCTGTATTTCTTACAGGGTTTTTTCCAGTTTTTTTTCTTTGCAATTGTTACTTTTCTGCACATTTTTAAACAGCAGGAAGTACAGCTGCAAGGAAGGTGTTTTATCAGTTTGCTGTTTACATTTGAGCTCAGCTCGAAAAAGTATTTCAGCCAAAGGGTCTGAGCTGCAGGAGTGCTGAGCACCTGAGGAGTAATCCATGGAGGCAAAGGGATCCATGGAGGCTACAGAAATCCATGGAGGCTCCTGGAGAGCTGCAGATTTGGGGTGTTCCTTCCCCTGAGGTCGCATGGCGAGGTGTGAGGACCTTGTGGGAAGTGTGTGAGTCACATCCCCACCTCGGGCACCTATGGATTTGTGCTGCTGTTAAGTTTCAGTTTGGATCCCTAAAGGAAACTGGAACTTGTGCTGCTCAGTTGGGTCTTAAAAGCCGCAGAACCGATCCCCCAAGGCCTTGGGAAGGGGCCCTGGCAGTGCTGCCTCCTCTCTGACAGCTCTGGGACAAACCCTGCTATGGTCTCACGGCTCCGTGCATTGGCATTAAAGGCTCAGGTGAAATCTGATGGCTTCTGTGACTGCGTTCTGGTGAAAATAGAATCGTGGTGACACATCACGGGCACGTGATCCCAAACCAGCGCCTTTTCAGGGGAAATTGGCTGCTTTGCCGAAAGCTGAAGCTTTGGCACATGGAAAGGGAGAGTACACAGGTCCCAGAACTCCTGCCCAAGCTCCAGGCCTTCTCTAACACCCAGCTACAGCCTCCCTGGGGCACTCAGACACATCTCGGGAACATCCCTTCTAACACATCCCCTGTCACAGGTGAGGCTCCAAAGAGTGTCTTCTAAACTGGGCAAACTGGAGATGAGTGTTTAAAGGGCATTTTCACCTTGGTGAACAATTGACAACAGGAAATAATTTAGATCAGCTGATTGTGTAAGTACACTTGCTTTTAGGTTAGGAAAGGGAAAGCACAGCAGATAGGTTTATGGCTCCAGGCTCTTCTTTGGGAGGTTACTGTCAGCTTTGCAAAGGGGCCTGGTCACAGTGGCTGCAGCCCAGGTTTTCCACAGTGTTCGCAAAGCACGTGGTAATGCATTGCGCATTTCTTGAAAAGACATAATTGCCTTAAGAGCTTTGGAATTTTTTCTCCTTTAAAAAAAGTGGAAACATTGGAATGGGAAACGGCAGAGGGAGATGCCACTCAGAACCCAAGCAATTTCCTCACAAGGAGCAAGCGTGAGCCTGGTAATGCAAACAGTGGGGGACTGTAAAATAGGGCTGGTTCTCCCCCAGGAGTGTTTTATATCCTCGGAGAGAAAAGCACGGCCTGCAGAGGCTCAAGTGAGCGTCCGTCCCTCTGCGAGCCAGAGCAAACCCCAGAGCCTCCCACGGCCGGGCTCTGCTCGCTGGGGCAGGCGAGGGCAGCGCTGGGCCGAGTACAATTCGAGTACTGTGCCCTGCTTGCAAAAGGAGGCTCTGAAGATCTCAGCCCCAGCATATGCACACCTTACAGAGTAATTCCTTGGCTTCGTTAATGTTTTATTGCACAACGAGTTTACGATGACAGCAAACCTCTCAAACTGCGGCGGGATAACACGCTTCCTCACCCTATTAAAAAATAATGCTGGTGTAGATTTTATGTACCAGGGTGTAGACGGCTGCTAAGAGGCACTGCTTTGACAAAATTCTTTTTGAGGTTTACAGAAAGCATAATAAAATATGTAAGTTACATTTCTACAAACAAAAGCTATAACATAAGTTATTTATAAGCATGAGATACAAACGGTATCACGATAAATAAACCTTAATGGATACCTGTGGCACGCATCCTAATGTAATTTGCCCAGCAAAAGTCATATTTAGTAGAAAAACCTGGCAGCAGCTGCGTGTTGGTATTTAAAATAAGAATGAAAGAGGGAAGGAAGCGGCTGCTTCCCCGGCCTGCGGCACCTCCCTGCCTTCCCCTTCACCTGGGGCTGACACTGCTGCTCCGGGAGACCAGATGTCACTGCATCTTTCAGGGCTTGTCCATGATACCAGGATGTTCCCTGTTGGCTTCACTACAGCCTGATTTTATCAGAGGTGGCAGAAAGAAATTGAGCCCCATCTGCCCGTCATCCTCTGTGCTCTCTTCCCTTTCCATGGTAGCTCCTTCCCCAGCACCTCCCTTGTACCCTCTCCTTCTCATCTGGTCTCAGCCATTTGTGGAACAATGCATGGATTCTGAACTGACATAAAGTTTTGGCTCTTTTAATATAACAGGTAAGGTTACCAACCCCACAAAGATGTGTTTTGGAACAGAAATTGAAACCACTAAGGCACGTTGATCTGTCAGAGGCTTCAGAACCCGTCAGCACTGGCTCTGTGGGTGGGGTTTAACTGCTTCCACCCACTTGGGACATGGAGGACAGAGTTTTACTGGCACCTGTGTGTCTGGACCCTTGGGCAGGGATTATGGGGCAGGTGTCCTGATCTCCTCCACGTCATGGTATAGAGAATATCCCTTGTTCTGCTGGGGAAAAGGCTGCTGCGGGCAGAGCTCCCCTTCCCAGCCCTCCCCTCTGCCTTCATGGGGTGAGGGGAGGCAGGAGGGGCACAGCCCTCCAAACCCAAAGGAAGGGGCAGAGGGGAATGACCTTTGGCTGTGCAGCACCAGAGCTCTTCCCTCAGAAAAAAAAGCAGCTGATTTAACCCTTGTGGGGTGACAAAACCTTTTGTCAGCTCTGCTGAGCACCAGGAGCTGAGTGCCTGAGCCCAGAACTGCCCCACCACAGGCTGGCACGCAGGGTCCTGCTCCATCGCTGGGATGGCACAGCCAAGCCACTATTCTGTCCTGGAGCCTGTTGGCCACAGTGGTCCCCACCCAGGGGGGCTCATCGCTGACCAGGAGGACCCAGAGGGTCCCACAGAGCCCTGCAGAAGGTACAAGGGTCAGGACCACATCCCACTTCACTGCACAAACAGCCCTTGCCTGCCGGTGCCCTCCACAGCTGGGCACAGCTGGCTACAGGCAGAGCTCAGGCAGCAACTCACTGCACATAAGCTGCTTCTGGCTGTCCTGCCCTCCTTCCCCGTCCCATTACACCCCTCCCTCTCCAGCCTGAGCACTGGCATCACCCACCAGCTCTGCAGGAATGCTGCTTCCAGGGCTACGGCTGAAAACCAACTCGTGTCCTCTGTCATGCTGACTTCCACATGAGTTGTGTGCAATCACTCCAAACATGGTGGGTTTATGCAGCAGTATCCATCCAGAAAAGGCTGTGGAGAACAGGACTGGCCTTGCCCAGCCTGAGATCCACTGCCAAAGACAGGGGCTACAGCAGGAATTCTGGAGCTGCAGCAGGAACATCTCAGCACCTGCTGCTGCTTCCTGGTGCAGCATCATACCCTGTCACCCTGTAGGAAAAGACAAAACCCAGAGCAATGAGCGATGCCTTTGGGGATCCCTGCTGGCTGCCCTGCCTCTGGCACCATCAGGGAGCCAGACCAGCTCACAGCTCTGAACTCCTGAGTGTTAAGGAAGGGTCTGTGGACAATGGATGAGTTTGATATGTCAGAGCTGGCATGGCCTTAAGGAGGAAGATTTATTCGTGACACTGTGACAGCTAGTGAGGCAGCATGAAGGTGCTTCTGAAGAGCTGAGCTGTAGGTCAGACACTGGTCAAACCTCTCTTTGTCCATGCACTGGCTTCCAGCTGTTGGCAGTACCTTGGGCAAGGGTTTCTGGCACCACTGCTGGTCCCAGGCCCTGACAGAGGGAGCCACTGGAGGAATTGGAGCTTCTGGACTGCCAGGGGTGCAGCCCAAGATGCCACAGCCAGAGTGCTGGGGAAAGGGCAACGTGAGAGAAGCTGGAAATGCAGAAACGCAGCTGATGAGATGTACCAGGACATCTGGTGCTCTGTGGGGCTACTCACGGTGGTACAGGGGTCAGACTCAGGTGGACTAAAGCCCCAGCACAGCAATTCAGCAGCAGTGGAATGTGCTCAGCAGTTCCAGGTGTGATCCAGCTGTGATCACTGCCTGAGCTCACCGAACACCCTGCACCTGTATCTCCACAGCACTGTCACAGGCACGTCTGCTGCTGCCATGTCCCAGGGTGAGCCCTGTGGGCACTGCAGCCCTGGGCACCACCGTGACAGCTGGGCTGGGCCAGCCTGCACCTCCCACCCCCGCAGCTGCCTCACAAACACAGCGGTCACATGCTGGAGGGCTGTTCACAGCACCTGCAGTGGACGAGCTCCAGGCACTGGGGGGTGTCTCCTCTCCACGAGGTGCAGCACCACAGCCCATGCATGAGCAGCTGTGGAGGGTGGGTGCAGGGGGTTATCAGCAGTGTTCATCACGTGGTTTTATTATCTCAGCCTACAGGAAGCACTTTAAAAGCTGAACGGTGGCATTGGCCACTGCCAGGCACATGGGGGTCCTGCGAGGACATGGTCCTGCAAGGACGCCCTCCCTCCAGAGCCCTCCGTGTTTTGATCCTGAAGACATTCCTGGGGCTGAGGAAGGCATGTGTGCACCATTACCAAACCCAGGGACCACGGCAGGCTGCAGCACAGCCCCCTTCATGTCACCTCCATGGCAGCCAGGCCTGGGAGCAGCTCTGGGTTTCAGGCATGAGTGAGACAGCTGCCACATCTCTGTTGCCAGTGACTCCCAGTGACAGACTGGATGAGAGATTCTTCTGCCCAGTGGTGCCAGGCAGGTGGTCACTCCTCTTCCACAGTTTTATTTACTTTTTTCCCCACTTAACTTTGTCCCCCCATACCTTTGCAGACTGGGAGCAGTGCTCTCTGGTCAGCCTCTGTGCCCAGGCATCCTGGCAGGGCTGGCACAGCCACACTCCCCAACAGGCCCAAAGGGCTGTGCCCCAGCGTGTTCCTCTCTGCCAGCATCAGGCACTCGGCACCACATCAGTTAATACTTGTACAATATGCAGAATTTTACAGGGAATGACAATGCCACAGCAGCATTCCCACACACCTCAAGAACTCTCCCTTCCCAACCCCCTCCTGCCTGCATGGCTCTGTCCAGCACTGTCCCACTGGTGCTGCACAGCCTTGCTGCCCGTGCGCTGGGTTAGAGGCACCTGCAGCTCCTGCTAGTGGCTGGCACTCCCAGCGGGGCTCCTGGCATGCTCTGCCTCACTGTGCCATGACAGGCAGAGGCCACGGGCTGTGCTGTGCCATGCCGTGCCACGCCATACAAAGGCCATGCCATGCCAGGGCCGGGCCATGCTATGCCGTGCTTTGCCATGCCATGCCATGCCTGGGGCCTGGCCAGAGCCCAGCTGGGTGTGGGGTCTCTTACCTCCCTGTGATGGGAAGCCGCCTGGCTGCTGGTGCCCTGTGCCTGCCCGGGGGTCCCGCTGCCTCCCTCTGCCCGGTGGAGCCAGCCCTGAGCGGGGTCCGGCTCCCGGACACGGTGCAGGGTAACCCGGGTTTGGGTGGGCCCGTCGGCTCCCGCACCGCCACCACCCCGCGGGCACCGGGCCGGCGCCCGGCCCTGCCGAGGCTCGCAGCACCGGAGGGGCCAGGGCGCGCCGTCAGGGCCGCAGATCCGCCCGCTCCGCGCCGGGAGGACGCGGGGCCGGGAGGGCGAACCCGGTACGGAGCCACGGAGAGCGGAGCCTGGCGAAGCGCGAGCGGAATTTCGATCAGAAGGAGCCGCGAGGCTGTGCGGGGCTGTGCGGGGCTGTGCGGGGCTTTTCGGGGTTATGCGGAGCTGTGCGAGGCTCTGTGCCGGGCTGCGCGGGGCTCTGCGCCGTTGCGAGGGGTTCTGCGGGGTTCTGCGGGGCTCTGCTCCGTTGCGAGGGGTTCCGCGGGGCTCTGCGGGGCTCTGCACGGGGCTCTGCTCCGTTGTGAGGGGTTCTGCGGGGTTCTGCGCCGTTGTGAGGGGTTCTGCGGGGCTCTGCACGGGGCTCTGCGCGCCCCCCGCCCGCAGAGGGGTGAGGGAGACAACGCGGCTGCAGGAGAGCTGCATTTAAGGATACCATACGTCCGGGGTTATTAATTATAAAACATAATTAAAGTAAAACTGCAGAACGTCAACATATTAAATTTAAAAGCTAATATTAAAATAGCGTTAATATTTAATAAGGTAGCTGAGCGTTACAGAGCTGTACGCTGATACTCTATATTTAACTGTGTAAAACCAGGAGAGTTTTCCCAAAGAAAAATGTATTGTTTAGCTGATTATCAAAGACTCTGTGATATATTATCCATTTCACAAAAATAATATAGATATCTTTTTAAATATAGTAATAAAAACATACTAGTGCCTTTTAAATATACTATTACTTACCACCCCTTTTCATATTGTACTATCACAGACACTTTGGAATTGGTTTAAAAGCACATCATTCATTATTCAAAGCTCATCTTTGCATATTATTCCAGCTCAAGTCTGCCAGGCTCCCTGTGAAATCGTTCACAAAATTGATAACAGCAGACACACACGCAATAAAAAGATCGCCTTGGGCAGCCCGAGCTCCCATTATGCAGATCGAGCTGCAATTTTCTCTAACAAAGCGTGCCCTGATCCAGGACTGGGTGGCACTTTATTTATTTATTTATTTACTTACTTAGCCTCCACCGGTTGCCTTTTCCTTTTCTTTTTTTTTTTTTTTTTCTTTTCCTTTTTTTCCCCCTCTCCTTTTCCCTTCTGCCCCCGCCCCGTCGCCTCCCGCCCGCCCCGCCGGGCCGTCCGGAGCGGGGCCCCGAGGGCGGTGCGCCCGCGGCCGCTCCGGCGGGGCCGTGCGGCTCCGCACCAGCTTGCGGGATCGTCTCAATCGGATTAGCTCCGCTCCGGGGTGCGGCGGCTGATGGCGGCTCCGCTCTCCCGCCGCACCGAGCGGGGACAATCCGATTAGGGCTGCCCGGGGCCGGGGGTGGCATCGGGCGGTCCCCCCGGGGGGTGGGCGTTTATTGGCCACGTTAATGACCGCCGGGCAGGGCGGGGCTGGTGTCCCTCGGTGCCGTGAGCCGGGGAAACCTTCTCGACGGCCGCGGGCCGGGACGCGCCTCCGTCAGCGCCCGCGCCGGGGAACTCCGGGCGGCAGCTTCGCCGCGGACGTCGGACCCCGTCGGGGCCAGACCCTACTCCGACCATGCGACCCGTACGGAGCATGCGGGGTCTCACAAAAGCCGCACCTGGCCCCGCTTTTACCGTGGGGCCGCCGCGGGAGCGGAGCCGCGGGGAGCGGGGCCCGCAGGTGCCGCCGGGCGGGCTCCGAGCGCAGCGCCCGTGCCCGGCAGGTCCGTCCCGCTCGCTGCCGCTGCCGGAGAAACGATTCGGAGCGTTGCGGTAATTGAATACTAAGGTTTAAAAACTAATCAAGTCCTTCCTGTCACCGCTCCGGCATCCCGGGCTCGCCCTGCCAGGTGTTGATCAAATGCCATTACATTCTATTAACAGGGAAATTCTATTCCCTGTTTTCATTTCCCTTTATAAGAGGGAACTAAGTAAATGCACTGAGCGTTATTTAATTGTTAACGCCTTGAGTCCCGTTCGGCCGTCAGGGACCGGCTGCAAACACGCTCGGCGGCGGCGCCGGGCTCTGCCAATTAAGCCCAAACGGAATCTCGCCCTGTAGGGTCCGGGACGCCCCCCAGCCCGGCCCCGGGCACGGCCTCGGCCCGCCGCTCCGCGCTGCCGTCGGGGCGGGAGCCTGGGCAGCCGCGGGCTGCGGGGACCGAGTCCCGCCTCGCAGGGTGGCCTCGGGCCGTCGGGGGTCGCGGCTCGGGCGGGCCGGGGCCGGGGCCGGGGCCGGGGCCGGGGCCGGGGGGGGGAGCGGCGCCCCCGACGTGCGGCCTCGGCCCCGCCCCCGCCCCGCGCGGGGCCATTGTTCGCGCGCCCCTGTGATGTCACCGCGGCGGCGGCGGCCCCCGCGCCCGGGCGCGAGGCCGGTGCGGAGCGGCGGCAGCCAATGGGCGCGCGGAGGGCGGGCGGCGGCGGCCAATGGCGGCGGCGGGGGCGCACGCGGCGCGGGGCGCGCGGCGGCCCCCGGGCGGTGACGGGGCGGCGCGCGCGCGCTCCGCAAAGTTTGGTGTCGGCGGCGGGTCCGGCCGGGCCGCGAGCGCAGCGCGAGCGGCGGCGCCTCCACAGCGGCGCGAGGGCGGCGGTGGCGGAGGATGGACCCGCCGAGGATGGACCCGCCAGGGCCGGCGCAGGGCCAGCACCAGCACGAGCCCATCAGCTTCGGCATCGACCAGATCCTCAACAGCCCCGAGCAGGACAGCGCTCCCCCGCCGCCCCCCCGGGGCCCCGACGGCGCGACCTTCCTGGGCGGCCCCGGCGGCCGCGGCGGCGCGCCCTACCCGGCCCTGCCGGCCCCCTTCCCGGCCATCGCCGCGCCCTTCGAGGACTCGGGATCGTACAGTGTGAACCTCAGCCTGGCCCCGGCCGGCGTGATCCGGGTGCCGGCGCACAGGCCCATCCCCGGGGCCGTGCCGCCGCCCATCTCCAGCGCCATCCCGGCCATGCCCGCCGTGCCCAGTCTGGGCAGCCTCAACTTCCCCTGGATGGAGAGCAGCCGGCGCTTCGTCAAGGACAGGTTCACAGGTAAGGCGCCGGGGCGGAGCGGGCGAGCCGGCTCCCGACAACGAACGGAAGGGCCAATAAAAAATATAAAACGAAATAATAACAGTAATGCGAATAAGAATAAAAGCAAAGGCGGCCGCTGGATGCTTCCCTCCCCCGCGCTCGCAGGGAGCCGAAAAATCGCTCTCCTCACGGCGTGGATCGCGCCGGGCGCCCCGGGGGGCTGCCGGGCCCCCCTCGCCACCGCAGCCCTTCGACGAGAGGTGGAAGCGGGACCCCGGGGAGCCGCGGTCCCCCCGGGGGCCGGCGGGGCGCGGGCGGCCGGCGGGCAGAGCGGCGGCCCCGGGGGGGCGGCCGGCACCGTGCGGGCGCGGGGCTGACCCCTGTGCTTCCCACCCGGGCAGCGGCGGCGGCGCTGACGCCCTTCACGGTGACACGGCGCATCGGGCATCCCTACCAGAACCGGACTCCGCCGAAGCGCAAGAAACCGCGGACATCCTTCTCCCGGGTGCAGATCTGCGAGCTGGAGAAGCGCTTCCATCGACAGAAGTACCTGGCCTCGGCCGAGCGCGCTGCCCTCGCCAAGTCCCTCAAGATGACGGACGCCCAGGTGAAGACCTGGTTCCAGAATCGGCGCACCAAGTGGCGGTGAGTCCCGTGTCCCCGGAGCCGTCCCGTTCTGCCGCCGCCCCCGGCGGCGTCCCCCGCCCGCCGCCCCGCGAGTCCCGCTCCGGCCGGGATCGCCCCCCTTGCCAGCTCCTGTCAGCCAAACCACTGGGGGTGAATTTTTATTATTACAATATCATAATTATTATTGTCATTATCTTTATATATTTCTTTTTTAATAGTCCCCCATTCGGAAAACGGGGGATTATTCGTAAAAACGAGGGATTATTCGAAATAACAGGGAATCGTTTGAAGAAACGGGGAAATAGTTTGAAAAAAAAAAATCGGGGGAATGCTGGGAGAAAACGGGGGAATATTTAGAAACGGGATTACTGGGAAACGGCGGGTTTCCAGGCTCTTCCCGCGGCCCGCAGTGCCTCCGTTCGCGGTCAAGCGGTGGCCGCCCGCCCGGCGGTGCCTGGCCCCGGAAGGACGCGCCGGCTGCCCTGCCTGGTTCCCGCGGCCGCGGGCCCGGCCCCGGGCCGGCCGCTCCCCGCGGAGTCCCGGGCGGAGCGTGCCCCGTGTCCCGGCGCGGGCTGAGCGTGTCCCCCGGCAGGCGGCAGACGGCGGAGGAGCGGGAGGCCGAGCGGCAGCAGGCGAGCCGGCTGATGCTGCAGCTGCAGCACGACGCCTTCCAGAAGTCGCTGAACGAGTCGATCCAGCCCGACCCGCTGTGCCTGCACAACTCGTCGCTGTTCGCGCTGCAGAACCTGCAGCCCTGGGAGGAGGAGAGCGCCAAGATCCCCCCGGTCACCTCCCTCGTCTGAGCCCGGCAGCCAGGGCACGCAGCGGACTGGCCGGCGGAGCGCGGCCGGCGGCTCCCCCTGCCCCGGGGCCGCGGCTCCCCTCGACGGGGCGGGTGGCGGGGCGGCGAGTGGCGCCCGCGGGGCCGAGACCGGGATCGGGTCCGGCCGGAGCCGGGGCCGGAGCCGTTTCCCCGAGGCCGGCGCAGAGCGGAGCCGCTTGTATATTTGTGTCGATGTTCCACTAGGAAGGGAAATATGTCACTTTTTGTAAGAAGTGTTAATACTTTAATTTATTTATGCATCGAGATTTTGGGCACTATTAATATGGAATTATATAAAACCTCGATTATTTATATCGAAATCTGAACATAGGTATTTTGTGTTGGCTTTGGAACAAAAGGCTATTTTTTTTTTCCTGTTCTGAGGATAGTGTAAAGAAAAAAATACCTCCCTATCACTTAGCGGAGGGGACTCGGTGGAGCCGGTGATGACTCATTAGCTTCGGAAACCCTATTAAACTGAAAAGCGGTAGCTCCCATCTGTCCCAGGTGAAGTTAATGTCAGCTGTAATTTATTCACCGTAGTAATAAGGGCTCCTTCCAGGCACCACACGCCGTTCTGTCCTCACCTTCCCAGCCGATGAGCTTTAGCGCCCCGAAACAGCACTCGCTCCCTGCGCCACCGGCTCTCGAGAAAGCGCCTTATGTTTCATAATAAAGAAGATTTGGGGTTGACACAGACCATGTATAATACTTTGTACTTGCCGAGACGTGTAAATAAACGTTTTCTTTACAAACGTCTCTCCGCTTCCTGCCTGCCGCCGCGCCGGGGAGAGCCGAGCCGAGCCCGCCGGGCCGGGTGCTGCGTGCCGGGCGGCAGCCGGCGGACGCTCGGCGAACACGAAGGAGAGAAGCCGAAATGAGGGCGGCGAGAGGACCGGGGAGCGGGGCCGGGACGGCGGGCGGATTCGGAGCTGGGCTCCGGCGGCGGGGCCGGCGCGGTTGTGCGCGGTGCTGTCGCTCTCTCCGCCGGTGCGGGGGAAGCGGCCGGGAGCGATCCCGGCTTTGGGACACGGTCGACAGCGCCGCGTGGGAGCGAGGGGCGGCCGGGCGGGAGGAGTGAGGGGCCGTCACTCCCCGGAGCAGGCGCCGGTGCAGGCACCGCCGGTCCCCGGTAATTTCTCCCCGCCAGCCACGCGGTCCCGGCGGTTTTCGTTTTGCTGCCTTTTCTGCGCGCACCGCGCCGGCAGCTGGGCGGCGGTGGCTGCGGCCGAGGTTCCCGGTGCTCACCCCCAGCACCGTTGTGCAGGGAGATTTTTCAGAACAACCTCCCGTAGTTTTCGGGCCCGGTGCCCCGGCCTCCACCAGCGGGGGAAGATGCAAAAATGACGTTTTTAGAAAGCAGCCACGGCCAGGCGTGTTTCCCCTGGCCATGGGCAGGAGCCGGCGCTCCCGTGGCCGCGTTCCCGGGAGGAGGAGGCTCTGCCGCTTCCACGGCCGCAGCCCGGCCTCGGTCATCGGGAGGCTGCAGGAGCGTAACGCCGTTCCCGGGCCCGCTGGTCCCGGTCCCGGCTGCGGCACAGGGCAGTTCAGGGCCAGGCAGCCACGCAGGGCGAGGGACGGAGAAAATATTTCCCTAACTGGTTCTTTTCTCAGCGGTACCAGGGCACGGGCTCCAGTCGATTTGGTTTGTTGGAGGCAGGCTATGGAGATCCCACGGCAGGGCCAAATCCAGTCACACCGGGGTGATGGTGCTGGGGCCGTGCAGCTGCCCGACTGGTGCCGTTCACCAGCCAGAATGGGCAGCCTAAGCTGAAACACCGATCGAGGGGAGGTCTCTGGCTGAGAAGGAAGAAAAAACAACGGGGAAATCTATACCGGGCGACAGAGTGCGAGGGACGGCCGCACTCCGGTCCACTGTCCCCACCAGCGCCCCGCCACTGCTGCGCCCCAGTCCCAGCCCGGCCCTGTTCGGTGCATTCGTTATCCCACCGCCCTTGGCCGCGCGGCGATGCCGGGACTGCTGGCCCTCGGCGCTCTCCCCCGCATCAGCACTGAACGCGGGGAGGAGAAGGAGAGAACCCCCTGGTACCGTACACAGAGCAGCCCCGAGAAACCCGAGTGTTACTGAAAGCGTGGAAGAATCCAGCTCTGAGTGGGGATGGCATACACGGGCACACATATTCGCGTGTGTGTTGGTGTTGCGTTCTACCTCCACCGTCGAACATCCATAAAGTGCGTTTTGTTCAACACATCATTGTTCTTTAACTGTTCGAACACCCCATAACTATAAACTTCTATGTTCCCGATTTCCCTGCAGTTTTTCCCAAAATGCTGTGAGCCAGGAGCAGTGTATTTGCGGGGAGCAAAATGCTGCTGCGTTCTGCAGGAACCGGCTTTGTGACGGGCGGGGATCCTGCGCAAAGCCACGGGGTGCTCACAGCCTGTAATGAACGGCAGTGCCGAGTGGGTCCGAACTCGGCAGTGACAGCCCAGGGGTCCCCTCGCCGCCGCTGCCCGTGGGCAGTGCCACAGGCAGCAGCATTGAGCCTCGGGGCACCCCAGTTTGTCAAAGGATTTAATAAACCACAACCAAACTTCCATTTCAGCTATTTGAGTAGTCATCAAATAGCGGGATTTATGTCCCGGGAGCTGCCTTGGGCTTGCTGGAGTCTGTGGCTGGTGTCTTTGTTCCCGAGGAGCTGTCTCGAGGTGCGTTTTGAGCTGTGCTGAGGACGAGGGACACAGGCTGCCTCGTGCATCCGTGTCTTGTAAGACAAGAGCGCGTGGGCGGTACAGAGGTTCTGATGTGCGCCGTCGTGCTGAAGGGGACACAAGCGGGGGTTACCTCCAATTACTCTGTCCAGTTAATCCAGTGTTTACAGGAGCCTCAGGGAAACACCAGTTGGAACAAACACACGGTATTTCTCCCTGTGGATGAGAGCAGTGTTCCCTGCCAGCCTGGTTCAGGTGTGACAGGATTGTCTGATGGTCCCTGCTGTGTCTCTCTGAAGGTCAATCAACAGAGAGAGACACCTGAAGGGGCCTACACAGACTTTAGACCCTACCAGCTTGAGCCTTTTCGTCCCAAGAATTGTAATTGTGGAGCATGTGGCTGCCTGGTGGAGGAGAGGACACATTTTGGGGGTGGGCTGGCTGTTGTCCTGATCCTGTTGATTGTCCTGTCCACATTTTGCACTTGGACTATGGGGTGGGCAATTTAAGTCGAGCTGTTGTGTATGGGCAGCTGTTTGACTCCCCAGTTTCTGAAACGCCCTTCTTGCAGCACAGGCCCTGGCTAGTTGTGGGGGAGCATGGTTCACCTCTCACCCTCCCACCCATCACTAAATGCTCCTTTACCTCCACGGGAGACTCCTCAAAGCACTGCAGTCAGCCGAGGAGGAGATCAGTGTGTGCAGGCAGGGTGAGGGCAGCAGCAGCTCCTGCAGCGGTATTGCAGCATGGCTGTTTCAGGGGGAGTCATTTAAGTGTAGGCAGTGAAAGTCATGATGGAGATGTGGTCTGAGAGTGCTGAAGATGCTGCACATCCCGTCAAGATGAGTTTTAATCTGTTGATGCTTGATGCTGCTATGAAATTGATAATTCTTAGCATTTGGATGATCTTTCCAAAGCAGTCTTAAATCTGCAAGTGAAACATCTCTGTGAATTTATGTTTTGAAAAGCCCATGCTATGTACCTAAACTCCTCTGTTTGGAAGCTTTAAGCCCAGAAAAACTTGTCTTTATTGAACAAGGATGGAGAAATGCAAGGAGAATTAAGGATTATTGAACTGTCAGTGGGACTTAATTTTGGACAGGTCGTTTTCCAAGCTTTGCTTAATTGTGTGTGTGAATGGTCTCCCAGGTATGGCTGAGCAGCTCCGTGGGTGGATGCACAAGGCAGAGTTTGGCGTGACTGGAGGAACATTGACCATCTCCTCAGAGCTCCTGGCTTTGCTTAAGCCCCAGCCCGAAGCAGCCCCTGTGCCATGCCCTCATGCACAAACCCTCTCTGGATAAAAATGGCTCCACAATTTGCCTCTCTAAGCATTATTTTGTGCCCAGGGTATTAGATGTTACAAAGTAATGCATGGTGATCAAATCTGTATAGGCAATTCTTTTCCTAAATGGGCCCTAAAATCAATGGGTTATTAGCTCTCCTCCACTCTGTGATGAAAGCCTGGTCCTGTTAAACATGCAAACTACACAATATTCAATGCTTTGGTTTACAAAAGTGTTTTGCTCAGCTAGGTCATAATTTAGCTCATTTATAGCTGACATAAATAACACTGAGATTAACATCACACCTCTGAACTTTCCTCGAAGCATGTATTTCTGCACCGAAATCATCCCCGCTGCCGAAGAGTAATAATTTAAGGGCTGTGACTCACCCAGGTGAGCACTTGCTCACGTAGCTGCTCCTCCTCAGTCAGTAGACTCCCTCCTTTCATGTTGCCTGCGCGAGTTGGACCAGGTGGATGAAGTACTTGCTTCTGTGCAGGTGGGCATTTTTTGAGGAAGAGGTATTTACACCATTGGTTTTGGCTATTTGGATCATTTCCCTTCAACACCATGTGTTTCCCTTGCCCACTCTTTTGAGTCTTTTAAGCTCCTAACTTTTTCCTCATGCAGCAGAATATTTCTACTTGGTGCCCACTTGTTTCTGGGTATCCGAGTTTGCCTCTTGGAGGCACCCAGGTGGCTTTGATGGGCAGAGCTATAGTGCAGTTTGTGGCAGTTTGCCACCCATGTGCTTTTCCCCCCTTTTTGATGGGGTCTCAGCATTTCTAGACATTTCAGAGCCCTTAAAAACCTGTTGTTAAGGTCAGAGCAGTAATGGTATTTAGATATATACTCCCATGAATTTAATTTTAGGATAAGAAATAAAATATTCTTTCCAGATCATTGTGACAATAGGAGCCAGCTGTATAAAGGTATCTCTGCATCGTCCATTCAGAAATGTCCATGTGTCCTTTGTAGGATGTGCCCAGAGCTGGAATCCTGGGAGCAGGAAGCAGAGATGTTTGAGAGGGATCTCGTGCTCTTTGGGCAGCACAGATGGAAGTTTCCACACCTCTGCAGGAGAGGTGTGAGCTGTGCTCTGCCTCAGCCCCATGAACTGTGTGATCACAGAATCCCAGAATTGTTTGGGTGGGAAGGGACCTTAAAGCTCATCCTGTTCCACCCTTGGCAAGGGCAGGGACACCTTCCACTGTCCCAGGCTGCTCCAAGCCCCATCCAGCCTGGCCTGGGACATTTTGGTGCAGGTGATGCTGGGTGTCCACAGACTGTGCTCCACCGAGTGGGGCCTGAGCTGGCTGGGGTGCTGAGTGGGGTAGCCTCTAAACACCCTCACAAACTCAGACCTTAGGCCATTCTTCAAAAGATAAAAATAAAACAAAAAGAGTGAAATCTGCCTGTGGACAGTGGACTCCCAGAGATCTCCCAGTAGCATCTCCAGTACCCATACAGACATCAAGGGTGCTGTGCTGGTCCTTGGTGAATGTTCTGAGCTAAGCCTGCAAATATTTACCTCCTGGGAGTCCAAGGGAGTGATTTTGCTCCTCTTTGGAGCATCTCCCACTTCCACATGAAGAGGCAGAGAGAGCAGGATGTTGTTATTTACCAGCATGTGGGATTTGCTGGGTCCTTTGCTGCTGCTCTGCCCGGTGGCAGGACCACAGGAATCAGACCCAGCTTCTTCTGTCCCTGTGCCAGCCAGCCCAACAAAACTGTACCTGTGCCTCATCCTAGCTTGGGCCAGTTTGCTGGAATGGGCAGAAAACTGCCCTGTCTCCAGCTCTGCTGCACATCTGAGCTCCTTGAATGAGTCTCTTCCCCTCATCAGGTAATTCTGGATGTTACATGTTGGCAGTGAGATGCATTTCACCCCATGCTATGGCCGGCTTCCCTCAGGAACTAATCCAGGTAGGAAGCAGTGCCATGGCAGATCAGTGTGAGCCCCATGCCCTGGTGAAGGTCCTCACGTTTGGCAGGAGTTTGGGCTGTCTGGTCCCTCACCTGTGTGCCTGAACCTCCAGCTCTCTGTTCAGGTGAATCTGCATTCTTATATACTTCTTATTAGGGACACCAGGCATGATCTCATTGCCTTGGCTTTATTATCTTTCATCTTTGGACTGAGTAGCAGCTGATGGAGGGGATAAAATTCCTACCATGGCTTGCCTATAGTAGTACTAGGCTTCTTCAATCTTTTGAAAACATAAGGTCATCAACCCCTGCCAGACCCCTTAAATGACTTAAACTCAATGCCACATGTGTTCCAGAATGCCCAAATGATCCCATTAATTTGGCATCCAGTATATGCTGCATTATACATACCGACTTCCATTGGCACATGCCACATCCAATCCATTAGTTGTGCACAAATGCACTTAAGTTTTTTATTGCTCTTAGTTTTGTGTCATCAGCAAAGAAAGGTAAAGTTGATCTTCATCTAAATCACTGACATGGATTATTGCAATTGATTACAACGAAGAAAGAGGTTTTCAAGTTTTAAAGTTATGTTGTCTTTTATTTCCCCAAGTAGTAATCTGTACTGTTTAAGTTATTGCACAAGAACCATCTCAGTAAGAGCTGCCCGTATTACATTCCTTGTTGACAACATTTGTGTGCTAGGCTGTCATGATTCCCCAGTTCTGCACAGAACTTTTATTCCTTCTGGTGGCAGAAAGGCACTCGATGTTCTTCACTCAATCCAGACGGAGAAGGAAGAAGAGGAGCATTAGCTGAAGCTAATGTTTGGGAAGTTGTGTTTTAATCTATGATTAGAAAAATCCTATTTTATTTATAGTTTAATCCACCATTCTTCCCAATCTTAGCCTCCTAACTGGGCTAGTGTGTTACCCATCTCAGGACACTTGTGACACCCAGGTATCCAGAGAGCAGCACACAAGGGAAGGATGTGACCCAGCTTCACGTCATTTTTCTGACCAGTGATTATGTACAACTGCAAGAAAAATGAAGGAAGGTGTCTGTCTTCCCAAATCACCCTGCTTGCCCTGTGCCAGAACTGCTCTGTGCACTTGGGCACTGCTTTACAGCTTGCTGTTCCCAGCATTTACACTTGTGCCTTTCTCAGGCAGAAACTTGCACCCAAACTCATCCCAGCACAGCTCAGGAGTCCTGTTGAAGTTACGTGGTTAAAATCAACTCTGTGTTTGCAAGAGTAATGCCTCAGCTTGAATTCAAGGTGCTGAACTCCAGGTACTTTCACAGGGCAGTAGGTGCCAACACGGTTGTGAAAGACCCTCTGCATCTTCAGGGCAGCCTGGCAGTGCCTCTCCTCTGCTTCTCTCCACTGCTTCAGGTCTCTTCAAAATTCTACACCAGCTCTAAGGGCAGCAGTTCTTAAAACATAACCCTGAAACTCAACTGAAGGACTAATTATTAGTTAATAAAGCTTGTGGTTTATGGACTGCAGTGATAGAGAAGCCTGGCTCAGTACGGAGCTGTTAAACACCAGGGCTGCTGGAACGGTCCGGCTGTTCTCATCCGAGTGAGAGGGCCAGCCCTTCAGAGAGTGTAAATCAGCAAAGATCCATTAACTTCAGTGGATCTCATCTACTGTACATCAGCTGAGGACATGACCCTGAGAACTTAATTGGTGGTATGATATAAAGACATTACAGTCTCTCCTCTTGTTCACCCGCACACGCCGTTCCCATTACTGGTAATGGGAGCAGCCTGTAGGGGAACGCACAGCCAGGGTGGGCACGGCTGGTGCCAGCCCCAGGCTGCTCCCACCAGGGCTGCTGCTCTGTTAAGCTGCTCCTGGCCTCCAGAGAGCCCATGCTCTCAAATGGAGTAGGAAACCAAAGCAAAACAGTTAATAATTAAAGAAGTCTTCGACTCCCTTGGACTGGTGGGACAGAGAAAGAGCTTCGAGGCCGCCTGCGAGGGCTGGGCGTGTGCTGTGGGCCGTGCCAGGCGGGCGCCCCGCCAGCAGGGCATGAGGCTGGAGTGGGTGGGGAGCAGCTTCTGTCATGCCATCGCTGCAGGTAGGTATGGCATGAACCATGGTGTGAGCTGTGTTTCCCTTGGAAATCAGGAAAATAGGGAATTTTAGCACAGCAGAAAATGTTTGTCGGTCTGGGCAAAAGGTATTCCAGGAGGAGCCTGGGATGAAGCCTCTTGACTGCAGCCCACAGGCAGAGGCTCCAGGCTTGGCTGTTCCTCCATGCCAGCTCTTCTCCTGTACCACCCAAACGTGCGCCCAACTCTGGCTCTGGAGCACAGGAGAAGCAGAGAAGATGGGGATGCTTTGGCTGTCACGGAGCTACAGACTGGGAGGAGGAAAAGAGTGATCCTTCAAGATCTTTCATCAAGTCCCTTTTCTCATGTCTTTTCTACCCTTGAGGTTGGCACACGGGCAGGCAGGTGGGTGCATCTGCAGGGTGATGTGTAGGAGATGATTCCTTCACAGGCAGCAGAGACATTGTGGTAATTCATCTTGTTTTGGTTGCGGCACCTAAAAATCTCTTTGGTGAGCTGCAGTCCTGCACCCTGCTTCGTGGATTATCCTAATCTGTGCTCCTGAACAAACCTTCAAAGCAGTAGTTAGTCACACTTTTCCTGGAAATTCTAAAAATATTCTTTTTCGTCCTTGTGACATGTCTTCTGTGGGCATCCTGTCTCCATGTTGCCTTTCTGCTCCTGGCTGAGGCATGTGTTGCTGTCTCTCAGGTCACAGCCTGCCTATTTCTGGTCTTGTGCAGCTCCTCAGCCTTTATTTTCAGTCAGCTTTGGCAGCTTCCGAGCCCCCTGCTCCCAGGTTTCCTCTGTTCCCAGCTTTCCTCTCTGCACAGGTGCATGGTTGCTCTCCGCCTGGAGCCAAGAGACCCCTCATCATTTTACTGCTCGAATGGCACCCTAACGTTGCTCTGTCTTCTTTTTGTAGGGTTGCAGGGAAAAAAAAAAGTGGGATGTTGCATCTTGCCCAGAGAAGCTGAGATGGGTAATTGATTCTGAAAGCAGTTTGCACAGTCGGGGACTCGCTCGCTGAAGCTGTCGCGTTGCACTGGGGAGCTCTGCTGTTTCGGTGCTCCAGCGGAGCAGCTGTTGTACCCAGCATTGCTTCCAGATTGTCACAGGCTGTGGAGGTTCCCCTGTCCTCAGATTGTTCATCAGGAATGCTTTCAACTTGAAGTTGTCCCCTTTATTCAGCAGGAGGCCAATGGCGGATGTGGGGCCTGTGGGGAAGGAGCCTTTTCTGTGTTGAAAACATCAGGGTTAATGGTTTCACTTTGAAACTCCATTTTAGAGCCTTCGAGCCCAGGGCTTACACGCCCTGTGCTACCTCCCCATGTGGCAAAAGGAGACTGTCTCTGAGAGCCCAAGCAGGGAAAAAGCCTTTTCCACCCCTTCTAGGCTGAAATATTTTGGAGTACTTGGAATAAGTGAATTGCTCAGGATAAAAACACTTGCAGGACCTTTTTGGAGATCTGAAATGTGATCCTCCTCTAAATCATCAAGGGTAGAAATTGTAGGGGTTTAGGGTTTTTTTCTGCCCTGTCATGCTTGTGGCTTTCCTACATTGATCTCTGTGAAGTTGACCTTCTCTGTCTCCAGCCAAGTGCTCAGAGGGGAAAGGAAGTACCTCTGCTGCATGGAGGGGCTGGGGTGAAACCTCTGCCCCTTTTCACTGCCATACTCAGTAAGACAGGAAAATAAAGCAGCCTGTGTCCCTTCCTCATGTCAGGACTTTCCTGCAAATTGCATGCAGTTTTTCAAAAACGTTCTTAGATGGGGCTTCCAACCCCTGTGTGACTGACTGTCAAACTGCTCCGAGGGAGATCCTTCTGGCACGAATCTCCTGTTTTCCAATTAAAGGTTTAGCTTCCTGTACTGCTCAAGATTCACATGGACAATTGGTTTTCCCTGTTTTCTCTGCAGAGTCCCCAGACAGGTCTGCGAAGGCAGTTGCTTTTGTCACACCACGCACAGCAGAGCCTGTCAGCCCTTTGTCACATCCAGGCTTGTGGTCCTACAGCTCAGATGAGCCTTCCATGAGTGGGAGCTAAACCAGAGGAAACCAGGTTGAAGTGCACAACACAAATCACTGTTCACTAGTTCAGATGGGAAAAAGAGACCCTCCCTCAGTCTTGTCCATTTCTATTTACTTCTGCTTCCTTACTTGCTTTGGATGCCAGTCTGCAGTTGCCCAGCTGCAGCTGGAACACCTCCCATAGTGCTGGCTCGTCTTCTCAGTGGTGTTTGTTGCTTTGCTCTTTGTCTTCTTCTCTGGCCAAGACTTTTCCTTCTTATCAATTAAGATTAACAATGGGGCAGAGGCAAACATGCACAAGGTGAGATCCACGCTCTGGCCATGTTGGTTGTGGCACTGAGGTGGGAAAGCTCTGAGGGATTGAGGGTGAATGGGGCACGAGCTGGTGGGACTGGAGGGCAGAAAGCGATGGAAATGCAGCAAGTGGGAAAGCTGAAGGGGAACATCAGAGAAAGGAAACATCCCGGACCTCTGTGCATGCACAGAAAACTGAGAAGGAGGGGGCAAGCCGGGAATGAACAAGAAGAGCAAAGCTGGAGGTGGGAGTGATGGCAACACCTGGGAGAGAGCGGGGAAGGGCTGTGCAGAGCTGCAGTGGTGGGGAAGAGACATGAGGATCCCTGGAGCGGTTGGAAGCTCTGCCGTAGGGCTTTGCTGGACTTTCAGGTGGAAAATGAATGTTTTTTGTGTTTAAAACCTCAGTGGGCTGTATGTGAGCAAGCAACTGGGTACTGCCTTAGAAATGGAGATGGCTTGGCATGAGTTCCTGCGGAGGGGCAGGGGGGGAGTGCACAGCGCACTGTGCAGTGTTTGGATAGCGAGCACTGGGACAGCTCCGTGGTGAAATCACCAGCCCAATGGGCAAGACAGAAAACAAAAAAACCGGGTAAAACACGGCAAGAAGGACTCAAAACCCCTGCAGAGTGCAGTAAGCAGTGGTTACAGAACAGCTGAAGAAAGTGGGTAGAAGCAAGAGAGAGAAATGGGGCCTGAGGAAATGCAGGCGAACCCCCCTGAACAGCAGGAAGCTCTGAGAAGCGGCTCCAGCAGCGCCTCGCAGCGAGCGGCTGGAGCACGGCCGGGCGAAGCGGGGCCGCGGCTGCCCAGCCGACATCTGCTCTCGGTGACAATAGCACGGCCTGACAAGTTCATTGTGGCTCGGCACGGGGCAGCAGGTGGGAGAGGCAGTGTGTGCGGCCACCTGCTCGCCGCCTGTGTGCCCGTCCCCCGGGGCTGCCGCGGGAGCTCCGCTGCATTCAGCCCCCGAGGGGCGGCCGGGGCTGCCCCCAGGTAGGGAGGGAGGCTGACACCCGCTGATGGGGGCTGTGCTGCAGGGGGGGCTCTTAAAGTAGCTGTGGAAGGGTCGAGCTTTTACCTTTTATAGATTTCACTTGCGTAGAGAGCAGCGGGTTTTTTTTCTTCATTCCAAAAAAATAAATCTCCTTTAAGATAATCTTTGTGTCTGGAATTTAGTGACGTGTCATGGAAGGCTCAAACATGTATGAAAATAGATGAGGCAAAAACAAAGCAGCCAAGCCAAATCCTACACCTGTAACTCTTCCTGAACGCACCAGGCAGTGGGAGAGCTCAGCTGCTCCCAGCGCTTGGCTGGTGCCGCCTGAATGTCATTAGTGTACAATGGGGTTTGATCGGAATTGGCATCGCCCTTGCCAGGGAGTGAATGGGCAGAGAGCGACTGAAGCAGCAGAGGATGCAGCCTCCTGCACCGAGCTCAGTAAGTACTCGAGCAACAGTCAGCTCTGGTTTAGAGGCCAAAGTCAATTGTGAATAACACCAATAAACTCGGGCTGTGCACTCCCTATCAGCCCTGCCGTAGCCCAGGGAGAGCCAGGAGGGAATTTTCCCCTTTCTCTCTGTGTAAGTGCCAGGAACAGCGGGGTCTGTCAGATTCGGGGCAGCATGAGGAACTCGCTGTGTCGTGATGTTTGCTGCACAAGTCTTTTCGGAGCTCTTCGACGATTCCTCGTATGCCGGGACAGAGCGTTCATGGAGCTCCTCTGATTTACCGAAAATCTGGCTCACGGGCCCCATTTCACAATCCCGTTGGCTGCCAAATGCTTCAGTGCACGTTTCAGTTTGAGTTTTCGTCTTGATGAGTGCACGCGTTGAGTTTCGCTGGTTGCGCGTACAAAGGCTGCTCCGGACCGAGCCCCGAGCGGGGGCGGCTCCCGGGGCTGCGGCTGCCGGGGCTCAGGGATCCCCCCGGGGCTCAGGGACCCCCCCCGGGGCTCAGGGACCCCCCCCCCCCCGGGGCTCAGGGACCCCCCCCCCCCCGGGGCTCAGGGACCCCCCCGGGCTCTGTGCGCCGCTCGAGGGCCGTGCTGCAGAGGATGCCCTCGGGCTGAGCTGCGCACAGCTGCGGGGAGCAAACACAGACCCGACCGCACAGATTCCACTTCTATCTATGGTGGCACTAAAATAGCAGGCTTGCTTCTGGTGCGACAGCCAAAACACCCGCTAATGGGGAGGGGAAAGAGAAGCTGGAAATGTCGCTGCCTTCACGCAAAAGCCAAGCTCCACGTTGCTCGTTTTGATGCCAGATACGGTATGGCAGAGCTGGTTTCACAGAACAGCTGCTGGGAGCTCAAGGGGGTGCAGCACTTTTCAGGGGGGCACACTCCTCCTGTCCCCCCAAGTCTCCGGTCTTAAGCAGGTCTTAAAAAGGATTGCAAGGCTCGCTGCTTCAGCTGTGCTTGCCCAGCTCACGGAGCACAGCACTCGAGTTGTCTAATTAAAAATGTGTTGCCAGATTTCAAGGGATCTCAGGGTTAGAAGTTTTTTGGTACCAACCTCCGGCGTTTTAAGATGTTCGCTTAGAACAACAGGAAGATTTAAATGGGTGTTTAAAAAAACCCCTCAGCCTAAGGTATTTAGAGATTTGCTTTTAATTACGAAGAGTAAATTAAAATGTAGTTATTCCATGGCAAGGTCATCTTAATTCAGTGTCTAATTATACAGGTATTAAATTTCTCCCAAATAAAGCCTTATTTGAGCTAAGATAATTCGTTTAAAAAGTAATCCAGTCTTGAATGAAATATCCCTAATGATGAAGAATCGATTCAAAATTTAAGTGCTTAATCACAGCCACAATAAAAATTAATATATTGCTCCTTTTTTTTTTTTTTTTTTTTTTTTTTTTTTTTTTTTTTTTTTTGCCTGGATTTGTATAATTTTAGCTTCCAGCCCTTGTTTGCTCAGTGCTGCTCAGTCCTACACAGGAGACTCAGGTTTACTTCACCTCCTGTTTTCTCTTTGTTCAACTTAACAAACTGCTCCCATCCTCTCTCTTTACTTCCAGAAGGATCTCTCCGGCTGGAAATGTGCTTTGCTGGAAGCCAAGGCAAAGTCCTGGAGCAGAGGATGCTCTCAGGAATAAGTGTGGTGCTTCCCTGCTCCTCACAAATTCTGTTGAACAGCTTCAGTTTTTGTGCTGTGTGGTCCTTTTAGTGGCTGAATTAATCTTCCCAACATGGAAAATTAGCAACAAAATTAGCAACAGTCTGCAACCAGGATGGCTTGAGTTTGTTTCCCCAGGAAATTATACAAGTGACCTTATTTTATCTTGGGATGGTGTGTAACCACATCACAACCCAGAAACTAGTGGGGGACAAACTGGAGAGCTGAGACTCCTCCCAGCAGCTCTGAGAGCATGAAGGAGTCGTTTTGGCAATGTGGGATAAGAACTGTAGTTAGATCTTGATTATGCTGAAGTGGGCAGGAGTGAAATAACTAAACCACAGATATTTGCTTTCTCCGGAGTTCCAGCGCTAACAGCCCATTCTGCAAGCAGGGCTACTTCATGTGTCAAGGATCCTGGATGTTTCAGATACGGGAAGTCTCAAGAATATTCATCTCTCTTATTCTCGAGATTCGGGATTAGTCTGAAACCAATTAAATTAAATTTTAACTCTTGAGCGGGGTTTGTTTGCCAGTTCCATGAGCACAGGCGAGGCGCCTCGGGGTGAAGCCAGTCCGGCTGTTTTCTGCCCGCGGCCCGGGCAGGGAGCGGGGTCGGGCATGAGGGCGATACCTGGGCCGGTCCCCGCTCCCCGGGCAGCGGCGGCGGCGCAGCGGGACCCGGTACCGCCCGTGCCGCCCTCGCTCAAAGGCGCTCTTGTCCTGCCTCGCCAAAATTTATTGGTGCGAGGGCTGGTAATTGATGGCTCTGAAGGCTGCATTGTGGGGCTCTGCCGCCGGGAGAGGGGCGCGTTAATGGGGCATTGTGCGGGCCGCCCCGAGCCTGGCGAGCGCCGTCGGCTGGGAAAAGTTAGCAAGGAGAAGCCTTGTTCCGCCGGCGCTGCCTCCTCTGATTTACGGCGGCTCCCCTGCGCTCGGAAGTGCTGCGACATTCCCCAGTAAATAGGGATGTATGAACGATTCTCTCTCTCTCCTTTCCCTCCTCTTATCCACTCTTCCCAAATATGTAAACACTGAGCAGGCTTTATTCTTCTTCAATGATCATTCAATTGTCTCCAGACTGTATCTTTTGGTAAATTTATTGCTGGCTATTAAAAAAAAAAACAAAAAAACCACAACAACTCAAATGCATTTTGCATATTAACACGTAACTCTTGTTCCTGTCTGCTCAGTTTGGAAATGGTTGGATTGCTTTTATAAAGAAAAAAATGGCTAATAAAATTGGCCTCAGCACCGTTGCTTTGCAATTCTTATGAACAGTAAAGTGCCTCTTACAGTCATTGATGTTAAAAGCTATTTCTAAATTATGGTGCCATTTATTATCTCTAGTGTCCAAAGTAAGTTTAAATGATGCTTATAATTCATGTTTTACCAAATTTCCTTTTCCCCCTGAGGATACCTCTGATTAACTTATGCACATTTAAGCGCTTTTTAAATTCTTCTTTTATTGCCATTATGCTCTGAAAATCTCAGCGATTCTCAAAAATGGGTAATAAACTTGAGATAAAATGCTGTAGTTTTAGATCAATGCTGACATATCACTGTGGTGATTTCTTCAGAGCTAAAGTGATAATGCTTCATATTTACAGAATATATACTAGGTTATTACTACAGTATTACCATTTTGTTCTAAGATGAAATGAGTAATTTACCAATTTATTAAACAGTTACATTTAAGTATTGCTTAGGACATTACCACACCAATCTGTTTACTTAGCTTGAAGAGTTACCATTAAGAAACCCTGTTTATTTAGGTAAAATTTGTAATGATCGTCCCCTTCATTAAGAAACTTATTTTTCTGCAAGCCTAATTGCCTGGAAATGAGTTTCTCCTTATTTACTATGGTGAATTTTGCTAAGCCAGCTAAAACCATCACCCTCACAAGAAGTGCTGGAGAAATTAATAATACATACATGGAACAGTTTTAATTAGTATAATACCAAATGTTAATAAAAGATTTATGATCCAGTTAAAAGTTCTAATGATCACAACAGGAAAAGGGCTGAAATGTGGTGGCGGTGATCTGTTAAAAATAAACAAATGCTGCCAAACTCTCCAAATCAAGGATAAAGGAGATTTTTTTTCTTCTTCTGCCCTTACGTGAGTCCTGGCTCAATGATCTGTAAGGTCAGGTTCTGACCCCATGGAAGCCAGAGTAAATCCAGAATGGGAAGAGGATAGCCGTGGGGGTTATCCTGTGTGACAGCAGGGCAGGAGACGCCCGGTGCAGGGGAAGATGCTGCATTTAACTCAGCTGGTGCCGCTGGGCTGGGAGCAGGCAGCTCCTGCCTGGGAGACCCAAACCCCAGCCAGCCCCAGGCAGGTTCAGCAGAGCTTCAGCATCACTGGCACAACCTTTAGCCCCGTTCTAGGAAAATAGTTTGTGTTTTAAGTAGCTCAGAAGGCCAGCGGTGGAGGATGCAGACAGAACCAGCTTGGCTCCAGCCAAAGGCAGATGCAATAAACAGTGGCTGAATTTCCAGAGGTTGTTTCCTCAAGAGGAGCACACCAAAAAGCATCTCAAGTCACAAGTATCCCAGGTGCCCGTTGCAGCTCTGCTCGTGTGGAGCACAGAGAGCCCCTGCCAAAGGCTGAGCCTGCGGCCGGCCAGCAGCGCAGACGGACGAGCCCTTGCAGACCTGGGCTGGCTGCTGCTGCTCGGGGAGGGCTGGTGAGAGAAGGCACCACAGCATCCATCTCAAGTCTTTGAACGTTGGAATGAGGATTTCAAGTAAGAGACCCTCTGTAACTGCATGGGGGGTGTGGCTGGGAAAGGAGCTCTGTGGGGGGACATTGAGGGACATTGGTCACTGCTGAGATCTGCTCTGAGGGTATTTAGTCAGATGAGATAAATTAGGATCCTTCCTTAAACCCCCTGGAATATGCCTGGCTGGGCATTTCACCTATGTCTTCAAGACAAAGCCCCAAAATGTGATGTGGGAAACAAGAAGATTCAGAGCAGAAATGGATATTGCTTGCTTGGATTTGGGAGATTTTGGGGCAGGAACAAGTGGTGTGATCTTTACTGTTTTCTTGAATGCTGCCTGGATTTGTCTCGCAGCAGCACTGACAGGAGTGTGACCTCTGGCACAGTTTGGGGATGCTCAAAGGAAGTATCAGAAGCCAGTCTTGTGCTGCACCCCATCAAGGGGCTCAAACTCACATGGCACATGCTGGATCTCATCCCTGCATGGGTCCAGTGGGAGCAGAGCCACTGTGCACGGATAAAGCGTTACCCAGCCTGAATACCAGCACAAGCCAGCAGTGGGACTCTGACCCAAGGGGCAGCAAGTGCACAGGGGAGCTGGGGATGGCATTCCCAGCAGATCTGCTCCAGCTGAAGGCCTGCCACTGGAGGATGAATATGTAGAATGCGTAAGATCACAGAATCATGGAATTAACTAGGTTGGAAAAGACCTTTGGGATCACTGAGTCCAAAATGAATGTCTTGCTGGTGGGGCTGGGCTTCCTTGCTGCATTGGGTGAGGCCAGTACTCCAGAACAAATGATTGATGGCAAAGTTTGTGTCAATAACAAAATTGGATGTCCTATCCCTGTCACGACCTTTGCTTTTGTAGCAGCGAATGGCTGAGCTGTAGTAAACCAGGAGCACTCCGTCATTTCCTTTTGCCAGCTTGGGAAGGCATTGGTGAACTCCTCTTGCTACTCAGCGGTAAAACCCTTCCTTGCTCAGGGTACCGAGCCCTTCATCTTGACAATCAGCATGCTGGGGTGGATCTGCACTTCTGCTGGGGCCTGTTTCCTTTTTATAAATTCCTCTTAGAAAGTTCCCTGTGAAAAACCTGAACTGGAGTCCCAGGGTGAGTCTCCAGTGTTGCCTGTCCAGCCTGGGGATGTACTTGCTGTGCTCTGGAGAACAAATGAATGTCAAGAGATTTACTGAATTGTCTGGGCAACGCAGAGATTTTATTCATTCCTAAACTTCAGAATGTGACTTTTCTTATTTGTTCTTTCCAAGGCCAGAAAAGGAAATGCCATATTTATTCTTGCTAATGTAGCGATATTGATTAAGTCATAAAGCACATACAAATACATATTGACTCATATTACATTAAAGTATCTATCACTTACTACTTGTTCCTCAATAACACTATAGTTATATATAAAAAAATGCATTAAAATTGGCATTACCTCAAGGAAAGTAGGATCTGCCATCATTATTAATACTAGGTTTTAGTGGGGAAAAAAAAAGCTTAAAAGAGGATGCAAGTGTTAAAAATGGAAACCCCCCTTCCTTTTCCCTGAACAGTGACCAGCTACTTGTGGCTGTCCCAGTCATTCACTCACAGGTCCTGAGCTCTCAGGTCAGTACTTTGCTTGTGTTGGAAAACTTTGCTGTGGGTGGCGTCCTGCACGATGGGATGAGCGATGGATGCCCCTTCAGCATCAGCACATCCCTGCAGAGCTGGGGGTGTTGCTGTCCGTGCTTGGAAGGGGAGGGCAGGTCTGTGCTTGGCTGGGTGTTGGAGCACAGTGGGCAGCCTCCTGCCCAAAGCTGTGTTTGCAACTCATCTGTTCCCACTAAACTGATGTTTAAAGCCTGAATTTAAAATTGAGATCCTCACAATCCCCACTTAATTCTAGAAGTTCCTCCCAGTGCTCTGCACCCTGCTTTCTGCCTCCCAAGGCTCTCAGGTGCCAGGATTTTGGCAGGTTTCAAACGCTGTCACAGACAACCTCACTCTGGTTGTGTGCTGCAGGCATTTGGCTGCATCCACGATTGCACACATGGGTGGTAGGGTGGCCCCTTGTTTGGCATCTGCTGGGGGCTCAGTGCCTCTTTCCCCAAAATGCTGATTGGACCTTGCAGGTCTGCAGATGGGATGGGCTCAGAGCAAGGACTTCCTGTGTTCACATGAAGGTACCCGCTCTGTACAGCAGCAAGGGTTTAGGGCTTCTTTCGGAAAACAGGGTCAAATTTCTGCAGTAATTTGAGTAGAAGAGGAACTTCAATCTGGGTCTTCATCATCCTAAAGACAGGATGACTTCCCTGTGTTTTGAGTGAGAAAAGACTCCTGTGGTTCACAAGCTTGGGAGCAGGGAGAGCAGCCACAGCCACCCCCTGATAGGAGCAGATTCCTCTCTCCACTGACGACCCAAGAGCTTTGGTGCTTTCAGCTTCTGTCTTGATATATTGGATTTTGTCTCCTGGTCTTAAAAGTTGAACTTTACTCCCAGATATAACCTGGGAGTAAAATGCACAGGTGTTAGACAGCCAGCCCATTACCCTTACCTTGCGAGTCTCCAGGGTGGTGTGGGTGCTGCAGAAATTGTGCTCACCGTGCAGTGGGAGCCACTGGGTGCAGTGGGAAAGGGGACATGCAGGTAGGGAGCATCCATCAGTGGATGGCAGTGGAAGGTGTGGAGGTTTAGAAATTCAGTACCCCCACCAGACTCTCCCAAGCCACACACAGCTCACTTGGTCCCCTCTTTCCCTCCACCTTCCTGCTCTGGAGGATGGAATTGAAAATTGGAGGCACAGAAGGTGAAGATCACAGGTGAGATAATAACATAATCATAACATAACAAAAGCAATAAGATAATTTACTGGGAACAGCAATGAGATAAGAAAATGAACAGCAACAATATTAATAACAAAAGTATACAAAAGAGAAGGTGACTCAATGCAAAAATGCTCCCTGTGGACCCCAAACAACGAACAAGGGTGGACAATGCCTCCACGTTTTCCCACTGGAAGCTGCGTCCTTCTTCTCAGAAGCCAGAGTGTCTTTTTTCCCTGGCTCCAACAATGACATGAACGTGGTATGGAATAACCTCCAGATCCTGGCCAAAATTAGGACAGAAAGGTAAACCTCATTTCTGGGAGTATAAATAGGGCAGAAATTGCAGGAAGGGCACTCGGTTTCCTGCTGGGGGAAATCAAATATCTTTGGACTTCGGGGCTGGGCGAGGTGACTCTGATGAACACCCCAGGCTGATAAGGAACTGAGTGTAGCCAGGCTCCAGGAATCCTCAGGAGCTGCTGTGGCTGCTCCAGAGGAGGAACATGGCCATGGCAAGGGGGTGAGCAGAGGTGCCCAGGGATGGGCTGTGCTGCCTTGCTGCTTCTGCTCTGCAACGCCTCCAGGACCTGGAACTGTGCTGCAGGTGGATTGTGCAGAGATTTAAGGATTTCTGTTAGTTTTAAGAAGCTCGGTCTGTATGGGGATTTGGCTGCTGCTTCACACAACCTGGGAGGTTGCCTGAACATGTGCTGCCTTCTCATGTACAGCACTAAATTAATGAAACCAGAAGATAAATTGTTTTAATACTCATATTTATTTTTTGCAGAATGTGCTTAGCCTTTTCTGTGCAAAGAAAAACTCCAGCAAAATACTGTCCACATGGCTATTTTATGCTTCTGCCTGTCTTTTCTTCTCTTTATAATTAGCCTAATATGATATCTGATCCCTGCTCTTTTTAGTGTTTGTGTGCCAGTCTGACAGCCCTAGTGCTGTTATTTCTTAGATAAGTTAATCACTTCTTAATGACTGGACAAGGTATCTTTATTTAACTGCATAAAGAGATTTAACTTTTCCCGTTAAGATGTGACCACTGGTTTATGTTTTGTTAATGACATGTAATGTTGGTGTAAGGCTCAGGTGGTACACACGTGTCAGAGAGGGCTTGGGCGTCTGGTTTTAGAGGCTGTGAAAAGGGTGGGGAGGAGGAACTTGTTCTCTATTAATCTGAATTTATTAGGAAAGCCCTCTTGTGAGCCTGGCTAGCTGCTGCTGCTGTTGCTTCACGGCCCAGTGTGTGGCCACAGGCTGGTACTGCAAAATCAGAGGTGGGTTTAAGTCACATCACCTCCCTTGTGCTTATGGTTGAACACATACAGAAGTGCTTATTTGCAACATTATTTTAAGTGCTTGCTGCAAGATTGTTGTAAGATTATTATCTTCTTATAAACAAAATAAGCATTCCTAAAATGTGGAAGCACAAGGAGCGGTGCTCAGTTAGATCCATGTGTGAGCAGTGCACACAGAGGTCCCCATTTCCTTGTCAAGCTGTCCCCTGTGCTGGCACGGTGCTCAGGGGAGCAGGGCTGTCTGTGCTGGGCTGGTGGAAGCTGGAAGATGCTGCTGGCAGCAGGACTGGGGACAAGACAACTGAATTTAAAAGCTTGATCCTCTGACCCGTGAGATAAAGGGCCCAGACACAGAATGCTTCACCCTTGTGCAAAAATGTGCTTTCTGGGTAAGGTGTACTCTACATGTAAAAATGAAAGAAGAGAATGAGGCCAGTGAGAATAGAGCAAAGCATTTATCTGCGCTCCAAGAAATTACTGGAGATTTGTCCAGGAGCAAAACTCCCAGCACCTCTGAGCTTAGAGCTCGAGAATCCTCCACAAGCCTGCAGAAGTCAGGAGGGACTGGTTTAAACTGGTTTTATCTATCAACCCCCTGTGCACATGTGCTGTTGCGTTCTGGATGCAGCTCCAAGCTCACTGCGGGGCTCTGAGCCTGGTTTTCTCTAGCATCATTTAGAGCAAAGCTTGAGGAAGGGAGCAGACACATGAGATGCTCCAGCCCCAAGCCCAGGTGTGCTGGTGCCTTCTTGGGGCTGGCTTCTCTTCTGGGGCAGGAGAAGAAGTGCTCAGATGGAAGCCAGGCCCTTTAAAGCATCAGAAACTGGCCTGCCAAAACTGAAAGCAGCAAAAGCCCTTCCCTTCTGCATTTCAAAGTTTTGTCCCTAACATTTATGAGTATCTTAAAGTGTTCAGCAGGGAATCTGTATTCCCGCCTGGCAAGAAAAAGGCCAGGCCATTCCTTGGAGTTTTAATTTTACTGGCTGCCTCTAATGTCAGTCTTCTCAATGATGTCTTTTCTTTCCCAGTAGCATATTCTAATAAGAAACTAAATCACAAAGACAAAAAGCTTCTGGCATCTCCATTTTGTGGGCTTCTGCCTCCATCTACGGCAAGTTTACAAGAAACATTCGTTGCTGGAGCACTTGATTGCAGTATGGAAAGAGTTGATCCTAACATCTTTGAAAGCGAGGTCCCACTCTGCTCCACAGCCTGGTCCTGGGGATCAAATCTGGACCAGGCTCCCAACCACACCCTGGAGCTTTGGGGCTCCACACCAGGCACTGGGCAAGGAGAAGCAGCCGGCGAGTCACTGCAAGGGAGCAAAGGGATCATTCAGCTGTACCTTCACAAGTGGGCTGTGCACGCACAGAGCAGAAATGGGGCTTCTTGGCCAGATTTATGAGGGTTTCACACCTGGAGCAGTGTGGGTGGTGGTCTGAGTGTGAGCAGTGGAAATCCAGTTTAGAAACACAAAATTAGATCACAGCTGCACCCTGCTGTGGGCGCAGGAATGCAGTGGCAAAGGGGAGAAAACATCTGATAGTGTTGTGTACTGTAAAGAACTCTTCAGACACAACAGAACAGGGAATCTTACAGTGTTTTTAGGCTGCGCTGTTGCAAAGCTGTGAGCAGGGCTGGAGCAGCCCCATCCCCTGACTGCCAGTGTGTCAGGAGCATTAATACCCTCTGTGGAGATCGGAGAATGGGGGTAGCAAGAGGTCAAGTGGCTTCATTAGGCCGCGCAGGATTTCGCGCGGGAGCTGAAGGCCGGAGCGTGGCGGGAGCACTTTGTCCGGCTCGGGCCCTCAGAGGGCCGGCCCTGCCGACGCTCACACGCTTCCATCTCGCACTTGGACTCGCAGGTCGCTCAGTCCCTCACAAGCTTGGCTGCTGGCGCGGACGGTGCTGAGGGTGTCTGACAGGGCTCTGCAGGCTCAGGGGGCGGCTTTGACACCCTCGCCATGGGGTGATGGGATTCAGCCTCCTCCAAAATCCCACAGGGGCACAAGGAGCAAGAGGCGTCTCTGGGCAATTCTGGCATCAACTGCAATAGTAACAACAATTAGCAATTATGCAGAGTTGTACGCCTTTGGTGCCTATTACAGGCATCAATGAGGAGTTCTGTTTCTGTTCCCTACTTGTAGCTGACCTGATCTTGCATTTTAATGGCAGATGCTCTGAGATAATTAGAGCGGCTGCAGATGAACCCCGGGGGTGGTTTGCTGCTGCTGCAGTGTGGCATGGCCAGTCAACCTCCCCAGCCCCCCAGTATGTGCCAAGTCCTCGATGGTTGAAAGCCACATGTCATACAGCCCGTATTTTGGAGAAGGAGGGGAAAAAAGAGAAATGGTTTCTGCTGCCCACAGCAGAGTTGTCCTGGGGTCCATCTCCAGGTGATGGAATGGGGTGGCGGGTACCCCTCTGGAGCTGTGGGGCCCACGGGGATCAGCACTGCTGCCTCCTTGCCTGGTGTGCTCTCTGCAGCTGAAGCTGCTGGAAAAGAAGGTGGAAATGAGGCTGGGAGGCTGCAGAGGCTCCCGCCAGGCTCCAGCGCTCCCTCCTCGCCGGCGCAGGGAGCAAACGCTCCTCTGCGAGCAGAGGAAACGCAGATCTGCGCTGCAGCTTCTCCTCCTCCCTCCAGCTCCCCGAGAAAAACATGGTTAATGTAATATTACATCAGATTGGACTCTGAGGAGCAGAAAGCCAATTTTGGGGGAATGTGAGCCAACCTACATTTAACTGGGATGCTGATATTTACTGTTGCAGTGATCCGGGCCTGTAGCATGGGTGAAGTCACTGGCTGGGGATTCAAAGTCCAATTAGGCAGTGTTAATAGAGGAGGCAGCGATGCTTCATTGAGAGAAATTACCAAAATTGTACTTTCAGGACAGTCAATTAGCTGTGTTTTGACAAAGCAACAAAAAGATGAAACTGAAGCCCTTGGAAAAAAGAATGAGAGAATTCAGAGGGAACATGTCTGTTTGGGGAATCCTAATATTTTTTGTTGAAATCATTAAGTGAAATTAAATACTATTTTAAACCGAAGGGATAGAATATCTAATTAAGATAGAAAAAAGGTTTGGGGAAGGGTATTGTTGAGGGGATTAGAGAAATGGTTTACAATTCATGTTGACTGAGGCGGGGCCCCCTGAATGTATTAGGTATATTAGTAACGGGGATGGGAAAAATCTCTCAACAAGCAGATCTGAAGTTTAGGAAGGGTTTCTTTAGGGTGACTCCAAGGCTCCCAGACTCCAGAGTGAAGCATGGGAATGAAGCCAGGGGAATCAAGGAGATTGAGGACAAGGTGTGCTTTTGGAGCTGCGCTAGGGCTCCCACGCTGTGCTGTGGTCCCAGTGCTGGTGTGGGAGTCACTCCAGCAGCAAAGGGGCTGCAGGGCTTGAAGAGCTCTGGGATGGCAAAGCAGTGAGGAGGAGGAGGATCTGGGCGGTCCAGGGCCCCCTGGATGGTGGGAGCAAGGGACGTCCTGCCACGGGGTAGTGCAGACAGTGGCCCCATGGTACACCCTGTGCTGCAGGAGCTCATCCCTGAGCCCTGCCCGAGCTGCTGCCAGAGCCTCCCTGGAAAACACACGGCAGGAGCTTGGGTGCCTTTGTGTGCTCACCTTTGACCTACACCTCTGCTTTGCCATTATGTGTTCAGGCCTTGGTCTGAGACCAGTGTGCTCTTCCAGAACAGAGCAGGGGGTGATGGGCTGGGGGTCCCTCCCAGCCATTTCCATGACGATTTGTGAGACCCTTGCAAACATCAATCCCTGGAGCAAAGCCCCAGTGCATGGACAGGGCTGGCTCGAAGTGTCAGGAGGTTTCTCTGGCAATTCCTCAGTAACCTGGGATGATTTTCCCAAATTTTGCAGCCAGTGCTCCCACTCTTAACACACAGCTCCAGTAAAACTCTTCTGCCTAAAGACCTCTCCTAAGGAACTCCATTTTTGACCGATATCATCCTACTGCTTAATTCATTTGATATACAGAGACAGTTAGTGAAATATGCATGCTATATTATATTAAAGAGAAATGTAACCTTCAATTGGTATCTGATGTGCACTTTGCAATAACTGCTATTAGTTGTCTATAAAACTCCTAGACATCATTTGATTTTATTACCATTATATTATTTTACTTGGGAACATATAGGAGGAGTGGTGATTGCAGGTCTTCAAGTGCTTACTGGGAAATATTTAGCACAGAATGTTTTATTTATTAGCATAAAGAGACACAACGGATTGTTGATGATTAAAGTGATGATACTGCTGCCATACTTGTCAAAAATATAGACCTAATTCAATAGAAAGGCGACAGTCAGTCTCCATGTTGATCTATGCTGCAGCAAACTGCCTCTGAAAGCAGCACAAAGCCTGAATTGGCCTCTTAATTTTATGCTCTAGGGCATAGTATAAAAAAGGGAATTCTTTCTAAGTGCCTGTAATTGCATGTTAGCAGAACCTAAAATATAAGCCAAATTTTGAAATCATAAGTGTTAAGTTTTCCATTTCAATTCCTTCCCCTCCTCCTCCAAAAAATATCATCAAAAGAGAAGAGCTTTAAAATGCCTCGCTGTCCCACATCATTAATAAAATATAGAGTATACTCAGCCTTTAATTGCAAATGTACATTTTGAAAGAAAATACTTTAAAAAAAATTATTCATTTTCCTTCTCTCCTGGGTGTCCAGCACTGGAGCAGGGGCCGCGCTGTACACGTCACTCTCTGTTTTGCAGTGGTGTGTTTCAAACAACAGCAATGTCCTGCCTGACTTAGATCTGCTTGGATGGGCTGGACTATTGTTTCTCTCCCTGAGCTGGGGAAAGCTGTGAATTAGGTAAATCGTGCAGGTCACTGTGTATCAGGAGGAGGGAGGCAGCCCCACAGCTCCTGGGTGGGTTTGGGGTCACTCTACCCAGGCTGGTGATGTTGGGGCTCCTGCCACTTCCCAGAGGTCAAGTCAGTGTGGTGATGCCAGGGAGGTGGGTCAGCAAGTCCAAACCAGCCAGGTGGAGCAGCTTTCCACTGGGAGTCTGGAGTGGGAAGGGCTTGTGTCCTTCCTTTGCCCTGCGCTAAAATTGGATTCGCTTTGCACAGACACAAATCAGCATTTGCCTTGAAAAAAGTTCAATGTATCTCCCCTGCCACCCTCCTTGCATGGATCAGTGTTTACAACTTCACTCCTCTGAACAGACAGCAGGAAAAAAAATAAGATTAACCATTTTGTACACTTGATGGCTTCATTGGACAGGCAATAAATCAATACAATTGAATTGAAGCAGATAGTGTTCAAATGCTATTATCCATCTCTCTGTTATTGAGCTGGGATCCTCGGAATGACATAGAGAGATCCCTCCAGCTCCAGGATTCCCTTCCCGAGGAAACCTGCAGGATTCGACCTGCTCCAGGGCTCACCCGAACCCACTGGGCAGCCCTGCACTTTGGTGCAGATTTAATCCTTTCTGGGTTCGTTACCCAAACCTCCTCCGTTCTGGGTTTGCTGTTCCATGGTTCAGTTGTTGCATGCATGCAGAAAATCATCTTAAATGCTGATGCCGGTGGCATTGTGAGACACTGTGCTCATAATGAGAGAAGAAGTCTGCTGGCAGAGCCGAGGGTGGCAATGCCCTGTGCTCCAGGAAGTGTTTCCAGGGCTGGAAACAGAGGCTTTGGAGAACTAATCCACTCCTGTGTGTATCTGTTGTTGTTTTCTGCCAGTGAAGGTCTGGCTGCTGCAGCCCCTGCAATCGTGGCCATTTATTTATTCAGGCCTGCTTGGAGAGCACGGGGGTTTTACCGAGGAATTTCCTGGTGCTCCCTGCCTGTGTTTCCATAGCTTCCCAGGATAGATGATGGCACTGTGAAGTTTGGTTTTTGCAGAAAAGAAGAGTCCTCTGTAACAGCTTAAAGGCCAAATTTAATGTTGATTAAATGGGCCTGACTCCAGCACAGTCACTGTTAAATTACACCTTCATAAAAGCAAGGTAAATCCAGCGAAAACCTGAACACTGCAAGGACTGAGGTTGAGTTCAAGACTTCAACAGGATTTGTTTGCACAATGTTCTGTTTCTCTAGCACAGAGCTCAGTGTTTGGGAGTCACCCGCCCATAGGGCACACAGTTTGGGTGCTCTGTCCAGGTGCTCTATCCAGGTGCTGTGTCCAGGTGCTGTGTCCAGGAGCTGTATCCAGGTGCTCTATCCAGGTGCTGTGTGCAGGTGCTGTGTCCAGGTGCTGTGTCCAGGTGCTGTGTCCAGGAGCTGTGTGCAGGTGCTCTATCCAGGTACTGTGTCCAGGAGCTGTGTGCAGGAGCTGTGTGCAGGTGCTCTATCCAGCTGCTGTGTCCAGGTGCTCTATCCAGGTGCTCTATCCAGCTGCTGTGTCCAGGTGCTGTGTCCAGGTGCTCTATCCAGGTGCTCTATCCAGATGCTGTGTCCAGCTGCTGTGTCCAGGTGCTCTATCCAGGTGCTCTATCCAGGTGCTGTGTCCAGCTGCTGTGTCCAGCTGCTGTGTCCAGGTGCTCTATCCAGCTGCTGTGTCCAGCTGCTGTGTCCAGGTGCTCTATCCAGGTGCTCTATCCAGCTGCTGTGTCCAGCTGCTGTGTCCAGCTGCTGTGTCCAGCTGCTCTATCCAGGTGCTCTATCCAGGTGCTGTGTCCAGCTGCTGTGTCCAGCTGCTGTGTCCAGCTGCTCTATCCAGCTGCTGTGTCCAGGAGCTGTGTCCAGGTGCTCTATCCAGGTGCTGTGTCCAGCTGCTGTGTCCAGCTGCTGTGTCCAGCTGCTCTATCCAGGTGCTCTATCCAGCTGCTGTGTCCAGCTGCTGTGTCCAGCTGCTGTCCTCGCGCCGGCTCCGGACGCGGTTCCCTTCGCGATCCGCGGTTCCCCAGCGCCCTCTGGCGCCCGGAGCCCGCCGCGGCAGCACGGGGGCGGGGGGTGAGTGTGGCACAGGACTGCACCCGCTGCAGGACGAGACAGGGGCGAGCTCTTATTCTGAGGTTGCTGTCAGCACTCAGACTTCCAAATTCTAGACAAATCGAAGAAATTCTTTTTGAGGAAGACTGAAATCCTCTTTCTTGAAAGGGAATATGTTATTCTGAGAGCTAATATACCACAGGACCCCAACCACTGGTAAACCCACCTCCTGCTTTTTGAAAGCCTGCATCTCACAGACATGCACCATTCACGGCCAGGTTCCCAACTGGTATGGGAAATGCAGAGAATTAAACATTGGGTCCGTGTGTTTTTTGTTTGTGTCATCCAGAAACAAGGGCGGTGGGTTAACCTTCCTCCAGGGATTAGTTTTCCCCACTATAGGGTACAGTCGTGAGATGAGCACTGAGATAATTGTATGAATATTTTGTCACCTTTCTGTCTCTGCCTGCTGCAGATTACCACTAGCAGTACAACAGAGACTTCATTTGAAGTAGGTTTCCAATGCAGGTGACAGTACAAGCATGTAGGAACCCCTGCCATCACTGAACAGCCTTCCACTGTGGGATTGTCAGAGCTGGCTGCACCTGGATGGAAACGGCTGGCCAGAATATCCTAAACCTCTGCTCTGTGTGACCAGCCTCAAAACTGGACTCTGTTCTGGACGTGGGTCTTGCACCCAGCACTGTGGTGCCCACTGGGCTGGAGCCCAGCCTGAGTCCAAGGGCCCTTGAGCTGCAGGTGCTTGGAACATCCATCTCTGTGACACCAGGTCACACTGAGTGCTCAGCCAGCCCAGTGTCTGCCAACAGCACCTGGAAGAAATGTGTGAGAGCAGACCAAGATTACAGTGATCCTGTCCCCAGAATATCTTCCCAAGCTGTTCAAGGATTATTGAGCCACTGAATAGCGTCTTTTGCCTATTCTCCCTTGCTGCTTTTTCTTTTCCCATGAGTGTGTCTGACGCTCATGGAGTTCTGACGTCCCCAGCATCCCGTGGCAGTGACTTGCACAGCTCTGCTACGTGTTGGCTGAGGCTCTGCCTCTTTATTTTTTTTTATATTTAATCTGCCACCTACAAGTTTCATTTTATGTCCTCTATTTCTTGTATTAGGGGAGACATCAGACAGTTGTTTCTTGTTCTCCATGCTTCTTGTTATTGAATAGCCCTTTATTTCGTCTTTTTTTTTCCCAACATGACTATTGCTACCTACAGTAGTCAAGATATGGTTGTACCCCACACTCATACACTGACCTAATGATATTTTCTGTTTATCTCCCAGAGATTCCTAACATTCAATTTGATTTTTGACCTTTGCAGTGCTTCACACAGATCATAGAGCTGTGTATTACACCTCTAAACTCACACTTGCAATCAGAGATCCAACCAGAGCCCATTGTTTCATCTGTAAGGTTTCCAAAACTGTCGTTTGAAAATGTGATAAATGTTCATTTGTTCAGTAAATATCTCTGTCCAAAAGCCTGCTGAAGCCTATAAGCACATATATACATATGCATATACATACAATCATATAAAGTGATCTGTGGGTGGTTTGTGTGCAGGAGCCAGTAACCCACCCTGGAATGCTGCTGCGATGATAAAACCCCATCCTGCTGCCCCATCTGGACATATTCAACCCAGCCTGCAGAGTGGTTTATTACTGTTGCTCACATTAGATAAGCTCAGCAAAGTCCAGAAATAAATTGATTCATGTGTATGGCTTTGAATATACATCATGTTCCTCGGCATGGCTTTGAAAGACCTTTCCCAGGTTTGTCTCTGCAAATTTGAGAGCTGTGATCCAGATCCGTGTGTATAACCACACAGCTTCAGATTCCCGGTTTCCAAGATTGCCCTTTAGCACAAGCTGGGAACAGGGAACTGTTTTAGCCTAATGAGCAAATAGAAATACAAGAGCTAGCCACATGTATCCCACATTGTATGGTTTTCCTGGCCATGACCTTGTTGATGGAGGAGGTGCTTGATGCATCAAAATTCCTTAGCAAGAGCAGTCAGAAACTTGGTCTTCTTCCGTTTCCTTCCCTGCAGCACCTTGAGCCTGCAAGGTGTCCTGATGAAGAGCCAAGGAACTGAGACAATGCAACAGTGAAATTTGCACACTGTCCCAGCTAGGAAAAGTAGAGGCACAAAATGATACTGCCATCAACATGATATCCTTCTGCCTTTTTATCCACCTCAGGGGCCCTGGACACTCTTGTGGGGAGGGTGAAATGCAGCAGTGCAGGAGCTGGGATGATAACAACACATCAACTTTCCCAGGTTTGTCTGTGGATCCAGCAGAATTTTTTTTTTTTTTTAATGGGGTTGTTTCCAGGGGATGTGATGGAGAGAAGAACAGAAGGACCCATTGCACTTTGGAGATGTGGAGCTGCCTGTCTGCCTGTGCTCTAAGCTGAGAGATCAGAAATAATGTTGGCTCAGCTTTTGACTGTCCTGACATCTGTGCATGCCAGTGGGACCCTGGGGACAAAACACACCTTTGACTGGTGTGATTGAGGTCCTTACACAACATGTTGAGTGAGGTCAAACGTAGCAGAGAACCAAGGGAAGGATAAGAGGGATTACTTTCTTTCCCTGGGCAGATTTATTTTGAATGTGGAAGCTGTGTGTCTGCCCAAGAGGGCAGATAAGATTCTCACTGAGCCAGATGGGGTCTGCCCACACAGAACACAGCTCTGCCATGTTTCCTGGCCTGGGAGTTAGTTTGGATCACGCCATCCCAGCTCTGAGGTCTGTGACTGTGGCCAAGGGCACTCAGCCTCCCCATGCACGACCTTCCAATAAACAACCCTCCGGTGGGAAGGCACAGACAGGCAAACCTCACCCGGGACACCTGGGGGATGGATGAAACTCGGGAGAAGGCAGCCAGCCATGTAGGAAGCTGATTTGGGATCACTAGATGGTGCTGTTGACCTTGAAATGGGAACTGACAGTGCTGCGATGAGGGAACACCTTTCCTGAGCTCGTAGCCAGAGCACCTGCGCAAAATTACGGTTGACTAACAGCATCCTTCACGTTACTCAAACATCAAATGGCCCTGCCCCTCAGGCTCTGGCAGTGGAGCTGTAGAAAAGGAGTATAACAAACAAAGGAAAACCAGGAACCGAACACAATCGTGCTGTGCCCCACCCCAAGGCCTTATGGCTGCTCTTCCAGACCCTGCAGGAACCACGGGGCACAGGGACAACATTTCAAAGCTTGTGCTGCAGGAGGAGTAGATGTGAAAAGTGACCACCAGAACAGGTGACTTTGATGTGGAGTACCAGGTGTTCTCTCCCATCCCTATGGCCCTGGCTGCCTGTGGCGGTCAGCAGAGCTCATGCACCCTGGCAGTGACGCAGAACATCATTTTGGGATCGAGTTCATGGGTTTAACAAGCAGAGCAGTGCCGTGGGCTGGCAGAAGGTACAGTATCAGTACACAGCAGCAAATGATATTGCAGGGGGAATCATTGTAGCTCATGGGACAAGGGCATCTGGCATCACTGGGGAGAGGAAGTTAGGTGTGGTCTGCCTTGCCAGCTTTACAGACACATGGCTTATGGAGTTTTTTGCTGCCATCCCCCTTCCTGAGACATCTCAGCCCCACCAACTCCAAACTCCTACTGCTCCTTCTACTGGGAGCTGGCCTCACCTTTGGGACCTGCAGGGCACAGAAAGTTTTAAAGTATCTTGTCTTTTCTCCCAGTTCCAGCCAAGACAGTGTTATTTTTTGCAGTAGTCAGGAAGGATCATGGCTGGGATGCAGAGGCTATTCTGTACTGGATATTTAAAGAAAAAAGACAAAAAAAAAAAAAAAAAAAAAAAAAAAAAAAAACCAACAGAAATTTCAGGCTATCTCAATTTTACTGCTGTGACACTAACACCTGTAATCTATCTGTGTAACCTTACTTCTTATCATCACTGCGATACGTGAGTGCCTTCTCTGTGGACATCCTGGCTCATCTGTCATTCCTCCCTTTCATGTCTGAAAGGTTGCATGTCTGAAATTGGGCCCTAACAGGAGAATGATCCCCTGAGGGCTCTATGCAAGAACATAAAAGAGACGGAGCAGTATCAGCTTGTGCTGCCATAAGCAGAAGCTGGGTCACCAGCCTCCCTCTGCTCCCCTTATGCAGCTTTCTTTGGTGCTGAAGGACCTTCTGATGCAGCTCTTCATGCTACTCTGCATAAATAATGGGCTACAGGCAAAGCTGGGGATGGAACAGGCAGTACCTAAAGAGGAAGATGAAGAAAACTTCCAGTGCCGCTTACAGCAGGATCAGCAGTAAAGAGCAGACTGTGGGTAAGAAAGAAGACAACCAGGTAAGGATGGCCCCTCCATCACAGCTCCCGGTCCTGAGCTGGCTGCAAACCAGCCTGAAGGTGATGGGAAATCACAAATGCAAGGCCAAATCTTCTCAAAGCAGCCCCCAGGAGATGTAGCTCTCACCTGTGTTCAGGGCTCAGGCTGCCTGGCACCCAGCAGGGCGGCTCTGTCCCTGCTGCCACCACAGTGCCCGGACAGCACATCGCTCTTGCTGGTACCCCCAGTTCAGAGGGATGAGGACAGCCAACACCTGCCTCTTCCTGCCCCATCTGGTGATGGCAATATGGAGTTATTTCAGGCTAAAGTGAAATATTTGGATTTTCTGGTGTGCAAGTGATGTCTTTTTGAGATCAAGAAGGGTATTTTGATGCCATTTAAGATTTTGGCCCTTAGTTCACTGGGACAGAAGCTATTGACTAGTGAAGGGAGGAGGAGCCTGGTGAAGAGGTTACATGACAGCCATGGGGCAGCGCAGCTGAAGATTATTTCATTATGTCAGCGTGTAAATTAAGATTGCATAGGAAATCTTTACTGTCTCTATAGCTTCTGATTGCTTGACTGCAACTGTGCTGTGGCTTTAACCATGCTTAAAATACAACTTCCTAAGTTTTGTAAAAGCTCACTAAAAAGAGAATTCCATTAAGGGAAACTCCGTTTTTTTCCTCAGTTGTCCCTGTACGGCTCTTTCTAAATCACTTGTAAGCCTTTTCTGCTATGCCGAGTACTAGACAGCACAGAGCTGAGCAAAGTAAAATGATCGATATTGTAATGGACTCCTCATCCTAGCACATGGCAGAAATAATAAATGTCATGATATATGACAGCCCTTCTAAAGCCCTGTGGAGCCAAACGAGACGCAGTAAGCATATATCTCCTACTTCCTACCCCTGTTTTGCTTCTCTGTGTCTGTCCTTTGTTTCCTCCCACATTTATTTCCTCCGTAATGGAAGACTGTAATTGAATTAAAAGTGACTGTGCACGCAGGAGGACATGTTGTGGTTGCACTGTTCCCTCCGACAGACCTGGGCAGACTTCTGGAGCTGCAGCGTTTGTGCGTTGCTCGGTGCCCTGTGGGGCAGGTTTGTGGGTGGGTTTGACCAGTAGCCATGTCCTCCTGTTGGCATTACACCAGGTAAATGTAATTCATTCCCTTCCGCTATTACCATGTAGGATTCACCTTCCAGCTCCAGTCTGACACTTGGGTCATGCCATAACTTTGTTTTAAATTTGGTACTAGTTCCCATTTTCAAGGCAAACCAAACAAATGCCTCATCTGCATCTGCACAGCTCTGAAGATTGAGGTATCTGATCAGTTAATGATGCCTCTCTCTGCCAGGGACACCAGCCACTGCACTTAGTGGGATTTCTGCCTCTGCTGCTTCACAGATCCCTGTGTGTACCTTCTCCACAGCTGCCACTCTTCCTACCCTAAGGGCCACCCTCAGCAGTAATTACTTTGTAAAGATAATAAGAAATTAACCCAACCAAATGTTAGAAAATTAAGTAAACACTGTTTGTTCTCTGATTCCTTGTGAGATTTTAAGGGAGAAAATCACAGAATCACAGAATATCCTGAGCTGGAAGGGACCCACAGGAATCACCCAGTCCAGCTCCTGGGCCTGCACAGACACCCCAGCAACCCCACCCTGTGCACCCCTGGCAGCTCTGGCAGCCTCGGGGCCGTGCCCATTCCCTGGGGAGCCTGGGCAGTGCCCGGCACCCTCTGGGGAAGAACCTTTCCCTGCTCTCCAGCCTGAGCCTGCCCTGGCCCAGCTCCAGCCGCTCCCTGGGTGCTGTCCCTGGCCCAGGAGCAGAGCTTGGAGCTGTCCCTGCGCTGCCCTCGGGAAGATGATCTGGACTGAAAAAAATCAGGAAGGGTGGCCCAGGATGCTTAAGTGACCACTCTACTCTCTTCTTTTGTGACTTCGACATCCATCAGGGTGTTATTTCTACACATACAAAGGATGCACAGGTTGCAATTTGATGACATCTCTACCATCGGATGTAAAGAAAGAAAAAACCTGTTTCGCTTGAATACCCTTGCCATATGCTACGAGTGTGTCACCTGCTATTTAAGTACAATTAACTGGTAGGAAGATGATAAGAGAAATAGAAAAAACCTGCAAATTGTAACCAATATCATTATCTCCATGTCAGCTGTAACTGGTGCTGGTCAGTCACTGCACTGCTGTGGCAAACCGGCCCAGACAAGCTGCAGAGATGGAGCGTGATCCACATTGGTGCTTCCAGACCAGGTGGCCTCCAGAGGTGCCTTCCAGCCAAAATTCCCTGGTGACTCTAAAAGAGTGCTCCCACAGTGGCCCTGGTTGCCCATCCTCACTCATATGCTAAGCCGCACTCTGATTTATTCCTGCATCTTGTTTTCACACACAATTTAACTATTACTGAATTTTAGTCAGCCTGTGGCAATCCACCCGACAACGCCTCAGTGGACAATCTGCTTTAATGTTAATAGGATTGTAGAGGATCATATCCTGGTGAAACCATCACTCAGGTAATCTCTGATTTGAAAATGTGGATGGTATTTTTCAAATAGGAGACTCTACACTCGAAACTAAGCTGGATGTATATTCTGTGGAACTGTATTTGATGTTTGCAAAGGGGCCGGCTTTGTGGAAGGGTGAGGAAGGGGAATCTTTGACAGGGTAAGTTTCATTTCCCACTGCGTCAGTTATTTTTCACTTCAGTTTTTTCATTTTCAGCAACATCATTTAATGTTGCTCCTTTATGAATGTGAATGAAGGTAACATGACTAAAAGTTATACATTTCCAATCAGTGGAGAGACAAGAGCACCAAGAGCCTATATACTTTTATTTTTGAAGAGTAAGAGTTCAGTTAAGTGTGAGATTAGCACACAAGGGACCTGACTTGTGCAGATCAGCCCCCGAACACAATGGCCTGGAATGAGGGATGGTGAATCCAGCCCAGGGCCAGTGATAGGCTCCCACTGCTGAGGCAAACAAGTCTTTCCAGGGCTGGTAGCTCTAACTATAAAATAACCCCGTGACTTTTAATTTTGTTGTGACCGATTTCCCCGTGTGCTAATTTACATCAAAAAGTGGTTTGCTCCCATCACACACCAGCTTAAAAGGGGGTTCCCAGCGTTGTTGTCCCCGTCCTTCAGAGCCAGTGGCACAGGGAGCAGTAGCTCGGGATGGGAGCTCATCCTAACAGGTAACGCACAGGAAAGGGGCTGCTTTCGTTCCTTTATTATTTTAGTCAAAGATGACAGAGTGAGGAGAGCACGTTCCACTGCAGCAGAGCTCTCCGGCTAGCGGTCCGTGCCAGGACCGGGGCTGTGGCCGCGCCCCCATCGCTGCGCCCCACGTGCTGCGCGGCCGTGCAGCGGAATGGCTGCGATCCCCCCATCGCTGCGCCCCACGCGTTGCGAGGCCGTGCAGCGGAGGACTGCGGTTCCCCGCGGCTCCGGCTCCGGCTGCGGCTCCGGCTGCGGCTGCGGCTCCGGCTCCGGGGCGGCTCCGGCGCGGCGGGACCGGCCCGGGAGGGTCCGGGGGGCGGCCCGGGACCCCTCACACGGACCCGGCCCCGCGGCGCCCCCTGGCGGCCCGCCCGACCCCGCGCGCGACCACCCTCCGCACGCGCGAGTGCGCGAGTGCGCGCGTGCGCAGGAGCGGAACGGGGGGCCGAGGGGGCGTGTCCCGCGCGCGGCTCTCGCGAGAGCGCGAGGCTATATCAGCGAGTGGGCGGGCACGGGGCTTCCTTTAGTGCGTGTCCGCCCGCAGCGCAGCATCCGCCGGCCAGTTGCGCCCCAGCCCCGCGATGGAGGACAGCGCCATGGACATGGAGAGCATGGGCCCCCTGCGCCCGCAGACTTTCCTCTTCGGTAACGCTCGCCGCTCCCGCGGCAACGCTCTCCCGGGGCCCGCTGGCTCCGTCGCCCCCGCAGGCCCCGGGGCCGGGCGCCGTGCGGGCGCCGTGCGGGGCCGCGGCCTGTGCCGGCCGAGCGCCGCGCCTCCGCGAAGGGGAAGGGGAAGGGGGGGCTGTGTCGGGGCCGTTCCCGCGCCGCGGCCGTTCCCGCGCGCGCTCCCCACGTGGCGCGCGGCCCGCACGTGGCGGGGCCCGTCCCGCTTTGTCCCGCGCTTTGTTCCCGGTGTCTCCCGGCCGTTCCTAAGGACGCGGCGCGCTGGGAGCGCCCGCGGAGCACATGGCAGCGCCACCGGAGGCGGAGCACGTGGAGCGCCTCGCGGCCGCGCGCGCCTTTCCGCCCATGGCTCCGGGACAGGCCGGGCCGCCCGCCGCGGGCGTTGCGGAGCTGGCATCGCCCCGGGCACCGCGAGGGACGCTGGGCGGGGGTGGTCTTGAAGCTGCTGGGCTTGAACGGGCCGCGCGGGGAGCTGCGTGGTCGGCAGCAGGCCGCGCGCTCGCCTGGGGTTTTCCTCACCCCACGTGTTCACTGCGTGCGTGCCCAGAGTGCCGCTAGTTCTCTGTGCAGGTACAAGGCCTGGGAGCACTAAGTTGCAAAATAAGTGGTTAGCAAATACCTGCGTCTTTAATAAAACAGCAGATGTATAATTGAATTGTCTTCTTACAGGCTGCGAGCTTAAAGCGGATAAGGAGTATCAGTTTAAAGTAGATGATGAAGAAAATGAACATCAGTTGTCTCTGAGAACGGCAAGTACTGTTTGGTTTTTAACTTTACGTTTTTAATGTAGTGGTGTGCTATGATGCAAGAAGTGAGTTTTTTAACGCGTCGTTTATTTCTCCAGTCTTAATTCTTCTAGAGATAAATGTTTTGTGAATATGTTCATAAGCATCTCTTATTGGCAGTGGAGTGTATACTGTAATTTCAGATCTTTTCTGTATTGAAGACGTTTCTCCATGGATTTTTCATTGTTGACAGCAAGCAGTGCAAGGCTGGAAAAGGTTAAGAATCAACTCACAGTAGGTTAATCAATACGTACTAAATAGAATTAAATGCCAAACCGTACATTCAGGCATCCCTAATGCAAATAGTGCAGATGCTACAGGAGCACAGGGGAAGGATGGACTTACAAGACTCATACATAGGCACACTTCTGTAGACTACTAGAAACTTTATTTTGAAAACCATTTCAGTGTGTTCCCAAACATAATTCCAGTTCTTGGTCTTCCCCAGAAGTAGATAATAAGTAAATCCAAATAAGAGGGCAAAAGGTGTATGTTTTGATTTTTGTCCTTGGTTTGCCCTCTCCAAGGATGTAACTGGCAAACCCCATCTTTCAGTCAGATAATTCATCTGACAGACTCCTGGAGAGTTCTTGTGTGTCCTTGGAGCTTTCTGGTGCCACACAAGTCAGACACACTATTTCAAGGCTTTCGTTCTGGGTAGCGGAACAATATGCCTCAGCTTCAAAGACAAGATATTAAAGAGTTACAGCATCTCTGCTGCTTATTGCTGTGTTTGTTTAGATACAAAGAGACACTTTGATACCTGGGAGCAAGAGAGTCTTTTAATTGTGGGTTAATTCCTACAGCAGAATTGCTTCCTGGAGGTCACTTGCATAATAATGATCCCTAAACACTTCATAGTGTTACTTAAAACACTTCTGTGTTAGTTATGTGACTCATGTGTTTTCCATCCTTGTGTATTATGAAAAGTGCAGCCTGGACCTGACAATGAGTAATTTGTTCTTGATTACAATTTCTTTTGATGGAAGAATATAACAATAAAGTATGTATGGGGAAGTCCATATGCCAAGTTCTTGTATCTGAATGCTTGTTATGCAGATAAAATTAGTGATACTTCGATTGTATGATTTTACCCAACATTCTTTTTCTATTTTTTTAATTTTTTCAAAATTTCTTGTAGCTTCTCTTCTGATGTTGTACACTGTGTGAAGGATGAAGCAGATCGATCCACAGTGCTACTTTGTTGTTAGGCTTTTGGGGGGGATAAAGTCTTTAATTAATAACCTCTTTTCATAGAACAAAAAGGGATGATACACAGGAGAAATGGGGTTAAGATAACAAAGGACAAACTAGGAAATGTTTGAGAGACTAAAGAGTTAAAAGGTCTGGGATGTGGTTGCAAGCAGAAAATGCCTTGTTGAGCATAGGAAGAACTTACAGAAAGATAAGGTGTGAAGGTAGCAAATACCTGAGGACTGATCTGTGCTCTTGATAAAAGCCCAGATGAGTAGAAGTGCCTGTTAACATACAAGCGTGGTGATGGATTTGGGCATGAGGTACAGCAAGATGGGGAGAAAAGGGGGTAAAAGTGAAAAGGGATGGGTGGATGAAGGAGGTAAAAGTGGTGTGAGTTTCTGAAAATGTCCTAGTAATAGCTAACAGGAGTGGTCACTGCCTCATTACCTATTTATTCCGTGTGCATTCCTTCAGTGTAGAAATTTAAGCACATACATGGATGCTTGCCAAACACAGGAAATAAATGAAGAGTAAGTGCTGTAGTATTACTTGAACTGGAGCAAATGACAGGAGTAGTAGAGGGTGGAGGGCATGCTCTAAAATTTTTGTCCCACTAGCTGAACAAGTCAGTGTTGTTGACAACACATTTAAAAGGCGAGATCAGAGCTGCAATTTCACCTCTTTAAATTGCTAATAAAAATCTGCCAGAAGTAGTGAATCCAATATTCTGTTTCCCAGCCTTCAGTCTGATACATCTAAGTCTGAACCATTATAGCCTCCTTAAAGCTCAGCTCTTGGAGAATGGAAACTTGAGTTGTATGCATCTGCCTGAAGTATTAACACCCATGTCTCCTGTGGGGGTTGGGAGGCTTTTGTTGCATGGGCTTTAGGAAAGGGAACACAGAGCCTTGTGCACTGCTGTTGGGAATAGCTGTAGTACAAGGGATTCTTGATTTTCACATCTTCTGCATGTAGTCCTGTCTGAGAGGCCAGAGGTTCAGTGAACTGGAATTTCAGGCCTGACCAATGTCTTTCACTTGTCTCCTTGCAGCTATGAGTTTTGACTCTTCAGAAAGTGCCAGACTCTTACTCAGAGTAAGGAATCCAGGCAGTTGAGTTTAGAAATGCCTTGGGACAGCAGTTCTCAGTCCATGGTGAATTAAAGCAAAAGACATGTGCATAAATCACAGTGTTCAACTGAGCTGGTGTTAGACTTGACTCCTCAGTGAAGGTCAAGTAAGCAGAAGGTGCACAGTGTGATACAGGGAAGCGATTGGCTGATGGCAGGAAGGGGAAGGCTGTAGGCTGAGGTTCTGTGGAAGAGATGATGTGTATGTGCTTCTTGGACTAGCTGTAGGGCTGACTGAACTTGCCACTGCCTTGTTTCAGTGCAGTGATCCACCAGCAAATGACCTGATTTCACTGTCATCAAAACATGCCTGGAGGTGTGCCTTGGAAGTTCCAGTGTTGCTGAGAAAGAGTACTGGCTTGGGCTAGAGTGTGGTTGAATCATTAGTAGTTAGAAATGCACATTTCAGCATTCATTGATGCAGAACAGTGAATGGGGTTTAGAAGACTTTAAAATATTGGGGAAGATGCTCAGACTGTGCCTTGTTCTTGACTTCACAGGTTACTTTAGGAGCTGGAGCCAAAGACGAATTACACGTTGTAGAAGCAGAAGCACTGGACTATGAAGGCAACCCTACTAAAGTAGTACTGGCATCTCTGAAAATGTCAGTGCAGCCTACAGTAAGTGCAGAAACTTGGGAAAATCGACTGTAATATTGGTGTCTAGTGAGAAAAAAGTTAAAAATGGCTTGGGTCAACTGAATTTTAGTGAGACTGAACAGTGTGTTCAGACAAGTGTCTGTTTTGGTGGTAGTAAATACAAACATCTCTTGTGCCTGGTAGAGTTACTTTAGTCATCTGGAGATAATTGACTTGTTCAAATTACAATTACACATTTCATCTGTATATATCTACAAGTATATCCAAGCAGATTCATCTTAAAGCTGTGTTGCTTTCTTTAAACCCGGGATGAGAGCAATTTGTTTTTTCTGAAGGTCCCAAGCTCTTCAGGTGATTGCTCTTCTTTGTCACTCCAAGGGCAGGCACCCTCTTGTCATTTCTGCTATCTGGAAGGTAGTTTGACTCAGTTGCTGATGATGTACAAATAGAACTACACAACTCCAGGGGCAGGTGGGACGGATAATGTTCAAATTGACAGTGCTGCCAAGTGGAGTAGAAGCAAATGTGTATTGGTATGGCCTTGGAGTGCTTTAATGAGGATAAGCCATGAATGTAGTAAACCCCTGTTGGTGGCTTATTGACCCTGAGTTGACTCTGTAACACTCCCAGAGTATTCTGTCAGTGGGAACGTGGAGTAACTGTGTTAGCCATGGAGTCTCCAGCTGTTGGTGTTACTGTTTCCGCTTGGATGGAGTGTCTGTTGAGTACACTTCTCTTGGAATATTCGACTGAATAACGATGCTTTGTCCCACAGGTCTCATTAGGCGGCTTTGAGATCACACCACCAGTGGTGTTGAGATTGAAATGTGGTTCAGGGCCTGTTTACGTCAGCGGTCAGCACCTCGTAGGTACGTATGGCTGCTCACTGCTCTGTCCGGGCACCTGGCAGCACCAGCAGGACTCCAGGGGATGCGGAGCTGGTGCCTCCAGAAGTGCTTTTGCTGATACTGACCCTCTGAATCATAAAGTCACGTCATTGGTGGCATGGAGTGACTGTAGGGCAGAAGTTCAGAGGAGTGCTTGCATGCCTTTGCTTGCCACTTGTTTTGTATGGATAAAGGGGCATTTATCAACCTTGCAATTTGAGTTGTAATTCCTCCCCTTGAAAGTGGGTGTTGGTGTCCCACTGTTGGCTTTCTGCTTATTAGCTGAGTGTGAGAAGACTACCCATGAAATAGTTTTGATTTTTAGCTAAACTAACCTAGGACTAGCCTTCTGCTTTGGAGAATCATCTTTGATCTTTCTCTCTACTAGTTTTTAAATGTGTCTCCTTAGGAATGGAGAAAATGTTATTTTTAACTTTCTGTGGTCTGTTGTGTGTGAGGAGTGTTCCAACCAGTTGTGTGTGGTGATTGTTCACCCGTTTTGGGTTTCCCTGTGGTAGTATCTGCATGCAGTCAGCTGGAAAACTTCTGGTCAGTGGTTAGGTCACTAGTAAAAAGCTTCCCACTATCAGTTCAGCACTTCAGCAAGATCAAAGCTACTCAGTTGTGGGTGATGCTCTTTGTTTCCTACTAGCAGTCTTGCTTTACCTATTGTTTAATAAGGTGAGGTTTTTACACGTTGCCTTTGTTTTATCAGCATTAGAAGAAGAACCAGAATCAGATGAGGAGGAGGATGATACAAAAATTGTTAATGCTTCAACAAAGAGACCAGCAAGTGGAGGAGGAGCTAAAACACCACAGGTATATGGACTTGCAGTCACTTTGTTCACAGCATTTTCTTCTAGTTTAGTATTAGTGCTGCCTCTAGGAGTAAGTTAGGTGGCTTGCTATAATAAGTGGAAGGGGATTATTCTGTACTAAATTACAGAAGTGTAACTAAGTACAGAAAGCTCCCAAAGTTTTGCTGGAGGATGAATATAATGGCTACTTCTGTGGAAATTCTGTCCCCTGCAGTAACTGCAGGTTCTGGTATAAACATCAGTGTGTACTGCAGGAGTTTAGGTGCTGAAGGAAAGGTTTGTATGCTCAGAGCACATGCAGTAAACTTGTCAGTAGCTTTGGACTTGGCAGCTGTGACTTCCTGGGTTTAGCTAAATTGATGGAAGATAGTCTTGTAGTTATGCCACAAATATTTTAGATGACAGTTGCTCTTTATTACCACAAAATGGTATCAACACTTAACAGACTTTTCTTTTTAAAAGAAAAAACCAAAACTAGCAGAGGATGATGAGGATGATGATGAAGATGAGGATGACGACGATGAGTATGTATTCTTGTTTTGATAATGTATTTTGAAATGCAGGGTTAACTTTCAGAATATGAATTGTGTGACATAACTGGATCCTAAGTGAAAAAGCTGCTGTATCTTGGCTAGGGAAAAAGCATACTTGCCTTATTTATCTCTGCAGTGCTATCTAAATTAGTGTTATTCAGATATGTCATACTGGGTTATAATGCTTGGCTTCCTGTTACTCATTAACTCCTAACAATAGTAGTGGAAGTCCCTAGGATACATCCCTTCAGTATTGAAGAGGAGGGAATGCATGTAACTGCTTTAAAAGTAGTGCTTGCCCTAGCACTTAGCTGTGTGTTAAGGTATAAGGTAAACTTGGAAAGATTGCTTGCTTCCTTCATGAATAAAACATGTTACTGGGAGGGAGGGGGAAGATCAATTCCTAATGTGAATCTTGAGTTATGGTGAGTGACTTCCTTTCTAATTGTAGTGATGAGGATGACTTAGAGGATGATGAGGAAGAAATTAAAGCACCAATAAAGAAAGTAAGTGGCTAATACTGTGATACAACAGTAATCTGGCAGGTAGTCCCTTAAATCAATGAGTTTTAGCACAGCTGTCTGGAATGTGTGAATGGGGGATGGATTGGTTTTTGCACTTAGCTCAGCCTGTGTAAAGAAATTGTAATAGGACATGAGAACACTTCAATGTGAGTGTGTGTCCATCCAGTCTACGTTTTATTTCCTTGGCTGCAGAGGGGCGATGGGGTTTCTATCAGCACAGGCATGCAGCTCTCAGACTCGTGTGGGCCTGGATGGCTGTTGGGCAGCAAGCAAAATCCTGCTCCAAGCGCGCTGTGCTTTGCAGTTTCAGTCCTGCATGCTGTGGAAAGGGTTTTTTTAGCGACCTTAAATACAAAATGCTGTAAGTGGGTGAGCCTGTGGAGAGGGTTCACTGCCGGCGGGCAAGTGCTTGGATGTGCCATTCTGCCAGGCCTCGAGTGCCATCTGGTGGTGCAGTCAACGCACAGCAGGGCAGGGAGAAGGGAGGCATTTTCTTGTGTACCTTGGCTTGGGTTTTTGTGCTCATATCTACTGTTTGAAAACAAGTATTTAATGTTTTACTTCACCGTGTGCTGCTCTGTCCCTACTGAATTTCCATAGGTGATAGTGCACAATGGCCTGGTAAAGAAAGACAGTCTGAACTGCAGATTCTTGCTGTCTGATATAATCCAGGGTGACTGAACAAAATGGTCCCTTGATTTATATAGGAGTGTTAAGACTCCATATCTTAAATGTTTGTGTGGTGTCACGTCCCATGCGCATCCCAGACAATATTTCTGGATGAAATGGCAAATGAGGTAAGGGTTGTGTTACAGAAGAAAAGTAGCACTGAATGAGGTCATGGAACTGCAGTGCCACCAGGAATTCATCTTAAAGCAATATCTGCCCCCCAAGGACTGCATGTTAATATATAAGGAAAGGTGATCTATTTAAGGAAAATACAATGGGAGTCCCACACAGTTGTGTGGTATCATAACAGAACTTGTTCTTGGGTATGTTACTGCGCTGCACTGCCAGGTTTTCCTTTGGGTTCCTGTAATGTGCTATCTTGAGTTTACTTGCAGCTCATTTGACAGATTACCTTGTGTGCTTTCTTTTCAGCCTGTTCGTGAGGTTGCAGGAAAAAATATGCAGAAAGCAAAGCAAAATGGAAAAGACTCTAAGCCATCTACACCAGCATCTAAATCAAAAGTGAGTGAAAACAACTGAGAAAAACAAAGGTTTATTCTAGTGTGGAATTTTAGTGTTTCTTGCCTAATGGTAGCTTCAAACAGCATACTAACATTTAAGTGAAGTTTTTTAATCTTAATATAAAGCATGTTGAGGATACTGTTCACTGCTTCATGTTCTCTGTGAAACTCTTCAGTGATCAGTATATACCTATGACAGCCAAGATTTGAAATCAGATATACTGCCCTTTGGGAATATTGGTAAGTCTTTGGTTTGAAACACTAAATCTATTGTTTTTGTGCAGCACCTTGTACAAGAGGGTGACTGCCAAGTGTGTTTCCACCGGGGAACAGTTGGAGGCTGCTGCTGCTAAGGGGCTCTCATGGCACTGACCCACTTCAGGACTGACAGTTTTCTTGTTCAGTGCTGTGTAACCGTGTCCTGCTTCCTTGTGCAGCTTTTCCTTGCTGCATGTACTCAGACATGATGCCAGGAAGGTTCATTCAGAAATGAGCATGGGGTACATGGCAGGATAGCATCCAAAAAGCAGTGCAGGTGTGCCTTTTAAAGCATGACCTAATCTGGCTGCAGATGTGGAGTAAACTCATCACTAAATATTCTGGCTATTTTTGGTTCATTTCTGTTGAGAGAAAGGGCTTTGGAAGCACCTGCCCAGAAGCATAAGATACCAGCTATGCTAACCATAATAACTCCAGACTTAAAATTGTTCTTTTTCATGCTTCTGAGGAATGTGTGGGAAGCACAAATCTAGGTTTTGTGACTTTTTGAAAACTATATGGACTGTCAATGTGATAACTTGTTCTTCTGTTCCATATAAAATCTACAGTAGGTTCTAGTCTACTGTAACCTTGTTTTTACAAAATTTATCTTATATTCTGAGTAGCTTCATGTGCAAGTTACTAATGAAATGAATAATTTTCAGACTCCAGATTCCAAGAAGGATAAAACTCTAACTCCAAAAACACCAAAAGTCCCTCTGTCGTTAGAGGAGATAAAAGCAAAAATGCAAGCATCTGTAGATAAGGTGAGTTTTTGGAATTGGGGTTTCTCAGCCTTGTTTTTACAGTTCTGCAGATGAGAAGAATTGGATGTTTTAAGAAATTGTTACGATGTCGCTGATTGCTGTGCTGTTATCATCAGTATGTGTTGATGTTGAAACTTAGAGAAATGAAAACACATTTGGGGAAAAAAATGCCTCTGTACTCATGAGAAACAAACCCACTTTGTTTCCATATTCCTCCAGTAGTGCTGATTGGCAATTTGGTATTTCTTAAGTGAAGTGTCACCATAAAAAAAAAAAAAACCCACACCAAAACAAAACCAACAAAAAACAAACACAAAAAACGTTAGGTGATGTTTGTTCTAAAGATGACTTAACTAGTATTAGATATACATTTTAGGTTACTAAAGTCAAGTGCAGTGAGTTCCTCACACGCTTGGAATGCCTTGGTCTTGAAACAGTATCCTGGTGCTTGTAAGGCTCGGTAACTTCCAGAAGAGGGAGATAGGTGCTTGTGATAGGAGCTGATACTTTGCTAAGGACCTGAAAGCATTTGCCTTCTGGAGGGATATGGGGTTGAGTCTCCCTTCAGTGGATGCTTCACCCTTTAAAGGTGTGAGGGCAGCCACTTGTTCTGGTTGTTACCAGCTATGACTAGCACTTGGTGGTCACACTTGTGAGTAGTATTCTTAGCTGCTATTAAAGTTTAAAATAGAAAACTCAGTTCTAGGTTGGTTGGGTGTAGCAGGTGATTGTTTTCCTCCTTAGCCTGGGGTGGTAGTGCATGTGCAAGCAAGGGGTGTGTTCTGAGTACCCCTGTGCTCGTAGCAGGTGGGAGCGAGGACCTGACTGCTTGTACTCGGCTGGCTCAGAAGTGCTGATAAGGGTGCTAGGAAAAATGGTTGGTTTGCTGATGGGGTTTTTTGGTTCAAAGTACCCTTTTTAACCCCATACAAGGTCAAACAAAGGTTGCCTAAAGAATTAGGATCATCTTCTGCTTAGATCATTAGTGTTTTGAGGCTACTTTGTTCCAGGAATGCAGAACAGGATGGGAAGTGTTTAAATACGGGGTGGATGCAGAGTGAGCAATGACAGGCTGTGATGAGGATGGAAATGCACAGCCCTGGACTATGAGCCTGACATGATGGATTGAACCATTCTAGTGGGTCACAATAACCCCTGGATGCTGCTGTGGTGTTATAAAATGACTCAGAGGAGCCATGATTAGTGATGTTTCTGCAGTGCAAGCACAAGTGGCTGAGCTGCTCACAGTAGACATGTCCCTGCAGAGGGAAGCATGCAGAGCAGATAACTGGTAAAAAGAGCTTTAAAATACATTATCTGGTGCTGAAGAGTTTTTGCTGGGAAATGCTGTCTAAGCACTGTAGCAGGGAGCTTAATTGAATGTTTTTTCAAGATGGCGCTGGAGCATCCCTTAGTAAGGGAAGGGGTGTCTGCATTCTGTATACACAGGACTCCAGCTGGCAGCCAGCAGGCTAACAGATTTTTAAAAATCACTGGATTTAGAGCAGAACTCTTGTATTCAGTAGGTGTCAGGAAGCTAATAGAAAAGTATGAGGTGAGACAGTGGCCAAATCCAAGCTTTCTGGTTGCAGTATTGCAGTTTGAAATATTCCTCATGTTGCTGTTTCCTTTGAACAGAAATTGCTGCCTTGTGCAATGTGTTGAGTAGCAGCTCATTGTGCTGTCCTCGTTGGCATGGGATATTTCAACTGATACACCTGAAAATTTGGAAAGTATTTCTCTTGGGACATGGGGAAAATCAGTGTCTCCTAAAATAGCATGCTGTAGTATCTTCCCTGGAGATACTGGGAGCCATGATGGTAAACCTGTATCTATGAACTGTTACCTGAATCTGCCTTGCACACTGAGCATGTGCAAAGACAATTCCAGGCATTACAAGGAAATGTTTCTAGAACAGTTCTTTAAATAAATAGAAGTGGTGTACTAATGAGTAGTGTATTAGTGAGTTTTAAAGGATAGGTGGGAGGTCAGTTCTTGTTTTTGCTTTAGAGAGCTGAAGTTGAAAACCTACCTTTGAAGGGTAATCTCAGGTTGCATGCTGTAGTAAGAGTCCATTAATACAGAATTAGTTCTAGTTTATCTGTATAGCATGGGCTATTGGCTACAAAGTTATTTAAGTGGTGAATGTTTGCTGTTGTGCTCTTCAACATCAGCAAAGAGTCTTGGACAGCAATTCAGTGTGTAGCCACTCCTGTGAGAAATATCTGGGTATAGTAGAGAAGCAAACTTTCTAAAATGGTTTAAAGCAGATTAGTGTGGGAAGTTGCAAAGTGAGTTCAAATTCCACATGTGTTGCAAAGGGGTTCAGCATCATAGGTTATTTATTGGAAATGTTAAATGATCTGCAGACCCTAAAGCTTGCTTTTTTTCCATATAGGGTACTACCCTTCCAAAGCTGGAGCCCAAATTTGCCAACTACGTTAAGAATTGCTTCAGGACGGAGGACCAGAAGGTAACAGAATTCATCAGAGCTTGATAAAGTCCAAAAGCTTTTATAACCTGACTTAGGGATTCTTTTCTACTTAGTCTTTATAAGCTTTGGACTGTTTCAAAGGGTTGCAAACCACAAACAATACTTCAGATTAAATAAATGGGAATGGTTTTAAGGGTTTAGTTGGCTAAGATGGGAAAGCTAATACTTTATTACATTTTTCCAGCTTTTATATGGTTGGTAAATCATCTCTTGCTTTACTAAACCCACAGAATTTTCCTTTTGGCACCGTATTGGCTAAGGAAATGAGCTGTGGTTTTCCTTGCTGCTGAATTTGGCCACCTAGGCCAGTCTGCTGTTCAGCCCTTTGTTGGGGAGGGTGTCTGGGAGGGGGAGCTGTTTTGTGATGGAGATTATGGCATTCTTGCTACATTCTCTCCCAAAATCAACTGAGCTCTTGAAAGAGCGCAAGCCAAAAGGTGGTATCAGGAAGCAGTTTCTGAACTAGTTATTGCTTAACACAGACTAGGCTGAAAATGTGTCTTAGATTTCCCTATCAAAATTCCTTTAAGTTAATTTTTTTCCAGCGACAGAATTCCTTGTGCTTTCCTGCTTCCCTCAGTGGTTCAGAGTAGACTTGTCTGATGGACAAATTGATACGTTCTTAAAGGAATGTTGAAAAGCAGTCAGCCTCAGCCACTGGAGCTGCTGTGACATTAGCCAGGGTAGGCAGAGTTCAGCCAATATTTGCCTAGCTGGTCCACACCCATCCTCTCGCTCACCTTCACTGAGTTCTTACTGTTGTGACCTGCTGTGAGTAACAGTCTTCTAGCAGAAGGACCCAATGTCATGCTTTCAACTTGATTTTCTCTGAAAGGAATGCATTTTTTGTTATAATTTAATGTCAATTTTTATGGAGAAAGTGGAGATAGTAAACGCTATAAAATAATTTCAAAAATCATTTGAAAAATTGATTTCAATATCTAACTTTTTGTGTACACTTCCAGGTCATTCAAGCTCTCTGGCAGTGGAGACAGACTCTGTAAGAAAAGAAAACAATTTTAACAGTTCATTAAAATCTGCAGTCTTATTTCTGTAACCATTATTTGGCTGTTCTTTTTACAAATGCTGAAAGAGCTTTCCCTCCTGTGTCTGATAAATGTCATCCAGATTACCTTGCCAAGAATGTGTTGTCCAAAATGCCTGTTTAGTTTTTAAAGACAGGACTCCACCCTCAGCTTCATTTTAAGTATGTATGGAATGTTTTGATAAGGCATGGTGGTGGTCAGACAAATGGAAATGGTGGGGAGACTAAATGTATGTGGAAAAAATAAAATTTAGTATTTTAATAAAGTACTCTTGTTTCTTTTTTTATGGATCGGGGGAGTCTGCATACTGAACCCAGAGATAATGGGGCTTTAAAGTTCTCTGAGGAGCTGCCTCTGAGTATTGTAGCTGCTTTACCAAGTACACATAAGCTATCCTCGTGCGTTGTCAACTTTAAAAACAACTCAGTTCCATGAGCTTTGGAGCCACTGAGCAGATGATTGGTGAGAAGACTTAAGTGGCAAGCGGGGCTTTATTCTTGTCTGAAAGTGACCACTAATTATAAAATTGCCTAAAACAGCCCTTCCTGCATCTCAGTTTCTGACCTGCTTCATTGTGCTTTGGTTTATGGTTTCTCTTTAACCTGAGTTTATAGGGCCTGGGACTCCGCTTGTAAAATGCAGTACTTTTGATTTGGGGTTGGCTGGCTGTGCTGTTCCTCTGAGGAGCTGCAGAGTCTGAGGTTGCCTCACATAATGACTCCTGTGAGGGTTTTGTGGAGAAAAGAATTAGCTTGAATGCGGTAGGGTGTGCCTAGAGAGCTCTCTGAGCAACATCAGAGCCTGTGGATAAGTTCCTGGGAATGCTGAGACTAATCTCCAGCAAATCCAAGATCTTAGGTGGGCAGGTAGTCCTCTCGGGTCCTCTGCTCTTGGTTATGGCCTACGTGTGATGCTAAGAGGCAGAGGTAAAATTCTGGGCCATTGTCACTTGAAGTAAAAACCTCAAAAGGGTGTAGGGGCTTTCACATGAAGGAAAGCAGGGGCGCTGGGCCTTGAGGATGAGACTCCTCAAGGCTCCTGTTTAAATGTGTCACTTCCAGTGCTTGACTGTTCCATCTTGTGTACATTAACTGCAGTGAAGGGATGGAGACTGGAAGAGTACTAAGAAAACACTTAAACAGTTGTGTGGTAACTATTAAACTTGGCTTTAATCCTCACTGTGCTTGAGAATTAACACAACTGACCTGTGCTCCTCACAGCAGCACACCTCTGAGTGAGAGTAAAGCAGGCCTTAGCAGGTTGAGGTTTTCCCCACTTGAAGGACTTGCAGACTTGGGTCCTGCAGTGGTTGGCTTTGCAGGATGTGTAAGCACATACTGGGTTGTGCTGTTTGAGCATGGGGTCTCTTTTCCTGGGTGTTCTTTACAAGTTATGTAGGTAAGATGTACCATTTGGCTTGTAAAATTGCCACTGGAAATATTTTTTTAAAGTGCTGCTCTAAAACCCTTAGGTCCTATAGTTGAGATGCTGGGTGCAGTGAAAAGCAATGCAAGTCTCCAGAGGCAAATAGTTCTTTCTGGGAAGACAAAGCCAAGTGAAGTGCATGATAGAGAAGCAAAAACGGTGCAAGTCTTGTGTCAAAGATTCGTTTAAGCTTGAGTATAATTGCAGCATGTGAAATGGCAGAGTATAAGGGTTTGAAATGCCTGTTTTGGTGGGGTTATGTCAATAGATGTCGTCATATGCACAAGTGAGAGCAGATTTCCCTGGTGCAATAGAGTTAATGGCACAGACAGGCTTATTTAAGCAAAATTGCCCTCAATTTTGGCTGAAAGAAGTGAAAATTGTACAGTAATTTCAGCAAGAGACTTTCTAGCCAATAAAATATTCTGATTATTAAAGTTTTAAGAAAAGCCAGCGTGTTGTCTGTCTGTAGGTGACTGAGCAAAGCAAGTCTGGGGTGCAGCCCCACTGCACAAGCATTGCAGGGGGGCATGGAGCCTGCACGGGCAGCTCTAAAGGAAATCATTGCTGTGCTGGTGCTCAGTGTAATGTAGGTCAAGTTCAGGCTGCTGTTGAACATCATGAGGCATCTTTGAGGCACCCTCATGCCATAAAAATAGCTTCACTTGGCCCTAGTTAGCTCACCCACTGTTTCCTGCCAGTTTTTGGAGTCATGAGGGGTGGTCAGTGGCTGCCCACTGCCCCACTCCGGGCGGTGGGGCCATGTGCCTTCCTCTGCTGTTGTGCTGGTCACGTCTCCAAACCCTGGCTCCTTTGGGACTGGCCATCTGATGACTCGATGCAGCTGTATCCTCTTGGATATTCACATGCAGCTGCCAGTTCTTTTCCTTTGAACAGAGCCTCAAAGGTTGATGTAAAAAAAAGCTCAGATGTGAAAATACCTGTTGAAGAGACAAATACCAGATGTGGGTTGTTGAAGTACTGCTCTTGACTTTCTGCAGAGTTGAAACATGTTCTTGCCACGGTAATGATGGCAACAAAGCTGTAGTGTTTTGATAGCTGCGTCCAGGGTTCTAAGCCTCTGTGAGATCCTGGTCCTCGAGGAGGGCTTATTTGGGAGCATGGAGCTCCACAGCCAAATGCATTGGTGCTTTCTCATGCCACGATGGGAAAACAACTTCCCTTTAGAGGATGGTGAAACGCCTCTCCAGGTAGCGGTGCCTTCACCTCTCCTTTGTACGTGAATTTCCCCAGCTGCTGCTGCCTTTCCTGTTGCAGAACCTGTCTGTTCCTGGCTTTTTTCATGTTTCATTTCCTTCTGCAAGTGTTTCATTCCGTACAGTGAACAGGTAGTTGGTGTCCCCCTGCATGGGACAAAGGGAAGGCCACCCAGCTGAGTGGGTGTGTGCGACCATGCAGGGTTGGCTGCAGATAGAGCTGCTTCATATGGATCTACTTTGTCTCAAAGTCTCTGGTGTCTCTTGGCATCTCATTGCAGAAGAAGTGATAACAGAAGGATCCCATCCTGTCAGGAGCTCACAGTCTGCCTTATTCCTGGGGCTGTTCAGAAGTGCTTGTGGCCACCTTAGGTCTGTCCTGGGGTTCTGTTTGCCCCTGTGATCCAGCAAACCTGCCAAAGTGGCATTTCAGAGTCCAGGGGCTGTGATGAGTGCGAGGCTCTGATTTTGTCTGTGCTCAGCAATTGTTGCAGCCTTTGGAGAGAAGCAACTCAAGCATGGCTGGCAGGAGGGTGGGAGTGTGTGTGGGCTGAGGTAATGGAAAACAGGGCCAGGATGGGTGGCGGTTCTGGGCTTCTTGCCACCCAGACGGTCCCTCAGGGGCTAAGTTCATGCTCCTACCCAGATACCCCAAGCTATGTCCTGTCTCTTTTGCGTGTGTCATTACTGACTAGCAGCCAAACTCCCTCAGCTTTTCCTTCCCTCTCTGTGGAACCAGCACCTAGATCCTTACTGCCCTCGCTGTTTTCTCAAAAGGGCATTTAAGACTGGATCCTACTTAGAAATGTCATAGAAAAAGCTGCAAAAGAATGGGGTGGTTTGGAGCTCAGCACTGGATGAAGCGCAGGGCCTTTATTCCCTGCCCTTGGCTAGTGGGCAGTAGGTTCTGGCAAGCAGCAGCAAGTGCAATCGGTTGTGTTGAGTGAGGTTTGGAGGTTTTGTGATCTGGTATTTATTAAGGGTTGCTTTGTCTGAGCCTGGTTCTCAATCTGAACAAGGAGAGCTGAGTGCGCATGATGGGATGCAGGAGAAGCGATACTGGAGTTGCAGGTGTGCCTGAAGGGGCCTGACCTGTCCTCCCGTTTGCAGGTAGCCCTGGGAACACTCTGCTGGCTACTCGCTGGTTTGCCTACATAGACACTTCTGGGAACAGTTCTGTGTTGTGTTGGGTCAGCTCTTCAGTGGCTGGCCTTTGGGCTGTCTTGCGTAAATGGGTTTTAAGCAGTGCCTAATTAGGCACCAAGTAAATCAATCAAATATATCAAATGTTAATTGTGTGCCCTGGGGGCCACATGTATGGCCTGTGTCCAGTTGTATGAAGATGACTTTTGCTCTTCTTGTTACTTTCTTCAAAAACTTTCTTCTCTCCTTCCATCACTTCTGTCACCTCTCCCTGACCAAGCCATAAGAGCCTTTATGGGAAAAGGATGCTGGGAGAAAACAAGCAAGAAAAGGCAACGAATAAAAGAAGGGGGAGAAAGGTGGCCGAGGGTCAAAAATGAGAATGGGAAAAGTTACGACCCTGGGAGGGAATGGTCAGCAGGGCACCTCTGACAGTGCCCACCCACACTGGGCTGGCTGTGCCAGAGCCATGTGCTGCTGCCCAGAGGCTTGTCCAGCACAAGGGCATGGCCATCACCCCACTTGGACTGCAGATGGCAAAAGGAGGGAACAGAACTAGGCCACCCAGAGTGGATGCACCTGATTCACCTCAAGTGATTCGTTTATGCTGGTACTAGGAACAGTCTTTGTTTCAATTGAAGGCCAATTTGTTTGAAGGGTCCTGCAGTCTTACTCAATTAGTTGCTGGGGCCTGAAGCCTGCTGAGCCCCATCCAGTTCTGTTGACTTACTGTATTTAAGAGAAAACAGTTTCTCTTGCCTGTTTTCAAATTAAGCCTTAGGTTTTCCATTGGTTTTGTTTTTTTTTAATGAGTAATAATTGCAGGGAGAGTTAAAGGTGTATTGTAGCTGTTGAGGTACTTGGCATTTCACCGCTGCAGCCACCTTTATCTGTGCCTGTCCATGAAACTTTTCCCACTGCTCCTTACATTTGTCCCAAAGCTTGTAATTGTGCTGCTTTCCCAAGAATGTCCTTGATGAAAGGCTTCTAGCAGCCCTTACTGTGCTGTTGTGAGGCAGTGAGTGTTATCTCGGCACTTCTGCGAGTGGTGCTCTTCCCTGTGTGTAAATGTGTGTGAGGACACCAACAACAGTGCACAACCACAGCTAAAGAGTCAAGCTTTCAATTTAATAATAAGGCTGCCTTTGGTGTTCAGGACATTCTTCCCTGTTCCTTAAATCTTTTCCCCATACTTTCAAGCCTTTCCTTCCAATTTTCTACATGGAAAAGAGATTTTAACTAAATAACTATAGCTAAGGGCAATAACATGTCATGGGACCACTATAGTGCAGGGCACCCAGCCAGTCCTTGTGATCTCCAGAGAGCACAGAAGGACAGGGAGACTGGGGGATCCTGGCTTCATTTTTAGGGTCTCGAATTAGGAGAGATGCTTCTACTTGTTCCCTCCAGCTTCATGGTTCTAAATAGTCCTTTCCAACTTATTCTCAGTTCTACATCTTGCCACAACCTTCTCCTTGTTTAGTCCTTCACTGCTCTTCAGACTTCTCAGTTTTCTGATCCTTATCAGTTCCTCCTTCAGTCTTCCCCACCCACTGCCATTGGAGCAGCATGGCCTTTCCCTGGTCTCTAGGAAAAGCTTGGACACCATTGCAAACCTGGTGCTTCATGAATCTGTCCCCTTTCTGGGTTGCTTGGCAAAGTGTCCCTGAGAGCCCATCTGTGGCTGGTGCCCTCAGTTTGGCGGTGCTGGAGAATGCTGATAAAAGCCCTGCTGCTGTACCTCTGAGTGGATGGAGCTCTGCTTGTAGGAGACGCTTGTGCATGCCCCAGGAGAATGGGACTTCCAGAGATGTCTCTTTACTGATCTGTGTCATTGATATTCCAGAAAAATTCCATGTTCCAATGTATTTTTGTGTAAATCCATCCATATTATATTTTTTGTATACTTGCTCTGATGCAAAGTGTGGCTACAGTTCCTCTTCAGAAGGATTAGTAGCAACATGGGTTTTCCAGAATTGTTTTCAGAAACTGTCCTGTCTCAGAGCCCATCCCGAGTTCCTCCAAGGTCACTCATTCACTTGTGCCATCACTGAAGACGGTGACAAAGGGCATTGAGAGATCTTTGATGTCACCGGTCAGTGCCTGCATCAACCCTGAACTGCCCCTGCAGTGGCATGTGCCAGCTGTGGGGACAGGGGTGGTCGTGCACCTTGTGTGAGGTCCTGCCCTGAGACAGCAGCTGGGGCAGAGGGCAAGAGCCCAGTGTGGTGGTGTGGGAAGGGATTGGTCATCCCACGGACAGGGCTTGAGATGGTGACTTGCTGGAGACAGCTTAATTCAGGAGACTTCAGTCAAAGAGGTTTATGTTTAAGAGCTGTTGAGCTGAAAAGCTCCAAGTTAAGGAAATATTAAGTTTTGAAGCTTAACAGCTTGTGATTTTTTTAATTTTTTTTTTTTTTTTTTTAGGGAAAAATGAAACCACAGAGGAATATAAATCCAAGGAGCCAAGCCCTAGGATTTAATGCAGTGCAAAGGCTGAAAAGTGGAATTTCCCACTGGTTTGTGTAGGGTTGTCTGCAGAGGTTGGCTTGTTCTTGCCTCCCTTCAGAAGCATTCTAGCAGCTGCCACATGCTGTCAGAGAGGAGCTGCTCCTCTGCTCCTGGGCACTGGCATCAAGGAAAGCCCATGTGTGTCCACTCTGTGCCAGACACTGGAGCAGGGGCAGCCGGGCTGGGGGACACAGGGTGGGGACAGGCTCTGGCTGAGGGGCCCTGGGCACTGAGGGGGGGCTGGATACCCAGGAGAACAGGGTGTTGAACTAACCCATGGTCTGTCCTTTAGCTTGAGATGTCCGTCATTGTCAGTGATTTCATTTGCCTCATTGCTTTGCTGATAATGCACTGGGATTTGTTTATGACTATGCTGGAGCTTTCAGAGGAATCTGAGATTTCCGTCCCCAAATCTCTTTGAAATCCAAGGGGTGTTCCAATGGAGAAAAACCTTTGTAAACTCTGAAACCTTGCCTGCTGAATAATGCCTGCCTCTCTTGGGTTTCTTTTCTCTTACAAAGCAATGCTTCACATCAGAGTAAGGGCTGTAGCATGCTGGGTTCTCCCTTTGCAGGGGCCCACGAGACATCCCTGGGGCCAAGAGCTGGAAGGGATGCTGCAGTTGCCTCTGTTCCCAAGAAGTCCAGGGAAGGCTGTTGGCTGCAGAAGCTCCTGGGAGCATCCCTGCTCTCTCTGGAGTTGGGATGGCCTGTCTGCAGCACTAGGCTGGTTGCTGGTGGCTTTTAGGATTTCCTGGCCACTTCTCCCAGGACTCAGTTCTCTGGCCTTCCCCGGCTCCCTCCCTTTCAGTCCACAGAAGGCTGTCCTGGTTTGTTGTTGCTCCTGTTAATGCTACAGAACAAAAGCTGCCATGCTCAATATCCTATTCTTTGTATTTCTTTTATTATTCCATTTTCTGTTATTTTATGTTGTTTTTTATTTGGCATGCATTAAGTGCCCTTCCAGCCTGTGTTCTTCAAGGCAGCAGCTCCCGCTGGCCAAAGGAAGCCTGCATTGGTCACAGCAGGGAAAACTCTGGCTGAGCTGGGCTGATACATCTGTGTGAGCTCTCTCTCTCACCACGGAGGTGCTCCAGATCATTCCTTAGCAATATTCTCTGCTTAACTCTGAATGGTGGCTGTGTTGCCTTTATCCAACCTCCAGAAGGGATAAACTTCGCCTCTTTCCAGCAGGGCTTCCCAGCACCTGTGAAATAGCAAACGTGTCTCGCTGAACCGATGGGGTCATGGCACACCTGCCCCTCTGCAGTACCAGTCTTCAGGCCTCTGGACTGTGGCCCCAGCCCAGCCAGGTGCTGGGTCACCTCAGGGGATTGGTGCCTGTATTTATTTGCAGGATCAGTGCCGCTGATCCCTGGTGCCATTCCCACTGGCTGGCATGACATGGTGCAGTTTGTGTTTCAGCGTGGATTTGTGGGACTTACAAAGCACAGCTCAGTGGTCACAAGCTCAAAACTCTGAGCAAAGGGCATCCAGCAGCAAAAGCACTGGTTTGGGTTCTTTTTTTTTAGCATAATGAATGCTCTGTGCTTTGTACTTCCAGTGCTTTGTGATGGCTGAATCCAAGTCCTGACTCTTCTTCACCAAGTTCCTTCTGCAAGACTGTGCCTGAATGTGGTGGAGCTGAGGCTGAAGTCCTGTGCTCCTGGACAGTTCAGGGTTATTTTGAGGTGGCTCTTTTGTCAAATGGCAGTAACTGCAAAGCATCCCCTCCGTCCCTGTCTGTCCAGACTATGTGGCAGAAGCCTTTCTTACCTTGGGATGAAGTTGTCTTTTTGTGTGTAAACTGGATAAAGACAGAATGGGCACCCCAGGCAGTCTAAAAGTTGTCTTTCCTTTTACCAAGGCTTTCAAATTCAGGAATCCTCTTAAATCTGATTTTCTGTAAACAAAAATTTGCTTATTGGAACAACCCAAGGCTGGAGATGCAGATGACAGGAGCAAACAGCACACGGATTTTCTCACTGGCAGCCGGGCTGGGATGCAGAGCTGAACTTGGTCTTTGTAAAACACCAGCCCAGGTTTTTTCATTTTAATTTAAATCTTGGTGTGCCAGATGCAGCGGGGCCAGATCCTGGCCGTTCCTGCTGGCTTCTCTTTCACATTCCAAAGGGGTGTCCGGGGTGGGAAGGCTTCCCACTCAAGCATGCTCTTCAGTCCTCGGCCCCATTGAATGGGCTCCATGCTCTGTGAAATGCCCGCTCCTCGTGGGATATGGACCAGTGGAGCAGGGCGAGGGAAGCTCATTTCACTGGGGGCACCTCCACTGCCCTGCAAGTGAAAGGTCAGGCTGCTCAGACTTTGATTTGAGCTGCTGAAGGCCGGTCACTAATCCAATAAGCCACCTTATAATAAGACTCAGCCTTAATTCAGGCACTTGCAAGGGTGAGTGGAAGGCAGTAACCCCAGGAGCTCCCAGGGCGTCCTGCAGTGCACGGTCCTACCTGGCCTGTGTCTTGCTTAATAAAGTGTTGAGAACATGGAGTTCTCAGGAGCGTGCTGTGCCAGCCTTCACACCCTGAGTGTGCTGTAAGAAAAATAAACTGCTTTAAAGGTTTTCCAGTGGGCATCGGCTGCTCTGGCTGGACTTGTGCTGGGAATCTGATCACACAGGAGCCTTCAGCAGTGGAGCAACAGGTCTGGGTGTAGAGCTTTTAGCATTAGATATAGATATACACACACTCATATTCATAACAGCATACAGCCAAACGATATTTCTATTTTTTCAGAGATGCATATGAGCTGCCTCATCTCTGTTCTGTGCCCCATCAGTGTTGTTCAAGGCTGGTAGTCTGAGATTCACCCAATATTGGTATATTAAAGATTAAGGGGTTTTGCCAGACTACTGAGGCACAAAAGATGGATCTAGTTTAAATAAGGAACTCATGTGTGGTTGCAAACGAAATAATTGAAAAAAGAAACTCCCCATGTGCCCTCTTTAAAGCAACCCCTGGTGTTGCCCTGGTAGTTTGTGCTGTTTGAGGTGTCCAGGTCCTTGAGCCCTGTGTGGATCCAAGTCCTCTGGCTGCAGTTGGGTCATGGCTGTGGGAGGCAGCTGCGCTGCCAGCACCTGGCTCCTCAGCACGGTCTGGGCCAGCGTCACCTGTGATGAGTTTTTCCATGCATAGCTCACAGCTCTGTTGCAGCTGCTGTAATTTTACCTGCTGTTGGGGCAACTAAATTGATAAATGTTAGCAGCAGCTTCACAAATTCCTTTTCTAGCTGTTCTGCTTTCACCCAGTTGCAGCAGCCCTGGGCCAGCTTGGGTGTTGGGCAGAGCCATCAGTCGCCATCTAAGGAGCCTTTCTTGGAGGCAGGTGATGGGGCTGCCACGATGAAAAGCCTGAGGAGCAATCAAAGCTCACACCCACAGGTGACTGTGAGGGTTTTGAAGGAGTTACTGCCTCTGGCTTTGCAGAACTCCTGTGTGCACTGGGCAGCAGGTACTGGACTTAGCGAGGTGAGCGGCTGGTGCATGTGGAAACGCTGGGCGTGACCCTCTGCTGTGGGTGCCTTTCCTGTGGGACTGAGCAGCACCTACTAGCATATGATGGCACAGGCTGGGCTTCTCCCACACAAATTGCTTCCAAAAAATGAGGTATTGGTGATGATTCCCTAATCATCATGGAATCATATATGGAATATTTTCACATCTAAGCTAAATACTGTCATCTTGTGAGTCCCCAAATTCTGTACCGTTCCAGTGTAGGCATCTCGGTGAGCTCAACTTGTAGGGCTCAGGCTGGTGGCTCTGATGTTCTTGGCCTTGTGTGAAAACAGCTTTCAGCTGTGGCAAGGTGCTCTGGGACTTCCAGGACGGGGATGCATGGGGCCTCTGATGTTGGTGACATCAGCAACTGTCGGCAGTTTGGGTTGTTTTTATTTTTTTTTACTTGCAGATCCATAAGACCAGAAGTGTGAAGTCTGTTAGATACATCACAGGCATGTGTTAGTGCTGGAGGTTTTATAAGGACTTGCTTTGATCACTGTTTTAAAACTTAATGTCTTCTGTGCCTCTTGGGCCTGAAACTGTGGGCTGAAAAACCCTGTGACTTGATGCCTGAAGGGTCCCCAGTGATGAGCTCCAGGGACTAAAGATGCTGCTTGATTTGTGGCCGAGAGTGCTGGGGGAGCAAGTACCTGGGTCCCTGCAGAAGTGGGAGCAGCTGGGCCCGACACGCTGCACTGATGCACGCTGTTATTCGAGTGGAGAATTCGGAAAGCTCAGAGTTCTGAGCCATGGTTATGTTCTCACTTAATAAGGTGTTAACTGACGTTGGGTGCTCTTTGGAGAGTTTGGCTATGCGTGGAGGTTAACGGTTCCTGGCATCTTGTCTGCTACAAACGAGCTTTCAGACAAGAGGAAAGAGTCACCACACGCTATCAGCGTGTGAAATTTTTTTCTTAACCTAAAACAAACCCCAAAAGAAACCAAAAAACTCCCCAGACCTGAGGCGGAGGAAGCCCCTGGGCTCTCCCCGGGCTGCGGGGCGGCGGAGCGGCCGCTGGAGGGCAGGCGAGCCGTGCGGAGCGGCGAAGGCAGCGCGGCGGCCCGGCGCTCTGACCCCGCGCTCCGCGTCCCGCCGCGGCGGCGGTGCCGGGCCCATGGATCGGGCGGCCGCGGCTGTCCCGGCCCGCGAGGGGCCGCGCCGGGGCTGCCGGGCCCCGCTGCCGCCCGCCCGGGGCTCGGCGGGCACGGGACGCGCTCCTGCCCTGGCGGAGGTAAGGGCGCGCCGGCCCCGCGGCCACGCGTGTCGGCGGAACGGCGCGGGGCCCCGCGGGCAGCGGCCGCCGTGCCGGGGCTTCCGAGCGGCGCCGCCCGCTCTGTCGGCCCGGGAGGGCCCGGGGGAGCCCGACCCCCTCCCTCACTTATTTTGTCAAAAACGCTTCCCCGGCCGGCGCTGCCCGCGGCCGGGCGGTGCCCCCTCCGCGCAGGCGGTGCCAGCCCCGGGGCCGCCCGGGCGGGTCCCGCCCCCGCTCCGCGCCCCGCGCATCGCTATGCCGCCCGCCCGGAGCGCGCAGCGCGGCGCGGGGCGCGGAGCGGAGCCCGGCGCGGGGCGCGGCGGCGGCCGAGAGGCTCCATCCGCCCGGCGGGGCTGGCCCGGCCCGGGGGGACGCGGGGGGGCACTTGCTGATGATCGGAAGTTACTGACAATAAGCACCTTCATCCCCCCAAAGGCGGAGAGAGGGAGAGGAGGAGGAGGAGGAGAGACAGGGGGAGAGGAGAGCTGATGCCTGACGAGTCACTCGGCGGAGGCAGAGCGGGCGGTACCACAACTTCCCAGCGGCGCGGAGCGGCGCGGAGCAGCGCGGCGCGGATCGGAGCTCGCCGGCCGGATCGCTCCCATGTCAGCGCGGCGGCGGGGGACTGCGCTCCGCTAGCGACCAGCCGCCGGCCAACCCCCTCCTCGCCCAGCGATGTATTCACTGCTCTCAGCCTGCACTTGCCTGTAAGGATTATGGCATATTTCTAAATTTTTTTTTTTTTTCATTTTTAAAAAATATTTTTAATTTTTTTTTAAAACTTTCATTCTGGAGGCTCGGTTGCATTTTCCTTGCAGCCAGGTGGTAATGGGGACCTGAGCCTTTCTATAAGCAGAGCATCGCTCTGCACCCTTTAAAAAATTGCAAACAAAAACAAAGCAAAAAAAAAAAAAAAAATCAACTTCAACCATTTTACCGCATCATTTGATCTTTTGTTGCTTTTTTTTTTCTCCTCTCCAGATGTTTACATTTCCTGCTGCTGTGCTTTCAGGTACAGGTACGTGTCCTTTCTGTCCTCTCTCGCTTTTGGTTGTAAAATAGAAACAAAGGCGGCGTGCTGACCTCGAGTGCCAGGCAGGTTTGGCTGGGGCTTTCACTTGTTTCCCTCTAGTTTTTATGGCTGTATTAAACCGAGCCCCGCACCAGATGCTGGAGTGTCACTTGCCCCGGACCGGGGCTTCCCCTTGTGTTCAGCTCCCGTTCCGTGCCCCGTTGTGCTTGACCGCCGGTGCGGGCTGGGGTGCAGCCGGTGCGCCGGTAGCCTGCCGTAGCGGGATCCTCTGGAGTGCATTAGCCTGGCTAATGATGTGAGAGGGAGTGCTGGACTCTCCTTGCACAATGTTGATTGATGCACTTGCCTTGGAAGAGCAGGCGCTCTCCTGCTCGCCCTTTTTCCCGTTCTTTTTTTTCCCCCTTTTTTTTTTTTTTTTTTTTTTTTTTTTGTGGTTGGTTGGGTTTTTTTGGATTTTTTTTTCTCTTCCCCTCTTCGAGAACTCACTCCCAAAAACTGATGCTTTGAAAAACACAAGTTTCCCTAGCCAGGAGAAGGAGGCTGCGTGTTCCCTCCCCATTATTCAGTAGAACGCCGTCCAAGTCAGCTCCAGCCTTTGATCCTGCCTCGGCAGGAATGAAGCCGTTGGAGGAACACCCTGAGCGAGGCTCTGCAGCCCAGGTGCCCGGGGATGGGGAAGGCAGCTGCCCCCGTGGCCACGCACCCCACTGCCACAGGGATTTTAGCTGGGCATCCCGGAGCAGACCCACCTGCGGGGCCGGGTACAGCAGGTGCCACTTCTCCAGTGGCTCCAGCCACCCTCCCGCCAGGGCTGGGGGACACTTGTGCCACCCCCTGGCGCCAAGCTGTGCTTTGGCCGGGATTGCACCTGCTCACCCTCTCCGGATCCCCAAGGGCAGCAAGAGATGGTCCTGGATGAGCACGGCCTTGGAGGGGGCTCCATCCCTCTGGCCAAGCTAAAACCCAAACCAGCCCTATCCCCTGCTCTCCCACCCATCCAAAAAATCCCCGATCACTGTTTTGCCTCATCCCCTCCAAAAACTGCAGCTCGAACCCAGCACCAGCAGAGCCTCCCCTGGTGGAGCAGCCTCCCCAGCAGGAGAGGATCCACAGCTGTAAAATACCCTGCGGTTGGAAGGTGTTTGCTCTGTTTCTCTGGTGCGTGTTTTTTTCAGCCCGAGGAATACCAGGCTGCGCGGGGCTCGCAGCGCCGGCACCCTTTGCAGCGGGGAGACTTTTTTTGCGCTTGTGCGGTAACTGAAGTTAATCAGCCCTCCAGCCCCCTTCCTCTCCCCCTCCCTTCGGTGCTTTTAGTGAATCAGAAAAAGTTTGGCTGGCTGCCTGGAAAGCACTTGCTAAAATCTGATCTCTTACTTCAGCAGCCTTAAAACAAAGTTATTGGCATTTATACAGTTGGAGCTCGCAGGCTTCCAAAGCAATAAAATAATAAAAAAAAAAAAAAGGAAAAAAAGAAGAAAGCTCAGTGCTCTGGTGCTATTAGAACCATACTTGCTCCCTTTCGTGCTGATTTTGCAGCATTCTGGGGGACGTGAGGTGGGATGGCTGCGCTGGGCTCTGCGGAGGTGTCCTGGCTGCGGCTGGAGGGGCGGCGGAGCTCGCTGGGTGTCACACGGAGAGCGGAGCTGCGCCGGCGATTAGCGTTGGGAGCCAAAACATTAGATTAGTCATACTCGAGGGCCTTCGAGTGAGTGTTTACAGTATTAATGGTAGATGAAAAGATGTGAATGCTGTAAGTTTTTATTGCCCATTTTGTTACACTTTCTTTCTGGATTTATTCATGGGATTACATGTTTTGAGCCTGAATGGGAGTGAGGGATTATAGGATTTCTTTTATAATGATCAGTTTGGGTAGGAGTTAGCCTTTGGTGAACTGAAGTAAATTAATGCATCACTTAGGTTTAATATTTATTTAGTCTAAAGGAAGTTGTTTAGTTTTGCTTAAAGGGCTCTGTGTTGTACTGGGGAGATTTAAGAGCTCCTGAAGTGGATTATATTCTAAGGCTGCCTTTTGCCCTGCGTTCAAGCCGTGATCTGTGGCCTGTCCCATGTGCTGGTCTTAGAATTACTCTCCTCTGCTGCTGCCTGGTACCCTGTGGCTCTGTGTGCAGAGGTGGAAATCCCTCCAGCATGTGTGGGGCTGGAGGGATTCTGAGACAAAACACAGTGGTTTGGGTATGTTCTGAGTGTTTTGGTAGCTCCCCATGTACGAGGGCTGTGGTGAGTTGATGTGTGAGCTGCTGCAGTTCCGTGGTCGGGGGCTCAGCTCTGGCTAAAAGCTTTCTCAGCTTGGTACCCCAAGGCACCCCGCAGCCGCTGGTGGGTGACCTGGCAGCTGTAGCATCTCCTGTGGGCAGGTTGTTGGCAGCACTGGGGTGGTGTTCCCCAGCCCTGGCCACAGGGAGGTTGGAGGGTCGGGAGTTGCCAGGAGCAGGATTTGGACCCCTGGATGAGTCAGACTCCCCCAGGGCTTGGCCATCGTGTGACATTTCCACCAAGGAGCACAGGGACCAGCACGTGGCGGGGCAGAGGGGAGCACTGCTGGGGCGTGGGTGCAGCACAGCCCTGGGAGCAGCCCTGGACCTCACAGGGCTGCCTGGAGGACAGGTAATCCACCAGTCCCTTCCCCTGCAACAGCAATGGCCCTGCCTTGTTTTCTTCTCTTGCATCTTAGAAGTCCTTCTGATGCTTGGGGTTGCTGCAGTTCCAGAGCAGGGACACTGGATACCCTCGTGGACCCTGGAGACATTAATTTATTTATGCAGGTTGTTCTTAGGGATGCCCTTTCGCTGGTGGTTACTGAACTCTCCCGCTATCATGTGTCTTTGGCATCCTTCAGTTTATTCTCCTACCTTTTCACACTTCCAGGAGCAGTTTCTCTTCTATGTGCTTTTTTGTTCTGTATATCCCAGAGTGGTTTTGGGGTTGGCTTTGGAGTCAATCTCTTCTCTTCAAGCAGGTGAGAAACCCCAGAAGCACCTTGCACAGTTGGAGGGGATTGCCCCATGGTGTGCTGGCTCTGGCAGCACCAGTGACTCTGAGGATAACAGGTTCAGGGACATGGGATCTCAGAGGGCCCCCTTTGCCAGGGCAGATGGGGGCTGGAGGCAGCTTCAGTGTAGGTTGAGCAGTAGGATGTGAGGTTTTGAGTGCTATCCTGGTTTGCAAGAGCTTCCAGCCCTTCTGTCCCTGAGCCACCTCGAGTGATGGCCAGGCAGAGCATGGGGCGATGCCGGCGTGGGCTGCCCTGGCTGTGCTGTGGAGCAGAGGGTGGTCCTGCCTCAGCCTCTCCCCTGCCCTGATAAACCTCGCCGTGATCTCCTACATGGAGTGCATCTGTCTTAGATTATGAAGAGGTCCCTGATAGGGCCAAATCCTTTGCTTTTATGGCTCTTGTAGGTTAAGATCCAGCTTTGGAATCTGATCCAGAAGCAAACAGGAGGTCAGAGGAACGCACAAGGCAGCACTGGGCTATTTTCACATCTGCTGGTGTTGTGTAAGAGGAAGGCTGCTGTGCACCATGCCAATAGCAACTTATGTTTCTCCTAAGCTCCTGTGCAGCGACAGACAGTTATTGTTTGGGGCTTTGTAAAGTGAGACACGGAGAAGTGTTGCTTCCACACGTTCAGTGAGCCAGATCCTGCGGTCTGGCGAAGCCACACGCAGCACATGTCGGAGGCGTGAGCCTGCTGAGCAGCTTCCTCCCCTCTCCCTGTCTGCTGCTCCACAGCTGTCCTCCCTGGGACAAGCAGGACGAGTGCTGAGTGCCACCGAGTGGCTCTGGGGATACCACTGTGGAGAAGCCAAAGGTGGTCCTGGTCACAGCCTGCCCAGCTCGCCTGGCCACACTTTCTGTGGGTGTGCAGCAGTTGTAGAGCCACAGGTCCCTGCCTGCCCAGCCTTTGCCCTCCTGGTGACAGCACCGAAGGCAGGGTGCAGGACTGCACGTCACGAGCAAGGTTATTCTCATGTCTACCCTCCCCGCAGAAGGGCACCCACCTGCCTTTGTCCTCCTTGGGTGGCACAATGTCTGCCTGGAGGTGACGGCCAAGGGTGCGTGTGCTGCCAGGGACAGAGCTCTGGCCACCCCTACATTGCTGTGGGATGGGGCAGGTAGTACCTCCATGGGCTGTGCTGCTCCCTCCTCGTGGTCAAGCCCTGCATGCCAAGACTCGATGGGGCCCAGAGCCCCCCAGGCTGGGTGATCCCCTGCCTGCCCTCTCTGCTCAGCCTGGACTGGGAACACCGCGTCCTTGGCACAGCATCCCTGTGCCAGCCCCTGCCTCCTGCTCCACGAGGGTGGAGAAGTCATGCTAAGAAGGACGGAATATCGCAGATGTGGTCTGTGAAAGGCTGGGCAGCTCTCTGTTGGTTTTTCAGAATGGACCTGAGTGATTATTAGGCAGTGAGAAGACCAGAGGACCGGCGTGAGCAAAGCCTGATTTAATGAGCAGAGGAGCTCAGCGATGCTGAAGTGCATGGCCCCATCATGGGCTGGAGCTGATGGGATGGTCCCTGGCTCTGGCTCCGCGCTGCTGCTGGACTCCTGGTGGTGGATGCAGCTCCTGATGGTGTGGCTCTGCTGGCCTGCAACCTGCGGGGGCAGGGTCCTGTTGCATATGAAATCGTTTGTTCCAGTTTCAAATGCCCTTGCTCTCCAGGAAACAACCATGTGGCTTGCCACAAGGGATTTTTATTCCCTGCTGCTGACTCATTTCACCAGACTATGAAGTGGTGTGTGCTGAAGCTGCCCTGTGTATCCTGCTTCTGCCTCCTGAACTTTGGAGATCTCGGGCTTGTGGAGGAAGAGGAGACGTTGGAGCAGGGACGCTGAGAGCTGAGCGGCAGTGGGCTGGTGCTTGGGCTGATGCGTGCTGGGGCTCTCCTGTGGGAGAAGCGAGACTCAGCTTAGCTTGGGGTGAGAGTAGGTGTGGGTCTTGCTCCTGCACAGATGGGAACGTGCAGCCTGTGCCCCACCAGCCGCTGTCGGCTGCCTGCCCTGGGCACACCCTGCCTTTGCTTCTCGCTGAAGGTCCCCAGCCCTTCAGAGTGCTGGGACAGGTTCTCTGCTACAAAGTCCCCCCAAAGATGTTCAGCAGGAAGATTTGCAAAGCTGTTTCCAGATTCTCACCCCAGTGGGGCTGGCACAAACGTGAGCTGCTTCAGCGTTTGGGGGCTTGGCTTTCTGGGTGTGCCGTGGCAAGCAGCAGAGCAGAGCTGCTTGGAGGCTTTGCCCTGCACCCCTGCATGAGTGCAGTTTGCTTTTCCAAAGCTCCAGACATGTGCCAGGTGCTTCAGAGGAACAGAGATGGACGTGGGCATTGTTGAGGAGAGTGCTTAGAAAGGAGCCATGAGATTCAGATTTTAACTGGATGCAGCATGGTGGGGTTGTAATTGTATTTCTGCTTTGCTTTCCATTTTGCACCTGACATGTACAAGGCTGGATGGAGGCGAGTGGTGCACGGTTCAGAGCAGTGTGGGGTTTGAAGTGGTGCGAGGTTCAGCAGGGTTCGGAGCAGTGTGGGATTCTGAGTGGTGTGGGGTTTGGAGCAGTGTGGGATTCACAGGAGGAATTCCTGCTCAAACTCGAAACTGGTTTCTGCTTGTAGAGCAGCTTGGCTGTAGCGTACCAAGGTGGGAGAGAAAAGAGCAGAATGGGCGAAGGGTGGCACTGCCCGAGCTCTGCGGGGGTGTTTGGGATGTGCTGATTCAGCTGGTGGTGGGAGTGATGCTGAGGGCTGCAGGAGGCTCAGGGAGGATGAGCAGCACTGGGGGCTCGGGCAGCCACACCGAGTATTTGCTTTTGCTGTAAGCTGATAGCGCCGAGCTGCTCGGCCGGGCCGGTGGGTATCTCCTTCTGCTGTGGGAGGCTGAGCTCAAGAGAGACTTCCCTGGGACCGAAAATCATTATTTTGGATCTATAAAGCTACTTCACAGATCCTTGGGAGTATTTTTATGTATCTCTTCCTTTCCTTAGGACTCTTGTTGTACTCGCTCCTCCCTTGCAGAGCTGCTTTTGCTTTGTTTTCCCACAGATAGGGATACTTTAGATATCAGTTGTGATAACTGCAGGTGAAAAATGTGTTCATGGAACATGATTTAAAAAGGGAAAAGAGGAATGGCTGCTGGTGGTGCCTGGGCAGGGATGGGGATACCTGCTGCCAGGGTCTCTGCCTGGGGTCTGTGAGCTGCTCTGGCCCTGGGAAGCCTGGGGTAGGTCATGCTGGGGGAGTTGGAAGCCTTGGGCCCAGGGAGGCCCCTAAATGCCCTCCTGTCTGTGAGATGCTCTGCTGCTGAGACCAGCAGGCTTCCACCTGAATATCTGTTGCCCAGACAGGTCCAGACATGATTTCTTTTCTTTCCTTCCCTGGGTTTTTGTGTTTTGATCACTTGCTGTGCCATAACAGCAGGTGCAAGCAGAAATTATGCAGAGCTGTGCAATGTGCTGCCTACCTGGTATGTCGCCTCTGTGTCCTGGTACCTCTCCAGATGTCCATGGAGGATTAGGCATCCGGCAAAGCAGCTGGAGGGAAAGCTAGAAAAAAAAACCCCAAAATATAAAAGACTGTCTGGCTCTGCCAAAGTATTTTCCTATTGCCATTCAGCAGCCTCGCCATAGCATGAAGAGAAAGAAAGGGGAACAGAGAGGAAGGAGGAGGCTTAGCCTGTCATGGTCTGTGTGTTTCCCTTTGTGCAACCTCCTCACAGCCCCAGGGGCTGCAGTGGGTGGGAGCCGACGTGCCAATCTTCCCCCTCCAGGGGCTGGGCTGTGGGTCTGTGCCCTGGTGCTTCCCTGTGGGGCTGCCTTCCCTGGGCACTGCTTCAGCTCCCTGCCTGCTCTGCCCACACAAACAGCTGCATTTCAGGCTGAGCCACATGGCAGTGTCGTCCACGTAGTGACAGCGCATCCTCCGCCCTTGCCAGGCTCTGCTCACCCCCTGCTCACTGTCTGTCTTTGCCTTTGCGTGGAGTTATTGGTTCTGCTGCAGCCGGGAGAGCCGGAATGCCTTCACCCTCCGGAGCTCAGGGTGCAAGGACAGTGCCTGATGTTCCCCCTGCACATGGGCTGGTGCTTCTCTGGCTGAGGGCTGGAGCTGGGCTGGTGCTGATGTTTGAGTTTGCTGCTGATGCTGGCTGAGGTCAACGTTGCTTTGGAGGCTGTGGGAGGAGAGGGGAAGATCTGAGGCTGTGGCATTGGGGTAAAAGGCCTCAAGTTGCATCAGGGAAGGTTTAGATGGGATATTAGGAAAAATTTCTTCAACAAAAGCGTTGTCAAGCACTGAAAGTGTGGAGTCGCTGTCCCTGGAAGTGTGGATGTGGCACCTGGGCACACGGTTTAGCCAGGGGCCTGGCAGTGCTGGGTGAACAGGTGGATTGGTGGTCTTAAAGGATTTTTCCAACCTAAATGGTTCTGTGATAAGAGGTGGGCAGTGGGGAATGGTCCATCCTGCTCACTGCTGTGTGATGGTGGGAGATGAGGCAGAGTCCAGCCCGTGGGCTCACCCACATGGAGCTGGAAGAGGGGCAGGCTGGGGGTGCTGGGATGTGCCCGAGGCAGAGCCCCAGTGGTGGCCAGACTGAGGGGCTGGATCTGGAAACAACCATGGGATGGCACTGAGGGGAAGCAGGGTGGCGAGGGGCCCAGTGTGCCCTGTGGTGCCTCTGTTCATCTTTTAAAATCCAAATGGATGGATGCTAAACATTGGTGAAGGTCCCAGAGAAGTGCATATTGTGTGGATAGAAATACCAGGATGCAGCAATTAATAACAGATTGCTCTTCCTACAAGGTATTCCCAGCACTCCTTAGTCCTCCCAGTTCCTTTTTCTCCTGCTATGTATTTCAAATCCCTTTTTTTCCTGCTAGAATACTATCTTTGGCACCATTTTGAAGGACAGCTTGTTTTGTATCTTTTGGAATACCCTGAGCTACTCTTGCACAGAAGTCCAGAATTAACAGAAGAATGCAGGGAGCAGTGGTGAGCCTGGTAAATGACTGTGCAGTGTGTGCTGGGTGTCTGTGGCCATGGCTGCTGGGATGGGAAGCCCTGGGAATACAAATTAGAAAGTGGCCTGAAGGACATTTTTGATAGAAGGGCATTTTGCTGCTGCTCTGATGCTTTTTATCATTGAGGAGAGGGATGGTCTGGGAAGCTGGCAGTGCTGTGGCCACAGGGACTGGGGTCACTTCCTTCCTGTCAGACCCTGGGTGATTCCTCACAGTGCGGCTGCATCGCTGCTCCCCTTGGAGTGTCGGGTACAGTCCTGACCAGATGATCCTATTTCCTTTCCCAGGGTGAATTCAAGTCAGAGATGGAATTGGACTGGGTTGTGGGAATGTAGGAATGAGCAGCTAGTGGAGTGTGTACTCCATTTCCAGTTGTGTTCCCCAGCTCTAACGTGGAAGCTGCTTTTGACCCCCTTCCTCTCCCAGGCCAGAGGGTTACGATCCCATATGAGCAGCCCCAGCCCCTGGGTGTGAGGCTGCACTGCAGGACTGCACGGTGTGGTGCAGTATTGATTAGCTGTACAATAAATTATGATCTATGTAGTGCAGGTTTCTGGCCCCGTGGTCGCGACCTTGCTGTGATTGGAGAGAGTCCTGGCCAGCTGAGATCAGGACAGCAAACAGCCCCCCAGCAATCGATGGGAAACCAGCAGCTCTGCTGCAGGAGCAGCGCTGGGGGCTGCCTGCACAGGGCACCTTTGTCCCAGGTGGTGCTACAAACTTCCCCTGGAATTAAATGTGAAATTCCATGTTGGGAGTTGGGCCGTGCCAGCCTGACCACGGGCTGTGGGGATGGGAGGGACTCTGTGTTTGCCATCGGGGTTCTCAAAGCTGGAACATCTCAGGCTGGAAGGGAGGAGTGAGGGCAGCTCTGGCCAGCACAGAGGGTCTGCCCTGCTCATCACGGAACCAGAATGGTTTGGGTTGGGAAGGACCTTAAAGCCCATCTTGTTCCACCCCCTGCCATGGGCAGGGACACACCTTCCACTGTCCAACCTGGCCTTGGACACTTCCAGGGATGAAGGATCCACAAATTCTTTGGACCAGTGCTCCTCAACATCTTTATTTGCAAATTGGATTCAGGGATACTGAGTTTGAAGAGATACTTAAGTAAATTTGCAGATGATACAAAATTTGGAGTAGCTGTTGACTCCCTTGAAGGCAGAAGGGGGCCTTGCAGAGGGACCTGGACTAATGAGAAGGCTGGGAAATCACCAACAATATGAGGTTTTAAGAAGGGCAGGTGCTGGATTCTGCAAGTGGGATGGGGCAGCCCTGGATGTACAGATGGGAATGAGATGCTGGAGAGCAGCCCCTGGAAAGGGACTTGGGGGTGCTGGTCCATGGCCAGTTGGATGTGAGTCAGCAGTGCCCTGGAGCCAGGAGGGACATCCCTGTCCTGGGGACATCAGGCTGGGCCAGGGAGGGATTGTCCCGCTCTGCTCTGGGCTGGGGCAGCCTCACCTCCAGTGCTGGGGCACTTTGGGTGCCACAACATCAGAGAGATCCAAAGCTGCTCCAGAGCGTCCAAAGGAGGGAGCCGGGGCTGGGGAAGGGTCTGGAGGGGCCACCCGAGGAGCGGCTGAGGGCACTGGGCTGGTCCAGCTGCAGCAGAGGAGCTGAGGGCAGAGCTCCCCGGGGCTGCAGCTCCTGCCCAGGGCAGCGCAGGGACAGCTCCGAGCTCTGCTCCTGGGCCAGGGACAGCACCCAGGGAGCGGCTGGAGCTGGGCCAGGGCAGGCTCAGGCTGGAGAGCAGGGAAAGGTTCTTCCCCAGAGGGTGCCGGGCACTGCCCAGGCTCCCCAGGGAATGGGCACGGCCCCGAGGCTGCCAGAGCTGCCAGGGGTGCACAGGGTGGGGTTGCTGGGGTGTCTGTGCAGGCCCAGGAGCTGGATTGATGATCCTGATGAGTACCTTCCAATTCAGAATATTCAGTGATTCTCTGGCAATCTGTGCCAGTACCTGACCACCTCTGAGGAAAGAATTTCTTCCTAACATCTAATCTAAATCTCTCTTCTTTTACTTTAAACTCATTCCCCCTTGCCCTATAATAAATGGGAGCAGTCTGGTAGCGAGGCAGAGGGCTTGCTTTGTGCTGTTTATGTTGAAAGAGTAGGTAATAGGAATTTAATTGCTGTTTAAATGTAGCAAACAAGAAAATGGAGTTTATTTGCTCAGCTTTCATTTCTGGGAGCCTGATTTCCCCAGTGTGCACCATCACCGTGTGTGTCAAGAAGCTGAGCACCACCAGGTTCGGTTGTGGGGTTTCACTTCCAAGGGAAATTTGTGCAAAGTCTGACCTGAGGTCAGCAAGGCTGAGCGGGCAGAGCTGCTCTGTGCTGGGTGGTGGCCCGGGTGGGTGGCACCTGTGGGTGTCCCCAGACCAGGCAGGGACCTGGGGGTGTCCTGACGAGGCACGGGGCTTTGCAGCATCCCCGTGCTGTGGGTGTGGATGCTGGTGGCTCAAAGAAAGGGCTCTTGGGGAATCCCCAGCTTCATGACACAAGGTCTCAGGTCGTGTCTGCCCATGTCTGGCCTGAATTACCCCCCAGCAGCTTTTTTCCCACTGCTGCTGACTGGTGATGGATGCAGCAAAATGTGTGGGGTTCTCCCTGGTGCCCCTGAGCTGTGCTGGGATGCAGCAGCCCAAGTTTCAGTGATTTTAACACCATTTTCTTTTTTCCCCTATTTCAAACATTTCAAAAACAGATTTATTTTCCAAAACTGTTGAGAATTGTTCCCTGAAAATGGGAAACCTGCAATCTAAATTAATTAATGCCAAACAAGACTTTTCCCTCGCTCAACAAAGCAGAAAGATAAGAAATCCTATTTGCCTGGCATTTGCAGTGTAAATATTTCCAGGCAGAAGTGTGGCTAATAGAGATCAGAACAAATCTTCTATTAGGAAACAAACTCGGCTTTCCTTTTCTGGCCCTGGGCTTGCGTGTTTGTTATATCGGATCCTGAAGGCAGATTGACAGTTTGGTTTGGATTGAAGTCAACACATGGTTTATGCCATATTTTTGATAAGGCTCAGTAGTAATCCGATTTTTTTTTTTCCGGGCTGTCTTTAGTACACAAGCAGCAGAATTGTCCATTCCTGGGAATATTTTTTCAGTGAAGCCATTGAGAAATTTTTTTCTGGAGGGAAGATGAAATTACTTGTTTTAAAAACTCTTAAAATCCCAAGTAAAATTGAAATCCATTAACTGCAAGCTGTAAGCTTGATGTGAGCTGGGCAAACTTCAAGCTATTTTATTAACTGATCTAGAGAGTGTTTCCTTTAAATACCTTTGGAAAGGCAGAGAGGAGGAGAGTGGCTCATGCAGGGGGAGCAGAGCAGGTCTCTGTGCTTTGCCAGAGCAGCCAGTTCTGACCAGCAGGAGTAAAAACTGCCACCAATTGCACCTGTACATGCTTGTGAGCTCAGGTTTCTTCATGGGGATAACAGGCATTGCCACTGGCTGCTGGTTCCCTCCTCAGTGTGTCCCAAAATGGGCTTTGGGGTGCCCTCGGCCCCTTGGGTACAAATAGCTGTGTATTTGTATGGTATCGATTTATTCTGATTATAAATAGGCTTCACTCTCCAAAGCGAGTGTCTTTTTGTCATTACTGTGTTCCCTAGAAAGAAAGTGGGGGGAAAAAGTAGAAAAATTGGGAACAGGGAGGACCAAAGGAGGAATTGCTTGCTGCCTTTGAACTCTGTGCCTCAGCAGCTCTGTGCCTGCACACCCGTCTGCAAAGCTGTGGCTCTGCCCTCGCTGGAGGATCCGGAGAGCTGTTGTGGCTCATTTTGTGGCCACCTCCATCTCTGATGCCAGTGTGGAAGCTTCCGGATGGTGTTGTTTAATCAGGATGAAATGGATGCCAGAGTTGTCTTTGGTGCTTGAGGGTAACTGGTGCTGGCAGGACCTGCTGGGTGATTGTTCAGTGCCAGAAGTGGGCACTGGAAAAGCTCTGACTTGATGGTGATGCTGAAAGCAACTGAGATACCTGTGCCAGCTGTATATTAACTGCCTAGAAAATGGAGTTAATGGAGCTGAACATTGCCTGCATCTGCATCATTTGAAGCTGCCTCCAGCAGCAGGTGGTGCTCAGCAAGGGGCTTAGGTGAGCTCTGCCCCGAGTGACAGCTCCTGGGACGTGTCATGGAGTGAGGTCCCTGTCCCTCAGCAACTGGAGTGGGTTCCCTGCATCCCTCTGTGCCGGGTGAGTGGGAGAGCTCCAGCCTCAAACGGGAAATGTCTGTTTGCACAATTAGCGTGGCCCCTTCCTTCCCTGGGAGCAGAATGGTTTATTGATTTCTGTGGCCCACTCACCCCCACCTATTCAGCAATAATGACCCTTCCACACCAACTCTAAATCATCCCAGCCTGCCTCGCCCCTAAGCCCTCTAATCTTTTTGGGTTGTTGTTGGTATTTATGCTCGTGGAGGTTTATGATCTGTCGGCGCTGGCTGCTGAAATGCTTTATTTATCCATAGGCTGGGCCACACAGGGAGCGTCCTTATTCTGGTATCATGTTCAGGATGCTGTAGTTAAGGGTTGTGTCAGCACTTCCATGCACAAACCTTGTTATTCAGGGGTTTTGCAGTTCTGTGGAAAAGAAAACCAGTGACCTGGCACGGCGAGGGGAGGCTCAGAGGCACACATGAAAGCCGAACAACCCACTGCCCATTTAGGGATTATTAGATGGGCAACCCCTCTCCTTGAGGAAAATAGCCAAAAACATCCTCCTCCCTTGGTTTGATTTTGTGCAAAGACAACCCTCTTTTGTGTGCTTGTATTGGGGTCGGATGGGGAGAACACAGTGAGGCAGGACGCTGGCTGGGATCCTCTCTGGATACTTAAACAAACCTCGGGCTGGTGCGGAGCAGAGCTGCCTTCTCCTCGGAACATACCGGCTCTGGAGGGCTCGGGAGCTGCTCCCGGGGCCTTCTGGTCCAGCCCCGGCAGCCCTGGGAACAGCAGGTGATGGGGTTTGTAAATGTGATTTATGGCCCTGCTAGTGCAGGAGCTTGCGGGCTTATAAATTATTTTGAGATTTCTCGATAATAGAGGGAGCGTGGTATGAACAGGAGAGATAATAGGGCTTGAGAACGTATTTCAAAGTGCTTTTGGGGAAGGAGAAGTTCCGTGACTGCTGGCAGGTGTGGGGTGGTCCCGGCTGTGCTGGAGGAAGAGCCTTTACAGACCAACCCAGCCAGCATATTTTCTATCTCTCCCTCTCAGTGCTGATGGGTTTTGTGGGCGCTCCACGGGTCAGCCTGGAGCAGAGTTGATGACTTGGAGCAGAGACGCTCATGGAGCCCTTCAGCCCGGAGCAACGGGCTGGGGCTGGCATCGAGGGTGACTTGTGTCGGCAGAACTGATCAGTCCTCAGGCAGGAGCAGGCAGTGGTGAAGCACTGAGGGAGCTGACAAAAAAGGTGGAGAGACAATGTACAAGGTCGTGTAGTGCCAGGACAACAGGGAACGGCGTCCCACTGCCAGAGAGTAGCTTTAGATGGGATATTAGGAAAAAGTGCTTCCCTGTGAGGGTGGGCTGGCCCTGGCACAGGGTGCCCAGAGCAACTGCAGTTGCCCCTGGATCCCTGGCAGTGTCCGAGGCAAGTTGGGGCTTGGAGCAGCCTGGGACAGTGGAAGTGTCCCTGCCCATGGCAGAGTGTTGGAATGAGGTGATCTTTGAGGTCCCTTCCAACCCAGGCCAATCTGTGATTCATTCTGTGGTTCCTTGGGAAGGGGACTCCGTGGCAGGGGGTTTCCGCAGAGGGAAATCAGGATGCCAAACCTCTGCTCGATCCTTTTGTTAGCAGGTACCGGGTTGGTGTGACTGGCAGCCCTCAGCTCCTGCTCCAAAGCCTTTTTCTCCTCTCTGGGATGGTGCCAGCAGGTCTAGCAGGACTCTGCCACCGTGCTGGGCAGGCTGGAAGCAGCAGTGATGGCCCAGCTGTGCTGTTGTCCGCATTCCCTTCCCTCTCTTTGCTTAGGAGCCTCCAGCGTCGTTTCCACACCTTCGCCTGCCTTGGGCACAGCAGTGCTGGGCACCCCTCGGCCCCTGCAGGAACAGGGCAGATGAATTTTATGTCACCTCTGTCTCCTTTCTGGGAATTTTGGGGTTTGGCACAGCTGTGTACTTTGCTCTTTAAAGAGGGTTGTGTGCCTGACTCTTCTAACAGTTTCTGAAGCCAGGGCTCCTCTGATATTCCCAGCATCCCTGGTACGTGGGAACTGGAGGGAGAAACAGGAATGCCAGTGATGGTATTTTATTGGGTTTTTAGACCCGAGGAGAAGTCACTGTCTCTCTGAATCATAGCTTGAAGTTTGCAGAGATCTTCACATACAACTTCTTTTCCTGCTTTGACTCTTGGGATCAGCCTGGCAGCTGGGGAGGGGCAGGTCCACAGTGACCCTTGCCCTGTCCAGCCACGCCGGGCAGCACCAGCCCGGCTGTCACAGGCTTTGTGTCACTGGGGCATGGAGGGAGCAGAGAGCCTGTCCCTGAGCTGGGCATCCCTGTGGGGTGTTGGAATGGAGCTCTGAAAGTGAGATCAGAGATACAAGACTTTTTTTCCCTGCTGATATTAGGGGTCCTGTAACCCTGGAGGCTGCTGTGAATTTCCCGGTTTCCAGGGGCGGTTTCCATACCATGGATTTGGTACTTGCCCTGAACCTCCAAATGTCTCTCTTCAGAGCAGTAAGCTGGAGATGGTGGGAGTGAAGAAGCAGCTTGGCTGAATGATGGAGGAGGCAAACTAAAAGTGTAGGAGGGGAGGGTTCCAGCTGTGGAAGGGATTTTGGGTCTCAGACAGCAAATGTCAGCCAGTCCAGAAAGCAGGCGTGAAAGAAACGGAGACAGGCTAGCGCAGATGAACCCAGGCAGAAGTGAGGTACCAGCAGCACAAATGTTCCCAGTGGAATGACTCCTGGAAGTTCAGTAAATCCCCCGACTGGCCTCCAGTCATTGTTAGGTGGATTAACCTCCCTGTCCTTGGACACAACCATTATTCCATATTCCAGCACTGCACAGAGGCTGCCGAATCATGGCATGAGTGAGCAGGGGCTCCTGAGGAGGTCCCTTCCCCGTGGTACCATTCCCACAGAGGGTCACTGGGTGTTAACTTGTCAGACTGAGCAGGAGTGGAACCGATTGGAGCTCAGTAAAAGATTTCCAGAGAGGACACTTGATAGAGGAAGGTGACATGGGATAATTCAGCCGGGTCCCCGGGCATCTCTGCTGAATAGAGCTCTTAGAGGTCAGTGCCTGGGAGCTGCTGTGGGCACAGTTGTTGGCCACATCTCTGATTTCTTTGCAAATGCAATGCCAAAAGGTACTTTGTGAATCCTGCCCTGAGCTGGTGTGCACTGCTCGGCAGTTGCCGTGTTTTACCCTAGAGGGAGTTGCTTTTCTGCAGTGGGAGCAGGGATCTGTGCTCCTTGGAGGATGTCAGGGGACCAGGATGAAAGGAGCTCCCAGGATAAGCACTGCATCACAGCTGAGGTGCTGCCCCTGCAAATGATTGTTCTCTTATGGGGAGGTTGGTCTTTGATGATCTTCCATCTCCCTCTGATGGCAGGGTTTTCCTGAGCATCCCTTGGGTTTTCCATGTCTTGTGCCTTTGCTCCTGTTTTCATGGAGGTCTCGGCTGGGCTGGTATCAAGCAGAAGAGCAGAGATGTCACCTAGAACCTGGAAGGCTCATACTTTAAACTGGCATTTTAAGTCCTCGTAGTGAATAACTCTGCCTTTTTCCAGGGTTTAGGAAATGCCTGACCAGTTTCAGGGGAGTGGGCTCGGGGTTTCCACTCTGCCCTGCTGCTGTGGCCAAACGGGTTTGAAGCAGGAGCATCTGCCCTGAGGAGGGGCTGCTGCTGGTGGAGGGGAGGGGAGAAAAGATCAGGAGTGCTTTGAACCTGGCAAGTTTCTCAGTATTTGGGCTCAGGTCTCACTTGAAGAGGTGAACAAATTGCTGGTAAGGATTTTTAGTGAGATGCTGCAGCTTTTGTCCCAGAACGCCCCTCTGGGAGATCTGCCCTGGTCCCCAGTGCAGCCTCGCTGGTGTGGCCAGCCCAGGCTCCTCCAGCCCTGGGTGAGACAGGTGAGCAGCAGAGGGTCATGGGGACAGATGGGATGAGCAGCAGAGGGTCATGGGGACAGCCCGTGTGCTTGGCCAGCAGCGCCTGGGGTGGGGTGGGGTGGGCAGCCCCTCAGCCCTGTGCCCACCTGTGCAGAGCCACCTGCGCTGGGAAAAGGCTTTTAAATTGTTTAGGGGCAAGGTGGCTGCTGGACCTGCTGCAAAAAGAACCTCCTCCTCCACGGCTCGGGTGGGTGATGTGCCCCACACAGGTGCTGTGCCGGGCCGTGCTGGGGACCCTGTGTGCTCTGTATGTGTTTTGGGCTGATGAGCCTTGATGGTTTCCTCTCAGGGTTTTGTTTCTTGAATCCCTGTTTCAACTGCTCAAAACCAGTAACAGAGAACTACTTGCAACAGACTGAATTGCAGAATGGGTTTAATTCCTGCATAGCAGGGCAGTTTATTTCAGCAGGAGTGTTTTCTCCATCAAGGAAAGAAAATGGTTTTCTGTTAAGGTAGTGGAGGCAGTGGTAGCATGCCAAGCTCCCCGATCCATGGTTTCACAGGGGGTGGTTGGGGCTGTTCTGCAAAGTCTGGTGCAGATTTGTTTGCAGCAATACCGATGCTGTGAGGAGGGACAGGGGCATGAAATGACTTCTGAGAAACGTGTGTCGTGGTGTGAGTGGGGAGGAGTGGTGGCAGCAGCACAGAGCCTCTCAGGGATGCAGGGTCAGTTGTGGCCCATGGGAACTGTGAAGGACATTGCCACTGGTCAGCAGAGTGCGGGGGACATGGATGAATACGGAAACTTCCTCTGGAGCAGAGAGTGCGCCCTGTGGGAGGCACAGTGGGAAGGGGGGAAATGTTTGGGGTTTTGTTTTGTCCTCAGTGAAATTGATGGTGTTGGAAATAACTGTGGTGAAGTGGCGGCAGTGGGAGCTCAGCTCTCCCCCAGCAACACCAGCTGGGAGAAACCACGGCACTCTGCAAGCATAGAGGGGAATATTTTGGAAAGCTTAGGCTTGAGGAAGAAGTGATTTTTGTAGATTGACTGTGAAAGCTCTTGGAGGGTAACACATCATCCTCAGCCACTCCTGTCTTGTCTCCATGGGCTGTGTGTGTCAGGGAGGGTTTGATTTGCAAGGTAGGTTATGTCAGGGCAGGCTCAGGCTGGAGAGCAGGGAAAGGTTCTTCCCCAGAGGGTGCCGGGCACTGCCCAGGCTCCCCAGGGAATGGGCACGGCCCCGAGGCTGCCAGAGCTGCCAGGGGTGCACAGGGTGGGGTTGCTGGGGTGTCTGTGCAGGGCCAGGAGCTGGATTGATGAACCTGTGGGTCCCTCCCAGCTCAGGACATTCAGTGATCCCGTGTCCAGAGCAGAGCCCGCTCTGGGAGGTCTCAGTGCTCTGGAGTGTGAGGGTTTCTGCTGGCACCAAGGCTTGGGCTGCCACGGTCAGACACTGTCCAGGGCCACGCTGGGCAGGTCCAAGGCAATGCTGTTCAGGGAACACTTGGCACCAAAGGGGTGAGACCTCAGTGGGAGATGGAAGGGGGAGATTTCACCCTGTCCCTGGATGGCTCTGCCAAGGTCTGAGGTGAATGGCACAGCTAAATATACTGTGGGTGATGCTAGTCCAGCTTATTCCTGTGAACACGGGGAAAAAATTTGGAGCCCTGGAACACAGCCTGTCCAGCTTCTGTCTGTCTGGTGAGTTTGAGAGCTCCAGCATTCACCTGTGCAAGCTTCTGCAGCCCAGGCTGCACAGAGCTGCCCCATGGAAGCCTGGGCTGTCCTCATGAAATCACCATGGAAATGTAATGAATTTCAGTAAGCAAGGGAGAAATCTGTTTGATGAGTTGTTTGATTTTCATATCCTCTCTTTTTCCCCCTACTTATCTTTTGAAACTCTTGTTCTTATTATTCTGGAATCATCACTGTTTCCTAAAAAGACAGTCTGCTAAGATATGGCTGGATTTTTTTAAAATGAAAAGCAGTGGATTTTGTAGGAGTTGTAGCACTCAAGCAAAGCTGAACTGCTTTGGACCCACGTGGGCCCTGAGCCTCCCGGCACCAGTGTCTCTTCCTGAGACAAAATCCCCTGAATAAGCACAAGTTTGAGCCAGGCTTGCTGAGGTTGCTGATATCGCAGGTGTCCTGTGAGACCACAGGGCAGCATTTCAAAGCTATGTTGTGGTGTTGTGTCCCAGTTTGGGAAGCCTGGACAGGACAACCAGAGCCCCTCGATAAATGTGCATTTCAGCGTGTCCATTTTCATCCATGTTCCAGCATCTCCATTTCCCCCTCAAGACCTTGGCCAGAGCTGCAGAACTGAGCACCTGCAGATCCCTTTGAGAACATGGGGGCCTGCAGTGACCCTCCAAAATGGTCCTGGGGGAGATGAGGTGCCAGAGCTGGAGTGGTCACGTCTGTGTGGTTCAGGTCAGACCTTCCAGCACCGACCTCCCTCGCAAGCCTCGAGCGGCAGCTCCGGGAGGCAACCCTTGGCCAGGCGCAGTGCAAGTCAGGACCACCCAGTTCTGATAAGGGCAATTTAGAAAGGAAGGGGAAGATTGTGAAAAGAGGGGCAAAGGGGCACAAAGGGAAGAAAAAACCCACCCCACCGCTGAACAAAACTGAAGATCAAGACTGCTGTTAAACACACTGCCTGCAAGGGAGGTCCCACCGTGCCTTTTCTAATCTAGAGCCAGCCAGGATTGTATTAACAGCTTCAACGCAATGGAACAAATTAATCCCTGATGTAATTGAAATCGGTGAGGTCTCACAATAGGTGAGTTTGACCCAGTGGGATAGAAATAGAACAAGTATTGGAATGAAGGAGTGAAACAAAGTCACACTGTTCAGCCATTGGTATTTCATTCCTAGAAACAAAGGCCAGACAAATGCAGAGAATACATGGCTCTGCTGGGCATGGTTGAAAGCTGCTCAATACTATCAAGCTTTGAAGGGATATTTCTGTGTGGAGAGGAAGTATGTGGCAGAGGTATAACAAGCATTAAAAAAGAGAAAAAAGACAAGGAAAGAAAGGAAGAAAGAAAAAACCCTGCTTGCTCCTTGCCTGATGATTAGCTGTGGTAAAATAATACTAGCCCTTAACTAATAATAATAATAATAATAATAAAGATGTGTCACAACTGCAGAAAAATAAGAAAAAGAGTTAATGTCTGAATTGTATTTCTGGAGACTCAAACTGTCAAGAGCCCTTGGCAAGCTGTGGCATCCTGCAGATCTCCCTCAGTCAAGATGCATGGGGTTGGTTTGCTGCAGTCGACACAGGTAGCAGGAACGGGTCCCACTGGGAAAGAGCTGCCTTTGGGTGCTGGGAGGGAGCTCAGTCTTGGCCCCTTTGGTGCTGCAGCACCAGGGCACAGCTCAGGGGCACAGGGGTACCAGGGCTGCCTCGTGCAGGCGGCTGAGCTGCTGCTGCTCAGGGTGACATCGTTAATAATGTGTGTGACCTGGGGGCTGCTGGCAGTGGCCTGTTCTGAGTGGGTGAGAACAGGCAGGTGCAGGTGGAGATGAGAGGCTGGGGGTGTTTGAGCCCCTCTGGGAGCTGCATCGCAGCACCTCAGCAGCACTCTGGTGCTGGGCTGCGCTGGCTGCAGGCACCGTCCTGCCTCCAGCTGGGCTTCTAAAAGTCATTCATCAAGGCTGAAACCCTGCTCTTCCCCAGGATTAGCCATTTCCCAGGGTGCAACAAGTTTAGGATGTCACCATATCACAAATGGTGCATTTTCACAGTTCTGGCTATGGCTCATTCCATCATCAAAAGGAGAAACATGGTTTTCTTGAAGGTGGCGTCATCTTTCTCTAGAAAATGGTCAAATACTGACTGATGGGCCATAAAACATTCATTTCCTCAAGCTCTCAGGTTCCAGTTTTTTGGCACTCCCTCCTGCCTCCCTCCTGGTTTCATACCAGGCTCACTAACGCTTTGTCTGCCATCCCAAGGCCGACAGACGCGTTGCTTTTGCAGTGGTGCATGGCTTGGACAGCTGGGGGGTCCCGGGAGCTGCTGGGGAGTGTGGCTGAGTGATGGCTGCATTTCTCAGAGGTTGTGTGTTTCAGAGGGAGCAGAGGTCTGACACTGCCCGAGGAGATGCAATCTGCCTCTCTGAATGCACAAGGCAGCTCTCTGGAGGAAAGGAGGCTTCGCTTGCAGAGCGGCTTTTGGATCCAAGTTTGTGTCACCTCACGGAGCTGTATGTCCGCTTTTCCAAGCCCTGGAAATGTGTTCTCTTTGGGTCTTGTTTAACATTTCTGAAGTCCAAAGGGATGGGCAAGCTTGACCTGCTCATCACCGCATTTCCTTCTCCTTTCCAGCTCCATCCCTACATGCACTTCAGAGCGCATTAAACAAAGAGCAAAATTCCACGAATTTCACCTACTGCAGTAACTTGAAAATGCTCAAGTCAAAGAAATGAGGGGCTCAGTTCCAGAGTGTATCTGTGCAGGAACAGGGAGAGCTCTGGGGTTTTCTCCATGATGGGCTGACATCTCCTGCTTGGGCCATGCCAAGGGAGAGCTTGGCGCGCTGTGGCGCAGGGAGGTGGAGGTGGTCTGCCCTTGGCTTTCTGCCTGCCCCTGCATGGCGGAGTGGAGGTTGGGAAGAGAGCAGAGGGAAAGGGAACAGCCCGAATGCATTGCAAGGAGAAGCACAAACGTGCTCCTGAACCCAAAGAAGGGACTACGCCCAGGCAGTGCTCATCCACTCCTGGCTGGCTCCAGACTGGGCTCCGTAACACGAAGGTAACAATATCCTGGTGATGGATTGACTTTGCAGTTAAACGGAGGGAAAAGGAGTGCATTGTGTTTCACTCTGTGCTGAGGGTGGCTGTCATGGGGAGCTAGCAAATCCTGCTGTAATTTGCATACAGGAATTTTGCCAAAGTCATGGAAGCGAAGTGGTTTGTTACTTGCCTTTGAGGGCTTGAGAGAGATCTGTCTTGGATATCCTCTTGCTGACCTGATTGAGTTAACTTTCATGTGTTTAGATGGTCATGGAGAAAATCATTAATATTAGGTTGATTTGATGGCTGAAAGGTAATAAGTATTTCCTGCTTATCAGATGGGGTTTGAGAGGACTTTGAATAGCCTGATTTGTTTATCTTTTGCAATCGGTATGGCCCTTAGCGAGAGGGATTTTGTATTCCTGGTTCAGCTGGGGGAATGACATATGGTTTGCTCTCTGTTGAGTGCTCCGTAGCATAAACAGCAAAACACCAGGAAATTCTGAAGTCCAGCTCCCAGCGAACTTGGCCATGCTGTGGGCCTTGGACATCTCATGCTGTAACGCTTTATGACATGAACAATAACAGATTAACATCCCCTGTTACTGGAAAGCTCAAAATAGAAAATCCGAAGTGCGTGGAGGTTGGTCGGGTGGAAAGCCAAATCCTGTAAACGTGGCTTGGCACGGCCAGGGTTTCATTGACCTTGGCGGGGCTGGGACTGCTCCATTCACAGGAGGCATCTGTGAGTGCAGAGATGGGGCACGAGCCTGTGCAGGGCTGACATCACAGTGCTGCTGTTGGAGGCTTTTGCCGTTCTTGAGCTTTTCTTGGATTAATGCACAGTGAAACCTAAGGCTGCATCAGCAAAATGGTCGTTCCCTCACCCTCCGCCTGGGATTTAACAAAGAGGGGAGTCATTCTTTAAGATGAAGGATCCTTGTAAAGCCATTTAAAATGAAATCCACTCTTATTTGAGAATCATTTGGCAAAAAAGCACATGAAAATCTCCCGTTGTGGGCTCACTAGAAGACAGACATCGTTTCTGGTTCCTTTGGCTGTTGGGAAAGGAGGGAGCACTGAATGCTCCACCTTGAATGATTGGGCAGGTACGGCAGACAAGGGAGAGCAGCTTATTTTCAGGAGTGAGGCATTTCTGTTGCTTCTGTGGCTTGAGGTGATGCTTATTTTTAAAAGGAATGCTGTTTTTTCCCTTGCATAAACTCTGTATTTCCAACTCTATATGTAGCTGTATATTATAACTGAAAGGTGTAGTGACAAATAAATAATAAATGGATAAGGAATTTAAGGAACTGATGGAAAAGAAAAAGGGAGGAAGAGTGAAAATGAAACCAAACTCAATGCTCTGATTTAACAACTGGGATTTTGCAGCTTATAAATTGTTGCCAAAGAATGAGATGGAGTTATATGAAACCACCATCCTGAGATGCTGAAGTTGGCATGCACAGACAGCGGCCCACACCAGCTGGATAGATGCCAGACAGACCATAATACAACCCCAAATCCCTGGAGGAGTCCAGTCTCCTGTCCCCAGAGGGTGTCCCACAGTGCTGCTCAGAAGCCAGAAGGTGCCAGCAGCCCTTCCCTTGAGGGACCTGCTGTGTGGAGTCTGTTTGGCTGCCTACAGCATGGAGGTGTGGATGGTCAGCCTGAAAGGCAAAACAAGGCTCTCATTTTGTGTATGATATGTTTTTGTGCAGTAATAGCATTTCTATAGTGAGAATAAAAAAGGAAAACTTGCTTTGGTGAACAGGAGTGAAAGCCCTTTAGTTCAAGGGACTTAAAGACATTTCTGCATTCAAGTGTGTTTGGGGGTGGATGTACTTGGTTTCAGGTGACCTCCTTGACTGAGTGTTGGTGATCAGTTGCCAAAGGAGACATATGTTACCAATTTTTTTGAGATTTATGGAAGAGTCTCTCTTATGGTGTATATATACATGGACCTTCTTATCTCAGAGAGGTTTGCTGCTTGAGGGAGTGCACCCTGTAGGGAAGGGGTCCTGTGAGAGTGGATTTTAGCAATGATCAAACAGGTTTTATCTCATGAAATCAACACCACATGAATTTTTATTTTTGGGTATCGATATTCTCTGCTGCAGGCCAGATGCAGCCCACGCTGGCATGGTTAATTCCCCTTGGCCACACTCCAGCAGAGCATCCTGTTTCCACAGAGTGGTTAAGTGTGAGCTTATCTTTAAGCAGGAGGCTAAATCCGGGTGGTTTCACTGCTGCTCTGGACCACGGCTTCTGGCCAGGGGAGAGGTCAGCTGCAAGGGGAACCTGCAGCATGTTCCTCCTCCAGGATTTTTGCCCTGGGTCAGAGCTGGGCCCCTTCCTAGGGAAGTGATGGAGTGATACACACTGGGCTGACTGTATTTCAGAGTCAGCATCACCTGCTGATCCCTGCATCAGCTACTTCAGGGCTTGGCTGAAGGTGATGCCAGCCAGCTCCTTGGACGGGGGAGGAGGAGATGTCACCCCCCTGTGCTGCTGGTGCCCTTCTTGCAAAGGGAAGGAGCACTCAATTAGCTGTTCTTAGGCAGGACAATGGTGACAAAGGTGTCCAGGTGTGTTGGTGACATGTTGGAGCAGAGCACAGTGCAGGATGCTCTGTGGGTGCTCCCGAGCCCACCGAGGCACTGCAGCTACGGGCTGGGGCCTCTGCAGTGTGAGTGCTCCAGAGACAATTAGAAGAGAATTAAAACATGTTTTGGAAAACAGATTGCCTCTTCTGTTGGGAGTTTCCAAATAAGAAAGCAACCTGCCCTTCCCCCCACTTCAAATCCCACCTGTTTTGTTTTTTTCCTAGAAAAATGTGAAATTCATTAACATGTGGTGAAAGCAATGTAACGACGTCATCTTGATTTAAAATCTGTTTTAAATCTTAAAATGATGGAGCCAGAATTTTAACTGCAAATAGCCTTGCTTTGTGGGCATGAGGCAGACTGTCAGCATGACTGGAACATCTCTGGGTTTGGTAGTTTAGCATCCTTTGCAACAATGGCATTTGAAAAGAAAGCAAGAAAAGACGTAGCAAGGAAAAAAAGAAATTATTATTATTGCTGTCAAAAGCCAAGTCCTGTGCTCAGGTGTAGCTGTGGTACCTGGGGAGTGCGGGGCGAGCAGAGCCCAGCTCTGTGCTGACCAGAGCTCTGTCAGCATCCCGCTGTGGCATCCTGCCCTGCCCTCTGGCCCGGGGCCACGGCTGCTCCTCCTCTGGCATCCTCAGCACTGGGTCACAGCTCCTGGCTGCGCTGCTTGCTGAGAGTGGGAAATATTGTGACCCCTGTGTGTCACCTCTGACATCGCTGTGAATGTCCCAGCATTGCCCTAAGCCCCCCTTTGCCCAGACTGTGCCTTCAGCTTCCTATGGGCTTCTGACAGCCAAATCAGACCTAAATCATTTTCTCTCCAAAAAGTCAAAGAGCAAAATCCCAGCTTTTAGTAACAGCAGCACCAAAGGCGATCCCGCAGCATCGCTGTGAACTCACTGCTGTTGCCACTGTGCTGAACTTGGGCTTTGGCTCTGAGTGCTTTCTGGAGGTCTGGTGCTAGGCAGCACTGCTTGCCTGCAGTTCTCCTCCTGCTGCAGGCCTGGGTGTCCCCTAGAGAACTGGAAATGCTACAAAGTTCTGCTGAGGTTTTGACCTTCAGGCTTCACAGTACTTGCTGGTGTGAGATGATGTGCAGGAGGCTGGAGTGGGGCTATTTGGTGTGTTGTGGCCACTTTCTTTATGTGTTTTAGTCTGGAATGGATCTGAACAAGGATTTATTAACCTCTTTCATTTTCATTGCCAGTTCCCTCCCCACACTGATACATCAAATCACTTTTGCTTGCAGGCCATGTTTCTAAGTGATTTGTTGTCCTGTAAAGGCAGTCTGCCACCAAAATTTTGCTCATCTGTGAGTTTGGAGTGGACAGTGTGGACGTTGTGGTGCAAATGGTCCACAGATCACAGATGGACAGATCACAGAGCAATTTTTGGGCTTTCATAGTGTTTGGGTGTGAAGTGCTTTGCCCAGTCTCCCCCTTGGGAGGGCATCTTGAGAACATTGGTGTTGTGGGGTCCTCTGACCTTGGGCAAGTCAGGATGACTCTTTGGAAGGAAATGTGGGACTCCTGTTTTGGTATTTCTTGGGAATACTTAAGATAGGAAACTAAACAAAAAGTTTATGGTGCTATTTTAAGGCTGTAGTGAACTACGGTTAATTTACTGCCTTGGCCAGAGCAAACAGATGAGGTGGCTGAGGCTGTCAGACCCTGGCTGATCACTGGTGGAAAAGCTGGTTTGACTCTCACCACTCCTCATGATCTCTCCCCAAGAGAGATCTCCCGTGGCCCTGTTGAGGTAGACAGAAACACGTCCATGGATGGTGACCATGAGATGGCTTCACCGAAGGGCAGAGCTGGCCAAAGAGTCAAGCTGCAGAGTGTACAAGTGACACTCGTATTGTAGTGGATTTTGTGCCAGTGTGAAGCTCAAGTCCAGTTGGCTAAGGGCAGCACAAACAGTTTTTCCCCTTGACTTCTCCCTGCAGTTAATCCAGGGAATCAGTGCAGCTGCTGAGGGTGACGCACCGAATCTCTGAGAAGGGGTTGTCTGTCCCCACTCTCCAATTTGTGCCCATGTAACCTGGCAGAGGCTGTGCACATGCAGTGGAGAGCCTGATTTATGGTCAGCGTGGCTGACCAGGATTAAATCAAAGCAGGGCCAAGCAGAAGTTTTTATTCAAAAAACCCGGTTTGACAGTAACCCGCCAGGTTTGGTTCACTGGTTCACAGAGCCAGCTCTGGGTGGAATTACACACTGAGTGCCTGGCACCACTGCCAAGTGAAGGGCAGCCAAATCCGAGTCCTCCAGTGCCACGTGCCCTTGGCAGGCTGGTGTGCAGTCCCTCTGCCCAAGAGCCTTGTTGTGTTCATGGTCTGTCCTGTTCTCTGTCCCCACTCCCACCCCTCTCAGATGTTTGCTGCTGAGGAGAACGTGGATTTTCGGATACACGTGGAGAACCAGACGCGAGCGAGGGACGATGTGAGCAGGAAGCAGCTTCGGCTCTATCAGCTCTACAGCAGGACAAGCGGGAAGCACATCCAAGTGCTCGGCAGGAGGATCAGTGCCAAAGGAGAAGATGGAGATAAATATGGTAAGAATATTTACTGGGATCCCCCAGACATCAGGTCAAAGGCTTTAATCCAGGTTGTTGTGCTAAGAACCTCTTGGGAGAAAAATAGTAAGAGCAATAAAAAAGAAGATAAAAGGAAAAAACCCTTTCCAGGTCAAGAACATGTGATTTGTTTTGCTGGAGCTGCCTCCCAGCTGCAGGCAGGTCCCACAGTACTGCCATGCCCCAATTTATCAGAATATAGTTGAAGAGAAGAATGTCTTTCTGCCCAAGCCATGAGCTCCCTGTGTGTTTACTGCAATTCTTAAATGATACCTAAATTGGTGGTTGGGGAAGTCCTTTCCCCATGATCCCTTGGGCTTGTGTTGGGTGAATCCAGTGTTCGAATTAAGCACTCTCATCTTTCAGGTGGTGGGATACTGGGTTTGAACTGAAATTAGACTTTGAGAGCTCTGAGAGTACCCCAGAGCTCAAGCTGAATCTCTGAGCGTGTGGATCTTGCAGGAAAAGCAATACTTGCCCTGTGCTAGCAGCGCGTTCAACTATTCTCATTGTGATTTGCACACAAGCAACATGCTGGAAATGCTGCTAGAGGCTGTGCTGCGAAAAATGCTGTAATTCTGGTTCGTTTTGAGATGGTTGTGGCTGCGAAGCTTTTGCTCAGTTTGGCTGTTGGGAGGCTTTTAGGGCTGTTCAGAACACCGGTCCTGTTTGTGTTTGGGATGTGCAGCCCCGCGCGTTCCCGTGCTGCTGCAGAGGGGTGTGTGTGTGTGAGTTTGCTGGCACCACCATTCGTGTGGGATTGTGTGCTGCAGCACTGGTGAGGTGGAGGTGAGCTACGAGGAGGACAGGTCAAAATCTGGGAGCGGCTGTTCCCTCAGGAAGCTTCAGGACGGGTGAGGCACACGCTGAGCACCGAGGGCAGCTGCCGCCGCTGCCGGCGCGGTGCAGGAGCAGCGTGAGCGACAGCCAGAGAGCACCTGGCAGGTAGGAAGTGACCCCCAAGGCGCTTGTGTGCAGTCAGCCCCTGTCTCGGAGAAAGCCCTGCCCTGAGGTCTCATCAACCTTGTCCTTTGTCATTCCCAAATTTCCTGATATTACAGGAGTGAAAAGTGCCACTTGGCTGCTAATTATTGTGTCATTTATTGCATTCATGCTCCCGAGGTTTGATGTGTAAACGAGTCGCGGGGCGCTGCCGCCGCCGCCCGGGGACGGCTCCTGCCCGCGGTGGCTGTCAGGTGCCGTGATGGAGTTTTCCTCTCCGTGAAAGAAGGCGGCATTTACAGTGGGTGCAGCAGGGAAGTGTTCCCGGGAGCAGCTGACAAGTGCTAATTTATGTGTCAAAGCCCATCTTGTCCCCTTCATACATATGCAATCGTGTCTGAACAACAAATCCGCGCGTGCGGAGCGTGCTCGTGGCCGAGGGCGGTGCTGCCGCGGCGGAGCCCGAGATTCCCGGCTGGGAGCTCCGGCACCCGGCCCTGCCTGCCTCCAGAGCCCCGCTCCCGGCTGCCGGAGGGCTCCGGCCAGCACCCCGCACACCCCGCCCGGCTCCCTCCCCGCAGCCTCCCCATCACACCCGCCGCGGCTGCGGAGCCTTCTCGCCCCAGCCCTGTGAAAGGTTACGGAAATCTGCTCACGGTCCTGCCTGGCACGGAGCGCTCGGAGCATGGCAGTCGGGGAGACAGTGAGGTGGGACACGGCGGGCCGGAATGTGAGCACGCCGAGCTCCTGTCTGGAATAATGGAGGGGGGAGAGATGTCGGAGTTACTGGAGTGAGAACCATCTGTGTTACAGCCAAACCTGGACACAAAGGCAATGACACAGGGTTCATTATGTGCCAGGAACCCCTCCCCCTGAGGCATTATTATGGAGCAACCTTTGATCAAGACCAGAGAGAGGCTTAAACCGGGTCTGGGGATCTCAACAGTTGCAAACTTTTGATCCACATCTCCGCCTTGCTGGTCAGGTCTGCATCTGGAGGAGGACACCTCTCCTCCCACGCAGCAGATGGCTGCGTGTCCTCCTGCCCTTTCCCTCTCCTTCCCTCTCCGCCTGCCTCCGTGCTGGCACGGTGTGACAGAGCCGGGCTGCGCTCGGGGGTGCCCGCTGGCTTCTGGGCTGTGCCACCCTCGCAGATGGCACCGGCTGCCCGGCTCCTGCCGTCCCTGCTGGGGGAGGGCACGGCGAGGGGATGGGGGCTGGGGGCGGAAGGATTGCGCCTTGGGGAAGGCTTTGGGAGGACAAGCAAGTCTGAGAAATGTCTGAGAAAAGGCAAGAGACGTGGGAAAAGGTGCCCGGGAGCTGGCTCCAGCCGTGAATTCTCTCAGCAGCTCGGCCCGTTAGGAGAAGGTGACATCAGGCGAGGGCCCCGCAGGCTCAGCGTTCACGTGGGAAGCTCTGTCGGGGCGAAGGTCCATGGTGCTCATCACCAGCCCATTAGCACCAGCCCGTTTCAAGGATAGGGGAACAAATAATGTTTTAGCACCTCTTTCCCCTCTTCCCTTACATTCACAACAGTGTCCAGATGCCTTTTTTTTTTGTTTTTTTTTTTTTGCACATATCCTGCTTCCAAATGGGAGGCTTGTCCTGCCTTTGAAGGGAGGTTACTTTTATTGCAAGGTTTTATTGACTTCTGTAAAACTTGTCACCTCTTGGTTGCAGAGAATGCCCAGAACAGAGGGGAAGTGGCAGATCTCAGGCAGGGAATTGCTCCTTTCCAAGCCCCCACCCCAAGTACAGCAGAAGGAGCAGCCAGCCCTAGCTCAGGGAGCAGTGATGCTGCAGGGCTGGTGGGATCCGGCCAGAGGAATCCCCCTCGACTGTTCTATCCAGGTGTGCAAATGCCGTGTGCATGGCAAAATGCATGAATGCATGCTCTGCAATGCATAATTCTGCTGTCATAATAATTCCGGTGTGTAATTTTTGGTTTATGCATTCTTTGGGGCCAAGATCTGGCCCCGTGTGTCAGATTATTAAATGGCAAATTAAGTCAGTTAATAGAATTAATTGAGTCGATGTAATCCTTTTAATCAGATGGATTTGATCCCTTCTCAGATGAATTAGAATCCATTAACGGATAAGTCAATTATTGGACTAAATTAAATCTAATAATAATGCCTGCTGCTCACAGCAACACTAATTAATCTAAATACACTTACCTATCTCCCAAGGTTGTTTTTTTTTTTAAGGCTTAATTGATGTTCCTAAAGTGCTCTGAGATCTTTAGATAACAGATGATCTATGTGAGCAAAATATTATCTCTTAACAGACTATAAACTAATTAAAGGATTGATCTATTTACAAATTGCATTTTTACTTTAATCTCTTCAACCTATTCAGAAGGAGTTTGCACTGGCCTAGAAAAACAATATTCCTGTTATAAGCTTATTATTACTTTACAGGTTCCTAAGTGGTCCTTTCATTCAGAAAATGAAAGGGTGAAGGAGGAAAAACAACCATTAAAGTGCTGACAAAAAAAAGAGAAAAGGACCTGGAACCTTTATATTCTACCTCCGATAAATGGTACAGATAGGGAAGAGAGGGATCAGTGACCTGAAACCTTAGATCCTTTCATTTATTTTCATTTCACAAAAGGCAGAAGACATTCTATCCTGTTTGTTCACGATCTGTGTATCCGGCGCAGTTGGGGAGACAGAGCTCTCTTGGTTGGGTGAAGGCATTTTTTGCCTCATTTGTATTTCACAGCCACGGCATTTTTGGTTTAATTTGTCCCCAGCTACCGCTGTCCTGCGGGGCGGTGAGCAGTGATAGCCATCAGTGGAGAGGTGTGAGGGCCCTTTGCTCCTCTCGGTGGAGGGAACTTTAATTTGCGGGAGTGTTTGGGTGTCCCGCAGGCTGGGCTGTGGGGTGTGTGGGTACATCACTAATCAGCACGTTCCAGGTGGTGTTTTGTCCAGGTATCCATTCCATCACAGCTTAAAAAACACTCCCGGGTCCCCCAGGAGGTTACAAACGCCCTGCTTTATAAACCTTCCCGCTGATAAGCTCTGCAGTGTGCAGCGTGGAGGCTCTGTGTGAGGACACCCTGCGCAAGGGGCAGGGCACGGGTGGGACATCGGCATCCCAGCCCTGGGCACTGAGGCAGTGACGACCTCCTGAGGGCTCCCCCGGGCTTCACCGGGGTTTAGCTCGGAACTCCCGTGAGACAGGGGGTTTCGGGGCTTAACAGAGCTTGCGTTTGCTGGCGGGGTCAGGAGGACCAGGGAGGGAAGGGAATGGAAGAGGGGGTGTGACACGGTGCCGGGTGGGACCTCCACATGCCATGGGCGCTCTGGGGACACACGTCACGCCCCACACAGATGTGATTTTTGGGTGGTACAGAGAAAGCGAGGAGCTGAGGCAAGTGGGTGTCTGCTTCCTGGGGCCCCTCCAGCCGGGGTGATGTGCCCTGCAGCCCCCAGCTTCTGCTCGAGCTGGAGCTTCCCCGGGATGCCAGTGGACCTGCCCACGGAGAGCACATTACAGCTGTCTAGACATCAGCCACACTCCATCCTGCCAGAGATTTCATTTGTGGTAGAAGCGGGCTCTGTTCCATGAGGAGGTGTAATATGTGTGGAAAATATTATTATAGCAAAATAGCCTCCTTTAATTGACTCTAAATTTTGCAGGATTCCTTCCTAGGTTTGGGTAATCCAGTGCTCTCCAGAATTAATGGCTGACATAGCACTTCTCCGGGTTTGGCAGCCTGACAGCTAATTTAGAACTCCCTAAACTCATTTCACTAATGACTCCCATTTGTTCTATCTGAAAGCCTGGAAACAAATGCAAAATACCAGTGCCATTGTCCCATCTTTAGCAAGTCATTCTTTCCCCTCAGTATTTCTGGCACCTTAACAGCAAGCTGCCTTGGGAAATCTGATTAACCCTTTCCCTTCCTGGAATAGTTTAAATCAATTTTGATGCCTCTCCTGGGAAGAGCAGGAATAAAAAACTAAACTCATTGTGGCTGGAAGGCTCAGAATTTATCTACAAGAAAGATAAGAGATGTAGTCCAAACAGCAATTTGGATTTGTGAAATATCGCTGTATTTCCACAATTTTTCCACGTGTATTTCCAGGCTGCTTTTCTTCCCAGGAACAGGTGCGTGCAAGGGTTTGTCTGTCGGTGCAGCTCAGCCCCAAATCCCGCATGAGCTGGGATCTGCTTTGTAATTTATTGTGCTGAACCATCAGGATGGCTGTTTCCCATTTAACCGACGTATCGCTGCCTCCAGTCTCTTCCCATTACAGTTTTGACATCACGACAAGACAAATAAATTTTTTAAAAGACCTTTTATCTTCTAAACCATTTATTTTCACTTACTTAGCCCGGGGGCAGAGCTGACCTCAGCGTAGGGGATCATTCACCATGGCAGCTGTACAGTCATATGGGTCCTGGGGACTGGCCTGAGCCGTCCAGCTGCTGTGTTGTGGCTCTGGGCTTTTCCCTTCTTGCCCAACAATCCCTGAGAGCTGTACTATTTTTGTGTTCCCCTTTTCATCTGCAGTGAGGCAGTGGTGAAGCTGTCCCTTGAAACCAGATGAGGGGATGAGCTGAAGCTCCGGGTGGCTCAGGGCTTTGCTGACCCATGCGTGGAGCAGGAGCTGGGGTTGGGGATCCCAGCTTGCTCCAGGCAGCGAGGGGTCTTGGCTGCCCTCACCTTCCTGGTGGCCCTGAAAAGTTCCATGTGAAACACAAGGTCAGCATCTTGTACACTGAAGACATTTTTAGTTTTTATTCTGCCATAGTCTGTGCCTGTGCCAGGGTGGGGAAAAGCCTTGCTTAGGCGGGATGAGAAGTTTAAGAAAAATCCAAGCCTTTTGCTTTTTGATTCATGACAAACATATTTTGAACAATGAATCTGTTGCCAATTTCCTTTACTTTTGATTTTGGTAGCTGCTGTCCTGAGCTCCTGCTGCAACCAGCGTCACACCTGAAGTCCAGTCTCTCCAGCCCTTGTTTTGTACCTGCAGTAACAGCAAAACCTGTTGTTTATTTTACCTCTGACACTACAATGATTTTGGATTTCCCTACTTCTGGATCTTGAGATAGCTTAAAGAGCCTTGGGAAAAAAAGAATCTCCTTTTAACTCCGTGTCCAAACTTCAGGTCTCCATAAGCGCTGATCAGGGTTTGGAAAGTATAGGCCTGTCTGTCAGCAAATATTAGGGACCCAGAAATAACGAGCAGAGGTAATTTAGAGATCTGCTGATAATTTGTCGTTTTTAATTTCTGTGTGGAGTGGAAAGTGAGCTACAAAGTGAAAAATCTTTATTTTCATGCAAGTCATAAAAGGGTTTTTGTTAACAGTTTGTGTGTGTATATAATTCTGCACTGTGATTTAAGTGTTCCCATTAGAAATGCAGAATAGGAAATAGGATCCCATCTGTGAGCAATTTAAGAGGAAGTGAGACAATGGAGTCGATTGCTGCTTCAGTTTAGATAATCAATACAAATATTATTAGTATAGTGATTTATCTTCTTAGACACTTTATGAAAATGTGAATGCCAGACCCTGAAGACAGGTCAATATGATGGTATCTGTTCCTGCCTTGCTGTGTTTATGGTGCTTTCCTGTGAAGGTCAAGCAGCTGCTTTGTTAAATGTTCTTCCCTGGCTCTGATGAAATAACACAGAAACAAACTTAGGGCTTTCCTTTCTCCTCCATGGCTCTGGACACGCACTGTGCATGTCAGTATGGTGATTACTGCTACCTGAAATCTGTCCTGGGGACTGCTGAGGGGACACTGGGAGGTGATCTTTAGGGTCCCTTCCAACCCAAACCATTCTGTGATTCTATGGTGAAGTTCTGGCATGATTTTAAATAAATTTCTAGGCCAGGAGTGTTTCTATGCTCAAATGCTGAGAGCTTCTCAACTCCTTTGGGTTCTCAACTGCAGTTTTGCTGTGTTGGTGTCAGTTATCAAACCTTGTTTTGTGCTCTCTGAGGTTTTCCCATGTCTAAGCATTTAGCCAGTCATTCATTAATTCAAGTCGTTCTTGGGGTGCAATTAAAAGTATCCTGCAAACAGGCTAGTCTACATTTCCAAAAGGGTTTTTAATTGCTTTTACTTCGGAGAGGAAGGGAGGAAAACATTGTCAACAAATGGTCTTGTACATATTGCTTTGGGTGAACATCCCTGTGCATGATGTCAAGTGGCCAAAGAGAATTTTTCTTTCATAAGAAACATTTGGAAGAAATGAGAAATGTCTATAACCCTGTTAAGAACTACCTAATTAAAGACAGGATGGGAAATGCAAAACTTGGTGTGAAGATTACTTCTGCCTGAAGGTATTGTGGAACCTCACTCAGCTGTTGTTTGAGATTCCTGAAGTCAGCTGCCTGGAGACTTCATGGTGGTGTTGGCATTGGCCACATCACTCACCTGGAGCATCTTCTGCTCCACTTTGCTGGTTGGGGTGGTGGGACACTGGGGCTGGACCCTCCAGACACCGGAGACAGAAGGAACTTTGTTCCTCACGTATAACGAAGTGGTGTGAATTTCATCATCTCAGTGTCCTTGTGTGTCCCCCCCTCAGCCCAGAACCCGGTTAGCCCGTTCCCTCACCTCGTGGTGTGCCAGCAGGATAAAAGCTTTGCAGATGGGGACATGCTAAGGAGACAGTGGTAATGGAGACCACACTGGTAGCCTGGTTAGAAGTAATTATTTGGTGCTTTTAGATGCTGTGAGACCATTCCTGTTTTCAGGTTGGGGTTTCCTCAAGAAAGGTGTTAAATTTATAAAAAAATAAGGCACTTCAGTCGCTCGGATTTCACCTCAGCCCTTTGAAAAACCAGATAGTCAGGAATTTCCGCAGCTGCAAGGTGGAGCACAGCAAACATTAACAACGCCAGTAGCACTGCGTGGCCGTCTGCAAGAACAGGGAAGTGCCCAGGCCCTACAGAACTGCACCGAGCCTCAGGCTCGGCAGAAAGGTGAAAAATAATGAAGCTGTGAAGAGGAGAAACTGCTGATGCCTGACGCTTGGAAATCTGGAAGAGTCCAAAAAGGGAGCTGAAAATACCCCCCAAAAATGACTATCTGTGGCTTGAACGAAATAGTGTCCGATCAGCATTCAGAAACCGCTGAATCCAGGCCGTTCCAATACTGGCATTTTCCAGACTGCTTGCCAGTCGGATGCAGAGGAGAACACGTGTAGAGCGTCTGCGGTCTCAGTGCTCACAAGAAGTGGAAGGCGAGCTGGAAGTAAAGGCAGTGAGAAGTCCCACTAAAAAAGAAAAAACACCTACTTTTGTGCCAGTGAGGAAGAGCAGGGCTATTGGGGCTCAAGGGAGACGGTCACGTGGCTGCACTCTGCGAGCATCCCTCTTAATGAGCTGTGCCAGCAATAAATAGTGCCCACTTTGGCCCCTGAAGAACTTTCAGTATTTTCTGGCTGCCCATAACAGACAATTCATGCTTTTATGGTGACCTAGGAGGTGAGACCTTCTCAATGTATCCTGAGCTTTGTGTCCCTGAGCTGTGCTGCAGCTGCCTTGGGGATGTGTCTGTTCTTTGCTGATGCTACCTGGAGTGGTTGAGCTTGGAGCATGACTGGGTGGTGCTCACATTTTTATTGCCATTGTCTCTGCGAGCTGAAACGTGTGCTCAGAGGCCTTCTCCTCTTCTGCATTTGCAGCTGCCAAAAAAGGTGCCTTTCTTCCCAAAGCAATATGAACAAACCCCTGCCATCTGCTGTGACCCTGCCGCCTTCCAGCTGTGACGAGTTTGGGTCTTCTCCAGCAGCGATGGCAGCTGTGCTGGCTGGAAGGGTCTAGGCCCGGGAAGCAGAGGAGTGGAGAGGAGTCCTTGTTCTCAGCTGCTCTGGCTTCATCCCAAAGCTGGGCTGGTGGGGCAGAGAAGGAGTGGCTGTTGCTCCTGAGCAGCCCAATGGCGATGGGAGCCTTTGGTGCTTGGCCATATGGTGGGTACCATGCTTGGGATCCTGGCTTCCAGCTGGTGTGCTTTGGTTTATACCTGATGTTCTCAAGTGCTTTTGGAAGGATGAGGAGCAGAGGAAATGGCTGTTGGAATGTGAGGGGAGCTGTAGCATCAGGGGATGCCGCTCACAGCCTCTGGAGGCAGAGAAGACCTCAGCGTAGAGAAGCAGCAGGGAAGGGCTAGGAACAGGATGGCATGTAAGCGCCAGATACATCTAGAAAATAATGTCCCGGTGTCCCCAGCACTTGGCCAGGGACAGCTGCAAGGCTCACAGTTTGCAGGGGTGAGTGCTGAAGCAGACTGAGGGGTGCTTTGGGCTCCTGGTTTCAAATCACATGTTGGGTTGAGTTAGAGGCGAACACCGCAGCTCCCGAAAGCTGGCCTTGTCCCATTGGGATGGGTGATGCAGTCCCAGGTTCCAGGGCCGAAGGAACTTGCCTAAAGGTAACTGCAGGATAAACCCCAAGTAAGGTTTCTGCTGGTTACATGGGGGGATCACAGGGCTGGATCTCTGTTACAGCCAGGGCTTGATTATCCTTTTTCCTGCACTCCTGAAACTCCACCGACTTCATCAGAGCCATTCCTGGAGCTCCTGTGTGAGACTGAAAGGAGATTAAGTGCCCAGCAGTGCCTCCCATTCCTCCTGTGTCTTGCACCTTTGTTCAGACCTTGCATTTCAAACCATTTTAGCCGGTGGGAGGCAAATCAAAGCTGTTAGGTTTGAGGCGATGACAATGGCCTGGTGCTGTGTGGTGTACCCAGCCCCTTGCCTTTGTGCAAGGTTTGTGATTCTTGCCTTTATTTCATTTGCTTCGGCATCTGCATTTGTAACCGTTTTTTTCAAGTGAAGTTTCTGCCTGGTGACTCATTAGGAGTAAATAGGCAAAAGGATATTGACTTTGCACCTACTAATTTGGGGGTGCTAACAAGCACATGTAAGAGCTTTATAGTCACCGGGTAAATTGTCCCACCTGGGGGGGCTGGAGGAGGGGAGATAAAAAGCATTACAAAGAACCAGCACTTTTGTTTCTCGCTCTAGCCTTGGCTTTTCCTGCTGCTACTGGGGCTGGGGTGGACGTTTGATGGTCACCACTGCTGGAGCCCGTTCCGAGCTTCCCCAGCATTTTCAGCACCGTCAGACCCGTGTGGGCACGGGACTGGGATGCTAACGATGGGCTGCCGAATGTGCTCGCTCAGAAATGAGGTGCCCTTACACGGGCTGGGGGAGCAGCCCCTGTTCCTGTGGTGTGAGTCGGGGTGCGCGGTGCTGCACGCGTGCTGTGCTCGGAAGGGGAGCTGGAGACACCCTGGAGGTTCTGACAGCAGCAGCCCAGCAGCGTGGGATGGGTGCCTGCTGGCAAACAGGACTCACTGTGGCTGCGAGGGCACCAGAGGCTCACGGCCGTGGCCGGGGGCAGCTCGCTCTGCCGAGGTCAGTGCTCAGTCCTGCTGGGGCCCGAGTCAGCTGCAGATGTGTCGGTCCCTCTCCAGGCACGCCTGTGGCACAGTAGCTACCACCCTTAGGTGTTCCGGGATCAGGGTGTCACCGGCCCAGAGAGTGACCTGTTGCAGGGGAGCTGGAGCACAGCTAAGGAGTGATGGTCCCTGTTCGAAGCAGAGGGTTGAGCTGGGTGACCTCTCAAGAGCATTCTCAGCCTGAATTATTGCTTTGGTGGGTGTCTTTCAACACTGATTGTCAGAACAGAGCTGTCACGTAAAGTTGTCGGTGATCCCTTGCTCTGAAGGCAGTGATTTTCCTTTGGATGCATTCAGTGGGACCCTTAGGAAGTGACTTTTGTGGTTTGTCCCCATTTGAGATTTTTGTATTGAGATTTTTAAGAATTTATATTACTTTAAAAATTGGAGATAGGCAAAGTTTTTCATTCTCCCCCTTTAGTCCTTCTGCCCTTTCCCTCAGCTTGGGGTGACCCACTTATGTGGGAAGGATGATACCATTTGCACAAGGGTGTACAAGCTGTAGTTGATCTTAGAAGGTGTGTGCTGGGGAGTGGAGAGGCATGCTGTGTACCAGTGTGAGGACTAGCTATCACCTCTGCTCCTCTCTGGACACGAGGCTGGTTTGCTGCGTGCTCAGAACAGAAGAAAGCGGTCACCACTGGCTGTATCCCATGTCAGGCTCTCGCTCTGTGGCTGTGACTTCAGCCTCACCCCTTCTCCTCCTCTACGCCTGACCTGGCTGCAGCCAATATCTGTCTCTCAGCAGGAGGAATCTGAGGAAATGCAGCAAACTTCAGCTCCTGGGGCTAAATTGTTGTGCTCTCTAACAGCAAACTGTGTTGAACTAATTGACAACCAGCTTTAAACGTACCCCAATCAAGCAAATGCATTGATTTATTTTTCCCTCTCTTGCCGAGCACTAAGCAGCTTCCAGCTTGGTTTCCTCCCCAAGAAGTGGATAACTCATCTATTGTGTAGTAAAACTGATGGGCAGTGTTGACTTCTATACAATCCTTTCAGTATGCTTAGGGAGGAAGGAGTTCTTATGCTTCTATGAATGTTGGACCACTTAAAAAAAAGCAAAACAAAAAAAAGCCCAACCCAAAACCACACACAACAACAAAAGATGATCCATTTTCTCTGGATGTCTTTGAAAGAAGCTTAGTTTAGAGACAGACTGGAGAGAAAGGCTATTGATTTTGTTTGACCTCCAAAGAGACTGCGGTCAGTATATTTTCTCTGCTGGAAGTGGTTCAGGGCTCTGAATTTCCGTGTCAGCGTTTGTATTCTGAAGCGCACTGAAGCTTTTGCTGCTTCTTCAATAAGTAGCAAGCTGTAGGGAAAGGTAATGCTGGTGTAAATATATTTCCCTCTGGATCTGCCCTTCTTTTCTTTTTCTTTCCTATGTAGCTTGGTCGTCTTGCTGATGAAGCATTTACAATCTTTTTCATTGAATGCTTTGCAGGTTCGTGGGTTAAGCTGAGACTACAAGCATAGTTTTGTAATCCCTCTCTTGCTTTTTCCAGGGCTGAGCCATGTCCTTTCCCAACCTCTTGCCTGCACCAGCAAGGAGTATGATGCCTTCCTGCATAGAGTAATAAATGCTCTAAAAACTGCCGTCCTCTCTTCTACCCTGATTATTCTCAACTTTTGCAGAGGAAAACTTTCCTGATTTTTTTCTTAGTCTCCTGAAGTGAAACCGATTATTCTGTTTGGGGACTCAGTTGTACTGGAAATGCTCTGCTTGGTACAGGTCTGTGTAGTTTTGTAGATGTTCTTGTAAAATGGCTCATGACAACAGATGTGCCCTTCCTCTGGCAGCCACCTATCAAAGGATGGCTTCCAGGGGTGGCAATAGCTGTGGGATAAGTTGATTGTCAGGTCTAAAGGAGCTTCTTGGAGCTCCCTCTGAGATGAGCAGTGCCAGTAGGAATCTCTCCATGCTGAGGTGTCAGCTGTGTTATCTCCTCCTCATTTAACAAAACGCTTCACGTGGTGTGGTTTTTGGGTTGTGTGCTTCCACCTGCTTGGCCACAAGTTCAACACAGGCAGTTTGCTGCTGTCAGCACATCAAAGGGCAGCCTGATAAAGCTGCCACTGCATAATCAAGTCTTGTAGAGAGTTGCTGATGGTGGGTACCAGCTGCTGAGCTCCCCTGTTGACTTTGCCAGCATGAGCTTCATTTCTAACCCACATGGACAGAGGCTCCTCTTGGAATCCCTCTTTAGAGGAAAGGTTGGTCTTCCTCCCACTGCCAGCCTCTCCTCGCTTCTGGCTGTGTTGGGTCAGGGTGGAGGCAGCTGCTGCCGGGTGTGTGAGCCCTGCAGCATGTGTGGGCTGCTGACAACTGCATGGCATCAGTTTCTAAGTTAAGCACTCAATTTCCCAGAGAGCGATAGCCCAATGCACCCCCAAAAATCAATGAATGGCAGAGGATCTCTTTGTGCAGTCTGTGCCAAGCTGAGGCTGCAGCCCGTGTTGCATGTGTGACTCTACTGAGTCCCCAGAGCAGGACTTTGAGGGTTCCCCAGCGCCTTTCATTGCTGCCTTTAGCCCAGACCTCTCTCTCCCCACATCCGAATATTCGATTACGTTAACCCTTTGCAAATGGCTCAGCAATCACCTCCGGGAGTGGTGAGAAGAGAGCTGGAACTGTTAAGCCTCTGCACAAACACGAAGGTGAGGAGCTGATGGGCAGAGCCCGTGGGAGGGGATGGATTTGCTCTCAGGATGCCCTGGCCCCAGGCAGGGTGTGAGGCTGCCCACAGCTGGAGCTGCTGGAGGGGTTCCACGGGTGCTGCCGTGGGCCTGTCCGGCCACGCTGGGTGCTCGTTGTCTCTCCTGGGTACTGCTGCTGCTAATTGTCCCTCAGCCACAGTCCCCAAGGCTTGTGTGGCAAGTGGTGTCCTCCTGCTTGCACTGGACCACTGGGTAGGACAGGGCAATGCAGAATGGCTGCCGTGGGAAAATTTAGTAATATTTATTACTAAATTAATACAATACTTATTATAATTATTGTATCAATTTATAATTTTTACTTATAATAATATTTCCAAATCAATACAATCATTAGTATTAAATTAATACAACATTCATCAATGCACTGCTTGCTTTGGGAGTAAGTAGTCCCGAGTTTGTGGTCTGAGTGCAAACTGGGCTGTTTAGGTATTGCCCACCTCAAGGTCGTCATGAAGCTTTGTTAATTAATAAGCAGAAAATTTTGCCCCAAGCAGCAGGTGATGGGTCAGCTGAGCATGTTGCTGGAAGGACAGGTAATTGTGGGGAAAGCAGCAGTGCTCTGTGTTACCCTGTTGCAGTGGCTTCCATAGGGTGGTCAGCAGGACACTGTGATGATGGATCAGAAATACGACAATTTCTTGTTAATGATCAATATCAGAAACTAAGAACATGTGGAAAAGCAAAGATGTCCTTGTGTTTCAAGTGCCTGTAATCTGCTTCTCAGAGCTGGGTACCAGGATATCCCTTTGATTCTCAAAGGTAATTGCACCTCTTAATTAGCTGGAGAAAAAATTCCCGCAGCCTGAGATCTTGCTATATAAATTATAATTAACCCCTTGGCACTGGAAGTTGAGATTTCCTGCCCCCGAGCACAAATGCAAAATGCATTAGCAGCACTTGACGTCAGGCACTCTGCCCAGGGGTCAGGCCGCTTCCCTGAAATGCGGCTGCGCTTCCCAGGGCAGCAGGGAAATGGCAAGGAAGCCATGGGAACCCAAGGGGAAGCACTAAACACACCATCTGAGGGTGTTTGACCTGCTTTCTTTGCAGAGCTGCAAGCGTCTCAACAGGAAGGACAACACAGAAAAAAACAAACGCAGCCCCCGGGAAGAGCTGGGAGCGAGGAGAGGGAGCGGGTTTGTGAGGCGACATGGCCGGGTGCCCCGCCGTGAGAACGGCGCTGGCGCTGCCGCCCCACACACCTCCAGCCCCACCATTGTCTGGTGCCAGACACACTTGGCTGTGCCTGTTGTGTGCAGGGCTGGGCCACCCACTGCTGTCATTCACCAGCATCCTGCTTTTGTGTCTCCTTTTCGTGGCGCCTCTTGGGGGATGAGCGCTAACTCCTCACACCGGAGGTGACCTGTGGTGAAGTGCCAGGTTGGGCAGCTGGCGGCGGGGAGGTGACAGCACGGCGGGGGGTGGGGGCTGCCCCGAGCCTGTCTGCACCTGTGATGCTTCCCTGCCCGCTCCCCTCATCCACACCGTGCCCTCGGAGGAGGGCCAGGCCTGCTGGCACCTGGAAAGCCACTTCACGGATCACAGAACGGTTGGGTTTGGAAAGGGCTGTAAAGGTCAGGTAGTTCCCCACCAGGAGCTTGCACTGGATCTCCTCAGTCCACGTGACCTGGTTCCTTTGCTCCTTTGGGGTCCTGGATGGAGAAGTGGCTCCCTTTTGGCGTAGGTCAGGCTGCAGCCTTGTGCCAGGCTATAAAGCCCTTGGAGAAGGTGCTGTTGGCCAAGGGCTGTCTCTTGTCCCACGGCTGTGGTGTGTCCTTGGGTCCCTCTGTGTCGGTGGCACTGGCCGTGAGGGTCCCAGCAGGGGTTGCTGAGCTCAGATGGGGGCAGCAAACATGGGGTGGCTTGGCCATCTCGGCTGGGTTCAAAGGTGGCTTCGTCCTCCTGTGCCAAGGTGGGGCCAGCCCAGTCCTCGGGCTTGGCACACAGATGTGGCCAGCAGGGCTGCCTGCAAATACTTCAGGTCTGTGTAGGAGCAGGGGTGGGGAATTCCCTGTGCACTCCAAAGGTTGTGGAGGGAGATAAAAGGAGGAGAGTGAGGAGGTGTCCTGGCGTGGGGTAGCGAGTGTCGGAGGGAGGGTTTGCGCTTTGGATTTCCAGACAGTCCTCTGTCCGTGTGTCTGCAGATTCTCAGAGCAAGTGATGTGCTGACAGCAGAGATGGCCCTGCCCGGGTGGCACCCGCCACCTCAAGGGATCTTTTGCCATGCAGGTCCTCGGGGCCACTCCCGCAGGGTGGGGAGAGGAGGGCAAGGATGCTCCAGCACAGCGAGGACAGAAAGAGTAGAGAGAATTTTGGATGGAAACTTGGGGCTGGGTCTGAGCTTTAAAGGTGGCCTGGGTCTCTAGATAAATTGAGATAAATAGCAAATAATATAATAAAATACAGATTTTATACTGTCAGTGCTGCTTCTTTAAACTCAGAATGCTCCCTCAAAAAAGCTATTGGAGATATTACCTCTTTGCTGCTCTTGTTTATAATGGTACAGATGAAGACTGGCTTAGTTCTGTACTTGATTTACTTTTTATATTAAGATTTAACATGGGATCTGCTTTTCTTAATCCAAACACTTATGGTTTGAATGCAGAATTATATTTGAGATTTTTAAAGTACCTTTATTAAAACATAAAACTAATTTTACAGTTCTGACAGGTCTTTTTTAAATACCCAGTGCCAGATGCCTTTTGTCCCAAATGACTCCAGGAAAGAAAAAAAAAAAGACTTTTAAAACTTCTCATGCAATTAAAATGCAGTAAAAGGGAAGTATATAGTCTTACATATGCTGAGGACTAGGGGTAACAGTTTAAGAGAAGTCCCGTGATAAATGTTTCCAAAAATAAATATGTGAAACCAAAGGTGCTAAAGGGAGGGTTAATGTGATACCTGATTTCTGGTGGTTGTTGCGTTATTTCTGTTGCTCCTGCCCTGAGAATAGCTGCAAGAACTGTGCTACGTCTGTAGGGAGAACCCTCTCCAAAGGGGCTGGTGCAGAGGACTTTCCTCCAAGGTCCTTCCCCTGAGGCACTCTCCAGGGCGCAGCTGGTTCCAGGTGTGTCCCCAGGTGCTGTAGAAGATCAGTCCTTGCCCACCTCTTTTAACCCTTACCCCAAAATAGTCACACTCTCTCATACCCTCTCACCCAAGAGTGACGATTTTCTGTACTTTATTTAATAATAAGTTATCTTTTTTTTGGCAAAGGGAGCTTCAGCAGCACAAACATTAAGAAGTCAGGTATCTTTGAAACAGTGTTTGTGACCATTTCTAAGAGCAAACCCTGCTTAAAATCTTAAAACAGAGAAGAATTTTCCCCATGTGCCAGAATATTTTATTCTGGTAGGTTGTGCTGCTGCCTCTGCTCCTCCAGGTTCCAGAGCCACAAGAATCCCACTGAAAACACCAGAGCATCTTGCAACTTTATTTTCAGCATATTTTTCACTTGCTGGAAGAAGGGAAGGTTACAATGAGTCCCTTTGAGAAAATGCACAAACACACCTATATTCTGATCCATAAAATGAATTATCCTAATTTCAGCTTTTACTGGTGCAGAATAAGAAGCCTGCTTGGTAGAACTTAACATCTTTGTGTATCAGGCACATCTGATAATCTTAATTCAACCAATCCTGCAGATGCCTGGCACATTTCTCCCGACTAGCCCTGCTCTGGAGCACTCACAAACACAACAGTGCAGCCTGGATGGGCTGATTCTGGAGTGCGTGGAACCATCTGGGAGGTGGTATGTGGAGAGATTTATGTGTTTGGGACTCCTTGGTAAGAGGAGATGGTGCTGCTGACATCACACCCACTTCATGCCTAGGGATGAGCAGCCAGCCAGCAGCTGGCCCGAGGGAGGTGGGCAGTGCTGCAGGGTCCCCGAGCTCTGTCCTGTGCTCCCGGGCACACACACAGCAGCTCCGCAGGGACAAGAGAGCACACGGGCTTCCCGGGCTTGTCATCCTCTCCTTAATGTTATTTTTGTGTACATCAGTGTTTTTATTGGGTCCAGCTGAGACTGGGAACAAGAGAGTCAAAATAACTTCATCAGGGTTTGCTCTTGCAGTAATTCTAACCCTCTGCGGGAATGGGAAGGGCTCACACTCTCTCCAGACCCGAGAGACTCCGGCGCTCTGGATGTGTCTCAGCGAGGAGCTCAGGGCCAGGTTCTGAGGTTGTTGTCTGTTGGGCTTGACTATGTCAGTAGGAGTTTATTCAAATGAGAGTGATCAAAGACATCAGGGTTTGGCCCTTTATTTTTCATTTTAGGTGCTTTTTCGAGCATAACAGATCTTCTGAACTTTTTTGAGGCTCATCCTTCAGTAATTCCAGACTCAGAGCCTGGCAGCTTGTCAAGCAGTTCTCCTGCCTCTGTAGAAATACTGTCCACTTGAGCTGTGTTTGGAGGCAGCAAGACACCCTGATGAGATAGAGGAATTTCTGTGCTAACACTCTGAACGTTTCTCTTTCCAGGCTTATTTCTGAGTCATGGCAAGCTTGCAGGTGGCAAAGTTCAGGGCAGAATTTGTTCACAGCTGTCCCCGCCCAGGCGTTTTTACAGCACACAACCTACCCACTTCCCCTTTTACTGAATCTTGTCTAGATAAGCTTATTCACCATCATCGAAGCAACTGCCAAAATGTTTTTAGTGTCTCTCATGGTGAATTATGTATAAAAGATCTGCAAGAGGTCAAGTCTGATTTCCCACTGCTTAATCCTGTTTTCCTAGATGTACACAAGAGTGCAAATGGCCTCATGTTAGAATGACAGTATTTTACATTCATTTTTCACATGGCTAAGGGATGACCAACCTCTGGGTAGTGCAGGCTTGGGCCGGTAATATGGTGCTTATAGCTCAGATGGGGGCTTGTGTGTGTGTGTGTGTGTGTGTGTTTGTCTTGTTTTTCACAGAATTACAGATTCAGGGATTTACTAAAGTTTTATTTAAGTTGGACAAAAATATCTTAGACCTACCTTGGTATTTATTCTGATCTGATTCTGGTCTTACATCTGCTCAACTGTCAAACAATTTTCATATGCGTGGGCTAATAAAAGACCTCAAATTAGCACATTTTCATTTAAGCTTCTCCCAAGATGTGGTGAATAGAGTGAGGTTGTAGGGACTATGTTTGGAAGCTTTGTCATCCTATAGGAGCCTGGGCTCCTATAGGGAGTTTGGGGAAGAGGACTTGTGTGTTTTAGAGCCTCCCTTTTACCTTGATAGTGCCATTCTGGCATAAACAGCACATCTCTACAGGGTGGGGAGGAAGAATCTGCCCGAGATGGTCCCTGAGGTGCCTGGGGAACACCAGCAGCTCAGCGTCATCCCCTGGGCGGGTTTTGTTACCACTGCTGAACTGGTAGGGAAACTTTTTGGGTGGGCATTCCTACAGAGGTCTGTGATGGTCCAGGCCAGGTGGGACAGGGCTTAGAGCAACCTGGTCTAGTGGAAGGTGTCCCTGCCCGGGGGGTTGAGACTGACTGAGCTTGAAAATCCCTTCCAACCCAACCATTCTGTGATTGCATGTTTCTATGAATGGGGTCAAGCTTAAGTAGTGGAGAGCGAATTTAAATAGTGGAGACTGATATTAAATAATCTGAGAGTGATACTTAATGACCTGACCATGCCGGGCTGTGCACCCTGTGGGGTTAACTGCAGCACAGCGTGTCCTGCCTGCACAGCTGGCCTGGGCTGGGCACTCAGGCTGGTGTGCTTGGCACCAACACGGAGATTTCTGCGTGTCTTGGCCCTGTGTGCTGTAGACAAGCCCAGGGAGTGCCAAGGGACAGCTCAGTGCGCTGGCAGTGGGACAGGAGCCTCCCTGGTGTGAGGCGCTGGTTTGTGAGTGGGAGCGCCCGAAAGCATCGCCCGGAGCCTGAAGCTGCTATCGGCTACTGCAGAGGTGGAACCCCGAGGGAGGGCTGCCAGAAGGGGAACGTGGGCTCTGTGCTGGGATCCTCTCCTTTGCCCATCGCACGGACCCTCGTGGGGCAGCTGTCCCCCCACAGCCGTGTCCGAGGCTGTGCTCCCACCCTGCCGGCGGAGGCGGGACCCTGGAGCCGTGCAGGGGTCTTTATCAGCACTCGAGGGACTTCCGATGTGTGTGAAGTCCTTTGTGTGGAAGTATTTACAGGATCAGGTTGCTGTAGTGTAAGTGCCTTTGAGGTCTTTGCTGCGTTATAGATTTTCTTCTGATGTCTCCCATGCAAATATTTAACCTGTCTGGTTCCTGAGAGCTACCGAGGCTGTTCTGCGGGTGGCAGGTTGTGTCTGCAGCCTGTCCTTTGTTCACGCAGAGCCCTCGGTCCTGCCTCCCTTCCCACCCCGTGATGGGGCAGGAAAACGTGCCCGGGGTCTTGGCACTCGCTGTGTGTGCTGATGCTCTGAGGGGCTTACACACCCCAAAAAGCCTTTGTCCCCAGGTGCAACAGTTAGGGTGCTGGCCGAGTGAAAGGTACAGCGTTTAAAGAAACCCTCATTTAGAGTAACAGCACCTATAAACACCTGGGTCAGCACTGGGAGCTGCTCCCTGGGCAGCCCCTGCGCTGACACCGAGCACTTCCCTGGCTCGTGCAAAGCGGTGGCTTGAGACAGAGAATATCTGGAGCCTGGGCCTTGGACCTGCTCCTACCCCACGAATATCCCTTTCAATGATCTGACATGCATATGCGGTGCTTAGGACAGACAGGATGAGCTCAGTGCAGTGGTATGTGGGTCAGCGCTCTGCCCTCCCGAGCACCAGCCGCGCTGATTGCGGTGGTTGCTCCTAATTTGCACCTGAATATTTGAGAAGGGAGTTGGGTTCTGTGGATTGTAACTATTAAATTCCACACAGTTTGCAGGACTATGCAAGTGTGCAGACAAAACTTAGGGATGCAGCCTAGATTCCATCACAGCCTGCAGGCTTCATTAGACCCTCCAGACTTTACCTAATTTTGGTGTTATTCCCTCATCATTACATCATGACTGCGGAGACGGGGTCATTCTCTCCTATGTTATGGTCATGGAAGGGATTCACGTGGTTTGGGTAGGGGTAGGCAGTGTTTGAACAGGTCTCAGCTATTCCAAGCACCGTCGCCTGTGCTGGGAGTCTCAGGAGAGGATTCAGTCTCAGCAGAGAGTGGATTTTACTCTCCCATCAGATGTGATACATGCCCTGTGAACGATGGGAATGTCCTGGTTCACAGCACCTGGGTAACAAACTGGGAGAGCTGCTCTCTGTCCCAGGTGCTGGGCTCCCAGCTCATGTGTCAGTGCATCCTCTTCACTCACTGGAAATGGTTTCAAGCCTGAGAATGGTTTCCCTGACTGTTTCAGAAAATGAAGAGCAACAAAAGCAACAAAATCTTGGTCCCCTCTGAGATCCTCTTCCCCAGGAAATCTGATGTAGCTGGCCAGCTGCCAGGTGCCTGTGGACAGTGTAAGCATCTGTGTTCCTTCTCCCTGTGGCTCCTTTTGCAGGTGTTTCACCTGCAAAAAAACCCAAACCAGTGGCAAGACTTGAAGTATCCTGCACCCTTCTTGTGTTTTCCCCTTTATTTCTTTCTTTATCTGGAACTGAGGATTTTGTGATGGGTACTTGTAAACCTTACACCTCTCGGGTACCCTCTCTCTCCTCTCTTTCCCTGTGCTGTTCTGGCTCCTGTCCTTCCACTCCCAGGAAATATCTGAAAGATAGTTTGGCATATTTTCTGCCACCTTCACATATCTCCCTGACTTCATGTTTTCTTAGCTGGTAGATAGCTTTTCAACATATATATATGTAATCCTTTTCACCTAGACTTGTGAGGAATTCCAGTCTCTTCCAGTGGGAGTTTTCAGGAAGGTTTAGGTTAAATGGGCCAATAAGGCAAAACGTGTAGCAGGAGATCTCACCCTCTAAAGACATCTTTTCTCTTTCGCTCTTTTTTTTATTCCCCGGGAAAATATATCAGAATATCTAGCTGTCAAAGTATTTAAACAATAACACCTGATCTGAAGATTGGAGTACAGGGCCTTTGAAAATAAAGATTGTAATCTCTGTGTGGTGTATGCAGGGACAGATGGAGCTGGAGGTCAGGTGTGCTGAGCAGCACAGCGCTGTGGGGATGCTGCTCTGGCACGGTGGCTCCTCTTACCTGAGCTCTCCTGGACATTCTCTTGAATTTTCCCTGGCATTTCCATCGTGCCATGGCATAATTATCTCAGGACAGGACACATTCCAAGTCCAGTTTGAATTAATGTAAAACGTGTTGGTAGTGGCTGAGCTTTTCTCCTGCTGTGTGTGAGTGGGGTGAGAGACACGAGCAGCCCCTTGTGCTGGGTCAGCCCCCGCCCCCCAGGAACTCTTGTTGCAACCTTCAGGGCTGGGATTCATCCCAGATAATTTTAGATGTGTTGTTTCAGGTGCCTGTTCCTGCTCCTGAGAGAATTTAGGGAGATGCCTGTTGCACAAAGAAGCCTCAGCTGTCAGGGGTGCTGCAGACTGGAAGCCAGCCGGGTGATAACCCACCCTAAAGCCACACTGATCTCTCTTGCAGAAAAGGGGGTCAGGGATCCCTAGAAATAAGAAGATGTTTCCACTGCCTTAAGACTCAGATTTTCTGGAGATGGGAACCTCTGTGAGGCCTTGGCCTGTCCCAGGGCAGCTCAGGTCATAGCAGGGATCAGACACCCTCTGCTGAACCACCTTCCCCGTGCTCCCACTCCTCAGCACTGGGTGCAGGCTGCTCCCTGGGGGTTTTGGGCTGTCCCTCAGGGCTCTGGGATGGAGGCTGCTGTGTTCACCAGCATGAAGGTCTCACTGGCTGCCTGCTTATCCTCTGCTGCTCAGGCTGTGCCGTGGCACTCGCCTGGGAGGGATCTCAGCGCTGCCGTAACCTTTGCAGCCCGCAGGAAAGGTGACTTCCATTTAGTTCTAAATTATGACATTATTTTATTAGATCTTTAAACTTTATTTAAATTTTTTATTTTAAAAGGGGGAGGAAGGTATCATATTTTAATTAGTAGCGGTGCCAAAGGAGTCCTAGATTAATTATTTGAAATCACTCCATCCAGATGGTTTTAATTTTCACAGCAGGGAACCGGCATCTTTTTAAGGTGATATTTTTCAAATTAAAATCAGCTTGGATATTACTCATACTGGCTGCAGAGCAAGGGGGTGGGGAACACGAGCCAGTGTGCCCTGTGTTTGTCCATCTGAGCAGGGGCTGCAGCGGGGACCTGCATCAGAGGGGTGTAAGCTGCCGGCTGTGCAGCGGGACCGCAGCTCACGGCTCTCGTGCTGGAGGGTTTGGTCGGTGCTAGCTCCTACTCTGGCTAGCCAGAGCCTGTGTCTGGTGCTCAGAGTTGCTCTCAGCAGCTTTTTACTCTCAGCTGCAGTGGACAGGGAATGGCTTGCAGCTCAGAGGGAGCTGTGCTGTCCTGTCCTTGCCTGTATGGAGCCCTCACCTGACCCTGTGCTGGGTGGCCCTGCACCAGTTCTCGTGCCTGGGTGGTTTGGCCACTGCAGATCCGTGGTGCTCTGGCTGTTGGCCATGCTCCTGGACCAGGCTTTGCTGGCTCCATGACCTTCACTCCTGTGCTGGCTGCTGGTCTCCCTCTCTGAGGCTGACCTCCATCCTCTGCTCATGTGAGGAGAAGCCCTTCCAAAGTCACCCCTTTAAAGGCAGAGAGTCCCACCTTTGCTGTTCCCTTGCCTGTTAGTGCTGCATTGCACCTGAGCAGCCTCCCTGAGCTTCCTGGAGCAGTGGGCACTCACTGAGTTCCAACCATGCTGTCAGCCTGCCCTTGAGGAGCTGCCCCTGGCCCTGTGCCATCATCCCCTCCTGGCTGGCTCACCTTGATATCCTTACTCTGGCAGGTTATTTCTGGCTCGTGGCCCTTCCTCACAGAGTGGTCACAGGTTTGATACTGCCTTGGCAGGTGAGGGGACAGAGTGGGCAGCACCCAGCTGTTGCTTGCAGGCTGCTCCCCATCACAGCCAAAACCATGATGTGTTTCTGAAAAACTTCCATAAATATCCATATCTGTGCATGATTGCAAGTAATACTCTGCTGTAATACAGACATTATCCCACTTGCTGTCAGAAAGAAGTTATAATTTAAATATCCCCTGTGATAGCAGGTTTAACAAATATATCTAAATAAATGTAAGCAGCTAGTAACTGGAAACCCCTGAACTTACAGATGTGACTGAGCTGCGAGGGGAAAACTGTTTAGGGCCCTTGTGAGTTAAAGGTTTGTGATATTTGCACTGCTGCAGAAGCCAAAAGCTGACTTTACAAGTGGGAAAAATATTAATGTGTTTAAATGAAACAAACTCCTATTTCTATCCCCATGGTAAATCCTTACAATGAACATATTTGCTCTTAGAGGGCTTTAAAGTTTGAAATATGAATGCCAAAAAGAATGTGACTTTTTGCAGCACAAATCAAACATTCTGCAGAGTTTGGCAAAAGCTGCATTTCTACGGCGAGGCTCAGGACTTACAGGCGTGAGTATTTCCAGAGCAGGAGCGTGGAGCTGCACTTGCTGACACTCACACATTCTTGCATTGTGTTTCAACCATGTCTCCTCTCTCCCCCTCCATGTCGGAGATGGATCTGAACCAAAATGTCCAGTCTGCCTGATTCTGCCTCTCCAGGGAAATTCCTGGAATCCGAATCTTGAGCATGACTGGAATTTCTGTTTAGATTAGAGATGGAATAAAAGGCTGAATTTGGATCTGTCTGGGTTTTTGAGACGATGATGATGGCATGCTGCTCATCTGAGTGCAGCCTGGCCCCTTCTGCAGGTACAGCTGTGTCAGAGCAGGGCGTTCATGGAGATGCAGCAGAAATCTGTCCTCTACCCTAGCTCCTGGTGATGCTGCAAACCAGCTCTGGCATCAGGAACCAGCAAGACACTGAGATTGGCCACATTTGTCCCGGCTAGAGCAGGAGAGCTGGACTGCCAGAAAGCAGTTTGTGACATCCTGGAAGCACAGCCAGGCATGGAGGATATCTGCAGGGTGGGTGTGCCTCAGACAGAACAAGCAGTGCCAAATTTCTCCCTGCTAGATGCTGGACCTTCAGGAGATCACTGTGATGTTTTGCACTGGAGTGTGCAGCTGAACCACTTCTGTGCAGTGTTTGAGGGCTGCTGGCTCTGAGGAAAGGATTTCCCTTCTCGTCATGCTAATCTTTCATCTTCATGAGAATAAAGTCCATGTTCTCACCCTCCAGGAACCCTCCTGCAGCACAAAGAAGAGCACTGTCATTGGAACAGGCTGCCCAGGGCAGTGGTGGCATCACCATCCCTGGAGGTTTAAAAGCCATGTAGATGTGTCACTTGGGGACAGGGTGTGGTGGTGGCCACGACAGTGCTGGGGGAGTGGTTGGACCTGATGATCTTGGAGGTTTCTCCAACATAAGCAGTTCTCTGGTTCTGTTAGCACTGGGCTGATGTTGCTGATGAGGTGATGGGGTTGGTGTGGACAGATGGAGCCCACACGTGTGTGGGTCATTCTGTGCTAAACCAGCTCTAAACCCAGAGTCTGTGTGTGGCAGTGAGAGGAGAGGGTCAGCCCTGCGCCGCACCAGGCCGTGAGCACGGCCGCTGCGTGTCCCCGGGGCTGTCCCCGTGCAGAGCACCCCGGCGTGCTGTGGGTCAGCCGGGCAGTGGGACAGAGCCCTGGGGAGCTCTGCACCCTGGGACCTCATGGGACCATGTTGGTAAATGCTTTCTTTTCTTCTTCCTTTCCAAGCCCAGCTTCTAGTGGAAACAGACACTTTTGGCAGCCAAGTCCGGATCAAAGGGAAGGAGACCGATTTCTACCTTTGCATGAACAGGAAAGGCAAGCTAGTGGGGAAGGTAAGTGTTTCCTATTAATTCATTTGTAACCTGAGTGTTACCTTTAGCAGCCTCCTGCGGCTGTAATGATGTGTTCGAGCTCCGCCTGTCAGCCTCAAATGAGAAGCAGGACGGGGCATGTGGGGTTTGCAGGGCAGCTCTCGCTCTCCCAGGTGCTCTCCTGAGCGTTCTCCCGAGCCTCCCCAGGTGTAAAACGAGCCCTGCAGCCTCAGGGGCTCTGCAGTGGTGCTGCAGGTATGGACGGGGTCGTGCTTCACGTGAGATGTCACCTCAGCATCCCAGTGCCACCTCCACAACACCTTCCTCACCCGATCTCTCTTTGGGGGGACATTCAAATATGGATTTCCCCCAAAATTCCTTTTGGAGAAATTCAGAATAGAAGGGCAGGCAGAGCTCTGTGCTGGTGGTTCGTGCTGGGCAGAGAAGGCTCCTTCCTCGCAGCCAGGAGCCAGGGAATGGTGTGGCACAGCCAGGGCTGGAATCCGAACATCCTGCTGGGGCTGGGCCTCCCGCTCCCAGCGCTGCAGGAGTGTTTTACTGTGGATGCCCCCCCAATGGAAGCATGTAACAAATTACAGAGTGTTCACTCCTCCAGCTTAACTTCTGTGCTGAAGTAATATTTTTTGTGAATTGACTTGTTTTTGTAATTCACACAGTCCTTCTGTATTGGCATGGCTGTGGGCTTGCCAACCAGGCAGAGGCTTGTGCAAAGCTGAAGTGCCACCAAAAAACAAATGTCAAATAAAATATTCCAACCTTCAAACCTCACTTTGCACCACCAGGAATTCAAATCTAGCATCTTTGTGGCTGTAAAAAAGGGAAGCTGAGTTTTGTTTTGAGTCAAGGCATTGAAAGCCATGCTCCCAAACAGAAACCAGAAACCAAATGGCTGTGGTGAAAAATTATTTACTGTTGTGGTCCCAGGAGTGACACCTGTGGGACACTGCCTTCCCTGGAGGATCCCTCCCGCCTCCCACTTGTGTTTCCTTGGGCAGCAGATGCTCTGTGGAGGCTAAGCCCAAGTTGTTTGCTGCCAGCCAGGGCCCCGTGCCTGACCTGCTTTGCAGCTGCCTGTCAAGGCAGGAGGCATCCAGGGCACTGCTTAAAATCAGGGAGAAATGGAAATCAGTGCTCCGGGAGGGCTGCAGCAAAGCAGCCAATTCTCTCTGCTTCCTGCACTCGTGCCACCACCCTGCATGAGACCCCACTGTTTGGTCTTGGACAGGGACATTAATTGTCTTAACTGGATTTAGATCATGTTGGATGCTTTTGAAGGTTGCACTGGACACAAACCTGCCTTTGATTTCTTTGTGCCTTAATTTTCCATCCTTTAAATGTGATCATAACATTTTCCCCTGAAATGCTACAAGGATAATTTTGTTAATGTTTATGAGGTGCTGATACCAGTCATGGAGACCTTAGAAACACTCAGATGGGGTAAAATGAGCAGAAAACCTTACCTTTTCTTCAGCAGACCTTGCCCCAGGCGGGTCAGCAGCGGCACAGGGCAGCCCACAGCCTGTCCTGTTTGGCACTGAGCGTCCAGGAGCATCCTGGCAAAGTCAGCACCTGTTTTTCCAAACATGCAGTATGTTTATATGTAATTAAGGCTCATCCCTTGATTTGGCCCACTGGGCACTGTGGCAGGGCAGTTCTTTAGCCTGTCACCTTTCAGGCAGTGTGAACCTTTTCTTTTTCCCCCGATGTGCTTTTCATAGTGTTGAGTTGGCAAATGCTTTGTTACAAAGAATAAATAAGCCTATTCCTGTAAGTACTGCTGCCTTCCCACCCCAGCCTGTGACAAGTTCCTGGAGCAGCTGACCTGGGCCGGAGGGAACCCGGCATCGGGAAGGAAAATGTTCCAGACGTGTTGCCCATATTAACAGCTTCTCATGAGTAAAAAAAGAAAACAATAGCATGTCTTCTTGATACCAAGGAGTGTGGTTTTAATTAGTGTCATAGCTTCAGCTCTCTTTGTGGCAAGAGTTTGAGGGAATGCTTTTTAGCCTGAATGCTCTAAACAGCTAGTAAGCCCCAAGGAAAACGTGAGATAAAAGTTATGCCTGGGCTTATACAAATATTTAAGTTCAGTCTGGGGGTGGAGGGGAATGAAGCCCACGAAGTGATTGTTCCACAGTTGTCCTGCTATGTTCGTTTGGCAGGAGAGGAGCCATGGGACCAACCCGGGCCTTTTTCCCTGCTCGCTTCTCATTGCCTGACACTGCATAATCCCCAACAAGACCAGCACATGCCATCTGGCTTTGTTCTCCTCCTCACTCAGCAGTATTGGATCCCCCCCAGCTGAAAACCTGCTTTGAGTTTAGTCCCTTTTGTGTCCCATAATCGCCTACAGAGAGTACCACGGTCAGGAGCAGGTTGTTGTTGTTGTTCTCAGCCAGAACTGGTGATGAACACAAGAGCTCCAGAGATGGACTTTTCCCCACCTTGGAGCTGGTTGTGTTGCAGGGAAGCAGATTAACCCCCTGGGGGTAAGAAGAGCAGCCTTTGTGTGTTTATATTTATTTCTGGTAATTGCACCCCCACCAGAGTTTCCCAGCAGAACCATCTGATGGAACCTGCTTAGGAGCCCCAGACCTCGGGGGTTTTGCCTCTCTCAGGCGTTGTGTGTGTGTGTGTTCACAGCCAGCAGTGACCAAAGGGCTTGGAGCTGTTTAGGGCTGGCTCCTGGCTCTATGTAACAGCAGCTGCTGGGGTCCCTGGAACTCTGTGTGATGCTTTGGAAAACTGGAGACGGGGGAGGTGTGGTACAGCAGTGACTTCTCTGTCTGGCTCTCTGTTAAAGATGAGCAGCACCCGGGGAAAACAGACTGGAGTGTGGTTTTTTGTGGATTCTTGGTGTTATGTTGAAGAATGCCCAAGAAATATATGATTTTATCTCTTTTTACTTCTGCCCATATGTTTCTTTGCCTATGCGTTTTTGCTGCTACATAAAAATTGTAGGTCCTGACTTTTCCAGTCTTCCTGAAGTTTTCTATGGACCACTGAACTTTATTATAAAATAAAGAATGGTTTGGGTTGGGAGGGATCTTAAACGTCATCTCGTTCCACCCCTGCCATGGGCAGGGACACCTTCCACCATCCCAGGCTGCTCCAAGCCCTGTCCAGCCTGGCCTTGGAATCTTGCAGGAATCCAGGGGCAGCCACAGCTTCTCTGGGCACCCTGTGCCAGTGCCCTCAAAGTAAAGAATTTCTTTCTTATATCTGGTATAAATTTGCCTACTTTTGGTTAAAGCCATTACTCCTTGTCCTATTGCAACACGTCCTGCTATAAGCTTTGTCCCCGTCTTTCTTTAACCTCTTTTAAGTACTGAAAGGCTGCAATAAGTTCTTCCTAGAGACCCCTCTTCTCCAGCCTTTATGGTGGAATCAGACTACAGGGAGAGAGATTAAAATATGAAAATTCAGAACAAGAATGCCAGCTGCTTTTCTGAGAAACTTTTTTGTCTTTTTAAAAAAATTACGAATCCTATTTATTTATCTCAGGCTCTTACAAACACCGGGGGGGTAGCACTCTCAAAGGTGCAGTTCTTCTTCCAAGGAGAGGCACGATGTGACTTGTCCACTTGTGACAAGGCACAAAGTCATCTAGAACACAAGAACTCTGAATACTGGCAGTAATTCAGTGCTAGGGGCAAAGAGGAGCTGATGGTCTCTTTGGAGGAGCTCTTGAGTGTCTAACTGGTTCTCCTGCAGAGTCCTTCTGTGGTTCTTCTCTCTGCCTCAGCTTCTCTTATCTCGTGCATTGAGATAAGGCCATCAGTGAAGTGGAGATCTCGTGTTTGCTGAAGGCTGGCAAAGCTAAGTCTTTGAAGTCTCCCAGAGTGAGGAATGGCAGCCTGGGCTGAGCAGGTGGCTCTTGGCTGAGCTTGGCTCCAGCTGCTCTTGCTGAGCCTGTCCTTACAGCACATCCAGGCTCTCTAGAACTGCAGGAGGCTGCAGAGATTGCCTTCCCCTGCCTGTCCCGTCCTCTGGCAGGAGAGCGTTTGCAGTCGGGGCTCTCTGTGACGCCTGAACCTTCACACCATGGCCAGAGCCTGCCCCTCCCTTGGGCACGGCCGGGGTTGGTGGTGGCTGCATGGGGAGCAGGGCAGAGCAGCTCCTGGCCCCTGGCAGTGTCTGCAGGGAATTCCCTCTGGTTCCCTGACATCCACCCGTGGGATGAGGCAGTCTGGTCAGTGCTCAGGCTGCAGCAAGTGTCCATGGGGAGGGTATTGCACCCTCCCACCTTCTTTCAAAGATCCTCAGTGATCTGGTGTCCACACACCCTCAAAATCATTGCAGTATAGGAGCATTATTTTTGTAAAAGTGTTTTAATGAGTTTGATTTTATTCCTCCATTCTCTGAGCTGAATGTGAGCAGTGGGGAAAAGCCGTCTGGTGAAGGGTAGGGAGCTGTGGGCAGCTGGGTGGCTGAGGCAGAGCTCCAGACTGGTGACAGAAAATTTAGGTGCCTCCTGGGGACGTGTCCCTTGGCACCATGTCTGCAGCACTGGAGCCCTCCCAGCACTCCCAACGAGCAGTGCTGGGCTTTGGTGCCCGAGCACAGTCCAGCTCCTGAAAAAAAGCTGTGCAAAGCATGGCTGTGCCAGGGGCATGCCCTGGGGGCAGGGGGCAGGAGGTGGCAGGGCTGTGCTGGCCACCAGGGCCTTTCCCCAGCCCTGACCAGCACCACTGTGCTGGTGCCACTGACAGCAGAGACCTGCCTCTCAGACACAGCATTTTTTCTGGTGTGATAACTGCTTTCCAAGCCAATATATTTCTTAATGTTACCAGAAAGTTGCTAATACCATATGGCAAGGCTCTCTGTATTTTTGCAGGACAACAAACAAATTGTTGCTAGATGCCAGACTGCTCTGGCAGAGCTTTATCACTGATGCCTGCCAGCAGTAGCCTTTAGGGGATAGTAATAATTCGGGGTTGTTTACATTACAGCTTTAAAATAGGGGTTTTCTTGAAGCATGTGTGTGTTTAGTCAGGAAAGTTGGCTAAAGAACTCTGACAGCATCAAAGACTGAAGGTACCCAGTGTGGCCTGTAAATGTGCTCTTGGCCTCTGTAACTCCTCTGGCCCCACGGGAGAAGGAGCTGTTGTGTCACAGGAGCTGGGGGCTTCAGTGGGAGCCACCCTTTGAGGGGCAAGGAGACACCAGGGGATTCTCCAAAGCCTTTTTGCTGCACCTGGAGCAGACTTTCATCAGCTGGCTTTGGTTGAGAGGGAGGCGAAGCTTTCTTGAAAAGCTGTCTTTGAAATGCTGCTGGTGGAGAACCAGTTCATCACTGCAGGGCTGGGGGCTGAGACAAGGACACTCAGGGTGAGCCCCGAGCCTGGTGCCCTTTGCATGCCCCAGTCCCGATGGCGTTTGGGTGCCAGTGTCCCTGTTGTCCGCCTGTGCCAGGGCCATCCCGGGAGCCAGGGGTGCTGCAAGGTGCCAGAGGTGTGTGGGGAGGGCAGGGGCACCCAGGGTGTGCAGTTTGGAACTGATGCAGTAGATGAGGTGTTTGCCCTCCTCAGCCTGTGTATTTAAAAACACACCTTACTGCATCTTGGATTCGGGGCAGGACTCTCAGTTTCACAGGGTTTGATGCTTATCCAGAATTTTTCCAGGAGTTGCATACTATTCGCGTTGCTTGAAAGGGGCTTGTAAAACCTAACAATTTCTGGGGCTGAATGGTGAATTTGCAACATAAACGTGAGCAGGATTGGCGGGGTGTCGGGTTCAATAGCACGCGCGTCGTGGATCTCTCTGTGACATGTTCAGCCGTAAACCATTCCGACTTGGCATCTCATGTGAAAGCAAAACTTGACATGGCTCTTGCTGGATCTCGCTCAGATCTTGTTTTGAACTGTGGTCTGGGTCTTTGCTCTCCTGTGAGTCTGTTTTAGTTTAAGTCATCTAAATAAACACATGCAGTGGACCCTGAAGCCAAGCAACCTTGGACCCTGCCATACTTTGGGCAGGGAGACCTGATCCAGAACTGGTCTCAAGTGTCCAAAGATCTGGAATCAGGGCCTGCAGGACTGCAGAGGTCTTAAAATCAATGAGATGACAAAACCACTTTTATTTTGGTTGGGCCATCAGAATCTTCTGCATTCACCTGATCAGACTTTTTTCCTGCAACCTGTGGAAAAAAATTTGAATTATTGTTCTGAAAATTTAGAAGCTGAGATTCTCATGAAATTAAAAGTGGAAGTGGAAGCTAAACCACCCTCCTCCATTCTCAGACCCCAGACATTGCTGAGAAGCTGGAGAGGAGCTGCAAGAAGGGACCCTGGGGGTGCTGGTCCATGGCCAGTTGGATGTGAGTCAGCAGTGCCCTGGAGCCAGGAGGGACATCCCTGTCCTGGGGACATCAGGCTGGGCCAGGGAGGGATTGTCCCGCTCTGCTCTGGGCTGGGGCAGCCTCACCTCCAGTGCTGGGGCAGTTTTGGGCACCAAAAGATAGGAAAGTCACCTTTTAGCCATATGTGAACACCTCCAGTTAACTTAAGTTTCTCAGCACAGCCATAATTCTTCAAGTGTTAGCTCTGAAATAAAGCAAAGTGTCTTTTTATTAAAAAAAAAAAGAAAAAAAAAATCTTCATTTTATTATTTTTATGATAAGGACTCTCAGTTGCTCTGCTGGGGATGTGAGCATTGTGTCTGGTCACCAGAGAGCTGTGTAACACGTTTACAGATTTATTGTGATTCCTCTTTAGGAAATGTCATGTTTCCTTTGGATATTCCTAGGAAGCCCCAGTTCTCTCTCAAACTGAGCTTTGCACAGTCAAGGTTCACTTGCAGACCAAGCTTGTGAGCTAGACCTCTGAATCTTTTCCTTATCCCGTGGCTGGAAGCCGTCTATCCCCTTCCAGGGAAGAAAACCATCTTCTTGAAAGCTGTGTGATAGTTTAATTTAATCCTTGCTGTGTTCAGGAAGCGTCACCATAAAGCTGCTGGCATCCTGTCCTCTGTGTTTCGTGGTGGCTGCAGCTGTGTATCCTGTTGGAATATTTCAGTTCCCTAAGGTTTAATGTTAATTAAAATTAGTGATGGGGATCCCTGAGCCCTGGTCATGCCTTGCCTTGTCTGGGTGGAGAGGGTGTGCTGCTGAATGCATCTGGTGCCGACAGTTATCAAGCTGGATTTAATTGCCCTCCTCAGAGCATCTCATCTCCTAAGTACAATTTGTTGTTGGTCTTGAGCATCTCTAAGATGAGGGTGATGTTTCTGCTAAGCATTCCTTAGCAAATACACTGAAGTATTTAACTGCCAGAGGGAACAAAGCAGTGCAGCCCTGCCTCTCTCAAACGGATGCAGCTGAGATCACGTTCAGGAGACTCCTTCTCTTCAAGGACTGTTTCTCCTTGGCTTGCAGTTTGGTTTTGGATAGGAGGTGAGAAAAAAGAGGCTATTTTTGCAGTGGAGAATAAAACCTGTGCTCCAACAGTGGCAAAATAGAGTCTATTTGATATGGCAGAACTATTTTTAAGGTCAAGGAAAAGTAGATCTTGCTTAAATACATTTTTGTTCTTGAGATTCTCTTACATTGTCTTTTGGATACCCGAAGACAAGAAGTTTTCCTGAGGGAGGACAAGTCTCAAGTCTTGCATTTGCTGCATAGGGATGGAAGGTGGTCACTCACAGGCTGGAACAAATCTGGATGATCATTTTTTATGGATGGCACTCGATTTGATGATGCATTTCTCTCTTCTCAGTAATAGAACTTGACATGAAGAGAACTAATACTAATGCCATCCTGCATACAAGCAATGACCTTTCTTGGTTCTAAATTCCCCCCATTTCAGCTTGCCCCAGGGAATGTGGTGTTGATACTGGAATGTTGGCTGGATGAGATTGCATTTGTTTGAGATGATATCTTACAATGCCAGTGTGCATGTTTGTTTAGTGTGAATAAACCTGGGACCGACCCAGGACTTGCTATGAGGTCAGCAACTGCTCTAGTCCCGTTATCCTGCTCCACTTATCATCTACACCTGATGTTTTAAACAATTTTTAAAGAAAAAATTTCCTCTAGTGGCACAACTCTCTGTATCCCAGGATCCCTGGGGCTGGAAAAGCCCTCTCAGCCCATCAAGTCCAAGCTGTGCCCGATGCCCACCTTGTCCCCAGCTCAGAGCACTCAGTGCCACCTCCAGCCCTTCCTTGGACACCTCCAGGGATGGGCACTCCACCTCCCTGAGCAGTCCATTCCCATGTTTAACAAATTCCTCCTGATGTCCATCCTGAACCTCCCCAAGCCTGGTTCTCTGTCCTCTTGTCCTGTTGCTTGTTCCCAGGGAGAAGAGCGACCCCCACCTTGCTACAGTGATATGTTGAATTTAGGCCTACATGAAATATGCTGCTGCTCTTTGATGGCTTCTACAGAAAGTTCAGGACTGGCCTGTGGAGGCTGGAAATGACTGCAGGAAAAGAGCTCCCAGCAAAGCCCAGCAGAGCCCCTCACCAGCAGGTTGTGCTTTGTACAGAGGGGTAAAACACCTTCCCGTCCCTTAACATGTGTGGCCCCTCCCAGCTTACATGTAACTGGACCTGGTGGGTGCAGGTAACGGGAGATGCCATAGATCTGCTCAGATATCACATCTGAAGCCTGCCTGGGGATTCAGACCTCCTGAAGAGCAGTAGCTTCCTGCTCCAGGGAACCTGCAGTTTTGACTTAAGTTTCCTAAATTTTCTCTTGGTTTAATGAAGTTCTTTTAAAAAGTAGTAGATGTTTCTCCTCATTAATAGTAAGCACATGTAGCTCTCTGAGGTGCAGTTAGGAATGTCTGTCAAGCAAATGTGCATCTTTCCAGCTGAAGCCAACCTGGTTTGCCCTAGCTCCGGCCGTGGCCACCCTGCTGCACTGTTGGCAGGAGCCGTGGCAGTGATGGAAGGAGCAGGTGAGGAGGCCTGTCCTGGTGTGACCTCAGCCTTGCCTGGTTCAGCCCCACAGGCACTCCTTTCAGCCATGTCCTCCTGTTCCTCCTGTGACAGAAAGCTCTCCCAGGGCAATGTGAGGGTTACTGAACTTAGTTAGAAAAGTGGAATTTTGGAATGAAAGGTAGAAGGAAAGAAAAATTTTAAACTGTTCTCTTCCTTCCTTGGTTCCTGCAGCTTGTGTCTGGCACAGACAGGCACAGGGCTCTGCCAAGCCTGGATGTCCTGACCCACGCATGCAGGACCGTGCCCTTTTTCCCTGTTTTTGGGAGGGATGGGGTGTTCCCAGCGTGTGGGGGCAGTGTGGGCAGTGCTGCTTTAAACGGGGCCTCTGGATGGAGATGTGCCCTCCATAGAGCATCTCCTCCGCGTGGTTTTGTGTTACTTCCCCGCCTCGTGAATGCACTTAGATGTCCTGTATACATAATTAACCTCTCTGCTGTGCTGGCAGACACTTTTATTGAACTGCCCATCATGACTCCTAAGTATTTTCCTCGGAGGATTGTGCAGGTTCAGAGGGCAGAGAGCTGGAGGAAACGCGCATGAGGCTGAGTGACTCTTGGCAGTTATGGATGCAGCTTCCCTGATTTACAGCCTGCTCTAGGAGCAGGAATGTGCATTTGGGTCAAGAGGTGTCTCTGTGGTCAGGATGCCTTGTCATAAATCCAGGATGCTGAGCATCAGGATGCTGCTGACGGATCTGTCCCGATAATGCCCATAAAGTGCACGGGGCTGGCTGAGCACTCAGGCTGGCTAGTGTGAGCAGGTTCTGCCCACCCCAGCACTGCGGGCTCTGGCAGGGCTGTGCTCAGCTCCTCATCGTGTTTTCTGAGCTGCCTTTAAAAGGTGTGTGTGTGTGTCAAGGGGGAGAGAGGGCAGTGCTAAAGCTGTGACATTAACACAGCTCCTGTATTGCCTCCTTCTACTTGGGATTTTCCAAGCCGTGTGGGGCGAGTCTGGAGGAGACTCCGAGCACTGCCTCTCTGACTTTGAGCTGAGCTTGTGCAAAACTGCAGAGAAGGAACTTTCTGAAAGCCACATGTCCCTGGGCACATGCTGGGTGAACAGCTCTGGGGCTGTCAGGGGTTATCAGTGGTGCTGGGGGCACCAGCCCTTGGCCCTCAGCTGGGCACGCTTCAGGAGCAGCTCACAGGGACTGCTGAGCCCTGCTTCTCCTGAAAACCCAAGCCTTCCCTGCTGTCACTGCTGTGACATTTAGGAAACACAGGGCAGGGTTTCTTCTGTATAATGCACTGGGTGAACCTAACAGTGTCAGTGTCCGAGGGAAGTGTTCTGCAGCCCTTTGAAATGATTGCTGAGCTCAGCAGGAGTGCCTGACACCTGGGGGTGGCATGAAATCCAGCATGGTGGGGTGCCAGTGCTTGGGAACCCCCTCGGTCGGTCTGTCTCTCTGTCTGGCGGGGGAGAGAAGGGTGGGTGCAGAAAAGGTCAATTTTCAGCCGTTTTCCTTGTAAAAGCCTCAGTGCGTGCCCTTCTTGGAAACCTTTTGCTTGAGTGGTAACTTTCCCTGCTCCAGGTTTTTTAGGAGGTGGGGGCATGGTACGGAGGGCTGGTATCACCACAGTTTGACTTCCAGCCTGGAGGCTGAGCTGGCAGAAAGATGATAATTGGACAGAGACTCACCCCCCGTCTCACTTGCAGTGCCGAGGCTTGCCGTGCCCTGTGCCAAGGCAGCATTCCTGGGTTGTCGCAGACGTGTTTGGTGGCCTTTGGGGTTTGTTGTTATTTGCAGCACATCACCAGCCGCTCACCCAGAGAGCTCCTAATTGCAGCAGCGCTTGAGGAGGGGAAATGTTTTAACCCAAGCTTAGCTAACAGCAGGTTAATTTGTGCCCTGATCTTTGCAAAGAGAGAAACTTTTCAGTCCTGGAGCTTCTCTCCCCGCTCTGCGGTGTCACCCGATCTGCTCGCGCCAGCTCATTGTTGCTGTAAAAGCCGAGGGAAGTTTGGATTTGCCGGTGCCCAGTGCGCCAGATTTGTGAAGCATAAATGAGAAAACCTGCCCCGGCCTCCCTTTCCCATAAAGAGCTGCTCAGGTGGCTCAGCGTGGCAGGCTGCTGGGGGAAGGCGGAGGCGGCTGCTGCACCTGCTGATGCTTTGGCTCGGGCTGGTGGCACAGAGCTGCCGCGAATTCCCCCTGAGCTGCAAGCTGTTCGTGGCAGGAATGCCTCGCTCCGAGGAGCGCTCCTGCTACGACAACAAAGAGCTCTTTGATCCTTTCCATTTGGAGAACTTAAAACGAGAAAGCCAAACTACAATAAGACCAAGTTGGGTCATAAAAAGGAGAGCAGGAGCACCAAAGCGCTCCGGAGTGTAATTGTAGAGGCAGCAAATGCTTTGGCACTTAATTCTGCTTTAGTGTCAGTTCAACATGTTTCACGTTTAGGACTAGAGAGCCCCTCGCCAAATGCTCTGCACAAACAATCCGGGGCTGCTCCTTGGTGAGCTCGGAGCGCCCCTGGCCCAGCATGGCCCCCTCGGCTCTGCTGCCCTCAGCCACAGGCGGGCTGGAGCTGGCCCACGGTGCAGAAACCCTCGGGATACCCTTTACTGGAGGGTGAGCCTTGGGTGGGTGCTGCTGCTGTGATGCTGCTCTATAAAAACTCTGGCACCACTCAGGTCCCTGCCCTGGCACGGGGCAGTGACCCACAGCCACCGGGGCTGCTCCCAGCCCTTGTTCCAGGAGCCGCTCTGCTGGAGCCAGCCCTTGGTGCTGCTCAGGCTGTGCTTTCCCTTCGCTCTGCCAGGGCCACGCCCCAGAGGTTTCCCTGGAGGGTGGCATTTAGATCAGGCATCTTATAAGGCATTTATCAGAAATTTGGCTAACAGATACCACATCTTCCCAAAGCTGTTGGGGGCTGTTTAAAGAAAAAAATGCTCTGAATTATTTCTTTGCAAAGAACTGACCTGCAAGGTGGCACGGCCTCGTTGCATGGCCAGGCTGCAGCCCCTGGGCCAACACCAGCAATTTGGTGGTGGCTGGTCCCAGGTGCTGCCTTGCAGAGAGCCTTTGCAGGAGCAGGGTTGTGCCTCTGCTGCGTCCTGCTCTGAGCAGGGAGCATGCCTGGAGCTGCTGCCAGTGGGAGGGTGAGGGTAAAAGGCAGGAGCACACACATGGAGCACGTGAAGCCCTCGCTCCTGCCCTGGGAGGGGACAGGGATGTGGGGCTGGGTGTGGGACCTCTCTGTCGTGTGGCCAGACCATCACTCTGGGCCAGGCAGCCCCTGTACAGCTCTGGGGCTTTCAAGAACTTCTTCATTGTAAAGAATCAGTCGAAAACATAAAGCTCCATGTTCTGGCGGGTGAGTGCTCTGCAGGGTGCACCCCTGCCAGCGCACTGTGTATGAAATGTGCCTTGGCAGCAGCTCCTGGCTGGCGTTGGTGACGGAGGGGGCAGCCCTGGGTCGTTCGCACCCCAAGCTCCTGGGGAAGGGTGAGCCCGTGGCTGGAGCAGGGAGTGATGCTTGGCCAAAGCTGTCTCTCTTTCCTCTTTCACCCCCTCTCTTCGGAGGAGAGAGGGGATGGCTGACAGACCCAAGGAGTGATTGGCTATGGCTTAAATAGGGAACTGGTTAAATTTTAAGTGTTGGGCACCTGATGCTAAAAATTATTGAAAACCCTTACAAATTGATTTTTCCCCTAATAGATTGCTGTGGGTACAGCTCTTCATGGTGTAGGTAACTTGTGTGAATGATTTATCCTGTTGGGGATTACAAGGGAAGCTGTAAAATGATCTTGTCAGTATTTGAAAATCATTTGTGTGTCTGTGACGTGTCTTAGCACATACAGGAATGCTCTGCTTGGGGAAGTGAGGTCCTTATCCTGATTTATCTCTAGGTACTTGTAATGTTGCTGTAATTTCATGTTATCAAACCATTTAGCTCTTCCTCTTCCAGAACAAAGTTATTTTATCTCATGCTCCTTGTTTACTTCAAATTAGCCCTGAGGTTGGCCTGAAGTTGCACCTTGTTATTCCTCCACCTCCTGTCTCCGTCTTAGGCTCTGTTGGCAGATTTGAAGGTATAAGTAAATACTTTTTTGTTATTAATAGAATAAGTTCCCCCTCCTACACACATGTTTTCTTTTCATTCCAGTCTTCATTTTCCGTGAAAAACTGACATTGCAGTACAAGCGGAAACCTCCCAAATTGCATGAAAAAGCCTTAATTCTCCTAGCAACAAGGTCAGGGCTCAAATCCAGTCCCTTTCCCTGAGCGTGGGGGGAACAACCCTTCCAATTACCTGCTCCCCCTGCGGTATGGATCCGGTCGGTTCACAGGCACCTGGGTTTGGGTGGATTTGAATCTCAGCCGTGGTATTGTTTAAAAATTCTCCACTCACTGGGAAAGGGTTTGTAGTGGGCTGAGCCCTGAGAAACCTGGAGCTGGTTTTATGGCTTCCCATTGAAATCTGGTGGAACCCTGTGGTGTTGACTGATTTCCCCCATTGCCACTCATGTGGCTTTGATCAAACCCAGGACTTGGAGAATGACACCCCCAGGAACTGGAACCACTGAGCTTTGCCCAGTTCTGCTGTTCATTAAAGCATTTGTGAGCTTCCAGTTGTGGATGGTAAAATGAGGACCTTTGTGCCTATCCAGGATGGAGACTGCTGGTTCTGTGGCAGACCCCTGTACAGGTCCTGGATTAGCTGAGTTGTTGCAAAAGTTGCCAGAATTTCCTTTGCCCTCTTAATGAGACCTTCCCTGGTGCCGAAAGCCTCGAGGCAGGAGGGTGCAGTGCTGACTTAGGGCAAACTTCACCTTCTGTCCCACGGATGGAACTGAAGCTCTGCCAAAGGCATTAAGTCCTGGAGGAATGGCTGGTCCTGGGAGCTGGTGCTGGACAGCCCATCCTGGCTTTCCTCTGTTGCTGCCCGTGTGCCTCCAGCCTGGGTTACCTGGGTGCCTGATGGTTCCCCTCTCGTGGGTATTCAGGGCTCAGGGGTGCAGGGAAGCCTGTGCAGCACAGCCCAGAGGGGCTCCCTCCTGTTCCATGGTCCCCTGCCCTTCCCACAAACTGCAGCAAACTCCACAGTGGTTGTGCAGCACCAGGGGTGGCTCCCCTGGAGGGGCTGTCCTTGGGGAAGGGATGGGGACCATGCAGGGCTCGGCTCCTCGCCCCAGTGTCGTGCCCAGAGGAGCCCCTGAGCAGAGCTGGGGCTGGGGGCTGAGCAGCTCACGCTGCTGCAACTTTCCTGTCCCCCCTGGGACATGATGGCTGAAGTGGCTAAAGACTGAGAGGGTCTGACAGTGTTTAGTTTAGGAGGGGAGAGTTTAATAGTAGCATATGTAGGCCTGCAGTTCTGAAAAACTCATTTGATTTCAGTGGGAAGCTGAACAGGGCTGTTATGGAAATCCCTCCTTTGGCTTTGCTGAGCACTAAATGAAGTCCTGTGTGATGGTTCACACCTACTTATCCTGTATCTATTCCTTAATATCTTCTGATGCATAAGTCAAAGTGCCGGTGCACATGACACGTGACATTCTAGGTGCAGCACCAGTAACTCAGCAGTTACAGGAGAAAACGTGTTCTGGCAGAAGGTTATGGGTGAGAATTTCCTCTGTGCTGAAGGACTTGAAGATGCTGTTGTGTGATGCTGTCACTCCCTCCAGTGCTGTGTGTGCTGTGTGAGAGTCCTGAATGCAGAGATCCGTGTTCTGCTGTGTTCACAGCCTGGTGCTGGGTGTGGTAGCCTTGATCTCCAGGCTGAGCTGAGCCCAGTTTGCCAAAATCTTAAGCCAGTGGCTCCATGGGGAAAGGAGTCCCAGGGAGGTGGGCATTTAGCTGTGGGGTGAATGGTCATGGTCAGAAACCTCCAGTTCAGTGCTAATCCTGGCTCCCTCTGCGAGGAGGAAAATACTTCAGGGATGTGGCTTTCTCAGCCAGCTCCGGGAGCTCTGGGTGGCTGCTTTCAGTCTGAGATGGAGGGGCTGCCAAAGGGGAAGGGCCAAGCCCCCTGTGCCACCAGAAATTAAACCCTCTTCCAAACAAACCCCCCCCCCCCAGGAGAGCAGAGCTGTAAAACCAGGCACTGGCCCGTCCCCTCTCCGTCAGCAGCACTGGGGTGGCTGAGAACTCACTGCCACGTGTTGCCCCAGCCACAGTGGCATCGGGGTGCCAGGGGGATGCCATCCCATCTGGGAACCATTCCGGGGTGGGAACAGCCCGTTCCCCTGCTGATGTCACTCAGGGTTGGGAGTCAGAGCCGAGCCTGGGGTGTGCAACACCTCTCCAAAATAACCTCTGACTTCAGGGCCCTCCAGGGTCCCAGGGACCGGAGTGCGGCCGGGGACCTCAGCGGCTCCAGCACCTCCCTGGCTCTGCCCTGGAGCACCACGTGTGGTCCATCTGCCAGGGGCTGCACTGGGATGAGGTGGGGCAGGGTTTTCAAACTGCTGTGGAGGCTTAGACTGAGGCTTGTAATGATTTTAGTGGGATTTGGGTAGTTGTGTGTGCAAGCCCATAAGGTATTTCAGAAAACATCAGCAGTGAGGGGTGGAAGGGGAAATGCTGTTGTTTGGGCCGTATGAGATTCTGGGTTTGGGTTTTTTCTGACTAAGCATGATGTTTCCCTGGCACAAGTTCAATTCATCCTCTTTCCCTAATGGAAAAAAGCAAAGCTGTATGTCTTGCTTTGCTTGCAGTTGAAGGCACTGGACTGGATAAACGTAACTGTTGTCTTTGAAAAATTTTTCTCCCCTTGGATAAGAGCATTAAAAAAAAGAAATTATGACCTCACGCTTTCATGCTTAAAAAAAAAAAAAAATTCAATTTCAGCTGATGCTTATTATGGCTCTTATTAACAATGTTTGAACCAAAAAAGAGGTCCAGATGTGATGATTTTATTTATGCCAAATTGCGTTTTGGTCACTGAGCTTGCATTTGGATAATTTATTTTTTCTTTTTTTTTTTTTTTTTTTTCCTTTTTCAGCCTGATGGCACCAGTAAGGAGTGTGTCTTCATTGAAAAAGTCCTGGAAAACAACTACACGGCACTGATGTCTGCAAAATATTCAGGCTGGTATGTTGGATTCACCAAAAAAGGGAGGCCACGGAAAGGGCCCAAGACCCGGGAAAATCAGCAAGATGTACATTTTATGAAGAGATACCCAAAGGGGCAAATGGAGATACAGAAACCTTTCAAGTACACAACAGTCACCAAGAGGACTAAGAGAATACGACCCACCAACCCCAGCTAAAACCAGACAAAAACAGTGTCACAATAAGGAATCACAAAAAGAAAAAAAAAAAAAAAAAACTGCACCAGAGGAATATTTTTACATTAAAAATAAGGAAGAAGTTCTATTTTTGTACATTGTGTTTAAAAAAAATAAAAATAAAAAAAATTAATAAAAGACTAGGTGGCAAATGCTGGGGAAGGCTGTTCGGGATTTATTGTGACTTGAAAAATGAAATGAACTGCTCTATTTAAATTGACTTCTTGTTGTTGATGACACACAGGTGCTTATTTTGCTTTTTTGGAAAGGACAACTTTTCAAGCATATCCCCAGAGGGAAAAAAAAAGAAAAAAGAATTATTAAAAATAAATAAATAAAACCAAAGAAAACCAAAGGTCTTTCCCAAAGTTACTGAGACCCTGCCCCGCCAAGTGCCGGTTTGCAGTAATCTATTTATTGCCTGCTGCCCCCCGGCCAGGACAGGCAGTGGGAGCTGCAGGGAGTGAGGCCCGTGGAGCTCTCGGCGCATCGATCCTCTGTAACCTTCCTGACGACATAGGGAGTCACGGCTCCGTGATCCTGCATCCTGCTCACTTCTGGAGAATGCTGCTAACTACATTCAAGTGACTACAAGATGACCTAGTACACCAATGATAAGGGAATATTTTAAAACCAGCTATATTATATATATTATATATATATAAGCTATTTATTTCACCTCTCTGTATATTGCAGTTCCATGAACCAAGTATTACTGCCTCAACAATTAAAAAAAAATTATTTAAAACATCTGTACATATTTTTGCTGTTCACACTTCTTTCCCCTCCCTGAGTAGTGTCTTTTTAATGCATATTTATCCTTTATGCGAGGCCAGCAGGAAATGCTCAGGGTAGTTTCCCCACTATAAACTTCATTGCTGATTCTGTAGTTCCTCCTATTCCTTAATACCATCTTCCTCTTCCTCCCTGGTTGTTCTCACAAGGAAGATTCCCAGTGGGGTGATGGTGGGCTGAGGGTGAGGGAATCCACACCGCTGTTTTTCAAGAGCAGCACGTTTGATACTTTTCAGTCCGAGGAATATTTCCTAAAGCTGAGGCCAAGCAGAAAGTGAACTGGAAAATGAGTATCTGACTGCATTAACACGTGCTTATGTGTGGCTTGTGTTTCCTTCACTGGGGGCTTTAGAGGGGCTCTTGCTTTCAGCTGTTTAATTCAATATTGGGCCTTTTAAATTTGCCCTCAGCTGGACAAATCCGTCTCCTGCATGGTTCACCCAGCCCATCCAGTGACTTGCTTCCCTGGTCAGTCCAGCTGCCTTTCCTCCCAGGAATTCTGCACAGGATATGGGAGGTGTGAAGTGCCCCACAAGCAGAAAGTGGGGAAAAGAAGCAAGATGAAATAACCGACCTCAGATTTTAGCTGGAATGGCAACGGAGCCCAAGTGGAGTTTTAAGAAGCTCACTTGGCTGTTCCTTCTCTCTGTGTGCAGACATGGCTGCACTCCCTGGTTACAGCCAGGGCTGGAAATGCTCAAAGCCGCTAGGAAAGCTTTTTCTTGTTAATCAGGAGAATGACTCTCCCCAGAACAAGCTTTCCCAAGATAACTTTGAGAGCTGCAGCCAAATCCTGCAGATCAAAGCTGTTTGGGAGATGGTGCAGATAAGCATGCAAGCTTGAGGATGCTTATCTGAACCAATCTCCAAACCTTGCAAGCCTAGAGAAAAATGAGCAGTGCTAAGCAGGGTCACTCCATGCTGCTTCAGGAGAAGCTGGGCAGCTGCGCAGGTGATGCCTCACCCCCAGCTAAGCACAGGACGTCACTCAACAGCCCCTGTCCCAGTGGATTACTGGGAGCTGCTCTCCTGGTGCACCTGGAGACAGGCACAAAAGCAGGACCCAGTGGTGGAATTGGTTGGTGGGGGCTGGAAGGCTTTGCCAGCTTTGTCTTCAGATTGATTCATGTGGGAAGGATTTGGGGAAAGTTCAGAGGAGTGCTGGGGTGGAGGACTGGGAGCAGCTGGAGATTTGCTATATTAGTACCTCCAAGAGGAGACACCCAGTTGATTTCCAGAGTGAGAAATATTTTATGGGTGCCTTTTTTCTCCTTGAAATATTGCCATGGCCCATGGCCCACGGCCCTGATGGTTTCACTGTTAGAACGACAGGGCTTGTTTGCCATTGGAGAAGTTCAAAGGGGTGGGAGCAGTAAAGGCTGGAGAAGTCTGGGCAGAAGGGATCTGCTCTGAGGCTGGGAGCAACCAGGGAGGATCTGCTGCCTGTCCCACAATGCCCACTGAGTTTGGAGACTGGCACATGGGAGTGAGGAGCTGTGCAATAGTTGGGGCCTCTGTCCCTCGTGTCATTGGTTTACAAGAGTGTTTCCTGGACAGCAATGGGACAGGTTCCTCAGGCTGTGAAAAGTCTGTGTGGTGAGGAGATCTGATGCTCACCTGGATTAGGTGACGCTGGAGGGATTTGTTGGCTAATGGTGCACATTAAGCGTTTGTGTTTGAACATCTGCTTTCAGGCTTTATTAACAACAAAAGCAGGGGCAAAGATGAGAAGAATTCACACCAGATCCCCTTCAGAGGACCTTCACGTTGGACAGAAGGGTGCTCTGGGTAGGAGACGTTCAAGGAATGAGCACAAATAGGGGAAATCCATCCCATGCCCAGTGAGGGACAGCCCTGTGCTTGGGGCAGGCCCAGGGTGCTCCTGCCCTGGGCCGTGCTCGGGGCTCAGGCCACGGGCTGGTTGTAGGTGGCTGTCAACAGTCCCACTGGACAGGTCCCTCTCTGGCCTCCAGACCAGAGAAGTAACTCATCTGTCGTGTTTAACCTCATTTTGTCCTTTCAAAAAGTCTTCGGTCGCCCTGAATAGGAGCTGAGATTTCCCATGTAGGCTATTACATTTGATTTACTTTATAATTGTAGATTGTTAATGAGGATTTAATTGCTATTGTGGGATTCTCCTCAAGAGCGAGGGACGAAACATGAGTGATGGCATTCATGTGTACGGAGCTCTGGGTGGGCACGCTTTAACCAGTGCTCTGCTTGACTGGCTTTAATAAAAGCGTATTGGAGCCGCTGCCTCAGAAGCACTGCTGGGCTTGTCACAGTGTTTCCATAGCTGAGATCGGAGAGAGGCACCGTGGGATAACACCAGGCTTGGCTTTGTTGGGTGCAGCAGCCACTGAGACCAAGAGGAAAACTTGGTGGGTCCAAGGAAGTTTCTTGAGCGTGTTGCACAAACCAGAGCTGTTTGGTGAGACCTTCTGAGTGGGGCAATCTCCCCTGCTGTCCCTGTGAGGGTGAAGGGTCAGTGGTCACAGCTCAGCTAGGCTCAATGTCTGGTCCAAGTAGGGCAAACCCTTCACCATGGTGCTGTTGTGCCCTGCCTGAGGCTTACCACTGGCCAAGAGGACAAAGAGTGTCCTGGTCCCCGTGCAAGGTGTCTTCCAGCCCCCTGCCAAGCTGCCCTGGCCCACAGAGCTGTCAGTGGAGCAGGTGACTGGGTTCACATCCCTGTAGCTGGAACCCCAAAGTTGGTGTGGTCTTTCCTGCTCAACAGCAGAGTTGTTCCATTCTGTGTTGATGCAAACACGGGTGCCATGGCAGGCTCTGACCTGGAGCACCCCAGCAGAGCCTGATCCGCCCCTCTCGGCCAGCAGCTGCCTTTTGGCAACACTCCCTGCACAGCCCCGAGCCCTGCTCAGTCACACTCATCCAACAGAGGGAAAAGGGTCACACAAAGCAGGGGTGTCCCCCAGGAAAACAGCTTTTCTCTGCTGTCCACTCTCAAGGCATTGCACATCGTGGTTTGTGTCTGCTGCTAGGCAGAGCAGGTATATTCCTATGCATAATTTCCTGGTGCTGTGCCAAAGGGTGGAAGTTTATACTTAAGATTCACAACAGCTGTTTAAAGTGCCTATGTCTCGTGCCAGCCATACCACCTGAATGGCCAAGGGATATATATAAAACTTCAATTATTTTTTGAATGTTTGTTGTTATTCATTTGGAGACAGATGAGAGGAGATTCCTCACAAATGATGTAACCTATGTAGACTGTTATTTCCAACAGTGTGAGCTGAAAAATTAGGGAGGAAAAACCAGGTCAAACTGAAACTTTTCTTTTTTTTTCTTTTTAAGTGAGACAAAGTACTGAGTGGAGTGATTTGGGTTTACCAGAGACATTTAATTCACCCTATTAAGGATTTCTTTAATTTCTTTAAATACATGTGATTTCATAGGGGAAAAAAGAGAAATAGAAGCTTCACTTTGAAAGTAGAAAACAATTATGTGATGTGTAAGAAAGTCTCCCCTGCCTATTTGTCAGTTGAAACTGATTTGAGCCCCCCACTGAAACGTCAATCCTATGGCAGTTTGCTGTTTCTTTGGCAAAAGCTTCCTCTCTCCACTCACTGAGGTCCTGGATGGAACCTTTTCCAGAGCCCAAGCCTTCTCCCTGTCCTACCCATTCGTGCTGCCCTCCTTCTGCCCCCCCCTTTTATTAGAGGCTGAATCCTGGCTGATGGGGACAAAGCTCAGGACACAGTTTCCTTCTCCTGTGGCATTTTAAGCTTGCAGTGCCTGTGTTAAGGTGCCAGCCCAAGGAGATCCACACTGTGAGCATCCTCCACAGAGTCCCTGTCCCTCAGCAAGGTCTGGCACATACTGAGGGCTCCGTGGCCATCAAGGCCTGTGAATTTAGTGGTTACTGACACAGATGAGCCAAGCTGTGAGCTCTGGGCTGGTGGTGACCAGTCCCTGACTGTGTTTGTTGTGGGTGGGACTCGTTTCTACTCAGAAAATTATGGAAAGTTTAGACCAACCGGTACAGCGTGAAGGTGGCTGACACCTGCCTGGGCAAGGGCTGATTCCCAGTTTTGGAGCAGACTAAAGGGTAACTGTCTGCACATCCCTGTGGCTGCCAGGCTGGAGGACCCGTGGCTGAGCCACAGGAAGCAGAACTGAGTTATGCTAGCCTTGGAAAACAACCGGTTGAGTTTCCCAAGCCACATCAAACCCATCTAAAGAGAGATGAATTGGTCTGCTCAGGCCTAAAGGATAGAAAACACTGCCTTTGTTTTGAAAAAAACAACCGCAGCGGCCAGGAATAACAGAAGACGTAACCGCACCAAAGCCTCTGATGGGAGTTTCCTCCTCGGTTAAGCAGCGCAGGCATCCCGAGGCTCGCGGTGTGTTCTGAGGGATGTCCTGGATGCAGGACAGCATGACCCAGCTGGGGGGGAAGCACTGCAGGTGATGCTGACATTCCCCTTCCCAGCTGAGGGCTTGTTCCTCCCTTGGGATGTGTTTTCAGCTGCTTGTGCAATCCCAGTCTTGGAAGGGCCGTTTATTTCTGCCGAAGAGGGAATTCTGAACCTGCTTATGCCCCGGGTGAATGCAATGAGCTATGGTAACCATGGGAGAAATTTGTAATTGGGAAATTTCACCCTAAAACTTTGCAGCTTGGGGATCCAGAGACATGTGCCCATTTTGGGGTACACCACTATCACTGCCCAGGAGAGAGGTGCCACCAGCAGCTCTGGCATGGGTGGAGCAGCGAGGGTGAAGGGAAAGGCTGGCCCAGAGTGTTGTGAGGTTGTGCAGAGTCAGCTGGGAGCAGCCCCTGTGGTGGCTGGTTTGGAGCAGAGCCCGCCATGGCCAGCTGGGAGGTGACCACAGCACGGGCCTGGAGCTGCTGCCGGCCAGAGGGATTTGTGTGCAAGGCTGGAGGGAGCGGCGTCAGGAACCAGGGGAAGGCAATGGTGTGCGATGGATGGGCCGTGGCCCAGCCAGCCGGGCCTGAGTTCCTGGGAGGTAGCACATGTTACTTTGATCAGATGATCGGATTTGCATGAATCAGAATGTAAAAATCTTGGCTGGGGTTTACAAAGGAGTCTAGAGAAATGAGCTGCCTCTTTATCTATGTATCTGACACGAGCACAGAGTGAAAACCCTTCCACTCCTTGGTGGGACCATTTTCCAAGGAGAGACAGAAGAGCTCAGATGTTGTTTACAGCCATGGCAGGCTTTTGGGCTGTGATCATCTCTGCTCCAGAGCTTTCAAAAGGATAAAATGAGCCTCCTATTATAAGGACCGAAAATAATCCTAAATGAATAACACACATGCAGCTTTCACAGGCACACATTTCTGAGCCATTGGAAATGTTGGCACATGCAAACAAACAAAAACACATGTCCCAGGCCTCTGGTTTTCATAGATTTCTGCATGCCATGACATTTGGGGGGGTGGCATTGCCAAGAGCTAACGAACCAGATTCCCAGGCTTGACTTGCAGAGCTGGCTCGGTGACACAGGGGAGGCCTTTGGTCTGGGGACAGGCTCTGGGGACCACAGCTCCACAGGAGAGCCTGCAAGGGGTGCCTGTGCTTGGGGGGACAGGGCAGCGGGGAGGGGCAAGGTGGGCAGCGGGGAGGCTCCAGAGAAAGGTATGCAATGGGGAGGCTCTGGAGCAAGGTTTAAAATCGGGAGGCTCTGGAGCAAGGTGTGCAATGGGGAGGCTCTCTAGAAGCACCCTGAGACCAGGGATCTGCACTCAACTCCCCTGGAAGGCAAAGAGGTGGCAGAGAGCAATTGCTTGGAAGCCCACAGCTGACAGCAGTGCCTAAAGCACTCTCTGGAGAGAAGGTCTGGGTGAGCTGCATGTCTGTGACTCCATCTGATCTTAAAGTTGCCATGACAGTGACATTGCCAATCACCATCAGAGCCAGCACCAGCCTCTGGGGACCCCGAGGGTGAGGGATAGGGACCCTGCATCTGCCCAGAGCTGGCAGAGAGCTGGGCTTGTGCAGGCTGTGCCCTGCAGAGCAGCTGGGTGCTCGCACAGCTCGTGTGCACCATCCGTCTGCCTGCCTGCCTGCCTGCCTGTCTGGATTCCTTGGGAAAGGTAAAACACCGTTTCCTGCAGGGTCAGATATTTTGGAGGGGGAAGAAAGCAATTTGTGGCTGTGTTGTCTGCCTGATCAAAAGTGTTACCGGACTGAGATACACAATGTGCACTCTTTAAACCGGTCCCAATTAGCCCCTCTTGCTAATGCTGCGTTTCATTCCTGGGAGACTGCACTGGGAGAGCTGTTATGACTTTGTGATTGTGCACATACCTTTATGTGCTTTCATTCTTAATCCCCTTTTTGCAGAAGCCAAAAGGTCTTCCAGCCAAAAAGGAAATCAAAACCTTTTGTTGGCTGCTTCATAAGAATTAAGGGTGGGATGAAGGTTGTAGCAGGATCTTAATTAGCCATTGTAAATAACGAGAGCGGCAGTGCCTGCAACCATATACCACCTTGGGTTGAGATATTGTCAGACCACACAAAGCTAGGTGAATGGGCAGCACAATGGCAGATAAAATTCACCCCTGATAACTGCAAGGCAAGGCATGGCAAGGAATAATTCGAGCTGTGCCTGCACTCTGTCGGGTTCCACGTTAATTGTAATCATTTACACTCACAAAACGAGCGCAATCACAGCCACTCTGGGGTCTTTTTTCCTCTTTGCTGTTGTGAGAGTAAAACAAAATATGAGGATGGTTAAAGAGAGGGATGTAAAATATTCCCTAATTCCTGTCTGCTCACAGCACAGATCCGGAGGGGACCCTTGCTAACACGCCGAGCTTCTCTCTGGATATCTGATCTCAAAAGGGGATATAGTGGAAATAATAAGTGTTCAGAGGCTGACAATGAAAATACTTAGAGGCCTGGTGAGGGAATGCTTTATGTAGGTATTGAAAGGACTGTGCCTGCTTCATTTAGAGACAGGAAAGTAATGAATAGTCTAGACTGCAGAGAAAGTAAATTGGGATCTCCCACTCACCTGCTCTCCCAACACAGAGAAATTCAATGAAAGGCAGCAAACGTCAAGACTGCTGAAAGAGAGCGGTTCTTGACTTGGGGAAAATTAACATGTAGCATGGAAAGTAAGCTTTGGGATCAGACAGCGGGAGCCCGGAGACCAGCCTCGGAGGGGCAGGGCAGCACACCCCCTTACAGACTGGTGCTTCACCCATCCCACCCAGTGAAAACTGCTGGGGTTCAACTTTGTTTCATCCATGTTAAATAGCTCTGGACAAAGAATGAAATAACCCCACATGTGCTCTGAGTCCCTACCCTGTCCTGTGTCACAGAGGGCTGTTGTTCTCACACTCCTGTGCTGGCTGAAGGAGCAGCAAAGATGCTGCCTACAAGTGGCTTCATAGGATGCTTGTAGGGTCCATCCTTGGTCTTTTATGTTTCCACCCCCACAAGAAGCTCCACAGGCACCTCTTTCCAAGGACACCTTTGCCCATGTGGCAACCCTGGTTGCAAACCCTACCTTGCCTTTTCTCTCAGTGCTTTTTGGATTCCAGAGTCCTTCCTGTGTCACAGAGGGAACATCCCATCTGCTCACCACCGAGACAGTGCCAGTGTGGGGTGTGGCAGGGATGTATGGCCATGTGTTGTGTGGAGTTGGAGAGGAGAACTGTCCTACCCCTTCACAGGGCGCCCCAGAGCTTGTCCAGCCCTCGCTGCCTTTCACATCAGCCAGCCAGACAACTAAGCACAAGTGGTCCCATTCTGGAGGTGGAGAAGTTGGGATTACTCATCTGTTCTTGAACATGGCAAGTTTTGCCCTCTGTGTTTCGCAGCCTGATCCTACAAGCTCCTCACATACATTCGGGCTGAGATCTTTTGGTGCCCGGAGGATTTGGGTGTTCAAGTCCCATCCATTTGGCACCTCGCAGCCAGATCTCTCCCGTGATTTCAGGAGGAGATCCATGCACACGGCAGGCCCTTTGCTCCAGGAATCTAAACGGCTGCATGGCATGGTTTGCTGGGAAGCACCACAAACAGCTGCTGGGTGGGAGGCGAGGCTGGCTCCGGGGGCTCTGGGGCCCTGCAGTGGCTGGGTGTCCTCTCCAGGAGCAGGGCTGGGCAGCCCAGCTGCGGGCCCAGCTGCGGGCGCTGCCGGCAGACGCTGCCCTGGGTGGTCTGAAGGCGGCCCAAGGTGCCCTAATCTACCATCTGCTGCCGCAGCCAAGTGATTCAGGGCTGGATGTTTGCTTCGTACCTCTGAAAGGTGTGAACCCAGACCGCGGCCTGCTTTGAGAGAAGACAATGAAGGCAAGACGCTCACACTTTCCAGGTGGATCCTCCAAACATGGGGTGCCTTCGCTCCACCTGCCACCAACTCAGCCACAAAGCTGGCAAAGTCCTTCTCTCTCCCAGGGCATCACTCTCCAAATGCTTGGAGCACGCCAGATACCACGGGCAGCTGCCAGCCACCTCGGGAGGCAGGGATCGCCTGCAGGAGGTGACTGACTTGGCAAAGAGACCCAAACCCTGCCCTTGGGTGGAATTCATGACATGTAAATTTATAGGTGACTTCTGTGTAGCGAGGGAGCAGAGGTGGAGTGAATATCTTACGGCTGTGCTTCATTAAACACCTTTCCACCCGAGCCAAGAGGTTCCGACACCAGAACAGCAATCAAAGCCTCTCCTGGCAGCTTCACAGCCACAGGGAAAAGGGCCACGCTGTCCCTGGGACACAGACAACAAGCTCCAGGGTGGGTTTGGCAGTGAGCAGAGGCGAGCAATGACACCTGAAGCAGCCCTGCTGGTGGGGTCTGTCCTCCTCAAAGAGGTCAGAAAATCATTGCTCTGGGAGAAATTACCCCAAGTCCTTGAAAATGCCAGAAAAAAAATGGATCATAGGAGCGTGCAGAGATGAAAATTAGCAAAAGTCATTCAGTTTCCAGAGAAGTGGCGGTGAGTGCAGGTGAAAATGTGACTGTGGCTGGAGGTTAGAGAATCAGGGCAGGGCTGTGCCTCTGTCTGCTGGCAAATATCTGCACTGGAGCATTTTGTTTCATGATCTGCTTGTGGGGGTGTATTATCAGCTTCACATCTCTCAGGCAACTTCTCTGCTGTTTGAAAGGTGTTGCTGGTTCCAGACCAGGAAGTGCCTCTTCCTGGAGGGCACAGGGACACCTGCTAGAGGTGTTGGGTGTGCTGGGACGATGGAGGGGAAAATGTGAGCACCCACCTGCATGGAGGGCCTGCGGTGGGGTCCCTTGCCCTGCTGTGTTTCAAACACATGCACTCGGTGTCCTGCAGTGATATCAGGGGTAAATTGAGTCAATTATCTCCCACCATCTCTGTTGAAAGTGGTACTTAATCCTTTCCTTTAAACCTTTTATCTGACATTAAATGGTCATTAGTTTAAAAGAATAAAGTTAAGCTGACTCACTTTCCAGCTGGAAAAACCTTTATAACTGCAGTAAAAATGCACCGAGGGCATGTACTGATAACATTGTTTTAGGGAACAAACAAAAACCCACCAGTTTTGTATTCATTATTTTTCTGGGTAAATGAATTAAACAAACAGGATCACTGGTTTGTAACTTGTGGGCACATTATTGTGTTTACTATGAGACCTTCCTGGAAATTTCCTGAGTTAGAAGAAACATTTAAATTACAACCAGCCACACATTTCGGGTGGGAATCTTTCCCAGTCATAAATAATAAGGAAGTCTTTAGGCTGATGAGGGGGAATTCAGATTCATCTCCCCAATGTTTTCAGTCAAACCCAGGAACCCAAGACCCTGCTGCTCTTGGAGTGGGGAGGGATGCTGGTGGGGGTGCAGGGATCGTTGCTCAGGGTGCAGTGGTGAAAGCAAGAGAGCCGGCTCACCTGCCTGTCCTGCACTTGTTAGCTGTTTGCATCACTAAGGAACGAGTCTCTGCTCTTGGTTGGGCACTTATACCTACCCTCAACACCTACACCCAACACCCACACCCAGCACCCACACCTACACTGTAGCACCCTGGAAGAGCTCAGGTTTTCTCCTAGGACTTCTCTGGCTGGGATGTGTCCCAGAATCACAGACTGGTTCAGGTCAGAAGGGACCTTAAATCCCATCCCACCCCTGCCCTGGGCAGGGACACCTTCCACCATCCCAGGTTCCTCCAAGCCCTGTCCAACCTGGCCTTGGGCACTGCCAGGGATCCAGGGGCAGCCACAGCTGCTCTGGGTACCCTGTGCCAGGGCCTGCCCACCCTCACAGGGAAGAATTTCCTCCTTATATCCAATCTAATCCTGCCCTCTGGCAGTGGGAAGCCATTCAAAGGAACAGGGAGGGAGCTGGGCTTGGTGGGAGCTGCTGGGAGAGCCAGCAGCCCTTTCTGCTCTGGCCATGGTGTGACCCAGGCAGGGATGGGGGTGCAGCTGGAGAAGCTCCCACCCCACCGTGCACCAGTGACCACTGGCCTGGGGCACACAGGGACACCCTCACTTGTTCCTGGTCCTGGCACCACCTCAGGGGACACCTTCGCCAAGGCTATGGTGAGCCTGGGGTTGGACTGGGATGATTAAACAAGGACTAAACATTAAATCAGGAATCAGCTAGGGGTCTGGTGAAATATGACTGGGAATTTTGTCCTTTGTGCCTTGAAAAGTACAGCTAAAGGAAAAGGATTAAATTTTGCATTTTTCAACCAGGTTGATTTTTTTTTTTCTTGGAAAGTTCTTTGTCTTTTTCCAGCCTGGAAACAAAGTCTAGAAATATTGAAATGTGAAAAGAATGCATTTCAGGTCCCAGGTTTTCTGCTTTTGACAAAAATACAGGCTTCTTTCGATGCAAAATTTTTGCTTAGCTGTGAATGTGTGGAGATTTCCAGTCAGCTCTGATATTGATTATTCAGTTCTTAAGTTTTGAAATGGCAATGTTGAATTTTCCCATGGTTAGCAGTGCAGCGCCAGGCCCTCTCCTCCTGCCCCCAGCCCTGTGTCACCCACGGCAGGGCAGCACTGAGCCAGAGCAGGGGACGAGAGGAGGGCAGCTGCTCGGTGAATCAGGGCCATGTTGACATGGCCAGTCCAGCTCTTGCCATCCAAGTGTTTCTGAGCAGTTTGTATCCGAAGCCCCAGAGCAAGGTGTGCTGTGACTCCTTCCCAGGATCCGTGCACTCAGTGCAGAAGCAATCCTGCTCCTTGTTTAATTTACTGCTAAATTGTAGACTGTGTGGTCTGTGAGCCACTGCATTGCTGCTGCTGAATTTACATGGCAGGGATAAAGTTCCTGCAGTGAAAACCCTCCCATGGTTGTGGGAGCTCAACCGTGCCCCACAAGGTCCTGCTGGCTTCGGGGAAGGTTTGTCACCAGGTAAATGAAGGGGAAGTGACTCCAACCTTTAGGCCTGGGTCTGTTTTTACATGTGGACACTTTATTAACAAGCCACACGACCCAGCTGTGGCTGCCCCATTAATGTTGGGCGAGTGGATTATTTGCACTCGTTTGCACATTTTGCTTGTGCTGGCAGGGATCCCTCCCTTGCGACCTGCTCTGCTTCGTTTGCCATAGCCAGGGAGCTGGCAGGACCAGAGGCTGGTGGAGCTCCGTGTGCTTCCCGTGTGCAGGTGATGTGGCAGTAACAGCAGCAAAGCTCAGCAGCCCCCGGCCCTGCTGCTGCTGCTGCAGCCGGGCTCTCCACGTCACACGGGGATTATTTGGGCTGTGCTTTCTGGGGCTGGAGGTTTGTCCAGCATTTAGCACACCAGGGGCTTTGCATGAGAAAATCCATCGTAACTAAAGGGCAGGACAAAGCACGACAGAAATGACACGGAGCAGGAGCCCCTTCTCTGTGCACAAGAGCTGCTGTGAGAGGCTCCTGTTTGCATAACGAAGAGCTCGGCTTTTGCTGTCTGCCTGACTCATTTATGCTTTTCTGCAGCTCCGAGCCCCAATCCAGCCAGACTTGACATTAGCAGATGCCAAATGAATATTTGCACAAATGTTCACCAGCGAGTTTTCGTGCCGCTCCCTCCCTCAAGGTGGCAAGTGTGGGTGTGGAGAGAGCTGCCCTGCCCCTGTTTGCGAACATGTCCCTTTGAACTCCCTGGCGGGGAGGGTGAAAGAGAGGGGAAAAGGTTTTCCAAGCAAGAAAATAAGAATAATTAATAAAAAAAGAGTCATCTGAACAGGTTCCAGCCTGTGTTATTTTGTTGTTAACCCAGAAACCTGCGGATACTGAAATCGGGGAGAGGAGTGGAGGAATGGAAACAGACTCAGTAAGAGCGGGAATGTGGTGAGAAAGAAAGCAAAGCCGAAAAAGCCTCAAATCATGACTTTGCTTTGTTGATATGAAAATTAGACACATACAAATTAGCTAGGAAATATCCTGTTTCTTTCAGGGTGTTGGGGGAGGAGGAGGCATTAACCTTAGAAAGGGAACTCTCTGGCCACCCCAGGGAAGGTGGGAAGTAAGTGTTGGGTGATGTGTTGACTTTAATGCAGGAAAGGAGCTCTGCTGCGGGGAGCAGCACTAATCCTGCATCTGCCTTGGGCTGCAGTTGTTAACATCCTCCTTTGTCTCCTGGACACACGGGCCCCGTTCCAAGGGGTGCCCACACGCTGTCCTGGGCACCTGTCCCTGGGGAGGGCTGGAGGGGACGGGTGGGGGGGGATTTCCAGCTGAGGAACCCAAACCTGCTCACCTGGAGGCTGCAGCGGTGGGCACAGCAGCGGGTGCTTCGCCACACACAGGGAATTGCAGGGATTTGGTGGTGGCCCCCACGGGAGCAGGACAGACCCTTCCCATTCCCACAGCCCCTCAGTGGCTCAGGCGGGAGGCAGGATCAGCCACGGCTCCCGGACCTCCTGAGTCTCCAGCTGCGATTGCCACGAGCCTGGGGAGCGGCAGCGAAACGCCTGAGGATGGAAGAGTTAAGCACACCCTGGCAGCGCTCCCCTGCCTCCCCTCCCCAAGCTCATCTAGCAGATGGGGGAAATACTAATTATCCCCGAGTGAGTGGTAGCTGTGTGGTGAGGGTGATGCTGTCCTGGAGCTGTGCCACGCCGCTCAGCACAGGCAGCGCTTCCGAGGGAGCGGGGTGCGCCTGTTCGGGGTGACCTGCGGGGACGTGGTGGCACCAGCCTGGCAGGAGGATGCTGCAGCAAACCCCGTGTTCAGCAATCGAAGCAAGGGCTGGAAACAGGCTTGGCTTTTCCCATCCTGCTGTACCCTTGCTTTGGGCACGCTGATATCCCTAATTCCTCCCAGGAATTCCCAAAAGAAAAAGTAGTTTTTAACCGCTGCAGTTCATCCTTGCAGGTAACTGGAAAGCTGCTCCGGCAGAGACTGTTTCGTTAAAAAACAAGCAAACAAGCAAAAATCCATGGATTTAGCATGTCTGAGATGCCAAAGGTGCCTTGTCAGCAGGCAGCTTGTCCCTGGGGTTTGCTGGGTGGAGGGACCAGTTCCAGCTCTGTCTTTTGAGTGAGGGTCTGTGCATCTGCCCCTCCCTTCTCCCCCCAGCTCCCTGCCACCGCTCCGGGCTCTGCAGATGAAAGCTGCGTTCCAAACAAAGCATTATTGATTATTATCCCCTCGAATTTCAGAGCGGGCTTGCATTTCATGTACGCGCCACAGTCCATGGGCTTGCTGGAATAAATAACACATGGGAGCTTGTTCGTATGCCGAGTCAATAGGGAGCTGTCGGCTTTCATGCGATTTCACACATTTTTTCAGCTAGCTCAGCAGTCCAAATGCAAAAATCCAGCAAACAGGGACATCGTGTTTATTTCTGACAATCCCTGGAGAGGGCTGTATCCGTAAACCAATGAATGGATTACACTCATCCATAGATGATGGGGTTTTTTCCATCTGTGACAGATATTATATGGAAAATCTCCATTTAATATCTGATCCAAGAATAATTCAATACAAGTGAGTAATATAAGTTAAAAATGCTGTAAATTCTGCTTAACTCCTTCAGGGTGGAAGGCAGAAGCTGGGGGAGTGGTGCTTGCTCAAGGTGTCTCCACTCAGAGACCTGACATCCAGACAGCTCTTAGGAGCACGGGTGTGACCGAGTGACCAGGTTTAGACCCTTCTGAAGGACATCCTAAACCCCTGTCTGGGAAATGAAAGAGGGGTCTGAAAGGCAGAGGTTGCAGGTGGATCTCAGTCAATGTTGTTGTCATGAGGGATCGCTGGTCTTCTGGACTAGTCCAGAGTCTGGAATCATAGAATCACAGAATGTTTTGGGTTGGAAAGGACCTTAAAGATCACCTTATTCCAATCCCCTGCCATGGGCAGGGACACCTTCCACTGTCCCAGGCTGCTCCAGCCTGGCCTTGGGCACTGCCAGGGATCCAGGGGCAGCCACAGCTGCTCTGGGCACCCTGTGCCAGGGCCTGCCCACCCTCCCAGGGAGCAATTCCTTTCCACCTAACCCTTCTCTGGCAGTGGGAAGCCATTCCCCTTGTCCTGGCACTGCAGGCCCTTGTAAAAAGTTTCTTTCCATCTTCCTTGTTGGCTCACTTGAGGCACTGGAAGGCTGCAATTAAGTCACCCTGGAGCCTTCTCTTCTCCAGGCAGAACAATCCCCATTCTGCCAGCCTTTCCTCACAGGGGAGGCGCTCCATCCCTCTGACCATCTTGGTGGCCTCCTCATGCCCAGATGGAGCACTCAGGGTATGGGTCAGCAGCTGCAAAACAGTGGTTAATTGTTTATGTGTGGTGCTCAGTTCAGAATTGATGTTTGTGGGTGAATAATCCCCCTGAGGGTTGTGCAGTGCTGGCTGGGCCTTTGCCCCTTTGTGGTGCCAGGGGTGCCCTGCAGAGCAAACTGGGGGGATGAGGCTGCTGGATGAGATTCCTGAGCAGCAAAGTGGGGAGCATAGAAGCACCCTAAGCAGAGGGAGGTCAGGCTTCCGGCCAAAATCCTGAAACGTTGTGATCTTGGGCTTTGTGCATCAGCTCTGGCCTTTTGGGTGCTCCCAAGGTGGCTTCCAGTAGTTCCTGAGCTGGTTTGGTTTGGACAAAAGGGGGAGATCATGGGTAGAAGACTCCAGACCTTCTCCTGAAAGCTCACCCGGATATCCGAGAAGCAGTGGGAGAGACTGAGACATGAGCCAGGTGTCCGAGATGGAGGCTGAGGGGAGCAGCTTCCGCTGCCTGCTCTGCTAGCCTGGCACTTGGAAAAAGTGACGTAGCCCTGAACATACAGCAGCACGGATGTATACACCCATGTGTACAGCAGCTGTACCTACACATGTACACATACATGGACACACAGACACGTGCATGTCCATACACATAGACATGTACACAGACACACAGACATGTGCATTACACACGTGCACATGTACATATACACATATGCATGTACACATGTACATATACACACACATACACACATATACACACATATATATACATATACACATACACACATATACATACACACATATATATACATATACACATGTATATATATACATATGTACATACACACGTGCACATGTACATATACACATATGCAAGTACACATGTACATATACACACACATACACACATATACACACATATATATACATATACACATACACACATATACATACACACATATATATACATATACACATGTATATATATACATATGTACATACACACGTGCACATGTACATATACACATATGCAAGTACACATGTACATATACACACACATACACACATATACACACATATATATACATATACACATACACACATATACATACACACATATATATACATATACACACATACACATACACACGTACGTGTACATACACACGTGCACATGTACATATACACATATGCAAGTACACATGTACATATACACACACATACACACATATACACACATATATATACATATACACATACACACATATACATACACACATATATATACATATACACACATACACATACACACGTACGTGTACATACACACGTGCACATGTACATATACACATATATACACATATACACATACACACGTACATGTACACACACACACACACATATATATGTACCTGTACATGTACATACACATAGACATACACATGTACATGCACATACACACATACATGTACGTTCACATGCCCGTGCACATATGTGTGTGCCTCTCTGTCTCCACTGGTACCCTCCCAGCATCCCAGAGCTTTTGTCCTTGACCCAGTGAGGCGCAGGAGAGGAAAGGCAGCAGATGGGTGCAGACAGAGAGCGAGCGCAGGGAGAGCTGAGCCAATATTGCTCACTATGATAGACAGTGGTCTTAGCACACCAGCAGCCTAATGCAATGCTTCTTGCTGTCAATTTTTCGGTGGATATGCTGGCAACGGATGGATTTAAGGAGGAATGTAAAGCGTCAGAGCTTGCTGCTGTTTGCAGGGATCCTCCTGGTGCAGAGGAGGGCACTGGGGCCCATCAGTGTCAGCAGAAAGGAGCAGGCATGATGATTTATGGGTGAAAGTCCAGCTGAATTTAATGTTTTACCTGCCTGGAGACTGGTTCTCCTTCACATAAACTGGGGATGAGACCTAGGGCTGGCTGTGGGGAAAAACAAGGAGAGGAGAAAAAGAAGGTTTTGTTATTACAATGGAATTTCATATGGGATAGACGTCTTTTACCCTTAAGAGATCATACCATCAGCACATGTATGTGTTTGTAAACACAGACTGTAATGGCAGAGCTTAGCATTCAGCAATCAGGACATGAGGGAATTTTCTCCCTGAACAACGTCCTTCTCTCAGTTCCAGTCCTCAGCTCCATGTGCCAGGACCCCAATGCTCAGTGCAATCCCTCCATCCCTGCTGGTCACTGCCCTGGTCCGGGGTGCTGCATCCCAGAGACAGTCTCTCTCACCACTGTGCATGCCAGGTGCCTCAAGCTTTTTCCTTCATCTTGGTGCCATCTCAGGAACACACCAGCATCCTTTATCTGAGATTTCAGCCCTCTGGACCTTTTAGCTACCCCCCAGATATGTTCCCTGCTCGTACTTCAGGAGATGGTCTCAGGCTGTGGGATTGCTGCCTGAGCTGGATTCTGCCATGAAAGCCTCCTCTTCCTGAGGGAAAATTCCCGGGAGCTCTCTGTTCCCCCTTCCATCCCCTGCAGCTCATTCCCTTAAATACCTGCAAATTCTTTGAGGTTATTTCACAGCATCACAGAATAGTTTGGCTTGGAAGGGTCTTTAAAGTCCATCCACCTCCTGCCACGGGCAGGGACACCTTCCACTGTCCCAGGCTGCTCCAAGCCCCATCCAACCCAGCCTTGGACACTTCCAGGGATCCAGGGGCAGCTACAGCTGCTCTGTGCCAGGGCCTCACTATCTCCTGAGTAAAGAATTTCTTCCCAACATCTACTCTAACCCTGTCCTCTGTCAGTTTAAAACCATTGCTCCTATAAAAAGTCTCTCCCCCTTCCTTTTATAAGCCCCCTTTAGGCCCTGGAAGGGGCTCTGAGCTCTCCCTGGAGCCTTCTCTTCTCCAGGTGAACACCCCCAGCTCTCCCAGCCTGGCTCCAGAGCAGAGGGGCTCCAGCCCTTGGAGCTTCTTCATGGTCCCCTCTGGACCTGCTCTACCAGTCCCTGTCTCCTGTGTCGAGGGCCCCAGACCTGGACACAGCACTCCTGGTGGGGTCTTCCCCAGGTTCTGCTGTCCTGTGGGGTAATTCCAGATGCTCTTCCCAGCTCTTGTCTTGGTTTGGTTTGACCCGCTGAGCATGGATGGTGTTCCTGACAAGAGATGCTGGGTTCTGTTCTCCTCTCACCTCCAAACCCTTGGTTAATGCTTTTCATCTTTTTCTATCAAAACATCATTTCTCACACCTTCTGATTCCAGTGGTGCTCAGATGCCCTTGGAAACGCTGGGTTATGCTTCCCCGTTTTTATCCTGCCCCACTGCATTTTAATATCCCTGTGTATCCTACCTTGTCCTGTTAGCCACAGACTCCACATGACTGTGCAGAATTCAGGCATATTTTGGAACATATGTTCTCCCACCTCTCTGGGGCCAAATATTTCTTTTTTTTTTTTTTTTTTTTTCAAATGTAAGGGAGGAAGTAGCTGATTAACACGTTCATTACTCATTTCTGGTACAGCACAGTCCAAACATCTCAGGTAGAGCCCCTGATTTTTGCGGTGAGCACGTTACTCACTCACTGAGTAACAGCTGTGGAGCACTTGGTTCTTGAGAAATGAATTCAATTTTGTGTCTTCCCAGTAAGCAAGAATTATATCGTCATTAGTGTGGAGCAGATTTGGCTAAACCTGCTGCCTTGAAGATGCTTGTTTATGGTCCGAGCCCTGCCAGCTCTGGTGTTGAGGTTTATAGAGCTGTATAATGTTTGTGTGTGTCCTTGTGCCTTTGCTGTTCGATCAGTGAGCAAAGAAAGAGGAAATCAGATTTGTTAGCAATAAAGTAGTGTACAATAGCTATTAAAACGGGGTAATTACATAATTAGCACGGTAGTGGTAACTCACCCAGCATGAACAACAGTAAAACAGGCCCCTGCTTCCCTCGGTCCGACTCGAGCCGGGACCCTAACAAAACTTCCAAAATGGTTATTTAGTAGAAACACACACCAAAAACTTAAAAGCCATCGTAAAACTGAGAAGGGAGGCCCAAAAAACCACAGGGAAGCCAAACACTTTCAAAGAAACAATAGTAAATTAGGTGTTAAAGATATAAAAGCCTGTTCCCTAACAATTTAATTAGGTAGCATGTCTGTTACAGACATTATGCTGCTAGTTTTGGAACCCATGGCAGGGCCTCACAGCTCTCAATTCACACTAGCCCCCAAGAGAGGAGTTTGTTATGAAGGACTGATGTTTTTGCTCTACAGAAAAGTGTGATGGTAATCAAGTGAAAATGGCAGGTAGCACAAGAAATTACTATTTTTCTTTGCAACTTTCCTTGACATATATTTACAGTAATTAAAAGCCCAGTTTGAAGAATAGTCCTGGTTTTAATTAGCACCTGCTTCAGTTTCATCTGAGCTCATTCCCTCGAAGAAGGATCAAAACAACAAAACTTTCCTGGAATGGGCTTTAGTTTGAGTAGAGTGAGATAAGGCTGCCCCAGCTCCTGTCCTGCCTGCTGGAACGGGGCTCAGCCCCTGGGCTGGGTCTGCAGCCTTGCCTGAGCTCTCCTTTAGCTCCTCCTGCAGCCACACAGCATCTCTCCTACTGGAAAGTGAACCTCTTCTTGCCCACATGAAATCTGGCTGGTGGGATTGTGGCTCCACCAAAAAAAATGGGAATCCTGGTGGTCTTCATAGAATCATAGTTTTGCCTGGGCTGAGCCCACTGTTAGTGACTTTAAAGATTAAATTTCTGAGGTGGGAGTGGGGACAGGAATGCCAGGGGAGAGAAGGGGTTTCCTTGTTAAGAGGCTGCTGTTAAATGGAGGGGACAGTCCAAGTGCTTCAGTGTTGCTCAAAAAGTCACCCCATCACCGGGCACTGTGATAAGCCCTCTGCTTTTACCTCTGAGGCTCTAAAGACATGGCTTTTTCTCTTGATGGCAAAGAGGGTTGCAGTTAATGACTGCTGTAGAAAGAGGGGGAATCTTGTGGGAAGGCTCTCCCTGACCTCTTCTCAAAGGTAGGACACTGAGCAGTAGTTCCTGCTGTGCTCAGGGCAATTTTCAGGGATAAAGTTCCCATCAGAGTGTTGCTTGGCGGTTTGTTCTTCCATCACCTCCCAGCAATGTTTATACCCAGGAATGGAGAGGCCATCATGAGCTGAGGTGTCATTTATTTTTAGTGGAGGTTCGTTGCTTAAAAATGATGGCACATCCCTGATGGATTTAACCAAAGCAAGTGGAGAGGTCCTCACGTAAGCTCTCTGTTGGTTTGCAGGCTGTGCCTGAACCCTCAGTCTGATTTTATGTCATCTCAAGGTGAATGTACTGCCCTGCCCTCATTACACCACCTTCGTGCTGCCCTGCATCCCCTCAGTGCTGCCTGTCATCCAGCAGATCTCAAACCAGTGACGTTGTCACCAAATGAGACCAAGCCCGTTGGAGAACTGGCTCTGCTCCCTGCAGAAATGGCAATCTTCAACCACAGTTCAATGTTTGTCCACTCCAGCATGCAGACATGCAGGTCTGCTCCAACACTGCCAGCTGGAGAAGGAGTCAGATCTACTCTCCTTCAGAGCCTGCATGGGAGCTGCTCTGCTCAGTGCACTCCAGGGAGGGGTGATGGCATTTCTGTATCATTTTTTGAGGCTTCTAAGCTTTACTTATCCCTTTGCACTGCCACACTTCGAACGCTGTGCTCAGCTGGAAAAGGGAGGAGTACTTTAAAACAGGACAGGTCTGCTTCAAGCACCTCTGTTTCTCAGGGCAGGGTGATGGGGGAAGCCCTTGAGGAGGAGCCGCTCCCTGCAGCCCCAGCGTGGTCCCTGTGTTTTGGGAACATGCAGCCCCTTGCTTTGTATCTAGAGAATGAGCCTGGGCTGAAGTGCCTCTTCTTGAGAGACACTGCAGGGCCTGGAGCTGCTCCCGTGGAGCTGTGAGAACTTGTGCAGGCAGAGCTGGATTTCAGTGGCAGCCACCGGCAGGGTTGGATGGACGGGCTCCTCTGACCCCATGTCAGCCGCCCAGCTGAGCTGCAATGCTCAGAGAGCAGAGATCCAGTGACTTCTCTTACTCTGGTATCCGTGTCCAAAATTTCTCCCCAGGCCACTGAGATTCCACTTCTCCTCCCAAAGTAGCTGGCAGCAGCTCCCCTCCCCGGGGAGCAGAGGCTCCTGCATTTCCATGCTGTTGTGTGTGTTGTTTGCAAAGAGCTTTGGAGTGAAATCTTTCTCACAAGGCTTTTTTTTTATTAGCACTTCATTGTTTTTTCAGGGCTGGAAACATAAGCTCAGCCATCCCGATGCTATTTTGGACCTCACACCTCTACTTGACCTAAGAAAACTAAGGACAGCTGCAAAAATACAAACAAACAAATAACTTAGAGCATTGGATATGCTTTAAACCACTAATGAGCTGAGCCTAACAACCCCCCTAGGAGGCATATGTTAATTTATATGTTTTCATTAAGTCTAGTCTTCAGCTTCCCAATTTGTCTGTGCAGTGTGGCAGGGTCCTCAGTGAGCGGGGGAGACAGCACTGGGGCTGGAACTTTGGAGAGAGCGCTGGAGATCAGAGCATTTTCTGCTATTAAACATCTGCTGGAAAGGACAGTGGCAGTGTTAGGGTGGTGTGATGAGATGTTCTGGTCACTGCATGTGCACAGACATCAAGCAAGGCTGCAAAGAGATGAAAGAATGCCCATAATGGTGCCTGCTAGGGAGGAGGATGGCCCAGATCTGCAGGGAGCTGCCTCAGCCCTCTGTGGGACTCCGGGCCAGGGGCTCCTTTCTGCCAGAGCTGCAAATCCTTGCCCATCTCACTCCACCTTACTCCAGCTGAGCTCAGATTTCCCACAGCCAAGCACTGAAATTGGGGGAAAATCAACCACTGGAGAAGGGGACCGTAATGTTCCTCCTCATTGCTTTTTGGTGTTACTGGATGTCAGCGGTTCTGGCATAAACAGCATGTTCCCCCTTCCCAGCTCTATTTTCCAGCTCGTTCCTGTGAAGCAGCAGTAATTCGTGACTTCACTCCAGATCTATTGCTCTGGGATTTGGGAAGTGCTGCCACTCCCTCAGCCCACATCGCTGCTGTGGGGTGGGGAGAAGGAGAAGTGGGGAATAAACAGAGCTGTCACCTTGCACGAAGTGGCAGATGGAGCTGCCTGCACTGCCCAGCCCAGCTGCAGCCCCCGAGGTGGGAGCCAGGGCTGTGACCAGAGCCAGGACATGCACAAGCTGAAGGAAACCATCGCCTCCGTGTATAAATAGCAACATGAGATCCTCACATAGCAGCTGAGATAGGAAAGCACTGGACACATCCATGCCCTGCAGCTCCTCCTCTGTAATTCCTGGAGGCGAACGCTGTGTGCCGGGTGGTGCAGCAGCGGGGTCAGTGGCTGGTGAGGCTCCTGCAGCCTCTTGTGCTCACCCTGCTTGATCCATGGGAAATCCTTCCAACTTGCTCCTCTTACACAGGCAGATGTGGCCACTGGGATTTAGGCCTGAGTGGCCTGACCTGTGGAGGAAACGCTGATGACCAGGGGGTTGTTGAGATGATCGGGGGGGGTGTTGAGATGATCAGGGGGGAATTGAAATAGCAGAGGGATGTTGAGATGATCAGGGGGGAGTTGAGATCATCAGGGGGGCACTGAGATAGCAGAGGGATGCTGATAGAGAGGGGAGCCATCAGTGCTCGTTGCCCAGCCCCACTGCAGGCAAGGGGACACCCCAGACATTGGTGGTGTCGTGACAGCACGCAGAACAGAGTCCACTGACTCCAAATGTCTCTTTGATTGGAGAACTGAGATGGGTAAAAACAGCAGCTTACTGTTGAGGAAAACTGCTTCCTGTCTGGGCCTGATTTCATCGCCCAGGCCAGTGCAGCTGCGAAACCACAGCCTGGCTCTGTCGCTTTGTTCTCTACATGGTTACTGCACTCTAATCACAGCGGTTCAGATGGGCCTCTGGTCCTCAGGGCTCTGCTTGGGGGTAGCCAGCCTCAAATATTTGGGGCTCCACATCCATCACGTTTGAAATATACTATTTGTTTACTTCCACTGGAATTGCCCTGAGAGGCTTCCTCGCTCTGCTAGGAAGTTCCCACCCTGTTTCACTCATGATCTCACCTTGCAGTTCGTAACCCTTTGGCTGGGGGTGGGCACCCATGAGATGGAAAACTCACTGCCCCTGCTTTGTGTTGGGAGCGTGGTCATTTCACAACTGGACTAAGCTCCAGTTGGATGACAAGGGGAAAGGGCTGGAGGGCCCTCAGGGAAGTGGAGAGAAGAGCAGGTCACAGACTGGACACGTCCCTCTTGAATGGGATCCAAAGCCAGCTGAGGTGCAACAGAACGCTGCTGGGTGCAGCAGCAAAGGCTGAGGGAACTGGAACCATTTGGTCAAGATCAGCCTGGAACTAGATGATCCTTTAAATTGTCTTACATGAAGGTTCTTCACCTCCTCGGACTGTAACCCTTGGTTTGCCTTGTACAGCTGAAGTCATTTTACGGGTGGTCTTAGCCCTTAGCCCCTAGAACAGGATTGAAGCCTCTTCTAAGGCAAACATTCCCCTGGGTGCTACTGGATTTCTGGGATGGCTCCTCTAGAGAAGTGTGGAACCACTGGTTTGGATCACGTCTCATCCTGCCAGCTCATGCTTCCTCAGTCTTTCTGCGGCTTTCACTCCATGGTGCCACAGCCTGTCTGGTCACCCACCCTCTGCTTCCTGCCCTGACAGGTTACACCAAACTCACAGCAAGGAGCTGCAGCACCTGAAACAGGAACTTAGGCAGACGGCAGATGAGCTCCAGCAGTCACGAAGGCACCTTCAGAAGGAATGGAGCATCTCTGTCCCAAGAGTGCTGCTCTGGAAGAGGGGAGTGGCTGAACCTCACCCAGATCTGACTCTCTGCACTGAGTGGTCTCATGTTTCACAAGCACTTGTGATGTGACTTACACCAGGAAGTGTTTCCTCTGCTTTTGGTGGTATCTGGTGTGGGTTCCAGCTCCTCAGCCCATGGGCAGGCTGCCTGTTCAGTGTCATATGGTGTTATTACTCCAGTGGCCAGAGTTTCTTCACATTCATGTGTCATCTCCCTCATTTTTGGTCAATCTGCCTTCAGATTTTCTTTTCTTCTTCCCATTTTAGGAGTAAAATAACTCTGAGGATTTGTTCCACTACAATTCCTCTTCCCAGAACAGTAGACAAATATTTCAAGCTGTGTCTGATTTGATTTAAGATCTTATTTCTGCTGCTGAGGTACATTTTCCTTGCACGGAGGACAGGCTCCATCAGAGCCGTGATGATTCACCAAGGGCTGATCTGCCAGTTGTGTTCTCTGGCTGTTGCTGGGCTTGGGAAGCAGATCTACCCCGGACCTTCCCTCAGACCCAAGGGCTGCAGCTGGGTCAGCCTGGGTGTTAATGGTAGCTGTTCAGAAGGTGGAATTTCCACTGTAGGAGAAACTCTGACATGCCCCAGTTCCTTTTGGTATTGAACCAAGATAAAAAAGTGAAATTTGGAAGTTTTTCACAAAATGTAAATTTAGGAACTGTTCAGAAAAGAAATTCCTATTATTTTCTTATTATACAAAACCAGGAAAAATGAAGACATTAGGCAGTGGAAAATCTAAAATCTCTAGAAGATTTGAGTCAATATCCAGCTATGTGCAGCAGTGGAAGCAACAAGACCAGAATGAAACTAAGCACGTCAATGCCATTGGGAAGAACCAGCACGGTGGTGATGAAACACCGTGTTTTGACATTCTCCTGGTGTAAAATTTAATTGAAATTGACAAACTGCCGAGAAATATTTTGATTTTTAAATAGACTTTACTGGATGAGAAATCGCTCTGTTGAAAAATTTTCAGCTGGCTCTACTACAAACTGACTCAACAGCTGATGAGCAGACTATGTCACTGCTGGGGAGGGCTGCAGATACGTGAGGGTCAAACCCCCAGTGCTTGAGCAGCCCCTCACCAAATACCATTTGCCTGGAGCAGGAAGCTGGGCTGAACAAGAACGGCAGCGTTTGGCACCTCGGGGGTGTCTAGATGGCCCCGTATCAGGCGCTGGCTCTTGAGAGTGGACACAACCCAAGCTGTTATCAAGGCTTCTTGCAGCAGCCATCGCAGAGACTGACAAGTCAGGATGCCTTCGCCAGGAGCCAAAATCAGGTCCTAAATCAGCCTCTAAATTCCAAGCAGATGTACGATGTGTAAGCAGGAGGAAGATAGCAAGAGGAGCTGTTCGCTGGAACAGACGTCCTGGAACATGTGCTCGGGTCTTCTGCTGGAGGGGCCTTTGCCAGAGGAGAGCATCAGATCTGAGGAACTGCTGGTTCAAACTGCCCCTTGATCTTCTCTGATTTCATGTGCATCCATGGCACACGATCTTAACTATCTGCTAAGTCTGAAAGCCCACTTTGTTCTGTGGTCAGCTTCAGAGCAAGAGGAAACAAACATGCTGAATTCCACAACTGCCTCACTTCCAGTAATTCCTTGTAAAGTAGTCAAAGTATGTACTTGAAGTGCTAAAAAATAATAATAATAATTTAACACTTAAGAAGAGCTGTCAGTCAGGAAAATGTGTGCCCTGTTTCTGGGTACATAACCATGTGCTGCTTTGTCTCCAGGTGCAAAACTCAGCCAGACTCAACCCAACCTGTCACAGGTACCCGTGTGCACGGTCCAATCTGGCCATGGCTACACTGGGAAAATGTGGGAAGACAACAGATGCAGAATACCCTCTGACTGTGTTTCCTCCTCTATTGTGCACTCAATTACATGACAGGAGGATTCGCCTGAAGAGTTTCACGGCTGGAAGATGTGTGTGATAGATTTATGGTGGGAGATAAGACCTGTTTTGAATGTCTGAAGAAAGTAGAACACAACTCTGAAATGACAAGAGCCACGTTGGTTGGTGAATCCCAATTCCCTGCAGTACTGTGAGCCCAGGGAGGTCAGGGTGTGTTTGTGCTGCAGCTTGGCCATGCCTCGGGGTGGGACAGGGGCTCGGTACATCCAGAGGGGGAGATAAAAGGGGAAGATAAAAGCTGTTCCCTGCCGGTCAGAGGGCTTTGACGAGGGCCGTGAGCAGAGGCACTGCAGCACACGTGGGGTCACCACTGGCACAGAACTTGCACTGCAAGAGGGAGACCTACAGAGCTCTGGTTTGCAGTGAAGTTCTGTTGTTTTGCTTCTGCTGACCCTTGGGAAGCTCTCAGTAAACAGGTGCTTTATCACAGGGTCATTAAGGCTGGAAAAGCCTCCAAGGCCACCGAGTCCCAGCTGTGCCCAATGCCCACCTTGTCCCCAGCCCAGAGCACTGAGTGCCACCTCCAGCCCTTCCTTGGACACCTCCAGGGATGGGCACTCCAAACCTCCCTGGGCAGCCCCTGCCAAGGCCTGAGCACCCTTCCCATGGGGAAATTCCTGCTGCTGTCCACCCTGAGCCTGCCCTGGCCCAGCCTGAGGCCGTTCCCTCTCCTCCTGTCCCTGTTCCCTGCCAGCAAAGCCCGACCCCCCCGGCTGCCCCCTCCTGTCAGGGACTTGTGCAGAGCCACAAGGTCCCCCCTGAGCCTCCTTTGCTCCAGGCTGAGCCCCTTTCCCAGCTCCCTCAGCCGCTCCTGGGGCTCCAGCCCCTTCCCAGCTCCCTTCCCTGCCCTGGACACGCTCCAGCCCCTCCAGGTCTCTCTGGCCATGAGAGCCCAGAACTGGACACAGCCCTTGAGGTGCCCCAGCAGTGCCAGAACAGGGCGATGGTCACTGCCTTGGTCCTGCTGGCCACACTGCTTTTGAAAAAGAAATTAAATCATTATCAATTATCACCTGGTTTGATACTGCCTGCTCTTCTTTTTTTCTTTTAAAAAAATTTTTATGCTGATTTGCTGGGAACATCTTGGATGACTTCTCTTGATTGCCTTTTGATGTGGATTGAAGGTTAGAGTTGCACAGACAAACAACTGCTGGGCTAAAAGGGGGACTTTTGGTGCAATGTGACAAATGCCAGGTAAGGAGGTACCACCATCAGCCTCATCTGGCTTGATTCCCCAGGGCTGCTTTAACAACCCTTCCCTTCTCTCTGAGGTGACCCTAACTTTTCCACAGCTCCACATATACAAAGAGCACCACTGGTAGAAAGAAATAGGTAGGCAATTTGTAATGAATAATTTAAATAGCAATGCTGCCTTTTTTTTCCAGTATGTGAGTTGTCTTTATGACAAGGTTGGATTTTTCCCAGAGAAACTTGTTATTTGGAAGGGTTTTTAAAAAATAATCTCTGAAAAGAAAGGAAATCTCAGTCTGTACCTTATCAGTGAGTTGTTTGTTGTTAGTGTTTGATAGTCCAAGTCCAGACTGTCTTGCATGCGTGCATTCAGCTCACATGGGCCTGATTAAATCCCTCTAAAACCCAGGGAGCTTTCCTGCTGGCACTGCTGGGTCCTGCAAGGTCGATGGGAGAGGACCTCCTCACCTGAAGGGGACAGGAATATCAGGAATAGGTTTGCACCTGGCTATAGGTATCCATCATGCTTGCTGAGACTCTTCAATATTGGCTTAACATTTGTCAGTTCAGGGAACAAACCCATCCAGTAGCTCCTCTGGCAGCAAGCCTGAGGGAGCTTTGGGCAGCATCCTCGTCAGCTCAGAATTTACCAAGGGATTTTTAACAGGTGTCATTAAAACAACTTCTTGGGCAGAGGAGAGAAGCCAGCCTGGTATTTAAAGGGCTAGAATTATGAGGGATGAGTTTTTTCAAAGTGCCTTTCCATTTTCCCAGCCCAATTCCCACTTTCTTTTCATTCTCTTGTGTGGATTTGCCCACTCCAGCTCTTGTTGCTGGCTCTGTTCCTGACTCCCAACCCCTGGCAGTCCCATGCTGCCCATCTCTCCCCCAGAGCCATCACAGTCTGGCTGGGCCAAAGGTGCCACCTGTCACAGTGAGGTGCTGGGAGCGGAGCTCCTGGGACATCTCGTGCCGTGTGTGCTGTCATCGGTTTCCAGGCCTAGAAACCCATTCATGAACTCCCAGCTGGAGCTTTCTTGTATCTTCAGGGACCTATGAAAATCGGTTCTGCAACGTGAAGTGGAAGGAATTCCACTGTCCCCAGGAGCACTTCAGCTCTCTGAAAGTCTCCCTCATTCCCCATTCTTTGTCTGCTGGGCTTTGGCTGGTGGAGCTTGTCAGGCTCCTTGCAGCCCACAAGCAACATTTGATGTCTTCTTAGAGCATGGAAATGCTGAACAAGAGCAAGAGTTCTCAAGGCTGCTTCTTGAAACAGTGTAAGCACTGAAAGGACAACCTGCTCTCTGAGGGAGGAAAGGGGGGCTCTTGCAACCCCAGAAGGTTCAGTGGCTGGTTCAGTGGGCTGCACAAGTCTCTTCTGGTTCCCGATCTTTGCGTCACCACTGAGGCTTGGCTGTGAGTCCGGTCCCCATCTCAGTCATGCTTCCTGATTCTTGCAGGAGTCTCCCAGTTTGCCCTCATGATGCAAACTCTGCCAGAGCTGCTGCACCCACTGCAGCCCTCTCCAGCAAAGCCTGTCCCTTGCTCCCTGGAAAGCTGCACCCTCTTTCTCTCCACACTGTGGTCCCAGCTGGCCCAGGACAAGGGCTGCTGCCCCAGAACAGCCCTGCCCACAGTGGAGCACATCTGTGAAACACATCTGAACAAGAGAGATGTGTTCCAGCCTCTGCCTAACTGACTGAGGGTTTGCCCTGCTTCCCCCAGCACCTCCTGGAATCCAGACCCAAACCCGTCCCTACTGTATCACTGTCAAACTCTTCCAGAGCCCAGCTTTTGTGTCCTTCCAGGCTTCTCGGCAAGTAGAGTAGAGAGAAGGGGTGAAGAGGAGGCAGAATGGGTGATGTCTTTTAAACCGGAAAGAGTTGATATTTTCCTGGTGGAGTCAGTGCACACGTATCCAAGGAGAAACTGAAAAATGGGAAAGGAACAGAGCCCAGCCCACATTGCTGTGCAGATAGCCATGGGTTGGCCAGCACAGAGCAGGAGCACTGTGCCATGGCAGGAGGCTGGCGTGGGATCATCTCAGATTATGAGTGCCTCTTGCTTTATGAGCGAAGTTCTGGGGGAGGAAATATGTAGTGAAGTGAAACTGGTGATTGTACAGGCACGCCGGCGATTAAGGCTGCAGTGGGTGGGCAGTCTGTGGGGGCTGCTGTGTTAACTCCAGCCAAGGAGAGGCACATGCTTTCCAATCTATGCTATCTCAGTTTCAGTGCTGCAGACAACCCATCAGGGTGTCATTAACAAGCAGTTACTCCGCTCTCGTTGCTGCGCTTTAAGGAAATATGTCAAAGGCATTTCTGGTGAGCGAGGGCTCGGTGCGATCAGATTGCTCCAGCCTTCTCACAGCATTCCATTCAGATTATAATACACAATAGTTCAGACCCTGCTGTGTCCCATTACTCAATTATGAAATTGCTTTAGAAGTTGGAGCTTACTGATTGGCTCCCAATGATTTCATACCCATCATATTTCTGTGCTTGCGCTCTTGGGCCGACTGCTCCGTCTAGTTGGTTCAAGCCATTTCACTCTCCTGTTTCATGCACTGGCATATATTTTATACCTGTCCATATCATTAGCAAAATCCCTCAATGTGTTTGCAACTTCAAACCAGGCTGTGAAAGTGCAAATTACCTTTGAGGGCTGTTGTTGGGGGTATGGAGCCTTCGTGTTATGGGCTCACGGCTAAGAGAGGTGGGAAGGTGTAGTGAACCCAAGCACAGCCCCATGGTGCAGAGCTCTTCTGCCTCACCTGCCCATGAGGGAGCAAAATGGGGAGAGGATGATGGGGTAGCAGCTGAATTTATTTGTGCAGCTTCTACCAGTCAGACTGAATCCAAAAGCATTTATCCTCTAGGCATCACAACCATTTAATCTGCTACACGTCACAACCAGCCTCTATAAAATTTAACTTTGTTCATTAATTACTTGCAAGAGGCAAGGAAGAAGCGACATTGGTAGTTGGTGAGACCTCTTTTCATGTATCAGGTCTTTACACAGCTCTTTGCCCTCATGGAGTAAACCTTTCTCACTGGTAGAAGATTTGATGGAGAGACTGCTGCTTTATGTTAAAGCAGGGATTTTACACCTGTTGGAAATAAACCCCAGGAAACCTGAATGGATGTGGTTTGATTCTACTGAATGGCCCAATTTGTCCTATCCTGCATAAAAGGAGAGTGAACAAGAATGAAGTCAGGAGGACTCAGTTTGTGCATCTTTGAGATGTTTGGTCGTGTTTGAACCCACCCACGCAAGAACTGAAGCAAGGTCCTGTTCTAAATTAAAACAGTGTTATGTGTTCAAGTTTAGAGAGCCAAAATAAATTTGGGCTCTGAACTTTTCTCAAACGACTGCAAATATCACTTTGAGCACCTATTGTTAATAGCAGTGTTAATTTTCAGTAACATTTTGTGCCACCCAAAGCAGAAAAGCTGAGGCTGATAAACTGATAGTACCATGCATTGCCAGAGCCTATTAGAATCAAATTGTTGGCATCTTCCAGGGAGATGCTGAGATTACAAAAAAGTTCTGTGCAAAAATGTCCTTGGTATGCAATTAATATTGTCCCTACTCTGTCAATAAAAGAATGTGATTCAGAGTCAGAGTGAGCTGCTCAGGGGGTTGGATGTGTTTGGGAATGTGTGGATGTGGAGCAATTGGATGCCATTGACGTCGTGCTCAAGCCCTTGATCTGCTGTTCAAGGGGGAGAGATTTCTTAATAAAAGCCCTGAACTCTGGTGGTCCCTCTAGAGCTTCTCTTGGGTGAAGTCCTGAAATCCTCTGCAGGTTAAGTCCTCACTGGAGACATTTAGGTACACGCACAAATTAAGATGAATTCAGGACACTGGATCTGTCTGGCTTGTTTTTAAGGAGTAGTTTCTTTCCCAGAATCAGCATTTAGCATTTTTTTTTTCCCTCCAGTTCAGATTAGACCACCAGCAGGTTTGTTTCACCCTCTAGGTGTTATCAGGGAATTACTGGAAAGCAGCATGACTTTCTATACCTTTGATGCTGTTAAAATGATAGTCCCTTCTGCCTACACAGGGATGTAGCTAGAAGGTCTTTAAAAGGTTTCAGCTTATGTTTCCAAGATGAGTTAAGGCTTTGGCAATGGCAACAGGATCCTCTCACCTGCCAGCAGATAAGGATCATCATAAATGTTCACCATTCTGGGTTATGCTATTCAGTCAATTGAATACTCAAAAAATATCCAGTATTGTGCCATATAAATTTTTGCCTTTCAGGGTTTCCCCTGGATGTGATCATTCTGACAACCTGCCCCACCACTAGGTGCTTATCTTGAGAAGTTATTTCATGTATTTATTAACTCATTGTGTTTACTTATTTAAATATTCTCTGCAGATGAGACATATGGCAATTGCTGGCCAGCTTAGTCTCAGCTGCTCCTCAGATCCAGCTGCTAATATCATTTCATAACTTGGCTCGTGCTGTTCAGATCTGTACCAAACGACTCTGTTTTGAATTACCATTATATTTGATATTAATACTAAGCATACTCACAGCTGTCCTACATTGCTGTTTCCACCCTCCCTGGAATTCAGCTCTCAGACAGAGGACATAACACTCTTGTATGTCTGTCTCTCAGGCTTTCAGATCTGTCCTGGACTCGTCTTGTCTACAGCAGAGAAGATGTGCTAATTGCCACTGCGGAGTTCTCAGCTCGAGAGCTCCATGGCTTTTTCAAGGATCTAACCTGGAAAGTTTTTCCAGCAAAGCCACAGCGACCTTCAACTGGGCAGCCCAGGAAAGACTTATGCGCAGACTATCCAAAGTCTCTGAGGGTGTTTGGGATGGGATTTCAGAAGTATTTAGTCACCTAAAGATGAGGAATGGTATCTAGCAGGATTTTCCAAACCACACTGGGCCCAGATCCTCAGTGGTGTGATGTGTCTCTCAGGAAGTCAATGGGAGTTAAGCTCTGAAGCATGCTGGGGTGGAGGTCTCCATGCCCTGGACAGATCTGCGCTGCTGCAGGAGCACCAGCACCCTTTGGAGCCTGGTGATGGTGAATCCCAGCCAGGAAGTACGTCTTACGCCAGCTCTGGGGAATGGTCTCACCTGCAGCGCGGAACCTCCCAGCTCACCTGCACTCAGCTGCTGGCTGGGGCTCAGGTGTGGGGGGTGCCCAGGACAGGCATTTCCAGCTTGCTCCATCAGCTGAGACTGCACAAACAGCCCTCATCTGTGGGAATGACATTTCAGTCAGTGGTGTGACCCAAATATTTTCTTTTTCCCACAGAGGCAGAGTTGTTAGGGAGAGAGAAAACATCAAACAGTTGGATTTTTTGTGCTCTCTGAATCCTGGATGAGCAACGCTCAGAGTCACCTTCTAGTCCATGCTGCTGATGTGCCCAGGGCCCTATTTCTTTAGTACAAGGGAGGAATGAGGCCTTCTGCTAATGATCAGCTCAGCTCTTTCCAGACAGGCAGGGTCTCATGCCTCTACTCACTATTTCTGTTGGTGACAAACTAACTTGTCACCTTTTGTGGATGAAAAGAGACAAAAGATGTGAATCCACTGTAAATCCTGCCCCCAGCAATCCCCTGGGACAAAAGGCCAGAAAGCACCTCGGGTGCTTTGAGGTGTGCAGCAGGTTGGCAGCCGTGGCACGAGCACACTGGCATCCACAGTGCTGCCAGCAGGCACAGACCTGGCCCCGCAGTGAAACGCCCCGGCCAGACGTGGGTTTGAGGTGCACCTCACCTGGGAGTTTTCCAAGGTACACCGGGATCGTGCTGTGCAGCTGAGAGCCAGCTCCTCGCCCTCCATCTTCTGCTTTCTCCTCAGAGAGGAGTCAAGTTTATTTAATCTCAGATTTCTTGCTGAAAAACGCTCAGTGAGCATGAAATGTCTTTGAACTCCAGGGGTTTTGCTACTGCCTGTAACAGGGCCGGGCGCAGGAGACGGCCGCTCCCGCAGCCATGGCCAACACCTCTGCTCCACGCGGGAGCTCCGGGATCCCTGCACGGCCCTGCACACCTTGGGAGCACGTTGGGAAGCTCGGGGGGTACGGGGTGTGCCCTTGTGCCCTGCTCCCAGCCCGCACACAGGGGCACACCGAGCTCCATGTGAAAGGATTTCCAGCCTAGACAACAAACAGCTGCGAGGGACTTGGAATCCATTAGAAAGCGGATAGCCAGGAAACCCTTTCCATGAAGAGAAGAGGGGATTTAGTTGCTGAGTGCTGCAAAGATGCATACATTTTCCTAAAAAAACATTTGTGGTGCCAACATGAAGATTCAGTGCATTGTCAAAACAAGCCAAGATTCTTATTAAAACCAATTGCTTTGGTTTGTCAGGCTACTTTACTGTGGTGCCTCTAAGCCAGCAGATGTGTTGGGCTTTAAGAGAGCTGCTTCAGCCAAGCCTGAGGTGGCTGGAAATGCCTGTGAGCGGAGCAGATGCAGGGGATCCTTTGCCCAGGGCTCCTTGGGAGGCTGTGCCATGGTCCCTGGGACACGATGTGTCAGGTGCTGGCTGGCTCTGGGAGCAGAAGGGCTCCTGATGAGGCTCTACACCAGAAGAGGCACAGGCAATTCTCTGGGAATCCTTGGTGCCCCCCACTTGCACACACAGTAATGAAACAGAAGAAAATAAGACAAAAACCACGTGCTATTTATTGTAATCTCCTTTTCATTTGACTGAACGTCATGAATAACAAAGACCATTTTGAAGAGAGAGGTAATGGCTTTTATTAGGCTGACTGTGATGATACCAGGGAAGCAGAAGAAGCCCTTGTGCACTTGAAAGTTTGTCTGTTTCTCCAGCTATACTGGGCTAACAAAAGCCTCTCATGGCTCCAGCAGTGCCACTGTTAGCTTAAGAAATAAATGTGATGCTTCTGATGTGCTGTTCTGCTCTTCATGGTACCAGGGTTGTTCTGCCCAGGCTGGTGAAGACAGACAGGGTAAATGAAACTGGAACCAGGTCTGACATGTCTCTGGTCGATGTACTAATGCAAGTATTAATTTACTTCCTAAGCAAAAAAAGAATCTTCTTCAAAAATCTATTGAATGTGTATTCAAAGCTAGAATTATTAATATTTACTTTATTCAGACTGTAGCACTGGAATTAATAGCACAAGTCAAACAAAGGCAAGAACTTTTAGTGGGATGGGAGAAATGGAAATTCCAATAGTAAATGCATCAAAAATCAGGAAGCTGAGAAATAGGAGTTCTTCTTTTCCTTTTCTTTATTGAGCCTTGTCGTTCCTCTCAGCTCACATCTCCCTGGAGTCAGCACTAATGTGCTCCCTTAGACACTGTCCCAGCTGCTGCTGCTCTCATCATGGCACAAAGAAGGAAATCTGAAAGCCCCTGTTTGGGGAAGAGACTGGTGAAAGCAGAATGGTTTTTCAAAAACATGAGAATCAGGAACTGCAGTTAAAAAATATTCAGCCTCTATGGACCTCCATCTCCACAGACCCTGAGTGTGAGTTTGGTCCTGACTCTCCCTGTAATGTGTTGTGTGACCCTGATCCACCACCCCATGCTGAGCACCTATTTCCCAGAAGAATTTCACAAACCAGAGGCGTACTGGGCTGCCACAGATGCGATGGTCTGGGCTGGGTGCTGGGTTGAGCCGCTCGGGGCTGTCCCACTGTGAACACTTTGGGACCAATTCATTTTCAGGTGTTGTGAAGTGGACCTGAGAATCCAAAGGGGAAGATGTGTTTTGTGTCAGAGGAGCATTTGTAGATGTCAGAGTAGTGGCTCTGTGCTTGGTGTCCTGGATGTGCTGCTGGACATAAAGACCTGCCACCACTCCCAGGGTGTGTCCATGTCCAGGGAGCCCTGGAGCTCAGTACCTGCCCTTCCCATGGGCTGCTGAGGGACACTCAACTTTTTAAAAGCAAGCACCTCCAGGAAGTCCAAGATTCCCATGATCTGAGCAAAAACTCAAGCTCAGCCTGCCTTCTGTGAGCGGTATTCTCTCATCTGAGCCTCAAGGCAAGCTCCCAGCCTATCAGACTGTTGGCAGTAATTTCCACACCAGTTTGTTGTATTTGGACTTGAGATTCCCCCTTGACCCCAAAAGTCACACTAAAATGCTAAAAGTATTTTCTTTACTTGCTAAAGAAAACACAGAGGGCTTTATTTAGTTATTCAGCCATTCTTCAGCCACTTCATGATTTCCAGAGATGGTATCTGTGCTGTTGTCTCCCAGCTCAGGCTGCTCGGAGCAGCTCAGAGGGGAAGAAAAGCTGTTACATTTCATTGTCCTCAAAAGAGGGGAGAAAAATCCAACTCGTGCTCCCAACCCAAACAACTCTGCTGCCTCGTGCATTCTTGACAGCCAGGAAGGCTCCCTTGAAACTGTCTGCAGCCTTTAACTCCCTTCTAACAAGTTGGCCATTTCCATAGAGAAGATTTTTTCTCCACTGATTTATGAGCTTTAATTTATATGCAAGCCTGGAATACTTGCTCTGGGAAGAGTTCTACCTCCAGCCAAGCAAGTGCTGAGATGCAGAGCACTTCTCATGGTATGTCCGGTATTTCCACGGCGCACTCTGCAGCAGCCCCAAATTCCTCAATTCCAGAGCCAACCTGGTTGTAGGTGGTGCCGAGCACTCTCCTTCGAAGCCTGGCTGGGCCAGGAAGTTGCATTACTGAGTTGGGTGGATTCAGGAGCTTTGGGAAGCCTCTGTGTGACCCAGGCAGGCACAGTCTGTAAGTGCAGAGGCGCTGCAGCAGCCTGGGCTCCCATGCAGTCCCTGCGTGATTTGGGATATTGTTTAACCAGGTTTCCATGGGTGGTAATGGGATTTTCCAATCTGGAGCTGACTCACTGGAGCCTGGGTATAGGCAGGATTGTGCTGACTCTGCTGTTTCCTTTGGAAATGATGGAGAGCATTTGGTCCTTCTCTGCATCAGGTCAGGAGCTCCTGACTGGCTTATGGTGCCTGGTGATCTGCACCTTGAGGCCTGGTACCATCCCATATTGTTTCTAGGAGGATCCAAGTTGCTGCTACTGCATCTCAGCTCAAGGGTGGTATCTTCCACCTGAAGGGTGGTGGATTTTATCAATGCATTACTAATTTCATCATATGCAATGTAGGAGCAACATACTTTTCATCCACTGGTGTGCTATGTTACACGTGAGGGCATTGGCTTCTGGGTACTTAACACCTGAGGGAGCCATGCTGAAACCTCTGGAGTCTGGTGGAGCAAGGAAGCCCAGGTCTCACTTACCCCTTCCTGCCCTCTCTAGTGTGAGCTGTTCTGGTATAGAATCATAGAATCAGTGCTTTAAAGCAGACTCTGCTTTGGGTGGAACCAGGAGGGGTCGGGGGAGGTGGGGAGAGCTGTTGTGTTCACAGATGGAAGGGTGAGGAGCTCAGCAGTGTTTGGTTCTTGGCAGCAGGTTTGGTCTGCTCAATGCCCAACAACTGGTCCTTGCCTGGGTCAACACTGTCACTAGGTGACAGAATTAATTATTGATCAATAACTGGATCTGAAGTCTGGAAGGATCCTGCCACACCTGAGGAACTCCTTTCATCTGCTGGACACCTTCTCTGACTGTTTAGCTCACGGCAGCCCACGGGGCTACCACTGGCTGTATCAGGCCTCTCTGAAGAACACCTAGAAGGTCTCCTATGGAAGGTGGTGTGGGGTTTATGGAACAGCCCCTGGTGGGGAATGCTCAGTCCTGAGGATGCATGTAGGTCTGAATGGAATAGCGTGATGGACATCCCGGGAGGCTGGGAGTGTGGATTTGGATCCAGGCACCAAGGCTTACTCACACCCTTATGATAAGGCAGCCTGGGGGAGAGGCACGGGGTTATTTATCTGTTTGGCTGTAGGCAAGGCAGTAAAAGGTGATCTTTTAGAAAGCTCAGAATAAGGAAACCTGAGTCAGAGAGAGCCTCAGCCTCCTTCTCTGCTATCTGTGCTGCACTAAACAGGATAATTCATCACTCTCTCTGGCTTATATAAAACTGCACTCTTGGATGTGATTTCCCTCACGGGACCCACTCCACCCACCAGTACCTCCCTGACCTCATCTCCCCTCTCCCTTCTCCGCCCAGCATCTCCCCTGCAATGCCTCTGCTCCTCTCCCATCCCTGCTGGCAGCCAGGGCCAGCTCCTCGCCGGTGCTGAGCTCGCTCTTGCCAAGTCTGGCTCCTGCCTGGTTTTTCATTTCCACCTGGGAGCCCCCTCCCCTACCTGCCTCTCACCTACACCTACCTTCCAGCTTTCCCTCTGCACCGCTTCCTGATCCTCCCTCTAAATATAGGCTCTGTGGTTTGGGAGTTGCGAAACAAAGAAACAAACAAAAACCAGCGGGAGGCTGTGGTTTCTGCTGATTCTCTTTTGCTTACCTCGAGTGAGAAACCACCTTTCACACAAAGTCATGGCCAAGCACAACCCAGCCCTAAGCCAGAGAAGCACCAGCAGGGATGGGGTCAGCCATGGGGGATCAGCTGAGATGGTCCTTGCAGGACATGGAGCACAGTCCATGTAAAGCCTCTGCTTCCCCACCCCTCTGAGTTACTGTGCTACATCAGCTCTGTGTCACTGGTAAAGAAAACAAAGCCTAGAGGTGACCATCAGAGTAGCTTCTTCATCACATGAGAAACATTATTTTCCACCAACTAAATCAGCATGGGATGAATTGATCTGGGTTGCTGCTGGGAAGCAGTTAAAATGTTCATTGAAATGCCCAGGAGCTAAAGCTGTCTTTAGGCATGACACCTCCAGTGTTTGATCAACAGCTGTCTGGGGAAAAAGCAACAGCAGCAACAAAATCTAAACATATTAGTATGTATATAAATACATGTATATTATGTCTGAGGAATACAGCTTGTCTGATATTAAAATTCCCTTGTCTAGATCCTAGCAGGGTCTGTCCTGGAAACTTTCTGTCTCTCTGCCTCTGGAAGAGGTGGGCAAGTGTGGGTGTCTCAATGACTGTATTGGCATGACAAGGTGCTGCTGTGACCATGATGTGTATCCAGAGGGTTTTATGCAGGAGACAGGCAGTGGTGGCCTCAGTGAACAGACCAAACCTTGCTCACCTTATCAACACTAGCCCTGAGTGGGGAAAAATCTGGCTGAATGCACTGATTTGGAGTTACTGTCTGACCATGATTCATTACCGGGCTGCCCCAGTTATTAGGCTGCTTCTGCCGCCTCTTGTTTTTCATACAAGTTCCACAGCACTTTAATTCCATCCTTCCTTCAGCCTTTTGCTGTAGGTCAGTGTCTGGCAGGGGTGGACTCAGGTTCATAATGACCACACCAGTGCTCCCTCATTCGGGTCACCAAACCCTACAGAGAGCACTGCTTGAAGTGGGAGCCATCCTGTGCTCTGCTCAGGTGCTTTTCTCCAGGACTCTGCAGCCCAGGCTGTGCTAGACAATCTGATTGGTGGGAAGGGGGTTGTGCTAAATGTGTGTTTGTGCACAGCAGGAATTACCCTGGTGCAATGCTCAGGGCTGGCACAGTCACACTGGTGCTCCCGTGCCTATTCCAGTGCTGGTTTATCCCTTGCCCAACCTGCTCAAACTCTTTATATCAATAAACCCAAAGACTAGCTCAGGGCTGGCACAGTCACACTGGTGCTCCCGTGCCTATTCCAGTGCTGGTTTATCCCTTGCCCAACCTGCTCAAACTCTTTATATCAATAAACCCAAAGACTAGCCCAGAGCTGTTCATGGTGTGAGTTTTCCACATGAATTACAGAGATTTCAAACATAAACCAGACTGCAGATCCTTGGAGAGAGCACGTGCTCCAGGCTGCCTCCCTTGGTGGTTTTCCTCTGCTTCTCGTGTTGATGCTCACCTACATCACTTACAAGAAGTGATTGAACTGGAAGGACATGTTTGCTTTTTGTGCAAGGGCAAAGGGTAAGGGCCCCCCCAAAGCATCAGCAACTGTGTTCCCATCACCATGGGCTGGGGGGAAAAACCCCAAGCTTTTAAGACACAGTGTCTTACATAGCTGTCCTCTGGACCCCAAGGCTTGGCAGGTTGTTGTCATCTGCATCAGTTTGTCTGATAAAATGTGCTACCTTCATCTGTGCAGATTTCCTTTCTAGAAAACTGCACAATCTCTATAATGCTTATGGATTAAGAGATTAATGGAGCAATCCCTGGCCTTTGATTTGTGGGAAACCAATAAGTTATTGCAACACCTTTCGTTATGTTCTCGGTGCTGCAGGGATGGACACTGCTCTGTAAGCTGCACATCATCCTCCTTGTCTGTATTCCTTCTTTGTGTTCCTTCTGTGACTCCTGAAGTCACAGAGCTGCATGTCCTGGATTTCTTTGCATTCTGCAGTGTGAAGCAAACAACCCCAAAGGCTTCATTCAAGAATCCTGTGTCAGTCCTTTCCTTCGTCTTGGCATCAGGGCTCTGATTTGCCACGGTGCCACGAGAGCGGAGCTGTGTCAGCGACAGAAGCAGCTCTGTGAGCTGATAGTTATTGGTCAGTATTTGTGGTGCACTTCTCAGTGAAATGCCAAAAGAAGCAATTAGAGAAAGACAGAAGCAATGAAGAGCCAGGTCAGGATTTTTCTGTTCTTGATATCTAGCACAAGCCTGGTTATCTAGAATTATTATTATATTATCACTTCCACTGAGATGGGCAAAATATAAACCAGGCTTGTCACTGGGCTAAATTTTGTCCCTAGGTGCCAAAGTAACAGGGATAGTCTGAGATGATTTGCCAGTGTTCAGTACCTTTATTGAGCACTGAACTGTACTGGCTTTCTATCCTACTGGTGAAAATGAAATGCATTGAGCTAGAAACTGGTTGATTTTCCACCAAACAGGAACGTACTGGAGCATCCACGTGATAGTTATGTTGTGCTGGAATGTCCTGAATGATTCATGGCTTTGCGGAGCTTGTTTGCATACATGGTTAAAGCAAATGTGGGGGGTTTTTGCAATGCATTGTTGTCATGTTTTTAGCCATTGGGGGTGATGCTGTGTTTCAGAGCAGGCAGCAGTGGTGTACAGCCACAACTATGTAAGTACAGGACAAGGGAAACATAAAATGAAACTTTTCATGTTTCAGAGAGTGGAAACATAGAATGAAAAATGCAAGACAAACTGGGAAAGAAAAGGGTTAACCATTTAAAGGATTGAGTCAAACAAAATATATCTGTGCAAGAGTCTCCCCAAGGAAGTCACTGAGACCACATCACTTGGATCATTTAAAATTGGACTGTACAAAGCAATAGAGGAAATTCTGCAGGGAACAATCCTTCACTGGCAGGTGGGATGGACTCAATGACCTAATAAGCCTTTTCCATCTCTGAGTCTACAAGATGAGCCTGTAACTAGTGCAGTATGGGTTTGCCCAGAGTTCCCATGTGTTGGCTGTGAGCAGAGCCAAGCTACACCAAACTGTGCCGTGTTTAAGTTAACTGTTTCTGTAGTTCTTTTGCCCCACTCTGGTTCCTTTTCTAGCAGAATTACTCCCCAGACAGATGACTCTTTTATATCCACTCCATTTTTTGGTGTGTAAAGCATGTTAAATCACATACTGTGTCATATACTGTCCTTAAAATAGAACAGGAGGGCAGGAAAAGAGCTCCTTTCCCTTCCATTTCTGCACATGACCCCAACTCTCATCTTGGGATGGATTTGGACCACCTAGGTCCATGCCCCAGCTGTCCATCAGGCAGTGCCCAGCATCTCATCCCCCACATGGCAGGGAAATGCCCCTTTTCCTGCAGGTGCAATGTGGCACCAGCTGGAGCCCTGCATGTCCTGGTGGCACAGGGTCACCCTGCCCACAAAGTGACATTTTGGGGGCTCAGAGCTCAAAGTGCATTTTCTTTTGCTCTCAAGGGGTCAAGTCTTGCTGGATGAACTCAGAGTCTGTGTTGTCTCTTCCCTGCACAGCAAAACCTCAAATTCATGATGGGAAAGGCACTGAGAATGTGCAAATGGCAAATTTTGGACTTGCCATCATACCCGCAGGCAGGAGATTCAGCCCTGCCTGGACTCAGGGGGAGTTATGGGTATCTCTGCCCCTCCAAGGTCTTCTGTGAAAAAGTCCTGTGGCCTTGACCTGCCTGGCCTGGCAGAGGGCTGCTCCTATTCCCCCAGGAGAGCAAGTGCTCCAGACTTTGTGTTTGGCTCCAGGCTTTTTTCCCTTTCCACCTCAGAAGGGTGTTGGCAGAGGGCAGGCAGCGAGTTTGGATGGGCTGTGAGGTGATAGAATGGACACATGTGACCAAGGGTTCCCTGTGCAGATTCTGGGGCTGTATTCAGCTTTCTGCTGCTCTGCCAGCCTTGGCTGGGCAGGTTTAGTCTCTCCTGTCCTTCTCTCATGTTCCACAAGAGGCATCGAAAACTGGTGATAAGCAGAGAAATTGTACTAAGCTATGGCAGGATCAGGGGGCTTTCCAGGGACTCACTGGAAAGCTCACAGGAAAGCTCACAGGGGAGCTGGCCTGGAGCTTGCAAACTGCACTCATTCCTCTCCTGAGGGATCTCAGTTCCTTGAAGCCTCATCCCATCCCCAGGAGATAAAGCAAACTTCTCTGGATGCCCAGAGGAGGTGCTGGGAGTGCAGTCCTGGGGAGGAACCCATCCCAGCGGGACAGGCCATGCAGGAACACACTCACCCCTGCCCAGAGACCCGGGTTCCCCTTGGTCCCACACAGGCACCTGGCAGAGCTCACTGCCGAGCAGGAGATGCTGTCCATGGACGTGGTGGTCACTGGAAGAGGTGCGTGAGCAACACCAGATACTCCCAGGCTGCTGCGCTGCCTTCAGCACTCACACTGTTTATTTCTCCTGGTTCTCAGACATGGAGCTATTTTCATTTTTATCATCCCCAGGCCAGTATATATCCCTGCTCCTTGCCGGGGCAGCCAGCCTTTGTGCTTGGCCTTTCTCTCATGTCTGTGTTTCCATCTCTGCTCTGGGAGGGGATGCAAAGCTCATCTTTCACTGCTGAGACTCAGCCCAGTGAGCAGCTCTTTCTAGAACTGCTGCCTGCACCAACATCTCACCCTGCTGCAGCCTCTCTGCTCTGACAGGAGCTCCTGTCAGGGTTCCCACAGAGCTGGGAGGGTGCAGGTAGCGAGTGATGAACCAAGCTCGTTGTCTGATGCTCCTCACACCTCTCCCTAATCCCTGTAATTCATGGTCCTGGTTATGATTTAGCAGAAGGTGCTCTGTGGCTTTTCAGGGAAGGAGAAAGTACCTGTGGATGCAGGGACCCTGCCAGGACTGCTCTGAGCACCCAGCACCAGTAAGGATGGCCATGATCGTTGGCCCTTTCCAATGGCCATGGACACAGAAGCAAGCTCGCATGAAGAGGAGTAACCTAGTGAGCTGAAGAAGGCTTTGGGCTGTTTTGGGGCTACAAAACCATTCTGGCATCACAAATGAACTCTTTGGATGCTCCAAGTTCACATTTTGGGACAGTGCCACAACCCACATCACCTGAGTTCCAGGGCTGTGGGACCCTTTCTCCACCTTTCTTTCCTACCATGAGGTTTCTAAGGGATGCCAAGGCTGTTTCCTTCTGCGCCCATCTCTCAGAGAAAGTCATTATCCTTGATCTTTTAGGCTCCAGTAAATACACACACTGTGGAAACTTGGTAAGGATAAAGGTGTTGGTGTCACCCAACTGGCCAAACATCTTTGTTTCCTACCTGATCCAGGCTGTGTGCTGGGGACAGGGATGCAGAGTCTCTCCACCCGCCCCATCTGAAGCCCAGTCCTGGGGCAGAAATGAGCCAGCTGCCCCTGTCCTGACTGGTATCTCCCTGGTGGCTGCTGCACTGCTCTCGGGCCTTGAGCAGCAAAACTTCCACCCTCTCCTTATTGTTGCTGGCTTTTTTCAGGTTTTATCAGAGGAAGATCTTCCTTCCCATCTGGAGGCAGAGCTAAGGGAGGGATTGCAGTGACCAGAGCACACAGAGCACCAACAGCCCGCACGTCCAGGAACAGGCCAGTGGTTGGAAAGGGTGGGCAACAGGATGAGGAAATTCTGATTTGTACCAAAATCTCCATGTCCTGTCTCCATACTCCAGCTCATGCCATGATTGCAAAAACCCACAGCTGTGTGAAGTGTCTCCAACATGAGTCATTCATGGCAGCCCTGTCCTGCACCGAGCACGCGAGGCACAGGTCTCTGCTAGGAAAGAAAATTTCCCTTCACAGCTTTTTAGACCTTTTAAATATTTGTTGTGATTGCTGTACTAATTAAATTCAGCTGTTGCAGGTAATATAACTCCTGACAGCTTTTTTTTTTTTTTTTAAGTTATTTTCTCCCTTTTAGAGGGCAAGTGAGCAGCACTTAAAGGTATATGGTCCGTCCACTGGGATGGCTGCTGGCAGAAACGCAGAGCTTTGATTGAGCTCTGAAATCATGGCTTTAAGCTGTGCCAGTTTGCCTTTGCCCCAAATGGGGAGGGATGCAGCCACAGGGCTCTGATGGGAGGGCACAGCCCACCATCTGCCTGGATTGTTCCTTTGAGTCTGAGAGACTGGACAGCCAGTGCGTGAGGTGGGAAGGGACAGTGTCCATCTGCTGAGCCCTCCCCTGGCTTGCTTTGTGTCTTTCTGGACCTCAGTGCCATCAGCTCTGCAGTTGCTGAAGCAGGCTGTGCACAGTGGAGCTCCCCTGCCACCTCCTCTCCTTCAGAGGGGTTATCCAACATCTAAACCTTCGTCAACGTGGTTCAGATTTGCTGGCAAATTGTGCAGATGAAAAGGCAGCGTCTTACAAGAAAACTGCATTTTTGTGGTCTTGTTCCGATGCTGTGCTGCGCCGTGTGTGGGGTTCAGGGCTTCCCGGCACTCACCTTTCAGGTTGTCAAGGAGAATTTCTGCTTGTCAAAAATGATTCGAAACGCCCTCCCTGTGTGTCCTCCAATGTTTTGAATTTTAAAGAGTAGCCCCGGGGCAGTATATTTAAAACATGATCTCAGGGAAACTGGTTCATTGCATTTGGAAGCCTAAAGAGCGAGAATGACAACGATAAATAGACATTAGGGTTTGCGGAGTCACACCGAGGTCAGGCGCTCCCCCTCCCGAGCCCTCCCCGCCCCATCCCCCATGATTTGGGCAAGTATTGCATTTCCTCATTCAAACCCCAGCCTGTTTCTTTGTGCTGTACAATGCTCATCCCACCGGCCCTTCTCCCTAGGCACGGGCTGCTCCTGGTGCACGAGGCCGGGGGCACTGGGGCGCTGGGGCCTGGCTGCCCAGAGCTGGGCACGGGGCTGCATTTACCCATCTGCACAAACCCCTTGATCTTCAGAGGGCTGGAGCACCTGCAAACCCCATCGCTGCCCCTGGGACCTGCGAGCACTCCCCAGCCTTTGAAAAAACCACCCCAGTGTGTTAGAGACTCGAGATTGGGATGATAGTGGGTGATTGAGTTATTGCAACTTAATGAGTTGCTGCTCATCTGCCAAGCCACAGCAGCCCCGTGTGTGTGCACGCACGCACGCTCCCATTCATCCCAGCCCCAGGATCTGAGCTAAAAGAGTTCCTGTGGATTTGCACTGGTTTGGCAGCAGTCCTGAGGCCAGTTACCAGGCACTGCTGATACACCTTAGCCAGTGAAGTTTAGAGCACTTGAGTTTGAACATCTCCCCTCGAAACACAGCCGGGTATTTTGTGCTCCCAGAGCCCAGATGGGGGGATGGGGAGTGGTTGCAGCTCCTTTATTTTTTAGGTAATCTGGCTCCTGGTTTGTTCTGAGTTTTGGAGTACAACAGTGAGTTTGGAGAGATGCAGAGTTCCTCTGGAAATGCGAGTGGAGCTACATTTGCATTTAGCCAAGTGCAAAACCGGCCTAGCAAATGCCACTGGGTATTTGAATGGCCATGAATTGCAACCTCCAGTCTTCCTTCAGGTGCTTCCAAAGCCTAGGTTTGCCCTCAGGGTGTTAATTACACTAATGAAGAATGGAAGGACTTTTGTGAGAGTTGGTCCTGGCTCCTTATTCCAATTTTCCTTCAATATGGCTCTTAGCTTTTGGTTAAAGCCCTTCCAGCAGTGAAACAGGAAGAAAAATAAGCCTTCTGGACTCACTTTCAGGTCCCTGCAGTGCTTGGCTCTCCACAGAGGTCTGTGATTGAACCATGACCCAAAGAGTCGGGGATAGCAGAACCTGCCTGGGTGATAAGTCATCAGTTTGTCCTGTGCTTCAAAGAAGCCTTCTGTGCTCTGAAGAGGCCAAATAATATTTTTTCCCCATAACTTTTTTAACTTTGGGCACCTTTGCAAACGACTGTTCTGGCTGGGATGGAGCCCCCGAGTGCCAGAACGCCACGGGAAGAGGCTGCTCTGTGATACTGCCAGCCTGAGGAGGAGGAGGAGGAAGCGCTGGAAATCCCCTAAGCACGCCTGTTTTCTCGAGACTCCCAACTCAATTTTGCAAACTCAGAAGATTTTATATAACTTGGTTTAGTCAGTTCAGAGGTTTAAGGCACTTGGCTACGCATCTGGATTGCATCTTGGGGGTGGGTTATCCAAAAAAGAGCTCAGGCAGAGCAGTTGGAAATTCAGCCATTGCTAGCAAAACCAAAGGAAAACAAGAGCAAGCGAAGGGAGTTTCTTCTTTGCTATTTGGTGTGCTGGACTCTGGATTTAAACTCATCATCTGTCTCAGGACTTGTCAGAGCCATCAGGTAGTGGAGGAAAGGCAGGGAGTACTTCAGGCAGCTGGATGTGCCACAGGCCACTCTCATCTAACCTGACACCCTGGCTTGTGCCAGTGAAGGGAACTTAAATACCCTCTCCAATGAACTGTCTGTGCCACCCAAGGGTCTTTAGATCAAGAACAACAAATTGATGTATAATTCCTGAATGTGCAAATAACTCTGCCATCAGAGCTGCAAACAGAACAAGCACAGCTTCCTGCCATGGTGGTTTCTGCACCAGCACCCAAGGGCTCCATTCAGGCTTCCCAGTCTGCAAATCTTGGCCTTAAAAAGCCCCAAACTGAAATGTTTCAAGTTGAAAAGTCCAAGTCGGTTCAAAATGGAAACAAAGAAAGTTAATTTTAAGAGCCCTTTAATTTTTAGCCCATAAAAGCCAAGAAAGTTGTGTATTGATGAGACAGTGCCTCGAGACAATTGAAACCCAGCTCAGCACCCTGCTGGGGTGTTGACTACCCTTAGGTCTCGCTGTCTTCAAGAGCTGATAGAGATCAGCACCTCCAAGGTCTGAACCTTTAACCATTTGCCATGTTTTGCCTCACAGGCACTTCAGCGGTGGGTGAAACGATTCCTCTTTGTCTGAAAGGGCAAATTCTTCCCTTTAGATGTTTGTGCTCACCTCCCATTAACTTTGGTATGAGCTGAGCTCATGCTTCCAAGAGCAAAATTTGGCTTATAATTTCTGCATGCTTGGGGTTCCTCTGGGTACCATATAAATGTAAGATACTGTGATTCAGTGCTAAAGGGCAGAGAAAATGCAAACCCCCAGGAGGCACCGTCAGAGAAAACCATATAGAACTTTTGTCTAAAAAAGAAAAAAAAGAGAAAGATTAAGAAAACCAATTGAGATTCATTCCAGAGGTGATTTCACTGCAAGCCAAGGATGAGAGCGCACATCTCTTCTGTGATCACTTCCCTGACTCCGGTGCGTTCTGGGCCATCGGATCAGGCGCAGTTTGGGAGCATTATTGAAAACGTCTTACCTCCTATATTTTCTGGGTTTTAATCAAACTCACTGCGCTGCCAGAGGTGTTTCATTTACCAGGAGAGGGGTCAGCGAGGCAGCCCTGAGCAGCAGGAAATAGCAAATGCAGAACAGTTCCTCCATGCTTGGAAGCTCTCCGAGGGCAAGCAGTGTTTGGATGTTCATTATTGCCTTCCCTGCACCCCGCACAAACGGGGGCACCCTGCTGTCTCCCCTGGGGGGCAACTGGGGCATGGGGGGGCAATCAAAGGTTGCTGGGTTTGGGAATTTGGTTATTGTCTTTTGGTTTCACCAACCAGCTCTGTGCCAGTGAAAAGAGCTAACAATGCATGTATTTTATAATCCTGTTTTCTGTCTGCTGCCATTTTAGAGTTTCTTGGCTTATTACAACTGTCATAAAATTACTTTATTATATTTTCCCATCTGTTACATTTTCCCCTCTTTACAGGGGGACATTGCATGATGCACATGGGCTAATTTAGCTTTAAAATTATTGCATGACTGTTGTTTATGGAAAACGAATGCTGTATTTGTGGAACAACATGTGACTTCTCTGTAGCACCAAGGAGAATGTCTGAAGTCTGTAAACCCAAATGTCAGCAAATGGACAGGGCTGCCCCTTCCTCTCCTACCCCAGCCCTTTGCCTTCCTCTGTGATCTCATCTACCTCTGTTGGAGCTGCAATTGCTCAGTACTTCAGCGATCCCCTCTGCATTCCCAGCTCAGCTGAGGGATTGATTCTCCACTGGAGCAGTGCACGGCCTTTGGTGGTGAAGCCGTTCCAGCTCTGGGTGCAGACTCAGCCTTAGGACAAGTGATTTCACACACACACACACACACACACACCTAAAAACATGAATAACCAGGTGGATCCACTCTTCCTATCTTGCCTTTCGTCTGTTGTCTTTGCTTCTTCTGTTCAGCTTCATCAAAGCCTCTTGGTTTGACCCTTCTTTCTCATAGCAAGTGTCTATTGGGGAGTGTGAGCTGCCCCCAGTGTTCTGCTCCCACCACAAAAACTGGGCTCTGCCACCACGGTCTGGGTAGCAGGCAGGCCTGGGGGTGCTCTGAGCACTCACTGGGGCTTTAACAAGGCTTTCTGGAACTCCTTCTCTGCTTTTTTTGCTTTTTCACCCCCACTTTTTATTGCAATTTGCACTGCCACTGATGGCACCATCAGCCCATGTTTTTCAATATTTATGAGATGTATATTAAAGACTTGGTACTGTTAAATTATGCATTTTATTAGATGAAATTGAGTGTTTGAACTGGGGATTTGGTGATCCCAAGGGGTTTCCGAATACACAAAATCTTGTTTTAAGAAAAAAAATTAGACAGTAACATTTCAGAGTCCCATTTATGTAAAATCCACCCCCTTCTTCCCTTCACCTCTCCTTCCTGCCCCCGGGTGTAATACACTGTACTTTTTAAACATCATTTTATCTACAAGAGAGGAAACTACTCTATTCTACTACTCTAAAGAGTGGGCAAAGGGACACCATTCCCATGAATACGTTCGGTGTGGGATTCAATACCTGACTGCAAAATGCTTTGATCACAGCTAACTGGGAGGTCTGGGAGCATTTTCAAACTCTACAGTTACCCAAGAGATTGATGACAACAGATTCAGAAAAGGAACTCCAGGTTTCCCATTTAGAACAATTTTCATCTGTTGATTGTGGTAAAGAGGGAATGTGTCGAGATTACACCTGACCAGGGCAGCTCCAGGTGCCTCTGTGTTGCCTCTCCCTTTCTCTGGCAGTAGCTGCTGTCCTGCAGCCTGAGGAAAGGGAGCGAACAATTACACACGAAACCGTGGCTTGTGCTGGAATTTAGCTTGATGAAGACCTCAGACTGAACTGGCAAGTGGGTTTTGTTTGAACCCTGCAGCCCCTATGCTCAATTCTTTATTAACTTTTTCAATATGTTCTATTGCAGTTGGGCAACAATATGGGAGCTATCTTGCAGCTAATTTAACACCTGTAAATTCCCATGGCTGGTAATGAAACCTCGTATAGGCTAGTGGGTGAAGCATTTGCTTCATATATCAAAGGTCATTAGTTCAGTATTTGTTAACACTGTAGCTTTTATTAAATTTTTTCCAGCCTTTTTTGCATCAGTGTGCTTACAGCCTGATTAATTCTTCTGCTTCCCAAAGCTAAATAGGAAAAATGAGTATTACCTGACCCAGAACACTGGGGCTAAATTCTTTGTTGAAATCTTGAATTAGCCTGCTAGAAATTATCCTTCCAAAGTTCCTCATGCATTCAGGGACAAGCAGATTGGGAAGCATGGTGAGAAAGGGGAAAGAGGAGGTGAGCTCATTGCAGTAAGGAGCAATGGCATGGAGTAACCTGTGTGCCTCCCAACATTTAAATTAATCTTTGTGGCATATTCAACAACTTGACACCTCTCTACTACCATGGATATTTTTTTTCCTGGCTTGCCCATTTTTGCTTGTTTTTTGTTAAGGTAGTTTACAGTTTTGGACTATTTGGAGGCAATCCTCAGGAGACAGAAGATGGTGAAGAGGAGGCACAACCCAGCACAACCAAACCAAATAATCTGCCAGTAAGAGATGTCCTCCCTCGGTGTCCTTGGACACACTGCCTAGTGCTGGATGGGGTCTGAAAGCCCCTGATTTGGGGATGGTCTCCAGCAGTGATCTCTCTGCTCAGGCTGGTTGGTCGCAGTCACACAAGGCACGTCACTGCCTTGCCCAGTGCTGCAGGTGAAGCGCTCTTTCCCTGTGCTGGGCAGGCTGTGTCGTCCCTGCTGCACTGCCTGTGATAAAGCAGCTGACACAGGCAGCTCCGAGCCCCACAGCTGCTTTTTCTGGATGTTTTGTATCTAAACTGACCCTTTCTCAACCCTGTCATGGGCTGGGTCCATCACGGTAGCCAACTTTTCAAAACACAACCAGCACAAAGCAACGTTCTAATGAAACCAAGCAGCTTCTGAAGATGAAATCACAGGGATCCTGCATCCAAGTGGGATGCTGCAGCTCCTGGGAAGCACTGAGCATGTGCTTCTTCACCTGGAAAGGCCCTGGCATGGGTGCTGTTTATCAAAATACCAACTCATTGAAGCACAGCTGGCAGTGCTGTCAGGAGCATTGAATGAAGCACTGCTGCTTCCAGACTGCCGTGGTCTCACCGGAGAAGGGAAATCAATGGGCTCAGAATGAGCCCTGAACACAGAACTCACCCAGCAGTGTCTGACTCTCTCAAGAACCTGCAGCCAGCGCTGCCCCACCATTACAGACCTTCCAGAGTGGCACCTTCCACTCCAGCCATCCTGGAGTGATTCTGGACTCTGCATTTCAGTCGGTGCCGCTTGTCACAGCTCCCCTCCCAGAACCTGCCAATAGTGATCTGGGTTATCAACAGAGAGAAGAGATTCTGGATGCATTCCTGAGACTCCTTGTTAATTTAATCTAAAATAAGCTGTGCTTTTTATTAACATCTTTATGCTGCAGCGTTTTATACAATATTGGGTTCTTTGTAAGGTACACATGCTGATTTTTATTCATATCTGTGTCAGCCTCAGAGCTGGCTTTGTGATGCAATTCATTAATTCACAACTGAAATGTCCTTCTCATTCTACAACATTTATATGCCAGATATTTTCTACAAAGCTTATCAAAGTGTATTTTGTACTTCATCACTCACAGTACTACCAAGCAGCCACATGGATATATTCCACAGGCATATTCAGCCTGCAAACACCCCCTGAGGTGCACATCTCTCTTAGACAAAGGAAAAGATAATTGTTAGCAAGTCAGAGGTGGTCCAAAGTCATCAGCAGCTTCTGTCTGTATTCTGAATAATGTAAATATTATTTGCCATAGCTCATACACACTGATACTGTCAGACAATTCATCTGTGGTCAAATAATAAGCATCATTTGAGGAAAAGGACTATGAAACCCCCTTTCATTCTAAATAGCAGTAAAGCCTGGGAAGGGCACAGCTTTTCAGTAATGGTGCAACTGCACCCATTGGCTTTGGAAGAACTGCCCTGGGAGCCCCTGTGCCAATGCCACCCCCTGTGCCACTGCCACCCTTGCTGGGGTCAGATGTGTCAGTGGTTGCACCAGCAGCTTCAGCAACCTCGATTGCTGCAGGCACTGACACCATGATCCAGACTCCACCTGCAGAAGGGAAGTTTGAGTGTCCAGGCATGCCCTGCCCTGCCCTGCCCTCAGTGGGGCATGGGAAGGGCAGAAGCAAGAGGGGTGTGTGTGTGTTTGTATGGGCATGTGCCAGGGCAGGCTCAGGGTGGACAGCAGCAGGAATTTCCCCATGGAAAGGGTGCTCAGGCCTTGGCAGGGGCTGCCCAGGGAGGTTTGGAGTGCCCATCCCTGGAGGTGTCCAAGGAAGGGCTGGAGGTGGCACTCAGTGCTCCGGGCTGGGGACAAGGTGGGGACCAGGCACATCTGGGACTCGATGGGCTGGGAGGGCTTTTCCAACCCTAATGACTCTGTGATTCAATGATTCCATGTGTACACGTGTGTGTACATGTGTGTGTACATGTGTGTGAACACACCTGGCCCAGGGGGCCCAGAAGCACCAGTGGAGAACCAGAAACACCAGCCGAAGAACAAGTGGATATTTTGCCTCTGCCTTGTGCACAGAGCAGCCCCAAGAGCCCAGGACTCCCCTGCTGTGGCAGCCCCAGGCCTGGGTGCCAAGCAAGGCCCACAGCCACATGGTGGGGAGGAGAAGGATCAACGCCAATCCTGCCCGGCCGTGAGCACCTCTCACTTTGCAGGGTGCCATTCCCCATTCTCCTAGCCCTTCCCACTGCTACCACGAGAGGAAAGGATGCTGGATCAAGCACTGGTTAGAACCGAGATTATTAACTTGACCAGCACACACCAGATCACCCCTAGGGCGCCAGGACCAGGCTCTTCCAACCACAGCCACAGTGAATGGTGGTTTGAGGTTCCTTTGAATTGAGAAATTCAATGGTTTTAATTTAACAAAACCTTGGTTTTGTTGCAATTTCCCCATATGTGTTTTAAAAAGGCCTGAAATGATGCAGGCCAGCCCTGCCACCTCTCCATCGGCAGAGCCAGTGCTGTGCCAGGGCTGGCCCGAGCATCCCTCTGGATTCAGACAGTGCCTCCCCCTGCAATGCTTTGATGTGCACTTTTCAAAGCATTTAAACCGAGATAGAACACTCATATTTGACAGTGTTTCTGTCTGTTTGATTGAACTTCTCAAGTCTCTCCATTTCTCTTCAGACGTAGAGAGCCCGTGAGCGAAAAGCCAAGCTTTTTCCACAGCTTATGTTCTTGTAAAAACAGCTCCAAGTACACACATTCTGCTCCTCGCTCCAGTCAGGCTCCACATGCCAAGTCAAGTATTTATTTTCATTACTTTTGAGACCACCAAAATTAATGTATCTTTCAGACAGGAAGAATTTTATTTATTATGGTGGATTTGAATCCAAGAGATGAAAGAAGAGCACCGTGCATCTCGAAAGCAACCGAGCCTGGGAGCAGGAGGAGACGGCCCGACCTGAGCTCCCCTCCCTCCCTGGCAGCAGCCCCCACCAGCCCTGATGTGTTTCCATACAGATGGACCACAGCTCCATGAAACGCTCCAAAACAACACCGTAAATCCTGCCACAGTTACAGTAGCAAGGGCAAGTGTCAATGCTTTCATGAATTCCCCATTTTCCTGAGTCGCTGGCGTAGCTGCCAGTTGATGGCACAGGTTGAGTGGGGCGTGAGGCTTCTGGAGGTAATCTGCTCATCCCTGGGGAGCATCATCCAGAGAGAAAACAGATTCATTTTTCCCTTTTCCACGTGCTGATCCCTGAACTCTACACCATGAGCCTTTCCCCTGAGCTGATGTGAAATTAGGTGAAATGACCAAGCCAAGCTTTGTCTTCATGGTGCTGCTACAGCCCATCAGTTGTTCCCTTAGATAAGCTTCAGTCAAACTGCTTAAATTGGGATTTCAGCATCAGTCTGTGGTGCTGAAGGAGGACACTGAAGCACCATGGCTCAGCTGTTGGCATGAATTCAAATCCTGATGCTGTGATGGACCTGAACGCGTGTTTCAGGTTATCTCCAGCCCAACCTGCTCTGCCCACCCTGGGCTGTCCTGGGGCCCGAGTGTCCCCCCAGGCTGGCTGAAGCTGGGAGGACACACACCCTGGGTGCTCCCTTTGTGTCAGGCTGTGCTTGCAAGAGGAATCCATCACTGTTGACTCGGGATGGATTGCTGTGCTTCAGAGAAACGAATTACAAAAAACACAGACAAAACTTGGGCTTGCTCAAGCCTTTCAGCCAAGAGCTTGGACACAAATTGGCCTTTATATAGTGAGAGAAATCCCCACTGGAAATGAGAAACTCCCCAGCTCATGGAAACACAGATACTCTGAGAATCCTGGTCCCAGAGCTGGCTTTTCATCTCCACCCTCCTTTTATTTCAGCACTTTGGTGTTCTCTGCCAATGGCACTGCCCCAGAGTTCTTCTCCTGGGAGCTTCCCCTCCTGCTGCTCACTGAGGGATCTCACCTGTATTGTGCAGGTGTTGTCTACTATTTTTTGCTGTTTGTGACAGCATTGTCCTTTGTCTCCCCTTCTCAAACCGACCCCAACACTGCAGCACTGGAACTGCTGGGTGTTAGAGAGCTGGAAGCTGAGTCCTTGGACCCAGCACTGTGCTCTGCAGTGCATCTTCATCAGGAAATCCAGACCCAGCAGGATTTTGCCTGTATGACTTGTTTTCCTATGGATCCCATAATGAGCTTCTTTGAAAGCGTAGAAATGAAATCTTAGCTTGTTAAAGGAAAAAATGCTGCTTCTGTTCTTTTCCAATGTGGCTGGAGTTCCACCAAAACATTGCCAAAGTCATTTTGCCCATTAGGAAGAAAATGGATTACAACTCTGTAACAACTTCAGAAAACATCACTTCTAGATCAGAGCCAGTCACAAGATGGATTGGGCTGGTCATCGACGCTGCTAATTTTTAGGTAAAAGTATCCTACTGAGAACCCTCATTAATACCACTGCACTCGAGGCTCTTCCACACAGGGAGGCAGCTGGGTTGTGTCACTGAGATGAGAGGAAGCTGTGGTGGGACTGAGAGGAGGACAAAATCCATGAGAAATTAGGCTGGGAAGTTCAACATCTCATACAACAACTTGCTTCTGCTTCCATGAAAGTCACTGAAGCTTCAGACAAGCCCTAAATGTGTTAACAAGGCACCTGGCCCCAGATGTCCTGCTTGAAATAATGCCAGCTTGGAAGTCTTCAAGACAGAGCATCAGATCTCTCCCAGGCTGTATTTGATATGATTTCTCATTGCAAAACCTGATGTTTAGTTGCTTTTATCATCTCTGATAACACCTCAAGCCTGGTCCCAGTTCTTTAAGAGAGCAAAGAAAAAAGCAATGCATTGGACACCCAGTAAAGGAGAATTTGTAGTATCCACAGTTAGTTTGAATTCAACTTAATTGTCTATTCCTCTGAGGTCTCTGAAGGATAAAGAATATGGAATAAAATATTTCTATCACCTCAGCCTTTCTCAAAACATTCACAACCTGTTAAACACTAGGGTCACTAACTTTGAAATGATCTCACAATTTGATTTCATTATATTTTAATTGCAAATGAAATATTGCAGGGCTCATGGAGAGTGAGAAGCTGGGACCAGGCAACATTAAACCCCTGCTTTTTGTCAATTCTCCAGCCAGATGTACTGCAGGCAGGTGCAACACAAACTCCCAAATACCCTGCTAACGTAAGGAGAGCCTGACCTAGAGGGACTGATGTGAATGGGCTTTTCAGCCCGCGTGCTTATTCAGTCCTGGCTGGGGAAAGGCTGCCAGCCCCAGCACGCAGTGCCAGAAGCGTGGTGGTTTTTTTAATGCAAAGCTGCAAAACCACAAAACTCATTTTTACTAGTGGCCTTTTTACCACTAATTGTCAGGGTACTTAAAAAAAAAAAAAAAAAAAAAAAAAAAAAAGAAGCTACTTTGGTCAGGGCTGAATTGACATCCCAGAGACGCTGCCCCGGCAGCTGCTCCCGCACCCCGCTGCTGCTTTCCCAGTGTTTGCATCCAAACTCCACTGGGTCCTGCCTGGATGAGTCAGACAGCTTTTTGGGTTGTTGTTTTATTTTTTTCTTGCAAAGCAGCTTTTGATTGTGAAATAAATCACCAAAAAATAGCTGTAGTGTTGGAAAAAGGGAGCAGAGTCAGGGTGGGAGTGCGGTCAAGGAGGGTGCAGGGCTGTGCCTGCACCAAGTGCTGTGTGAAGGTGGCTGTTTTCCCCCCTTGCCTTCGCTGTCTTTTTCTCTCTAAGAACACACAGGCCTATTTTGCTTGATTTCTAAAGTTTTTTACACATGGCCAGTCAGTAGCTACAGCTGGACTCACCGTCCCTTTGAGAGTTCATCCAGGTTTTGAACTCCTTTGCCCAGCTTTTAATTCTGATTCATTCCCTAATTCCATTAGAATTGGCGACATGTAAGAGGTGTATTTGTGAGCAGAGCCTGGCCTACTTTTTCCACCTCCTCTGCCGAGCATTTTACAAAGGGACTGAGCCAAGGCTCAGCTGGGGGCAGGGGGCCTCTCAGCCAGGTGACCTTTCAAGCCCATCCAGTTCCACACTCTCCACACACTTTCATGGAGAAACCCAATTTCAAATGAAAAAAGGAGACCAGTCTATGTTGACAAGTTCCAATAAATTAAAACAACTCAATGTTCTTGGCCTACCTTATTTATAATTTTTGCCATGTTGCAGTTTTATTGAAGTGTAAGGGTTGGAAGGGATCTTAAAAATCACCTTGTTCCACCCCCTGCCATGGGCAGGGACACCTCCCACTGTCCCAGGCTGCTCCAAGCCCCAATGTCCAGCCTGGCCTTGGCCACTGCCAGGGATCCAGGGGCAGCCACAGCTGCTCTGGGCACCCTGTGCCAGGGCCTGCCCACCCTCCCAGGGAACAATTCCTTCCCAATATCCATCTGTCCTTGCCCTCCTCCACCTTAAAGCCATTCCCCCTTTTCCTGGCACTGCAGGCCCTTGTCCAGCTCTCTTGGAGCCTGTTTGGGCACTGGAATGGCCTCTAAGGTCTCCCTGGAGCCTTCTCTTCTCCAGGCTGAGCAACCCAAACTCTCTTAGCCTGGCTTGGCTCTTTTCTCCCACCGCTGTCCAAGAGCCCAGATCGTCACGCTGGGTATCTGTTGTCACTTTTACAGACGGAAAATAGAGAAATTTCCAGCTTAAATGAGAAAGAACCAGAATGTGCAATAAAGCACTTGATGACTAATGGCTCAGGGACTGTGCTCGGTCACATTCATGTGGCGAAGGAATCTCCCTTCTACAAAGGGATTTTGTTATTGCTTGGTCTGTTTGTTATTTTTAGTCATTGTCTCCCAAATTTTTCCTGTGGTTCAGAAGTCCTAAGGTGATTTCCTCTCCCATTCTAAAGTCACATCTTCCCAGAGTCCAGCAACTACTGCAGGACATCTTGGTTGTAAACTCAGGGTGGAAGCACTTTCCTCTACTTTTCCTTCTGTCAGCACATCCCAATTTTCTTTTTCTTTTCTTATTTTCCACTTCCCAATATTTATAATTATCTCCAGAAAGTCCTCTTGGCCTCTCACCTGCCCAGGCTGGTTTATAGCAGTGCTAAATGCTCAAAACCATCCCTCTGGATTGCCCAGTGGCAGCTCCTGCCTGGCCCAGACCAGCAGGACAGGGTTTAATGGAGCACAAAGTCTCCCAGCAGAGCAGCTGCTGAGGGAGCACTGGGCTGAATGGGAGGGGCTGGAGGGGCAGGACTGGCCCTGGAGGGGTAGGACTGGCCCCGGAGGGGCAGGACCAGCCCTGCATGCATGCCCACCCCTTGCCTGGTTTCCCCTCCACAGCCATCACATGGTGTTCCATCGTCACACACTTGTTTGAGAGCTCTTTGCTTTTGGAGACATAATTTCAGCAGTAAACAGTTTATGGGGTTATTTACAGCTCAATTTCCTGAGCATCCTGCCAGAACACCAAGGGACTGCTGTGGTGTGTTGTCTGTTGAGTGTGGTCAGCAGCAGAGAAATCTTCCCGGAGTTTTTTAATGCATTTTGGACCCTTCTCCTTCTTCCCCTCCCCAGCCATCTCACTGGTACTGGTGCAAGCCTTATACATGGGAACACTGCAGCTAGAAAATTACAGGAACCCAGAAAGGCAATGAAAGAAAATAAAAATGGGTCTAGAATCACAAAATTCTATGGGATAACCTGTAATTTTCATAATTTTCAGGGTTCTTTTTTTTTTTTTTAATTATCCCAAAGGATCGGTACTTGAGATCTGCCAGCACCCTGGGCAGGTGGGTAACTTGGCAGGGGAAAAAAGTTCCACTGCTGAGTTCAGAGGGAGATGCTAACAGGGCATCCTCATCCCACACCAGCAGCTGCTTGTTCTTGGACTGGATTTTGAATTTCACTTTTATTGCCTTTGAGCCTGACATTTTTCAAGCAAGCCCCCCAAAATCATTGAAACTTTTCTCTCATTTGAAGGCAGGGAAAACCTTACCCTCAACTGAAGTGAGTACAGAAACAAGGGAGCTCAAGGCAATTTGGAAACACGAAGTTGAGATATCCTATGATCTCTGCCCCAGAATGGGGCTGCTCTGGATTTCCTGGAGAACTCTGTTAACCTGAGGCTTAATTCATTAATGTTCAGTGCGTGGAGCTCCTTAACTGAAAGCGTCTAGAACACTGCAGAAGGCTTTGCCTTAACGAAATACCAGTACTGTCACAGTAAAGATGGATATGGCCTTCCAGGGAACAGCTCTAAAGATTAATTCTCCAGAGCTGCAGCAGTGTCACGGTGGTTTGGGCTCCTCTAGGAGCCAGTTCCCCCAAAGACCCCTCAGTGACCCCAGGAGAAGGAACTGTTGCCCCATCGAGACACAAGGCACAGAGCTGCCTCTCCAAAGCACCAGCGAGGTGTGTCAGACCTCAGACCTGGTGAACTGAGGTTCTCTGGATGGTGTGAAAGCCCCCCAAATCACATGCCAGAGAGGTATGGCTGGACTGGGAGAGTTTGCAAGGAAAAGTCCTTGGGGCAGGATCCAAGGCCAGCGCTGGCTGCAGAGCAGTGGGACAGCCCCGTGCCAGCTGCCTGCTCCACACACCAGGCACAGCTCGGGCTCAGCAGGAGCAGACGCTGGGCACAGCAGCTGGGCAGCAGTAACAGCAGCCAGATGTGTGAGGTCTTCAGGCACCCTGTAGCTCAGCTGCCCGGGCTCTGCCGCCTCTGCTGGCCCTGGAGGGGACACGGTGACATTCGGCCGCATGTTGCCCAGGGCAGCGCAGGCGACTCGTGAGCTTGGGCTCCCTCCAAACCCATCTGGCTGCTGGTTCAGCCTGGCTGTACCCAGCCCTGCCTGGGCTATGGCACAACACGCCCGTGGCACCAGGAACCCTGGCACCCTGCACGTACAGCCCCCCACAGCCCACCCGCTGCTGCCATGCCCTCGAGAAGGGCGTGTGCTGAGACTGTCCTGGGCGAGCCATCCGTGCTCCAGGGCCAGGCTGGGCTCCAGAGCCAGGCTGGGCTCCAGAGCCAGGCTCACACCAACCCTCTCCCCAGCTGGGCCAGGACCACGTGTGGCTGACAGTGACAGGCTTACATCAGACTTTGCCAGCTGTGGATGCCGCCCACAGCTGTTGGATGTGACCTCTCCTCCCTGCACCATTTGAGCTTGCTGGGCTTGGAGCAAGCGTGGACTCAGATAAACAAAAGCAGATACAGGAGGAGAGGAACCTGTTTGAGATTTGAGATGACGATTCTGCCCTCAGTTACACTTTCTTGAACTAGAGCAGATTTGGTTAGTAACAAGATACAGCCCTAATTCTGATTATTTTTACACCAGCATAGCCAATGAGTGTGGGAGAAGGAGCAGTGCTTTACACTGGCACTGGTGCAACACCAACCACCACTGCTGTTCAGTGCCCTGGATATTTTCTCTGCAAGATGGTTTCAAACGCTTGCGAGAGCAGAAAACAAAGAAATGAAATACCAGCCTCGTGCAAACTTTAAAGTGAAAAATAAAATGTCCAGGAAATCCCTGTGAGGTTTTGGACTGAACAGGAAGATACATTACAGAACTTTTTCAACCTTTTTTGATTTTTTTTTCAACTTCCAAGCAGCAGAACACCAAAATGCTAACAAGCAGGGCAAATTGAGCAAAAATAAAATATTCTGTGGACTGGTTTAGAGAGTAAGGCAGTGTTTATTTTTCTATGCTTTACACTTTGGCCAGCATTTATCCCGAATGAAGGCAGCAAATGTTATTAGATTTCATGGAATGTAAATAAACAGTTATTGGTAAATACATTTTGGTGGTCTGCTTGTTACACTGCATGTCAGGAAAACTATAGGGAACTGGCAGGAGTTCAGACGTCTTCAAGGAACACAGAAAACAGACATATTTTACTAATTATAGCTAACAAAAACACTCTGAGATTACAGTTAAATTACATTAAAACATAACTTGTTGGCAAAGGCTGTGAGCATAATGCTTTGCCTATATCTTTCTGTATAATGTTTCATCGGAACAGAGCAGGAACATCGGGAAACCCTGGCACAGCCCACGCCGCCGTGGCCCTTGGGGCTGGGCCAGCTGGGCATTCTGGGGCCTACAAGAGTTTCTGGAGGTCCAATGGGGTTTCTAGGAGGACCATGACCTGGATTTGTCTGCAGCAGGGACTGCAGAGGGGTAACCCCACATCTCCATCTGCACCTGCAGAGGTGGGAAGGGAAGGAAAAAGAGGCACCTGCTGAGTGGCCCCAGAGAGGGCTGGGGGGGCAGGAGCGGTGGGAGGTGAGGGGCAGGGGCAGTGGGAGGTGAGGGGCAGGGGCAGTGGGAATTGAGGGCTGGGGTGGCAGGGGCAGTGGGAGGTGAGGGCTGCACGGCTGGAGCTCCCAGAGGAGCTTTTGTCCCCACACCACCGTGCCTGGAGGGACTGAGCCACCTCCAGCCAAGTCCTCACGGGGCTGTGAGCTGGGTGCCAAGGCTGTTCCACAGCAATGCTCCTTCTGCCTCTGGATCTGCTCTGCAGCACCTCTGGGACAAGAAAGACAGAAAGGATGGCTCTGGTGTGGAGCTCCTGTGGACACAGGGACATGCTGTCAGGATGCAGGGACCTCCAGCAGCTGATTGCAAAGTTAAAATGGGAAACATGCCTTGACCCAAGCCTGGAATTCCCATTCAGTGGGTCCCCATTTCAATGAAGGATTTCCCTCATTACAGGCGGGGCACTGGGCCAGCTGACCCCATGCCCACGATGCCCAGGCGCTGGTTGGGGCATGGTCTGAAGGGCTCTGGCAGCCCTGCTCACGCCTGGGGAGGGTCTCTGGCTGAGCACCCCCTTTGCTGCTCCCCAGCTCCCCTCCCACTGTCAGACCCAGCCCATGGCACTCCTGCTCCATCACCAGTACAAACCATTCCTGCAGGAGCAGAGCACAGGAGGGAAGGGAGGGCTTTCTGCAGAAATAATGTTTTAATGATGTCCAGGGTTTTCAGGACAAAGGGGCTGTTGTGAGTGCTGTCCCGCACACGCCTGCAGCACTGTGAGGGGCAGACATGCAGATCAGCTGCAGGGATGCTTGCATTACACTGAGCTCGATTATAAACCATTCAGTTCAGTTTTGAAGCACAGTTTGCATGAAATAACTCAATTAAGAGAGATGCTCAGAAGCGTTGCATGTAAGCAGCATTTGGGGCACAAAAAACCAGGTGCAATATGTGTTCTGTTGCACCTCAGGAGATGACATTATTGTTACTTTACAGAAAGTCTCCAAACTAGAAAAAAATTCCTTCCTTCAGCTGTGGGATATTAAGGCTGAGTGGTCCCTGGCAGGGTGATGCAGTGGGGCTGGAGGCTTGGCTGGCCACGATGACGATCCATTTTAAACCCAGGTAAATCAAGGTGGTCATTTAATCTGACCCCAGTTTATGAGGAAGACATGAATCATTTTGTCTGCCAAGTAAATGAAAGGGGAATGCACAGGCTGATCTCCCCAGAATATTAATAACACCCCTGCCACTGTGCACCACTCCAGAAACATGCAGTTCCCGGGGACTGGGTTATTCTTGCGTCCACGCCCGCGTGTAAAGAAATCATGTAATGAAATCATGCTTCACCATTACCCCGGGGTAATCTCTTCACTTGGACTGTCTTTATGTCACATTTATGGCCTGTTCTTTGCTGGGAAGATTTTTACAGGGGATCTGAAGTTTAAAAGAAGACAGATGACAAGCTGTGATCGCGAGGAAGAGAGGCTCACCATATGGAAATAGAAAGCCCTGGCTCCCTCCCCTACCCCTCCTCCCCCCTCCCCTGCCGAGTTTCTCTACTTCACATGATGCTATTGGGATTTGAAGATCAGAATACAAATTAAATTATTAAATGAGGAACAACAACAACAACAACAAAAAAAAAAAAAAAAAAAAAACCAACAAAACTCAGGCCTTTCCCCTCCATCCTTCCATGTGATCAGTAATTAAAAATCAAAGTGGGGAAAACAACCCCGCTGGAAGCTGGCATTTGGGATCCAGCTCAGTTGCCAACAGAAGGATGTAATGGTCATGTCTGTGCCTTTGCATGCTATGGGGGTTCATGCATGAACTGCTTCTAGAGCTAAGACATTATTTTAATGGCAGACTTATTATGGGGCATATTTATTGCATTATTTATTATTTACTTACTGGGAAAAGCAGGGGCACCACCCCTCAATACAGTGCATGTCTCCAGCACTGGACTTCTTGTCACCAAAAACCACTCAGTGTCCCCAAAACCAGGACAACTGAACCCCCATCAGATGCTTTTTAGCCATTAATCTCTGCAACCTGAATGTGTGGCAGCAACCCCTTAAAGCCTGGGCAGCGAAAGAGAAATGAATGAATCTATTTCAGGTGGACAGAACTTGAGCTGTGGCAGTTTCCAGGTTTATTTTGATGGGGCAAGTTTTAAAGGAGTTGATGATGTGGCCAGACAGGGCCCATCCCAGGGCAGGCCACGCTGTGCTCCAGGGGCACTCCCTGTCCCTGGTTCAGCTCTCAGCCCTCCCACCTGCACCCCCTGGGAGTTACCGGGGATTTTGCATTTTTGAAAAACCCCAACCACACACAGCAGGCCCTGAGCTTGTAAAATTTGGCCCCATTTTCAACACTGGCCTTGCAAGGCTCGGGCTCAGCCGTTGGCCTCAGTGGCCAGACTTGCAGAATTAGCACTTGGTCCCCTTAGTGCAGGTTTGGGCTATGGACATCCCGTTTAGGTACCCATGTTTGAACACTGTTTCCTTGTAGCCAAAATAAATAACTGAATCAATGCTACACAGAGTTTAATCTAAACAGGTAATGGAGTCAAGCTCAGATATTCCCTGTGTTCCATCAGCAGGTCCTGGAGATGGCAAACTGAAGCCTGCTTTTATAGTGTGCCAGCTCAGGGACCTGTTCCCAATTTGCAGATTTGGCCTGTTGCATTCTAAAAGATGTTTAATATACTCGATGCCTGTTTGTGTTAATGTTTACCATTGAAGTTGTTCATTATTTGATGTTATATTTGGCCATAGCATTAAAATTCCATTGGACCAACTGAAATCTAGTGTCAAATCAAAGCCAAAGAAGCATCTTTGTGATAGACTTTCAGCTCCCATCCAAGCGCTTTAAAAAACAAAAATCAATTGTAGGTGTTTTCTTTGTAGCTTTTCTTCCTTTTGCAGAGAAACAGCAAGCACTTTATTTATTAGCTGGTTTTTATATGCACAGCTCTGAAAGAGCTGATCCCACAGCCATGGACCAGCAGGGCAGCACAAGTTGCTCTGCCAGGAGGGCACAGCTCCATCCCTGCCAGGCTCAGGAGGGAGTGGGGACGGCTGACAGCTGCCCCGAGCCCTTCTCCAGGCCCAGCATTTGGGATAACAGGATCACCTAAATGCCAGTGCCCTGGGCACAGCTCACGGACTGCACCAATTCTGCTGCGTGGAAACGGCCTCTTGTTATTTGGGTCAGGGAATCACAAAATCCCACAATGGTTTGGGTTGGAAGGGACCTCAAAGCCCATCCAGCCCCACCCCTGCCAAGGGCAGGGACACCTCCCACTGTCCCAGGCTGCTCCAAGCCCCAATGTCCAGCCTGGCCTTGGCCACTGCCAAGGATCCAGGGGCAGCCCCAGCTGCTCTGGGCACCCTGTGCCAGGGCCTGCCCACCCTCACATGGTCAACCTTTGAGCCCCAAAGAAAAATCCATTTCCCGTTTCCCAGACCCCGGAGCTGCAGGGAGAACAGGCCTGCCCTGAGAAGCCTCAAGCTTTGATTCACAAAACTTAGGCTTAAGCACAGGCCTAAAATGAGACACCTGCCCTGGGAGCTGCTTAAAGTGAGGTGCCTGAATGAGCTCTGCCCCTAGCGAGGAGCTCACCTGAGCTGGGCCCGGCTGTCCTCCCTCTGCTCGCAGACCAAGGGCAGGATTTTCTCATGGCAATTCAGTGATAAAGGATCGGGAGTCTATCCCCACGTGCTGTGGGGACTCACAGCCTTTGGGGGATGCTGAGGACCTTCGGCACTCACAGAGTTGGAGCCTGCAAATCACACACGGCTCACAAAGCCCCTGGTGTGGCTCAGCAAGGCCACAGCGAACATAAAGGGAGGTCTGCCTAAGTCCAGATGTTTCTGAATTCAAAGGAAAATATGATGGCCTGGATTAAAAACTGGGAACCAGCATTTAAACATAAAGCTGGGAGGGTAACTTTGAGGAACAGTCAGCAGATATTCTCTTGGCCAGTTAAAAGGGAAGCTCTGTGAAAAGTCCCTTCTGCAGTCCACCAAAAAACTGCCAAAGTGGACCAGGATGTTTCAAACTGTGTCCCCTCTGCAGAATATGTCCTCCAAATTTTTTATCAAAATTAAGCTACTTTGCATTTCAGTGAACTTTTTCTTTTTTCCAGGATGGTGTTTTTTGATTTTAATGATAATAAATTCAATTCTGTAAATGTCATCTCAGTACATATGAACATTTCTTTTGACAGTATTAATTGGCATATTTTGATTAATCAAGAGTTCCCACTTTGTTCCAAACTGGATTTCTTTCTGAAATGGGAAAAAAATGCCTTCAAAACTTTTCTCAGCTTTAGTTAGATGCTGAGAAACCAAGAAAAAAAGATCCACAGCATTGTAATGAAGTAAGAATTCTATACTTCTAATATGTTAGCAACAGATCTGAAAATCACACCCAGTCCTGGGATTACTCACAGGAAAATGTTCTCCTTTAGAGGTACACAAGAAGTTGGACATTTTGGGAAAATGAATCCACATTCCTAAGAAGTTCCAATGGCCTGAGGGCACTCAGATGACCCTTGTTAGGGTGAGATTGAGATCTCAGCACTCAGCCTGTTAGAATGGCTTACTGGACTGTTTATATTTCTGCTTATCTGGATCTTTTTATCCTGAAGGGCATCATTTTAATATATCATTGATCTGATTTCCTAAAAGCCTCTGAGATCCCAGAGTTACTGGCTGAGATGCTACACACTACTGGTGCAAAAGTGAAGAAAGCCAACTTCCTCCCAACACTAGCGTTGATTGTAGCGAGCAGCTTAGGGTGGTGTACCACATCTTCCCACATCAGCATCTGCTTTTTTATGTTTCTGCTAAAATATACTGTCCAAAGGGAGGAATAGGTTAAGGTTTACTTTGTGACCTTGTTGCTGCTGCTGGCTGTGAGCAGCAAAAAATCTGTTAGTATTTAAAAGTTCAGTAAATTGTTCCCTCTAGAAAAAAACGTTTGGTGCTGGAGTTAGTGCAGGTGCAAAGCTGCAGATGCTGGTGCTCAGGTGCTTGCTGCTGCTCTCACCATCACTGCTGCCACCTCCTCTTGACAGGCACCTTTACAGCACCTCCTGCCTAGAGCTGAACCCCTGCCTCTGGTGTCACCCCCTGGCCCTTAATGCTAGCCCCTGGTTTAGGGGGTGCCATTCCCTGGTTCAGCTGGTGCCATCACTTGGCTATGTGGTGACCTGCTGCTGTCCACCCTGAGCCTGCCCTGGCCCAGCCTGAGGCCGTTCCCTCTCCTCCTGTCCCTGTTCCCTGCCAGCAGAGCCCGACCCCCCCGGCTGCCCCCTCCTTTAGGTGGGTGTAGGATATGCTGTGGTCTGCCCTGAGCCTCCTCTGAGGAAGACTGAGGGGCTTGGATCTGACCATTCCAACAGCTGGGCCGGGCTCTTCTGTGTGAATTGGATTGTTCCATTGGCTCCACTGAGCAAACTCAATTTTTATTAGCAGAGGATCACAATATCAGCACTTGCTGAGCTATCCCGAGTCATGTCGGTGACAAATCTGGCCTCCAGACACAGTTGTCACATCTGCCACTTCCAAATAAAAGGGGCTCATTGTATCAATGAAATGGCATCAGAGCTGAGGCAATATGTTAAACATTAGCCACAATGCTCACAGGCCTAGGAAGGCCTGATAAGCCATGATTAAACTTAATTATGGATTATTTTATATTACCTACCTCCAAGCACTGTGGAAAATTGCTTCCTTTTAACTGCCTTGGCGGCTCTCTCTGACCATGCACATTCTGGGGGAGCTTTTTCCATGATTGATGTATTTGTTTACCAAGCTCCTTGCTCAAACACTGCCGATGCTCCCTTTAATCAGAGGTGTGAACACCTTAATAGTTGTCAGAGCCCACATTAACCTCTTGATTAAAAGACATCCTCACACTTACCATTAAAGAAATACATGAAACTAATCAAATTTCTATTCTCAGTATAAACCCCACAATGGGCAAATAATTTGGTGTTCATGGACTTGGCTCCTTGGGATTTCATCAAGTTGTGTCTTAGAAGGGAAATGGATTTTTTCCTATTTTTCCCCTTTTACCAGGGGGAGGGAAGGGTTTTGGTGGGCTGGGTTCTTTTTTTGCATTTGCCTAAGGGCAAAAAGCTTCATGAACATAATTTTTCACTCGACTTCCTTTGCCTGCTTATCTACCCTGGCTATTACTCTCTTTGGCTGCAGCAATATTACCAATAAAATAAACATGTCAAAATTCAGAAGCACAAACAGGTTCATCTGTGACACTAATTTTGCCTGGCAAATAATTCTCCTTGTTTCTGTAAGGGCTTCAATTTCTTGTGGATTCAAAGCAAATTTATCTTAAATTTGATGCCTCCGTCTTATTTTTCTTTCCCAATCTCATTAGAGTAAAAATAGCAAGGATATCCATATGATTAAAGACTTCATGTGCAAGAAAGCAATCTGGTCATAGTGCTCCTTAGCTTTATGTACTTCTTTCTATTTGACAACATTAATTTGCCATCTGTCAGCTCAGTTACAGAGTTTACTTGCTGCTTGCTTGGCGTTCACCTCCCCCTTTTTCGTTGTCAGCTGTTTTTAATAGTTTGGCCTCCTTGAGTGGGCCATTTATGCAGATTTGAAACAGGAGAAATCCTAAAAACTGACCATATGGGAACCCACTTTGTACTCCCCAGGCTGGCATAGCCATGCACAGACCTCCTCCCCCTTCTAGGCATCCCCAGCACTTAAAAAATCCAATTTTTCCATACCTCCATAGCACCTTCCATCTGGGGGACTCCAGATCATCACACCACAGATAGAAACAGATGAATTTTGCTCTCTTGGGCAGGTCAGCTGAATTGTCCAAGATTTCCTGGGAGCTGCATTCAGCCCTGAACATGCAACCAGATAAACGGAAGAGATTTTTAAGATCACAGAAGGAAGGTGACCAGCACAAAACAATCATGGCCAGGCAAACCCTCACAAGACCCTCCAGCACCCAGGGGACCCTGGGGCCACGTCCTGCCCTGCCTGGTCCCATGGGCAGCGCAAGAAAACACAGAGCTGGTACTTATCTCACACAGACATCTGCAATAAAGGCTATGGATGTATCCTTAATTGATTTTTCAATCTTTTGTGGTAATTGTTGGAATTCCTCACGAGGTTTCTTTTTCACCTAAAAGCCTTCATTTTAGGAAAAGAAATCAGGTTGCTCAGAGAAGTTGTGGATGCCCATCCCTGGAAGAGTTCAAGGCCTGGTCAGGGGAAGGTTCCCTGCCCATGGCTGGGGGTTGGAACTAGATGTTCTTTAATGTTCCTTCAAACCCAAACCGTTCTGTGATGGTTCTATGAAAAAAGCAACACTTTACATCAGGGTTGGTATTTCCAGCAAAGGAAAGATGGCAAAGGTTTCCCAGGCCTGACAGCCCAAGCCCAGCACAAGCAGCCATGAGAAGATCACCCCAGAAAGGGAAGTCTGACTGTGAGGCAGAGCCAGAGCAACACCTCCAGCCTTGCTGCCCCGGTGGGAGCCCAGCCAGATGTGTGCCTGCCTTTGGGGCTGGAGCGGCCCTGTAATTTATAACACTCTCCAGGCTGCTCTCATTTATGTGGGGGCCAGTGCTCAGCTCATTCAGACAGAGTTCAAAGGCTGCCCCGACCAGCTCTGCAGGCGGGGTGGCCACTGGCCAGGCCCAGGCCAGCACCTGGCACCGTCCACTCATCACACTTGGATCCACCCATGGCTGTCTTGCACAAAGAGGGCTGATGGGCAGCTGACTGCTCTAACAGGCTACCAAATGGTCATCCCACCTCCTCCAGGTGCCTGGCAAGCTCGGCTTTGCATCACCTCTCTGTAATGCACAGATACGCCCAGATTGATGCAGGGTGCAAAAATGTCCCACAAAGATACCTCAACAGGGTGTGATGGTGACAAAGCTCATCCCATCGTTGTCTGCCAAAGACACAACCTCAGGTGGGTACCAAAGGCAGTATTTCACAATTCTGAAATGTAATCCCTGCTGCAAACATTTCCAGTATCAGCACACACTGGATTCAGGTATCCAAATATTTAAGAGAACCTTTTGGGGCAGCATTGGCCAAACCCTGCCTTGTGTAGACAACATGCTGGTATAGATGACAGAAGTTATAATAGCAAAACAAATCCATCAATGCTTTGACCCAACAGAAATAGTGGAAGAAAAAGAACATCAGCATGATGTTGTTGGCAAAATGTGGCTAAAATGTTCAGTTTAAGGAAGCTGAGACATTTTTGTTTATAATAAGGCCTGACAGCTTTCAGGACACGCTGTCTTTACAGAGACTGGATTGATTTTAGAAGCTCATTCACTTGCACAAGGGTTTAGTGAACCAACCAGACCTCCTCCTTCTCCTCTCTGAGAAGACTCATTAGCTGCAGGGAACTCAGTGTGAATGGGAGGTGTGTGTGAGGTACGGGTAATTACACCAGCACCTCCGAAATAAATCACCAAGCTACTGTTGATATGACTGCAAACCTGGAACTGATCCTCATTTTGGGCTGGGAGAAGGTCTTCAGCAACACTCTATAAACTACAAAGAAAAGAAAAGGAAATTGACTTTAAAAGCAGCATTTTAATAATACTGAGGTGTTGACAAAACCTTCAGAGAGCAAAGGAGCTCCATCACATGGGATGGACTCACTGCTTAAGAAGTGGCTCCTGGCATCTGCTTGGAGCTTTGTTGGGGACAGTAATTCACTGGCTGAGTGACTGCTGCTGTCCCTGGTGCCTGGAGGAGATGCTGGGGTGGCAAACAGGCTGCAGGGGTTTATAAACTGGTACTGCCTGTGACACTGACTGTCCAAGTGCACTGATCCCTTAAATATCCATGATCAAGTCAAAGACATCAGCAGTGTTCCACACTTGCACATCCTGTGTAATATCACAGGTGCCTCTGCTGCCCTCTTTCCAGCTGTGACCACCACCAGGGACAGCGCAGGACATCTTCCAGTCCCCCTCCCCACGTGGGCAGCAGCCACACCACCAGGACTCACTTCGTTTTAACTACAGGGACAAAAGAACTGCACTTACACATATTTTGGTCATGCCCTGCTATTTCTACCTACTAAAAAGGAAATTAAAACCCTTGAAGTAACCGAGTTTTACAGATCTTCCTGTCCTGAACTTGTGCTGCTGTCCTGGGTCATCTGCAGAGCAAGGTCCTGGCTGAGACTGCAGGAGAGAGACAGCACAGTCCAGCACTGCTCCCGTGCTCTCCTTCTCCCTGCCTGCCTTCACTCCCTTCGTCTCCCTCTCAGCTTTCCTTTCCTCAAACACTTTGAAGCTTCTTTTGCATTGTGGTTGGTTTTCAGATGCGCCATAAAAATGCACGTGCTGGGAATACTGTGGTTAAGATATGGGAATGCAAACATTGTGGAAATAACTTGGCTTTTGTTTTTCTTTTCCTTCCCCTTTTTTCCTTTCTGTAAACCCACTTTTCCACTTCTTCAGTATGTTGGCACTCAGAACTTGCTTGGCCTGTTAATAGAAACAAGGACTGAAGGGGGTCACAGCAATGATCTGTTTTGAGAAACTAGCAGAGGCTGCTGCAGCTCTCAGCCAGGACTCCAGCAGGTAATTCCATGTGGAAAGACCTGCACGTCCAAGCATTCCGCTGTTGGGAGCTCAGTGGCTGTGACCCATGACCCTCCATGCCCCAGCTGGCACTGTCTTCACGCCCTGCGTGTGCCCAGCCCCTGCCTGCCCATTCCTCTGCCCCAGAAGATTGTTCTCACCCATCTCTGACCTCTCCTTTGACTTTTGGCTGGCTGCTGTCCATGGGCCCTCTCCAGGCCCTCCCATATCCCTTCCTTCTCCCAGGTGACCTCTGAGGTGACCATTAGCTCTTGTGGCTGCCCACAGCCTTCTCCTCCGGGGTGCTCACTGCGCTCTCCCTGCATGGCTGAAGCTGTAAATGCTTTTGCATCCCAACAGCACAGCTGAACCACCCTGGGGAGTCACTGCTGCATCTCCACGTGGGCTGAGACACCCCACAGGATCCTCACAGTGAGCCTCAACCCATCCCACACAACACTGAGCACTTACAGCAGGAGGAGCAAGTTCATGGTACTGGCTCCCTCAGTGACCTTCACTATCGCATGCCCTGTGCTCTCTAAAAAAACCCACAAATATTTTACTGGCATTAGAGTTTGGGTTTTTTCAGTGCTTCAGCACCGAAAAGACAAAAAGCATTTTCTTTCTTCCATCAATGGCTCCTATTACATCATCATCAACCTCTGCACCATCTTCAGGCCACCACACCCTGCCTCTATCTTCACACATCAAAGGAAGAAAAGACAAGTATTCCACTCATGTCACCTGACTCAGAGAGCCTACACCATCCTCCACCGTCCACGAGGGGCCTTGCAGGAGAGAATTCACTTCTAAGGGCCAGGCCAATGCCCCAGGCACTTCCCTCCTCCCAAAGTCTCACTCTTCCTCCTAGGAAGAAGCATTTTTCAGAGCACAGTTTTTGCCTTGCTGGTAAAGAAAATGTTCCCATGTTTTTTCAAAAAAGACTCAAGATGTGATACCAATAAAAAAAGAAAAAAAAAGGTTTATTTTTTATGATCTTTTATTTCCTGCTTTATTTTGGTTGGACTGTCATAGAATCCTGTATCACAGACTGGTTTGGGCTGGAAGGGACTTTATAGACCTTACAGCTCATCCAGCCCCACTCCCTGCCATGGGCAGGGACACCTTCCACTGTCCCAGCCTGGCCTTGGACACTGCCAGGGATCCAGGGGCAGCCCCAGCTGCTCTGGGCACCCTGTGCCAGGGCCTGCCCACCCTCCCAGGGAGGAATTCCTTCCCACTATCCCATCCATCCCTGCCCTCTGGCAATGGGAAGCCATTCCGCCTTGTCCTGTCCCTGCATCCCTTGTCCCCAGTCCCTCTCCAGCTCTCCTGGAGCCCCTTTAGTCACTGGAACAGGCTCTGAGGTCTCCCCAGAGTCTTCCCTTCTCCAGGATGGGCAGCCCCAGCTCTCCCAGCCTGTCTCCAGAGCAGAGGGCTCCAGTTGCTCTTCAGTTTTTCAGTCTTCATCACTGTCTTGGGGACATCTTTATCCTGTTCCTGCAGTGCTTTGGACACTGATGGCTGTTCCAAAACTCTTCTCAAAAGCAGAATAACACAAGGGTGATTTGAGCTCCTTTTCTCTGGCCTGTTGCAAAGTGCCTGGGGAAGTGCTGTTGTAGGCAGATCATAATTAATAATTAGCATTATTTATAGTGGGGCCTGCAGAACAGAATTGAAAGTGTCATCAGATTTTACATCCAAAATATTGTCTCAATCAGTCCTTTCTAATTCCCAGGCATTGCTGTGGGAAGATACAATTGCACATGTGAATACTTTCCCATGCCTCCTCTCCATGTGCCTATTTCCATGTGTAAAGCATCTGGGAATGCTCGTAGGGGCTCATTGGAAATGCAGTGTGTGTGTGTAAATTGTTGCTTGTCTACATCTGTGTATCTAATTGCATGTGAAAATCACTACTTGAGTTGCATCAATGAAATACAACTTTTTGAAAATACAGCTTGCATGTGTTTCTCATTCATTTTAGTGAGGCACAAGATGATCCAGTTGAAAAACAGTAGCTAAGACCAGATGTTCTTCTGTTCCTACAGCGTGAGAGAAGCAGCTCAGCCCTAAGAAACTCAAAGCTGCTCAGCTTATGATACTTGCAGTATCATGGGAGAGAAAGATCATCTCCTCCAGTGGCCTCCCTTCCCGAGGACCCACTGCCAAAGGAAAATGGCAGGAGTTCACCTTTGCTAACAGGAATTTAGAATCAAACACCAAGGCTTCTTCAAGTGCAGATGAGCGATGGCTGGAGATGTGCTGTGGTCATTTAGTGGGTTTGGAGGCAACCAGGGGACACTCCTGGGGACACTCCTGGCCAGTTAAGACTGGACATATGGCAAAGGTTTAATAAAATATAAGATGGGAAGGGTAACTTACACAGCTTTGCCAAGCTGTCATTTTTAAACTATGTGCCTTATTTCTAAACAATTGAGTTTTAAAGGTTTAGTAACTCCTTGAGTTTTTCCACAGCTCTGCTGCTACTGTGGTCATATTTCCAAATTCAATGTACCTCTTACTCCTCCACTTAAAACATTCACTTTTCATTTAGACCTGCAGGAAAAACAAAATCTGGATTACTTTCAAATTATTGGCCAAGCTCAAAGAGACATCCCAGCCCTTTATGGGGTGCAGATAAAAGAGCTCACAGTCCCTGCTCTGCCAGGAAAAATGTTCACTTTCTGTGAAAAGCATTAAGAAATCAAATGAAGCGCTTATTAAACTTTTAGATGCAAGAATTTGCGAATTGGACAACGATGCATGTCTATGTCAGACCCTTGAGATGAGATGGAGCCTGTCATAAACTGCTGCTGGATGCATAAATGAGACTGCCTGTGCCCTCCCCCAGCTGCAGAGTATTGAAGTAGGAGCTGGGGCTTGAAAGCACTCTTTGTGAGGATCAGCCCCGAAGATTTATGTGGAAGAACCTTCTCTTTATTTACCAGCTTGCTGAGACTGACAAAGTATTCGATATCTTGGAGCCTCCAGCCTGAGAGCCTGGCTTGTAGCAATATTTGTCAGTGACTGTACCTGCTTTGCTATTTATTTTTCAGTGCCCTGACCTGCACATGTCCTCCTGTCCTGTCGACGAAGGACCTTAAATGAAAGAATCTGCTCCACACTCTCTTCCTTTCCACCTCTTCCAAAACCCTCAAATAAACCCATGCTGGGTGCTCTCTTCCAGGACCCATGAACCTAATCCTTCACTTTCCAAAGCAGCATTGGATATTTCATGGTCATTCCAAAGCATTAGTGATCCTTCTGAAGAGAGGTGTTTGAGTTGGCAGAGGTGCTCGCTGCCCAGCAGCAGCACCCGAGGGAGTGAGGACCATTAAAGAGTTCTCCTTCTGCCCATCAACTCTGAGGTCACCTTCACAAACACTTCCAGGCTGTACTGGGAAGTCAAGTCATGTCTCTGCTTATCAACACCACGGACTTTGCTGCTGCTGCTGCTGCTAAACCCACAAGCAGCTGGGGCTTGCAGAGCCCACTCTGAGTTCTAGCAGCTACAGAAAGCTTTTCACTTCTTACTGCTAAACTTACTGCATTTGGTCTATAAATGGAGGCAGGACAGTATCTCAGGTTTTGAATGCAAATATGTGAATGGGATGGTTTCCCTAATCTCCCTTACAGGAAAACTGGCACCTGGATCCCACAGAGTGCTCTGGATGAAGGACAGTGTCCCTAAGAGTATTCCCTGTTAAGCTTCCATGTTTCTACCTCTCATCTGATTGTTTTGCCATGTGTTTCCTTTCCCAGCTTTATGTGGCAGTTCAGATGATCTAAAATCATCTTTAAATGTCCTGGGACATTTTCCATTTGTTGTGGGTGACTCAGCAATCCCACAATGATGAGAAAAAATGCCTTGAAAGTCCATTTTCTCCGGATGCCCACCTGGCTGACTCCATCTCTCTGCTGCTTCCAGTGATGGAATGAAATCCTGACGATGCCACATACCTCGAAGCACTGAATTAATTTCTTTCGGAGCGATTTCCTAAGACTCAGCAGTCTTCAACCAAGTAGGCTCTGGCAGAATGGTGGTCAGAATCTCCCTCCACTCATTCAGAACATGTTATTCCTGGTGCGGGAAGCAGATCCAGCCGACCAGTACTGCCTGCTTCCAAAGAAAACACTCGCTTTACTGTATCTGGTGGTTTGAAATGTATGAAAATAAATTATTTATTATCATGACTTTAGGGCTGAACCTGTTTATATGGGCTTGCATCTGTCTGATCTGAAGACTGAGTCACTGACTGACAGACACCCTCTTGGCTGCTCCCGTTACTTACATTATGTCCATACTGTTCCAACAGCTTAAATAAAAATAGCAAGCTTGAAACTTCTCCTCTGTTGGCATTTCTTCATAGAGACAGGGTGTTTCTTAAAGAAACATCAAATCACTCTTAAAGAGGTCAGATGTGCAGGGTGAAATGGCAGAATTAATGGTGAGACTCCCTGGCTGCAGCTTCCAGCCCAGCTTTAGCCCCCTCAGCTGCTGTGCTGGATGCCAAGAGAATGGGTGAGGAGGTTTGGACGTTCAGGGCTTCCCACAAATATCAGTCAATGACAACTCAAAACCTGCTCCAGTCCAAAACCTGCGGCCCTTCTGCCCCTGCCAGCCACTTCCACATCTGGCAGCTGGGGTAAACTCAGGAGTAGTATTTCCACTGACACCAGGTTAATTCTTTTTCCTCCTTTTCACTTCGTACCACCTCAGAGCAGTGAAGACTGGAGAGAGAGCTACAAAGGAGCCTCTTGGAGAGGGAGCCTGAGGGAGGGGTGGGACTGCAGCAGAACTCTCCCACCCCTGTGGCAAAGATGTTGTATCATACAGAACTGGGGAAATGTGACCCAGTAGAAATACAATCTCTTCACTCTCCCATTCAGCAAGGTGCAAATGTCTCACCTCTCAGGGCAGAATAAGGGGAGGCCAGGCTGAATTTCAGTAGTTACAGACTTGCAGACATTTAAGGCTTTGTACCATCAGTGCCATTTTCTGGTTTCCTGACTTTCCATCAGTAACCTTTAAATCTACATTTCCTGAATTTATTTTTCATCTCATCATTGCACCCTCAACATTACTTGAAATAACCTGACACCTATGCAGAGCCTCAGGTGTGAGTTAAAAAGGGCTACCTGGATGGGCAAGGACAGGTAAAAAGGCCTGAGACAGCAGGTGAAATGTTGGCCCTCCTCCTCATTTGCTTGATTGGGTAGAAACTGAAAGTGGCTAAAGCAAATGCTGCATCCTATAAAAAAGCCAGAAGTCCTGGCACAACTGGCAACATTTCCAGGGGCCTGGGCCCACAGGTGGCTTTTCTGGGATATACTACAGCCATAAAAGCTGCTGGTGTAGAAGCCAGGAGTAAGTGAGCATGAAGAGCCTTGGACATTTTGACGGTCAGAGGCAATTTCGCTGCTGCAGATCAGAGTTACAGTGTTAAGGAGAATTGGGCACCTCCTCATCTCCTCCTGGAGACTTCACTACAGATGCTGATGATGCCATGGTAAGAAAGGGCTTGTTCTAGGACTCCAGTGAGCCTTCGACCCCTCTCAACACTGCAAGGGCTCCAATTCCTTACCCAGCCTGTCCTTTGGATGACTACTTTGCAGTGTAGAGACCACAAAGAATTGGTCACACAAATTGATGCTGCAATACCCACCTGAGTGTCTGTCTGCCAGGCACCAAGACAAAACCAAACCACAGCCATGCTTTACTACTGCTGGTTTGGATCATTCAGCATTTTCATTCTAAATGCTCTGCTCAGGATTATATATCAAATACATCAGATGGTCTGTGGTGAGCACTGTGACTGGCCTTATGTCCCAGAAGAACTCTTAATTCAGTGAGTAGAGCCACTGTTGGGCTGGAGGTACAGGTGATCAGCCAGGGGTTTTCCACCAAATACTCATCTTTATGTATCTGAAACACGTCTGATCACCATTTCTCCCTGCTTTCATAGATTACTTTTAAAGGAGAAGAAGCAATTCAGTGGAGCCTGGACTTCTGCAGCTGAGGAGAACTTACAAAGATGAAGAGGATCACACATCTCGGAGCTATAGCCAATATCTAAGTGAGCACAATATTCTCCACTCGCTGTGCATTTGCAAGCATGGAGGACCATGAGTAGGATGTGTGTTTGTGGTGGAGGAGGAATGCAAGCTATGCTCTGTGTGGATGGAATATGCCTGGTGCTGAAAGCTGTGGGATGGAAGAATGAATGCAGTTGTATTGGAAGAAGGAGGAATGCTTACAGTATTTTGTGTCCTCAAATGTGGATTAGCTTGGAAAGGGATGTAAGGTGGGAAAGACATATCCTGAACACCTGTTTCTACATCTGTATGTTTTTAAACTCATTTTGGAGACGGCGTGCCTTGCTCCTCACTCTCTGTCCTTATTCTGCACTTAAGTCCTGTCCATTTCATGCAAAAGGAGTTCCTCCTCTCGTGGAAGTCACCTGTCTTTCCAAGAATGCCGTGGTGTCCATGTGCACGTGTGAGGGCTGTGGAGACTGGGCACACATCTGCCTATGGAAGCACAGGGGAACTGCAGCAGCAGAAATCACCCACCCTGGAACCAAACCTCCTGCTGCTGCTGCTCTGAGTGTGCTCCATGCCCACCGACTTCCTTCGTGCTGGTTGGCTGCTGCTTCCATGGGATCACATGGAACCCCAGAGTGGGTGAGGCTGAAGGGCCCACAGGGGCTCAGCCGGCGGCACCTCCCTGCCCCGGCAGGGCCATGGCAGAGCCCAGGGCACAGCAGTGTGCCCACACAGCTCTGCAATATCCCCAGCGAGGGACACTGCACAGCCTCTCTGCACAATCTGCTCGGGGCCGGGCCCTGCCCAGGGCAGCAGTTCTGCCTCCTGGGCGGGGGAATTGCCGCGCTCAGGCCCTGCCCGGTGCTCTGGGGCCGCTGCTGGGCCCCGGAGCAGAGCCCGGGCCCTGCCCTGAGCCCTCCCTGCAGCCAGGGACAGCCAGGGCTGAGGGCCCCTCTCAGCTGGGGCTCCTCTCGAGGCTGAGCAGCCCCGGCTCCCTCAGCCTGTGCTGGGCACGGAGATGCTCCAGGCCCTTCCTCAGCTGCGCAGCCTCCGCCGGCCCCGCTCCAGGAGCTCCCTGGCCCTGCTGGGCTGAGGAGCCAGAGCTGGACACGGCACCCCAGAGGTGCCCCCGGGCTGGGCACAGGGGCAGGATCCCTCCCTGACCTGCTGGGAATGCTCTGCCTGATGCCCCCAGGATCCCACTGGCTCTCCTTCCACAACTCAACCTGCCACTGAAGTCAGTGGGAATTTGACCAAGTTGAGGTATTTAGGATGGACTCTTTGGGGAATGCAATTCTGGCAGCCACATTCCCAACGTCCCTCACAAATAAAGGACATAATAAGTTTGCAAACAGTGCTATTCTTATGTCTGTCAGCAAAAGAAATTTAATTGATTTATCAAGAAGCCAGGGCTAAAAGTCTCTCCAGAGGCAGTGGAAATATACGCACTTTCACTGACCTCTGAAAATACATGATTTATGGGAATACGCACTTATTTACCTAAATTTCCACAAACTAACCTGAAAAGATTAGCCCTTGATCTGTGGTGGCAAGGGACTCCACAGAGGTAAAGTCACTGAAGGAGAAAGAAGCAAAAACAGAATCAAAAGACAAAGTATTATTGAAAACCAGAAATGCACTGAAGGCATAGAAAGTCATTTTTCCTAAGCAGTGTAACAGAATCTGGTTTGGCACTGCTGTAGGGCTGTGGATGGACACAGACTTGTCTTCAAGTGAGTTTGGTTTGGCTGTTGGTAATTAGGAACTTGAAAGGAAATTTGGAAACACAGTAATAATAATTTCAGCTCGGAAATGCTACAGCTCCCCAGACCTATAGCCACATTCCTGCTGTCTGTTCCCAGGGAACCTCCATGCACACCCCTCCACGGAGTGCTGGGCTGGATGAAGTCAAACTCCACTTTGGAAAGTAATTTTTTACAGGATGGCTCCCACCCCTCAACGCTCTGCTGGGTATCTGGTTGCCAACTCTTCCTAATGGATCACAGAAACGTTTAGGCTTTAAGACAAATTCTTTTATGAAAAGTCCTATGTTCTCTCATGGTATTTCCAGCAAGATGACAGACTGACTCTCAAGATATCCAATGGAATAATTTAATGTGTTAGACTGGACACTAGGCAGTGCCTTCCTCCTGGACAGATGAAGAGTTTTGTTCATTCTGTAAGATTTGGACCTGAGATTCAGAGGGTGCAAATGAGATGCACACATCTGCTTATCAGCCCCCACAGCAAATGCTAGTTCTTAAGTGTTCCTTCAAAAAAGACTTGATGAAATTTAACCTTCCTCCTTGCACTCCCAGCACAGCCAGCTCCCTTGGATTCAGTCAAGAAATATGAAGAAAATGAACCATTTCAGATGTCAGATCCAAAATACGTGCTACTCCACGTGAAAAAAAAGCATTGGGAAAATAATATGGGCCACCATCAGTTTTGATGTGCACTGTTTGAGCTGATCTGGGATCTTGTATGATTTGGGAATGGAGGAAATGTAAAGTAAAAGCCCAGAAATCATCAAAAGGAGATCAGAAAAAAAATCTGCAAATTCATTTGTCTAAAGAGTGAAAAGTTGGTCAGGCCATGCCCTGTGGTGGCTCTGAACCAGAGCTGATGTTCTGTCACGTGCCAGAGTCTCATCTGAAGCCACTCTTTGATCTCCTTGTGGTGTTTTAAATAAAGAAGCTGTAGAGTCCATCAGGATCAGGCCATGAGAGTCTGAAGCCAGATTTGGATCTGGACTCTGTGGGTTTGGCTCGTTCCTAGGCAGAAGTGAAAATGTACTTGGTGGTCTGATCCAAGACTCCAGCAAACAGGTGAGTTGGCTTTGTGCAAAACCACTGCACAATTCTGCATGATTGGCACCTTTCACTTAGAGATCCCTGAGCTGCATTAGCCACCAATGAATGACACTGCCAAAGGCTGGGAGGGATTTGGAAAGAAGTTGGCTCTGTTCAAGGTGGAGGTTCTCTCATTTTCATAAACCCAAACCCACACTGGAACAGAAAGTAAAAGAATGAAGTACCTACCCGGCCCCTGACAGCAAGGAGAATGCCATTTGTCTTAAAACAAACAAAAAAAATCCCCCTTAATGTGATAATCTTACAATAACTAATTATTTCAGTGAACAAACAACACCAAGAAGTATCCTGGAGTCAGAGGCATGAACTTGCAGCTGGTAGGTCAGTGGTAACTTATCTTGTTTGAACAAGTCTGACAAAGATCTGCTGAGCAATATCCACCAGGGCCAGCAGGGCTTGGCTGGCTGTGCTGTGGTGGAGAGATGGACGTGGATTACGGGGTCACTGCTCCTCCACCCACACCAGCCAAGCAAAATGAAGCATGGCCAAACCTTCTTCAGCTGATGGCAAGAGGGAAATGCTGAAAAGGCCTAAAAATGGCTGATATGGATGAATTAGATGGAGGTGGTTGCAGTAACAATGATCTGAAACAGGCATGTCCAGTGCTGCAGCCAGCACAACCCTGGTCCAGCCCCTCCTTCCTCTCCAATGGCCTCCATGCTGTGTTTTAACGTGTGCTGCAAAAAATCCCAGGAGCGTGTCCAGCCCACAGCTGTGTCAGGGGATGTCTGCACCACGGACTGCAGAGGAACCTGGATCAGCTGTGAGTGACTTCATCAGGGCCCCTCTGGCCTCAAAACTTGCTTTGCATAACCAGTTTCTTACGATATTTTTGATGCTGGTGAGAGCATTAGCATTGTGACAGAGCTGAGGTGCCTGAGGCCAGGGAGCTGCTGATCTAAACACAGAACACACCTGCCCTCAGAACCTGAGAAGTCCACAGCAAGTGGATGTGAGAGACAGGGCAGGCTGAGCGCACAGAGATCACCTGGAGATTTGCACTGTCTTAGGAAATCCTTGCTGCTATCAAATCCAATTATTAGCAGAATGTGAAGGAAAAGGGAGAACAGACAATCACATCTTTTTTTTTCTGTTTTGAAGGAGAGTTTTGCCTTGCTGTCATCCTGAAACAAAGAACAAAAGTTTCACTGGATGCACCCGGTGCATTCTAATATTTATTAGCTAGGCTATGGAAAGGAGTTTTCTTGTGCATAGAAATTGAACCATGTTTTAGTCATTTGAAAAACCAGGCCTACAGTGAATGAGATTTTGGCAATAAAACACTTATATATCACTTATAGCACCTTAATCCATTTGAAGATAAAGGTTAGATTACCAGGTCAGCATCAAATTTCTGGGACAAGACCATTTTCTAGGCTGTATTCTTCCTGCAAACCCACTGACAACAAGGCTGTGTGAGGCAGCACGTCATATTGGCCTTGCCCAATGTCTGTGAGCAGGGACAAGAGAAGGGCAGCACAGCCCTTGCAAGATCACTTTGAACTGGGAAATGCAGATTCATTCAAAGGCCAGCAGATATCTTTTAAACCAGCTAAGAACATCCCTCCCTCAGTCACGAGAAAGAACTCATGAAAAGGTGGAGGAGCTGAGGAAATGTAAGACCAGCATCATCATGGTCCAGGACCAGGAGGATGTGATGGCTGAGGGTGGCTTTCAATTGCAACTGAAGAAGTGAAGGGATGCTGTGTGGCATAGCTCAGTGATTACAACCAGTTAATGCAGATTAACACTCTTTTCAGTTCCTAGGTGCTGGTTTGGCACAATGGATGACCTAAGAGAGAAATCTTAACATGTTATGAGGGTGGAATGTACCCAGAAGCTGAAGGAAGCCACAAATAAGAGACTGATACTTCTCCCTTCCTAGCCGTGGCTGATGGCTGATTCTAGTCCTGCTCCTTCTCTACTGCATCTTAGAAAATAGCTTTAAAATTCATCAGCTCTTGGACATCCAGCATGGGTACTGTTCCAGCAAGTAGCCGTTTATTTTATAAGGGGATTTAAATATTGTAAAACTGAATAAAATGCAGGTGTTTCCATTACAGACAAGTGAACCTCATGTAAGCTCTACAAAGACGTGACTTCCAGATTAAAAGGACTTCGCACAGTTTGTTCTGCCCTGGTGGAGAGTGGATTTTTGGATCAGCCTGGGCAGAATTCTCTTTTGTGTTGTGCAGTCCTGAATTCCACCCTCTGCTCTGCCTGCTCACCAGGGAAAGACGTGCAGTGAGGCGGCTGGTGGCCATATTGGCATCTGCATGATTCTGTTAACTTGGAAATTTGGCTTGGTCAGTTCAACACCAGATTGCCCAAACACAAATAATTTCCATCTAACCTCTGGAGCCTCCATGCTTTCTGAGAAGGATGGACTCTAATCCCACATTGTGCTACTATTCAGATGACCCAGTCCAGGTTGCTGCCAAGGGATGCTGGGATTAACCAAAGCAGGAGCATAAATACATGTGAAAAATAGATTTTCACACTGGATTTTGGTAGCAAGGAAAGAATTCCAAATACCTCTTGGAAAGCTTCCCCAATGATTGAACCCAAACCTTCTCGCCCATGCAGGATCAGCCTCCTTAAGAAGAAAGATTCTATGGAAAGCTTTACAACAAGGTTTAAGACAATGAATGAAACTTCACCTGTGCCAGTTCACTGACCCCTGATTTACACCAGTAAAAATAAACAGATAGCCAAGGTAATACTGGTTAATTATTAAATATATAATCAGTGTAACCATGCCCTCTAGAGGACTAAATTTACCTTCATAGAGACAAAACCAACCCTTGGGTCGGAACACTCTTAAAATCTGGGAAAAAGGCATTTTGGATGTTTGCATTCCTTCCACATCTGAATCTAGACATGAATCACGATTTCCTCACTGGCACCATACCCAACATACTCAAGATGGCACTGATAGGTGAGTTTTACCTTTTGTAGCCACCTGGTGTCTCTGCCAAAGAATCCATTCAGCTAATCCCCATCCAGACATCAAAGGGCTGATCCAAGGTCTTAATCTCAACCAAAGGGAAGGCCACTTGCACACATTTGACTCAACATGCTGAGTGTTAAATAAACAGTGTTCATGTTCTTACCTCCTGCTTTCCCCATATTCCTTTTCTGTTCTTTTCTGCATTCACTGGCAATTTCCCCAACTTTCCTTGGTCAGTGTGGTTTGCATTCTCAGCTGGCTTGAGCTGCAAAAATGCAAGTGAGCTCCATGTGAGTGCAGTTTGTCTGTGGTGGCTGAGATGGCCCCAGTCAGACGGGGTGCTGGGGGCAGGACCAGCGGTGTCCATGGGGACCCAGCTGTACCACAGTCCTGAAGGAGCCAACCAATGCTTGAGAAGTTATTTTTTGGCCTGAAACATCCACATTTTGAGATCAGAACCCACTACTGTGAGCATGTGAGCCACAAACAGGTAGCTGTGTGCCAGCTGCTTTGGAAAAAAAATCTGGAAAGGAACAGGGGAAGGGTCAAAGATATAACAGGAAGCAATAGAAAGGAAGTTGTTCCTTATCAGTCCAGCAGGTTTCTGGGCAGAACCAGCCCATGGATGCAGGGCTGGGGTGTGGCTGCCATCCAGGCTACTGAGGGACAAGCACACAACTGGGAGGTCCTGCACTTGCTCTTTACCAGAGAATATTTTGACATCTTTTCCATGGCATCTTAGCTGGTGTCCCAAGTCATGCTGCTGCCCACGTGTTCAAGGACAGAGGTCGTTGGAGTGCAGCTGCAATTCAGTAGTTACGTTGAGCAAATCTGAAATGGTTTGGATGTGGAATTTTCAGAGGCTGTACCATCAGCTTTGCCTTTCTCTTTGAGCTGTTGGGATGTGAGACACCAAATATGCTACAGCTGTCAGACGTCGGTTTTCAACCCCACTCTGGGGATGTTTTCTTTTTCTTTCTTTTTTAAATCCCACTTTATGGTATTCTTTTTTTCCCTGACTTTCCTCTCAGTACAAGAATATGTGTTTTTTCCCTTGGTTACTTTGACTCTGCTGACCTGGTTTCTTGCCTTCCTTTGGAAATGTTGAGGTGTCTCGGCGGTGGAGAGGATGAATCAGTGAACGTCCAGCGGGTCTGGGAAAACCACAGCAGAAAGGAGCGTGTGGGGAGCAGAGAGGATCGCGGAGCCTTTGGAAACAGCTCGGCGCAGAAGGATTCTATCATTTTCCCTTTTCTCCCTAAATTTTCGTTAGCAGCCGGCATTGCTGCCCTGAGCAGATGCTGCCCTTTCTCTCCATTCAGAAAGACCTTGTGCCCAGTTTAAAGGACAACACTCAGAACATTTCACTGGCAGCTGAAGAACACACAATGTACTGCAAACTTTCTGTCGGTGGGAAGCTCTGAGCCTGTTGAGAAGAAGGATGATTTCCTGGGAAGATGCAGATCTGGCCCACAGAGACGGCTGAGCAGGGAGGCACCCAGGTTTTAATTCCTTCTCAGAAACACCAAGTGCCTCATTTTGGGATCCTGCTCTGCTGTTCAGTGCTTGGTCACAGCCTACTGTGGGTACAGCCATTGGCTTCAGCAGCAATAAACACACCTGAGAAACAGGCAGGGGTTTGGAGATAGCTCATGAAGGGAGAAAACAGCCACCTTGGTCAAGTGAATTATATGGTATAAAGGGCATTGAACATTTGGCACACAAATATTGAATCAATGCAGAACACTGTAAGACGATGATCTAAGAATGAATTTTTCAATTAAAATAGAGGATGTAATCTTCAGACATACTCCCTACCAAATGTCGAGAGTAACATTCTAATATATTTGTTATTCTTTTTTTTAAGGCCTTTTCCAGAGAAACAAGGGAATATAATTTAGGTGAAAAACGTTCCTCAGAACTAAACATCCTGTGTCTTGGCCCTGGGGCAGGGATGCACAGTGTTTGAAGGATTTTGAGTCATCCTCCTGATTTCAGCCAGATTAGTCCTATCTCAGCCTAAGCTCAGCCATAGGGACCATGTGCCATCAGACTTTTTATTTCCACAAAGAGGAGCAGGTTCACGCTCAGATTTCCAAAAGATCCGTCCATTAAACCAACCTCCACACCTGTGCCCTGGGTGTCTGAGAAGTGCTGTATAAAAACACAGGTAGACTTATTGCAAACAAGCGTTTTTTCTCCTACGATCAGTTGAATCTGAATCAAATGAATGGGCATGTTGAAACAAGGACTGAAAAACAAGAGTGTAAGAGTTACGTAAAGTGATAGTAGCACTGCTAGGGTTGAGTAACGTTCTAGACCTTTCTCTGAAAGGGGTGAATATTTTTTGAATTCTGAATATTTGATACAGCTACAGTGACTGACATTCTGGTTTTACTGCATTACTAAATCACATTACAAATGAAATTTAAAGGTAGTTAACAAAATAATCTTTATGTCAAATGGGTGAAATGTGGGTTCACCCTTTGAGAATGTCATTCTTTGGTTTTGTCCCTTAAAGGCTAATCTAAAAGAAAATTAAATTAATTTCATGCTCACCACCTTTAAATTGCAGAAGTGAAAACCTTTCAGGACTTGCCAATTACTAAGGAAACTTCATAGCTGGATTATTCCCAAATTGCACACCCTTTATTTTAACCACTAAAGGCAAACACATGGTTTTGATGGGTCGTAAAAGAACAGGTTGCTTTTGCAGGATTGAAAGAAGCTGTAATTACTTCCCTTGTTTGGTGACTTCCTGATTTACTTAGGTTGTTATGGGTGATCCCATTCTGCTGAGGTAATTGGAGCTGCTGGAGTGCAGTCGATGACCTGAGGGAATGACCGGTGGCTTTTCAGTCTGGGTGACTTGCATCTAATGAGTGGAGTCGCGCTTCAGTCTGGGTGACTTGCATCTAATGAGTGGAGTCGCGCTTCCCAGGAAACCAGGACACTCTAACTGCCCTAAGTGCTCAGTATGTGTACTTTAAAGGCTTATGTTTCACAGCCCAAGCAAATTATGCCTCTGATTTTCTGAAACCAAACGAAGTCAGCTCCAGATACAGGGAAAATAAAGGTGCTTTCTTCAGGCAGGAATAGGAGAAACAGATCTCACCAGGGAGGTGAGCCTCAGATATTTCTCCAGACAACCAAATGCTGCCATACCAACCCAAGGAGGTGAGCAACAGTTCTCGAATCGGTTCTTGTCTGTAACATGATATATAATAAAACATGATATATAATAAAACATGGTTTCAATGAGGGGTTGCATGGTTGCAATGAGTGGGTTATTCCAGTAAGAACTGAACTACTTAAGGGTTAGAAATGAAAACACATAGGTTTTCAAAGGCCAGCACAGACTGGGCGAGGGCATTGGTCCTGAGTCATCCTTGGAGGAGACAGAGTTGCATGCAGTTGTCCTCTCAAGGGGACCCCCTCAGCTGCGGTCACTTCCATCCCAGCAGATGACACAGGCAGCCAGCCACCAGCTCAGCAGTGCTCCCCACAAAAGGTGGTTTTGGCACTTGGCAGTGCCTTGGTTTAGCTGTAGCTGCTGCTTGTTTTGGTTTTTGCACAGTTTTTCAGATGTGTTATATTACCTTTCTGTTCAGAAGGACAAACTCAGACTTGTTGTGTGCTGTCTGAGGTTGGGATACATGATACAAACCCGTGGTTCCTGGTCCAGGGTATCCTGGATCTCAGGTGCTTTGGAACTCATGCTGTCTTGGCTAATTGTTGCTTGGAGCTCAGTGCTCCAAGTAAACTGATGGGAAGAGGTAAAATCAGCCAGCTCTGAGGATAAAAATCCTGTGTCATGAGTCACACTCAGCTTTTCCCATATGACCCCAGGATAGCCTGGTGGATCTATCGAGGTCTGAAATCTTGTAAGGGGTGTGAGTACACAGAGGAGGTACAGTGAGATAAATACCATTTACACCACAGTGTAAATTCAGTTTACAGCACCTTAGTCTGTTACTCAGAGAACAAAAGCTCACGTGCTTCTACTCCAGGGCAAAAGCAATGGCCAAAGACCGAGGGGTAGCTGAGATGTTGATGGTGAACACCTAAATTAATCTCCCAGTAACTCAACCCCAGATTCATAATCTCTGCTAGGTCACACATGAGGATGTGAGTGTGCAAGGACAGCCCAAAATCCAGGTCTCAGCATCAATGAACTGATATTAGAACACCAACCAGCAAAGAGTTGGCCCATGGATGCCTTCAAAGTGGCCAGAATTTGCTAACACTGAAACTGCCCAAATCTTAAAGCATGCTTATTTCAGAAGTTATTTCAAGAGGCACCTTATGCACTGCAAGGGACTGCAGACATTTACAGCTGAGATTCCCCAACACCTGCTGACACCAACAGAAGGTCTCACATACAGTATCCGGATGTCCTGCATGGCTGGAAAAGGCACAGAGAACACAGAATCCTCCAGAAGCCACCATGGAGGGCAGTCCCTGGAGATACAAGTGGCCAGTTCATCATGGCAAAGGCTCACTCCCTCGTCTTCTCCTTCTCAAAGCTCAACTGAAAACCTTTTCAAAATACTAGAAAACCTGGACTTTCTTTAAAGCATCCTAAGAGTTTGAGCCTTCCCAACCAAGTCACATTTCCAGTGGCTGGCACACAAACTAGATGCAAGATCATCCATTGCAACATTTTACATCAAAATGTAAAACGAAAAAATGAAAATTAGTGATTGAGGAGAAGCTTCCTAACGCAGGGAGCTCCAGGAGCCTTTGTTCAGCTGATCAGCTGAACAGCATCACCATCAGGAACTTAAAGATGATCTGAAGAACAAATTCTTTTAATTCAGTATGGATTCTGATATCCATAATGATATTCCCTCATAGAGAGGGAAGGAGAAGCAGAGCAACTGATGATGATACTGAAATAACATTTACAGAAGGCAGGAGTTAAAGCAGAAACCTGAACCTGAGCCTGAGCCTGGGAGGGCACACGCGCCTCGGAGCACACGCAGCGGCGTGAGGGGGAAACCCAGAGAAGTGGTAACGCAGAGACAGATAATAAATTATAGTTTGCACTGCTGTGTATAAGGGCAAAAGAATCCTATCTATTAATTGGGGCAGATCAAATTTGTTTCTGTGAGGTAAAAAGGCATATCCAGCTCCCCCCATCCCCCTGGGACTGTCAGCACCGCCAGACCCCACACCTCCAGACCCCAAACTCGGCACATGCCAGCACGTGGAGGTGAGGCTGGGAGTGAAGATGCCAGCTACAGCCTCCAGCTTTTGAAAGCAGGAATTTGCACATCTGACACTGATCAAACTCTCAGAGCTCATTGCCATCAGAGCTCCCAGCCTGGCCAAGAGCTGGGGAAGCAGAGCTGTCCTGGTCTCTGGGATGGACTGTGGGACGCCAGAGCTGTGTGTCAGATCCTGCTGTCATTTCACCAGGAAAACCCTCCCACCTCCCCTTCCCACGTCAAACAGCCTTATGGGAAAGCAATGTCCAAACAGAATCTGGGAAGAACTGAAACATCAGTCCCACGTGGGTGAGCTGAGTTATTTGGGTTGGAAAAGACCTCCAAGATCATCAAGTCCAACTGTTAACCCAGCACTGCCAACCCACTGTTAACCTACGATCCCAGGTGCCATATTTATACAGCTTTTAAATCCCTCCAGGGATGACTCCATCACTGCCCTGGGCAGCCTGTGCCAGGGCTGGATAACCCTTTAGGTGAAGAATCTTTCCCTAATATCCAATCTATACCTGTGCTGGTGTAACTTGAGCCCATTTCCTTTTGTGCTATCTCTTGTTCCCTGGGAATAGAGCCTGACCCCCACCTGGCTGCACCTTCCTGTCAGGGAGCTGTGGAGACTGAGAAGGTTCACCCTGAGTCTATAGAGCCTATAGACATCCACTGCAGCCCTCCAGTTCTGTGACTCATCCCATCATGTTTCCACAAGTAATTAGTGACCTTAAAGGATGAAGTTTGGGATTATCTTGTTTGGTTGCTGTAGAATTAACAGCTGAATTTATCAGCTCCCAGGGAGAGATGTGTCAAAAGCTACTGGAAAATCCATCAGGTCAGCAGTTACTTGGGATCTTTGTGGCCTTCAAGGAGACAGCCACGACCAGCCAGGCCAGCTGGGGCTCAGGCTGTGCCCAGAAGAGGCACGGCACTGTCCATGGATGGCACAGCCTGAGCCCTCCAGGATAAACACAGGCTTGGGACAGAATCCTCCTCCCTTTTACAAACCTTTCTGAAGGAACAGGCACCACTGACAGCATCCCTGGGGGAGCTCCCAAGTGAGGGAACAGATGCTCTCTGCTTCCCTGCCCACCTCCCCTCCAAACCGATCTGCCATGCCCAGAAAGCAGAGTAGGGCAGATGATGATTAATAGCTTTGTTTACTTTTTCCTGATCTAACAGGCAAGGAGATAACATTTGTTGAAATACAGATCTGTCATAAAAATAAGCAACCAAAAATACAAGTAAAACAAAACAGTCTTCGTGTCTTAACTTTCCAGATGTAAGTTTCTGAGTTCCCACTTGGGTTGTTATTATTATTATTACTACTATTACAATAATAATAGGATTCCCAGTCATGGAGTGGGACCAGCACTCGTTTAGAAGCATAAGACTGGAGAGCAGAGGTGAGTGCAGCCAGCCAGGGGAGCAGATGTTGCCTTGCCTGCTTTTTTCAACGTGCTGAGCTCTCATAACCACCACGTCCACTGGGGACCCTCGGCAAGGCCAGGCAGGCTGGTGGGAGCCTCACTGCACAGGGGACTCCAAATCCTCCTGTAGTCACAGATTTTGAAAGGCTCAGCCACACTGAAAGAAGAAGGAGGAGGCTCAGGAGCAGCCTCAAACCTCCTTAAGGCATGTCCCATCCCTCTATTGCTTTTCCTCCAAACACGGGTTTAAACTGCAAGGTCCGGAGCCAGGCTCAGGTGGTTTTGGTGCTCAACTTTCCCCCCAAACCCGGGTCAGTTTAAATTTAGGGATTTGGCCCCTGTTTGTCAATGAGAAGGGCTTGCTGCAGACTCTGGATCTGAATTCAACCCTTCCCAAACTTGTGTGGGAATGCTCCGACCCATCTCTATTTGTCTTGGGTAGGGGAGTCGCTGTGATGCTCTGCAGTGGAACTTTCCACCAGCAACAACACGAGAGACAAAGAGCTCATGCTCTGACCTTTATGAAACTATTCCTTAACAAAATTTACTCAAGTAAAGAATCCACAGTCCTCTTTGGTTTTATTCATTTAATTGATACGGACATAAAATATTTTGCGTTGTTTTAATAATAGTTTGGTTTTCTGCTATTTAAAAAGTTCATTTCTCCAAACATATTTTTAGCAAAAATATTTTGCTTGAACTTTTTTCCTCTGCCTTCAAAGGCTGCTGCACAGTTCTGGGGTGCTAAATACTAAACTCACATTCTATCACTCCATCTCCTCCCATTTGGATGGTAATCACAGGATCTTGATGCCAAACTCTGGAAGATATTTTTTCCAGCAGCAGCATCTGGCTTCTTGGCAGACCCCGCGAGCAGTTGTGTTGGCAGCAGTGGGAGCTGCCTGAGTCTGTCATGTGTTTAGGCTGCTGCAGAGCTGTCTGAACCGCCTTGTTGCCGTAGACACTGTGTTCTGCTGACTTCCATCCCACTCTGATCAATTTGTACTCTCTGGTAACGGAGCTCTGCCGATCCTGACGGGATCTCTGCAGAGTTTCTCCAATCAAGAATAATAACGGTGTTTGTGGAGCTCTTTTCAGCCCACCAGAGCCCAGCTCCCGCTCCTGCAGACAGAAACTGCTCCGCGACCTCTGCGGAGGGATTGGTTTGTGCTAGATCAGGGGAGCCTCGGGCCAGCAGGAGACCCTCGAGGGCCAGGCTCTCTCCACTGCCCTGCTCCATGCCAGGAACTCTCTGACTAATTCCTGTCATGGGGAGACCAATCCTCCCTGCAAACTGACTCATGCAGCTCATTCCAGCAGCCCTTTCTGCCTCCCGAGTACCTTCAGTGTTGTGTTCTGATGAAGGCAGAGGAGGAATCCCCACTCCTGCTTCACAGCCTGGCGGGAGAAAACCTGGCACCTGACTTCCTTCCATGCTGGAGATAGATAGTAAAATACAGAGGAGTAAAGAATAGATTCATTTCCTGCAGTGCAAATAGTTCTACTTAATTCCCGTTTCTGGAGAAAGATGCATAGTAATAAAACCTCCTCTGCTCAGCTGTATAAGCCCTGTTAAACCTGAATTTCTCTCTTGGTCTCATCCACTCAAAAACCCACCAGGGTCCTCATCCAGCTCTCCAGACTGTGATTAAGTCTTTGCCTTCCTGTTCCCATTGCTGGAAACCACTACTTTAAGAGGCATATTTCTTTAGATACACACGTTTCTACCATAGGCTCAATATTTTATGGGAGGATGAAGAGTTTATTTTATGACATGGTTGTTAAGGATTTTGTTTCGCACCAGAAAGGCCCTGAATGGAAATGCTGAAGCCCAGAATTCCACCTGTGGCTCGAAATGGCTTTGATTTAAGAGATCAGTATTTTGTTGAGGTTTTAACACTTATTCCAGATTACCAGCCTTGCTTAGTTCTAAGAACACAGGTCCAGAAAGGTGCAAATTGGTCCAGAAGGGAAGGGTGAGGCTCTGTTCTAAACATATGAAAATATTAATAATAATAATAATCATCATGTATCATCATCATGATCTGTGGAGTTTATTGTGCCAGCTCTTGGTCAAGACTACAGAAAACTCTGGTGAGTGCTGATCTCACAGGACCTGCTGTGTCTGGGTTGATGGCCCAAGCCTTCAGCTCTGAGGAGTGATGATGTTCTGTGACCAAGTGTGAGCTTCTAGGACAGGACAGAGTGCCCCATGCTATTGAAATGCAACTGAAAGTTGTAGTTTAGACATTTTTGCACAGTGTTATTACTTGTCCAAGTTGTAATGAAGTACTGACATCTGTAGAAAAGTACTCTTTAATGTATCTAAGAGAAAGTTGGTTTTAAGTTGAAAGCAGCACTTCTGAGAGCTGGGGGTGCCCCCAGATTCCTCCCCTTGAAGGGGTGTGTTAGAGGGCCACTGTGGAGTCCTCAGCTACAGCTCCAGGGTCACAGCCCCTCCAACAGCTCTCATGAGGAGTGAGAAGCAGAACCACCAAGCAGCCAAGTGTACCAAACCCCTCTTCCCCCGTTTCCCTTACAGCATCCTTGGGAAGTACAGTCAGGACATGTAAAGAGGCAGAATCCTTGATCTGGCTTTCACGGGGTATCTGTGGCAGCAGAAAGACACATGACAGGTTCTGTGAGGCTTCAATGAGGGCCTCTAGCCCTGAGCAATCCCTCGTGCACACCTGCAGCACACACAGCACCCCACAGCTGAGATCTTCTCTCTCCCTTCTGTTCCCACTGCTTCTACTTGACCAAACTGCACCCCAGTGACCATGTGGGTGTCTGCTGGAGAAAATGCTGAGTGAAGAGGAGTGAGCCTTTCAAGATTCCATAGCTTTAACAAAATTGAAATAAAAATGGTTTCAGAAACTGGCTGAAAGCAGCAGAAAGATGGATCCTGCTGTGTATGGAGACATCATGTCAGCACAGAATCACAAGCAGAGATGAAAACCAGCTTCTGTACATCAAAGAGTCTCTTCTCTTGCAGGAATTGAGGAGGCCTAGTTGTGCCTGGGATTGTTACTGCAGGTCACCGTGGGGTATCCCAAAGACAGTTTTGTGATGGGATTTAGCCATGCCGGACACAGCTCTCAGTGCTGGAATGGATGACTTGCCAGATTGTCAGATATTTTGGCCTTAGTGACATCTGTAAGTCACCCTCCAAACTGCTGCCATCAGTGGGATGCTGAGGCTCAGCACTGAAAGCCAGAGGCTCAAACCACCCCAAATCCCTGTGTAAGTGGGAGCCAGGAGCTGGCCCAGCAAGGACCCTACGGATTCCGCGGTGTCTGCAAGGAGTGGTCACTTGTGTGCTTGGAAGCAAGGAGACTCTTCCCACAAGTGGCTGCCACCAGGATGGAGCAGCGTCTGAGTGACCAGCCCTCCCTGTCCAGGATCCCACCACGCAGGAACTGACCCAGCCCCTCTCCTGGGCTGCCTCTCCTGCCCCTGCTTCCCTGGAAAACCACAGCTGGGGGAAGGAAAGCCATCTGCACAGGTCTCCTCCCTGGGTGTATCTGCAGGTCCTTCAATGCTGAGGTCAGTTGAGAAGCTGGAATTAAGAAGTCAAAGCTGTGAGAGCACTGTCTGGTCAAGGATCACACCAGCAGTGTCTCTGGCTTCCTGCTCCTCAGGGGAACACCGTGGCCCAGCATGTGGTGAGAGTGTCTATCCCCAAGATTTTCCACAAAAGCAAAATAAAACCACGCTGTTCCAGCCCCAAAGCTGATTTCTATACAGAGACATTTGAAAAGCTTCTTGTGGTTTGACAGAGTGTTTAAGAAGAAAACAAAACAAAAGTTTGGACATGACTTGCCTTGTTTATTTATGAAGTCTGAATTGGGAATTAATTTTGTTTCCCCTGCTTTTGTATTCCCTTCTGCATCTCTGGCATGGCTGAGGGATTTGTGTAACTATCTCCAAAAGATCACAATCATGTCAAATCCAGGAACGAGTTTGTTCTTGTTTATTTACCAGTTGAATTCACCATCCCTAATTTCTCAGCACTTGCTGAGATATGACAATATCCAACCGTGTAAATCTGGACATTTCAGAATGTCTGAATGAGAACCCTGACTCAGACTCACTTCCAGGCAGTTTTGCTGACATATGGATTCAGAGAGACCTGATCAGGTTTCAGACTTTTTCAGTTCTTTCTCTAAGATCAACACACATGCCAGACATTTTGTGATTCACTCATCACTAACAAACAATCATTTTACTCTTGCAAAACCTCGTTTGCCTGCTGTTCCCAGCCCCTATCAGAAATGCTGCTTTAATAAACTCAACTCATGCGTTTCGTCTGGATTCACAGAAGTTCCTCCAGGGGTGATTTTGGATCAATATATTTAATTTGTTTTGTGGGATAGAGGAACATTCCTTCCTCATATATGCGGTTTATTTGTGTCTATGCATTCTGCAAAGGAGAACATAAGTCATTTAAGAAGCCAGCTTAGGAAATGTAAGGAACCACATTAAGAATTTAGGGAGATGGATTACTTGGAGGGATTCCTTTAAGACCCAATGGAAGATATTTTGTTGAAAACCTTTATGAAGAACTAGCCCATGAAGCATCTCAATGTATTCCCAGAAATTCCAGAAATGTTTAATCAGATATTTAGAATTTCCAATATTAACCAGAACTGTTGCCAGTGGAAAGTTGAACTTCTAGCAGAGGATTTTTGAGTTATTAAGACGAATTTGCTTGTTGTTAAAAGGTGTTACTTCCCGGAATTCCACTATGGAAGGGCTGGAGAAGGAACAGCTCATGGCAGTTGTGGATTTTATAGATATCCAGTAATTATAAGCAAAATCTCAAGATGTACACTTCGGTTTTACTCAACACCAGGAAAGTGCCAAGGTGAAGTTCTAAAGGGAACCCAAGGGATCCACACCATTCCCGCTGAGTCCAAACATTTCTGGTACACGTGTCTCCAAATGTCTTCTGGAAATCCCAGTTTGAACCTCAGCGTTTGAAAGGTTTTCAGGGGAGCAGCTGGGTCCAGTGAGATACCTCTGCTAAGAGCTGTGGAGGGCTGGACACTTTCCACTGCCTTTTTTGCATGGGAGTAAAGCAAGGTCAGCTCTTCCCAAGAGCTGCTTAACCACGCTCAGGATCAGGTGTTCGGACAAGAAATGGCTTTTGCAATATGGGTCTGGCCTGGGCAGGAGAAGGGCAGAGAACCCAGGTGAAATCCTCACTCACTGACATTAATCAATAACCTCCTGTGCCTTCAACTGAACAAAGGTCTTGTGCAAATATCTGTGTATTTCCCAGCCTCAGAAAGTGCCCAGTGTCCTTTCACACAGCTGACACAGGTTCAAGGCTAAACTTTGCTTACTCACCTGGGCAGGTTCACTCTTCCATTTATTCAGTGCTTTGGGTCACCATCAAGTCTTTGCAAATTGAGGGAAAAGCCTTTCTGAGAATCCCATCATCTTTTGAAGTGGGCCTGGATTATTCTGTCAATGCAGCTTTCCAAACCTACACTCCTGAAAGGCTCAGAGCAATAAATCCAGCACAAGTACAGGACAGGTGGGCATTTACCACCTAGAAATCCAAGCAATGCACTGATCTCTCTCTCCCCTCCCTGCGGGCAGTCAGGGGGTTTGGCTTTGCTGTGGAGAGTGACTGAGATACCAAATCGATGCTGACTGAGGGATGAGACAAAGCCAAAAGGATGTGGGACAACAAAAAAGGCATAAGCAGACAGAGCACTGAAAGCCAGCATGCCTGCTCATCTGGGACAGGCTTCCAGGCTTGTCAAAATCTTCTCCTACGTGCCAGTCCTCAGGCCCCAGGCTGAAGCCGACAGCTCTGCAGTGTGGGGCCACTGTAACAAACAGGCAGCAAAAGGTGACACATGGCACTGACAGAGAAGGCTCTTGTTCCCTGGAGGGGAGAAGTCTGCAGCTTTTGCAGAAGCACATGGACATCTCTGTAGAAATGAAGATTTCTTTTTAAAAAATAATTTAGCTGAAAGTAGGAAAAAGTATTCTCACAGTAACCTGTTCACAGGCACTGGCAAATTTAGGATTAAATCCCATACTCTCCCTGGCACTGCTGCAGAGGAAGGTATTTCCTGAACAGCTAGTTTCAAGTCTCATTCATAGGTACTGTCTAAAATTAGGTCCACCACTTTCATTCAGGTCCAAATTCTTTGCCTAGTGCAACATTTTTAAGAAACGGAAACTCAGCTGAATGTGCTCCATCATCTGCCCTGTTCCCTGGGGCTGGCGCAGGGCTGCATGTCCTACCAAGGAGCTGGGCTGGCAGCGGGGGCTCCTAAAGCTGTGGCTAAATGCAAGGTACCTGCTTCTGTGGGTGATCCCAAACTCCACGGAGAAACAAACCCTCCCTTTGACTCCGGACAAAGCATATCCTGTGCTTTGCAGGTGGAGACAAACAAATGCTTGGTGCCCAAAGTCTGACCTGTGAGCTGGGCTCGGGTGGTGGAGCTCTGAAATGTGGCCAGAGGATGCTCTTGCCCTGATCATATGGAGCTGAGAGCCACGGGAAGCACCGAACTGCACATCCCACGTTGTCTCAGCGCAGAGGATCTGCATTTCTGGTTGAGGCAAACTGCAAAATCCCTGAGAGGGAAGGCTCGACACACCAACATCCTCACAGCACCTTGGATTTATTTTGACCCCAGCTCAGTAACTTCATCCACAGCCTTTGTGCTTGGAGATAATTTTCATTTCGGCGTCTCTCGCATGGGTGTGAGTGGCACCATGCCCTGGACACCGTCCCCTTCCCACACTGAGGCAGGTCAGCACGGGTGACCCTGATGGCTGTGGCCACCTCCTGTGAACGGGACACCCCAGTGCAGCCTCTGCCTGCAGGGCTCCCTATCCCGGCTGAGGCCTTCCCACATGGAACAACATGGAAAGGAAGAGCTCAGACCCGGGTCCTTCAAAGCTCTCTTGGTGCTCCCAGAGAGGGAAGCCCCCAGGCTCCTTTGGTGCTGAGCTGTAGCGGCTCCTGCGTTGTGTCCCCAGTGTGGATGTGGGATGGGGGGATCCAGCCACAGCAGGTGGGTGATGCAGCATGCCCAGGACCACAATAACACCAGGAATGCAAGAAAATAACCCTGGGGTGTTCCAGCCCCCCGCCCAGGCCAGCTGGGCCCTGGCTCAGGCAGCTGGCACTCACTGAGGGACCAACGTGCTCTGAGGCCAGACATGGCCACAGCAGCAGGAGGCACAAACTGCTGGCAAACAGACAGAAACAGGCAATTTCTTTGGCAAAATCCGAGAGACAGAGCAAGCCACACATTTTTAGCACTCGTTAATTGTTTTAAAATCCATCTGACAACAGGTGCTAAATAATTTAGTGTTTTGACCCGTATGTCTGAAGCAACAAATAACAATAAATAAAATGCTGCCTGGGAGGGGAATGGTGGCTGGGAGCTCCAGCATTCCAGTGAGCTCTGCACCACCCACAGCTCCTGGCAGGGTTCAGACAACACTGAGGGAAAGGCCCTCCTTGATGCCAGGGCCAGGCTCTCCTGCCCTGTCCCTTGTCACCAAAGGGAGAGACGGTCAGTCAGGTCAGCTGGAGAGGCTCTCCCATGATCATGGCCATTGTCCTGCCGCCTGTGAACACCTCTGAGGATGGCACTCCTGCCTGTGCACACACTTGCTTCACAGATACGACAGGGAGCCAAAATTATTAGTGCAGACCAGAAGTTTAATTTCAACTGGACAAGGTCATTTGAGGTTTTTGACCTGAATATCAGGTCAAAGCCCTCGATATCAGCTCCAAAGCACTCACAAGTGGGACGTTCCTGGGGAAACCCCAGGGCCAGGACGGACGGAGCACACAAGGATAAGACGTAAGGAACTATTCCTGTTTTTACACTCGAGACCTTCCAAACCACGGAGCTGGGAAAGGTGCAGCCCGCGGCGGGGCTGGCCCCGGGAGCCTCGCCGTGCGTCACACCAGGGCTCCTGCCCTGGCTTTGTGTGGGTATTCAGGCACCAATTGGACACAGTCGAGCGTCTGCTTTGTGGGGAATGTGTTTCTCTTGCATTTAACTTGAGATTTGAAAAGCTCTCGCCTCCCTCCTCCCTTCCTCCTGGAGGCTCATGAATCACAGAGCCGCCAGACGAATGAGTCACCCGGCCAGTTCTTGGTCAAGCGTGCCAGTCTGGGAGGCTCTTCTGGGATCAAATGGGAGCGGGCCGGCTTTGTCGGTGACTGGCCATGTGTTGAGGCGCAGAAACCGCTCCTAGGGGTCATCCCCATCCTCTTTGTGAGTTGTTTCTGTCAGGTTGTAATTGCTCTTTTGTCAGGAAAACTTGTGAACGCAGAAAGGGAGGGAGGTGGGGAGAGGCTGGGGGGTTTCTGAGGAAGGGCAGCTTCAGAGGGCTTCCCAGGACGGCGCTGGCAGCCGGGGGAATTGTTCTCCAAGGTCTCAGTTCATTGAGCTTGAACTTCCAAGCGCACCCGGCGCATCCCTCGGCCTGTGAACCCACCCGAGCGCTCGGCTCACAGCCCTGGAGGGTCCCGCAGCCCTCAAAGGCTGCCCCGGGCCCCAGCAGCTCCCCGGCACTGCAGATGCCCCAGCCCAGCACTGAAACCCACAATTAAGGGCTCTCTGGTGGTGAGCACTGGTACAGACCACACACAGCTTAATAACTGGAAATATGGCAGGCTAAAAACCAGTTGCCTCAATTTATTCCAGAGTAGGAAACTTAAAATCTGCCACCAGCTTGTCAAAATCTCTTTTTTTGTTGTTGTTTTCCTTTTTGAAAAAAAAAAAAAAAGAGAGAAAATAGCTGGGGTTCCAATTCTCCCATGTTAAAATGCACAGTGGGGTCCTGTTCAGGCATTCAGAGTCTGATCTCCCTGGCAATCGTCTGTTTCATTCTCACTAAGTTTGGCATGGACTCTGCTCACCTTGGAAGCCAGTTTTGCCCTCTCCTGTATCTCCCATCTCTCCTGCTCCAGGAACAAGCACAGTGGGCAGGTGACACATGGAGCTATAAGGAGGGATGAAGGAAATAGGAAGAGACCACTTGCAACCAAATTTCCAAAAGCTGTCAGCAATTTGACCTCTATGCCCAAACAATTTGGGATGTGTGACAATATGGCCCTAAACCTCCTCTCCTCTCCTCTCCTCTCCTCTCCTCTCCTCTCCTCTCCTCTCCTCTCCTCTCCTCTCCTCTCCTCTCCTCTCCTCTCCTCTCCTCTCCTCTCCTCTCCTCTCCTCTCCTCTCCTCTCCTCTCCTCTCTCCTCTCCTCTCCTCTCCTCTCCTCTCCTCTCCTCTCCTCTCCTCTCCTCTCCTCTCCTCTCCTCTCCTCTCCTCTCCTCTCCTCTCCTCTCTGCTGTCTCTCCATGAAAATCCAACCTCTGAGTCTTAGAAGTGAAAATAAGCAGGTGAGGGGTTTGTTATTTGGTGATGTTCCTCTTCTAAGGGGTTTCACCAGCAAGCAGCCACTGGGATCTTCAGGAATTTTAGCTGCTTCTGTGAGCTGAGGATCCATGCAAGATTGTTTTCACTGGAAGGTCAGACTGCATAAACTGACATGTTTAAAAGAAACAAAAGGAAGTTGCTTGTTTGATTGTTTTTTTGTTTGTCTGCAAATGTGATTAAGCTTTGGACCTTCCAGAGAGCTGTATGGAGGATAAAAAACATAAGCAGGTTCAGAAATGACTCAGTATCACAGCTCCCAAAGATGAAGGCTTTGCCCACTGCTGGGAGTGTGGCTAAACCTCCACATCAACCTCTTGCATTAAAAAGCACTGCCTTAAGTACCTTGCATTACCCTTAAAAGATTTCCCAGCCCTTAAATCTTGAGCCTCCACCTCAGTAATTCTGTGAGAACGACCAGTCCTGTACTCCTGGCACACACCGTGCTACTGATGATTTCTGCCTCTTGTTGCTTAACATCCACCGACAATTATTCACCTCTCACTCACTCATTCCAAACGAACCTTTAGACAGCAAAGGCCCCCATCACCTGAGGCACAGACCGAGCCAGATCTGCTTCACAGCCCATTCCATCACAGTCCTGCACAAAGGAAGGGAAGACATTAAGAAAAAAATGTTGCAATGAACCGATTTACCTTAAAAGCCATTTAGTGTGGAAGGTGACAGGAACTGTGGGATGAGCTTGGCCCTGCTGCGTCTCCAGCACTGCTTGGGTTGTCCTGTTCTTTCACGCTGCATTACAGAGGCCATCTCAGGAGTCCCCTGGAAGATCCTGGATCTACACTCATGTATTATCTTCTCAAGTCTTTGGCTGTACATATTCAGGAATGTTCCAGAAAAGTTTCACCTTAATAAATTTCTAACAATGTTTCTAAAATGACAGTGAAAGATTTTCAGCTCCAGCCATGTTCTCTAAGCTTGATTTTCTACAAAGGAACATCTTTCTCCTTTTTTTTCTCCCCATTTACTGTAAACCTCTAGGTCAAGGAAGGTTTGATAGCTCTGGGATTAAACATTTATTAAGACAGAGCTCTGCACACAAGCCAAATAAAATTTGCTTTTAAATAAGGAATACTTACCTGCACCAGGGAAACTTCTTCGTGGTGCCTGCTCCTGTCTAGGGCTGAACTGCTCTTTTCAGTGTAAATGCTTGTTTTACCATCATTTACACACACAAAACCATGGCAACGAGGAAATACTACAGTGGCATTAATAGGGATGTCTGCCTACTTTCCACTGACCTTTTGCTTGGGAAAAGGAAATAATCAGAGCCTCAGCTGATACTGAAGAAAATCAGACTGGACAGTGCCTAACAGCATATCTGCCTTGAAGCATCCTCTAGCATTTCTTCAGAGATGTTTATGGAAGCTCATGGACACAGACTGTACATTCCTGATACCTTCCTTCTGACAAAAAGCATAGAAATGTCAAGAAAACAAAATTACAGAGATGTGCAAAGATTTTTCCAGAGATCACAGCGTTCCAACCTTTTCAACATCCTTTCAGGGCTGAAATTCCACAGCAAACATCTCAGCTTCTCATTAGGGTCTATACAGGAGCAGGGAAGGCTGCAAGAGCCATCAGCTCAGATTAAGACCCAACATTTAAGGCACTCTTGAAGAAAAACTCCCTTGTCCCATCTTCAGGCAACAATTTGAAAGATGTGCAGCTTCTGCAGCTTCTATTGACTGTAAAATCATCCCCAGCTCTGTGAGGAGGAGGGTCTTGGTTTTATCCAAATTTACTGCTCTGGTGTTGGACAATATAATTTCCCTCATCTCTTGTCTGCAGCTCTCCCCCAGAGATGTTGTCTCCTCTGCTTCATGCAGGAATACTTGGAAAGAGACACTGCCAGCCATATACCAAATACATAGATACAAAATTTAAAAACAATCATATCTTCATATTCTAATGGGAAAACAACACATGGAAAAAACCAGGTTATTGGTGAATGTCACATGCATCAAATATCCTGTTCTTTAATTGTTCTACTGAGCTCAGAGTGGGCAAAGCACCTCTGCAGCTTTGGGCATGAAAGTAAAGCAAAATGTTCTGGAGGAAAAGGAGACAGAAAATATTTGGGAATTTAACTTATTGCAGCTGGTGACTGATACACTGAATTAACTGAGAGGAGATGCATCATCATGAAATAAAGGTGCTATTGCTGCCTGTGAGCTGAAGCTCTTTAGGAGCAACAGGAGCATGTCCAGAACATTTCCTGGGTATTGAGATCAGATACAGGGTCTGCACTGCTTATCTGGCACTGGATTCTTGTGTTTCTTTACTCATTACTGAATCAACCAGATGAAAAGATGAGAAGTAGTTTTTGCTGGTGTACAATTTTTTCCTCCTGTGACCATTATTTTAGAAAGTATTCATGACACAACCTTCACCATCCAGCAGGTGATCATGAATATCATTTTAGCAAATAGATTTTCAAGTCCTTAGTCTTTACATTTCTGCTAAGTCTTCATTTGACTGTGTGACTTTGATAAAGCTTAATAAAGCTGCCTAGCTGAATTGTTTAAAAAATGCCAAAAACATGTTTTCCTTTCCCGTTCCTTTTGTGTTTTTCTATTCTGTTTCCTTTTTCTGCTTTATTTTTCAGAGTGAGAAAAATAGGGCTGGATCATTTTGATTAGAATCTTCTTGGCATTAAATACTGCAATTAAATAATCCCTCAGTGTCAATACACAAAGGGTAAAATCCTGGTTTCAGGGAAATTATACCTTTGATTGTGGTGAGACCAGTTGGGGTTTTTTCTTAGTCCTTATAGTCTCCCCTCACACGGTGTATAATCATGAGAGGAGGGAATATCTGACTGATGTTTGTGAAGAACTATTCAAATATACACCACTTAGCAACTAAGTTTTGTTAAACATTTCTTGTCCCTCTCTGAGTTGCTTTATTCCCAACAAGATGTGAAGACCCAAGAAAAAGAAAGCTTTTCCCAGGATAGTGATTACTTTACACCTGTATGTGTGTAAAGTAATTGCATGAGGGTTTTTTTATTCTCTTGATGGTATTTTCAGATAATTGATTTAAAAATGGCGAGGGGCCTGGAGCATCTCTCTGCCCAGGAAAGGCCGAGGGAGCTGGGGCTGTTCAGCCTTGAGAGGAGCCCCAGCTGAGAGGGAACACAGGTGAGGGCAAGATGCCAGATGAAACATTATTCCATGAAATGGTCATGAGTGCAAAGTCTGGGCACTGAGGGGAGCCTGCCAGCCCTTTGGAGCCCTTCTGGAGAGCATCATCAAATCCCAGGCCAGCAGCTTCTGTGGGAATGGGCAATTCCCACGAGCCTTTCCTGTCCCTAATGGTGGCATCACTCCCTCACCGTGTGGGGGACAGACTCACAGCTGTCACCGGTCCCTCAGTGGTGCCTGCAGAGGTGATTTAACCCCAGGAGAGGTGAATCACCCCCAGGGGCTCCAGCTCTGCAGGCAACCCAAACAATTAGTGCACACCGGTTCCTTAACTTCCAGATTTCTAAAGTGAGGAGAGGTGAATCCCACCCTTTTTATCTTTCTGCACCAAGAACTGGAAAGGGATACAAAGAAAACATGCTCTGGGAGGAGGGGTGTGAGTGAGGAGCTGGCGTGGATGGCTCCACACCTGGGTTTTGTTTCTGAAACCTTTCAACAAGCTGCCCTCTCATGGTGCCTAAACGTGGTGTAAATGGAATAAAGAGAATTTTCATGGCTGTTTGGATTATAAGATGTTCACTGTGAGGGTATGTGTGACACCTGGAACTCCTGAGTTTTACTACAAGACAAAAGCCCTCACACTTCTGAAAATGATTTCATGACTGTGGGAATAAGAAGAACAGAACAGATAAGGAACAAAGGTGCTTAATGAAAAATGACAGTCGAAGTCTTGTCCTAAATCAGCAGCTCACAAACAGCTGGCAGGAGGCAAAGAAATGGAACCTGTCACTATTCCACCACCACCACCCACGGGAGCTCTCTGTGTGTGCCAGCTGCACTTTAACACTCGTGTGGCTCTTGCACGTCCACAACCTCATTTGTAGCTTTTAATTTGGTTTTCTTTGAGATCTTTGTTGTCTCGAGCTTCTCCACTCAGTTCCTGAAGAGAAATCATGAGCAAAAGCTAAGTGAGAACAGTGTGAGTGAGAGGAGCTCGGATGGGACACCTGACATTTCCGGAGCTGAGGGAACTGCTGGAGCCCCGGGTGTGCTGCAGCCAGGGATGCACCCAGTGCTGCTCATGCACTTCCACCAGGTACCTGGGACTGGGAAAGGCTTGTGAAACCAGAGACTTGTGCCTCTAAAAGCAGCTGTAATGGGCAAATGGTTTAAATTAGAGAGCGAGCCAATCCAAATCTCTCCCTGAGAACAAGGAAGGGGATGGAACGCAGCTATCTGAGAGCAGCTTTTGGGATTGCTGGACTCCAAACAAAGCACTCGCAGGTGCCCGAAGGAAGGATATTTGCACTGTGCTGACTTATCAAACCACATGATTTACAGGGATGTGGGCAGACACTTCTTGAGCCATCTCAAGTTTAACTGGGCTGGGCCCATCCCTTTTATCTTTTGAACAAACTCTAGCTTCAATTTCACTCCTTACTAGACGTGGCTTACACCCTGTGGAAAAAAGGACAGATCCTGTCTGTTCCATGCTTGCTCATAACCGGATTTTCGGTAAATCAGATGCCTCTGGCTCTGCTGGGATAGAGCCTGGTGCTGGAAATAGGTGTGGGAAGGAAGGACTGTGAGTTAAAAAAGGGATTGAAAATATGGAAAGAGAAGGTTTCAAGGCAGAAGTTCAGCCTCCATTATCATGGCACAGAGGAAGGGAGGGCACACATTCCCTAAAAGATTGCTGTGGCAGGTAACCTCAGATGTCAGTAACAAAGTCCTATTTGGCCAGTTCATTCGGATCAGTGCTTCCCAAACAAACTTGCCACATGCCTGTTTCCAACACCAGCCAAATGGGGGGTGGGAACTGTTGGGTGACTCCTCTCAGGGCCAACCAGCAGCACCAAAGGGTTTGATCTGTTATTGTCTCAGCTGCCCAGACCAAATTGTCCAGTTGATAATGATCTATCCAGTTTTTCTACTGGTGTTCCCAACATGGCCTGGGATCCCCAGGCCAGGCTGTTTGTTTGTTTGTTATTCTCTATTCCCCTGTAAACCCCTCCCAAACCCTCAGACACAGGTTCTGGTCCTGCACAGAGGAGAGGAGTTTTTGATTTGGGAGTTTTACTGCATCTGAAGGGATAAAAGGAAAAGCAGCAAACATCCACTTCTGCCAACAAGCAGCAGGAAAAGCACAACACAAACCCACCCTGGACACTGAGGACACTCCTGTTCTGTGGTGTCACCCTGCTGCCTACAACTACAGTGAAAGTAAACATTTAATGGGGCAACCCAAAGACAATGTGACTTTTAAAGCACTTTTCTCCTGTACCTTTGGCCTACACCCATATTTGTATGTAAACCACTGTATTTTCCACATTTTCTTCTCTTGGTCTCCAGTCTGCTACTGAACTGATGTCTGATGGCCCCTGGTTACCCTCCACTGATTCATCCCTGTGTTCCCTGGGTGCTCAGAAACTGTGCAGGATATGGTTTAATCTGGAACTAAATAAGAAACATAATGTATAGAGAAATTGGGCTACAACCTCCTCTGCTTCTTTACTGGATTTTCGCAGCGGTTCAAGAGTTAATGTTAGAGCTGGCAGGAATCCTGTCCTTGGTTTCCCAGGCCCAGGAGCAGTGGCTGCACGTCGTCCCTCCATGGCTGACGTGGAGGGCACAGATCTGTTACAGCCCATTGCTGGAGAAGGGAACTTCTTAGCTCTTGTTTCCCAGGTCTGCTCTTCAGCGAGCCCAAGTTCCAACCTGTGTAGGAGTTTGCACCAAATTCAGGACGTGGGGGCCTCAGAGGTTCGGAATAACCCAGTGGGAACAAGCCGGTACTGGCACGAGAGTCGCCATCTCACCTCCTGAATGGATTCCAGATTTGCTTTCTCAGTTATTTCATCAAAGAGGAAAAGATTCAGGGTGCAGTTTGGTGCTAGCCAGTGACACTCCCCATTCTCCTGCCATCAATCCCTTTTTCCATGCCGTTGCTGGTTTGAAACAGTGAAGGAGAATGGTATGCAGATCTACCTTTGCTCATAAGCTGACACCTTAGCTCTGTTCTTTCCAGGGAAAATTAAATCCAGGGACTATTTCCCTGTTATCTTTGGCTTGTTAGAGAAGGAGTTTCTATTTTGATTTGTCCTTGCCAGACCTGGAGCTGAGAGCAGTGGCTCTGACAGGGGTTTGGAGCAGTGGCTCTGGCAGAAGCTGTGTCCCTGCTGGTGTGAGGACACACACTCGGCCAGAGCTCACTGCTGAGCCGGGGTCACTTGCTTAGACCCAGACTCCAACAGTTTGAAATCAAACCGGCAACACCGGCCAGGGTTCAAGGACAAGAAAGAGGAATTCCCTGAGTTAAAGCACTGGGAGCAGAACCTGCAGTGGGGTGCTCACCTGGGCAGTGGCTGCCTTAGGGAAAGCCTGATTGTTCAGCAAGAGGGACTTTCAAGATTTGTTTCAGAGAGTGCATAAAGAACTTTCAGACTGAAATCACCGTTGTTGCTCATGCAGGATAACGTGATTTGCATTACTCAGTTTATTTTTAGAATAAAAAGATGTTTTCCTGTTTCCATTTTAGCAAAGCCGCTGAGAAATTCTGCTTTTCCTGTGGAGTTCATCTTTCACAAAATCCTTATGGTAATACCTAAATGTTCTTGTTATCTCCATGACTTCAAGAAGCCAAAATTTCACCCACAAGTACTGCAGAAAGTACCTTTTTGTTGTAGACTGGAATATTTTAAAAGTCCCATCTTTAATCTCCCAAAGAACAAAGCTGAAAATTAATTAAGTAAAACTGGTAAATACTTTTCCAAAATATTTTAATACTGCTGTTGGGAAAGGGAGGGTGTTGGGCATGTTTAGTAATAGTAGGTAAAGAAAATATTTTTGCTTCAAGGAATAATTCTATATACTGTGACCAATTCGAATGACATGGTAGGATTGGGGTGGATGCTTCAAAATCCTCAGCCTTGTCCATGGCATCCCAACACCAGCAGCCCAGCGTCCACTCCTGGATCCACAGCAGCAGTTTCACCTTGTAAAGAGTATTTGTCTGTTGAGACTATCTGCTAGAAATTCATCACAATATTTAGACTGGATTCTGAAACAAAATTGAAATTCCCACAAAATACTGGGTTACCTACAATAACACTCCCTGTGCCAGTCAAAAAATACCCCTACATTAAAAATAAGTATTATTCAGATCACCTACAAGTACTGTTTAAGCACAAATCCAGGGGAGTTCCATTGAGGAAAAGTGAGGTTATATCCTGCTTTGGGAGAATTAATCTGTAGCAAGTATCCTGAGGTTTTTCTTTTTTATCTCAATGTTTTTCCACTCATTATTTCCTTCTCTTTGAATGAACCAGAGTTGACAAATTGGCCTGGTGCTATCCAAGCCACATGCTGCTTGACTTCATGGCACTTGTGGTTTTAGGGGATTCATTGTTTGCAGAGAGAATATCTTTTGCTGGGAAGATCAGACTTCTGATGCAATCCCATGAAACCCACAAACCACCTCCCTGTTCAGACCTTCAGGGTTGGGGTAATTTTTCTTTTTCTGCTGAATTCTTGGCAAGTGTGTCAGATCACAGGCCATGACTAGAATCCTGAAGAAATCTGAAAAATTTGCTTGGCAAAACCTCTGGAGATTGTTCTGCTTAATCTGCAGAAGGCTTGTTTCAGGTCCCGCTACTGTGGAAAATGGCTTTCCTCTTAATTGGTGTCCCCACCCCTCCCACCAGGGCTATGCTTGTGAGGAATGAAAATAGACGTGTGCCTGGAATATCTGAGAACTCCAAGAATAATTCTTACCACCTGTATCAAGTACATTCCCCTTCAGATCACTTGAAAGTCAAAGAAGCACCTAATTCTCTTTCCAACATGCCAAACTGAGTTTAAAACTCAACAAGTTTTGGATTCCCCATCAAGGCTGGTTGTAGATGTTCCTCCTCAATTCATGTGGGACCTCGCTGGTTGCAAAGATGCCCCTGCTTGCCCAAGGGATCAAAGTGGTCTTTGTGTCAACGTAGGAAATATGGGACAGGTTTTGGTCCTGAACTTGTGCAGCATTGCCCATGATCACCACCCCCGGGATGGGGATGGCAGTTCACTTCTGGATGCAAACCTGCACTGCAGAAAAGGGTTTTGCTTTGAACTAGTGCCTCGAGTCAGCAGCCAGCACTGTGCAGACAGACAAGAGCTGGGATTTTCACATCAAAATCTGTGTCCTTTATGGACATTTTTGGGGAAAGGTGTCAGACGCTGGTGAGTGCAGCCATCCAGGGACATTGAATCATGGACTCACAGAATGGTTTGGGTTGGAAGAGACCTTAAAGCCCATCCCATCCCACCCCTGCCATGGCAGGGACACCTCCCACTGTCCCAGGCTGCTCCCAGCCCCAATGTCCAACCTGTCTTGGGCACTGCCAGGGATCCAGGGGCAGCCCCAGCTGCTCTGGGCACCCTGTGCCAGGGCCTGCCCACCCTCCCAGGGAACAATTCCTTCCCAATATCCCATCCAGCCCTGCCCTCTGGCACTGGGAAGTCATTCCCTGTGTCCTGACACTACATGCTTGTGTAAACAGTCTCTCTGCATCTCCTTACGGATTTGGTTATTGTCTTTGCATGCACTGGGTTATATTTTCATTCTTGCTATTCTGGTACTGAAGTCACTCATTTCTCTAGTTGGGTGGAAGAACTAAATCCAGCATTGTTTGAGGAACCAGCCACATGCAAGAGATACCAAAGAGCAGAGTGCCCCCCAATGAACACTGTGAGCACAGAGTGCCTTTGCACACGCCCTTGCAAAATGTCACCACAGCAGCAAAAATGAAAACCCGCTCAGAAATAATTTGCTATACAGGAACCAGAAATTACAAATATGCATCGACAGCATTTTAAGAAACAGTCTGACACTATACAGGCCCTCCCCAAAACCCTGTTCTCTCAAATTTTAATTCCCCAAGCTCTACCTGACGTGCACTGTAACAAACAGCACCAGGGGCAGGGTACAGCGAGCAAACCCAGAATAATGACGTGTGAAAAGCTGCTTCCCAGCATGGCATTGCTCCAAAGTTACATATGGAAATTAATATCCTAATTAATATGGGTTCACGAAGCACTAAATATTAAGGGCAGGCAGAAATTGTTGGAGTGCATCTATGACACAATACACTGGGGGCACAGAGATTGGCAAAGATGGGGTAGATGTACAAAAATATTTGGAAAATGTTCCTGTCTTTCCAGTCCAATCCTCTGTCTGAGGATTATATGTGAGCATTTCACAGCACTCCAAGCCAATTTAGAATGATGTGATAAACCAACTACCAAATCCACTCTGTCTCTCCATGTCCAGCATTCTTAGACGCTGATGGAGCAAAGAAACTAAAGGGAAATAAACTGATAAACATGCCAGAAAAAATTTTTGAGGGCTCATAATTCAGATCCAGTGAAAAAATTCTTTTTCATCCCTATTTTCTATTTTCCACCAAGAGGTACAACACCCAGCAAGTTGGAACAATGGTGGTTGAGCAAGCCCTGAGCCAGGTAAAAGCTGCCCTTCCACTGGGAACCCAGCAAGCAGGTTACTGGAGCCTTGAGTTTCTGATGGACCCCCATTCCAGCTGGTTTTCTACCTAGAAGGAACAATGCCAATTTTTACTACAGGAGGATTTAGCCCAGACAACTCCAAAATGAAAGATATAGCCAGGTTGTTTGGGGGTTTGTTTGATTGTTTGGGGGTTTGTTTGTTTGTTTTGGTGTTGAATTCATCATAGACTGATCACGGAAAATGTTAATCCTGAAATATTTTCAGAAAGGTATAGTTGTAATAAAGAAATCCTCTGGCTGCCTCCAAGAGTTAAACCAAGGAACAAGAACTATCCTTCAACAGCAGCTCTGGTATCGACCCAAGAAAAATTCTACCAGACCAGCCAAAATCATGACTAAGAAGAGCCTGAATTCACAAACATGTTATATGTGCAAATGTTAATCCCATGGTACAATCCATCTTCCAAATCCAGCTGTGCTTTGCCAGAGCTCCTCGGGGCAGGAAGGCTTTGGAGCAGTTGCCCGCTCAAGGTTTCCTCCCAACACTTGGCCGTGGTAAAAACGACACATGGCCAGGGCTGGGGAAAGAGATAAGAGGAAATGAGAGTCCAGTGAGACAACCACTGCTTTTCTCTTCTCTGGGAGGGACGGAGAGCTGTGCACACCAGAACTGCCAATGGCAAGGCAAAGGAATCAGAGCTGTAATCAAACAAGGTTTGAATCACTGGTACCAAACCTGAAGCAAAGAAACGTCCTTAAAAGGTGGGCAGGAAAGCTGGATTGGAATTCTGAGCTCTGCGCCTGCCCTCAGTCGCTCCCTGTGGGCCTGAGTGGGAAATTCACTGCCCTGGTTTTCAGGAGTCACCCAGGGCTAGGATGGATCTCACATGAGGCACACAAGCAGCAAAATGCAGATTTTTGACATGCTGGTGCAGCCAGCTCTGGGTGAGCTGGGCGGGTGCTACTTTCCCTCCTGCTCAGCGGGTTAAATGCACCAGGCTCATGGTAGCAGTTGTTAAACCTCCCAGAACCTTCCCAGGACTGGTAAATGACACTAAATAAGCCTCATTTCATCCACACAACTTTCTATTTTCTTTGAAAGTTAAGCTGCTTCCAAGACAGACCCCACAACAAAATCATTTAAGCCTCTTCTCCTGCCAGTGGCTTCATCCCCTTTACTCATTCACCAGTCCTGAGCCTGTCCTGCATCACCAGTGCCCTCGCTGTCCCAAATCTGAACGTGTCTCCTGTGAGGTGACAGGAATTTGTGAGTAGCTGAGTGTCTCCCCTCTGTCTCAGAGCCCTTCAGAAGGGAAGGGACACTGGAAGTTTGCTTTTCAAGAAGAGACTGGACATCTTTATGGGAAAGAAACCCCTGGAGGGCAGGAGCACAGACAGTGCAGGCCAGGGAGAGACTGCAGCTGAAGGGGGAAGAGCACAGGAGGAACAGATGTGTCTCAGCACTCCTCTTCAGGCCTTCCTGAAGTTCAGCTTTGCAGAGAGGACCTTTGGGCTAATGAGGAATAAGGAGAAAGAACAGGTTCTTCTCTTCTCAGCTGCTTAAGAGAGCTGGGCAGGAGAACATGTCCCGGTCCCTGGGTGCCAGGCAGGTGCTGGTGCCTGGGCACTGTCACCAAAGGCTGGGCAGGCACCTGCAGAGCTTCACCTCAGGTCTGTCCAGCTGAAGGAAAGTGGTGATGAAGCAAAAATAGAAGGTCAAAGCCAAAGAGAGAAACAATGGTCAAGCACAGCTCTGCACAACACCAGCAGCTGCTGCAGTAAAACGTGTCAGATGATGTTGCCTCCACTCCTGGACTCCTATTGGCCCTTTAAAACTGGGGTTTTTTTCAGAAAAGTGTTTTTAAAAGCTTACTGAGCTCACACAACATCACACAGTAAAATCTCCTGTTCACTACTATCTTACTCTGGAAGAAAATCTGGTTTAAACTTTAAACCCCTGGAAAAGTTGGCACGTGTCATTACAGTACATTGCATGCTGAATACTTGACCCAGTCATGGTGAACTGCAGAAGAATGGAGCTTATCTGATGGTTTTTTACTCCAGAAATAAGGCTAAAACCATGGGGGTGTCAAATTAATGAGAATTTTATCCCTTCCTGCTTCTAGAGGTGCAGAGCCCTTTCTGGGGTCTCCAGTCTTGGTTTCATGATTGAGGCCAAAAGAGGGATCTCAAATCCAAGTTTTTACAAGGGTACCTGACCAACCAGTACCTAAAGCTTGGACAGAACCCTCCCTGCAGACTTTATCAAACCCACTCAAAATGCACAAGAACAGTGCAAGGAAAATCACCTACAGAATGCTTTAAACAAACAGAATATAAAGAATATGAAATCAGAAACAAGGGATTTTAATATTTCAATCACCAAACTAAGTCTTAATATTAAACTGCAAATTCTGACCATTACACAAAGAATAATATGGAGAGAGGTTGTTTGTAACATTTCATGAAGACTTAGAATGGACTTCAGAGAGGAGTGAATTTATAGAGAATCACTGGATGGCCTGGGCTGGAAGAGACCTTAGGGATCATCTTCCACCTCCCTGCCATGGGCAGGGACACCTCCCACTGTCCCAGGCTGCTCCAAGCCCTGTCCAGCCTGGCCTTGGACACTGCCAGGGATCCAGGGGCAGCCCCAGCTGCTCTGGGCACCCTGTGCCAGGGCCTGCCCACCCTCCCAGGGAACAATTCCTTCCCAATATCCCATCTATCCCTGCCCTCTGGCACTGGGAAGCAATTCCCTGTGTCCTGACACTCCATATTTACTTGTAAGAAAGTAGTCTCTCTCCATCTTTCTTGTGGGATATGAGACACAAAAATCTCACCTCTTCCTGAGGTCTCATCAGATCCAGTCTTTCACACAAAACTCTGGGGTGACAGAGTCTCCACAAGCTGGACTTCCCTCCTCATGGACACAGTCCCTGGAGACCTGGAACACCTTCCTGGGCCCAGCTGGAAGAAACTTCTTGTTGCTTTTTTATATTTCTTTTATAAAATTTATTCTGGGGCCCCTGTTGAAGTGCCAGGGGCGACAGAGAAAGCAGCGAGCGAGGAAGAAAGAGCCGCTGGCAGCAGGCTGTGGATGTTGCGCAAGAGCTCCCAGAGACGGGGATGGTTTGCAGCACAGACACCAAGCACCCCGTAAAATGTTTCAGATCTCCTGAGCACGGCTCCAATAGGCTTTGAAGTGTTGACATCACATAAAATAAAATGCATCGCTGTCCAAATTATCGCATTGGTTTTTCCCCCCTCTCCTCACTTTGATGGCTTCTACAAAGCATTTTATATGGCTGAATAAATTTGAGTAACTCTTTACAAGTAAACCGAACCAAAATGATTAAAAAAAAAAAATTGGATGCTTGCTACCAGGCTCTCTCGAAAAAATCCCATGTGTTTCCAAATACTCTGAGTACAAGATGGTGTGATGCAGCCTGGTGGGTAAACAGCCCTGGAGATGAACCTCTCCAAGGCACTGGGGTTTTTCAGCCTCAGACAATCATTGCTTCCCAAATTACAGATCAGCTTGGTGATTAATTGACAGCATCTATCAAAAAAATCAATTTTTTTTGCCTCTCACTTACCTTCTGTCTTTTTGTGCAAGTGGTTATGTGAGGTTTTTAAAAAATAAAATTTGCAAATTAAGATTAATTCCTAACGGGATCCTTGGCCAGATCTCCCTCTCTGTTGCAGCAGATGGACTTTTGTGTGAAATATTTTTCCTTAGTTGCTATAGAAACATGCCAACATATTTCTGCTTAAGTGATTTGCTGGAGAAATGTTTGTTGTGTTGCCCAATGCTGACAGGAGTGAATCATTTTTAGTCTTCAGTCAAGGCTGATTAAAACCTGGTCTCTGGGTGTCTAACTGCTGCAGACTGCTGCTTACAGGGGGGACATCCTGGTAAAGTCATTATGGCTGGGACATTTGCAGCATGCCTTGAAGTAAACGAGGCAGGTGGAAGGCTAAAGCTACAAAAATGACTAAAAGCTGAGAAAAACTCAAGGCTGAATCACAACTGTATGTAAAAAAAAGGCAGAAAATTTATGATGACCTTTAAAAAGATGATTTATAAGATAATTGGCTCTAGAAGCCAATTATGATGGAAACAACCCCCAAATGACATTTTTACGTGAAAGGACAGGTCCTGTGCCTTCCTAAAGGTGTTTGAAGGAACGAGCCAAGTTCATCCATGTCAGGCACTGCAAGGACCCTGCCCACAGCAAAGAGCAGCGGGTCTGGTCCCATGCGAGTCCCACATCACAAACACAGCTCAGGGGATCCCACCAGTGATGTCTTCCACTAAATCAGGGCTGAAATGATGTTCAGACTCCAGTGAACCCAACCTCTCAGCAGAAAACTGGAGATGCTGGAGGCAGATGGCTCCAGATGCCTCTGCTGGGACAGAGAATCCAGAATGGTTTGGGTGGGAAGGGACCTCAAAGCCCATCCAGTCCCACCCCCTGCCATGGGCAGGGACACCTTCCACTATCCCAGGTGGCTGCAAGCCCTGTTCAACCTGGCCTTGGACACTGCCAGGGATCCAGGGGCAGCCACAGCTGTGCCAGGGCCTCGCCACCCTCCCAGGGAAGGATTCCTTAAGGGACAGTCAATGTGCAGGTGTGCGACTGATCCGAGCATTTCCTCTCTGCGAGTCTGTGTTCCACACAGAGGACATGCAGCCTCAGAAGCTGAAACTAAAAACCTTTGCCCCCAGTTTCTAAGGAGCTGGTGCTGAGGGCTATTTCACCTGTTCTCCCAAAGCCCTGCTGTGCCTCAGTTCTCCCCCTCGTAAAGCTCAGCAGAGGACTCTGCTCAGAGGCCAATGCTGTGGGACCCACTCCTTAAATGTTCCTGTAAGAAGGAAGTGATCACACAGTGGTTGGCGGCTCACAGCGTCTCAGGAAGGTGTGTGAAACAAAGCAAACCCTGAGATTAGACAGAGGAAGCAATTCCCACTTCCCTCAGAAGCCAAACTGAGATACAGCCATGTTACTAAATTGCTTGTTAAATATAAATTTCTCTATTTGACAATAATCTGATATTTAACTGAATGCTAACAATATGGTTTTTAGCGAACTTTCCTGCAGAGCTGGCTGCCCAGCCCGTCTTTTGTGGGCTACCAAGAGATCTGCTGCTCAGGGTTAGCTTTGTGCCCTGTGCTGGTGAGCCCTCAGGGTTGTTTATAACAGCCTCTTTAACTGGCATTTACTCCCTGTTTTAACATTTTCCTCATTTCTGTCCCTATTTTTGAAGCACACTCCCACAGTGGCAGCTCTCCAACCCCTCTTACCTCCAAGAGAAGGCAGGCTACCAGCTACCTTTATAGTTGAAGCCAATTTTTCTGCTTGGACAGCTTACAGGGGATCTTAGTTGATGGAATAGTTGGTTCTCTGCCCATGGCAAGCGTATGAGTCATCCCTCCAAAAAATATAACCTCTGCTGTCCCTCTGCGAGACATGGAGGAGGCCTGAGGGGCCAAAAGGCTCTCTGGATACATCTCAGGTTATAGTGTTATTTTTGTTATGCCCAAGGTTTGCATGAGTTAAACGTAACTTGCAGGAGATGGAGGACCAGGGAAGTCCACCCAGAAAATGGTTTGGTTCTTGGTCCCATGAAGGTGAACCCATTAAGTTATTAACAAGATATTAACTCTGGAGAGACACAGGCAGAAGAGGCAAACGCTGCTCTCATCCAGGCTCCTTCACCGCCCAACCTGGACCCCTAAAGGAGTTACTTGGATTTTCATCATGTGGTGCTCCCATGTCTCCCAGGGATGCCTTAGCTTTTAACTTTGCAAACTCAACCCTCCACCCTCTGTGCCAGTTGGGAAATTGGCATTTTTATGCCATTTTCATGCCTGAGGCAGGAGGATCTGCAGCAGAAGACAATCTCTTACTAAGAAATGTTCTGATGTGCCCCCCTCTGCCTTGCTGAGCCTGCACATCTGAAGAGGACACATCTCAGGAGCAACTTCACCTCACCGCAGTTTGCAGAATTACAACAGGACTTCAGGCTTGGGAGTTCAAGTACCCTCTGACTGGGGGCAGAGGCAAGTTTAGAGACATTTATTATATCGATTCTCCAGGTACTTCTAAAATAGTAACAGTAAAGAAGTCAAAATTCCCTCCCAGTCCTCATATATCTCTCCAGTTGTGGAGCATGAACTTTTCTGGAGGCTGCAGTCCTGGAAAGTGCTATGCCTGTTAATTTGGACAGGTAGATAGTCCCATTGAACTCCATCAGATGTCCTGCAGATTGATGGAAAACACTGCTCTGCTTTCTTTGGCGTTGGGTGGCAGTTTGGAAGTATTCTTCAAGAATTATAAAACAAAAAAAAAAAGTGTTGGCTGAATGTCTCATTTGTGTAAAGAAATGAACTTCAAATGTTCATCCTCATCAAAGACACCCCCTCTGCTAGAGATGGGAACTGGGCAGACCCTTGGGTCTTCTCCAGGGTGGGATCCTCACGCTCTTGGGTTCCTTGGTTTGCCACAGATCAGTGTGCCTCTCCCGTGAGTTTCAGGGAGCACCTGCATTCATCAAAGCGTGCTTCTGTTCCCCTGCTCTTTGCCTTTCAGCACTGATGGGGACATGGATGAGTAAAGACAGATAAGGGGTGGGCACAAACAACAGGCTCCAAATCTCCTGTGAATTCAATAGCAGAGCACTGGGAAGGGTAACAGCGCTCCTGTCACAGGAACACAAAGAGTGGATCAGGTCTCGTTTAAATTACCAAAGGGTCCAGTTTGCTTTTAAAGGCTGCTTTTGAGGGAGACAGAAAATACCAAACAGAAAGGTTTGGTGACAGCTCTGAGGTCTCCCCTGCCACAGGACATGGAACCTCTTGGGAAGTGAAGTTCTACATGATGCTTTTACCCTTTCTTCATGGAAAGGTGCTCAGGCCTTGGCAGGGGCTGCCCAGGGAGGTTTGGAGTGCCCATCCCCGGAGGTGTCCAAGGAAGGGCTGGAGGTGGCACTCAGTGCTCTGGGCTGGGGACAAGGTGGGGCATTGGGCACAGCTTGGATTCCATGGCCTTGGAGCTCTTCTCCAACCTGAACAATTCTATACTTCAGTGCTTCTACACCTTGTGCTGCTGGGCTTTACCTGCTACACCTACAGGACGTCAGGAACTTCCAGGGAAGTCCTGACCATTTACATCTCCAGGCAGGCCCTGGGCACATTTCCTGTTCCTAGCAATGCTATGAGAAAGGCAAAATGGTTTCCCACCTTCTCCATCCTCGCTCCTGCCAGTTCCTCCCCCACTCTCCATAAATATAAACCAAACAGAAACTCCTGACTTACCATTCCTACAACATCATGGAAACACACACCTCCAGCCCAGTTTCTGGGTGGAAGGGAAGGCTCTCACCACACTAAAAGATGCACTACCCAAGGAGTTGTTTCAGCTCTGGGAAGGCTCCCAAGGGAAGGAGATCTTTTCCATTATCCCAGAAGTCCTTTGCCTACTCTTGGTAGGTTCTTCTGCACTGACCAAATCTCTTCCTCTCTGCTGATTACTCCCCCTCATAATTACAGCAAGTTCTTCATAACCATAATTCCAGCTCAGCCGTTCATCATCTCAGCTTATTCAGCCTCAGAGTTAATTTATTTTATGCTGCATTTGAAGCAATCCTAATCCCACCCTACTTTGATTCCTGGGTTTCTGTGGAAGCCATCCACCTCCTGAAATGCCATTTCCCTGCCAAAGGAATGCCACCTCTTCAGACACAAGGTCTCTGGGAAGCAGCTGTGACTGCCCCTCCTCCAGGAATATTTTTGGCAAGGCAGAGAGGAAGCACACTTCTAGGCTAACTTGGCTTTTCCCCATGAACACACAAGTCAGAATTTTTCAAGACAAGAGAATACCATCTTTTCCCATGTTTGTGCCTGTTGTGGCAACATTTAGCTGTGAAAACGGCAGAGGAATTTTAATTTGACAGAAATCCATAAACAAGAATGACCCTACCCAGGGCAGAACTCCATAAGTTCTGAAGCGTTTTGGAGGTAATGTGGTGACTCTTCCCACCTGTAACTCCTGGAAGGGTCAGTGGTGGGTGTGGGAATGCTGCCCCTCCACACAGCCCCTCTGAGGAGTCTCCCTGGGCTGCTCACCAGGCATTTCCAGCGACCAGCAGAAGGGAATCCTCGCTTTGGCTTGGGTGAGAGGCTCTGTATAGATACAAATACTAATTGTTGCTGTTTTCAGAACTACAGTGAGGAAAAGGAAGAGTGCCAGAGAGATTCAGAAGCTTGGCAGAAGAGCCCCAAGGCTGTAACTCTCTGGACTGGCAGCTGTCTGCAGAGCTGGTGGGACCTGCTTCCTGAAAGTCACAGCCGGTGCTGCCAAATGGTTCTTAGAACAAACTCTGTGGGGAACTGCACCGAGACTGCAGCGCTGAGCAGCACCAAATCCCAGCAATTGCAGGGATGCTCTATCCAGGGTTTCCTGTCAGTCTCTTGGAAGTAGAACCAGTAACAAATGGCATATAACAGAGTAAAAGATATTTTAAAAAATGCTGCTGAGAATTGATGATGCTCTTAAAAACGCCAGCTTGCTCAGGGTGACACGGACTGTCCCGTGCTGCCTCACGCCAGAGCTCCATGCAGGCAGTAGATTATTAGGAAAAACCTGTAGTGTTGCAGTGATGATGGCCCAGGTGCCCCCCAGGCTGGGAGAGGGACGCCAGTGCCCATGTGCAGAGCTGGCAGCTCGTCCTGCTGTCCCCAGGGCTGTGCCACAGATGTGCAGCCGGGGCTCTGCAGCCCAGCAGCGCGTGGCACTCGGCCAGGGCTGCCCTGCTGATTTGGATGCATTTAGATGCAGGTTGCCACTACATTTCACATATGTCACCAAAATGAACATCTGACAGCCATGGCAAGAACTGCAAACATTGGTTTCTCCCCTTCCCCCTCCTTCTCCCAATTTACAAATTCTTTTTGACTGTGCTTATGCTACTCTTGGGTTTTATTTTATATTCACTCAAATACTCACTAAAAGCATACTTGAGTTTAATGCATGAATGTTCACAGGTAAATTGCAACGTGAGATGCAACACCAGGTTGCACCAAACCTGCTGCCAGACTCCGACACAGAGACAAACAATCCAGACAGAATTTATCCAGAGCTTTCCCAACACAGCCGTGTACGTACATGCAATTACATTGTGTGAAAGCAAAACCCACAAATTTTATTTTAAGCTTTCTCCAGCCAACACACCTTCTGTTATTAGTCTAATTTTCCTGGATCCCTCTAGGAAAGACAGCCTACTTTTTTCCCAGTGCCTTCTCCCAATTCTCTTGGTTATAACAATTATGCTTTATCCAGCCTGGGAGCAACGAGCCCTCATTTGCATTAATCACAAGTAACCAACATACGCAGAATTCCAAACGTGGTGTGAATCCTCTCGGAAAAACAATCCCCAGTGAGACATAGGAAAGTGCTTTTATTCACCGTGGGCTCACACAGCATTGGCAGAACAGGTCCGTGGGGCTGTAAAAGGGATCTGACCGGTCCAGTGCTGGAGCAGCCACTGCAGCAGGGAATGCAGACGAGGCCATCAGCACTGCTGTGGATTCTGTAGGTGACCCTCTTCACCTGAATGTGGACCAAGTCCTTGTTCCCAGGCTGGCCAGGGCAGCCCATGCTCCTGAGGATGCTCAAGGAAAAAGCTCCTCACCCGATCAGCTGTGGGAGTGAAGAACTCTTGTGACAGTACGACCTGGAGAGTTTTACTGAGTATCTTGGATGAAGTTTCTCAGCAGCTGGAGCTGGAGTCACACTGATAGTTCCTGGAGTAAAAAATGCACAATGGAAAACTTGGAAGATGAGTTTGACACAAATCCTCAGCTTGTGTGAGTGCCCGTGGCCCTCCTGACTCCACCTGAATTGCCTCCCCTCTCCCAGCTGAAGCTCTCCCCAATCACTTTAGGAAAGCTCAGGAGTTGTAGCTGCTGCCATTTACTCCCCAAAACCCAGACTGTCCCGAGGTAAATCTCTCTTCCACCACAAGAATTTCTATCAGCAGAGATCTGACTTTAAGTTACATTCTCATGCAGAAGCATTATCTATGTTCCTGAAAATGGAGCCCTCAGAGCGTCCCAAGGTGTTGGAGCTAAAACACTAAAAAATCTGGGGTTTAAACACGGCCCAGTTCAATGTGCTGTATTTATTAATCCATCAATGTGCTGTATTTATTAATCCACCACCTCCTGAACCCACCACCTCCGACTGGTTTGCAAAGAGCACTAAATCAAAGACATGATGATAAGAATATGCTTCCTTCAGTCTGGTCCTTAAAATTCCTTACTCAATCCTTGGAAACATTAAATGAAATATTATTTATGAAGTCCTGCAGTAAGAGCATGGTCTGGGTGTGATAAATTACAAGCAGCAAGCTAAGGTTTTAATTTTTTTTCCAAACACAGAATGCAGTCCCTCCTGTGAACTCTCTCCTCTGTGGCTTGTTGCAGAGGTGTCTGCAGGATCCTTCCCCTCCTTCAGCCTCCTGTGGCTGCCAGCAGGAGATGCCAACAGCCCTGAGGGGCTGAGCCACAGCGCTGGGGAGCAGCTCTTGTGGGAATATCACGGAAAAGGCTTCAGAGCAAGGGGGTCACGAAGCAGCGAGGGGACAGGCAGGGGAAGGAGGGCAGGGGAAGGAGGGCACGTGTGACCCCCACTCAGGAAAAACCTCTCATCTGATGGCTCACTACACAGAACCACAGAACCCCGGAGGGGTGGGGTTGGACTGGACCTTAAAGATCATGGCATCACTATCCCAGGGTGCTCCAAGCCCTGTCCAGCCTGGCCTGGGACACTGCCAGGGATCCAGGGGCAGCCACAGCTGCTCTGGGCACCCTGTGCCAGGGCCTGCCCACCCTCCCAGGGAAGGATTTATTCCATATATCCAATCTAAATCCACCCTGCTTTATCTTAGGGCCATTTCCCCTTTCTTATCTCTGAATCCAACATACAGGCAAACCCAGAGGTAAGGAACACATCTAAGAGACAGTTTTGGTGGGCATGGTGGGTGCAGGTGCTGAAGAAGCTGCGTTTGTTGGAAGGAGCTCATACTTTGATCAGTTTATACAACAGGAACAGGCAAAGTGTCAGGATCCAGATGTGCCAACACCTCCCTCCACTGTCACCAAAGGACTAAGAACCTGCATAGCATTTTAACTCTTATGTTAATATTAAAAATACTCTGCATTCAGTAAAAATATAAAGCTCGTTTGAGAAGCAAAACAAAGTGCAGGGCCATAAGCAGAACTGCCTTTAACACTGTGAAAGCATCCATCCTTCTCCAGCACAGTTCTCCTCGAAGTCTGAGCACAAATGACAACCAAAGCTGTGATTGTTTGGTTCAGTGCAACCATGGGAAGAACAATTTACCACAGTGAACATTCAACATTCAGGGCTGCTGCCACCTCTGAACCAATTTCAACACTCATTTTTCTGCCTTTCATAAACCATAATTTTCATCTGTTCTGGGGCTGAGTCATGATTTTCTTCCCTAAATAGAAAAGTTTTCCTGTTAATTTTTTATTATTTTAATAAGGCTTTTAATAATCCTATGTGTATATAAACTGTGAATCCAGGTAAGAAAACCAGGAAACTTTCCAAATACAGACATACTTCGTATTTCACTTATTCCATGTGGTTATGAAGTGGGGTTCCATGGAAACTGTCTGGGAACTGAAAGCAGAGCACATATTCTGCACCCATGTAATTGAGAAAATGTAGGGCTGGAAAAGGACAAATCAGATGGATGATGTTTACATGTTCCTGTAATATAACTTGGGCGACAGGCTATAGAGTTGCACAGTCAAGTTCTCAGGAGTCAGCTTAAACTCATTAAGTTGTTAAAACTTTTCTGGGTATGAGATGTACTGGTAGCACTGTTGCATTGCAGGGCAACCAACTCCTAAAATACCATCTCCCCTTCCTCCCAAAGATGAGAGACTCAGGGTAACAAACTCATAACTGAATCACATATAATTGGCATAACTTTCAGCATGAAGAAATTGGTTTCCATCACTTGAATTATGTGGATTAACTGGTAGGACAAGATATAGACATAGCTCATGTCTGACATGGGACAGTAGATATTGAAGCAGGAGACTTTACACCTGAAACCCTATTACCACAAAGTTTAATGAAAATACTTCTTCCTTCAGAGAAAAAGGTACTTTTCTAGGCTGTCCCCTTCACACCCGTTTGGTCAGTGAAAAGGTCAAGTCGCCATTTGTTCTACGAGTATTTCGGATTACAGTCACAGGGGGAACAAAAAAGCTGAAGACAGGAGTTACACAACTCCTGTTTGCATGTAATTTGAAAAAAAAATAGAAGGAGACATTATTAGTGCTAGCTGAGAGGTGAATGGGAGCTGCAGGATTGAGTCTGGCAATGAACCAAGCTCTGCATCAGCACTGAGGAAACACACTGGGAGTCTCCCGAAGACAAGTGAGCCCCACTCACGGGCAGGGAGGACAGAATGAGACCCTCTGGGTTCAGCACAGCTCCTCTTGTCCCTGCTGCCACTTCAGGAAGAGCCCTGGCTCGGAGGCAGACAGTGCCAACTGCCTCCCCTCAGGCACCCTGCCTAGAAATGCTCCGGCTCTGCCAAGTCACCTCCTTGGCATAACAGATTCCTTCAAGGGAAGTCAACTGCCTGCAGACACGTAGCTCTTCTTGGAAACACTTCCTTAAAAGAAGCCCCTACCCCAACATTCTCATGCGCAGCTTGGATTCCACTATCCCATCTCTGTCCTCCAGGGCAAAATCTTTGTTTAAGTGGAATTGGTTTGCTCCCAGAAACCAAGAGCTCTTCTGGGAATTCGTCTTTTCTCTTGCATTGACTGGGAACCACTGCAAAGGCTCTCCAAACATGAAACACCCTGAGCCTGAAAACCTCAGCAGATGGCACAAAGGTGTCTCCAAGTAGTAGCTGGTGCTGGAGAAATGTGTTGAGCTGAGGACAATCTTGGACACAGGTCCCTTTGCACAGCCACAGGAGACAGGCAGCAAGTGGCAAGTGACTTCTGCTGTGGTTCCCTTCCCCAACAGAGCTCTCTCGTGCCCTGGTGGCTCAGGAGAGGGTGGAAATTAATTCAAACTATTTTTATTGGCCTGCTTGTTGCTACACAACACATCCTTCCATTAGAAAGAGGAACATTGCAGTTCCTCTTATCCCTTTCCAGAGACATTTCAAATAGGTGGAGGTTTAAATCCCACAAGTGAAAGCTACAGACATAAATTCCATATTTGTTTGTGTGAATCCGCACATGGCCAACCTTACAGAATGCAAACCAAACCCCAATAATGGGACCCAGATTGAAATGAAAACCAGCTCTCCACAATGAGAGACAGATTCTCGTGTCTGAGAAGTTTGCAGTCAGCTACAATAAAAATCAAGCTCTGCAGCCTGGCTAGCCCCCGAGCCTTCATAAATATCACTTTTCCCTTGTTTTATTGTTAGCAGAAGCAGCTTGGCAGTGGATGCCACCACACTATTAGTAAACACACGTCATTATAAACACAGAACAGAGACCATAATAACCATCAAGGAAAAAGAAGGAATGAATTACACAACCCACCAACTCCTAAGAAAACAATTTCAGGAATACAAGGCAGTTCCAGCTGGAAATGTCACTGTGGCACCCCACACCTGACACATTCTGCCACCTCTCCCTGAGCTTTGATGCTCCGTGTGAAGCCAGAGAAGCTGTGAAAAGGACCTGGTGGGTTCCTGTATTGTCTGAAAACGACTCCACATCAAGAGACAATTTCTTCACTGCCAGACTGGCAGGTCCAGCCAGGTTTACAAGAACCAGGCCGTGATCTTTCTGCCCTTTAACTACCACAAATAATAACAACACGTGTTCTGAGAATTAAAATGGGAGAGTGCTTCTGTGGGACCCATCCACACAAGGGACCAGAAACTCTTGGCTACCCAAGCATCTGCAGAGCCGGATGATTCCCAAGGAATGATATTTGAGGTCAGGACTCCAGAGAATTCCTGCAAAATTATAAAGGCTAAAACTGTGCACTCCTGATGCTGGTGGGCTCTGCTCCCCCACAGCGGACCTGCTGGGAGGGGAAGCCCTGGCAGCTCATCCTTCTCCTGCAGGTCCCTCCTTTCTCTCCACGTGTGAGGAGCCAGGGGAAGCACCAAGTACAGATGTGTGTGAGGGAACAGCACAGAACCCACGGTGCCATGTGTAATCCCCTGCCCCAAGCTGTGGGGACAGCTGCTCTGGGCTGATTCTGTGACTCTGATAAGAGGAGGGCAAAAGCAGCAAGTCAGAAACTCCTGAGAGGTATCTGGGATGATGAAAATGGAAGCAGTGGAAAGACCTCAAAATCTACTGGGATTTTCAGTGTGATAAATTGGGATTTTTCTTGATAAATAAAAATTAGTTTTAGGGTACTTACAGGTGGTAAAATAAATAACTTGCTCTAATTTGGCAGCTGGCAAGAAAGCAAAATGAGTGTGGGTATACAGTAAGACGGGGCCAAATGGAGCAATACAGAAAGAGGAGCCTGTGATTTGTCCTTTTGGCATCATTCAGAAGAGTTTATTCTTTCCTACATGTCCCAAAGTCCTTTGGACCTGTTTTAAATAGATGGCTCTGCACAAATGTGGGCCAATGTCTGTATTCCTACAGAAAAGGAGATGAAAATATGCCTGAGAATCCTCTGCACTCTCTACCTGGGAGGAAAAATTATTCCACAGTTTGTTAAGGTTCTTAATATTGGATGCGGATGAGTGAAAATTTTTCAGCAATTTTAGCAACATCCCTGAGGAATCCAGGAAAATGGTTTGAAGGGGTATTTTCCAAGAGGGATTGCTGGAGAGAGCTTGTAAAGCCATCATGTGCAGTTCAGAGAGAATACCCCACCGGGCTGCTATGGACCATGGCCCACTGCTCCTCCTGCCCCTGTCCTGCTGCTGGACCATGCCACAACTGCCCTGGAATGCCCACTCCCGTGGAGGGGACATCGGGAATGCCCACATGAGGCTGGACAAGGCGTGCATTTGCCAGACATCTGTGGCAGCAGAGGCTGGTGCTGAGCCTTCAAGGGCTCACACGTAGACCCTGAATGTAACACTCTGTTAAAATAAGGGGCAATTCACACCTCTGGGGGCTGTTTTTCACTTGCTCTCCAGACTCAAAAAGGCAGCAGTGGGGGGATTTACATTAAGGAGTCAAAGGTGCTACACATCTTGAAATAAAGTTTAAAGACTGGAAAATAGAGCAAGATCTGCAGAAAAATGCTAAATCTCCAGCATCCAGAAGTACTCCAGTACAGCAAAGCTGGATGTTGTCGGTCTCTGTTAAAAACAAGGACTAAATGAAGCACACAGCTGTTCAATGCATGATTTGAAGGTGGTACAAGGCACCAATAAAGTGGCTGCCACAGCATCACAGTGTCACAGTGTCACAGTCTCACTGAAGGGCTGGAGTAATAAAGGCAGATGGCAGCAGAGCAGCAAACGGGGTTTACTGCTTGGCAAATGGTAAATTCTTCTCTGAGCAGCTCAAGAAAACCCAAGAGTCTTTCAGTTCCACAGAATTTTCTACTCCCATTTCCTTTGCTGACAAAAATGTCATATTGTCAGGAGGGGGGATACATTCACAGTGAACTGCTGACTGAATTTTGGTACAAAATCTGAGCCAGACTTACAGAAACTGAATAGAAATACAGCTCCTAGAAGTGGATGAATCACAGCAATTGAGCCTCCATAAACTATTCAGGGTTTGATGACGCACTTATCGTAACAGTACAATTGAACCTTAACATTAATTCTGGATTCTAAACATCTGATTTATTTCCCCACAATGTTGCACGGATTTACCTATAACTGTTTGGAATGGACTCACGGCAGAATTCAAGTGATGATGTGAACAGGGAGTAAATTCAAACGTGGTTTCTTGACTCTGATAAGAGAGAAGATATCTCTGGCAGACAACACACACCTGCAGCTGGCCCATGAGACACTTGGGGACTAGGCCAGAAGAACAAGTGGGAAAATATCAAGGTAATTCAAGGTAAAGAAAATAGATTCATGACTTAAAAAGAAATTATATTTGTCTTTGACACTGCTTGTGGTGTTGGTGAGTCGCCCATAATTAAAAACCCAGGACAACAGGCAGCACATGAAGATAATTTAAAAGTCTCACCTTAGATACAAACTGAACCAGCCCACTTTAAATGCAACTAAGTCAACACACTCATTTTCACAATAATTTGTGATTTAAGATGTAAATTTTGCACATAAGAGAAAAAAAATAGCATCCACATTGATTACCTTTGCCTGTGCTAAAGATCATTATTTTCGTATTCTTCTGGCTACCAAAAATAATGCCAAGAGCTGGAAGAATTATTTCCAGAACATGACTATTCTGTCCTTGTTCCCAAACACAGCCTGGTACCAGGGATGCCCCAGCACTTGGGAATTCCCAGACTGGCAGGCACAGGCAGCTCGCAGCAACTTTCACTGCAGTGAAGGTGCTCCATGCCTTGGGACAGCACAGCCAAGGGGTTTTAGGTAGAAGAGAACAGAGTAACTTCATTTAAAGGAGTGATGCTGTGCTAAGATGAGCTTAGGATCAACTAAAATTGCAACCCCCTCCTATCCTGCCCCCTCCTCACCTTCAACACGTTGGACACTTTTATTCACTGGCATTAATTAATTATTTACTTCCTCTATTGAGAAATTAACACAGGATTAGAAAACCATATTTCCGTCAAGAAAAAAAGCAGGGAAAAGAGTGAGGCTGGTTTTGGATGTGGGTTGGGAGGAGCCTGGCAGAGCAGAGGATCCCTAATGCCTTAATGAAGATAAGCAGATGAAAAGGGCCACTGTGGATTGCCACTGCCTTGCAGTTAAGTGGTGGGTTTGGAAAATAATTCCTCCTGATTCATCTTCTGGTTACATTCTGGTTCTTCAGTCAATTATGTGCTACCACATAGGGTTTGAGAGCGGATTCCTGAGTAAACAGCCAACAGCACACAAATTAGTTGGGAAACCCAAGCACTGCTCTTTATCACACCAGTTTTGATGAGTGCTGTGGCTGATCTGAGACAGTCCCACAGGTGAGTCCGTGCCTGCCATGCTCCCAAATGCTGTGCCCAGACCCCCCGGAGGATTTTTTGCAACTATTACCAATACACCCCCTGCTGCTCCCCCAAAAAAATAAATAAGAATAGGGAATTTTTTTCTGCTCTGAAAATTGTGGAGTGGGGGAGAACAGGAGAAACACAACCATCAGCTTGTTCAAAGATGTGCCTTGGCACTGGGGGAGCTGGGGGAGCTTCCCTTGGGGGGAAAGCCAGCAGGACCTCTCAGGGCTGGGAGCAGCAGCTCCCTGGGTCTCCCTCCAGAGAGCCCTGCCTCACTTGGATCTCTGGGAAGGAGCTTTTCCAGAAGGGGAGTGATCTCAGCACTGTAACTCACGTGTAGAACTTTCTCTCACTCCAGCTAGGATGTTTAACCTGTGCAGTCTTGCCCCGTGCAGGCTCTGTGGCGGGAACAAGCCAGAGCTGGGGATAAGGCAAGGAATGCAGGCTCAGGGAGGGATCTCAGCTGATTTTCTTTATCCCCAGGGCTGCCAGGAGAGAGAACCTGGGCGCCTGGAGGTGTGCCAACCCTGTGCCTCCAAGCCTTGAGCATCCACATCCTTTGGGGTCTGACAGCTCCATCCCCTGCAGTGCACCCCACTGCCCTGCCTTGGTTATGGGGCCTCTGTGGGACAAGGGACTTGCCTGCCCAGATCCCACCAGGAAAGACAGCCCAAGGACCTCATCCAGCGCTCCCACAGGATCTGTTAGCAGCACTTCCAGACCAGTGTGTTGGGGTTTGCACTGATAGGTTCTGTTTTGGAGATGAAAAAAGGAGAAGTTCAGTCTTCCATGGATTTATGTTTGAACAAGGGAAACTGTAGAAGGCTGTTGACTCCTGAAAACTTATTACACACACCCTGCACATGTGGAAAATACAGGGGCAAGGGAAGAGTATTGGGAGAGCTCAAGGGGGAGACAAATTCTTCTTTACAAAAATGAAAGCGGAAGAACATAAACGTTTGTGGAAGATCACCCAGCTGGTCACCCCAAAAAAAGGGAGGTTGGCCATGCCAGTTTGTTTAGACCATTCTGGAAAGCTGAAGTATGAATCCAATCTACTTCACAAACCTTTCCTTGGTGTAAAGGTAAGTTTCAAATACATAAATAATTAACACCAGTGAAGGATACTTTGCTAAACTCAAAACTCTCTTTAATTTACAAGACTGACATCAGCAGAGCTGTGCCCTTTGCAAGCACAGGAGATGACTTGGTGTTGGAAAAGTCAGATATTTACTGGGGGTCTGCAGGAAAAATAACCCACTCCAAATCATTGCAGAGACTAAAGTCCCCAACAGAATTTGGGGAAAGTCACCTCTACTCTTCCAGCACCTTCAGCAAGTCACCTGCACCTTCACATTTTCCCATACCTCAGGCTACCCTGGCTTCCTTGAAACACCTGGTTAGTTTAGGCATTTAACTTAAAAAATAACCCCTCTCCTCAGGGTTTATAGGCTTGGGCTGGTTAGAAATGAAAATTTGTTTCTCGTAAAACCTTGCTGTGGGTTTGACAGTGTATTTCTGGTCGCTGATGATTTGTGATAATCCCCTATGAGTAAAGGCAGCATGGGCAGGTTGACCAAGACTGACTTAGGAAGGGACTTCTTTGTCCTTGTTCTGTCCATGTCCTGCTTTTCTTGATGGTTTTGATCCCCTCATGTCAAATTCCCTAAGCTTCTCTCAGACAAGGGAATTCTAGGCAGTGATTTTCTTAAATAAATATTTTTCTTTCTTTGTAGAGTCAATATTTCTTTCTCAGCTCAAGATTTTGTGACTTTCCTGTATCAGCCTTTTTACCAAGCCAAAGCATTTCATCCCCCCCAGGTTATGTGGGAACCCTCCAACATTCCAAGCAGTGACAGAAAGGAGGCAGGAATTGCAGAGTGCCTCTGTCACTACTAGCCTGGCTGTGATACTCAGGGACCATCAACCAGCCCAGCCTTGTGCCTAGAAACACAATCTAACCACCTGGAACAATCTGGCATCCTTAACTACACTTTCCTTCCCTGAAACGTTGAGTGCAGAGCTTGTCCTCGTGACAGGAATGTACCGAGAGAGACAGGACACTCTCAGCTGCAGAGGGGAAAGGACACGTTAGAGCAAGATAATCCAAACACCACAAAAATGCTGCAGTCACGGAGCTCTGGGCTGCTCTCAGCTGCACTTGGGTGTACAAGTGGAGGGCAAAAATGATGGGTTTTACCTTTTGTACCCACCCAGACACTTGGACAACTTCTCTTGTTTTTACAAGGGACCACTTAAAGCCAGGAGGGGACAGGAGAGAGATGTGTTGCAATCATCAGATACGAGGCACTTTAATGGCTATTGGCTTCTCAGCTGATAGATCAGAGTTATTCACACACAGAGTTTATTTTCCTATGGCCCCACTCTTTGGCGAGCTGGCTCATGCCGAGGGCAGGCTGGGGGAGATGAGGCCAGGGATTCGTTGGCTTTAATGCACAACTGAAAGATGCTTTCAGTCAGCTGCAGCCCGGGTGCCAGGTTTTATTTTTTCAGTGCTCTCACTCTGGGGTGGAGAGGGCCAGCCCTCTCCTTCCTCATCCCTCCTTCGCTCTCGCACAATCTTTGTGGAGCTGCAGAAAAGAATTTTCCCATAAATAAACAAAATATTGAGTTACACACCATGTAAGTGACGACAGAAGAGAGCCCCAAGTCATCTTCTTAATTTCTATGCACAACACAACGTGCCAGCTCTCAGATAAAAGATGCATGAAAGAAAATGACACTGCTTCCAAGTCCACATAGTTTTGAGGTAAAATCACCGAGTCGTCATTTCCCACGTGCTCCTGTGCACATTGGGGCGCAGGCTCAGCCCTGCCCGTGCATCCCAGCCTAGGCTGCTCCTGGTGCTCCCTCTGCTCCACCAGCCACGTCCTGCTCGGAGTTTTTCTCACGTTCCCAGCACCCAGATCACTGTTTGAACTCCTGCAGGCCAGCAGGTGCCTGACTTTAGGGTCAGAAGGCAAAGTGCTAACTTGAGACCTGGCGCAAGGCAACGCCCACATCCTGCTGCAGTCGCAGCTGCAGCTTTGCTTCCCCTGGTGGAAATCAGGGCTTGGCTCTACAGACTTTAATTGGGGATAAATTGCTGCAAAGGTCTTTACAAAGCCCTCTTGCACAGAGGTGGTTCCTTCAGATTCTACTGGGCAATTTACAATTAGGCTACTTTTTAAAAATAGTTTGATAGCAGAAACACTTCACGGAATAATTTTCCGGCTCACTACAGACATTATTCATGAGAAAGCCATTCAAAATATTCAAGAGAGAAATATAACACGACCCTGGTGGATTTGGTTGTCTACACAGGCCTTGCTGCCTTGCTTTGGGCTCTGGTGGGGACTCTCACACAATTTAGTTGTAAGGAAACATCCTAAAAGCCAACCTCTTGCTTGTGGCAGGAGGGGCTGGGATCACACCCTGTACCACATTAACCGAGTGCCACAGGGGTGCCCCGAGCCTGAGCACAGCACAGGGCAAGGCACAGTGAGAGTGTCACTACACAGCAACATCAGCCAAAAGGTCCACGATAAATCCAGGCTGAGAAGGAAAATGAATACCTGGGAAATGAAATAATTTTCCAGAGTTCCCAGACAGCCTTTGGAAAGGCAAAGGACTGAACCTCTGCACCCTCAGGTCCAGCGCAGCATTTCAAAACCATGCCCTGCTTTCTGCCTGGTTACACCTCCCTGTGTTAGACCTAAAATCGCAAAGCTTATTGTACAAGCTTTATCAAGGCTATTCTGATTAGGAAACTCACATTACTTATGAAATATCAGGACTGTTTTGCTCTCTCTCATGGGAGGCACCCCTCAGTCCCTGCTCTGCGTGAGCAGCTGGGGAGGTTGTGCTGCAGTTCTGCTCTGGGTCCCCCTCGATGCCAACCTGGCTCTCCTGGGGAGGGAAAACCACATGCACTGTGCTGAGATCTTGGAATCTCAGACTGGTTTGGGTTGGAAGTGACATTAAAGCTCATTTCAACCCATCCCCTGCCATGGACACCTTCCACTGCCCCAGGCTGCTCTAACCTGGCCTTGGACACTGCCAGGGATCCAGGGGCAGCCCCAGCTGCTCTGGGCACCCTGTGCCAGGGCCTGCCCACCCTCACAGGGAACAATTCCTTCCCAATATCCCATCCATCCCTGCCCTCTGGCAGGGGGAAACCATTCCCCTTGTCCTTTGTCCAAAGTCTCCCTCCAGAGCTCCTGGAGCCCCCTGAGGCACTAGAACCATTTTCTAGTTTCTTTATGAAAGATTTGTGTAAAGAGATGCTTTGCCCTGCTGAATCTCAGCGTGGCCTAATTCAGTCCCACCATATTCAGCTGCAAGTGCAGAAGAGCTGTTCATGTTTGTGACACCAAAAGGCAGAGCTGTTCTGTCCCACAGCAATGCAGGGAAGCGTGGGACAGCAGCCTCTGCCAGAGGTTTGGAGATGAGAGCTGTGCTCACACTTTTAAATATCCAAAATGTGCAGGCTGCATAACACAGAATTTATTTTCCTGTAGTTGTGTGCATATTAATTAATGTTCTTGAAAAAAAAACCCAAACCCAAGCCAGAAGGTGAAAAAAAAAACTAAAAAAGGCTAATAGATAAATATGCATATTACTGAAAATGAACTCATTCTGCTGCTTCAATTATTACCAGAATGCTCTCAGACTGAAAGATTTTATTCATAATATTTTATCTTTTATCAATAGAAAAATGTCAAAAAGAAGTGGCTATAGTTAGTCACAAAAGGTCTTTCCTAACTTCAGAAATTTTTAGATCTTGTCCATGTGAAGGGACAAAGAGAAAGATGAAAAAGGGCTGAAAAAAAGGCTTTTGCACAGAATATAAACTGGAGGCTTGAGCAAAGTCTCTAAGGAATGGGGCATTCAGCTCCATTGAAGGTGGAACAGTTACACATTTACAGTAAATTCATAGAATGCCAGATTCCCACTGCCACTCTGAGATAATTGTTGGGTATTTGCTACGTGTGTCCCAACACGTGGGGTTGTCTTCCAGCTGAGTTGTACATGGGAGGAGGGATCCCTGGGAGCCAGGGGCTCACACCAAACCCCAGCTGGGAGGCATTTGCTGCATAATCACAGAATCATGGAATGGTTTGGATTGGAAGGGACCTTAAAAACCATCCCCCCTGCCATGCAACCTTCCCCTAGCCCAGGGTGCTCCAAGCCCCAATGTCCAGCCTGGCCTTGGGCACTGCCAGGGATCCCGGGGCAGCCACAGCTGCTCTGGGCACCCTGTGCCAGGGCCTCACTTCCCTCGCAGCCAAGAATTTTTTCCTTATATCTAAACTAAATCTCTCCTCTTTTAGTCTGAAGCCATTTCCCTTTGTCCTACCACTATCTATGGTAGTGAGGGAGTTATTTAATTTTGTGTAACCTTTATTTGTTTGGAATGTAATTTTTCCCTCTCTTATGCTTTCCTTGGTCTGACTTAGGATCTCTTTCTTTTCTCGGTCTGACTTAAGCTGCAGTTCTGTTCCCCCTGTCCTGCAGGAGCACCCCCCCATCCTCTGCCTTTTCCTCCCCGAAGTTTCCTCTGGAAAGGCACTTACACCCTGCAGCTGCTCTCTCAGTATCCATTTGTTCCTCATACTGATCAGAAACTGGAGGGGATGTAATTTTATTTCTCTTTCTCTCCCCCATTTCAGTTTTTTATGTCTGATTTCAATTTTTTTCTTAAAGAGAGAAAAAGATAATTCTAGCATTTCCTTAATTGAAAAAGGAAATGGAAGCCTATTAATTTAGTAGGAGTCGAAAGCCCAGATGAATTTAACTCCCTGCCCCTTCTTTTCTAACAAGAAGTTGTCACTAATAATTTGCTGTATTCTTTAAAATTTAACTTATGGAATATCATTGAAATTTGAAAGAGCTCGCAGGGACTGGAACACAGCAAGGAGCAGAATTTTATAGCCCCTAACAAGAATAAACAGGACCAGAAAGTCGTTCATGTTCTCCCAGTTAACCATAGAAACAGCCATTTTTTTCTTTTAAATAATCTCAAGGAAAAGTTAGCGAAACATAAATTAGAGCGACTGCCACTGATTTATTTTTCTGAATAAAAAGAACATTCAGTAGCAGGTCATTTGTTTTTGTTTTCTTTCAGAGAGTAAATGGAAACATATTCTTACCTCACTTTTCTCACAAGTACAGTAGATTTCCTAAGCTTGTGTCAAGGTTTTATTGCCAGGAAAAAGTGGTTGAATAGTCAGCATTTGTAATGAGGGCATCACCAGACATGGAACACAGCTGTCAAACTGGTTCTCTAGGCATTGGCTGATTGGGGTATGATGGTTAGTGTCCCTTGGCTGGACAAGTAACAGTGAATGTCCAGCCTTGCCCTGGAGGTGATCTTTGGAGGAGATGCGTTTCTGAAAGAGGCAGTGCCAGGCCCTGGTGACAGAGGCTGTGCCAGCTGTGAAGGGGACAGGGAGCTTTACTCACACACAGGCACGGGATGGAGCCGGCTGTGCCAGGGGGCTGGGGGAGTGCTGGGCCTGCTTTCTGCTCTGTGGCAGCACCAGCTCTTCCAAAGGAAAGAAATCCATGTCAGAAGGGGTTTGTGAGCGCTGACAGGAGCACTGAGCATTCATCCTGCTGACAAATTGCAAAGTCAGGGTGATCAAGTGGATTACAAATAGGACTGGAAACTCCTGAGTTCCTGCTCTGGCTCCGTCCTTGATTTTCTGCTGTGACCTTAAAACAAATCATTTGAACTTCTCTGAGCCAGATTCATTGCTCTTGTAATTCCATCTGACAGAGTAAATGAGGAAGTGTATGGCCCTCTCTATCTTCATTTCCCTATCTGTAAACGTGGGTGAATGCTTTCGGGATGTAATTATTGCCCACAGGTTCTGAGATGTTTCAAATCCTTGCAGCTCTTTGATGTCTGCAAACCTATTTGTTGATATATGGAGTACCTGTGTGGTAAGAAGCTTTAGAAAAGCTCTAAGCTTTCATCCAAGAGTGGGTGGGAAAACATTGTATGTATATTGTATAAGTTTAATCTTGTTTTCAGCTTTCTTTTAAGTGTAAAAATTTACCTATCATTTTGTGCCCAACAGTTACCTGTGTTCTGCTTGAAATATCTAACAGCTTTGTCTGCCCTGTTAAAAAGCAGCCAAAAGCTTGGCTTCAATATTGAAAAGCCCTTAAGAAAAATTTTTGTCTGGGTGTCTGCACAGTTGTGATCAACGAGACAGTGCCAAGGGTGATGTCCGTGATACACTCGGAAAGCACTGAGCTCTTCAGAGTCTTATTGCAAGCTCATTTGAGCTACTCTCAGCTCTCTTTTCCAGCTGGGAGGCAGCTGCTGCTCTTTTGCAGGTTGTTTGGGGTGCACATGTTCAGCTGGGCTTGCCTGTCCCAGCAGCCCAGCTCTCCATGGCACTTGGGTGCTGGGTGCTCTTGGGGTGTCCAGCAAAGCTCCATGAGGGCTGTGGGTCCTGCCATGGCACTGGGAAAAGGAAACTGGGGTAGCCAGAGCACGTGCTGGCAGCTGTGCTGGCATGAAACCTGTCCTGCTGGGATGCAGATCCTATGGAGGCAGATTCCCTGTGGGAACACATCACACACGTGGTGCATTGAGCTGTCAGGACTCACATCCATGTGTGTGGGAGAGAGAGCCACTCAAAAGCCACTGGGAGATGTCCTGAAGTCCATTGTTGAGAGAAAAATAACACTTCTGAAAAGAGATTGTTCCTAAAAAGAACCAGTATAGACAGCTCTGTGTAGGTGTGACTGCTCAGAGCTTGTGGCACTAGAGCTCGGGGCCAGGCCTGCAAAGCGTGGCCAGGGAGCTCTTCTGGTGGAATGGTGGTGCAGGGGGAGGTGGTGGCTCGGGTGGTGGAGCAGGCAGACAGGGTCTCACAAGGCTTTGGTTCTCTCTCAGGGCTCCCAAGGAATACACTGCAAGTGAAGTCATTTTATTCTTTCCTTTCTCTCCCGGGTGCCTGGGCCGGCAGTCCCTCAGTGTGCAGGGGCACGGTGCTCACTGCAGTGAGGCTTTGATCGCAGTTAAACAACCCAGACAAAGAAACCGTAACAACCCACCATCCTGCAGTTCGATTCCAGTATTGCTGCAGGGATGAGCCCTGACTGTAAGCCAGGCTTAACAGGGTCTTTTTTCAGCCCTGGAGCACTTGGTCACAGTGTGGGAGCAGCAGAAGCCACAGCGTTTCATGTGCTGAAAATCAGAAGTGGAAAAGGGCCCTATTAGGTCATTCATTTTGTTGGCTCTTGACAGAATTATTCCTGGTGCCATGCTCTCCCAGGAGCCTGATCCTGTCTAGTTTTGAACAACTCAAGCCCTGGTGCTCCAGCTACCTTTTACTTGGAAAAACCATTTCAGTGTCTAAGAGACCTCCTGGGTAGGAAACTCAGACACAGTTGGGCCCAGTAAGTGATTCCTTGAACCCTCTGAAACAGTTCCACCTCTCTCTTGGGTGGCTGTGCCAGTGGAATCCCTCAAACCTGCTAAACTGAGCTTTAGTCACCGTTCTGGCCTCGCTCCTTCAGTGTTTGATCTTTTCTTGTGAACCTGCCCCTCTAGGCCCAGAGATTCCCACACAGCTGTCAGGAATGATCAGTCAAAAATATATGCAGTATGACTGGTCTGCATTTGCCCTAAGCCCTTTTTAAGAGTTGACTGATTATGTAAAGGATCCTTAAAAATGAGTGTTTTCTGCTGTTTGTTTAATATCAATTTATAAAGGGAGTATTTTCACAAAGTACAGTAAGCACCACTTCATCAAAATTATGGCTTAAATCCCCATTTCCTGGATTCATGTGTTTATCAACAAATCTCTCTTTTTCTTTTTTTCCTAACATACATATTCCCATTCCTCATTGCTGTAAAGGAAAGTTTTTAAGAGAAGAAAAAAAAATAGGTCTTGAAAGCTCAGAGACCATTAGAAAAAAAATAGTAAAAATGTTGGGTTTTACTCTTTTCCCTCTTCTGTATTTCATCTGTCACAAGCTCTCTGCAGCCTGGGCTCTCGAGGCTGGCAGCACTCACTGGTTTTGTCATGATGGGGCTGTGGTGCTGCAGCTCGTCCCAAAAAATTAATAAGGAGCGAGATACTGATAAACATGGAGGGGAGTGAACCACACATACTTGTCTCTGGTCAGAAATTCATCTTCATCTCCATGCAGGGCCTTGGAAGAGTGTGAAACTCCCACCCCAGGCACTTTCCTCCAGGAAAGTCCTGCTGCCCTTTCTGCTTGTTGTGTTCCTACATAGTCAGCTCTGGACATCACTTACGGAGCCCTGGCACAGAAAATCCTAAACAAGTTCTGCCATGAAGCCCTGCTGGGCTGGAGGAGTGTCTTGGGCAATCCCAAGCACAAATCCAGGCTGGGGATGAGCAGCTGGAGCAGCCCTGGGAGAAGGACCTGGGGGTGCTGGGGGTGAGAGCTGGACCTGCCCCAGCCCAGAACCCCCCTGCCCTGGGCTGAGCCCCAGCGTGGGCAGCAGGGGAGGGGGGATTCAAACTGACAGAGAGTAGGTTAAGTTTAGATATTAAGAAGAAATTCTTTATTAAAAGGGTGGGCAGGCCCTGGCACAGGGTGCCCAGAGAAGCTGTGGCTGCCCCTGGATCTCTGGCAAGGTGGGATGGGGCTTGGACCAGCCGGGTCTATGGAAGGTCTCCCTGCCCATGGAAGGGGGATTGAAAAGAGATGAGCTTTAATGTCCCTTCCAATCCAAACTAGATTCCATGATTAAGGATTTAGCAGTTGCTCTTAACAGAAAAACAGCATCATATTACACAATGCCTCTCAGGTGGCAGGTACAACTGTATCTTAAATATTCAAATGTAATTTTTTTTTTATATTTGAAAATGTTAATTTAATCACAATGAAACATTTTCCTTTATAAAAAAACATTACCTTAATGACTGAAAAAAAAACCCCTTTTTTCTACTTTTTTCATCCGGGAAAAAAATTAGTTTCCTTACCAGTTTTATTTACCAGCCACATAAGGTTTATTAGTTGCATGCATTCAGTGCAGAACTGGATTAACAGCCCCTGTACTAATGGGGAACTCTGCAGAGCTGGGGCTGCTCCAGGAAACCTCCTGCCTTTACTGGGAAGATGCTTTCCCAGCCCCTTGCCCCACAGCCCAGCCAGCCTTCAAGTCTCGTTCTTAGACCTGAGCCTTGCTTAGGCATTTGGGAAATGCTCAAATGGAGCAGAGCCACAGCTATAGCTCCTAAAGAAAGGCTGGCTTGGCTGTTCCACCACCACCAGATCGGGGAGCAGGAACAGGGTGAGCAGCGAGGCCTGGCCTGCTTGTGTCCTTCAGGTGACTTTGGGTTCTGCACACACTGAGCCTTCCAAGGGACAGTGTACAGTCCAGTCTGGTGGAAAGTGCCCTCTCCTGCACCATGGCCTCAAGCCTGCATGGGCATCGTAACGGGGCCAGACGGCCTTGGCCTAATTAGCAAAGTCAGTCAATGCCTTGTTAATGCCAGTAAAAGAGGTAGCAGTGTGAAACAGGCCGTGTAAACAAAGAGGATTCCCTGGTTTACATCCTTTGTCAAGTACACATGCATTTATTAGGAACCCAAAGTTCCAGTAACTTGACCTGGGTGTTGATGATGTCCAATATGGCCAATTTTAGAGCAGCAGCACTTTTGTCTCGTGCTCAGCTGTACTTGCAGTGCCTCATGCAGGGAGAGGAGGAGAGCCATGGCTGTGAACAGGAGCAGGGGCTGCAGGCTCACACCTGGCTCCACAGCCCTCCTCCCCCTGTCCCCTCCGCTCCAGGACCCAGGTGTGTGACACCGCAGGACTCAGGTGTGACACTGCAGGACTCAGGGGTGTGACACTGCAGGACTCAGGTGTGACACTGCAGGACTCAGGTGTGTGACACTGCAGGACTCGGGTGTGTGACACCACAGGACTCAGGTGTGTGACACTGCAGGACTCAGGTGTGACACTGCAGGACTCGGGTGTGTGACACTGCAGCACTCAGGTGTGTGACACACCAGAACTTGGGTGTGACACTGCAGGACTCAGGTGTGACACTGCAGGACCCAGGTGTGTGACACACCAGAACTCAGGTGTGTGACACCGCAGGACTCGGGTGTGTGACACCGCAGGACTCGGGTGTGTGACACTGCAGGACTCAGGTGTGTGACACTGCAGGACTCAGGTGTGACACTGCAGGACTCGGGTGTGTGACACTGCAGGACTCGGGTGTGTGACACACCAGAACTTGGGTGTGACACTGCAGGACTCAGGTGTGACACTGCAGGACTCGGGTGTGTGACACACCAGAACTCAGGTGTGTGACACCTCAGGACTCAGGTGTGTGACACCGCAGGACTCGGGTGTGTGACACTGCAGGACTCAGGTGTGTGACACTGCAGGACTCAGGTGTGACACTGCAGGACTCGGGTGTGTGACACCGCAGGACTCGGGTGTGTGACACTGCAGGACTCAGGTGTGTGACACTGCAGGACTCAGGTGTGACACTGCAGGACTCGGGTGTGTGACACTGCAGGACTCGGGTGTGTGACACTGCAGGACTCAGGTGTGACACTGAAGGACTCGGGTGTGTGACACTGCAGGACTCGGGTGTGTGACACACCAGAACTTGGGTGTGACACTGCAGGACTCAGGTGTGACACTGCAGGACCCAGGTGTGTGACACACCAGAACTCAGGTGTGTGACACCGCAGGACTCAGGTGTGACACTGCAGGACTCAGGTGTGTGACACTGCAGGACTCGGGTGTGTGACACTGCAGGACTCAGGTGTGACACTGAAGGACTCGGGTGTGTGACACTGCAGGACTCGGGTGTGACACTGCAGGACCTCAGGTATGTGACACTGCAGGACCCAGGTGTGTGACGCACCAGAACTTGGGTATGTGACACTGCAGGACTCAGGTGTGACACTGCAGGACTCAGGTTTGTGACCCCATCATACACATCCCCGTGTGCCCGGGGAGCCCCTGCCATGGCCACCTGCCCCACAGCTGCCTTCCTCCCAGGAAAAGCACTTCAGGGAAAGGGCAAGACTGGCTTTATTTGGTTTGGTACCTGGGAGCGGAGGGGTTTGGGGAAATGGTGGTTCAGAAAGGCTTGGAGGGAGCGGTAACGAGCCCGCTGTGGTGATGGACAGCGTGAGACGCAGCCCTGGGACTGCACACGCGGGGCTGTTTATGATCTTAGGGCATTTACCTCCCCTTCCTTTCCTCACCTTTGTCTTCAGCCTTTTTCAGAGCAGAAGGAAAAGGAACGCCCCGGCCCTCAGGCCCCTGACCTCTAAATTGAGCTCTCAGCAGCGTTCCCCCATCACAGTTCCGAGGAGCGCCGCATTTCCGCTTGGAAGGGGCAGATTTGAAAAACAGAAAATATATTAAATGGAAAACACAACTGGTCAGAAGAGCCATTCTATAAATTATGAGCCTCGGCAACAGAGATATTTTTCTTTGGGAATCAGTCCCTCACAGTCTCCAGGCTACACGATGTGTAAGAAACAAAAAAACCAAACAAGGAGAAAAAGTGAAGGATTTTTAGACTGGCTCAGGAAAGGCATTTTTTTCAAAACTGAGGGAAGGAAACTTAAAATGCCAGTGAAAGACCAACAGCAATCAAGCCCATCTGGGCACTGAGACATAGTGATGGAAAAAAGCAGCCCGCGATATGTGGGGGACACAGGGGATCTTCATTGCACTTGCACTCCTTTGGGAGAGATTACCTAACCAGAACTCAGCTACCTCTGCTCCTTAGACCATTCTGGGATCATCTCATTGCTGTGAAGGAGATCATCATCACTGCTGGCATCATCACTTCTACTGCATATTGGTCATGGCCCCTCCTGCAGTGTGGGCAGAGCCCTCTGAACCTGTGTCCTTTCACTCAGTGCATTTTCACTCAGGTAAACCACCTGGACTTGAAACCAAATTTACTTTTGCATCGTGCCAGAACTCCCAGGCTCTGCCAACAGTGAAGCTTGATCCTTTGTGCACAATTCTGTGTGAATATTGCTACTCTGGATGGGAGGGGACTCGTGGAGAGCCTGCTTGGTGCCTTGCTAAGCGTGGCCTCATAAATATAACAGGACTGGGATCTTCAAATTACTTAAAGGCAGTCAGACATTCAATTTCCATGATATTTTGGTGTTATTAGGATATGGAGCTCGTCAGGCTTCTCTGAATCACTTAGCTTAGTATTTGGCTGCTGGAGGCCATCCCATCCTCTGAACCAACTGGAGATATTCCAGAGCATCTCAAGATACAAGTTACTCCTCAGGCTTTTTGCAGGAATTTGCTCATGCCTTTGGAACTGCAGCCACCTGCTGATTGAGCTGACACAGGGATGGAGGGAATCAAGCAGCAAGGGAAGTGCAGCCTGGCTGGGTGTGGTTTCTGAGGTGGGCAGGCAGCTTTTTCTGAGGGCAGGATGCAAAGGCTGCAGCCCTTTCACAGCTGCAGGCACCAGCTGGCAGCTGCTCTGGCAGAGGTGACACTGTCCTCATCCTCTGGTGTCCCCTCTGCTTTGTGCCACTCCACAACGTCACCATCAGCAAACAGAGACCAGTAGAGAGTCAGAACCTCTCTAAAATGTCCTCCTCCAGTACCACTCCTGAGCACTGCCACAAGCACTGAGCAGGAACTTTTGTAGCCTGCTCTGCCCTGCTTTGCCGCAGGCCCTGGCTCTCACAGCCCCTTGGAAGGAGCTCCACCCTCTCCGTGCCAGGGAGCTGCAGGAGCTGCACCCCTGGAGCACTGGAAGGCAAACTGCTGCTCTCCCCCTTGCATCCATCAGCAGCAACATCAATACAAACCCTTCCTTTGCTGTCTCTCTGTATTTATGGACAGGACATGAGGAAAGCACTCAGGCATTAAACACTTTGGGTTGAATTCACTTCCCCCTTGCTCCTCAGAAATCAGCACTGGCATCAAACTGGTGTGACACAGGAGAAAAGGGCATCCCTTGAGCTGCATTTTGGGGCTGTTACCCTATGGAATAGGGGGTAACTCTTCCATAACTTCCCTGAAGCTGCAGAAAAGTAACATATTGCAGAATTTGGCCTTATTTTTGCAAATGCATCTCTTAAAATTGCGCATCTGGAATTTAAGTTCTCTTCCAAGTGCTGTGTGTGATTTGCTCTTGCCAGAGAAGCACACCTGGGACTAAGAAGGGGGTTTAGATAAGTGCCTTTCCATATGGCCCACTGATAAATGATTCATTCTGCACAGCTTAGCTTTGAAAATAAATTCGGTATCGTTAAGATATTAAGATACCAGCTTCATATTTCACCTCAGAATTGCATTTCACATATCACAAAAAGAGCTGGGCTGTTGTTTTTGCTGCTGCTGTTCGCAGATGCAGCCTGCAGAGCTCTGGGTATTGCATCACAACTTACTCCCTCCTTCCTCCTGTTCCAGCACACATTTTGCTCTTCTTCTGAGGGTAATTTTTAGGTGGATCAATACCAAAAAACAAACAATCCTTTAAAGTACAAATTCAGTGTCCTCAGATGAAGAAATAGAAAAATACAACTTTTTAGGGTAATGCTTAATTTAACGTGCTGATGGGATTGAAGATCACTTGGGATGAAAACAAGATCAAACAAAGCAACACTTCCTTGAGAGGCAGGAAGCCCCACACTCCTCATCCCACCCTTTTGGCGCTCCTGGTGCCGACAACAGCCTTGTACAGCTGCTCCTCTCTTTGCTATCCCATGCTCAACACAGCCTCAGCATCTTCATCCTCGTGGCTCTTTTGCCCATGAACTTCCAGTGCCCCCACTGGCACAGTCCTCTGGAAAGGTGAAACTCGTCAGGAGATTTCCCGGTCAGAATCAGAACATCATCACATTTTCCATTTGACCCCAAAATACAAAGGAATAGGTACACCCAGCCCTAACAGGTTTAGGATTCCAATATGCCTGGTAACGGGGTGGGTGAGGGTTTGCTTTTTAAGGGAACCAGAAAGGGAACCAGTAGCCAAAGAGAGAGACTCTGGGACAGGAACCTACATCTCCATGTCCTAGTCCTGGTCATCCCAGTCCATCTCTAATCCCCACAACAGCCCAGCCCAGGAACAGCACACAGTGAGCTGCAGCCCAGGAAAAACCAGGCATCATGAAAGCATCACCCGTAGATAACAACAACCATGCTGGAGCACACCGGAGTGTTGCCAGGGCAGGGAACCAGGACAGTCCAGCACATCCACAAGGGCAGTTGGTCTGGTGCTCTCGAGGCACCACCTGGGCCGTCCCTTAGGCAGGTGAGGACCAGTACCAGCCTTGGACAAGGATGGAAGGACCCCGTGTAAGTGAGGCCAGGTGAGAGCAGTGCATTGAACTGCTCTCATGGTGAGGTCCTGATGTGTCAGAACGAAGAGCGAGGACAGCCCCTGGGAGATGCCCTGAGCCCCTGCAGTGCACACAGGAGGGTTCTGCTTTCTCATCAGCTTTAGGGGTGTCTTGGGGTGACTTTATGATGTGTATCCCAGGTGAGCCAGCTGAGTGGAGTTTCTGCATGGGAAGAAGAGCCGGTCTCCAAATGCTTCCAAGTCCTCATGGACAGCAATTCCTCCCAAGGGTTGTTTTGTATTTTTATTTACTTCGGCCATGAATTCTTTTCAGAACCAGTGAAAATATTTCCTTTCGTCCTATCAGGCTGCAGCACTTTTGCTTGAACACATCTTATGTAAAAAGCACACTCAGAGCCACTGGGCACAGCGAGGAGCAGAGCTCAGGCTGCACATCTGGAAAATATTCCTGCTGGTGAGACCTGCTGGAGCAGGGAAGGGGCTCCCCAAGGAGCCAGGGGTGACCTGACATTGGCAGTGCTGTAAAGTGGATGAGGCTGGAGCTGTGGCAGGAGCAGGAGCTGTTTGATAGAGTAGGTGCTGTCTCCAGCTTTGCTGGGGGATCACAGAGCTGCCCAGGACATTTCTCCTTGCCTGAGGCACGGGGACAGGCACAGTTTCTCTGCTAAGGATCTTCTGAAGGAAGATTGGGAGACAAAAGGCAACAAAACCCCAGGCTGGGGCACAGGAGGGATCTCTCAGGGCACACCTTCAGCTGGCACAAAGCAGTGTAACCCCAAGAAAGCAGATCTGTGCCAGCAGTGCCCAAAAATGGGGCCTTTCTGATCGTCAGGCAAAAGCCAGAAATGGTCATTTCATGCCTATTCCAAGAGTTTACGGTAAACAAAATGCTAAATATTGTGTTAGTTGCAAACAAAAGCCCAGGGAAATAAATAAATGATGAGTCAAATTATGATCTTGTGTGCTCCTTTCAGGGACAGACAACTGAGAAATATGGTCAGAGCAGAAATCTATTTTCAATTTCAGGTTCAATCTATGCAAATTTAGGCACATGGTATCTTTTTCTCTATAAAAGCAGTCCCAGGTGAGTGTTCATAGATGATGTATCTAGAAAAAGAAACAAAAAGGAAAAACCACCAAAAAAAGCCTTGCTCTATGTTCCAAAAAGCTGTCTTTTTTCTTAGTTCTATCCGTTTGAATTTATTGCTGCCGAAATTCCCAAGGTCTGCCAAAATATAAGGAAAGTTGTTATACAGATGAGTGTTACCAGCAGAGAGGAGGGTTTGGAAAGGAGCAAGGAAAGGAATAGTGAAAAGGACAGATCCATCATTTTCAGTGGTTACAGCAGTTGTGGGGAAGCATCTTTGTGAATCACCAGTAATAAAAAGAAAAGCAGAAAACAAAGCAAGAAAATCCCTGCCCCAGAAGAGCAGATCAGGTGAGTGCTCTGTTGTTTGTTGTAGCAGTTGTCTGAAATTGGAAGCGTTTGGGGTGCTGCAAAGCACTGGAAAGGTGTCTTTGTCCAGAAAATCCTGCCCTTTATTCCAAGGTGCCCCCAGAAGGAATCTGAGCAGGGAAAGGCAGCAGCAAAGGGATGCAGCTCAAGTCCAGACACTTCTGTGTCAGGGCCACCGCGGTGCCAGGCTCGCGCTCCTGCTCCCTCTGCTCCTTCCAGCTCTGTGCTCCAGCTGGGCCCTCCTGGGTGAGCCTGGGAGTTATCGCCACGACTTCTATTCCTCCTGACTGGAATCAGCCAAAGGGTCCAAAGGCCAATAGAAGAAGTGCAAAAGGACTGAAGATACTTTGAAATAGTTGATAATTTTCAAGAACAGAGGGCTCTTGCAAATCCAGTTTTCATTTATCAAAAATTCCAGTTGAAATAATCCAAAAAAGTTTTTAAAAATCTTGTAAGATTTAAAGTACTTTAATGCTATTAACACTTTTTTTTTAAATCCCAGATTTTTTTTAGAATAGGAAAATTTGCCAAATTGACATTTTAGATGTATTTAAAGACCAGTAATTTTTGGAAGAATTATGTTAGAAACATCCACCAGCTCTGCTCTCCACTAAGAATTCATGTTACATAAAAAGCCGGATATAGACAAATAGCCCAGAGAAGCCCACTCTGCAGAGCTGAGCCCAAATGACCCTGTTTATTAAATGTACACTGAGAGCAGTGAGTGCATCCACACACTCACTCCATAGCTCGATTTGCATGGCTTTTCAGCCACAGAGGTCAGCAAGAGCTCTGTGAAGCGCTCTTCTCTGGATGCTGCAGTTCCAGGAAGAAAGGGGCATCCAAGCAGGTGAGGGAGCAGCAGTAGAGCCAGAGGCCCCAGCCGAGTCCTGGGCTGAGGACACAGCAACCATTTCTAGGAAAGCCACGCTAGCAGGAAATGGGGGTGGGAACAGCTCTTGTAGAGAGCTCTGACACTCTAAGGCAGATGCATCTGTATTTTTCCATTGCATGGAAAGCTTTGCCCGTATTTACTGCTCGGGGATTGTTTTTCTCCCTGCTGTTGTCCTGCCAGCAATGAGCACTGAGGGCCGGAGCTCTGCAGTCCATTGGCACAGCAGAGTGGACTTTGTGGCTGGACCTCTCTCCACTTGTGCACTTTGGCTCTGCTCCATCCCCCACATCATCAATGATCAGCATTCCCAGTGCATGGCTGGCTGGGAATGCTGGAGCACACTGGGCTGGACCTGGCCTGGCACGGATCCTACTTCCCACAGCCCAGTGGGAATGGACAGAGCCCCAGATGTCCTGTTCCTCCAGCACTGCAAACCTCAGCACCAGGCAGAGCACAAGGACATTGACCATTTTCTGGGGATCAGGCACCCACGTAATCCCTCTGCTTGGATGGCAGAGGGAAAGGAAAGCCTGGCTGCAGGAGGGATTTCCAGGCAGCGTGGTGCTGTCTGCCCGCCTGAGCAGCAACGCCCTGCTGGTCCCAGCAAGGACTGCAGGCTGGGCACCAGAAGAAGCCTGAGCTGCTTTGAGGTATAGGCAAAAAAGTCTTCTTCCAGTTGTTATTCCGGGAATTTAAAAGATGTTTTGCCTTAGCTGCAAACACAGGAGGTTTTTCTCAAACAAAATGTAAGAAAAATGCAGAAATTAATACAGCAGGGTCAGGAGGGGGCCAGGCTGCAAGGCCGGTGGTCCCTAGTGGTCCTCAGATGTGTGAATCAGTGAAAATCAGAAAGGTATCATAGCACTAAAGCAAAAAATCATTAATAAAAGTGACAGTAAAAGCTCCAAGACAAGGAAAGTTACCTAAGAGAGAAACTCTAATAACACTTGGGAACAGCCTCCCCCAGGAGAGCAGCACAGTCCTACTCCTGCAAGGGGTTTAAAACCAGACTCATTAATATTCTTAGGAAGGCCAGGTTAAGAAACACATCTCTGGGGTGCTGTGCCCAGCTCTGGTTCCTCAGCACAGCAGGGCCAGGGAGCTCCTGGAGCGGGGCCGGCGGAGGCTGCGCAGCTGAGGAAGGGCCTGGAGCATCTCCGTGCCCAGCACAGGCTGAGGGAGCCGGGGCTGCTCAGCCTCGAGAGGAACCCCAGCTGAGAGGGGCCCCTAAAGAGCAGAGCCTGGGCCCAGGGCTGAGGGCCCCTCTCAGCTGGGGCTCCTCTCAAGGCTGAACTGTACCCAAACCTGACACCCACTAACAGTCAATCGGCTTCCTCAGCAATACTGAGTGAGAACATCTTCCTTTTAGCCAAACATCCTTCACAGCCTCTTGGAGAAATGATAAACTCACCAACTAAAGCCCTTCAGCAGTCCTCCTGCATTATAAGCTGCTGAAATCTTATTTTTATTATAATAAGATGACTTGAAAACACTTCCATGTATTAAAAAACCTATTAATACTTTTCTTGTCTGACAGACTTGCAAATGCATTTCTGCTTTGTGCTTTTGGCAGCAGCATTCAATGGCCAAGCATTTTCAGGAAACTGAAAGTTTTCCTGACCTTTCCTGCAGCAAAAAGCCACCGACTTCCCCTGCTGTGTATTTGCATAGGGAGTGCTCTTAAGCCAGCAGCAGTCAAAGTTGTGTCCAGGACTGTATCCTCAACTAGAGGTGAGTCCTACAGGAGTTCTTTCAGCCAAGTGCCTTAGAACCTGGAGATTCAAATTTTATGAATTTTGGCCTTTTTTGTATTCTGTATCCTTTTGTTACTAAATTCAAAGTTGTTGTCACCTTTAAATGGAATCGGTCAAACACTGGTGTGGCCAGAAGAGGATTTGGGTTATGCAGAGCTGGATGATGAAGTGTCACAATCATCAGCCTCTTGCCACTGACCTCTCTGGATAAAGCCTGGCTGCAGAAGATCCTTCTCCCACACCTTGCAGTGCTAAAGGACTGAGACACAACCTTGAGCTGGATTAGTTCTGCCCACTAACCTCCCTTACCTGAGTGGTCTCCTCTCAGCTTTCTCACTCTTCTAAGCCACGCTGTGGAGCATTAATTTGCTGCAGCTCTTGTCATTTGTAAACGTCTATTTGCATGTTTTGTTCATTATTAGAGCCCGACTCATGTACCAGGCCAGTCACTTCTAATCATCCCTGTTCTAAACGGTCAGCTTTGAAAGAAAAGCCCAGCCCTGAGTGAAGCATTTGCTGGTGAACGGGGCTGTAAATCACCCTGCCCAAGCTCTCTGAAGCAGCTGGGCAGGGAGAACTTTCCAAGCTGGAAATGCTCCCCCACCTTTCTGCAGGCTCTAGGGCTTTTGATAAACATGAGCAATTAGCACCTTTGAGACATCATTTTCCTTCCCCACTGGTGGAATATTGGAAACCGAGAAGGAAACTGGGACTTGCAGGGAAGCTCCAGGAAGGTGGGCAGGATGGTGGATGGGATGATGAACACTGCTTCGACTCATCCATGGAGGGCTGTGCTCACACATCCTCTCTCTCAGCCACATCTCCCTGCCCCTGCAGTGACAGCAGCTCTGGCAAGCCCATTTCTGTCTGATGGGAAGAAAAACAAACATTGCAGTAGATAATCAAACAAATGTAGGCTCTTCAGTTCTTGGATGGGAACTCCTCCAGCTAATGCCATAAAACATGGGAAGAATGCTCTATAATTAATTCCTTCTCTGGAAATATTTGAGTGGGTTTGGGATGTCCTACAGGAACAACACTGAAGTCAGCAGCAGCAGTCAAGGTTGCATGAGTCTGGAACAGAGGGATTTTCCTCAAAGTGTATAGCTGGGAGAAGCTGGAGCTAAGATGCTGTGGGGTTAAGCAGGGGAATGTAGTGAGAGATTATAAACACACCCAAGAAAACCTGCATTACCTCCTGCTTACATCCCTGCAACCACCTGGGGGAAGCTGTACCTGCAAAGAGGAGACAGTTTTACACCTCTGCAGCCACTGTCACACACATCTTTCCAACGCAGGGTTCAGCTCCTGCTTTCCTGCTGCCTTCCCATCTAATCTGTTTCCAGCCATGACAGTAACTGAGCTATTGCCAAGAAAACCACGTCGTGGTTTAAGTGATGCTGTGATCATTTACAGCCTGGAACACAGAGCTCTGGTGTGTGACTGCAGCCGTCACAACAACGGCATGGACACCTCCAGAGAACGGGATGGACATTCACAGTGTTAATTAAACCAATCCCCACCAGAAAACGCTGGCAAGAAGAGAAGCAAGTCATGAATCCTAGTGGGGCATAGATACAGGAACTGAGCCTGAGGAAAGTCTCTGACTGTTCTGTTCTGGATCCCAGGAGGATCTGAGGGATGCTCCAGAAGCATGGGAGCACGTACAGCCATTTTTTGAAACACCACCAGAGCTGCATCTCATGAGGGTTCTGTCTTTATTCTGGACTGTGAGCTTCCCTTCTCCCCAGCCTACCTCATTACACAATTCCTCTGTTCATCACTAATTCCCTTCCCCTCCAGGTGATGAGAAATGGGCATTCCCCATCCTTTGCCTTTAATTCCTCCTCCAGAGCATGGACCTCACAGCACCTCCGAGGTTCAGCCTGCAAGGCTCTGTTTGCCCAGGGCAAGTTGTCGAGGTCCCTCGGGGCTCTCAGTGCCAGGGACCAGTGTCAGGGTGGCACCCACATCTCACAGATGTCAAACCCTAACCCACTGTGTGTAGGATGCGTTAACTGATTTGTTAATTGGGTTTGTGGGGCCAGGTTTTGGTAGTGGGGAGGGCTACAGGGGTGGTTTCTGTGAGAAGCTGCTGGAAGCTTCCCCCATGTCCAGCAGAGCCAATCCCAGCTGGCTGCAGGATGGACCTGCTGGTGGTCAAGGCTGGGCCAGTCAGGAATGATGGGAACACCTTGGGAATAACGTGTTTAAGAAGGGAAAAGTTATGACACAGATGTAATTGGGCGCACAGAAGACGGGGATGAGAACATGGGAGAGGAGCTGGAATTTTAAGTATTAATTTTACCTTTGGCACAGCTTTGGTTTTACTGAAAAAAAGAAATATAAAAAGAGGGAAGATGTTGATAAGAGGCAGTAAGAAATTTTATCTATGGAGGAATACAAGATGAACCTATTGAGTGTTGAGATCTGCTGTGGGTTACAGCTCCTCTCATCCTGAACAAAAGCTGAATTTCTACACCTCAGTCTGTCACACATTGAGATAGACGAGCATTAATTAAATTTGCAGAATATGTTGAAGTCTTTTGAGGAAACGCACATGAGACAATAAATAAATAAATAAATTTCGGACCAGGCCCTCTGGAGTCACTGATCTGCAGGGACAGTGCTGTGTGGATGCCTCCAACAGAGGAGCAGTGACAGCTCCAAAGGCTCTGAACCCAGCCAAGATCACACACCTCAAAACCCCTTTTCAAGAGAAGTCAAGACACATTCCATCAGTCACTTCTTTCTGGAGCCATCAGGTGAAACTCAAAGGAAGTCTTGGAAAGTTGTTTGCACAACCCCATAGGTTCTTTAGAAAAGACAATGTCAAACTTGGACCATTGAAATGATTTTCCAACTGGCTGGCAAAGCAGAGGATACAAGGAAAAGAATATGAAAAAGCTGGGATGGTGACCAACCCCCGACCTACTGCCTTCTTGTTTTGAAATACAAATCAATTTGCAAACAAAGTGTCAGATGCCATTGCCAGAAGCCATCATTCCTACAGCTCTTGGCCTACAGGGGGACAGAAGAGCAGTACAGTATTGACAGAACTTCTCCTTGCAAAGGAAAAATTGAATCCACATTTCTAGACCCAGGAGTGGATTACCAGGAGGGCATCAGGGTGCACAATGCCACGGATTTCTCTGCCTCTCCTCCTCTTTCCCCTGAGCCTGCTTTCCCAGGCAAGCTATGCAACAGCCCTGAGCTCTTGCAGCACAGCTGAGCCTGGGAGAACTCACCCATGCAGAGAAAGGGTTAAAGAGGACAATAAAACACAGCAGGTGCAAGCACACGAGAAAGAAATAAAGCAAAATTCCCTCCTTATGGGAGCAATAGAAATGATTGAGAGCATGGACTCTGTAATTGGCAGAAACTGGGGCGACACTGTTGAGTCAAATTAAATGCACAGAGTGGAAAAATCCAAGCCCGACAATCTGTCTGTGTCATGTGTCTGCAGATAATTTACTGCCACGATTGGAGTCTGCCTTTGAAGGATTCAGGGGGACAATGAACGTGTGGGGACTTGTTTCCCTGCGCTGTATGGACACGTGTGCACGTCTGGAACCACGCTGAGGAGTGAGGAACAGGACAGGAAATTTTTCACTCTCCCCAGTCCCTTGGCTCCTGGTTAAGAGTTGTCTCCACCCTGTCACTCCAAGCGTTGCATTTGCTTATCAGGAGACAGTGAAAGAAGAACCAGGGTGAGCCTTGGAAGGCAGGTGTTTGCTCAGGGCAGGGAGGGGCAGGGAGGCCCGGAAGTCCCGGGAGGGATGTGCCCTCCCTGGGAGCCACTGAGCTCCTGAAATCCTGCCCTCAGCTGCCAGCTCACAGCAGTGCCAGGCCAGAGCCCGACATTCCCTCCCTGAGCCCTTCCCAGCCTCCTCAGGCAGCTTCAGGTGCTGACACACAAATCATTGTCACAAAGCCAGGCTCTGAAAATACACCCAGGAATGCCGGGACTCAGGGACATGCCGCACAAGGGATACAGGGGAGGGATGCTGGGATGGGATGCAGGGGAGGATGGGATGCAGGGATGGGATGCAGGGATGGGATGCAGGGGAGGATGGGATGCAGGGGAGGATGGGATGCAGGGATGGGATGCAGGGGAGGGATGCAGAGATGGGATGCAGGCATGGGATGCCAGGACAGGATACAGGGACAGGATACATGCCGTGTCCCACTGCCCACCAGCCTGCCATGGTTCAGGGCAGGGTAAGTGTAACTTCTCTGCTGGCTGCAGGAGCCTGGAACAACTCAAGAAAAGAAAATTCCCTCCCACATGCTGCTCCAAGGATGGGAGTGAGCACAGCACCAGCAGCTCTGCCTGGCCCTGCCTTTACCACGAGTCCCAGCCAAAGCCCCTGGTGCAGATAATCCAAGCAGACAGGTCGGTATTAGAGCCCAGCACGCTTTTTGGAGGAGCCCTTCTCCTCTGCAGTGATTTTCCCTGCCACCCATCGGGCTGGACTTCGCTGTCAGTGTTGGATTTCAGCTCAGAGGTTTGTGCTGCAGCTGCTGGCTGGGTTCAGCTCTGTGTGATCAGCTCTAGGAACCTTTCAGGGTGAAATACAAAACTGGGGCATTTTGGTGCATTACCAGCGATGCTCTGGCACAACTCCTTGGTGTTCATTAATGCCAGGCAAGTTTCAAGTACCCCAGAGCTATTTATTTTGTCTAACAGATCGATGCAAAACAAGAATCACAGTATGTCTCTTTTCTGTAGCACACACAAAACCCAGATCACAAAACTCAGCTGAAGGGACTTCATTACATTTGTTGCTTCACTGATACCAAATGCAAATTGCACCAAAGCCAGGGAGGGGAAGGCTGAGCCACAGGGGTTTGCAAGTCCTTCTGGAATAGAGAGGCTGCCTTTGGATCAAATTCCCTTGCAGTGTGTACATCTCCACTGCCTCGGTGCTGCACCTGGGCTGCAGGGAGCAGGGGCTCTCCTGCTGTGGGACGGAGGGACTGTGCCCAAGCCAGAGAGTTCCAAATTCCTCCAGTTCTGAGTCTTTCTTACACCTCCCTTCATCTGATCAATTATCACCCATTTGGAGAGAAATCAGCAGGCCTGCCTTCCCCTGCTCTGCTAATTATTGGATTTAGTTACCTGCCAGCAGCAATCTGCAGTGCTGAGATGGGAAGTAAATATTCCCTGGCTCCATTCCAGGACCCAAACACTAAATCGTACTCTAGCAATCATACAGAAGTTAATTAGGTATCTCAATAGGCTGGGATTATTTATTCCATAATGTCATGGCCTGACAGTTCTCACAGGACATTTGTTTGATGCTGTTTACTTCACTTTATGGGCTTTTGACAGCAAACTGCTCTGCTGCTGTCAGGGGGAATTTGGGGGGCTTCAGCCTCCAAAAACACCCCCTGGCCAGGGGCTGGGGTTCCAAAATCCCAGACTGCTCCCAGTGCTCCCCATCCATGCAGCCAGGACATGGGATGTCTACGCCAAGGAAAGGAAACTGGAATAAAAATTTCTGAAAGAGAAACACAAACCTAGGACCCTCCCTCGTATCTCTCTAATAAAACTATCTGGAGGGAAAATTCAAATATAATTTTTTCTGTATTTCTACAGCAAGAAATCACATTGGAACCAAGCAGTGTCTGATTTGTTTCTCTGCCAGCAATACTAAAAAAACATCAAACTGAACACAGCAAGGCTTCACTGACAAGTTTACAAAGCTCATAAATGTCTTTAAAGAGGTAATTTTGTTTAGCAAAATGGAGTTTCAAAATCCATACCTACACAAGCTAACACAGGAGAATTCAGCTGGCTGGCCTGCACTCAGGCACAGCCATTCAGGAAGGGAAAAACACTGTAAAGAATTATTAGTAAAAGTATTTACAGGAGTTTGGAAAATCTGAATATGTACAAACCTGTTTCTCCAGACAGGAGCTTCATCTTCTCAGAAGGCAGAGTCACTTCTGTCCCCTCTGCCTCCCCAAGAGGCTCTTCCCTAGCCCTGAGTGGCCATGGGGACAGTGGGGTCTCAGGGAGACAGAGCTCGGTGTTCTCATGGACAAAAGCTCAGCAGAGTAAGGCACCAGTTAATGTACACGTGATTTATGTGTCCTGTATAACGTACAATGCTCTGTGAGATGCACTGCACACAGGCTGAATTCCACGTTCCCACATGGATGAAACCATCCCATGACAATGGGATGACAATGACTGGCACAGGGAATCACACACACTTTATCAGATACAAGAAGAGCTTGAGTATGCAGGCACTGGGGGACTCCCAAAGCCTGTCAGAAGATGCCCCTGCAGCCCTCAGCATCAATTAGGATGCAACTAATGACTCATTTGGGGAGGAGGCCGTGACCCCAATGGAGAGCTGAGGCCTGTCCTGCAGGGTGAAGCGTGGGGACTGTGGCAGCCGAAGACTGACACCAGGATGAACAGCGTTTGCTTGGACAAGAGCTCTTTGTTGGGCAGTCCATTGAGGGGCTCGGTTTCAGGCCTGAGGAGGTGTCTGGTTACTCTCCCACTCAGAGATAAGGTACCTGAATGTCTTGTGCAAACACAGCGGGGCCACAGGGAGAACAACACGTTGTGGGAAAAGGCTCTTGGTTGCACACTGTCAAAGGGCAGAATGTTCTGAGGAAAAACCAAACAATTCCCCCTGACTTTTGTTAGCACTGATGGAAAGTGGCAAGGTATAAAAAGGAGCTTTACGGCTTGCCAGAGTGTGGCTGGGAGGGAACAGATGGCCAATTCATCTCCACCGAGCTTGGCACTTCCAACAAAAGAAACAATATGTGTTTGGCTGCCCTAATTTCTCCCCCAGGTATCCCGGCAGGTGACTGGGATGTCTGATGACAAGAATGATTTGACTTGTGCTCCCCAAGAGCACATTGCTTGTTGCTGTGGCCTTGCCATTGTTTTGCCCAATCTCCCATTCTTCTGCAGCACTTGGGAAGGTGTCTCCAGATCCAGGAGACAACAGCAAACCTGGATGGCACCGCCCGAACCCAGCACTCACAGGGGTTCCTGTTTCACATGGAGATTCATTCCAGTAGCCCTCATTTCAGTCTGCAAACATCTATTTTCCAGCACTGGAGTTGCACACATCCCAGGGATACTTTGCTGAATGCAACTGGCTGTAAAATTCCAAGATTAGACTGAGGGATTCAAAACTGAGTTGGCTACCCCAGCATGCTTTCACATTTAGTGTTATTTCCCAGGCACAACCTTGATTTCCAGTTCTATATTTTCCTACACAAGGGATAAGCTGCTCCACTTTCCCACAGAGAGTTTGAGGGCTGCACCAGGATGGCTTTGACAGGGGAAGGAGGGCAAGGGAAGGGGAGAGATCCTTCTCACCCTGATGCAGCGTGCATGGGGCTCATGTATCAGAGCTGAAGGAGAGCCATGGTTGAGTCAAACACAAAATTGTATTTCTGGGTAAAACACATCTTTCCCCAGCCCTCACACTAAGCTGGATGTTGGTGCACTCTGGCACATACTGAGACCCTTAAACTTTGCAAACAAAAAACCAAAAGGGAGCAGTGGGTCACCAATGCCTGGAATATTCTCAAGGTGGGCAGTGTGGATCCATCAGCCACCAGCAGGACTCTCCTGCACTTTTAATATATCCTGACATTGGTTTTTTTTGCAACAACATCAGAGCAAATTAAGAACCAAGTCTAAAAGGCACTGGAGGCTGCTGCCTGATCAGGAACAGAGGATGGGAGTTCACATGATCTCTGCAAGATTATCCTGAAAACCCCACACTCCAGCTCTCCCAGGAGTCCAACTCTAACTAAAATTTGTCTGGCCTCACAAATGATACTCTACCATACATTAATGATGAGGTCAGATCATTAAGTTGAAGTAAAAATCATTGATGACTAAAAATTATTCACTGGAAAATTTCTAGAGAAATATTATTAATAGATCAAATTCAAGTGACATTTTAAAGAAACTGATTTTTGTTTGTATTAGTGATGAGGAGAACCTGTAAGGGGTTAAATAAGGATTTTATCCATAAGCTAATATATTAGGAAATACAGTGTTATATTCCCCACAGAGCAAAAAGTTGTTTTGTCTTATTAGTAAATATTGACTAAAAAACACTGATTAAATGAGTGTTCCCATGCTGCTGACTCAACCACATCCGTGTTTGTTCCCTTAAGAGAGCATTGCACATGCTGAACATACATCCAGAGGAATCAATCATTAGACATATGGTTAGGATATTATCTTTTCCAACCCAAAAGTCCAGGCTTTCAGGGAGAAGCCAAGAGCCAAGACAAGTTGTTAGACTTGGTTATCTCTCAGAAGCACAGCAGAACAGGCCACACCCCAGCCTTTGCCATATTCACATATTGTAAGGGATTTCTAAAGAGAATAATCTAATTATTTTTTTTTCTCATCTCATTATTTTATGCTGTGGCTATCTATAGGGAAATGGAATAATCTGGCAATTAAGAATACAACTCTGAAGCTGCATGATTTTAGGCAAATACTCTCCAGCCTGGTTTTAAAGATCCTTGATGAGGATGCAGAGCAGGGATACTTTAGAACAGGCCTCGATGTTTCCCTGCCACCATTTTCAAGGGAATTGAAACCTATAACCTGTCTCACTTAAGTCTTGCAACAGGGAGTGGAACAAGGCCTAAATATCTTTAAAATGCTTGGGTTGGACAGATTTTCAACACAGTTCAGCTCAAATTTCCCCTCTTCAGCAGGATCCACATGAAGTCAGAGCGCCGGGCCCGGGGCTCGCTGGCTCAGCTCTCCAAAGGCTGCCCAGCATTTTTGGGAATCTCTCCCCTTTCTCGTGTTCCTGGGTGAAAGATGAGCTGCTTGAAAAGTCCAGCTTTCCTTTTCTGTAAAATAAGGTTCCCAACACACTGCTGATCACACAGGCTTGGGAAAGCAAGAACTGTCCAGAGCCCAGGCCTTCAAATGGCTCTTGAGAGAAGCAAACAAGGTCAGCCCATCTCCCTGCACTTCCCATTCCATATCATCATCAATATTCCTCCTTTCACTAGGCCATAGTCTCTTCTCCCATCTTCACATGCTGGCTTCTAAGATGAGGCAATTTAATTCAAAATACTTAAAACTACTGAGAGAGAGAAGCTGCTGCAACCCTTCAAGTGACAGCCTGGGAACAACCTGGGAGGTCACATTTAACAACTTTACAGTAAACTATTTCTGATTATAGTGAAAATACTGAGATCTAAAAGTCCTCAGATCTGCTCATTTCAAATAGTGTGGACAATGACAGTTAGACGTTCACAGACTGAATTTTTCTAGCCTAAAATTTCTCTGCATGATCCTAATACTGTTAGTTCCCAGCAGACTTTTGAGGAAGAAAAATTAAGTACTGAAGAGTTATATTCTTGGTTCTGAAAAAAATTTATGGCCCTTATTTTTGAATCCGGTCATGTGTGATGGACCTAAACCAAATTTAAGAAGGGAGTGCAGGTAGATTTTGACAAAACAAATGATCTGAAGGGTAAAATGCCATCAAATCTGGAAAATCCCTTTTTGAAAAATGATATTTAAAATTTAAAGCATTTTCTGATGAAACCTATTAACAACACTCCTTTTTAGAGTGCCTGAGTAATGCTCAGTGGTGTCTCAGCCACATATTCCCGGGATATCTTAGAGCTCCCCAGATGTGTAGCTCTGGTGGCAGACCCTGTGTAGCTGCTTGTGAACAAGAAAACCGTTCATGCCCCTGCCCCAGTGTCACAGCAGAGCAGCTCTCCAGGTTCCAGTGCCTGCCAAGACCAGGATTCAGATGGAGCTGCCCCGTTGGGATGAGCTCCACGTGCCATCGGATTTGGGAGAGCGGCCGCCCCACTGGACCACGCTTGGCTCTCTGCTGCTCAGACGTGCTCATTAGTGGCCTGGGCCCTAATTACAGGAACCCTGGGAGTGTGAGGCAAGGGACAAGTGCAATCCTCTGTAAAATATGTCCCAGCTGGGGATGACATCATGGCCATTGATCAACCCGGGAGCCCTGCAGTCCCGATCCAGCCTCTCATTTACATGGAGCAGCAAAAGGGAACAAGGTCTGCACTCAGCTGCCCTGGGGAGGCATCTGCCAAGAATTTCTTCTTGTCCCAAGACACTGCCAAGCCTCTCCAGGACTTTTCTAGAAAGAAAAACCAGTGGGAGGCTTCTTTCCAAGGATACTGGAATACTTCATGCCCATGGGTTTGCTGTGTCAGGAGCAGCTCCTGAGGTAGTTAAGAGCTGCTAAACTTCTTCTTCAGGTGGGCAGCCTGAGGCACAGAACGGCTGAAGTGTGACACTTGAAACTCTTACCAACCTAGGCAACCGACTTTATGTACATTTACATATTAAACAAATACACTGAGTGATGGGGTTTTCTTCTCCCATTTGTGCAACTTACAGCTCCCAGGCTGAGCTAAAGCTGTTTCCAAACCTCTCCCAGCTCCCAGGCTGAGCTAAAGCCCTCTCCAAAGCTGTCCCCTCAGTGCAGCACATGCAGCCTCATGCTGCATTCCAGTCAATCAGCAGAAAATCCCACACTCCCTCCTGGATGTTCTCCCTCCCTTCTGGATTAGTCCCAAGCTCCAAGCACTCCAGTAGGCACTGACAGACGGCAGGAGATGATGTAGAGGCACAATCAGATCAGACTAGGGAGAGTACAAATCTGTACAGCATAATGAGTCTTCTATTGCATATATCAGAGCTTTGAAACTTTTTCTAGTTAAATATATAGTCTGAAAACGTTCAGCATATATCATCTCATCGGAACAACAGGCTTCCATTGTTCCCATGGCATAAATCTCTCACAGGCTCCTAACAGCACATGATTTCCACCGGCTCCAGTCTGATATAGTGTGGCACGAGGAGAGGAGGGTTTGTACATGGAAATTGACTTACACTGTAGGAACAAATTTTGCATTGTTCTGTACCTGCAAGTCACACGTCTCCGTGCTGCCCCACGAACTCTCACACAGATTGCTGTGACAGGAAATAGCTGAATAATCAGGTGCGTTCTGCCTGGGCGTCTGCTGGAGTCATCTGCAGCTCGGGGCACTGGGGCACCACAGCCCCATCTGCTCCTGCAGCACAACCCAGCAGGGGCAGCAGAGAACACAACAGCCCCAACTCTCCGGGGTCCAGGATGATTTGGGGATGCTCCAACCCCACACAGCCATGCCACTCCCTGGCGCACAAGACCTGTCCCCTACACCCTCCAACCCCAAAATGGATTCCTTGGTGCTCTCTCTCAACTCTGTGAGTGAGAGTAGGACACTCCCTCGGGGGAATCGAGGATCATTTACAGCTTGTGGTCCTGTGTCAGGACGAGCAGCAGACACAGGTAGGCACTTGGTGGGTGCCAGGTGGAAGATATTTGCTTGGCAGGGAAATGTCCACATTTCATCTTTGCTGGATGAAGCTCCACAGCTGGCTGGAGACAGCTGCTGCTCTGGGGCCAAGAAGAGCTTGGTATTAGGCCCTCTAAAGGCAGTGGTCCAAGCTAGGCAACCTGCTCCCCTACCTACTGCTCTCTTACCAAAAAGGACCTGCTCCTGCATCACAACAGGCTGCCTGGAGCTGGTGGATGCTGGATAGAAGTGTTTCTATCCTAAAACAAGACATGGTCACGCTTAACCTCCTTCCTTGTCACCTTTGTTTCCATTCCCATAGCTGCCCCTGATCACTCTTCCCTGCAGCTGTCTTCCCATTCCTTCTTTCTAGGAATCAATCCTTCCCTGTGAGGGTGGGCAGGCCCTGGCACAGGGTGCCCAGAGAAGCTGTGGCTGCCCCTGCATCCCTGGAAGTGCCCAAGGCCAGGCTGGACGGGGCTTGGAGCAGCCTGGGATAGTGCAAGGTGGGACTGGATGATCTTTAAGGTCCCTTCAACCCAAACCATTCTGGGATTCTGTGGTAAGGATCACACCATGACTGTCCATACCCCCTCCAGATGAAGATATCATTTTCTCAGGGCTCTTGTGGCAGCTCTCAGAAGCTCAAGAGAGAGATTGCAGCAGCTGTCAAATGTTGACAACACTTTATAAAGCCATCCCTGCATGAAAGGTGCTGCTCCAGGGGCACCCCTCGCTCAGGTGCTGCTGGTGCCAATCCCTTGGCCTGGAGTGCCCCCAGGAGGGGCCTGGCACATCACACACAGAGGTGGCCAGAGGTCACTTCAAGGGCAGGATGCTCTCATGTTCCCCCTGAGGATGGAGCAGATGGAGTGCTATGGAGATGCTCTCTAGGGCTCTCCTGCAGCAAGCAATTGACAAATTCAGCCTCAGAGGCATTCCCAAGGATGAGGTGAGTGCAGCCATAAAGCCTGGTTCATGAAGGGGAGATAAAATACACTGTCAAAATATTCCATTCGACCTGGAGATGGGACTGAAGCCGTTCTGCACTTAGCCTGCAGCCTGTCCTTACCTCTGAGTGACCAAGGAGATGCCCAGAACGCACAGAGGGTAATTCCCAGGGACGGTAGGAAATGACTCACTCACTCGCTGCTGGAGGAGCGCATGAAATACTGGCTGTGCTCTCCCCTCATACCACACAGGCAGGAGAATTCCTATCAGCACACAGAGGCTATAGGGTTACATTTTCTCATCAGACCCCAGACAAACACCACAGATTGCAGTCACTGCACTGGCAGCCCTGCAGGGTGAGGAGCTTGGCCTGCAGCATCCACGTCTGTGTTTTGCTGTCACTCAGCTGAACTTTGTGAAATTTGAAAACAAGAGGTCATGAACTACAGCCTTGCCAGAGTAGGAGCCAGAGTACAACCATCATCTCCCTGGCCCACAGGCAGTCAGGGATAAGGAGCAAACTGCAAATACATCTATTCCTGGATCAGGAATATTCCTGCCAGCAAGACCAGAGCAGTGACTCTTCCCCTGTGCTCGGCACTGCTGAGGCACACCTCGAGTGCTGTGTCCAGTTCTGGGCCTCCACTTTAGGAAGGACATTGAGGGGCTGGAGCGTGTCCAGAGAAGGGCAACAAGGCTGGTGGAGGGTCTGAAACACAAGTGTTGTGAGGAGTGGCTGAGGCAGCTGGGGGTGTTTAGCCTGGAGGAGGCTCAGGGGAGATCTCACACTCTCTATAACTCCCCAACAGGAGGGGGCAGCCAGGTGGGGTCGGGCTCTGCTCCCAGAGAACAGGGACAGGACAAGAGGACACAGCCTTAAGCTGTGCCAGGGGAGGGTCAGGCTGGACACCAGGAAGAATTTCTTCACAGGAAGGGTGACTGGGCATTGGCAGGGGCTGCCCAGGGAGGTGGTGGAATCCCCATCCCTGGAGGTGTTTAATGGAAGCCTGGATGTGGCGCTCAGTGCCATGGTCTGGGCGACGGGGTGGTGTCAGGTCATAGGCTGGGCTCAATGATCCCAAAGGTCCTCTCCATCCCAGTTGATTCTGGGATATTCAAGCCCAGCAGGAGGAGTGCCTGTGTTGGGGCACCCTCAGCAGGCAGCAAAGCGCCATGGAGTCAGTGCCTTCCACAGCTTGTCACACTCAGCACCGGGATTTCCGTCTGGAAGCTGAAATTCCATTCGTGTGGAAAAGATATTATTTAGTCCCAAACGGTGTGTCCCTGTCTCTCCCTGGAGCGGTCTGCTGGACACGGGGTTTGTAATGATGCCATCTCAAGAGTCTGGACTCCTCCATGAAGACGTAGCATTCCAGCCCCTGAGTGGTCCAAGGGAGCAGCAGTTACAGATGACTGGGATTTCTCTTTTTGAACCAGGAAACCTTGGAATGCTGAAACTAAAACTGACCTTTTACCTTTAAATCTTTTACCTTTAAAATATGGTTAAATCACTTCGTTCTCTTTCAACCATTTCAAGCATAAAAGTCCATTAACATAATCTTTTTACTTAAGATAATCAGTAAAAACGCTGCACAAGTTTATAATTGTCAGCGAAGTAGCTTGACTCACCTGAATAGTGTTTGCTTAATGAACAGCTTTTAGATCCATCAGTAGATTTCAATTTCAGTGAATGCCACGGTGATAATGAAATCTGCATTTTGCAAAATGCTTTGCAACAAATGTAGAGGGTTACGGAACGCTCCCCAATGTACAGTTCTTCGATATATTTGATGATACAGTTTTAGCACACAAAGGGACAGTGGGATTAAACTGACTCTATTTGAAAGTACATCAAGATCCTTAGGAGAATGTACCAGAGATAAGAGGGGCTAAATGTTAATATCCAGAAGCTGTCATATGATAAGGTCAATGTATTTATTGTTAGCTAATGAAATACAGACTTAATGTATCTCCTGTTGGCTGTGGAGCAGGCAGGATGTCAGCCTGTTTTATTAGCTTAATGAGAATTTGAAAATCAAAGTATGAGAGAAGGTGGCGAGACCAACAAATGCTTTTTAATTAACCCAAGAGGGATAATCTCTTAATTTAACTTCTCAGCTCCAGACACCAACATAACCAGTGCTGGGACACCTTCATAGGCTTTCCACCCTGCCTTTAGTGAGTAACAGCCACAAACATTCAAAGGTTTAAAATAGCGAAGTATCTCATTTTACAAAGCATATAACAGGCATCACACTGCACCCATTTTCCAGTCTCCTGGGTCCCTGAGGCTCTGATTAGACTATTCCTTCAGGAAGCACCCAGGAAGGCCAGGAGGAGGCCTTCAGTAAAGGTTTTGATCAATGTTTCCAGAACAGACCCTAACTGATGTGTCCTCATTTGAATGAGAAAAGGAACTTTGTAGAAATCCAGATCTCTAATGCTGAAAGGAAATAACATTCTTAGTCATGACTCATTAGAGAAAAATAAGTCTCATTTGTCGCATTCAAGTTCTTGTTTACTTCCTGTCCTGTTGATGGCTGTTTGCCACTGCTGTCACCTCCACTCCTGTGTGTTTGTTCTTCACACTCCTACCTGGGGAGCTGAGTGCTACCCAGGGTTCCCCACGAACACTGACACTCGTTATTTCCTTCTGCTATGGCTTAAACATCTCCTGTGCACTCTCAGGCCTTCCCTCTGGCTTTGAGGTAGTTCCCAGGTATAACTGAAGGAAAGAAAAATTGCTAAATATTTCTGTCTTCACATTTCTTCCTTACTTCTCTTATTTCTTCTTATGTCTTGTTCCTAAATAGGCCTCGGCTTCCCTGCTTTTGCTCTGTCCTGGGAACTCAGACATGCATATTTTCCTTCAGAATGCTGAAATCAAAGGTTCTTTCCCAGCAGTTTTCCCCCCGGACCAATGTGGATATCAAAGAGCAGTGTTTGTATGCACGCTGCAAACCAAACCCCAAAGACCTCCAGCCTCTCCTGACACTCAGAGATGACATTACTGCTGCAAGACTGTCTGCTGTGGATACACTCTGCAGCACCCTGATTCCCACAGAGTCTGTGTCCACCAGGACTAAAAGTGTCTCTTGAGATGTATTTTCTTCTCCACTGGTTACTCAGGGGGTCACACAATCCCGCAAGGCAGCTCAGAGACTGAGGTATTTCAGGGAGACAGAAGAAATTCAGGTGTGAGTATCTGACCCAACAATTCCATGTCAACAAAACACTCACCGAATCAACAAATCCCTCAGCTGGATTGATGGAGTCATTGTCCTTTGGATTAACTGACACCCTGAACAACACAGGCTGCCCACAGCCTGCCCAGTCCTGATGGAGCAAATCTAAAACATCTGTTGGAGCACTTCTAGCTGTAATTCCGAGAATTCAGGAGATTAAGCCTCTGCTGTGAGAAAGGGGAAAACAACCTGTTTAACCTGCCTGGGTCCCTTCACGGGCAGGTGCCCCACAAGTTTCCCATCAGCTGGACCTGCACCTTCCAGAGAGTGGCATCCAAAGCATCCTGGCACAAACCCGCTGAAAACAGCTCCTGGTGCTCCAGCTCTCCCACAGGCTGGACCTGTGTCCCTCACCACTGCCCAGGGGTCCTCCTGGTGTCTGCATGGGCCCCTTCCAGGCCCTCCAGCCTCTGCAAACACATGCAGAACTCCACCAGGGTAAGTAATGAGATGCAAATGTATTCCTTCAGAGGTTGATCCAAAGCCCAGTCAAGTCAATTATTATTAATGTAATTAGTACTGTATAAGCAGTACAAGGCATAATTCAAGTCAGGTCTCCATCAAGGCAGGCTGTGGATATGTGCAGAGCAGAATTAAAGGGTTTACAAGCTAACTGAGTGTGACAGACAAAAAGAAAGAGAGGAAGGAGATGTGAGGTGATATAAAAAGAGCAGATAATCTGCCACGGAAACCCAATCTTAATCCTGGGCTTTGTCTGGCAAACCATGCAGCCTTCAGCGGGAATTTCCAATAACAGTTACATCAGCAGTGTGTTCATTAAACAGTATTTTGAACCTTTATTTGTCATGAATTTTCTCTCTCCTTAAATTTTTATTCATTTCCCCTGCCTTGGGCTGGCATGAGCACACAGTTTATTTCTCTGGAAGGGACTGTGTACTGGGGGTCGTTCAAACCAAGCCAATAGCATGACCCTGGAGTTTCAGGCATGAATGAAGGGCTGAACAAAACCCACCACGGGCTTTGCTTTCTTCTGTATCAGTAATTAAAAATGCCTGAGTCACACGGAGCGCTCCCCGCACTCCTCCGGGGAGCTGGTTTGCTCGAGTGTCACGTCCAGATGCCAACCCACGAGCCCCTCGCTGATCGCTGGCACTCTCCCAAAAGCTCTTTTTTTCCTCTTTTTCTCTCTTTTTTTTTTTTTTTTTCCCAGTCCAGAAGGGAGAGTTTCCATGGGCGGAGGGGGGGTTTGAGGAGACGCGGGGAGCAGGGGAGGCTCGCTGGGATGCGGAGCCGCTGCCGCTCCTCGCTGCGCTCGACGCCCTCTGCCCAGGCTGCAGCCCGCTGGTGCAGCCAGAGCACCCTCTGCTGCTCTCTCCCTCCTGCCAGGCAGCCCCTGGCACTGTCAAACCTTCCCAAACACGTGCTGGGATGCTCCCGGCACCCGGTCGCTCTCCCAGCCTGCCCCCCCCCCGGGCTCTGCTAGCGCACGATCCCAGATTTTGGGTGGTGAGGGAGCGTGGGGGAAAGCCACGCAGCCTCCACCAGTGACTCTGCAAACCTGCTGGTTGTTGCTCTACAGGATTGTTAAAAAAAGGCAGGAAAGTCTCCTTGTTCCGTACCTCTGGTGTCTGGTGTAACTGGGGATACAAGGCTGCACCAGAGCCCTCGGCACTGGCACGGCTTTTATCTGGAAATATGTGTAACTGCCCTTGCTATTAGAGCATATGAATGCAATTAGAATATTCCAACAGGAATCAGCCGAGTATGTGGTAAACCAAGGGAACACACAAGGGAATGAGCGTAAGATAAACTCCCTATCATGCACATACAGGGCACCGGGATTCCTTCCAGAATCCAGCCGTTCCCCACACCTCCCTGCTGCTCCTGGAGAGGGGAGCACAGCCTGGCTGGGGCCGCACTGATGGGGTGGAGGCCACCAGGTCACCCCTGGAGTGGCCAGGCAGCCATGCCAGGCAGCCACAGAAAGCAGCAGTGGTGAGATCTTTGTAGCTGGAAAAGGCAAGTCAACATGCAAATCCTAGTTAAAATATCTTTATTAGCAGCATTTTAATCACTTGCAAAATCTGGACTGGGATCAAACCAAACATAAGGCAGCAGCTGCTGTAAACAGCCGTTGTTGAAATGGAAAAATGATTAGTGCTGAGGGAAGGATGTCAGGCGTAATGAGCCTGCCTTGGCTGCTGCTGGGGCTGGGCACCGGGCACGGCCGGGCACCTCCGTGCCCTGTCCTGCCCTAAAACCTCTCCTGGTGCAGGGATCCCAGACCTGCAACCTCCCTGCCTACCCCAGTAACCATCCCTGGCCATATTTACCGCACCAAAGGGCTTTTCAGACTCTGCTTAGAGAAGGGAACAATTCTGCTGCTGTAGGAGCCTCTCTCCTTCTGTAACACTGAAAGTCATTTTAACTTCCACAGAATTAGGGAAGAGTAATTACCCACCAAAACTTGCACTGAAACAAGGTGTATATTGGCCATATTTTGGCTCTGGTATTAATTACACTTTCTTCCCCTCTGCTGCAGAAAGGGACCTGGGGATGCTGGTCCATGGCCAGTTGGATGTGAGTCAGCAGTGCCCTGGAGCCAGGAGGGACATCCCTGTCCTGGGGACATCAGGCTGGACCAGGGAGGGATTGTCCTGCTCTGCTCTGGGCTGGGGCAGCCTCACCTCCAGTGCTGGGGCACTTTGGGTGCCACAATATAAAAAAAACATTAAAGGATGGACATGAGGATGGGAAGGGTCTGGAGACTTGGTTTGTTCAGCTGGAGAAGAAGAGACTGAAGGGAGGCCTCATTGTGGTCCTCAACATCATCCCGAGGGGCAGCTCTGACCTCTTCACTCTCATGACCAGCAGCATGATCCAGGGAATGGCTGGAGCTGGGCCAGGGCAGGCTCAGGCTGGAGAGCAGGGAAAGGTTCTTCCCCAGAGGGTGCCGGGCACTGCCCAGGCTCCCCAGGGAATGGGCACGGCCCCGAGGCTGCCAGAGCTGCCAGGGGTGCACAGGGTGGGGTTGCTGGGGTGTCTGTGCAGGGCCACAATTGTCACTGTGACACCTCAGGCCCTCTTTCAACACAGAGAACTTCTCTTCCCTTCCTCATTGACAGGTGCCACAAGAAATTCCCAATGTGAAAGCAGCTCAAATCATGTTGAGCATGAGCATACACAAGCCATCAATCATTCCCGTGTGTCACGAGCAGCAGCAGCCAGTTCCTTAAATCATCTGCATTTCAAACGCTGAGTGTCAAAACACGGGAAGTGGCTTCCGACAAAGCAGCTCTGAGTCCTGTCCGAGCCGGGAGGGGAAGGAGCATTGTTTAGTATTTTTCATTTCCATCAGGGGGAGCCTGTGCACAGAGGATTAGTCCTGGTGACTCCAGCCCCAGAGACTTCCCACAGTCACAGCTCGTCGAGACCTTGTCGTGTGCGATGTGGGCTGCGAGGTCCCGGCAGCGCTGTCTCGTGTGAGCGAATTCAGAAACAGTTCTGCATGTACAGAACGTTTGAGCCGTGCTCAGCAGTGAGATCTGTTTATCTAATTACATTAGTGGAAGGTTAGCATTTTTATTTAGCTGCTGTATAATTCATACCACTAACAATGCAAACCGCGCTCTGTGGTTTGGAGGTTGACTCTACCTGGTAAATATTAACATCTGTGGCATGGAAAATAATTGGAGGGTTACGTGTCAAGATCTGTGTCAGCGTTATGTGGTAACAGGCTATCGACTGTAGGGCTTGAAATTAAAGACCTTGCTGTAAACAGACTTCACAAAACACCACCCTGGATCAAAGGGAAGCAATAGTTTCTGTCTGTTATGGTAGCACTTGAGTAAGCAAATGGCTGGTAAAAAATTCAAAAATTCAAACACTTCCCATTGGAGAAGTGGCAAAAAAGTCAAATGCCAATTATCAGGTGTTACACAGAGTGCATCGGGTGTTAAACACACTGAACTTCCTACACAACATATAAAAAACCTCTCTTAAACAAAAAGCAATGAAAATCTAACACTGCAAAGGCTTCTGAGGTGTAACTTTAGAGCTCTAATTGCAGTCCTCTTGGAGGAAAAACTGGCCTTCATGGTTAAACCTGTCCTATTTTTGAGAAAAGAGCAGTGGCCACCACTGACCACTGTGTGCAGCACCTGCTGAAGTTCTCTTACCTGGTCCTATCCAACCCAAACCATTCTGGGATTCTATGATGGGTGTCAGCAATTTATGATGTTTTGTCAAGAGCAGGCTCTGAAGTTCAGTGTAGTCAGCATAACATAAAAGCATATTTTGATTTGATCTAGTCCCGTATTTCATTTGTGTAACATGATTTAAGTGCTTGGGCATTAAATGCACACATATTCGATTTTCACTGGGGTAAGAACTAAAGATTTTGTTGTCTATATACAATGGAGAACCTTTTTACATTCAAGTCTAAAGAAAGCAGCTCATGCACAAAGAATCCTCATTCCGTGCCCTGCCTTTGATAGTAAGGCAGCACTACAGCACACCTAGAGACACAAAAACTGGATAAATAATGAACACAGGCCCAAAGCCTCACCTCTGGCCACCCTGTCCAGCAGAGTAGAGGACAACTACTTCAGCTACCCTGCTGGGGGTTAAAATGTAGGTGCCCTCTGGGGCCATCCCTTATCTCCTTATCTTATTCCATACGTGATGGAGAGGGGCTCACAACGGTTCACTCCTGGCCCAGTTACAGATGAAGCCATTATAAAAATAATAAAAATATAGAGAATACAAAGTCAGCTCTAGTGGCTTGAGTGCAGACATGAGGTGGCAGGAGTCAAAGAGTTCATTATATTAATTATAAAATAACTATGGAAAAGGCTGAATTCCATCTTCTGAAATCTTTCAGCTGAGTCTTACTAAAATATGTGCTCTGCTCCTGCAAGGCTTACAGGCTTAATGGAGGATTCAAAGAGAATCAGAATGGTATCTCTTGGCTTTAAATATCTCTGGATCTTGAGTGAGCAAATGAGTTGCCAAGGAATAAAGTCCCTTTTTTAATTCAAAGTAAAACACACCTACATTTCCAATCTGGGGAGACAGCTACCGAGGAGATCTGATATCAGACCTCAGTCTTGTTTCCTCTGCTACAAGGCAAGGGCAGATCAGTCCAAAGAAAACTCCTCAGCAGATTGAAGGAGTCTGAAAAAAAGTACATTTACTTGTTAATGTCTCGTAGTCTCAGATGTCTACGGTACAAAGGAAAGTATTTGAACAGCTTAAAAGTTTTATGGTTAGAATAACATTCAATAAAAAATACATTTTTTCAAGACTGGCTAAGGAGCCACAGGCAGGCAGGAATTCCGGGAAAGCCCCCGTTCCTCTGGAGGAGCCCATGGGGAGCAGGGAGAGGGGTCCCTGTGCTGCCCTGGTTCCCCAGAGAGACAGGGAAGGGATGGTTGGGGTTTTTAGCTCTGGAAAAGTCTTTGATCAGGCAGCTGGGCTCGGTCTCAGAGATGCAGCTTTCTGCTAGCAAAATCCCAAATCCAAAAGCTGGGTGCTGTGTTTGCAATCTCCCAAAGATCGTGTTCTATGTGCCACTGAACCTCCCCACATCCGTGAGCCTGCTTAGAACAAAGTCATGAACTTTTGGAGCAATAGCTGACTCTTGGACAGAGAGGTTCTGGGCCAAGCTTCAAGTACCCCCACCCCGTGATTTATGGGTTGGTATCCAAAGCAGAGCAGCAGATTTACTCTTTCTTGTGATTTACAGAGCTGAAACCAGGTGAGATTCGGGGTTTTTAATGAGTTTGACCCAGAATTTGAAAATCCCTTTGATGCCCAAATTCAAAGTGAATTTGAGTCAGAGAAATGAGCCCACATGAACCAGACCCAAGAATGCATCTCCTCAAAGCCCTGTGAAGTGAGAGCACAACTTTGCAGCAGTGTTGACATCTTCCCTTGCAGCACCTTTCTAAAGCTTCTGACTGCCCAAATGCAAAATGTCCTCACCTCACTATTCACAAATGGTCTTTAACAAATATTCAGAGGTCTGGTTATACATTACATGAGCATTACGAGAATGCATTGTCTGGCACCGGCATCTCACAGGCTTTCCAGGGGTTGTGTTCTCTCTCTCCAATAAGAAAAGAAATCTTGTTGTAGTTGTGATCAGCATCAATAAATTGGAGTGGTTCATTCTCAGTGAAATGACAAAAGAAAGCAAAGAAAAGCTGTGTACATCAGTCCTGAGGAAAGTGGTGACTGACCTGAGCACTGGTGGTGATGCTGAGCTGAGGTCCCCAGAACTGAAGCTCACAGCTTTTCATTTCAGAAACTGCATGTGGCACAAGGTCAGAAATGCCCTACATTGCAGTTGCCATGAAACTTCTGCTAAGGACAAGAGGGGGAACCAAACCCTGCAAAAATGAAAGCCTAAAAGTCCCATTTGGGCTGAGCAAACCTGGCTCTACAGCCCTGTCCAAGAGATGGTACAGCAAAGCTTCTTGGAAGCCTCCTGAGAAACTTCTTTGGTGTGTGGCAGTGCCAGCTGACACAATGGAAAGCACACAGGGGATGTTTCAAGAAATCACTTCACTTGGAAAAAAAACTATGAGCAATGCTTTTTTCTGAGAATTAATTTTCCAAATAGAAGGTTCATTTTCGTCCTCAGAACAATTTCTCCCTTCAGCTGTAAACTCAACAATTTACATCTGAAGTAGCTTTAAGATTCTACTGAGTCAAAATCAAGGCAAGTGTTCCGAGGCAATCATTCTTTCTGAGACGTTTCTTCTGTGGAAAATGAGAGACCCAACAGAAACTGGAAGATTTTATTGCAAGTGACAGAACATTGGGCTCAGTGACGGAAGCCTCAGCCTCGGTGTTAAGGAACACAAAGCTCCAGACTCCAATTAAGTTTTGTTCCATTTATATGGGGAGAGAATTGGGCCTTTTGAAAGAAAAGTCAACAGGCTGCAGGGAGCAGCCATGACAGGGAGACACCACATGGAAATTGCTTTTATTCCTGCTCCCAAGACATCAATCCTGAAGGAAAGCCTATAGGTGCTGACAAGCTTCAGCACTACAGATTAAACCAAGACAGGAAAAGTAATAAGGGGTGAAAAATAAACAGAGGAATATTTTAGCTCTCTTGGGGATGAAAGGTTCTTTCGCCTGACATTATTGGTCTTCTCACACAAACCTTTACCTCTTCTGGGGAGAGTACTAGATTCTCCCTGGCATGCCAAGTCCTGAATCCATTGTAAAAATCTAGTTTGGAAATCTTTCTATCACAGCATTAAAGGAAAAAGTTGTGTTGACAGAAGTGCCCGTTGCATTCGACGCAGCCTTTCCTTGTTTTCGTGTTGAGGAACACGGAGGAGGTTGGGACCAAGGGATTTATAAACGTTAAGCAAACCCCGTCCCTTTAATCTGAAATCTGCCTCGCTTTGCCCTTGGGTTGACATTTACTGTTTAAAAACGTTGAGAAAATGTGCTGAGGAATTGCCCATTCCCATCAGTGTCAGTACGAAATGTTTAAAGCGCACATTTTTCATCTGGTGCCAGGCCCAGGCCCGCAGCCAGGTCCTGTTTGACAACCAGATGAGAAACACAAAGGGGTTCCCCTCATGAAAACGTTTGGATCTGGGAGCCGGCCCAGGCTGTGGATCACAGCACTCCCTGCCAGGAGCTGGGCTCAGGCGTGGGCAGGGCACACGGGCAGCCCCAGCAAGAGCGGTGCCACGCCAAGGGAATGACCAGAGGGCAGCTTGGGGGTCATTTTCCATTGCACTGGAATTCCCAGAGCTGCTCCAGGGCTTTGAATGGAAACAGTTTTAAGAGGGAAAATGAAAGCAGAGCCCCCACTGCCTGGTGGAGGTGCAGCAGTGCTGGTGGGTGGGTTTGAGATGCTCAGAATGAACACTGCCCCTGCCGCAGGATTCCCCACAAATCTCTGGACGTGAAGCACTAGCAAAAGAGGAGGTGAGTGGTATTTTTCCAGGGTTTTCCTTTTTCTAATATTTCTTCTCATCCTAAATTTCATCTTCAACTTCAGAACAATTTGTTCTGAGGAACTTTAAGCAGAAGAGATATTACAGTATCAGGGACTGACAGATAAACCATGATCTGGGGATCCAGTTGCCATCCAAGGGGAATTCGGACATCTCTAGACCACCTCATGTGGGTCTCCTTCCTCCCAGCTGGATCTCTCCCCCAGGCCCCATTGGTGCCCACTATGCTCCATGCACCCACCTCAGATTCCTGTATTTTTGGGCTTCAAACATGTGCTGGCTGATCTTGGAAAAGACCTGTGCTTTATGGATTACACAGCTGAGGCTTTTGTGTTTATGGAGGAATCTTCTGGGTTTATCTGAAGGTAAAATACCAAATATTTTCCTGGGTACATCAAAAATCTGACATTTAAAACTTCTAATGACTATGATGCGCACCCATTTCTATTAATATGAGGCTCATATTTTAAATTTTAAAATTTAAATAATCCTACAAATTCAGAACAATTGCTAAAAATGCTGGTACTGATCAATGCCAGAGTCTGATGAGCCATAGATAATGGCAAAGGTGTTTCAATAAGATGTGCTTAGCAAATTTTCAAATAATGGCATTTTCAACTGCATTCACACTTTTGACAGGTAAAAATTAAAAATAGGGATGTTTTAATGGGAAGGGGTTTGAGTACAAGGGGGAGCAAAAGGTGGAGACCTGCGTTAGAGCAGTTCCTCAGCTGGAGGTGACGTGGGGACCCCTCACTGAGCAGCACAACCTCGTGTCCAAGGCTCCAGGCAGCTCTGTCTCCTCTTGAAGCCATTGCACAACGACCACATAAATACAGTAAATTAAACTGTGCTACTCTGCTCTAACTCAGTAAATATTTTGCATGAAGAGAAGGTAACATGAGCACGAGGAATTTCTTGGCAAGGGCCACTCTCCCAACTAATATTTAGCAGTCACCTCGCTGTCACTGCCCACGTCACTGCCCGGACCCTCACAGCTATGCACACATGGCTCTCCAAGGGCACTGTGTACTTCAGAGGAATCTTCTTTTGCAGCTCTTACGAGGTCCAGCTGTTCCCCCAGAACTCGTGGTGGTGGCTTTGATTCCCCCTTTCAGAAGCACCTGCAGATAAGGTGGGGCACTCGTGGGCAGTGCTGTGTGCAACTCAGGGCCCCAGGACACATCTGTAACCAGCCAAACATCAATCTTCCTTCTGGGTTCCTTCACCCAGGCCTTGCTAAGATATTGTTTAAAGTCTGACAGAAAAACCAGTACAAAACTGGTTCAAAGCCTACCAAAACTTCCCATCAAAGCAATCCAGACTTTGGATCCAAGGGGATGGCACCGGTTTGGCTACAGCCTGACCCATCAGAAATTAAATCGGAATTTCTCAAGGAGAATCCCTGGCCATTACACCTCATTCTTAACACCACCAAAAAAGCAGTGCAAGACTATGCTTTTAATTACTATATTCAGGAAATGAATTACTCCTTGAGCAATTAGGAACAGATCTGAAATCATCTGGTTACTGTCTGGGATACAACTGGAAGCAAGAAGCATTTCCTGGTAAGCTCCTGCAAAAGACCAAGTTTGGAGCGAGCTGGATGCACTCATTCATGCAGGAATGTCCCGAGTGCATCTGTAACACACTGCCCACATCCCGAGTAATAAAATGCAATTCAGTGACTAAAACCATCACAGCCATTAAGGATTTCTTGGAAGTGCCCACAGAGATGCATTTACTGGTGCCTGCTCCCAGTTCTCCAGTAGTTTGCTGTCAATATCTACCCTGTTCAAAGGGTTTGTGATAGAGAAGGGCATCAGCTGAACATTTCTGTCTCTCACTGGAGAAAATAAGAGACAAAAACTGACCCTTGTGAGCTGCAGGTGGAGTTGCTGAATGCAGGTTCCAAAGCAGAGTGGCTGGAGTTCAGCAGACCTTACAGTCCCCTGGGCTGCTGGGACAGCACCAGTCCAATGGTGTGGTACCACACAGTCCCTACAGTCCCCAAATGGGACTTCAGCAGTTTCCATGGAAAATAGGTAAGGATTTACTGTGGCATAACTGTAAAATCCCCACAATGTGGATGTGCAGCTGCACGAACTTCTCTGGTGTCAGCACAAGGGACTGTGCTGACTCGGAGGTCAGGGGACATCTGACCACCTCCTCTTCCCATAACTCTCCACCCCATGCCTCCATTTTCAAGCAGAGCCTACTCAGGAGCTTCTCATAGGACAATCCAGGTGGGAAGGGACCTCCTCTTCTCCACCTGCTGCTCTAAGCCAGCCAGCTGTGAGAGCAGGCCAGGCTGCTCAGGGCTTTAACCAGACTGGTCTTGAGATGTCCCCCCAGAGTGGAGGCTCGAGAGCCTCTCTGCTGAGTCTTGTTCCAGTGCCACAGAGAGAATTTGGCACAAGCACAGGGCTATCTCAATGTGCTGCTCCCTGGCCCTCCCAAAGCACCCCTGGACCTTTGCCAGTGGTGCAGACAGAATTCCAGGTGCCTGCCTCAGTGCCAGGAGTCCCCATCACCACACAGTCATTGCATCTCATTGCAGCGGGGACGGCGTCTGGGCTAGCAGGGCAATGCCCTTCTGCCTTCTCATGAAAGCCACACTTCCTGCTCCTGTTCCAGAGCACCTCCAACACCTCTCCCATCTCCCTGTACAACTGTAGTGATGCACATCAGCGCTGTGATAAGAGCTGACAGCAGCCCCCGAGTGCTGCAGCTGAGATTGCAAATGACCTTCAGAGAGCTCTGCATTCCTTCAGCTCTCTGAAGTACCCTGGGGACTGAAGTCTGATAAAACTGCTTCCAGTGATAACAGAAACACAGAACATGCAACCAAGATTTCAGCACTTTGTGTACTTGGTTGAAGAAACTGGCAGGTTGTTTCGTATGCCTACAAATCAAACCAGCAAGCTCGGCATCCAGTACCCTTCCACCACATCTCCTTTTAGTCAGTGCAGTGTAACACATTTCTTCTCTTTCATCATCATTCAGAACATGCTCCTAAACTGAATGCAACTGGGGCTGTTGCATCTGCTTCACTGATTTCTGCACTGAAACAAACTAACATGCAAAAATGGAAAGAATCTCTTTTCACTGGCCAAAATCTGTGGATGAAATCATCTCTTTTTACAAGACTGGGGGGCTCACTTCCCCTCCTGAGCACAGAAGTGCAAAAAGTGTATAAATGTGTGCTGGTTTCTTGGGCAGAGAACAGAAAGTAATTTAATTTCAGAGATGAATTAGAAACTTTGTAAATTAAATGGATGGTGCTCTACTTAGGGCCAAGCTCATTGCCATCCTTGCATGGTTTGCAGGATTTACTGGTGTTAATCACTGCTGATTGTGGGGTTTGAGCTGTACAGATGCTCCTGCCTCAGGGCCACCCTATAATGGCAAGACCTGATCCTAGTTTGTAGTGGATTGGGATACGAACGTGTTGTTACCTTGTGGATACAAAAATGCTGCTAGCGAGGATTTTCTTGCTATTTTCTGTGAGAGACTTTTCTCTCTCACAGAAGAGGTAGCAGAGTATGTAAACAACCAAGCCACCTGCAACCTTGAAAAGTCTTGTTTATGGTATAGTAGAAAAATATTTTGACAATGGATCTTTTAGGATTTTAGCCAATCACCCCCAAGGGGGGGCTGATCCTTTGTCCAATTAGACTGTGAAGAAAAGAGTCTCTAAAAGAGTTTGTAAAATAATTAAATCAATCAATCTTGCTGCACAATTCCTGCCTGCTGGAGCTTCTCTCCTCCTCCTCCCTATGGCTGCGGGACACGGTGATATACCCTAGGGCATTTTTTTTAATATTATCTCCTTATCTCCCTGTTAACAGTGCAGAGCCAATGGTTTGGGTTTGCAAAGGGTGGGAACTGCTGGAATGGAAGAAGGCAGATTCTCTTCCCTCTGCTCTGAGCTGAGAGAAAGCTCCCAGAACATTCCTGTCCAGGGCTCAGCATCCAACACCAGCAGAACAACTGCTGGACTGGGACCTGTATTTCTTCCAGACATTAACATCCACTGGATGATCATCTTGCCCTCACACTGGGAACCTGCAGACACCCCAGTAAAACAGGCTGGAATGACAATAGCAGCACACTGCCTGCTTCACTCACCGCAGCAAAACCTTTTGTTGGAGGGTTTTACAATTTGGGGATGCAATTCAGCTTGTCATGTGGCACACCTGGCTGGAGAACAGAATTGGGAGATGTGCCAAGGAGTCGACTAAACAGCACTGAGACCCTGGGCTGTTTTCAGACCTGGGAGCAGGACAGGATCTCTCTGCCCTATTTTGTGTCAATCCTTCATACTGTCAAGCTGGCTGCCAAATGCATGACTGCCAAATAAATTGACCTTGTCAATTTTAAACCATCAATTATCATCATTACATTATTGAAAACAGCACTGTGCCTGGAATTACACCAGTAGGAAGATGCTCTCTCGTGATACAATTTTGTTCCCATATGGAAATCAACAGATTAGTCCACAGCACCTTTACACTGATTTAAAGTCTGCGTTGTGCAGCTCATGCTGTTGTACTCATAATATTCTCATAGCTGGGAAAGGCTGGGAGGCAGCTAAACACTAAATAAAGTGAGTTTCTTTATTTTATATCAAATATAATGCTGCTTCCAAATTCAAATAACATCCTTACAGCAGCTGAGTCCAAAGCTGCACTGAGATCAATGCACGTTGAGCATAGGACCCAGAAAAGGTCGTGTTTTTGTGTAATGTTCATCACCCCAAGGGTCAGAGAGCACCTTTGTTTTCAGACACAGTGGGAGGGTCTGCACTGAGGCACGGCCAGCTTTGGGACAGAGCAGTAACCCCCAGGGGCAGGGCCAGTCCCTTTGCCCTACACCTGCCTGAGGGAAGGGTGGCTTCCCTGGGTACCCTTCGGGTCTCTAATACTCATCTTTTATCCTTCCACAGTTCTGGCAATCACCAACAGCTTATAATAAACATGAAACGGCTGGATCCCCCCTGCCAGATGCACTCAGGAAAAGGAAAGGAGAACACGCAGTAATTACTCCAAATTCTACTTTTGCAACGCAGCAGGGAGAGGTACAAGCTCCAAAGCCTGGCCAATAAGCAGAGGGGACCCGAGCATTGTTGCCAGGCCTGCAGCTCTGCACGCAGTCAGAGGTTGAGATGGGTCCTGTCAGTGCCGAGCACTGAGCGATACCGTCCGCAGCGCTCCAGGAGAAGCTTAAAAAGCAGATTCCTACAGAAAATAATCAATCATCTGCGGGGATGGCCGGCAGCCAGAGTGACGTTATCGAACCCCATCTCCAGCGCAGCTGAGGCGGGCATTCCCCGGAGGGTGTTTGTGTTTGGGAAGAGACGCTGCTCCTCCATACCCCGATCCCAGCTGGGCCCCAGCCAGGGCTGGCACCCGGCCCGGGAGAGCAGATCCCTATGGGATCAGAGCTGGAGCTCTGCCACTGCTCCGGAGGGGAGGGGGAACGGCCCTGAGCTGGAGTCACTCCTTCGGAAGGGTTCAGCGGGGCCGTGAGGCACAAACTGAGCTGTGCAGGGATGGGGAGCCTCGTGCTTTAGTGCCACTCCACTTCTGCTGAGTCCCTGCAGGCACACGAGCAGGAGGGACCTGCAGCCCTCCTGCCACGGCTGGGCCTCCAGCACGTCCCCCAGGGAGGCCGGAGGAGGATGCTCTGTGGTTTTATGTAAAGAAAAGGTCTGTGTGGATCCCTTACACTGTAACTATTTACTTCCATGTGCCCCAAAATTAAAATTTGGCCTTGACTTTTATTAAATGTGCCATAGGAAATAAAACCTTTCATGTCAGTGATTTGGAGAGAACAAGTGGTCACAGTTGCTTGGCTAGCAGCAAACCCCTGTTATTTTCCAAGCCCCGTCATTCCCAGAAGCCCATCATTCCGTATTACAACGTTATTTGGTTTAACTGCTTCTTTACTTCCTTTTACTCCCTGCCTGCATCCTGTCCTGCTGGGTTTCCAGAGAGGCAGCTCCCACCAATAGATTTGTTTCCTGCCTCAGTATTTGTATCTAGAGAAACTTCTGCATCCAGGAAAACCCTCCCCCCTCAGAAATGTTAATCCCAGAGATCCTCCAGCATCTTTTGGTGATTTTCCCACTTCTTCCATGGCCTAAGCTGCCTTCCCTGAACAGTTATAAACTTTCATTGCCAGAACACCACTTAAACAAAAACCCCGAGTCATCTGCAGGGCCCTGTGTTTTCCAGATTTCCCAGGGACCCACTTGGTTATGTGAAGGTCAAACGTGTTCCCCAAGGTTTTATTCCACGGATTTCTTCACGTGCTGCAGTCAGGCTTCACTGCACAGACATTTGTGCCTGGATTGATCTCAGTGCAGAAACCTCTGGAGCTGACACCTGGCTGAGTTGCTTTGCCTCAGGGAAGCTGCCAGGCTGAAAGTTACTGCAGGGACTGGACATCAGCTCTGAAATCTCCTTCCAAGGTCAAAAGATTCCTAACACTAGTGGCAGGACAGCCTGGAGAAGTATTTCTAATTTGGTAAACAGCTACAACAAGAAAACCCACTTTGGTTTCACTGAAAGTTGTCTTGGTTATTAAACCCCCAAAATGCCTCAGAGCAACCTTTGATGCTCAGACACCTTCCACTAAAGATTTTCCCACAGTAGAAAAAGCAATTTTCTTTTCACGTGTGCAAATTGACAACCTGACTTTTAGAAGGACCAGGTACTCAAATTCCCATTGCTGGGGCCATGCAAATTCGTCAACAATGAAATCTGGGAGTCCCAGCTATAGCAGCACCTCGGAAAAAAGTCCTCAGGAACATGAAAAGAAAAGGAAATAGAAGGACTATGATCCTCTCCACTGACCAGGCTGCCCTGGCAAGGCTCCAGCGTGGGGAGGGCTGAAGACAGACTGGGAACCACCGGAGTCCTCCTGCTTTGGGGCAGCCACAGCCTCCCAGTCAGCTCCTGAGTGCGAGCTGCTGGGAAGGGCAGGGCTTGCATCCACTTTCCTCAGTGTTTTCTTGCTTCTCTGCCAAGCACTGGAAGCAGAAGCATCAGCAAAATCATCACTATATGGAACCAGAGAATCCCAGAATCGCTGAAGCTGGAAAAGCCCTCCAGGATCAAGTCCCAGCTGTGCCCAATGCCCACCTTGTCCCCAGCCCAGAGCACTCAGTGCCACCTCCAGCCCTTCCTGGGACACCTCCAGGGATGGGGACCCCAAACCTCCCTGGGCAGCCCCTGCCAGTGCTTGACATCCATGACCATGTTCAGGGAAGCCCACAGGCATCCATCACATGCACTGCTGCTACTGGAGCAGGATGAAAAAATCACAATTTTAAATGAAAAATCTCCTGGTAAAGTCCCTTGAACACGAGTGTCTCAGCTGCAAATCAGTTCTGTGTGTCACAGCTGCTCATCCTCTGAGCCTTTCTGCCTCAGAGACCCTTGGGCTTCACTGCTCTTCTCACTTCCCACCAGTGGTTTTAAGGGATCTTCCAAACCCCTTTCCCAAGGGCTTTTAAGAATCTGTATCCATCTTTTCCCAAAAATACCACCCACTTAACACAAGATGGCACCGCTGACCACCTCAGGGCTGAATGCGAGGCCAGGTAGCCGGGACAGGTTCAGATCTGTTTATTCAACTCATTTCATGGCTCCTGAAAAGCCTCTCCTGGTGCTTCTCCTCCCCACTCCTCGCTGTGCTTTGTCTGTCCTCTTGCTTCATCTTCCAACAGCCCCTTGGTCCAAACAAGCTAAAATCTTCCCCAAGAATTTGTAATTCCCTAATAAGGCTGGCAATACCCTGATTAATGAATGTGAGGAAAAGGAGTCATGATAGCTCAAAGACTTGCTCAGTGTAGTCCTGCATCTCTCTCACTGTGCAGTACAAACAGCTCACAAGCTGTGCCTCAGGGAGAGGTGGACAGTGCCCCACAAAACCTCCTGTGCACTGAGATTCAGAGCTCTGGGCAGTCTGGGAGTGAGCTGCCAGCCTGGGCTGGACACTCAGCACCACCACCCCGATGGGACCAGCCCCTCCTATCCATCACACAGAACTCCTCTGACAGGACCAGGTTTCAGTCACCACCAGTCTGGACCCCATTACTAAAGGGGAGAACAAAAATAGGTTGACTTGATATTAGCATTTCTCTCGAGTCCCTGGGAAGCAAAAAGACTGGGGGAAGGGTGAATTCCTTCCCTATACAACTGAGAATTACATCCTTTCTCTGGAATGTTTAAGCTAATTTGGAGAATTTAACAGATATTAATGTTCTTGCTGCAGAGTCATACACACCAGTCCACAGCCTGAGATGAATTACTTGTGAATCTTGTTCTATTTCCATAGTTCTCTCTTGAAACAAGGCATGTTTTATAGCACTTTATACTTTTTTTTAAAGTTGATTACCCAAATCATTGCCCTTCTGTGAAGTCCATGGCATTCCTTAAGCTGTTTTATACCTAGACAGGACTGAAATATCCAGACCCCACTCAAAGATACATTCTCCTGGTTTCTCATTTGAGGATACACAGGCAGAACCTGCCCTGTGTGTATTCCCTGGGCTCACATTTTCCAGTACCTCCCCTCCCCTTAAAGCTTCAAAGTGCTTCTGCAAAGAATCCAAACGCACAGGCCAAACTTCTGTGGTTCTCACAAAATATCCCCCAATCACAACTGAACAACAACTGCCTCCACTGGGCTTGAATCTCACCCTCAGCTACAGAACAACTCCTTGGGCTGCAGCTGAGGAGCTCAGGCATTGCCCAGCTTTGCCACCTCAGTGCTGCTGGAACAAACGTTCAGCAAATCCAGGGCTGTGCCTTTCCAAAGAGGGGATCAAGTCCAGAGTTACAGAATCATCCCAGAATCCCGGAATGGTTTGGGCTGGAAGGACCTTAAAGCCCATCCAGCCATGGGCAGGGACACCTTTCCCAGTCCCAGGCTGCTCCAAGCCCCAGCATCCAACCTGGTCTTGGACAATCCCAGGGGTGGAGCAGCCTCTTTTGCACTCACTAACATATGAACACATCAAAATTATAACTCTGATAAAAACCCAGTGGTTTATAAAACTCACAACTTATCCAGTACCAAGTGATTCATTACATTTTCTATTACATGCACAGAGCTTTGCTGTTTGGGCAGGGTCCCAGCAGGGAAACCTGCAGGCCTCGTGTCCAGTATTCCTCACATCCTGGTACTAAGGAACATCAAGCATCCAGTGCTGTGGGAGAACATGCTCACAGTGTAAATGTTCAAGGTTAAAACACCAGCAAAGCATCTCTAAAGAAGTGCATTTGGCCTCAAAATCGAATTTAATCTCTTTTTTAATGAGCGTTTTTGGGATGTTTTCACCAGGGCAGGAATCCAAATCGAGTCAAAAGATTTTTCCTGTTAAAAGGAATTCAGGTGTAACTCCAAATTGCAAATTTATCCGGAATTCTTGCTCTTTGATTCCGTTTGGTTCAGGTTCTGTGCTCGCAGCAGTGTATCCCCTGGTTCCCAGGCAGCAGCAGGAGTGACCTGTTCCCTGGCAGGGGGAGCTGTTATGTTTCCATCACAATGCACAAGCTCCACTCCGAGAGGGCGAGCAGGCACCGGGCCAAGGGCAGAATACCTCTGCTTTGCAGTCATCCCTGAGCCAAGGTATTAGCTTCACTTTTCAAAGCATGAGTGGTCAGAAAGCCCTGCTTGGAAATTGAAACCATCCTCCATGCACCTCGGCTCTGTGCGATGGAGCTGAAAAGCCTGTGGATTACATGACTCATGCAGCGAGGGGACTGCAGCTGCCCTATCAATAATGCTCTCAGCTTATACTTCTCATTTGCACCTCGCTGCTTTTCCTGCCCTGATCACAAAGCGAGGACCAAGTGGGTCCCTGCAAGAATCCCTGATCCATGTGGTGAGGAGTTCACTGGACAATCCATCCCCACCTCCATCGCCCTGGGACAGCTGCTCCTGATCCATCCTCCCTCCCAAGGGTCCTGAGCAGCCCCCTGGAATCTGTGGGGCAGCACTTGGGGTGTGGGACAGCCCCAGCCCTCTGTGCTCACAGCAGCCCGTGCCATGCTGGGATTTGCCTGACACTTCCCCAGCTATCCAGGGCTTGCTTTCATCTCAGGAGCAGCCTGAAGTATTTTTCAAGCTGTAGCATTTCTGCTTTATGGCTGTCCAAATGCTGCAACGTTCTGCTGGTATTACTATAAAAAAACGGGGAAAAGCTTAAGCTGAATTAATTCCGTGCAGATTGTGGTTCTCCATGGGTTAACTTGGTTCTTAGTGCTGACTCAATCAAGTTTGGCCCCTTCTGCCTGCAGACTCTGGGTAACAGCCCCACTGTCAGGTACTGGGGCTGATTTTTAGGGTAATTTATGAGGAGGGATAAAACAGGGGCAGCGCATCTCACTCTGCTTTTTGAACACTGGGAGGGTCCCTCGTGCTTGGGACAGGCTCCACTCAAACCCCCCCTGCTGCCCACAGTTAACTGGGACCCCACAGTGACTGCTGCTGGCTGGGTAAGGGAATTTTGGTGCAACCCACAGGATTTCATATCCACAGGCTCTAATGCCACAGCCTCCCTCCCTCGGCAAGCCAGCCTAGACACTGAACCTGGCTGGGAATTAACTAAAACTGCAGTCTGGGGGTGGGGGCTGCCAGGAGGGAGCTGGGATCCCTCCCCAGGTGCTGTAGGCTCTGGCAGCATCCCCTCCATTCATTCTCTTAGCACAGCCACTTGCACATCTCCGAGACCATGAACCTGATAATCCGATCCACAACCGAGCATTTCCTTTTATTCCTGCAGAGTGCCTTGTGCAGCCCTCACACGCTGCATGTGGCATTTCCCTTTGCCCTAAAAACCAGAATAAAATCCTGTGGACCTTGACCAAGTCAGCACATCCCATCCCAGCAGATCTTCTGAAGGAAAGCAAGCTAGAACAGGCCAGAAATTGCACAGAATAAGACATGGCTACTTTTAGACATTCCCAGAGCTGGGTAGACAATATTGTTTCAGCCTGCTCCTGCTCCTGCACAATCACTGCCAAAAAACTTTGGTGTCGGTTCTGACCCTTTGTGCCCCTGACTTGCACCCACACCCAGCCAGGGATCAGCTGGCAGCAAAGGAGAAGCCCAGGATGGAGTTTACAGACCAGGAGTTCAGCTTGGTCAGTGCCTGTTCCCTGCCCAGGACCTGGGCTCAGCCTCTGAGGTTCCCAGCACTGGCTCGAGGGGTTCCCGCTGTTCAGCACAACTGAATCCACCCAAACCCCTGTTCCTGCAGCCAGGCCAGTCTTTCACATGCTCCAAAGCCCCACACAAGGTGGAGCACCACCAGGATGTTCCACCAGGCTCTGTTTAATGCCCTGGCATCTTCAGGGTAGTGCAAATCTATGAACTTCCAGGACCTGAAGGGGCTGACAAGAAACATGGAGAGAGACAGTTTACAAAGGATGGAAGGACAGGACAAGGGGGAATGGCTTCAAACTACCAGAGGGCAGGGTTAGAAGGGATGGTGGGCAGGCCCTGGCACAGGGTGCCCAGAGCAGCTGGGGCTGCCCCTGGATCCCTGGCAGTGTCCAAGACCAGGCTGGACACTGGGGCTTGGAGCAGCCTGGGACAGTGGGAGGTGTCCCTGCCCATGCAGGGGGTGGAATGAGATGATTTTTAAGGTCCTTCTGTGATTAGCTGTGACCCCATGTTCCCTGCCTCACCTGAGCTGACACAGGCAGGTACATCCCTCATCACCTTGTCTAAGCAGGAGCACGAGATTTGCTGTGGGCTGCAGGACCAGGCACCTAAACTGGCTCCATTTACATTCCGTGGTGCTGTTGATGTCTATCCTGACTCACAGTGAGATTTCCTCTCAAGCAGATGGAAGGTTTATTCCCTGCCGTGGGGAAGCGACAGCAAGGTTTGGGTTCCCTCCTCCCAAACCAAAGGCAGGACAGACACTCGACAGCAGCCATACAACAAACTTGGGATGCTCACAGCAGGTGGCAGCTGCTTCCAGGGACATGGAAGGGGCCCCACATGCTGCTGCTAATGAAATAATCTGAGGTCAAACCAATATTTGTGTAGAACCACTGTGTTTATCTCCATACGTCAAGATAGCACACACAAATATTTATCTTCCCTGAAACCATTTTAAACAGAGTATTCCTACCGACTGGAGCGCTGCCGAAATATTCAACAGTCACTTCCTGAAGTTCCCTACAACTCCCGGGACAGCTGGCCTCTGTTTGCGGCTGGATAAAGCCGGGAGCCGCCCCCGGCCCCTCCCGCAGCCCCGTCTGTCTCCACAAGGGCTTTCAGCACATCTCGAGTTGTTATTACCAGGGGTGCCAAGTCCACAGACCGGCTCGGAATTTCAGTCCCTCGCTGCAGCTTCCAAAGGTTCCCGCTGGAATGTCCCTCGAATTCCCGGGCTTTGATGATGTTTCAATGGCACAATGAGAGGCAGGTCCTCACCACAACAGAAGGCAGCGCGCTGCGCTGGAATACACGGAATTCTCTGCCCACAGAACATGTGTCATTTGGATGGGTTTCCCCACAGATTCCGATCCTTCTGGAGCGGGTTGTGTTGCGGATCAGGACTGGGAATTGCTCTCATGCGTGGGATCACGGCGTGAACAGAGCTGCACATCACAGACTAACAGTTACAGCATCCCAGACTGGTACAGAGTGAGGGTGAACTTCACAAGAGAAAGCAGCAAACCCCTGAGTAGGTACTACAGCTGCTCACCACCACGACTCATCCACACTACAGAACACATCACATTTTCCAAAACCACTTAACTTCTCAAGTGGGTGTTAGGTACTTGTAAGGAAGCTCCCAGGAACACCCCTCGGCACTGACAGCTCCCTGTGTTAACCCTTCAGTCTCAAAAACATTCAGTAACATTCATCACTGAGGATTCTCCACATCATCCGAGGGGTTTTGCTGTGCTGGCACTGACTGTTCTGTTTCACTGTGTGCAAACATCAATGCACAGCTATATGTGCAGGTACAAACGTTGTGAACATCAACACACTGGGGACCTGGCAGGGGTAACCTGGCAATTCAAATCAAAAGCTGAAATGAGTTTGCAGCATTTCTAAATTAACCTGTTGCCATCTCCAAAGCAAGGTGGGTGTAACATTAAAACACGAATTTGCCTCCACAGCACCCCTCTCTTCCCCCCACATTCAGGATGTTGAAGGCTGTTGAAGGATGGGACAGTGAGAAATTGACTGCAGTGACCTCTGGAGTATTTCTACTGTCAGAGACCAGCAGCCAAACGTCCTTAAGAGAAAAAGATACAGACACTCCCTGCTTGTGTGCACAGACATCAGCAAGTACCAGGCTTCTGCATCTCCCCAGGTGGGAGGGGATCATCCTCAGAGCAGGTCAGTGGAAAACAGACATCTCCACAGAATATCACCCAAATAACTTCAGAGATGCTGGGGACAGCTAAAGCAGTTGGTACCCAGCAGTCAGTAGATTATAAAAGAGCTTTTAATGTGACATTGGGCTTTACTCAGTCCAGTGTCACAGTGAGTGTCCTTGTAGATGGTTCTGTTTGTCCTCCTCACTGAGCTAAGTATGTCCATGATTTATCTTGGTTTTCTTTTTGAATTCCAAAATCCCTTTAAAAGCCATTTTCATACCAGGATCCTTGCTTGTGAGAGACCAGCAAGGTGTGTGGGGAATTCACTTTACAACACACGTGGTAGATGAGGCCTTTGTTTTCAAGACCCTCTGAGAAAAATCAGATTTTTTCAGCTAAACCATTGATTTGTTGTTGCTCCACCCTAGGACACCATCCCTCCATAAAAAGGGTCGGTAGATGCCCCAAACTGGCTGAGCAGAGTCCCTGGGTGTGAGCACTCCATGGCCAGCAGTTCCTGCTGGAGAATCCACAGGAGGTGCAGGAAGGCAGGAACAGCCCTGGACACAGCATCTCCTGCCCCTGGAAGCTGAGAGAGCTCCACAAGCACCAAGTCCTTGTTTTCCTGATCCCAGAGGAGCAGCCAGAGGGTCCATCCCAAGCCTGGGGATGTTTCGGGCCGAAAACATCTCGTTACACCCAAGGATGGTTCAGCACCAAGGCAGGAGCAGTGGGGGACCCTGAGCCACAGAGACACAGAGCTGCACCCAGAACCATCAGTGGCACTGGGTACCAGTGTCACATTACATAAATCTCTGTGTGCTTTTGAGTGCCCAACCTGCTGTGCACGGGCTGGTGTATTAAACACCAGCTTGCACATTCCACAAAGAGGTTTGGGGTTTTTTTCCTGCTTTCTGGGCTGTCAGAAAGGATTTGGATGAGGTCAGTCTCTGAACACAGAACATTAAGTCTCAACTGAAGGAAGGACACAAAAGCTCCATCTCTGCTGTACAGCATTGCATATAGTGCATATCAGTTTGAGCTGTTTTATTACCACCAATTACCAGCTCCAGGCAGGGTGACCTGCTGAACGAGCTGTCTGACACAGTCATTAGTCACAGCTCAGCAGACACCAGGATAGAGGGGGATTTGGATCCTGTAAAGCAACAGGCACTTATCAAACAGTTGAAAAACCATAGACTAAGCACAAGCAGCACCGTGGCTGCCACGGGGGGAAGAAACCTCCTGAAATCTGGAATGTGTTTCTACTTACTGTCCATCCTAGTAAAATAAAATGATCTCTCATTTGAGCATATGGTTCTGCTTAGACAAGAAACTGTATATATTGGTCTAAATCCAGAATAGCCCTTCTGACATATTACTCAGTATTAGAAAATCACTACAACCTGCGTGCTCTGTAGCAGTTCCTAATGCTAAGTGCAACAAACCTTCAAGGAGCTTCCTCCTCCCTCTCTCCTCCCCAGCTTTCTGTCCTGGACCTATTTCATTCTTCTTTTCTCAGCCTGATACCTTTCCTATATCCTTGTCCTTTCTTTTCTCCATCCTGACATGCATCTCTTCAAGAAGGGATTGTGACTTCTCCACATGAAAAGACTTCCAGCAGCATCCCAGAGTTCCCAGTTTGTGTGGCAAACTATTGATTGCATAGAGACTGAGCTTTCAGATGGCAAATACCTCATGGATAATCTGCAGATGTATTTTTAAGGCCTTTAGGCATTTTAACAAATTGCTTAGCTTTTATTTGAGCACAGTCAGAGGGACAGAGGAAGCTTTGGGGATGCTCAGGTGACAATGGAGATGGAGTCTCCAATTTCCAAAGCAGATTTCTCTGAGAATGAAGGAGGCTTTGCAGATGCTGGACACTGAATGGGACCTCTCTGAAGAGAAGCTGGTTGACCTTTCTCTGCCTGTATTTCCCAGCTGAGGGTGTATTTTAGGCATGATCCAATATTTCATGGGGAGCATACTGATTTTCAGAAAATGGCATTGCAAAAGAAATATTGAACTGAAACATTTCAGCGAGATCAAAACATTTGAATGGGGAAAGCTCACGATGTAAGAATGGATATGGATGGGAAAGGAGCCTTTGCCAGAAAACCGCTCAGCCAACTGGGCCTGGGCTGGATCCAGCTCTGTCAGAGATGGATTCATTTCTGCTGGGCTCTTCTGCAGCTCCCAGAGCCCAGCAGCCTCCAGAGGAGGGGGCAGCTCCAGGGCACCTGAGCTGGGATGAAATGAGCTCAGTGCCCTGGGTCCCTGAGCTGTGTCTGCAGCAAAACCTTCCTGGGATGAGCTGGGAGGGCCCTGCAAACACTGGCACCAAACACAGCCCCGAGCTGCCCCACGGCCAGCACAGAGCAAAAATCTGACCCCAGCAGGGGCAGAAAATACCAGTGGCAAGGGGCTTCACCAGTATGGCCCCTGACTCCACTGCTTCTAAGAGCTGAGACTGAAAAGGAGAGTTTTTCCATGAAAAATCAGCTTCTTAGCTGAGTAACTGAACATTTACACACACTGAGCAACAGGCAAATACAACTGCATAAAGAAAAGTGCAAAAATAATTCTCCAGGGCTTTTTAAAAACAGAGTTCTTTTAGCAAAGGATTGGACTGCCAAAATCCCTCCCAGTTCTCATAAGGAAATGATTCCTTTGGGACCATGTTCATCTCTGTGGACTAAGAAGTTAGTTGCTGAATTTCATCCCAGCTCTTAGTTCCTGTTTAATTTGCCCCCCACCAATTCAAGCCATGGTGTCTGAGGAAATGGGCAAAATCACCCAGAAGGGTAAAAGCTCCAACCATTTCAAGGCACAGAAGAGAGGGAAGGTGATCTCTTGGGATATCATGCACGAGGTCAGAGTCCTTTGTGCACTCCAGCACCCCCAGTCTGTGCCAACAGAACGGATTCTTCCTGCATAGGAAAGATTCCCATAGACCTCAGCCAAGACAAGGATTTGTGCCAGGGATGAAGGAGCCCCAATGATTTGTGTAATCCTGCTAGAACAAGCATCAGCTACTGGCAAGGCTTACACAGGGCTGAGCCTAGAGTGAATGGCTTCATAACTAGTCAAATAGGGAAAAAAGGGTGTTTTGTAGAGCAGACACCTTCATCGAAGGAGGGCTGAGACCCAAGCCTCCCAGGGAGCACTGCTCACAGGATACAGGCTGGGATCAGGCAGGGGCAGCTCACCCCAGACAGGGAGCACAGGCTGGGGGCAGCTGCTGGAGCAGCTCTGCAGGGAGGAACCTGGGGGTAGAAAAACACCTATCACATCACACCACCTTCACATCCAACGGGATGAGAGGAGATTTCCATGAGTGACTTCCAGTGTTTTCTGTGGGCTTTGTTGAAATAATTGCTCTGGTTTGTTTTGGTGAGATGAAGTTAATTTAGGCAAACTGTACAATAAATTAACAACCATTACCAGATGAGGACTTTTTCACCAAGCAAGGCTGAGTTAAGCCCTTCTTTCCCAGTGGAAGGGCAGAGGCACCACGTGGTTTGCTGGCCAGAGCTCTTTCCTCTCAGAGCAGCACGGGCTGCTCTGTGCCAGGGGCCAAAGCCTCGCAGGGCTCTGAACCCCCGCACAGCCCACGGTGCTTCATCCACTCACAGCCCTGGTGCAGAAACCAAACACACCCCCAGGCCCCTGGCACTCCAAACCTGTCCCTGACACCTGCTTGGATTGCTCGGGGTTGTGCCCTGGCCGTGGGCCAGGCGTGAGCTCAGCCCCTGCAGCTGGACCCCCCGACACATCACAAATCCTGGCAGGGCGCGGGGCACGCGCTGGCCTCGCCAGATGCTCTCGTTCCTGCTCCTCCATCTATCATCCAGGGGGAAAAGGCACAGAATGAGCCAGCTGAGGAGAAAAGAGAATGGCACAGCTTGGGACAAAGTGTAAAGGTGTCAGCAGGGGCACATGGCAGAGGGTGAGCTTACAGAGCAAGGTGGCAACCCGAGAGCAGCTGGGCAGGGAAAAGCACCCAGGACACCTCCTGGCCAGGGAGGGACCTGGGGCGGCAAAGCCGGGAAGGAGGAGGCCAAAGGAAAGGAGCAGGGATGAAGGTGGAGGGAAAAGAGCAGAGCTGCCCCTCAGCCCAGCCCTGGCTCCCACAGTGCAGATCCCAAGCCTGGACATCATCCTCCTGCTGCCTCCTGCCACAGGAGGGAGGTTCAGAGCAGAGGCACTGCTTCCTCTGACAGGCAGAGTGTCGTCCTTTGGGAATGTCCTGGGGATATCCCTGTTTTGTAGGGTAGCAGCAAATCCAACCTTCCTGTGCCAACAGACAGAGCTTGAACAGGGACACCGAGAGGTCAACAAGGGGTGGGGAAACCCGTGGAGGTGTTTCCTCATTTTGTGATGAAAGCCAACTGAAGCTGAGCATCCACAGCAGACTCGTGGTGGATGGGAAAGCTCCTGCACCAGCCAGCATGAAAACTGTCCCCACTGTCCCAGCAGGCATGGCAGACACCCTTGAGGAGCAGGTAATGGCTGAAACAAATACAGGTAAAATCAAGATTAATTTTTACATATTGCCCTGGTTTTACAAAGCTGTTGTGCTAACAGGGCTTTAATAGAATAAAATATATTCTAAAAGACCCAAAATAATTTATTTTAAGGCAAAGTCTGTTGTGTGCTCACCTCGACAGCAAAGCACTGGACATGAGGGATTTGGGAAGTCATTTAATCTTATCTTACACATTAGTGGAAACATAGCAGAGGAAATTGCACAAAGAGGGAAGGTTCTCTAGTTGGAAAAAATACCACAGCACCCCCCCCCCCCAAAAAAAAACCCCCACACCTAAACAAAAGAAAAACAACCCCAAAAATCCCAAACCTTATCCCATGCCCTCAGAGCCACCCCTTCCCTGGCACATCTGTGCTCAGACCACAGACAGTCCCCTCTGTTCAAGCTGTACAATAAATAAATAAATCAGCAGGAATTCTGTGCTACTGATTTGTGTGAACAGCAAAAGGAGAGCAGAGAAAAGGGGACTTGCCTGGCAGCAGGTAAACAACAATCCTGGGAAAAAGCCTGGTCTGTAACATCTCCACCCGTGTCTGGCTCTGAATGAGTCCCAAATACCACCACACCCCAACACAAACCTCAGCACACCTGCCCTGTACAGAGCCTCTAAGGTGTCTTTGCTCCTGCAACCCAAATTTATTTTGTCTTTCCCCTTCACAGGCAAACCCCACCATAAAGATGAAGACAATGTGCAATACTGTGGGTGGGGAGCCAAATTAGCACAAATCCTTTCAATATGAGACAAAAAACATATGTGAGACCATACTGCCTGGATCGGAGGCACAGGGGATTCATTTATGTGCCAGAACATTAGAAAGTGGCTTTTTACCATGTTTCAGAATTTCTTGTTACATAGCAAGGAATGGGAGCTGTGTGGGAAGCTCTGGGGTGCCACCCCACCTGCAGGCACCTCACTCCTCATCCCTTGGCTTTGCACAGAGGAGGAGGAAGACAACACAGAACAATGGGTTATCCCTTCTTATTTGGTTTAAAAGCAGAAAGAACCTGAATTACTGAAAATCACTGGGCCTGATCTCACAAATCAGGGTCTGGTGTAGCCCCCTCACCTCCAGCAACCAGAATGAACGAACAGCAGGGGAGTGGTTGATTCAAAGACCTGGAAGGAAAATACTGGTGGATTAAGAACATCAGGAAACTGGAAAGCCTTTGCCAGTCAAAGTCCCATCAGCCACCAGAATACAACCAAATCTATGTTCAATGTGTTAATTTTGAATGTTAATCAGGGTGCCTGGCATTGGGGGGAAAATAAATCACTTGCTGCACTTGTTTGAAGTAAAAAGAAAAAGAAAAACAGGAGAAAAAATACTTGGAAAGGGAATTACATTACGTTACATTACATGCAGAAATTGGAGATCATTTAGAGCTGGGAAAATAGCAAGTGTTAAATAGGGGGAGTAAAAAAAATTCCCTTCTGCAATCCTCAAACCAGGCCCCTGCACTTTGCCACGTTAGAGCATCACCAGTGCTCTGTGCAGGCATCTCAGCAAATGCCATGGAGGAGAAAAGGAGAAGGAAATACATGTCATAAATACTATGTTAATTCATTTGGTTTTTATTAAAACGTTACACATGTGTGTATATATACTATCCTCAAAGAATAAATTACAGTGGGAGTTGTTTGTGCAGTAAAGCAGTTTGTAGAAAAGAGCAGCAAATCCTGTCACAGAGGTTCAGCTCTCCAGAGCAACACGTGCAAGCAGAGGTGGAAAGAACAATGCAACCCCGGGGTCCTCGTTCTGAGGCTGCATCTCCAGCCAGTCTCTATACTGGAGGCATTTGCTTATCTTAATATGGTGTTTTCTAATAAAGTACAGCATTTTTCCAAGGTTCCTTCTCCCCACCCCAGCTCACAGAGTTTCTCCACCGTTCATAAAAAGCCTGGAAAATCTGCACCAACAAATTGCACAGGGCTGAAAATGAACAAGCCTGTGTATTCTCAATATTAAATTCATTCATTTGCTGACTCTTGAGGAGACACTGGAGTTCTCTTTCTTATTGCAGTCAAATACCTGGAATACTTTGAAGATACAGGGACCGAGAACTAAAAGCTGGGATAAGGCTTTGCCATAAAACCTGCTAGGCGTCCCTAGGGAGAGCAGGGAAGACTTTGTGTGTTCCAAGCTCTTGGATGTCCCGGCCAGCCACGAGCAGACGCAGCTCCATGCCCAAGAATGCGTTCCTCAGCCACAGCAAGCCCAGCCAGGACACATCAGGCCTTATTTAAATCATCTCCCTCCAAATTATTTCTAACCAAAGGATTAGGGGGGGAAAAAAAAAGATCAATGGATCCACACACAAAAACAATGTTTAAATCAACCCCGGTCCAAACAAAGGAACCGACTGACACACGGAGGGAGACCCGGCCAAACCCACGGTTTAAAAGCTGAACTTTACAGAGGGTTCACACACAGCTGGGTCATCCCTCCCCCCGCTGCTGTCCTGAGCCCCCAGCCCTCTGCCCAGCAGTCTGCACAAGGAGCGTGCACGGCCCAGCACTGATTCCCCCAGGAGAACAGGCAGGGTGTGCTGCACTGGGCTCTGCTCGCAAACTCCACCTGCCCGGGGCTCCTTGGCAGGCAATTATCAGAACCCACAGCGCAGTTATTGCACAGGAAAATGCACAGGATTCCCCTGTATCTTCCTGGGACTGGAGCATTGACATCAACAGGCTCAGGCTTCATTCCTACAGAAACCAGGGTGGGACTGCTCCTGCCCTTTACACCCAGGGATCCACGGAACACGTCAGATCCTGCTCTGCTGAACTGGTGTAAGTCAGGGTCACCGATGGAGAATTTATTCCAGATTTGTCACCGTGTTCCTAAAGGTGCTAAAGCAGCCAGGATCTGTTTTCATCCTCTCTGAGCTGGCTGTAATGAGATGTGCCTGGGCATTGCTGCTGCTGGGATTTAAAGCAGGTTTGAGTTATCAGAACCATTCTCCTGCTCCCTTCTAGACCAGAAGCCATCGTGACAGTATTTAATGGTGCTTTTAGAGGCCTGCAAGCCCAAGAATATGATTCTGAGTGAAATGAAGATTGTCAGCTCTCACTACTGTCTAACTGCAAGGAGCAGGACCAAGCGCCAAATGCACCTTAACTCCCCACAGCCTTCAGCCTCTGAGCAGGCGGCTGATGGCCACCACTCCCTGCTTTAAACCTGATTCTAAAGGGTATTTTCTCTGTCATTTATCAACATCTTTTTTTTTTTCCATGCCAGGATACCAACCAGGCACTTCTCTGAGCAGTTACTGTGCAGAGCACGAGCTCCAGCTAAAGGACGAAGTTTGTGGATGAAGCTGAATAAATACTGGCACCCCCGTTCTATCCTTTGTGTCTCACAAATGGAGGGATTTTTAAAGAACTCCCCTGTTTTCAGAGTACAAAAATTCTATCCCTGAAACTCTGCACTGCTGAGCATCTCCATTGTTTACTCATACAATATTTACTGTAACTGAGTCACATCAAAAAGGATTCCTGATTCTAGAATAATTATGAAATACACAGCAGAAGCAGCAAAGGCTGACAAAGTACCATGTAATGGTAGGAAAAATGCAATGACTGAATATGATTATATTCTAGCTATTTTCTATCTACGTTTCTTGAGAAAGCTGCTATTAAAGACATATTTTCTTTCAGTTGTTTTAGCATCTTCCTCCTTCTGGAACCTCACTCAAGATGTCTGTTTGATTTTCCTCATTTTGGTAATGCTGCAAAAACTTGGCCAAAGCACCTTTTAATGTCAGCCAGGTCTGTGTTTGGCAGCTCTGTGAAGCTGCAGCATTTAGAGGATGTCTGGTATCCCATGGCAACTGCTCGGAGTTATTAACTGCTCTGCAAAGTTGGTGATTCTGTGTCTAATCAAGAAGAAAGAAACTGTGAGTTGGGAGGTGAAGATGGTTCATTTTATGACCTCTGTCCTTCAAGTGTTCCATAAAATTATCCTGCCACTTCTGGAGGCTATAAACTCACTTTGCTTGGATGTGCCTCCAGTTCCACCTGACCCCAGCACTGCCCTCGACGGAGACTCCGCTCCGGCACCTCCCACCCAGCCGACCCAAACCCACTCACACTGCCCAAAGCTCAGAGCTCAGAAAATGACAATCAATTTCTGGGTTTTATGAAGAAAATCAGAGCGAATGATTGCCAAGGTGAAAGCAGACAGTGATCCTCTCTGGAATTACACAGCTGGGTGGGGAGGTTGCCACACCTGAAGGTTGGGGCCATCCAGAGGAACCTGGGAAAGCTCAGAATCGGAATTTCATGAGGTTAAACAAGTGCAAGGTTCTGCATGTGGATCAGGGCAACCCTCCAAGGAATAGATTTCTCCAGGGCACAGGAGGTGATAGCAGGAAAGGCTTATCAAAGAAATGAGATCAAGGGAATCAATGTCGCTGGATGTTTCAGTGCAATGCTGGTATGGGAAAGAGCTCTGTGGCTCACTGGGAGCTCTGGGCACTGGCTGTACCCTCTCCTAACATCAAAAACCCTATTGCTCTAAGTATAATACAGGAGTCCAGCAAATTGAGTCTTAAATTCAAGGAAAAACAACTATTGATTAGTGACCTGGGATCCTTTTATCAATCATATATTTCTAGCATAAGATGGGAAAAGATTGAGAAAAGAAAAAACTCATTGTAAAATAAAGGATAGAATTGTATAATCACAGAATGGTTTGGGTTGGAAGGGACCTTAAAAATCATCTTGTTCTACTCCTTGCCATGGGCAGGGACACCTTCCACTGTCCCAGGCTGCTCCAAGCCCCAATGTCCAACCTGTCTTGGGCACTGCCAGGGATCCAGGGGCAGCCCCAGCTGCTCTGGGCACCCTGTGCCAGGGCCTGCCCACCCTCCCGGGGAGGAACTTCTTCCAATATCCCATCCGTCCCTGCCCTCTGGCTCTGGGAAGCCATTCCCTGGGTCCTGGCACTCCATTCCCTTTTCCACAGTCTCTCTCCATGTTTCCTGTAGCTCCTTCAGGCCCTGCAAGGCCCCAGTGAGGTCACCCCAAAGCTTCTCCTCTCCAGGCTGGACAATGCCAGCTCTGGCAGCCTTTCCTCCCAGCAGAGCTGCTCCATCCCTCGGATCATGCTGGAGCCTCCTCTGGCCTGGCTGCAGCAGCTCCAGGCCCTTCCTGTGCTGGGCCCCAGGGCTGGGGCAGCTCTGCAGCTGGGCTCTCACCTGAGGGGGCACAGGGGCAGAATCCCCCCTCCCCTGCTGCCCACGCTGGGGCTCAGCCCAGGGCAGGGGGGTTCTGGGCTGGGGCAGGTCCAGCTCTCACCCCCAGCACCCCCAGGTCCTTCTCCCAGGGCTGCTCCAGCTGCTCATCCCCAGCCTGGACTGACCCTGGGGCTTGTCCCGACCCAGGGGCAGCACCAGCACTTGGCCTCGTTAAACCTCATGAGATTCCCTTGGGCCACTCCTGGAGCTTGTCCAGCTCCCTCTGGGTTTGGATCTGTGCTCATTCTATAGGTGTTGTATCTGTGTATTCTCTACAGGTGCTCCATCCCAGTGCCTTATGGGATGTACCAACCATGTCTGTGACCATCTCCTACGGGACACATTTTATACAGAGGCCTTTTCATAACTCAAATCCACGTCCTATAGACGCAGAACCACACACACGGTGTGGCCCCATCACTGTACACTCACAGCACACAATGTATAACCACACAGGGACCCCTGAACAGCTATAGAAATATTTGATGCAATAATTACTATTAATTACTGGCAATTTGTACATACACTGAATAACTGAATTTATTCCCTTTACAATTCCTTGGAAGAGTTGCACCCTGTAGTGCACAGCATTAAATGGAACTGGATCCCTAGGGAGCTGTTGGGGTTCTCTCCCTAGAACACAAAGTGTCCCCAGAGCAGTCCCCCTGCCTCACTTCACATCTTTATTCACCAGAATATTCTTGAGTTTAATGGCCTGAACTGCTCCTTCTCCACTTAGCCCCTCAGGTCCTCCATTTGTGTAGCAGCTTTGTCCCTGCAAACCCCCCCAGCCCCAGACTCCCCTGCTCCCTGCACACTTTGGAGCTCTATTTTCACTCACAATTAACTTTAACAACTTATCACTCATCCACATTGGGCTTAAAGTTTTATGTTTAGTTTTATGTAAAGTTATATTCACTCCCCCCCGAGCCAACTCCAGCACCTCTTTAAAGTTTAGCCAATTTTCCTTCATAGGCCATTTTCTAATAAACAGTGCCAGTCTACTGCACTTAATCTGTTCCGCAGTTTATCTGATTGGAGGCTTTTGAAGCTTAATTCACCTGTTTTTACATCAAACCTCCTACCACGGCTGAAACAGCAACCCCTCCCTACCTTGAGTGGCTCACACAATGTCTTTCCAACGTAGAAAATCTGAGCATTCTCTTCAATGTTTTTACCCATTGTTTGCAATATCACAGTCCTGATGCACTAAATAAAAGGAATTTATTTATAACATACTAAGAAGTTTTGTGTAAATGCAGTGCAAACCATGTAAAGATGACAACCTCATCGAGTCACCATTCCAGATTCCTGCAATCTACCAGCTCTAGGCAAGTAATTTTCTATAAAAAAAATCATTGCCCCAGAATTCTCTGATTAAACAATGAATTACCCACACAGGAATGCAGCACCCAACAGTTAATTCTTATTTTTCATTTCCATCCCTCTATTTTCTACAAGGTCTGGGCAAAGTTTGCTGAGCACCAGTCCTGCCCCAGACCACAGGAGCCCTGGGACACCCTTTGCTCCCTCCTGTGCTGTGGGGAGAAGTCAGAGAATCCCAGAGTCACTGAGGCTGGAAAAGACCTCCAGGAGCATCGAGTCCAAGCAGCCCAACCCAAAATCAGGCCCAAGAGCGCAGTCAGGAGGGGGTTCACTCATGTTGTTTGTTCACCTGAAGCCAGAATGCAGGAGGGTCTGAGGGACTGTTCGAGCCATAATGGTGTTTATTTTCAGGAAAGGTTACTGCTGGCGCTTCTGGGGGCATTTTTTGTAAAAGTTAAGTGTATTTTCCAGAACAAATGGAAAAATGCTACTTTACCCAGCAGAGAAACTCCTCGTGCAGGTACAAATGCTGCATTATTTGAGCAGTGACACTCCGTATGCACCTGCTGACAGAGCTAATTTGACTGTGCTCCCTGTACCTGGAGGTCCATCAGCCTCAGGAGGCTGCAGAAGGAGCACAGATGTGCTCCCAGGTGAGCTCCTTGGCTCTCCATCCTGCATCTGCATTGTCACCTGCACCAGCCACGAGCAGCATTCACAACTTCCTTGCCTGGAGATCCCACGGCCCCAGCCAGCCCTGGCATTGCTGAAGACTCAGAGGCTACTCCTGACCTCACACCTCGTTGTACTGACCCTCAGTAACGGGGTGAGAGCAGCAGGCTGAGAGGGAATTTATGACATTTTGTTGAGAAACCGTAATTCCAGTGTTGCAGAGAGCAATTCAGTGATGCAATACAGGCTGGATGGGTCATCCCAGACCTATCCCATCACAATATCAGCAGGCACAGACCCAGAATACCCACTTTTCCCCAGCTTTTTTCCCCCAAGCCAGTCAGCATCACCTGTGGTGAGCACATGAACCCACAGCAGGGCTGAACTGAGGGTTCCTCCCCCTGAACATCCCTTCCCTGGGTGCAACCCAGAGTTTGAATGTGGCCCAGGTGCGACCCTGCAGATGGCACGGGCCAAGCCGGCACCCCAAGGTGGCACAGGACCTCTGGAGAGGGAATGCCAACAGCCAAGCAAATTCCTGTGCCATGGCAAGCACTGCCTGGCACAAGGAGCAAAGCTGCCACACAGAAAAGCAAAAGCCCAGTAAGATTTTGGGAAGGAGGAGCAGCTCTGGCCCCAGTTGTGTCCCTGGTCCCCCTGGCCGGGTCCTCCCTTTGTTCCCAGGCTGTGGGACCTGACCACGGGCTCTGGTACCTCCTGCAGGGCGTAGTTACCCGGCAGTTATTGAAATCAATTAGCAAGCTTCGTTTCCATTTCAACATCTAGCGATGTCAGGAGCTTTCCAAGAGTCTGGTTCTTCTCAGGGCCTTTTTCCCCCAGCATGTTTTTAATTACAGCCAATGCTAATTTTAACGAGTTGTTTGCCTTCAGTTCTGCGTGACTGTAATGTTCTCCAGCTGATTTTCAAAAATCAGAAGGTTTTAACTTTTCAAGCTGCCTTTTCAACAAAAACAGCCGCCTGCTAAATGGCCTGGCAGCCGGCCCCACTCTGCAAACTGCAGCACGCTGCATTCCAGGCAGGAGAATTCCTGAGCCCTCTGCATCCCGGGATGCATCCAGGCACCGCTGCAGGAACGCTCCAGGGCATTAACCCCTCCTCCGCTGGGCTGCACCGACACAAACACCCCTGAGCTTCACAGCGCTGCATTTTTCACCTGCTTTTTCTGACTCAGATTCATTAGGGGTTGCAATATTTCCAAGCTATAGGAAGCATTAATAAAGCCAAAAAGGAAAACTTACGATCATCCATGGCAGAGAGTTGGAATTAAATGATCGTTAAGGTCGCTTCCAACTCTAACCACCCTGTGATTCTATGATCTAACTGTCTGCACAGCACAGCCTTCAGGATTTCATGCATGATTCACATTTCAGGCCAAATCTTCTTGGTTCAGATAAGATGTGTTTTCAGAAAAAGGTTAAGTCTTCATTATAATCACCCAAGTTATGAAGAAATGGCTTGGCAATTTTTCATCAAGGTATCAGTATCCCTAATAAAACACAGATAAATTAAATGGGAAATCCTCGTCTCTTCCAAGAGCAGAGGGTAGAGTTTACCTTGGGAATCAAACTGTGCAACCTTGACTCTCAGTGATCACCTGGCCAGATTTTCCCACTTCTAAAATGAGTACAGCACGTGCAATCTCCTGCAATCTCCTGCAGTCTCCTGCAGTCTCCATCCTGGGGCAGCTCCCCACTGATGCAAATTGTCACTGCTTGCTTTGTTTTTTGGGCCCCTCTCAGCTGGGGCTCCTCTCGAGGCTGAGCAGCCCCGGCTCCCTCAGCCTGTCCTGAGCACGGAGATGCTCCAGGCCCTTCCTCAGCTGCGCAGCCTCCGCCGGCCCCGCTCCAGGAGCTCCAGGTCCTTCTCTGCCCAAACATCCTCATTCCATCCAACACTGACACTCCAAGAAGGTCTGTTTGTCGTAAGGATCACTAGAGAAGAACACCAACATTTTCAAACCCTTCACAGCTATTTGTGAGTGGACCCAAATGACAGAGCCTTTCTGAAACCCTTCCTGGGCTGAGGAGCACAAGAGACATTGATCCCCAGAGGTGACAATTCCCAAAATTATTTTGAAAGAAAATTTCCCAGACTTTTCCATTGAGCAAGTAAACAGCTCAGGTTTATAAAAGAGAAATACTGAATTAGAAACCTAACTATTCATAGAATCATAGAATTAATCAGAGGGTGGCTTGGGTTGGAAAGGACCTGAAAGATCCTCTAGTTCCACTCCTGCCATGCCAGGGACACCTTCCACCATCCCAGGCTGCTCCAAGCCCCAGTGCCCAGCCTGGCCTGGGACACTGCCAGGGATCCAGGGGCAGCCCCAGCTGCTCTGGGCACCCTGTGCCAGGGCCTGCCCACCCCACCGGGGAGAATTGTTTTTTCTTATCCGTGATCTAAATCCACTCTCAGTCTGAAGCCGCTGCCCTTGTCCTGTCACTGCAAGCTCTTGTAAATAGTGTCTCCATCTTTACAAAGGAGAGAAAGGAGCTCAAAAGCGAATCCCATTGGATTTAACCAGAGCTGAAACAGATCCTCTATCTGCAGCCAATTCTTGTCCCTCCCTATAAACACAGAGCAGCCACCAAACTCATCCTCCCCGTGCCATCATGGCTCAGACATCGCGAGGGGAAGCTCCAGCATTACAAATTAATGAATGATTTATTGGCTTGTCATTATTCATGGCTATAAAACATTATCGTGCTCTAAATAAGTGAAAACATTTTTGCAGCTGCTGCAGACGTTTCATTCCTAGCTGTAAGCTTGGCCCAGAGCACGGGGCCCCGTGCCTCCCTCACAGTGAAGTAATTAGCACGTTAAAAAAATACACCTAATGCAGTGCTCTGCAGCCAAGGCTTTTACACGGGCAGTGCTGATAACTCCCCACAAACACAAACGTTTCCCAGGCTGCTCCCTTGCAGACAGGTAACCCTATCCCTCATCCCAAAGGTGTGGAAGAGCAAGGATGAAGTGTTACAGAATGGGAGCGACGTTGCACGTTACAGATGTGTAAAACAGCTGGGCAAATGATGTCATTAGAAATACTTTGCCACCTCTGCTACTTGCTCTGGTTATTAAAGGCAGACATTAAGTTTCTTTACCCAATCACTCTGTGTGAACCTGTTGTGTCAAGTGCTCGAGTCCGTTCTGCTCCCAATTACCAGAGCAGCTGCTCCCCATAAACTCCTCCCCCAGCTTTGAACTCGCCGTGCTGCAGCACAGATGGGCTTTGCTCCCGAAATGCACATTTTTATCTGGAGTCTTCTGAAGAACCCATAGGTGCTCCACTCCAAACCCAAGGCCCATGGAGCATGCACGGACCACAACAGAATATTAAATGGAAATAAAACATAAACATTTCATTTCCATCTCTGAGTCACAAACACAGAGAAAACTTGCAGGTCAAGTCTGCAGGCTGCTCCATTTCTCGTGCTAAAATCAACCAAACCTCTACGGAGCTTCCTGGAACTCCAAAGCCAGTTCCTAAAAACCAACAACAATATCCCAGTGGCTTTCAAAATACACCTTCTATTAACAAAGAGGAGACCAAGTACACCCTTAGGAGCCTTAAGTACTGGCCTTGTCTTAGGTTCTAAGAGTGTCACCTCTCCAAGGCAGGAAGTCTAAACTCTCCTGGGAGCCCACCAAGATCAGCTGCCCTGTCTACTCTCCTGCTTGCCTTTAAATGGCCTTTGGAAAGGATGAGAGACAGAAACATTTCTAGAAAAATGCCAAGAATGGCTTTTTGGTTGTTCTCCTCTATTTTCAGGCAGAAGCTTTTCTAACTTGCAGTTTGTGGTCAGCTGGACAGCAGGACAGCAGCTCCTCTGGTCACAGGAAATAAGTCAGTGCTCTTGGAAGGCTGGAGCTGCTGATGAGCATCCAAACCCAGGAACATCCTCGCTGACAGCCCAGCTCAGAGGGCTGAACTCCTACGTGAGCAGGGAGTGAGAGTCTCCTGCCCTGGTTTGGATAACCTCTGAAACATTCAGATGCTGCTCCAAATCCCCTTGGCTTGGAAACCAGGCTGCAAACTCTCCCGAGCAGTCTGATATTTTTTCCCTTCTTGGCAAGTTTTCCAAAGCTTCCCGGTTTTGGCTGGGATGGCAATCCCACAAGAATGGTCTTCCTCGTGTATTCCAGAAGTTTCGCTTCCAGTCCCACCTCAGGCTGGGGTGTGGCGGAGCAGGCGGAAAAGAAAAAATATGAGGCACTGCTTGATCCCACAGGAGTCTGGATGTTGTCCCTGCTGTCCCTGGCTGGACGCTCGGTCCCTATAGAGAGCAGCCTCTCACAACAATCCTTGCTGGAACCATCCATTCAAGCGTTAATACACAGCCATACATTTATAATATTTCCATCATTAAGGCGTCTGAGATCCTTACAGCCAAACTGGGTTGTCTTAAAATGACCCTCCTGTTTGATTGGGGGTTTTAGACTTAAAGGTTCTGATTTTCCCTCTCTCCTCCCTTCAGTGAAAGTCCCACTACAGCCTAAGGATACCTCCTGCAGTGGTATTTACAGGGGTGCACTGCACCTGTGGATAGAACCTGCAGAATGTCCCTCAGTCATTAAAAACCTCAGTCATTAAAAGCCCAGGGCCAGCACGAAGAGCTGGGAAGTGCAGCTGAGCTCCTGTTGGTGCTGTGAGAACAGCTCTGCCAGGGCTGGATGGTGTCAGGAACCGCGGCCTCAGTAAAGCCCTGAGTGCTGCAGTCACTGGGTGAATGGCAATAATCCCTCTGCAGCTACCAGATGTGTCACATTTACCTGGAGAAGGTACATGTTATACTTTTCCATTGTTTTATTTATGTCACAGGAATTACGGTGTCAGTTATTGCAGTGCACACCCTCCTCGAGGGCTTCTCTACAGGGTATAGACTAAAGCTCAGCTATTTCAATAATCACTGATATTAACAGAGCCCATGGGACCAGAGCACCAAGGAGACCCGGGGCAGCACTTCTGCATTCCCAGGGCATGGAGAGGGGGGATTCTGCCCCTCTCAGGTGAGACCTGCTGGAGCTGCTCGCTGAGTGAAGCACTCACTTCACTGCAAGGAGGGTGTACAAAAATTCCCCAAATATTTCTCCACTCAAATATGCCTGTGTTCCCCATAGCAGTTTTTTGCTTTTTCAAAATTTTGATTCAAAAGCTTCTCACCATGGCACACAAATATGTCAGAAGACTTCGGTTCATACAATAAAGTACAGGGTTTGTCCTTTTTTTATGTGTTTTATTTTTATTATTTCAGGCAGTGGAGATCATTATCAGCTCCTCACCAATGCTGGCAATCTGTAATACGTTCTCATCCTATTTGCATTTATTTTTGAGTGCCAGAAAAGGCATTCTTCCCACCAACTAAAAAACACACCATGTGTTTCCCTCTCTCAGTAGCGTATGAGAACTTGTTAAAAAAACCTGCCAGCATTAGGGACTCTGATTGCAGAAGTGATAAGAAGTTCTTCAAATTCCTTCTCCATATTTCTCAAATGTGGGAAATTTGGCAAGCCCCAGAAACTGTTCTCAAAAATTCACAGATTTCCTCACTGACCCCAACAGTTGTTTTATATCTTTGTGAATTGGCCTTTAAGTTTCTGCAAAGGAACATAATTCATGGAGTGATAAGAAAAATTATATAAATTGAGGAATCACTAAAGCAGCATAAGCAAATGAGCAGAGCTGATGGTCCTGTTTATCTCAGAGTAGAGACTGAATATTTGACATCACATTTACAAACATTTTATTTCTTCTTTCTGGCTGGCTTAGAACACAAAGCTCAGAGGTTAAGCAGGAATAAACTCACACTGTTAGGGATGCACAGCAATTTAACAAGCACTTCAACATGTGCTTTAACTTTGAACATGTGTTCAAAGCCTCTGGTCTCTGTGGGACTGAAGGACACGCTTAAGAGCTTTGCAGAGCAGGGAATAGTTATGGGATTACACATCCATTTAGAGCTGATGTGTGTGCTCCAGTGCCTTCCAGCACAGACAGCAGATAAAGAGCCCGATAGCTCAAACAATCAAAGTGCTTAAGTTCTGTGTTCAGAAATATTTTCCATAATACCTGGCATTACAGAGAGGATGTAGGTCTTAATCTGTTCTCATTTTCCCCCAGCCATCTGTTGCTTCTTGGGTTTACAACTTTTAAAACAGACTGACAAATTAAGGAAATTCCTGTCTAATTAACATTAAGGCTTTCAGCCTTATCTGTGGCTTTTCACTGCTGTTAGCACAGGAAAGACATTCCCACTATCTAAATAAGCTCACTTTTCCCAGCCATTGCCATGTCCTTTGAACATTCATTTTAGACTCCTGAGAGTTGGGGGGAAAAATTTAACAAGGCACTTTAGAAGTCAGGCTGAGCTTCTGCGAGAACGCTGGGCATGCCATGGCAGAGGGATACCGTCTGTCGGTTTGGGGTTGTTTGTGGGGTTTTTTCACTAGAAAGCAATGCAGGATAACACAAAAGATGCAGGAGCAGACCTGTTCTTCTCAGGCACTCAGGGAGTAAAAGATGACCTGTAACCAAAGCTGGGTGCAGAGGGCAGAACCCCACAACTCCTTCGCCTCCTGGTGTCACCCTCAGGACAGCCAGCTCTCCTCGTAGGAAACGTTCAGGGAATTTCCTGTCCCAGTTCCCTCCCTGCTGCATGAGGCAAACAGGCCAGCCCCTTCCCCAGCTCTGTTCCCTGCCCTGGACATGCTCCAGCCCCTCAAGGTCTTTCCTGAAGTGAGGGACAAGTTTGGAATAAAACATTTACACAAAGCCTCATCTGACTCTATCAAACAGCAATTAATAAATCTGCCTCCAGTTTCTTCGCAGTATTCTATTGGCAGAAATACTTAAGGGAATTAAAAAACAAGGACACTGCTGGGTGTCCATAGAAAGGGGATTTTACATTTCCAACAGTGTTTGTGTCACAAATTTGATTGAGAATTATGTTCTTGTGAGTAAACAAAAGCATGTTCAATCAGTTATGCATTTTGAATAACCCAAAGAAAGCACTCTAAAGAACTGAGAGACCAAATATTATTATACAGATCAGTGAGAGAATTTAAATTTGTACTTATCTGAAGCAATTAAACCTAAGTTAATTCTAATGTATACAGCAGAGAGTAAAATGTGGTTTTCACTGCAGGAACAAATAGTGCACTGAAAAGAATAACAGCAAAATTTTCTGAAGTGCTCTCGTGACCTTAGAATCAAAACTGATTTTTCAAGTAAAATTATACTTCCCTCATCTTTGTCAACTGAAAAGTAACACTTTGATTCTTAAGTCATTTCAAAGTTATTATTTAATCTGCCCTAAAGCCTCTTCGAAAAGTCAGAAGAAAACACCAACTAAACTGTATCAAGAGGTTTTTCCCTGTACAAAACTGGTGACTAAAGGCAAAGCAACACAACCTGGGCTCATTTTTGTCTCCCCCCGATGTGAGCAGCCCCACAGGTGTCAGCCACAGCCTGGGCTGCTCCTTCCCAGGTTACAGCAGGACAGGATCCAGCTGGGGCTGGATATCCCAGCTGGACTGGGATAACCTGGCACTGCTCAACACCTATTTCATTCCTAGTCCAAGATCCCAGATAAGTGATTGCCCATGGTTTTCATGGAACAATGAAATAGGGCAAAAAAATTCACATCTCAGTTACCCTCAAAAAAGAGGAGAGATTTCGGGGTGTTTGTCTATATATAAGGAATAAAAATGACAGATCTCCTCTGGCCACATCTCTGCTCAGATTTCTGCCTGTTTCTGCCAGTTTTGGTCACCGCATGTCAAAACAGAAAGATAGAAAGAAAAACAAAGTGTCAGAGGGTCTGGTGTATATTAAAGGCACTTCAGTCAATGAATGGAGCAGCAGGATATGACAGATTTGCATAAGTAACAAAGGGAAAATGCCATTTAAAGGAGGGGAGCCAAAGCTGGGCTATTTAAAAGTGCCACAAGGCTGGGAAGGCGCATTTAGTGCAGCAGAGATTGGGAGAGGACTCCTGGCAGAGACACAAATTACGAGTGTTGACAAGAAGGTCAGCAAGGGGTAAGTGCTGTGCAGGAAACTGCCCGAGGCTGAAAAACAAACTCCCCACTGTGGTTTGCTCCTATTAGTGCTGGGACAATGACAATTTTTCATGAATATTGAGAAAGCAAGTTCACAAACGAGCCCTGAGAGTGTGAAGCATAGTCAGGAAGGGTTATTTTGGTGACTCTGTGCTCTGGGAGGGTTTGGTTGTCTCTGTAAGGAAACACAGCAGTGTTCACTGGAGCTGTCACTCAGCCCAGGAACAACCAGCAGATACCACTGTGCACACACACTTGGAGTCATTCCCATGCTGAATTCCCTGGCAAAACCAAAATCAGTACAGGCTCTGTAGGCAGAGGTAATTTTTAGATCATTTTGGTGATATTGGTTACAAAGGGAAGTGTGAGTTTTCCCACAAACACTATTTTTTTGCCAAGTGATCACCTGACCAGCAATGTGATCAAGCAGTTATTATTTAAACCATGGTAAAGCTGAATATCTCAAGCTGAGACCTCACCATACATTAATGTCTACTGAGTTTGTCTTACAGATACACAGAGATCATAGAGGGCGGGCTGGGGGAAATTCTGAAGTGGAGAGATGAGCTCGATAACCTGGTTATGTCCATCCAGCCCCACACTGGCAATAAAACCAGTCACGACCTGCACACCAAGGGACAAAGCACAGCCCTGGGAATCCACTGAGCTTTCCACTCTCACCTCTCCTGGTAGAACAGGGACTCACACCTGGCTGCTGAGCTCCTTTTGTGCTTTTCCTCAGCATATGAAGAACCATGAGCTGTTTTCCCCTTGTCTGCTCCCTCTGGACAAAAAACACAGGGGCAGAACCAGATAAACTCGTGGGTGCACCTGGTGGCACATGGTCCCTCACCTCACAAAGCTCTTTGTTGCTCTGAAGGGCTGGAGCTGCTGCTGACCCACTGCTCACTGGACTTCATTAGAGAACCTCATTAACCTGTTACTTTGGCTCTCCCCTGCCCCATTCACCATCTCCTCTCCCACTCACAGAGTGAAAATAGGAAAACTGAGGAAAGTACTTTGCTTTTTGTACCATTTTACTTAATTGGCAACTTTTCCCAAATTATTTATCCAGACTAATTCACAGCAGCCAAACTAACAATTGTATTTAGGGACTTTAAAAGAAACCAACCTAACCTCCTGAGGCAGCAGCCCTGCAGGACCAAGTTCTCCTGCGGCTGCCACACGTTGAGGTGAGTGGAGGGTGTCCTGTCCCCATCTCCCAGTTCCCACAAGCAGGAATGATGGTGAGCCCTGGAACATAGCCCCAGGGGTGCACTTCAGCTGAACAGGCTCCTGAGGAGGAAAGCAGCTCAGTTTGTTTCTGAGCTCCTGCACCAATGGTTTCCAGTGCAGGGTATTTTCTGACTCCGCTGAACTGCAGAGTCATGAGCAGCCACCTCTCAATTGATTTACTGTGGGAAAAGAGCCACTGAGCAGAAAACCAATCAGCTTCTAACTGCAAATTAGGCATCTGGAGAGTCACTGGGAGGAAAATTAGGTAGTTACTACTCCATTTCATGATTATGTGTTCAAGGACTCTGGCAAGTGCTGCTTCTGCACTGAAACACAATGTGTTTCTGCTTTTTACCCTCTGCCTTTTTTTTAAGCTCCCAATGTCCTTCTAATTAGACAAACTTTCACTGAGCAGAGAGAAATTGCATGACACATTAATTCCAGAAGATGTATTAGTAGTGGCTGCAACTTCTTCCTATTAAGCAGATGTTGTTTTTAAAGTTTCCCTCCCTTTTGTCTTCTGCAGCTCCCACCACAGACTCAACTGGCTTTGACTGATCACCAGACGAGTTCGTTTTGCCATTTGCAAAACACACAGAGAGTGTATTCCAGATCCTGAGCAACTGGGAGCAGACACACAGCTCCGAGCTGTTACCTCTGCATCATGTTTGTGCTTTGTGTTTTCGTCAGCAGCCACTGCATTTGTCAGGGTTTCTCAGCAGCCACACGTTATTGCATAAAGCCCTGGCAGGCTCCTGGAAGGAGCTGGGTCCTTTACAGGAGATAATGTAAGCTTTCGGCCTGCTTGGAGCAGGTCGCTTTGGGAAGCCTCCAAACTCACTTCAAAATATATCCCTTGCTATGCCAGAAGCTGCTTTTGAAGTGCTGTGCCCAAGCCACAGGCGCTCGGGTGCCAGGATGCTGCGAGCAGCCCAGAGCAGGAAGCGTGTCAGCACTATCTGCCCAAAAACAGGGTGGGGAGGAGCAGGGAGTGGTGCAGACACCGGGAGTGGAAAATCAGCTGACATGGCCCAGCTCTAGGAGCAGATCGGGGATGGGTCAAATGACATCCATTCAACTCTTGAGATCAAACAAGGCTTTATTCTTTCATATTTTTGGCCCTGCATGTGAAAGCATGCTGCAATATCGTGCTTTTTAAAGTGGAATATGCAGGAAATCATATTTGAAGGGCCTGGCATTTACAGTATTTTTACGAAGTTCTCTTTCCCCTTTTGCTTTTCATCTATTTTCTACAATTTTTTTCAGCATGCTTTTCCTTCTGATTTATTGTTTTATTTTTCTATTTTTAAAACAAGAAATCTTTCCACTTCATCGTTTCTAATGTAATGCACATGAAAATTAGCAATGGACAAACTTCAAGCTCTTTAGAGGTCTGATCTGGCTGGGAGAAGCATCCAGAAGTTCAGAGGCTTATCCAAAGCTAATCTGAAAATTTCCAAACCTCTTTGGTCTAGACAGAGCTATAGGAACCCGCTGGCTCAGGACCCACCATGGGCTGGGCTTGCCTCTCACTGGCTGCTCCCTCCCCAAGCATCCAGGAGCAACTTTGAACAATTCCTTGCTGAAGAGCACACAAGGTGTGCAAACACACCCTTTTCTCCAGGCAAAACCCAGGCTCTTGGGACACTGTTCCACAAAACAACAAACAAATGTTTGGTTCCACTGGAAATGGCTTAAAACATCTGCCTGAGGCATTTGCTTACCAGAAATGCTTTGGCAGATTTAAGCTCCACAGTGTGATTAAAATTTATCATCACCCTTCATCTGAATCACAGAAACACAGAATGGTTTGGCTTGGAAGGGACCTTAAAGCTCATCTTGTTCCCTGCCATGGGCAGGGACACCTCCCACTGCCCCAGGCTGCTCCAAGCCCCAATGTCCAGCCTGGCCTTGGGCACTGCCAGGGATCCAGGGGCAGCCCCAGCTGCTCTGGGCACCCTGTGCCAGGGCCTGCCCACCCTCCCAGGGAGGAATTCCTTCCCAATCTCCCATCCAGCCCTGCCCTCTGGCACTGGGAAGCCATTCCCTGTGTCCTGGCACTCCATGCCTTGTCCAGTCTCTCTCCATGTTTCCTGTAGCTCCTTCAGGCCCTGCAAGGCCCCAGTGAGGTCACCCCAAAGCTTCTCCTCTCCAGGCTGGACAATGCCAGCTCTGGCAGCCTTTCCTCCCAGCAGAGCTGCTCCATCCCTCGGATCATGCTGGAGCCTCCTCTGGCCTGGCTGCAGCAGCTCCAGGCCCTTCCTGTGCTGGGCCCCAGGGCTGGGGCAGCTCTGCAGCTGGGCTCTCACCTGAGGGGGCACAGGGGCAGAACCCCCCCTCCCCTGCTGCCCACGCTGGGGCTCAGCCCAGGGCAGGGGGGTTCTGGGCTGGGGCAGGTCCAGCTCTCACCCCCAGCACCCCCAGGTCCTTCTCCCAGGGCTGCTCCAGCTGCTCATCCCCAGCCTGGACTGACCCCGGGGGTTCAGCAGCAGCCCTGGCTCTGACCTTCACTGTGCTTTGAGGGAGACATTTCCAGCCTGAACACACCTTTACATGCACAGGATCCAACCCAGCAAGCCCAGAGGAAGGCACAGCCCGAGGCTGTTTCCTCTCATCCCATCACAGCTGGGAGGCACCACAGAGAAACCAGGAGGGAACAGAATCTCTGCTCAGGCTGGAAGTGCTGTTTGTAGGAGAAATTTTACAGTGAGGCCTTCACCTGGTGGGGAAGCCAGGCAGGAGGGTGAGGATGAGGAAGGACTCACCTGGAACAGGCACAGACAAGGTGACACAGCTCATAGCTCAAATTCCACAATGATTATGAGGTTTTACTTAAATATTCTGTCCTAGGCAACATTTACTTCAAAACTCCCTGAGCTCATAGTGCTGAATGTATTAAAACACCTCAGTGAGGTCCACAGCTGATGAGCCTTTAAAATTAGGGCCCATTATACCCCAAATAATCGACAATTAATCACCAGAATTGCATCCAGCAGACATCCCGTGGCTGGATTCTGAAATGGGGCTGGAGTTCTATGAGCTTTGGCAACATTTCTGGTTATGCATTAAAGCACAAGGACCTTTTACCACCTGGATTCAAAGGTTGTCCCAAAGGCTTTGGTTAGAAGTTTCCATTAGACTGGGGAAGAAGAGGGGCTGAAACGAGAATGTGCTTTTCTTGAGGCTTTCACCTCCTCCTCAGTGTTCATTTATTAACAATGCCCACCAGCCAGCTGCCAGACCTGTGAGAGCAGTAAGACAAAAATCTCTGAGTCTTGCTCCAATAATCCAGAAAAATGCCATCTGTTGGATTATCCAATAGCCAAACATCTCAACTGCTTAAACAGAAGATAAATAAGACTACTCCTGAATTCATTTCCATCCACTCAAATTCAGAGCAAAGGGACTGGTAAGACAAACACATGAAATTCTTTTTTAATTCAGAAGAAACTCTATGACTTAGAAGAGCAGAGGGCTGGAATCCCAACCCTTCTGCTCACGCTGTCACCCGGAAAGCACATTTCCTCCTCGCTCCTGGCCAAATTCCCTTTATCAAAGGGATTTGCTCAAGCTTTCCTTGGAAAAGAACTCGACCTCTAAAAGGTTTTTGGTTGTATTTAGGCAGTTTTACCCAAATAATTTGATATTCAGTGTTAAAAAAGGAGATCCTCAGACAGATTCAGATGTTTGTCCACAGGGAGATAATGAGATGCCGGAAATGGCAAAATTTACTTCAATTGTGTTCTGATTATTAAAAAAACAAACAAACCCACAGAGCTCACTACTGTTCATCTTAGCTTTTTTTCTCCCCTGTCTCTTACAAGCCCTTATTTCTGGCCATGACCTCTTCCAAAACCCAGTCTATACATCAGTTTTCCAGGACAGCTCCAGTGGTGCCAGGTGTGAATTCACTGCTGGTTCACTTCCTCTCCTGGGAACCAACCATGAACTGTCTGTCCAGCTCTAAGTGTGCTCTGTGCTGTAATGAGGTGAGCTTTAGGAACTGCAAAGTTTTCCAGTCGTTCCATATGCAGGCGGTGCCATGCACAGAACCCCAAGCGTGGCTGCAGAGTTCCCAGGATTGTGTGGGGATTCATTCATACTCAGACATTCTGGAAGAGAAGCCTCCAAGACTGGCCAGAAGCCCAGTGGAATTCACTGAGGGTTTGGTTGGTTTTTTTTTCCCCAAAAAAAGTATTTTAAACATTTTTCATTTTTCCAAATATCAGCTCAGCTTCCCCCCTCCTTTTTCTAAGGCTTTTCCTCTGAAGTGGATAACAGCATTATGTCTGATCCTGAAATTCCAAGCTGAATTACACACCCAGGGCATGGCTTCCCAGAACAGCAACTGGAAGAGCACTTGGCCTTGTCAGGAAGAGGCAATTTGGATGTCTGGGTATATCTTGGAGCACATCAGGCAGCAGCCCCTGCAGAGCTGCCTGTCCTGCCTGTCCAGCCACTCTGAGCCACACTCCAGGGATCCCTGTCCCAGCTCACTGTGTGGAAATATCAGTGAGAGGGTTCCTGCCATGAACGGAGACACTGCTCCCCATGGAGGAAGGCAGGGATCACCAGTTCCCAAATCTTCAGGCTGAAAACACACACAGCCCCTGCCTAGGGAGGGAACAGCTTCCCCTGCCCTGGGATGAGCCCTCTCCTACTTGAGCAGTGAAAGCACGAGTCCAAATGCTATAAAAACAGGGAAAAAAACATCCTTTCTTGGATGGTTGGGGGTTTTTTTTGTGGGATGTGACTCCTCTCCAGCCCCACCTTGCAGGATTCTTCCATGTGCCTGCTGCTCCCAGCCCAGGGGTGGCTCTGCCAGGGGCACTGGGGTCATTTGAGCACCAGGAGCAGCTGAGGGAGCTGGGAAAGGGGCTCAGGCTGGAGCAAAGGAGGCTCAGGGGGGACCTTGTGGCTCTGCACAAGTCCCTGACAGGAGGGGGCAGCCGGGGGGGTCGGGCTCTGCTGGCAGGGAACAGGGACAGGAGGAGAGGGAACGGCCTCAGGCTGGGCCAGGGCAGGCTCAGGGTGGACAGCAGCAGGAATTTCCCCACGGAAAGGGAGCTCAGGCCTTGGCAGGGGCTGCCCAGGGAGGTGGTAACACCGGTCCTGAGCGAGAGGGAGCGGTTGAGGTGACGTGGCTGCCGTGGGCAGTGTCTGTTGTCAGAGGGCTCTGTGGTGGGTAATAACATTTCCTTGCACCCTCTGTCATTAGCATCGCTGCTGTGACTTTTCATTTTCTTATCTCATTGCTGTCTCCAGTAAATTGTTCTTATCTCAACCCATGATCATTGCCCTTTGTGCCTCCATTCTCCTCTCCATCCCGGCACTGTTGTTTGCACTTTCAGTGGGAACTCTGAACTGGGGGAGACCATTCCTAAACCATGACAAGCAGCTACACCAGCAGTGTGGAAATAATGCCCACACAAACTGCTTTGAAATTTAAAAATCCCAGAACAGAGCTCAGCATCAGGCTGTGGGGTACTGTGAAGAATTAAGAGCCCAAATTGAGTACCATGGGCTCAGAGGTAGGGGACAGGTAATGAAATAATTTCAGGTCTCTGGATACTGAGGCCTTTTCAGAACACACTGGCAAATACATGGAGTAAGAGTGGTAGGCTCCAAGAACTGCTGAATACAGAGCAAAGGCTTTCAGCTTGTTTTTTGCAGCTCTCCAGGGCTGTACTTTCAGATCAGAACTGTGATTTCCACGCACAATTTTAGGGTTTGTGCCTTTCCCTTGCCCTGTGAAGTGTTGAACGATTGCTCTTCCACATCCACTTAAAATTATTCAAACTGACAGAAAAGCAGTTTGCAGGGAGAAAACCAGTGAGATGAGATGCATTAACAGCACCAGAGGTATTCACAACCTCCACAGGTACAAAATACCCTCACACAATCTGTCCATTGTCTTTAAAACTAAACTGGTATCTTATTGATTGATCCCAGATGGAAAAAACCCCACACTAATCTACATCTGGTACAAGTCTGTTCAACCAAATATCGATGAAGAAGAGCTTTTCCTCTGCCTTGAGAGCACAATGAAAGTGTGATTATAAGCAAGGAAATGTGGTACATCCCATGAACACATGTTGGGTTTGTGATGGATTGTGTGTGACACTAATCCCCAAACACAGCACTTAGACCATGGACCAGGCATTGGAGGAGAGCAGAAAAGGAAACGAGGAGAACCTCTCTGGTGCACTGAAATCATAGGCTTTTCACATAATCTTGCAATTTGCTACCTTCTCAAATTCCCCCCTTTCCCTTGCCAAGACAAATCAGTGAACATCCCCGGGACCTGAGCCGTGCAGCAGAGATCTGGGGTGTTCTTCCTAAATGGGAAATTCACTGAATCTCCAGGGGGTTTCTGCATACTGGATCTTGAGAACTATGGAGTGGATTCTCTCCAAACTGGAATTCATGCTGCATGTCTGAAGTCTAATCCAGCTTCCCAGAAAGGTGCAGGGAGTGATTGTTCTCTATGAAGCCAAGGCAGAAATGCAGCACAATGTCACGTGTAAAAAAATCTTCATCAGACACAAAATACAAGTTTTGGGGAATGATTTCCAAAGCAGATTTTAATCCACCCTTAAATTCTCATCCTCCCTGATTTATTATGGCTCTCAAACACTTCAGAGCAGACCCTCAGCCTTCTGCCATTTCTGTCCAGGCTGTTGGAACACAGGATATTGTTCTGACCTGCATCCAAAGGGGAGACCTCTGCATGGGAATATTTAGGAGTGAAGCTCAGCCCAAAGCAAATCCCTCTGTGTCCCATGGCCTGGAATTCAGCTGCTCACCTGCCAGGGCTGAATCCCTCCCTGGGCTTCAGGGCAAATACAGCAAACTTTGTGTGGCTGTGTTTTTCAGCTTGGCATAGAAACCTTCACAAGTGCCACCCTGACCATTCTCAGAAAGAACTGGATCAAAAGCCCCTGGAAATCCACGGGAACGCTGCTGTCTCTGCCCTGCTTTGGAGCAGACTGTTCTTTCTAAGAATGGTGCAGGAGCTAAACCTGGCTCAGACAGGGCTGGGAGCCCACCTGGAAGAACCTTGGCTCAGCAGAGGGAGATGAGCCCAGCACTCCCCTCCAGCAGGGCAGTCACAGCCCTGAGGTTGCAGCAAAGCTGACATTTTACATTGAATTCTGATTTTATTTTGAAAACTACAAAGCATTCCAGGGCACTGGTGAAGCACATCTGTTTCTATCCGAACTGAAGAACACTGGCTCTCTCCCGTGTTTTTTTGGGTGGAAAGGGAAACTCTGTGGGTCATAGCAGGATAATCTCTTTTTAATATAGTCCTCTGTGCAAAATCCACACTGAGCCAGCCAAAGGCAGACAGATATTAATGATATTATCTTGCCCACATATAAAAAGAAAACATCTACAGAATTATTAATCTGCTCTGATGACTTTCTGAATGCTGAAGCCTTGTGAGTTACCAGGTCTGTTAAAAGATACAGAAAAGGTATTGCTGGAAATAAAATGCAATTTCAAATCCTAGTATAAATTGGGTTAACCCAAGATATTTATGTGGTCACCACTACCTTGGTCTCTGGACTTTGTACATTTTTTACCTGATTTTTCTATGTGGTAGGAAAATATTTATCCCCTTCATGCAGATGGGGAGCTAAAAGAAAGAGCAACTCACCCAGCAATGGCAACCAGAAGTATTTCATTAACATCAGGTTTCAAAACAGCAAAAAACTGTCTTTTTAGTCATGAGTTTCAGAAAAACAATAACTGTACTTTCTGTACTTGTCCTTTTTTTGCTGAACCCAAAGATGCTTCTTGGCTTTTCTTCTCAAATATTTTGGAGGGACAGCAATTTATTTTAAGCACAACAGGGGCACACAGAGATGTGACTTCTCCATGCAGGGCCTTCAAAGAGTGGGAGAAAACTGGGAAATTCATGGAAGTCAACAACATTTGCCCTGGACCTGTCTTCTTTACACCAGACCTTGGAAAACCAGGCTGATTCCTGCCCAAGAATAAAACTGGAGTTGCTTTGGGCTTAGCAACAGCTCCCACTTGGAGAACAGTGAGATCAGACCTCACCTCTGGCAATGCTGAGTGGTGGCACAGCGTGCCTGACTCTTCCCATTCTGCAGGGGAAATTCCAGTAAAACACCAGGGTTTATCCCAGCCCCTCGTTCCCGGGACAGAAAAACTCCATCCACAGCCGAGCCTCAGGCAACCCATCCCAGTGGGAGAAGCTGCTCAATCTTTACATTTATTTCAGTTTCATGAAACAGCTACACAAACCCCTGCCCCACAGTGTCCCTTCCAGAGCAAACAGGCTGGGAGAAGGAAAAACGCTTGGAAAACAGGATTCTGGATGCAGCTGCAGTGCCAGCACCTGGGCTGTGGGCAGGAGCCCGCAGCTGGGAACGGGCACGACCCAGCCCTGGCTGCACTCGGGGCATCGAGAGCCAAAAACCCGGAGCTGGGCAGGGCACGTGAGGTCCTGCAGTGCGGAGCCGTTTGCTGCAGGAGAAACACGTGGAAAAGCCTGAGCTGGGCAGACAATCCAGATGCGGAATGCCGTGTGTGGGGGGGGATCCCAACCTGAGCAGCTGCAGCTGGAGAAATCCAGGGAGCCAGAGATGCCCAGGAAGGTTTGCTCTTGGAGCAGAAAGATGCCTCTGATGGAATCTTACAAAATTATCGGAAATACTTGAACAAACAAACCTTCAGCCTTACACCAACAGCAACAGATCCCCTGGAGTCACCAGAAATCGCCTCCCTGCACAGAAAATGGTATTTTCATTATCAGAATGAGGAATTATTCAACATGGCAAATGCGCTGTCAAGGCACAAACCAGGGAGAAGTCAATAAAAATAAAATCAAATTCATAGAGCAATTTGGTAAGAATGGTTTTGAGTCCAAGTTGCTCTGAAAAGCCCAGAAATGCCTGGAAGACACAAACCCATTGGGCTTTTGATGATCACCCAGAAAAATAATTAATAATGTTCAAAGTTCGGATTTTTTTTTTTTTTAAGGATAAACTCTATTTTCCCTCTCCTTGCCTGTAAGGGAATTCTCAGTGCACATGGCAACACCCAGAAGACTCCCCAGCACTCTGCACTCCAGTGCAGGCGTGGACTGGGAGTATCTCAGGAATTCATCCCTCCTGAACCTGAGGCTCATCCTGCTGAGCGTTCCCACCCTGCTGCCTTCTCCTCCCCAGCCCGAGGGACTTGGCTGAGCCAGGAGCCTCCAGCAGGGGTGGGGACCTGTCACAAAAGGTCACAAAAGGTGCCATCTGCTGGGCCACCTCCTCTCAAAAGCCTGGTTTGGAGCCACCTGCACAAAAGTGTTCAAGGGGTGGGATGTGGGCACAGAGGAAGGAGGGAGGAGTTAGGCTGGAGAGCTGTGCAGATCTTTCCACCCCCAAACCACCAGCATTAACTCCCATGGAAACACTTCCTTCTCTGAGCTTTAGGGCAGGTGTCCCCCTGTTCCACCCCACACCTCCTCCTGCTCCGTTTTACACCTTTACTCAGCCATGGAGAAAAAAACCCACTCAAATCTTACTCTGCAGTCCTAAGGATGCCAATTTAACATCCACAGTCTGGTTCTTTCATGCCATAAATTTTGTTATATCATTTTTATGCTTTTTAAAGCTATTGGCTATTTCTTGAGGGGGCTGTCAGGAGCTGTGAAATAATCTATTATAGACTTTGCAAAGATTATTGTCCAGAAGTTCCTGCTGCCCAAAGGACCCAGCAGCCATACTTTGACTTTCCTTTGAGATCCCACAGTCCCTAATCAAGCTGAATCTGAAGACCTGCTGGAGCTCTGTTTTACAAATGAAACTCTTCCATTCAGTTAATGAAGGACACACTAAGGCTGCCGTGCAGTCACCAAGCCCATATGAGCCCAAATCCACATCACCTGACCACGCAGGAGTATTTTTGCTGACTTTAGTGTGGGTTTGATAGAACACATGGAAAGACAATACCTCAGCCATGAACCTCAGTTTCCAGACCTATTGAATAGCTTAATTTCAGACCAGCTCACAGATAGCAGCTCAAGCTTTTAATCTATTGCTCATCATGCCTCAGAAGTGTGTTTAGGGATTAATCTGTCAGTAGGAAGGTGCACAGAGGAAGAACTTCACTTTTACTGAGCCACGGCCAGCATTTTCCAGGCATATGGTATCCAAATGCCCGTTTGGAAACAGCATTCCCTCTCCTGGGGCAGGCACACACATACACCTCATAAAAACAGATTTACAGGTCAAAATAAGCCCTGGCTTGGAATGCAGATCCTCCTCTGTGGATGCTGCAGAGCATGAGGTGCTCCCCAGATGTGCCTGGTGTAATGAAATGCCCCCTTGCAGGAGCAAGCACCAGCTGATTCCTTGGAGCTTCCCAGCTCTGTGTTCACATTGTGGGGCACAGCATGGCTCATCCCAAGGGTGATGGGGCAACTGCCTGCTGTGAACTCCTCATTCCACTTCCCAAGGCAATCCTGCGCTCTGCACACTCAGCTCCCAGGGATGAAAAGTTCTCACACACCCCACAATGCCACTGAATACAAAGAAAGTGTGAGCTTTCGTTGGGACCCATGTGTAAACTCCCCATTAAATTAACTGATGGGACAGAATTGTCCTTCATTTGGGCACACTCAGAGCTGGCAAATCCATTCTTGGGGAAATAGGAGTTATTCTTCATTCCCTATGCATCACGTCATGTTTGAAAATTATTGTATTCATTGTTCACAAAATGAAGGGAACCCTTTTTACAAATGCTTTTCTCCAGCTGCCATGGTGCAATTCCTATTTTGGTGAGTATTTTTTCAGTCTGTGGCTCACTCCTCAAGGCTTAACCTCAGCTAGAAAATGTTCACAAGTCGTGACTGCTGCAGTCACTGCTTTGACCTCTGACTAACACCCTGCTCCTTGCTCTGGAAAATAATGAATTGCAGGGAACCTTTTTCTAAACACAGATCCTCAGAGGGAGAGCAGCCACCCCTGAAACACGAGCACTAACCAAACACACCGACGTAAATTACCTCAGTGGGCAAACAAGGAAGAGACAAGAGTTGTCAAAACAGAGAGTGAGTTGTAGTAGATTTACTAAGTTTTTCTGCTGTTTAACTAACTCTGCCCTTAGCGTAGAGGGGGATATTTTTGGAAAGTCTTATAAAATCCATTCAGCTGTTTGAGGTAGATGAATGTGGAAAAAAAACTCTCACAGCTGTCAACTTTATTTTTCAGATCTTTTTTTTTTTTTGGTGCTTGGATAATTCAAAAATGGCTTTGATTTAAAACTCCAGACTTGGCAAGGACAAATAGTAGCCTTGACTGAAAAACAAGAGCAGTGCTTGTAGTTCTGAAATAACCAACTTATGGATGTTTAGAGCTGACTCCTGAGCCTGACAGGACACCAAGGAGAATGCTCTGAACCTGGGCAGGTGCAAAGGCAGCGTTGGAAGGGCTGTATTAGAATTTGGATGTGTGAACTTGGAGTGTTTGAAGCAATCCCAGCTATGAAATACAGCAAGAGACCATTTAAAAAATAATGTACTGAAATTGGTGCCATGGTAAGGCCCACAACAAAATATCAGGGAAAACAGCATCTCCTTGAAACACCACACTTTATTTTGTTCATCTTTTTACTTCCACTGAAAAACAGCCTTAGGTGTAAATGAAATCAAAGTTAGTAAACTGACCATGCTGGGAATACGTTTCTAGTGGCAGGATGAAGCAATTCCTGGACACCAGTGGCTGTACTGGCTGCTCATTATCAGTTTTCATTTGACTTTTTTCCAGCTTAAATGGAGGGAGCTGGGAAAGGGGCTCAGGCTGGAGCAAAGGAGGCTCAGGGGGGACCTTGTGGCTCTGCACAAGTCCCTGACAGGAGGGGGCAGCCGGGGGGGTCGGGCTCTGCTGGCAGGGAACAGGGACAGGAGGAGAGGGAACGGCCTCAGGCTGGGCCAGGGCAGGCTCAGGGTGGACAGCAGCAGGAATTTCCCCATGGAAAGGGTGCTCAGGCCTTGGAAGTGCCCAGGGAGGTTTGGAGTGCCCATGCCTGGAGGTGTCCAAGGAAGGGCTGGAGGTGGCACTCGGTGCTCTGGGCTGGGGACAAGGTGGGGACCAGGCACAGCTGGGACTCGATGGGCTGGGAGGGCTTTTCCAACCTCAGTGATCCTGGGATACTGTGAACTCCATAGTTCAGATGATGAACTCTGACATCTCAGAATCTTTTCCCTGAGACAACCCAGTTAATTCATAAACTCACATGAGTGGGTGGAGGATGGGTGTGGGGAGAGGAGTAAACCAAAGTAAAAAATAAATTAAATTAAGCCCAGGGCTTTCAGTAGCCTCCATTCAGTAGCCAAGAATTAGCAAGGAAAACACCATTTCCCATTTTTTAATTGATGCTTGTGCCAAAAGGCCTCAGGTATGTACTACCCCAAACAAAAGTCTTGGGGGAATTTCAGCCTCAGGAAACAAACTCTCCTGGGCAAAATGTGATTTCCTGGAGTCAGTAGTTCTATTGCAGAATACTGGATGTTAACTTTGTTAATAAGAAAACATTTTTCAAATGAAAAATGACTTGTTAACCACTTTTATGTCACTTTTTCAGTAACACATTAAAGTAAACAAACCTAAGATGTTAAATAAAATAAAAAACCCACTACACCTGCAGAGTTTTACCAGCTCACATTACAAAGTGTTCTCTGAAGTGGTTGGGGAGCTATTTCCATTACAAACAGCAAGTGTGCTTGAAAGTAATTCAAAGAGTCAAATTAGGCAGATTACATCAGAGTGTATTTCCCTGCAGCAGAAGGACTTTTGAAACACCTGCCTGACATATTTCAACCTCTGCAGAGAAATATGACACGGACGGGTTTCAGGAACAGCTACAGCCTGGAGAGGGAGGCTATTTGATGTTCAATTCCACAAAACAATCCTTAATTAATAAGCCCATTCTGTTTGCAATTTGTACTTTTGTTTTTAAACACAAACCAACAATAATAAGCAGTGACAAGAGGCCAAATCTGCACCAGCTGAAATTACAGCAAGGTTTGTACACCGCGTTAAACACTGAATTGCTCCTATCAGTCCCAGTGTTTTGTTGCCTGGAACACATTTCAGTTAATTAAATATCTTACCACACACTCAAGTGACAAGATTGAGTAAGGAGAAAGACCAAGAGGTCCAGTTTAGCAATGGAGAGAAGAGCTGAGGGTACATAAATGGATCCACTGTTGGAGCTGACCCGCCCCAGATGCATCGTGTCACAGGGTACTTGGCATCTGAAAATTCCAGAGACTGCTGCAATTGCCTTTTCACTTTGCTTCAGTTCTTGGAAAAAAGCTGGAACAAATCATTACACAAACATTTGAAGGCAGAGCAGAGATGACTGATGGCCAACAGGCATTTCTCAAGAGCAAATCATGTCAAGGAGTGCAGTTCCCTCACCAGCAGACAGGCAGGGCACGGACATTGGGCAAGAGCAGCACATGGAGTCTGTGCCCTGAATTATCACAGGCAGTGGACACCCCACAAGGGCAGGCATGGGAGGTACTCACTGATTAGAGAATCATGGAATATCCTGAATTGGAAAGGACCCACAAGGATTATCAAGCCCAGCTCCTGGTCCTGCACAGCCACCCCAGCAAACCTACCCTGTGCATCCCTGAGAGCATTGTCCAAGTACCCCTTGAACTCCAGCAGCCTTGGAGCTTTATCCTCCTACCATGTTTTGATGCTGCCTTTCAGGGTATTTCTTCATCTTGATGTACATGCAAAGGCTGATCTGCACAGGAGGGTTGACACTGCCCTCCTTTTGTTATTTTTTGTGTGGTGTTCGTAAAAGAGATCCCAGCAACACCTGAGCACAGTATAAAACTCAAAATGTAACACTACTTTAAATTTTAGTTTAGTTTTTCTTTCGTGTTAAATCATTGCCTTAATAGGATATTGTGAACTCCTCTATTAATAAACTCTTAGCAGTTTCCCAAAAGGATGTTGTGTGATCCAGGGATACTCCTAGGAAGGAGCAGGAGGAACTGGAAGCCCACCAAGATTATAGATCCCATTTTTATCATGTCATTTTTCCAGACTTAGAAGGATGTAGGAATTACAGTGAAGGATAATTCCTGTGCAGAACTGATAAAGTGGAGAGAAAAAGCCCTCTGAGAGCTGGGAGAATGTAAAACACAGAGTCCTCAGAGCCCTGGCACACAGCCTTCACAGGGACCTGATCTTGCTGTCATTACAGAGACATTATTGAAGAAAACCTCCATTCTTGAGGCTCTTATTCGGTACAACAGGTTTTCAGTTCAGTGTTTGGGTTCAGTAAGTAAAGGCATAGAATTGGTTCAATATTTTGCTGCATAGAGAACAGGAGCTGCAGGAGGGATCCCTCACCTGTGACAGACACAGGCTGAACACAGTACCTAACAGGGACCCAACAGGGACCCAATAGGGACCCACCAAAGAACCTTTCCAGGTCTCCTGGACCCAAACAATCCCAGAGCTCCATGGCGACTTAGGAGGAAGGGACCCACAGCTCTGGAGCAGAACAAAGCCCAGGAGCACAGGGAGCTCAGGGAAATACCACATCCACCGAGTGCGAGGAGAAGGAATGCACCGCGGTTTAGGAGCAGGGCGAGATGGAGACATTCCCAGAGAAACTCCGTGTGAACAACTTCCCCTGGGAATATCCCACCACTCCCAGCTCCGAGTTCAGAGACATCAGGGCCAGGCTTGCTGAAAAGAGCCCTTCCCCAGGAGAGCAGTCAGGACGGGACTCCAATCTCCAAAACTCCAGCTCCAAAGCCTTTGAACTGGGAATGCCATTTATTGTCCTGGTCATTCCTGCCTCGATAGGCTGCAGCAAAGTGTTTTTTCCTCTTTTTTTAATGCACAGTGGCCCCCATTAGCAGAGGGAGGAGTGTACCAGCTGTGGCTGAGGGCAGTCACTATCAGCCTCAGGGGGAATATAAGGTTGTTTATAGAGACGAATGTTCTTTTGCTCAAACTACTGCAATTTACAGTTAATTTTACTTAAAGGCAATTACACAAGAAGCCATGAAAGGAAGAGAGTTTTGCCTTGGGCCTGCAGCACAGAGACAGAAAATTATTTCATTGTTGTCACAGCTCTTGCCAATAGTACAGAAAAATGGATCAAACTGGCACCATTTTTTTTTTCAAAAGAATTTCCTGGGCAGTTCGACTAAAAATCCCTGGCAATAACAACATTAACACAACAAGTGATATAATTTCCACACCTGTCTGATTCCTCTTCAAAAAATACAATCCATCTTAATTACTTCTTGAACACTTCAACATGAAAGTTCCTTTTTTCCATAAAAAAATCCTATCCAGTAAGTGAAGTCAAAGATGCAAGAAAAATAAAGGTGACCTTGAGGGCAGCACTAAAATAAATGTCCTCAGCTAAATCACCTGGCTGTCAGTGGCCCAGAGGTGCAGGCCACTCTGAGAGCTTCTGAGCACTTTCCCAACACCACGAGGAGCCCAGAACATCTCTGCTCAGCAGGATGGACCCACACACCTGCACAAGCCCTTCCTCCACCCCTGTGTGACCTCCGGGTCTCCTCAGCCCGAGCACAGGCAGGGCACTGGGAGGGCCCCATCCCTGGGATGCTGCTAAGCCAGCACTGAGCCAAGCTTTGCCCTTCTAAGGCTCACCCTCCTCACCCTTCGGTCCTTCCCTAAACTGCAAAACTCCTCTTTCATAGTCCAAGCTACTGGGGGTGGTCTTCTTCCTCCTAGGGAGTAGCAAGGCAAATTTTGGCTGATAGGAATTGTCAGAGACCCAGCTAAACTCAGGCTTCTGGTTGGTTTCTGTATCTGCAGACACTCAGGGCAATGCAGGAGACAATGTCCCTTCAAACAGCTAAAGACTGAGCCTGCTGCTGAACTAGAATTGGGTGACAGGAGGGTGCATCCCAAAAAATCAAATCAAAAATGTCCTGTAAACTTTAAATCAGCCTGACAGCCATGGAGGAAGAGAGTATTCACCACACTTTGTACCTAAGAACTGAACTAAAAGTTAAACTAGGAGACCAATCTTAAAACTGATCCATAGTCCTTAAGGAAAGAGGGGCCTGTTGAAGTCAGGCCTCAAGCAATTAGCACAAGGATAAACAATAAATCAATGTAATTAGATTGTTTACAAGCTAATTGAATTATTTACAGTTTTCACGTCGAGTTCAAAGTTGCCTAGCTATCCAAATATATCCAGGTAGGCATTATTTTATAAACGTTCCCTTTCTGAAGGAAACATAAACACACATACATAAAAACATCAAGGTTACAGCCCCAGCACTCAAAGCTTAGGAAATGCCAGAATTAAGTTTTCATGGGCAAAAGAAAATATTTTTCTCTTAATTTCATTCCCAGAAATGGTGAAACCATTTTTTGTTGAAGCTTTCCAAACAATTCATCTGAGGCAGACATTCAGCATGGAAAGTTTCAGCCCAAACAGTTAAAATCTGGCACAGATTTATGCCACTGAAAACTGGGGCTTATAATGGGAAATGTGAGGCAAGCCTAATTACAGGCAGCACTACCAGCAACATTTATAAAGTATTTAAGACTAAAATTTCATACTGGCTTTGCTAGGTCTGTTTTTCTAGGAATATTGTGCATAAGTATTTGAACCTTCTTATATACCTTTAAATTTCAGACTGTTTGTAAGTCTGGGGTCTGCGACAAACTTGGCCAAAACCCCAAGGCAGTTCTTTGCATCAGCCCTCAGAAATAGGAGGCATTGCTCAGAAAAAGAGGTCTCACGTGTCTGATGTGAAGTAGGAGAAGCCACAGGTTTTCAAAGGATCCCCGTACCCACACAAGCTTCAAATTTCTGTGGGCATTTTTTAGTTTGCATATTTCAATCAACTCCAGAGCTGGTCCAAAGGTGATGCTTTTTTTTTGAGGAGTTGGTTTCCAGATGAAAGCAAATTATTAATAAAAAATTCTCCATTGATCTGCTCAATAATTAATATTCGGAATTTCAAAAGGAAAGGAACTAATTTCAAAACAGACAGATGGACATCCTGATGTCTCAGGATTTGGCATCACATGGAGAGAGACTTTTTACAAGGGCCTGGAGTGATAGGACAAGGGGGAATGGCTTCAAACCGAGAGAGAGTGGGGTAAATGGGATATTGGGAAGGAATTCCTCCCTGGGAGGGGGTGAGGCCCTGGCACAGGGTGCCCAAAGAAGCTGCGGCTGCCCCTGGATCCCTGGAAGTGTCCAAGGCCAGGGTTGGACAGGGAAGTCTGGTTTATTAACTTCCTAAAAAGCACGAAAATATATCTTATATAAATGACTGCCAAGTGATGTTTTGTTCTCCCAGCGATGGTAAATGCCTTTACCAAGTGGCAGAATGAGCCTTTGGCCAAAGCTCGTTGAAGCATCCTGAGATGCAGGAGCTCTGCTCCCAGTTCTTCACTGATTACAAACTTTGCCTTATTCATTTACCTCCTCCAGGCCTCTGCTCCCCATGTTTCAGGTGTAAATACCATCTCCTGCTCAGGAGGCTCTTCCAGGCAGGCACTGTCCCATTCTGGACATTGTCTTCTGCCACCTGTACAATGGCAGCGAATCCCAGGGGGATTTCAAGGCACTTCTGCTGCAGAAATAAATCCCAGCTCTCTATGCTCTCAGTTGACTAAATGCTTTCTTTTCAGCAAAATTTAAACCCCATTCATTTTAATTAAGCATTTAGACTTTATTTGGTGCTTCTTCAGCTTGCCTCTTTTGAAGCAACCCCCCCAAATTTCTGTGAAATATCCTACCCAGCTGAAGGCACAGTGAGTTCTTTATTCCCCTCAGCAGAGCACAGTGACATAAAGGAATCCTGTGAGGAAAGGCATCCGCAGTAGGAAAAATAGAGGTTCTTGTAAAGCACTCCTCCAACTTTCCTAAAGACTTCATATTTGTGACTTATAGCCCAGGGAGGTTTGTTCCACGGGGGCCTTGCCAATGAGGCTGCATTGCAGTGAGGAACCCACGGTGACACATCGTCTTCGTGATATTTGCACAGAAGTTCCTGCATCCATCTTGCAGCTCCGCTGGGGGGATGTCATAAAGCTGCTAACAACCACTGATTGTGGGACAGCTGGGGGTGCCCTCAGCAGAGAAACACCTCGGGGGTTTTGTTCAAAACTGAGGCTGAGGTTGAGCTTTGTGCTTTGCAGCAGCGTCCTTGTTTTCATCCATGTGGAAGAGCTTTATTTGTAGCAGCAAATTCCACCTGGTGTCTGCCCAAGCCAGAGTGAGCCAGTGTGAGCATCTCCTGCAGTTCATTGCAGACATAAAAATTGCTCCAGAGTTGTGGTTGGCGGTGGGGGGCTCAGCTTCAGCAGGTGTGCTGCTTCAGAGGAGAGAAAATCCTTCAGCTGTATGAAAAATTACAGAAAACATCCACATTTCTTTGGGTTATTTGCACCACCATGGGCTGATATTACAGAAATGCAATTCCTCCCAGGAAAGCTGGGCTGGCAGAACCACTCTGATACCCTGGCAAGAGCTCCAGCCAAGGTGTCTCTAAATCAGAGTATTTCATTTCATTTCATTTCATTTCATTTCATTTCATTTCATATTTCAGTTCAGTTCAGTTCATTATTTCATTTCATTTCATGTCTAACACCAAGATTAGGCACGTTCTTACTACTCTTCCAGCTTGTGTTTTTATATATAAGATAGACACATATGGATCTTTCCTTGGTTGATGGATATATCCATTATCCTCCCTCCTAAAAATCTGTGCTAATCCTATTTTTACTGCAGAACCCCAGTGTATTTTTTGCTCAAAGCCTTGCTCTGCAAATTCAAACAGTGGCCATTTCTCCCTACTTGTATTCCCAGGAAGGTTTCTACAGGAATGAGACTCAACCCAGCTTTGACATGACTACATCTAAGGGAGGCAGAGAGCTTCCCCAGCCTGGGCACAGACTCCATTTCACTTGTGAAATCTTCCTGTTTCAGAGCACTTTCACCACTGGCTCACAAACGAAGTAGCAGTAGTTAAACATCGACTTCCCATGAACCCAGCCCAGTGAAAATGCCTTCACCCTCACACCCAGACTTGTGCTGCAGTTTTGCTCCCTGCAAGCTCAGGTGCAATCTGAGGTCTTGAGTATTAAAGAATTGGAGATGTTTTTCTCCAGGGGTACTCTGCAGCACTGTGGACAGTTCAGAGGGTGGTTAAGCTGCCTTACTCCCACAGATAGAGTCCTTCTTTCAGTGTCAGTACTCTGGAACCCCCAGTCCTGCTCACATCAAAAGCTGGGAGGCTCAGAAGGAACGAAGGATGAAGAAAAGATGTTTGAACAGTTTTAGACAAGCAAGGACTGTAGCACTCAATTTTGTCAAAATGTTCAGAGGGATCTTACAACGTTTAACTGAAATGAAGCATTTTTACAGAATTATCCTTGGTATCTGGTGTATAAACATGCACAGATTTCTTCAGAATTTTCTTGTACATGGTGGGGTAACAATATCTTAAATCAGATCTCCTCCTGTGGAGTACTTCTGTGAAATCGACAGGATTTTCTTACAGTCACAGATTCAACATCTCAGAGCAGGAAAGGCTTTGCAGAACAACAGAATGACAGGCTGTAAACTTTACTGAGATCCTGAACTACCAAAAATACCAGCACGGCATCGAGAGTAAGCCAGACAAATAATTGGATGATCAAGTCATAGAAGAAAGTGTCAAAGCTGCATTTTTTCCTAAGGAACACCAAAGCTGCCTGTCAGCATTGGGAGACATCAGGGATAGTGCAGCGTAGGCTGCAACAGAACAGTGATAATGTAATAAACAGGGAGGGTCCTGGGGGTGCTGGTCCATGGCCAGTTGGATGTGAGTCAGCAGTGTCCTGGAGCCAGGAGGGACATCCCTGTCCTGGGGACATCAGGCTGGGCCAGGGAGGGATTGTCCCGCTCTGCTCTGGGCTGGGGCAGCCTCACCTCCAGTGCTGGGGCACTTTGGGTGCCACAACATCAGAGAGATCCAAAGCTGCTCCAGAGCGTCCAAAGGAGGGAGCCGGGGCTGGGGAAGGGTCTGGAGGGGCCGCCCGAGGAGCGGCTGAGGGCGCTGGGCTGGTCCAGCTGCAGCAGAGGAGCTGAGGGCAGAGCTCAGGGAAGGAGGGAATGGCTGGAGAGGGAGGTTTGGGATGGAGAGCAGGGAAAGGTTCTTCCCCAGAGGGTGCCGGGCACTGCCCAGGCTCCCCAGGGAATGGGCACGGCCCCGAGGCTGCCAGAGCTGCCAGGGGTGCACAGGGTGGGGTTGCTGGGGTGTCTGTGCAGGCCCAGGAGCTGGATCAATGATTCTTGTTGGTCCCTTTTGCCTCCCCTGCCCGTTTGCATGGCAGTGGTGCAGCCCTTACTCTCCCATTGCTGAACCAGTGTCTGGAGCTGCAGCCTGGTTTGGGGGGAATTCTGTAAACGTGGAGCAATTTGGGAGTGCTAACCTGAAACTCACATCTGCCAGCAATTACATTTGCTCACTGAAGCACAAAAGAATTCTGCTTATTTGCATTAAGCTGTAAATGCAACATGGCATTGGCTTTCCAGTCCAGAGATAAGCCTGTCACTGCCTGAGCTGAGCACTGCACATGAGCAAAAAAGACAAGCATGACAATATTCCTATTTCCAAACTTTAATCGGGATGAGCATTGTTTGCTCTCTCTTAAGATTTATTACTGCAATTAAAAGATCCACTCTAGAACCTCATGTTCCTTCTAATAACCACAATCTTACACTCCTGACACCTGAGAATTCTCCCAAGCTTAACAGGCAGAGTTCTCAGGTTGAAAGCAATCAACTGGTGAAGGACAAAGAGAGAGAGCTCATTATGTAGGAAAATAAATACATCCAACTCTGCCATCAGCTTTAATTGGACAGCATTTCATGGAAGACTCTCAACGTCTAGTAACACTGAGGAAAGCTGAGGTGGCTGCCACATCCATGTATATTGTAAGCTACAGAAATGTGTGCTATTAATGTACAATATGTATTATTAATGTGCTATTGCTCACAAAGGACACACTGACCAGCACTCCAGTGCTTACCCAGGATGTTTTGTGGCCTTTGTGGGCAGGTCCTGGACTTCCTGAATTATCCCTCTCAGATTTTAGTTCATGGAGAATGGAGTAACCCAAAGAAATGTTGTTGAAGACATTACAGGTGACACTTGCTGAACTGTGATTCGTGTTTGGGCTCTGCTCTCTGGAGATTCTGCCTAAAGGTGGGGTGCACCCACCCCCTGTGCCCAGCCCGGGGGCACCTCTGGGGTGCCGTGCCCAGCTCTGGCTCCTCAGCCCAGCAGGGCCAGGGAGCTCCTGGAGCGGGGCCGGCGGAGGCTGCGCAGCTGAGGAAGGGCCTGGAGCGTCTCCGTGCCCAGCACAGGCTGAGGGAGCCGGGGCTGCTCAGCCTCGAGAGGAGCCCCAGCTGAGAGGGGCCCTCAGCCCTGGCTGTCCCTGGCTGCAGGGAGGGCTCAGGGCAGGGCCCGGGCTCTGCTCCGGGGCCCAGCAGCGGCCCCAGAGCACCGGGCAGGGCCTGAGCGCGGCAATTCCCCCGCCCAGGAGGCAGAACTGCTGCCCTGGGCAGGGCCCGGCCCCGAGCAGATTGTGCAGAGAGGCTGTGCAGTGTCCCTCGCTGGGGATATTGCAGAGCTGTGTGGGCACACTGCTGTGCCCTGGGCTCTGCCATGGCCCTGCTGGGGCAGGGAGGTGCCACCTGATGACCCACTCTGGGATTCTGTAAAGCTCAGACGCCAAGAGAGGCTTCCAGAGTCAGGATCATTCTGGAGGCTCTCAGGATGGGTAATTGTGCTGTGGGAATGAAACCTGACCTCCTCAGGCAGAGCAGCAGTGCTGGCCAAAAATCCCAGCCAGTGTGCCACAGCCACAGAGGTGGTGGTTAGGAAGGAGCTTTTAAATGGTTTTGAGAGACATGGAAAATGCCACAATTAGGAAACTGTATATTCCTTATTCAAGTATTTTTCATATGTCCTCCCATACTGGGAGGCATTTGATTTTCAGTTTGTTTTCTTAGGGAAACAAGGTTTCAGCAACCACAAAGTCTGCTTGCTCCACCCAACAACCTGTGTCATTCATTGCTACATCTCTATCACACATGTTTCGAACTGGTTGTCCTGCAAAAGTCAGGAAAGCACAAGGCCAGATAGAAAGGAGAGATTATTTTTGTGACAGAGGGATGAACCCACAGTCCAGCCTTTATTACATCCCACTCTCAGTTCATTCTGACAAAGCAGAGATTCCGGCTCTTGGAAGCAAATCCTTAAGGGCCTGGATTGGCTATCTCTGCTACATGTGGAGCAACGTGCATGGGAGGACAGAGAGGCTCATGTTTGCCCTCTCCTTCCCCTTTTGGGAAAGCAGCTCCCAGCACAGCCAGGGTTTCTGGCAGCCAAAAGGTGCAAGCAGCAGAACAGAACCCCCCAAACACTAGCAGAAGTCAGTGTTTAAAGAATACAGCCTGCAACTGAGGGAGGCACTTCTGCACCCAGACAAGGCAGCACCTATGGCCCCGTTCATACACCCCTGAAGGATGGGGTGACACCCAGAGGGAGCTGGACAAGCTCCAGGAGTGGCCCAAGGGAATCTCATGAGGTTTAACGAGGCCAAGTGCTGGTGCTGCCCCTGGGTCGGGACAAGCCCCAGGGTCAGTCCAGGCTGGGGATGAGCAGCTGGAGCAGCCCTGGGAGAAGGACCTGGGGGTGCTGGGGGTGAGAGCTGGACCTGCCCCAGCCCAGAACCCCCCTGCCCTGGGCTGAGCCCCAGCGTGGGCAGCAGGGGAGGGGGGGTTCTGCCCCTGTGCCCCCTCAGGTGAGAGCCCAGCTGCAGAGCTGCCCCAGCCCTGGGGCCCAGCACAGGAAGGGCCTGGAGCTGCTGCAGCCAGGCCAGAGGAGGCTCCAGCATGATCCGAGGGATGGAGCAGCTCTGCTGGGAGGAAAGGCTGCCAGAGCTGGCATTGTCCAGCCTGGAGAGGAGAAGCTTTGGGGTGACCTCACTGGGGCCTTGCAGGGCCTGAAGGAGCTACGGGAAACATGGAGAGAGACTGGACAAGGCATGGAGGGACAGGACAAGGGGGAACAGACTCAAACTGCCAGAGGGCAGGGTTGGATGGGATATTGGGAAGAAGTTCCTCCCTGGGAGGGTGGGCAGGCCTTGGCACAGGGTGCCCAGAGCAGCTGTGGCTGCCCCTGGATCCCTGGCAGTGCCCAAGACAGGTTGGACATTGGGGCTTGGAGCAGCCTGGGACAGTGGGAGGTGTCCCTGCCCATGGCAGGGGTGGGATGGAGTGAGCTTTAAGGTCCCTTCCAACCCCGACCATTCTATCATTCTATGCTCCTATACCTCTGTGAGTCCATGATTATTACACACTCCTAGCTGGAAGACTGGTTTCCCCACAGAAGCTCATTATCAAAGGATTCTTTATCACAGAACCCTCTCAGTCTAGCAGGAATCACCCTGCACTGGTACCAGAGGGAGAGTGAAGGAATTACACGTCACTGCTCTCCCCTCCTTGCAGCAGACAGGGCAGGACTGAACCCTAAACATGATCCTGAAGCTGGTGTGTGACAATACAGGGAATTAGAAGCACATGTGCTGAGGGAGCAGTGTAACGTCATTGGCATGTTCCAGACGTGAGCAAAGCAAGACATTGACTGTGAGATTAAATTACAAATGTGTCAAATTCGTGGAAGGGATGAAGGCAACACGGCAGAAACTGTTGGCACGACGGAGAAAAGAAACATTACATAAGAAAATATTTTTTAAAAGAGTGGGTAGGACAGATTTTTAAAAACAGCAGGTTTTGAGGTGGAAGCTGAGAGTGGCTGAAACACCTGAAGTGCAGACAGGGCACTGCATTAGATGTAAAACATGACAGCAAAGAGAAAACTGAGGCAGGCCTTGGATCTGCTTATTCCATGAGTAGAAGCCCAGAGAGTGTTCTGGGCTTCCTTCTTGGAGACAACCCAAACAGCAATGAAGACTTTGGTGAACATCCCACAGGGTAAGCACAGGGAATGGCTGTGATGGATGCCACCCTGGCACTAGGACAAGGTAATAAAAAAACCAAGACAGGGAAGCACTGTCTGAGAGGGGAATGGAGGAGAAAAGGAAGGTGTGTGCATTTCTGTAAAACAGAATCTGCATGGGGTCTACCCAGGCAGATGCTCTTACACACAACTTGGGTAATTGTGTTAAATCTGCATAAAATACTAATTTGCTATCGCTAAATGCAAGATAACAGCCTTACAGGCCCCACTGCACACAGAGAAAGGAAAGTTCTGGGGTTACACAACTCCAACAGATGCACCCAGAATCCTGGCTGCACCAGCCCTGTGCAGCCTCCTGTCCCCTGCAGGCACCAAGTGAAGGGAAGGGTCCCTCAGGACAGACGGGGCAGGGGCTGCCCACCATCAGCTCTGCACTGGACTGGAAATAACAAAAATTCTGCAATGCCCCTGCACACAAAGCACCAGGGCCTGAAGATGCTGCGGCTCTCCTGGGGGCTGCCCTGGCAGCGTGAGGTGACAGTGGAAGACCTGGGCTGCACCTGCTCCACTCACAGGACAGGCTGGGGCTGGGACAGGGCTGGGGCAGGTCCCCACACACCTCCTGGGGATGTCCCCACGCTGCTCCCACCTGGTACTGCTCTGCTTGGAAAAAAAACAGGCATTTTCAAAATAACTGGTGCCCTACACCTCGACATTCAGACTCTTCTCTTTGTTTCCTCTCCAGTTTGAGGCAGCTCTCCCAGACTCACAGAAAGCCCCACTGAACAGAGGAAGGATTGTGGTTTGGCATGAGGTGCTGTCTGATGAGACAAGACTTCTACTGTCCCCAAAACTCACAGTTGCTTAATTATGTTCTATCATTTGCCAATATTTTGTCTTTGAGCTTCTGTTTTCCTGAAGCCACTGTCCCTCCAAGAGACCATTGGTTTTCCTTCAAAGCACACAGCAGAATGGCCTGATGTCCATAGAGAGGCAAAGGTATTTATCAGATACAAGACCAGGTTCTTCTCCTCCTGCCCCCTCTCCTAGCTCACGTTTCCTTTTAGTTCCCCAGGGGAAGGTCAGAGCACTCCCTGCTCTCCCCAGCACCCACCTGGGAGAAGGAGGCAGGAAAGCGATCCAACCCAGGCAGGGTTTTCCGCCAGGCAAGAGCAGGGTGTGATGACTGATGTGTTTCATCAGAATGCAAATCCAGCTCCAAGAGACTCATGATGAAACTGTGAGAACTGGCAATAGCGGGAGGAATGAGTATCACAGGAGATCCAGTAGTTGGAGGAGTTTTGGACTGGTTACTCAGAGAGATAAGGACGCGGAGCTTCACTAAAAGACAAATTCATCCCATTTGTGAAATACTTTTGCTGCTGTGAACCAGGAGCAATTTGCAGTGGGCAGTACCTGAAACATGAACGCAGCTGGGTCGCCCTGGTGTAACGTGAGACGGAGCTTTGAATTTTTATGAACACAGAGAAACAGCTGCAGAAGTTACAACTCACAGTAATCCCCCTCAGAGAAGTCTTTGGCCCAAAAAGGAGTTTATAAACTCACAGGCTTTGTGCATCATTTCTTATACGTGCTATCCAGGTCTGCTGCTTCTCAACACACACAGCAGCACATCCAGCCACGGAAGGAGCAGCAGATTTAACAAAAGGATACAACTTGCAAGTGCTTCAGACATTTCTATCAACCCTGCCTGACACAGCAGGTGGCCCTTCAAAGCACCTGCAGGTTATTTGTCACAGAGATAACCGGGGAGGTCCAACTTGACAAATTAGGGGAGTGTCAAGCATGGAATCACATCAGAAAGGAAACCAAACCCCATCCATGAAAAAGCACTTCAGTGCTTCACGTTCCAGGCTGCCAGAGGGGCTCCCTGACACCCGGCACTGAAGCTGTGAGGAGGCTCAGAGGATGATGCTCACTGGCCAAGTGCCCTCCTGGTGCTCTGATATCAACTGCTGCCAGCAAGGCAGTCGCTCCTTGGCTCAGTGAAAAAGTGCATTTTGTAAATGAAAAAGAACATTTTCTAAATGGGAGACTGGGCCTCAAAGAGCAGAAAATGTGTCTGATTCCTTTGGAAAAGGAAAGGCAGGGAGCCTGACTGGGAGCCTGCATCGTGCTGTCAGAGCCTCCTTGAAGAAGGGTGTTACTGTGCTCTCAGGGTCCAGCGCTGGCAATTCTGAATTACTCTGAGCAACACTGTGTGATTCAAATGAAATCTGTGGGCTCAGGGGTCTGTGCTGGTGAGGGAGCACTCAGCCTGAGAGGTGCAGCTTGGCTCCAGCACTAATTGCTCCTCCTGCTCCTCCTCATAACATGAGAGCTCCTAAATGCTCTTCAAAGAAGCCAGAGAGAACATTGTGTGTCTGATCCTTTTACATCCAAGAGAAATTTATCACTCCCCTTTACAGTTGCTATCAAAATCTGGATTTAAGCCTCAAGAGTGGCACAGTCATTATTACTGTTTAGCATATTTGGGGCTACTCTCAGCTTTCCCTAAGTTGATACCTTGCAGTGGTTGCTCTGTTCTGGCCTCTCCCCCCACACTGTGCTGGTCACTGAGTCTTTTACCAAGCACTTGCTTCAAGCAATTGGATTTTAGGTGTTGGGAAAAAATCAAAAGAGCAGCTCCAGAGGGCACATTTGCTAGGTCAGAGCTCTGAGAAGTGTTACAGAGACCTCCTGACACTGAAACAGTTTTAGGCAGTTGGGAACAGGCTTAATTTGGGTAATTGAGTCTGATATGGCTGTGAGTGAACAGGGCTGAAATCCACTTTAGAGCCCCTAGAACAAGAAGATAAGTCAAATCTACCACTTGAAAATTATTTCTTTCATATCTTTCATTGGCAATACCATGAACTTGTAGTTAACGGTGTGGCAGCTGCAAAATGTCCAGGTCACAGCTGCAGTTTGGGGAAAGAGGCAGGAGTTTAATTTGTCACCAAACAAGCCGAGACTCTGAGCTGTTGTTCCCTTTGTCAGCATATTCCTGCATCAGACATTCCCTCAGAGCATCCAGCAAGGACAGTGGCTCCTGGAGCTGGCTCTGGGGGCAAGGGGAGTTCTGCTGCTTGGGAATTCAGGACGTGGAAGGAGACAAATTGCTTTAAATCAACAAATTGCTTTTAATTAAGCCCCAGCAGGACACGGAGGGGCATTTTCCAAGGCACCCAAACGGAGCTGGGTGTCACACTCCTACAGAAAAACTAAAGTATTTAGTAGTGAACTCCTCCCTGGCACTGTGGAGGAGCAGAATAGACCCAAAACAACCCAAAGTCTGACATCCTGAGCTTCTGACCATGAAGTTTTTTGGATGCCTGACACAGATGGCTTTGACAAGAGCACCACCTGCTCATGGTGCTCCTCTGTTACACAAGGTGACCTCTGAGAGTCACTCTGAGGTACAGACTTACCCACCAAGGATTCAGGACTTACTGATGCACCAGACGCCCCAAGCAGACCCTTGTTCGTTATTCATCCCATTGCCAGAGACACCATTCATCCATATAAAAGATAAAAATTCTGAAAAGGATATAAAATGAGTTACCACTGTGAAGGCTCAGCAGAATACATCCCTCTCTGCTGCAGCCCTCATGACAAAGGTCACAGGAGCACAAGTTACCAATATTTCTTCATTTGGTTCTAACCCAAAGATCCCAAACCCACACAGATCACAAGTTGAATTGGTAAGAAGGTGGTGTCATTGCAGCCTTATTTGGGATTATAACACACTTTGACTTTAAAACTCTATAAAATTCCAGTTTGTCCAATCCCAAAAGACTCTATGGGAGATGCCAAGTCTTTTTCTTCTGTTTTTCTTTGGCAGGGAAATTAAGAATGTAATTATAATTAATTTATCCTTACACTCTGAAGCTGCATGGTTTCATTACCTCACAGATCTCCAAAATTCCTGTAATCCACAAACAGCTCCATCATCCCTCTGTTAATTACAAATTACCTTCACTTGCACCAAAAATCTCTCATGAATTGGATGCAGACTGTCTGGCAGAACTGTTTGGTTATTTTCTGTGCCCTCTTTTCGAGGCTCTCCATCTCTTCCAGAGCCCTGAGTGAAACAAGATGCTCGAACTCCTTTCTCTTCCATGCTTTTGCTCACAGACCAGCTCCTGATTTGGTGTAGAAAGAAGAGTCCATCACTGACTCCAGTGCAGAAAGCCCTGGGCCTGGGGTGCACCTCTCTGAGGAAGACAATGCAGAGTGTGAAGTGGCAGGATTTATTAAAAACCTGATCAATGGACAGCTCATCTGACCAAGCAGGATCTCACTCTCCTGCAGGCCACCACATCTGAGATCAGAGAAGCAGTCTTCAAAATCCCTCACTGTTCTACCTGAGCTGCTGGACACATGAGAAATACAAAGGAAGTACAAAGAGCTGGGCTGCTTCAGCAAAGTGATGCTCAAAGGTGTTTTCCTTGTCTGTCGCTCTGTGAGTAATTAACTGGCTTAATTCACTTTTCATTCTAGGTAAGGAAGTTGAGACAAGAGAGCTCTGTAAGGCTCCTGCTGGCACTGAACCTTGGCAGAGGAATTGGGGAATGGCACACAGGAAGAAAGCTGATGCTGCTCTGGAATGCTCTGCCCGTGGTGCTGTTCAATTCCTCACCCTTCAGGAAACAGATGTACCAAACATCCCCTCTGTCCTGGAGAATGGCACAGGGCATGGGAACAGCAGCATCACAGGAAGCACGGCAGCCTTATCACCTCGGTGGCTGTGACTGCATTAAAATTAACCTCTCCCAGCCCTTCTCTGTGCCCAGGTCAGGAACTAACAAGGTAAAATCCCATGTTCCTTAAATACTGAATATAAACATACTATAAATACATAAATTATATTATAAATATATATAGAAATACAAAATATAAATACTTAAATACTGAACAGTTTTAATGTTCTGTGTTAGTCATACCTGCCCAAATATATGAGTCAGCAGTGCCCTGGAGCCAGGAGGGACATCCCTGTCCTGGGGACATCAGGCTGGGCCAGGGAGGGATTGTCCCGCTCTGCTCTGGGCTGGGGCAGCCTCACCTCCAGTGCTGGGGCACTTTGGGTGCCACAACATCAGAGAGATCCAAAGCTGCTCCAGAGCGTCCAAAGGAGGGAGCCGGGGCTGGGGAAGGGTCTGGAGGGGCCACCCGAGGAGCGGCTGAGGGCACTGGGCTGGTCCAGCTGCAGCAGAGGAGCTGAGGGCAGAGCTCCCCGGGGCTGCAGCTCCTGCCCAGGGCAGCGCAGGGACAGCTCCGAGCTCTGCTCCTGGGCCAGGGACAGCACCCAGGGAGCGGCTGCAGCTGGGCCAGGGCAGGCTCAGGCTGGAGAGCAGGGAAAGGTTCTTCCCCAGAGGGTGCCGGGCACTGCCCAGGCTCCCCAGGGAATGGGCACGGCCCCGAGGCTGCCAGAGCTGCCAGGGGTGCACAGGGTGGGGTTGCTGGGGTGTCTGTGCAGGGCCAGGAGCTGGATCAATGATCCTTGTTGGTCCCTTCCAACTAAGGGTATTCCACGATTCTATTATGTACTTTGAGATTTTTAAAAATGAGGGAGTTATTGTGGAAAACTGACAGTGAGACGGGATCAGAGGCAAATCCAGAACGACTAAAAAGCCAAGGTAGATGTTAAATTGGACACGATTATGGGCTGTGTTTGTATGACCTGTTTCCCTTTCCAGCTGACCACTTCTCCCTAAGGCTGATTTGCACCTGGAAGGGGCATCTTGAAGATAACACAAACCGGAGCAGAAAGAACACGGGAAATTGACTGACGTCATAATTTGGGTGAAATTTTCAAACAGTGAACTGAGACAGGAGAAAAAAGGATTAGGTCTGTTGTCAAGAACATTAATGGAAAGGTGGGAGCCGGGGCATGAGGGAGGTGTCGGAGGAAGCAGGAAGGATTGGCTGGGCTTGAGGGGACTTGAAAGCAGCAGGACGGGCTGGATCCGCGGGCTGTTTGCGTTGGCACTGCCGCTCGCCTCCTCCGAGCAGCACAATTTACACCAGCTGACGATCTGGCCGAAGGCTGCGGGGCTGAGGAGAGACCGTATCCATCACAGGGCTGCAAAGCTGCCCTGCCCTAGCAAAACAAGAGGCGTCATCTGGTTCCTGGGCTTGCTGCAGCCAAGGGGAAGAGGTGCCAAACACCTGAATATCCCGTGTGTGGGGCTTGCTATTTGGGGGAGGAAAAAAACCCAGACAATAAAAGCAGTTTTACTGCCAAATAAAAGCGTCCCCGACGTTTTCCTATAGAGAAACAATGACATCCAGTGGTGAGTTCATTCATCACAGGGATTTACATGAGCCCGAGCTCGAGAAATCCCAGCCCATACCTGTCCCAGGGAGGGGTTCCATTGCTGTATCCATTACCCACGTGCTATTCCAGCTCTGGCAGACTTCAAAATTGTCCTTGCTGGCTGATAATCTTAAAAATGAACCTATCTGCCACCACAAGGTTCCCCGTTACCTGTTGGATTAGCAGGAGGCACGTTAGAAGACAACGGGGCTTTTTGGTGTGTAAGCTCTCAAGATAAAAATACCCACTTGGTAGACTTTTCAAAAGAAGCTGGATGATGGGTTCCTGACTGGATTTTCTCATATAGGTACTTTCAAAAGCCTCATCAGATACATAAAGCCATTGTGAAATGTCTGAACAGTCCCAAGACTGCCCCAGCTGTTTCTGTCAAAGCCACACAAAAATCTGTGCTAGGTCAGGTCCTGAGGAAAAGCCTGATGTTTGGATTGAAGCCTGTTGAGTGAACTGCTGTAAAAGCCCTCAAATGAGGCTGGTTCTCCTCTGTAATTCCCAGAACCCCAGAGTGGGTGAGGCTGAAGGGCCCACAGGGGCTCAGCCGGCGGCACCTCCCTGCCCCAGCAGGGCCATGGCAGAGCCCAGGGCACAGCAGTGTGCCCACACAGCTCTGCAATATCCCCAGCGAGGGACACTGCACAGCCTCTCTGCACAATCTGCTCGGGGCCGGGCCCTGCCCAGGGCAGCAGTTCTGCCTCCTGGGCGGGGGAATTGCCGCGCTCAGGCCCTGCCCGGTGCTCTGGGGCCGCTGCTGGGCCCCGGAGCAGAGCCCGGGCCCTGCCCTGAGCCCTCCCTGCAGCCAGGGACACCCAGGGCTGAGGGCCCCTCTCAGCTGGGGCTCCTCTCGAGGCTGAGCAGCCCCGGCTCCCTCAGCCTGTGCTGGGCACGGGGATGCTCCAGGCCCTTCCTCAGCTGCGCAGCCTCCGCCGGCCCCGCTCCAGGAGCTCCCTGGCCCTGCTGGGCTGAGGAGCCCAATTCATTTATAACCTTCTCAGGCAAGTCACACAGAGGAAAAACTGCTTAGGGGCACACAGCAGAGTCTCAAAATCAGTGGCATTTCTGTTAAATCAAGCTGTTTGTACCAGTTCTTGTCTCTGTCTCAGGGGATCAGGACTTCTAAGCAGCCCAGTTAAATGGTCCGTGATAAAATAATTTCCGTTTCATTTTTGCTAACTGACCCCTTGCTCTCATATTAGGGCAGAAAGTTAACTTGAGGAGTGGATTAGTTTTCACAGTACCTTTCTTAAACACCTCACTCACATACCCTCCAACCCTTTTTTCTTCCAAACTAAACAATTCTCACTTTTGCACTCTATCCTCAGATGTAAACCCCACCCAGTCTTCCAACCATCTCATCACATGCTTTTGGTGGACTTCCAAACCAGAGAGGTTTCCAAACTGAACCTCCAAAATGTTTGAGGTTTCCCCATCTCTGCGCAGCCCTTTCCAAGAGCACACTCCCATTGATCCTGGAGGCAGCCTTGGATCCAAACAAACCATAACGCAGTCAGGAACAAGTCTGGCTGCTTTTTAATGAGCAAATATGCTCTTGGGAAGTATCCTGCAGTGATGGGCAAACCTCAAACACATTGGAGGCTCTGCTTATGAACCTCTTTGATGTAGAAGTCTCACCCAATGGCACAACCCTGCTGCTTCTGCATGCACAGGAGCATCCCAGCCGTGACAGGAGAGAGCTGTCATCACGCTGGGCAGGGCAGCACAGTCCCCCTGCACACCCGTGTGGCTGGGCTGGAGCAGTCCTAAGGTTTAGCGAGGAAAGAACATTTCATTACCAAGAATCAAAGAGAAAATAGCCCAGGAGTCTGCAATACAAGTTAACAACCACCCCTCCCCACCCCACCAAGTCCCACTGCAGTCGTATCCGAGAGCCAGGCCTGACACTGCTCTCAGAGCTGCAGCTGCAGAGCTCCCCGGCCAAGCCAGGCTCAGATGATGATGGAGCTTTAACTGCTCACTGTTCCACAGTGACAGAGAAATCAGGCTCTGCTGGGATGCAAAAATCTGCTGCATTTTTATTAATCGAAGCTAAAATACTTGAACTGTGAAAGAACAAATTTTGCTTTTGGTGTATGTCACAGTTCCTCTGCCCCGGGGACAAGTCCATTAACAGCCAAAGTCATTAAAGGCTCAGCTTCAGGGCTGGCTTTTCATTTCCAGCTGCAGACTCCCATTGTCTACACCCAAGCCCTGTTCTTTTAGGTAGGTGGTGATCAATGCTGCAGAGAACTCTGGAACCAAGCTGGGATGAAGCACAGACCAAGGGCCTCTGCCAGGGTGTGCCTGCCACCCTCTGCTTCTTCCCGAAGAGTGAGCACACAGGGGATTTCCATCCAGGCAGAGAACTTTTTCATTTTGCTGATGGGAGTTATGGAGCAAAGACCCTTTTTGTGCTACAAACAGTATTTAAACTTCAGGACTTACTCTTCTCTAAGTCAGTTGTTTGTTTGTTGTGCTGAATAACTCCACAGGGCACCACGCTCTGCTGCTTGGCTTCCCCCAGGCTCCTCGTCCCCTTTCTTTACATCCCTGTCCCCAAAGAAATATAAGTAACACATACATTAGAGGTTCATCAAAGCACTGTCATAAAAGATTTTAAGTAAAAATGAAACTCCCTCTTGCTTCTTTCAAGCCCAAGCAGAGCCAGCATTGCTGTTCCCCAGTGACAGACCCCGTGCTGCACAGTCCTGAATCAGCAGAGCTGTGACAAGCAGAACAGGGCCGGGTTCCTGCAGCCCTAGGAAGGAGGGGAGAGAGCCCTAAACCTGTCAAGAACCATCCCACACAAGTGCGAGCCACTGCTCTCATTGTGATGTCCAACTGAGCAAGATCTGATTTCTAATTTTAATATTCAAGAGGAACTTTTTGTTTGGCCTGGCTGGGCCAGAGCTCCACTGGCAGCTGCCTGTGGCTCAAAGGCTGCTATGTCAGGAATTCAGGCTGGCACCCTGACCCGGCAGGGAGGTGTTGATTCTCAGGGAGCTCTGCCTTCCCAGGGATGTGTGGGGATGTGTTGATTCTCAGGGAGCTCTGCCTTCCCTCTGCTCCACTGTCAGGCCCAGGAGCCACCAAGAGAGACTCATGTGGGTCATGTCCCGATTCTTTTCCAATTCTTTTGTCTCCCTCACCTGCTTATGTCAAGGCTACTCAATCCCCACAGCTCCTTTGTACCTCCCATCCATTTGGGATGCACACAACTGAACACAATATCCCAAATCCCATGCTGACAGTGCCATTTCAGCAAAAAGCTTAATTATCTGTTTAATATCTCATTTGCTCTCTCCCTGTAGCTCCCAGGTCATGTCCAACAACACTGCTTCCCAAATCCCTCTGTTTGATTAAGTACTTGCAGTTTCCTTTAGACATATTAGCTGCATTTTTCTAAACTGAATCATGTTTGTTTTCTTCTTATTATAGCACTGATCTCTTGAGGCTTCTTTTGTACAAGTGGATGGAAAGATTTTTTTTTTTCCCCTTATTATTGCACAAGAGGGTTTCATGTCTTTGGATGTGTCATAATAGAATGGTTTTGGTAGCAGCAAACCTAATTCCTGTTGTTATTAAACCATAACACAATTCAGGAGAACTTAGTCATTGTGGAATAACAGTGAGCACCACATCTATCTGCAGGAAGTGCTGAACTCAGAGGAAGTGGGCTGGTGGAGACGAGGAGGAAGGCTTTACAGGCTGAGTAAGACATTAAATTCAGCTTCTCTTAATGAATTACTTGAGAAAATAAATAAACCACTAATCACTAACAGCTAAATTTTTTTCTGTTACTCAAAACATTTTGCAGTGATTCCCTTTCCTACAGTTGAAGGACAGCAAAAAGCATGGGAGGATAAACTTGATTCTTAATTGTATGTATAAGTTTTTGCTGAAAAATAGAATCCAACCTTTGGCTCAGGATGGGGGCAGTACTGGTCCTACAGACCTGCTGGGCACTTGCCCTATAAAGAGGTTGCTCTTCCCTTGACTTATTTGTGGTCAATATATTTGGTGTGTAAAGATGGGCTTTGAAGGATTTACAGCCAGCTATGGAACATTTTGCATTTCCTCCACATCCAAAGCTGGCCTTCCCTCCCAGGCACTCAGTCATCCTGCCCTTTCAATTAACTGCTTGTCTAATTAGAGCCCTTGTGGTGGGAATGCTGCCCTTGGCTGGGGCAGGGGGCAGCTCTCACACTCCTGGGCTGTCCCAGGTCCCACAATTCTCTGGAATTAAAACTCTCTATCTGAAGACAATCCCAGACCAAATCAACCAATCTGGTCCCCTCAGACCACGCTGGCAGCCTGGCAAAGCAGAAGGGACAGCACCCACATTCCAGAGAATGGAAGGTTGGGTGGCCCGAGCTCATTGCAAATCCAGCCCCTCTGACAGAGCTGAAAGGGGAGAGAGGGCAGAATGCAAATTCCCAGATCCATTACACCTCCCTCATTCAAGAGCCTGGGTCACATCACAGCTGCACTGAGGAAGCTGGCAGTGTTTGTACCTCTCAGTTCCTATGGATGTACAGCAGCTCGTGGCAGCTGGATGTGTTTATGCAGAGAGCCGAGTGGGCACCCTCAGCTTCTCTGGGCACCCTGTGCCGGTGCCTCACCACCCCCACAGTAAAGGATTCCTTCCCAATCCATGGTCCCACAGCCTGAGCAGGGAGAGCATGGAAGTGCCAGTAAAGAAGGAGCTGTAAAGAGGAGAGAAGGAAGTGGGAGGAAGGGTGGGAGGAATTAACTGGGCCCAGGGAAGTGAAGTGGATCAGGAGCAAACAAAATCAACAGACTGAGGAGGGAAACAAAGGAGAGAGAGACAAAAATCCTCCCTTCACAGTTAATAGCAACAAGTCCTGGGAGAACTCTAGGAGTCTGCACCCCTTGGAAACGAGGCCATCAATAGTGCAGACCTGGAAAAGCATCCCCACTCCTGGGCTTGAACAGTATGGATCCAGGAAATATTAAATCCATCTGCTGTGGAGAGAATGTTTTATCAACAACAAAAAACCCGTTTGATTTATTCTCTAGACACTGGGCCCAGCCCCAGTCACTGAGCTGTGCTATCTAATGTGGTCAGACAACTTCTAGGGAACCAACCTCGTGTTGCCATTACTCACAGTGTTTGCTTTTCCCCTATTGCCTTACTCATCTGATTCCTCCCTTCTTATTATGGCTCTGGTTGGGTTGATAGCTCATAATTTATCCTCCAGGCTGAGGCTTTCATGCCTTTGTCAGTAACTTGAGCCAGGGAAGTGAGTTATTCTTGCCTTTCTGTGTTTCTCTGTCTCAGTCCTACTCCGGCTGGGAGTTTACCTGGACGTGGAACACACAGACTCTGTAGCACTGCCTCAGGAGAGAGGCTGGTTGGATTTCCCTCCAGTTCCAATTACCCTGGGTGTCTGTGCATGGCTCTGGACGAGGTTTTTGCTGGATACCAGGTGGTTAATCAGAGCCTGCAGTGATACTGCACCATTAGTCCCCAAGTACTTCCCAAAACAGAAATTCATGCACTCCAGTTGTCCTCATTGACACTGAAACAAAGGCATCACTGGGGAAGAGCAGGCACACAGGAGGCACTTCCCCTGCACAGTGGGCTTTGTCTCAGGCACCGAGTCCAGCCCAGCTCCAGCCACGTCAGAGAGCATCTCACCCACGTTTGGTGCTGGTCCAGGACAGCCAAAAAGCTGCTCCTGTATGGACAAAACCCAGAGCATGGGTTACACCCATTTGACACTCACACACCACAGAGGGCACAGACTAAACCTCCCCCTGCCACGGACCCCAGTTGTTCTCCCTCACACAAGTACCCACAGCATGGTTCTTCTCCACCGTCGTGGGCAGGCACTCCCAAAGCAGCTACATTTCCTGCTCCCAGACAAAGGGATGGGGCTCTGCTCAGCTGCAGCTGCACTCAGGCTCCTCCTCACAGTAGGAAACAGTTCTCAGTAAATTGCCAATAACTTCAGCTCCTTCTACTGTGGTAAAAAAATCGAGAAGGGGTGAGGACAGGCCCAAAAATGGCTGCCCTCCTAATCTGCGTTCTCACACCCACCAAAATGCTGGTTCCCAAATGGCATGAACGTGTCCAGGTCACTAACTGGGGGAGAGAAGGTAAAGAAATCCCATGGAGTGAAAATACCCATCCCATCCCATCTGAGCTTTGCATTCCTCATCTTCAAAAAGAGCTTCCCATGACAGATGAGGGAGGCGCTACCTCCTCTGAGCATTTTCTTATTAGAATTTAGGATATTCTCTGCATCTTCCACTATCAGGAGTTCAGGATGTTCCTTACCTGCAGCAGCCAGTTCTTGCCTAGGTGACATCAGGAGAAAAGCCCAAGGATTCATTTAGGGAAGGAATTGTCAGGTGGCCACTTGAGATACATCAAATTTCTTCCCAGAAATGGTTCAAAATTTGAGCTCACCTGCCAGTTTTTTCAATCGCCAAAGCCTTAAAAGACAAAACCCAAACCCAAAGCACCCTCCCCTTGCAGAAGAGAGAAGCAAATGAAAGAATTTGAGTGAGCCCCAGCACTGCAGGCAAGCCCAGAGCTGGCCCATTAAAATCCACTTCACCTGCTTCCCAAAGCCCTGGTGGTGGTTGAGATTGGAGCAGCCATTCCAAATTCCCAGCAGCTGCCAAGGGCGGCTCCTGCTGCTGCTGAGTGCAGGGATTATTGTCCTGCCCTGCAGCAGGGAAGCCTGGGACGTGAAAGGCACATTAATACAATATTATTGCTGCTGTTACTATTATTTCACTGGCCTTTTGCCTCCCTCTCTGGTGGAGCACAGGAACAGGAGTATTCCTGACCATCTCCAGCCGTGCCTTCAGTCAAGCCTCATCTTTAGCACTGCAGACCTTCCGATACAATTTTTTCCCATCCTCTCAGTTCACAGAGCCACAGACCACGTTTCTTTACTTGGTATTAACTTCAAAGTATTTCTCCTTTTAAAACACAAATCAATGTTATTTGTTAAATGAGTGTTTTGAACTTGGATCCAATATTTTTAGTGAAATAAAAAAGAAAAGAAAAAGAAGTTTTGTTTTGGTTTTTTTGACTGGAAGGAATCCAAACTATCCACAGCTTTTATAAACCAACTTCCTTATGAGTCAGGACATTTATTGCCAGAAAAATATTATTTTAACTTTATTAGTGCAATATAGCAGTGACATCTAGTGGCTTCCATCAGTGTCATGATGAGTGAGGGGAAGGTGGGCCTGGCAGGATGCGGGAATGGATCCAGGTCTGGGGTTGTTATTCCGTTGTTGAGAGTCAGTGGAAGCTGGACAAGCTCTTCTGTAGAGTTTACCAGAATTCGAAAATTCTGATAATATAATGAAAATACGCTCTAAGATTGGGAAATCTAATCAGGTAACACCCATGGGTGATTTTTTCAGCTCACATTATAAGGTGAAATTCCTGACTTTCTTTATCCTAGTGGAAGTATTGTTCACATTAGGGAGCTCCTTCACCAGGAACCACAGAAACAGTTATTCTCAACTTTCTGCATCAAAATTCAGTCTGAGGCCATTTACAGCCCACGTCACCCAAACGCCATGGGCACTTCTTCCTTTGGAAAAAGCAGGACTTGTCACCCAGTTTTGTATAAAGCAAGATCAGGTCTTCAGTGTTGTTTTTTCCAGAGCTGAGGCCCCTCGTCAGGCCTTCCACCAGGACCCTTTTCCACACAGGCTTCATTTTCCAGCCAGGAATGCCAGGGAGTTCGGGGCTGGTGACAGGACTGGGGCAGTGCAGTCACTGGCAGAGGCAGGGGCTGCTCACGGGGCTCCTGAGGGAAAGCTGACCCCAGGGTTTGGTAAAGGCAACGCTCCTGGTGCTGGCACCAGTTTATTGTCAGTCTTGTAGCTGAAAATATCAGCTTTTTGTTATTTGTGCACTGATGTTACAACAACGTGTGTGTTCCCTGGCTTCCTCTCTGAGCTTGCCTGCAAAATTCAGCTGGGCACAGAAGCTGCCACCTTTTGCCAGTTGTTGTCTGAAGACAAAGCTGATTCTGTTTGTCTGGCAAGGCCTTGGAAGGCTCATAAACCTTCCTGGGATTCCAAACTCTGCCACAGACTTACACCTCATTCTGTCCCTTTGGCTCAAGAAGTTCTTCATTGCTTGGTCAAATTATGGAGCCAGGTTGGGAGAGCTGGGAATGTTCAGCCTGGAGCAAGGAAGGTTGTGTGGAGACCTCAGAGCCCCTTCCAGTGTCTGAAGGGGCTGCAGGGAACCTGGAGAGGGACTCTATATCAGGAATTGGACCCCCACTGCCAGAGGGCAGGGATGGATGGGATACTGGGAAGGAATTCTTGCCTTGAGGGTGGGCAGGCCCTGGCACAGGGTGCCCAGAGCAGCTGTGGCTGCCCCTGGATCCCTGGCAGTGCCCCAGGCCAGGCTGGACATTGGGGCTGGGAGCAGCCTGGGATGGTGGAAGTATCCCTGCCCATGGCAGGGGATGGCACTGGATGATCTTTAAGGTCCCTTCCAACCCAAACCATTGATTTATTTAGCTTTGGACACTCCAGCTACACAGAAAGGGAGCTGAAATACAGGGAAACTCATTTTGTAGAAGCACATCAGCCTGTGCTGGCTGGCTGCAGCTTAGATAAACCCCCAGATCGCTCCATGGTGGACAGAGACCTTCCAGGAGCTTTGTGGGAAAGGCTGTGCTGGGTTCTGGCCATGCAGGTGTGTGCCTGGGCTGCGGGTGTGCGTGTGTTTTATTCCGAAGGGATTTACTCTTCCGTGTGCAGCAGTGGCAGCACCCAGAGGGAGGCAGGGCTGGGAAGCGTCTGACAGAATATTTGTGCTGCATCTGCACTTTGTGTCCCCGTGCCAGCGCTGCTGCTCTGCCCTCCCTGCTCGGGATTACTGGGGGCTGTAACATCAAATGGAACGAGTGGCTTTGAAGTCCAGGCCTCAGGACTGAGCCGGATTTTCCATGTTGGCAAGGAAGCTGCAGCCTCCTTCCACGGCTGCCAGGCCAAGGAAACAAATGCTCAGCTCCACATCTGCCTGCAGCACCTCCGTGGGTCACCCCAACATTTCCAGCCCGGGGGCAGCTTCACCCAGCCTTGTTTAGCCCCAGGACCTGGAGGAGGGCAGAGCTGAGGGTGTCCTGGGCACAGTCCCTCTGCACAGGGCTGTCCAGGGCTGCAGGAGGTGCCAGCTCCAGACTGGGAGAGCAGCTCCCCCCAGGGCAGCATTCCCTGCTCCCCACAGGGCAGCATTCCCTGGGAAGGGGTGAGTTAGAGCAGCGGCTTCAGGGAGACTTCAAATACTCCAGCAGGTCTGGCAGGAATATTTATCCACCTGCATGTTCAAACATGCTCCACTTTCTCACTTTATAAATACATGGGAGCCCGCTGAACCCTGGCCCAGCAGAGCCAAGCGTGCCCCTTTTGCTTTGATGAACCAGCTGTTTTTCTGGTCTGTTCACATAAACATATTTGTGTGTGTTGACTTTGCAGTTTATTGGGAAAAAGAAGCAGATGCCAGGTCATATGTGCATTTCTGTTCTGTGTAGGAGTGCCACGAGAACACTCCCCAGCCCAGCCCCTTGTTTGCTTTGCAGGAAGGGGAGCAGTACAGAGGGGGCTCAGGGGGTGCTTTGCTGATAGTTTTTGACCAAACAGGTGCAGAATCAGCTCACACAGGTGAGAGCTTGCAAGGGCTCTGTTTGCAGATCCAAGTCTCCACGTGGGACCAGGATGCAGCCTGGACAGCAAATCCCCCACATCCATTCCTTTGGGTCTGGCTTCCACACTCCATTTCCATGTGTAACCTGGCACTCGCATTCCAGACTCAGCCCAGGCTTTTCAAGGAGCTGTGACAGCCCTTTGTGGCACCAAAATGCCATTTTCATGGGTGGATGGGTCCAGAACCCACCTGCTCCTCTGCTGTGAAGAGCAGACACAGCTCAGCTCCTCCCTGCCTGGAGCTGGCACAGGAGCTAAAGCAACTCCACATCTCCACCAGCCCTAAAATCACAACAGGACATCATGGAATTCACTGCCAGATCTGAAAAAGGAAAGCATTTCCATATCCCACCACAGCCTCTCTCCAGCCCTGCGACCTGCTGAGAGCTGGGCTCTAAACTGCTGCACTGGCCGTGCCTCTGCACTCTGACTTCTCTTTGGAGGCATTGTCTTCCATTCAGCTGGAAATAAGCTGCATTCTGGGCCTTTCCAAGGGGGATATGCCTCTGGAGCTCTCCATGGAAAAGCTCAGGTTAATGCCCTGGTGGTTTGTCTGGGCAGTGAAAGGTAATTGCATGTGACACTGCATGTTCCAGAGTCGTGCAATCCCCAAGGTGAGGAACTTCACACAAATCACTGGAATTAGACAAGAGAGAGGAGATTCTCCTTGGAGGTGCCAGGTTTCACCCTGCCAGTTTTATCCTTTATGCTTACCTAAAGGATGCATTTATTATTTCATATTTTGCTCCATTTATGGTTGTCTTTGGGCCCAAAGTGTAGAAGTTAAAGCACTACCAAATGGCCCATCCTGGTAAACATTCATGTTCCACCAGCTGCTTGAAATCATCACAGGATGGTTTTGTATCTCTCTGCCCCTTTGGCTTCACCAGCAACCCCAATGAAATCTGTATTTGGGGCAACAACTGAAATTTTATTTTTGTGTGTGTGATTTGATTATGTCATCTCACATAATCAAACAACAAATTAACAACGAAATCCCATTTCCCAAAAGGAAGGCTTTTATCCATGATCCCCTCAGGTCGACATCCAGCAGCAAGGGCTGTGCTCTAGCCGAGGAGATAAAGCACCAGCCTGAATGATATCAGTGTGCTGTGAGGTTTTATTTCATTCTGAAGAACAATCCAACACTTTGTGCTTCTTTTGGAATGTTACAGAGCTTTGCCTTTCCCTGTGGAAGGTTGGGAGCAGCGTTCCCTGCCCGGGAAGGAGGTTGGTGGCAAGGCAGGGCACTGAGGGACACCGACGTGTCCCTCACAGGGGACAGCGGCTTCTCTGGGAGAGGGGGATGTGGATGGGCCTGCCCTGCCCAACATTCCCCATTCCCTGCAGGGCAAACACAGCCCCCTTTGCCCCCTCTGTCACCCCTCCTGCCCCCTGCTCCCTGGCTGCTGCCCAGAATCACAGCTGCAGCTGAATGTAGTTTTATCACATTATTGCGTGAAGAAAAGTGTGAGAGGGTAATAAAAGATGGCATAAGCCAGAATTTCAAACCCAAGAAGGTAATAAAAGATGGCATAAGTAAAAATTTCAAAACCAACTAACCATTTTTAACATTTTTATTCTGGCTTGAGCTGCTTGAAATTCAGTATCTGGGTTGCAAAGTAGTTCAACAATGCTTCTAAATTAGTCTTTGACCGCTGTGATTTCCAAAATCATGTGACATTTTCCAAAATCTTTGCCCATGAATTTAAAGTGAGGACAAAAAGCCCCATTTATTCCAGGAGGCAGCAAATGTTTATCCCCAGGCACGTTTGGAGGAGGTTGCTTTGGAAGGTGCTCACAAACCTTTTACAAGCCGTAGGTGGTGGATGTTGCTAAGAGGAGTAGGGTAATGAGCAGGGCTACTCATGGTGGTAAAACCTGAGTACAGAGGGACTGTGAATACAGAGAGAGCAGCCTCAGCTGTCTGCGTGTGCTGCTGCACCCAGCTCTGGGCTCCAGCTCACTGCACCACAGCTCAAAATCGGTGTTTCATGTCCCACACCTGGCATTCAGCTCAAACCTGCCCCCAGCCCTCCCTGGGACACGGCTGGACCAGAGCAGAGCAGCACCAGCCCCGTGTGGCCAAGGGGCTCAGCTGAGGACAATTCCTGGTGCCAGCCCAGACACCTCCCAGCCAGCCCTGCTCCCACTGGCAACTGGGTTATTGGGAATGGGGCTGGATTTTTGCTGAATTCCTCTCAGGGATGGAGAAATAAAGCCCCTGGTGTGGCACAGGTGACCTTGAATTGTCTCAGAATCAGCTAAATTAAAGCTTGCCTTAGGTTTGTGTTGCCATTGCCCTCGGCCTCTGGTGGCCCTGTGGCTCCCAGGAATTCCGTGCTCTCCTCACACCACACCACGGCTCTGGCTGAGGAAAAGGACACATGCCCGGTCCATGAGCTTCCTGAAAATGTTGATTTTCCTTAAAAAGGAAGATCATCTGGATGCCTGTTGTGGCTGCAGGAGCTGGGAAGGAGCATGGCCCTGTTTGGATTGTGTCACATGGGACAAGTTAAACACTCAGCAATGGGCTGGGGAACTGCCAGGATGTCACAGAGGCGCTGGAAGAAGTGAGAGTCTCGCCAGCTCTCACATGAATGTGTGCTGGCTCTGGAATTCCTGCTGGAAGTCCAAGTGGCAACTTGAATTTCCTCATTTCACTGCTCTTGTTTCAGTTCTCCGGTCATGGAGAGAAAAAGCAAAACAAGAGAAGAGCACCCAAGGTACATCATTAATCACCCTCAGAAAATAGCCAAGGGCAAGTCACGGCAAATAATTCACCAACACTCTGAGAGGGAAGCTCACTGGGCTGGAGTGTTCAGCCAGTTCTGACCAGCAGACTCCTAGAAATGAGTGTTTGCAGGAAATCATCCACAGAAAAACTCGGTGTTTGTTACTGGCGCCTTTTCCAGTTCTGTTACTTGCCTAATATGGCAAAACGTGTTCAGGATGAAGCAGGAGGTGCAAACAAACCGGGCTGTGCTCACCGAAAAACCAGCTGGCTGTGAGGATTGGAGAAGGGAAGGTTGTGTGGAGACCTCACAGCCCCTGCCAGCGTCTGAAGGGGCTGCAGGGAAACTGGAGAGGGACAATTCATCAGGAACTGGAGTGCCAGGGCAAGGGAAAATGGGTTTGAACTGGAAGAGAGTAGGTTGAGATTATTGAGGAAGAAATTCCCCCTGGGAGGGTGGGCAGGCCCTGGCACAGGGTGCCCAGAGCAGCTGTGGCTGCCCCTGGATCCCTGGCAGTGCCCAAGGCCAGGCTGGACATTGGGGCTGGGAGCAGCCTGGGACAGTGGGAGGTGTCCCTGCCCATGGCAGGGGTGGCACTGGATGGGCTTTGAGGCCCCTTCCAGAGGAGCCAGTTGGGATGTGCAGGCTGGGAACTGCAAACACGCAGGGTCAGGGGCTGTGCATCCCAGCAACCTCAGGGGAACACTCAGGGGTCACCTTGTCCATTTTCTTGCCCAGAAACAGGAACAGGAATGTTTCTCCTACAGAAACAAAGCAGGATGTGTGTTTCCCCTGCTCCCTCTCTCCTGGAAGGCCCACGAGCTGCTCACTAAGGCTTCCCAAAATGATTCCAAAGCACCAGGGGCTGTGAGGGGGCACGAAGGTGGGCAGACACCTGCGTGGGCAGCATCACTGTGCTGCTCACGGCGTCAGAATGAGCTCAGGCCCCTGTAACCCCCTCCTGCTGCTGACCCAGGCCCTGCCAGCCTGGCTTTGAAGGGAAAGTTAATTTATTCTCCAGCCTCTCTCTGCTGGTCACACTGAGCAGATCTTGGTCTTGCTTCCACTGCTGCCCTTGCCCTGAATATGTGATTTTTCTTCCTCCGTTCCAGTTTTCTTTCCAGCCCTTGTCAAGGCAACTGGTACAGGCATTTCTGGCCTCTCCATTTGCTGAAATGGGATCTGCACAAAGCAAAGTCTGGCCTCCCCTGCCTTTGGAGCAGCACAGGTTTCTCTTGTGCACCCCTGGCACTGGGCACACGCTCCCACAGCAGTAAGGGTGCTGCTAGTGGAAAGACAGTATTTTTTTCAGGATGAACGAGCACACACAGGCACACCCCGCTCTGTGCCAGAGAGACTGCAAGGTCAGAGCAGGGAAGCCAAGGCCAGGCACCCCCAGCAAGAGCCTCCAGCTGCAGTGCAGCCTCTCCCTTTTGTTTTAACAGATAAACACAGAGATCCCTCAGCCCCAGAGCCCAGCCTGGCACTCTGATTCACCACGTGCTTGCCTGAAAAAAAAAATTCTCCTATGGGAACACAACCACTTCCTCACCAGCTCTTTCCAAGTCCTGCTAGTCATTAATTTCCCGGACATGACATCACTGAGTTCTGGGGTCCTTTCCCAGCCTCGCAGGCAGGAGCTGCCATCAGGAACTTGGCAGATGCTGAGCTGACCAAGCTGTGTGAGCTCCGTGAGCTCTGCCTGGTGCTGGAGCTGGTCCCTGTTTCCCTGAGCCTTCCCAAGGCTCGGGAAGATGCACCAGGGCTGAGGCTGTGGCAGATCCCTGAGGATCTCACTCCATTTATCTCCCCCCCCAGATCCAGGCAGTTGGCCCTTCCTCAGCAAATTTTAAATACTGTGCTGTGTAAAGGATCAGGGACCAGGAGCTTTTTCCTCCCCACATCCACCCAGGCTTCGCCTCCACTTTTCATTTGCATTTGGGCCTTTCCTTGGTGAATTTGCAAAATTTTGCCAGGTTTTGACAGGAGCAGCACAAAAAGACAAACCCAGATGGAGGCAGTGTGGGGGTACTTGTGGAAAGCATCAGCTTTGCTTTAAATCTGCAGCTGAAACACCCAATAATTCCAGCCTGGGCTGGGCCCTCTGGAGGAAAGCCTTGAGCAGTAGCTCAGGGCATGGGTCCAGCTCAGCTGGATGAGCTTTAGTGTCCCTTCCAACCCAAACCATTCTGGGATTCTGAGATGGTGCCTCCTCTCTGCTTTGGCCTTACCTCTTCACAACAACCTGGTCATTCAGGTACAAACACCTCTTTCTTTTAAACTCTGTTTCTCCAGCAGATGCAGACTCAGCGTTTGTTACATTTTCAGGATACCACATATCAAGTTTTCCTAAAACAAAAGATTTGGAATCCACAGCTTTACCGAGATAGACCAAAAAAAATCAAGCTAAGCCCAGGCTGGAATGACCTCACCACCTGAAGCCATGTAAACCAACATGGCAACACTGCAGGAAGCCTTGGGAGGGTGGTAAAATTAAATTTTTCCCAAGCAGAACATTTTTATTAATTTGATAACCACCAGCATTTTGACAGCAAGATCCCAGTGCAGATAATGGGAAATGGCAGCTTTCTGCTAAAAGCTTTTTTTTTTACAACACCATGCAAAGGGCTTAGAAGCATTTGCTCCATTTCTGTTGGAGAATTTCACCTACAAGCAGCCCTATATGTTATGTGTTTTAAAAAATATTTCCATATGCTAAAGGAATGCAACCGGTTGCCAAGGAAAGTGGCTGTTACAGCAGCAGGCTGGGGCTGCTCTTCAAGGAAAAACTGCTGCAGAAACGAGGTATGCACAGAGGTGCACTAAAGCAACACTAACTGCAGTGACCTTGAGATGACCTAGACCTCCTCATATTACAAAAATGAAAAGGGAGTTAGAAAATCTGAGGCCAATTAGGCGCTTTTTTTTTTTCCTGGAGACATGATGAAATTTCCTGAAACAAAAACTTTAGCAAATTCTATAAAATACTTCTAGCTTTGGTGGAAAAATAAATTATTGCCTTTTTATCTCCTCATTCCTGAGGCACAGAACTGGCCCACTTCTGTTTGTGCAGATGGATTGGAGGGAAAACACCCAGAGAAGGGCCAAGTGGTGAGATTCTTGGCACGAGCAATTAAGTGTGAAGTTATTCTCAGGGCTGCCTATTTGTTATTGCAGCAGGAATCATTAAGATTATATGGAAAGATATTGTCTGGGAAAAAGTGTGAAGTCAGGATTATGTGTCCCGAGGTGTGGCTGGGGGCAGAGCATCGCCCGTGCCCGGCGGGGCTCTCGGAGCAGCAGCCGGGGGTGGCCGCGCTCGGGTGGCTCCCGGGGCTCGGCCGTGGGGCAGAGCCACCCCCGGGGAAGGGAGTCCCCTCCTCGCTCCGGGGCTCCATCCCGCTGGGTCCTGGCAGCAAAGAGCTCCTGAGGGGCTGCGGAGCCTCGGGGAGCAGCCGGTCCCGGGGGGGTTGTGCTCAGCAGCTTCCCCTCATCCCAGCCGGCTGTGGGGATGGCTCAGCATCCCGGACTGGCTCTCTCGGGGAGGGCAGGACCTGCCCGGGCTGTCCCCGTCACTGTCCCCTGCCCTCGCCAGCCGAGAGGTGCTGAGCAAGAGCCACGTTAACCTCTGCAAGAAACTGGTGCAGTCAGGACAGGGGAGGCTCCTCTGTGAAGGACAGAGGGGACCTTCCCTGCCACCAGCACCAGCGTCAGCCTCACCCTGCGGCCGTGCTGCTCCTCCCATCCCTGCATCCCATCCCCTGCCCATCGCTGTGCCCCGCAGCCAGGATCGGAGGGAGAGGGGGCAGAGAGGGGCGGGGTGCCCTGCCAAGGAGCAGGGGCGTGAGGGCTGGGGAGTACGAGGGGTCAGACAGAGCAGGCACTTGCCCATCTGTGCCTCCCTCTCTCTAAAGCCGAGGCTCCACATGCGGAACCCGGAGCGATTTTCTCTCCTCCCCAAGGGAAGGGAAAGGTTTGGGGCAACGCACCCTGGCCGCTTCCCTACGCCTCTCTTCTCTTCCTCGCTCGGAGCAACCCTGCTCTAGAGGGAAGGTTTGTGGCCCGACCAAATGCTGCTGGTTCGGACCTTTCCTTGCGCAGCTCGAGTCCCGCGGGACAGGGTTGGGAGCAGCCGGGAGCGCGTCCCGGGGTCCAGGGGAGCCCCCGGGCACGGGGAAGGAGCCGGCGGGATGTCCCTGCAGGATGTCCCTGCCCGCTGCCAAACCAGCCCCGGCCCCACCGAGGTGTCTGCAGAGTACTCCCAGCGCCTTTTCCCACTCAATCCAGCCCGAGGGGCTGCAGGGTGGGGAGCGCAGGGGAATTATCCGGCCAGGGGCTGCTCCGGGCTCAGCCGCGAGCAGACGGTGGGAAAGACGAGACGGGAGAGAGGGTGGTCCCTGCAAACCCTTCCAGAGGCAGCCGTAACCAATTACGGTTCCCAATTACGGCTCCCAATCACCGCTCCCAATTACCGCTCCCCCAGCGCCGATGGTGCTCAGGGAAGGCAGCGGGGCCGTTCCCAAAGGGTGCCCATCTCTAGTGCCCGGCTGGATACACCCACCTCCTGCGCAGAGATGTACAAAGCACAAGGAAAATTCTGCGGGATCTCTCTTTGGTTCAGTTGTGATTTTGATCTGTTAAATTACTATTTACAATATATAAAAAAAAAAATATCTCAATCCTAAAACAAAACGAAAAATCTTCTAAGGATAAAAATGAACCATTTCAGTCAGTGCTCCCAGATTTCAGTGGGCACGTGCCACGTGTTTAGTGATGATGGAAACACCCGGGGAGACTGAGCGAGTTCAGACAGCTGAGAGCAGAGAGGCCTCGACTCCCTTCAGTCCCTCACCCCGCTGCAGTGCCTGGAGATGTTCCATGAGGGTGTTACCTTCAGGCTTGGGTAATCACCGCTGATCTTTGTCATCTCCTGCTCTGAATTCAGTTCCAGAGCAGAACAAAAGGCCTTTCTGCAGAGGGCACAGAGCTCTGCTGTGGAGCCTCCGCCACCCAGAGCGAGGTTTTGTCCTGGCGTGTGGATGATCAACAACTGACTCGAGTCCTGTGTCAGCACCACAGAGCATTGCACAGATGTTTTTAAAGTATCCAGGGAGAAGCGGGAGCTTGGAGAAGCCAAAGCTGGCTCCATCCCCCCTCCCTGCCGAGCCCAGAAGCCGGGGGCTGTGGGGCAGGGCCGCCCCAAATCCTGTCACTGTCACAGAGCACGGGCTGTGCTCAGCACGGTGGCACAGGGACAGCCTGTCCAGACACCACGGAGAGCCTGGGCGCCAGAGCAGCATCCCACGGGAGCGTTTCCCACTGCAGGGATGGCAGCTGTGTCTGGCAGCACATCCAGGGAGAGGCTGCGCTCCTGGAGACTGGGCCTGGCCTGGGATTTTTAGCAAAAGCTCTGCTGGGATGGGGAGCAGAAAAGGGTCTTTTCTAAACTTATTTTTTATATTATTCCAATGCTTTTTTCCCCTTCATGCCCCCCCATGTGGGCAGCAGGGGAGGGGGGATTCTGCCCCTGTGCCCCCTCAGGTGAGAGCCCAGCTGCAGAGCTGCCCCAGCCCTGGGGCCCAGCACAGGAAGGGCCTGGAGCTGCTGCAGCCAGGCCAGAGGAGGCTCCAGCATGATCCGAGGGATGGAGCAGCTCTGCTGGGAGGAAAGGCTGCCAGAGCTGGCATTGTCCAGCCTGGAGAGGAGAAGCTTTGGGGTGACCTCACTGGGGCCTTGCAGGGCCTGAAGGAGCTACGGGAAACCTGGAGAGAGACTGTGGAAAAGGGACTGGAGGGACAGGACACAGGGAATGGCTTCCCAGTGCCAGAGGGCAGGGCTGGATGGGAGATTGGGAAGGAATTGTTCCCTGGGAGGGTGGGCAGGCCCTGGCACAGGGTGCCCAGAGCAGCTGGGGCTGCCCCTGGATCCCTGGCAGTGTCCCAGGCCAGGTTGGATGGAGTTTCCCTCTGGAATTTTGCTGCTCTAACCCCATCCACAGGCAGCCCCGGGAGTTTGGGAAGGGCTTGGTAGGAGATGCTGGGCCTAAATGAGACCCTGGTGCCTGTGGGGGCCCCTGAAACCCAGCCCTGCCCTCCTTGCCCACCCTCCCAGGGCACTGCCCAGCACCACGGGCACTCCATGCTCAGGACAGCATGTGGCTCCCATCCTCTGGTGGGAGGGGAGAGTCCAAAGGGGCCCCAAATCACTCCAGGATGGGTGGGAGCACCCAGGGGAGCGGGGCCTCCACAACTTCCCTGGGAAGTCCTCTGGTGGGAGGTAACAGGCAGCTGCTAAAGGCTGCAAGGGGAAACCCACAGAACAACTGAACCCAAAGGCCACCCAGGTGAGGTGGAATGGAAAGCCTGACCTCAAGGTTTACACTGCAGCTCCATCCCAGAGCTTTTGTGGCTTATTTGGATAATGATACCCAGCAAGGCCTTCAGAACCTCTGTGAGGAGCTCTGCCAGGCTGCACTTCCACAGAGCACTGCTGGCACCAAACAGAGGGCACTGGACTCACTCTGCCCGAGGGCAGCCTCAGCCTGAGCAGCAGCAACGCTGCTCCCAACACTCCTACCCAGGATCAGGAGTGGGGCAAGGAGAGCAAGAGGTCATCTGCACTGGAGACATTCTGAGGCCTGGCTTTGCCAGTGCTGAGCCAGAACTGCTCATTTGCTTAGCACAGAGTTTATGACACCTCCAAAACCATCTCAGGTCAGTGCCTCCCAGACACCCACCAAACCCAAAAACTGAACAAGTCACTGCACAGCAGCTGAAGAAAGCCCAAGGCAAAGCTTTTCCTGAGTCAGAGCAAGCTCTGGAAGACTGCATTGCTCAAGACATGGAGATTCCTTCAACAAGCCAGGAGATGGGTAATACTGTAAAAATTCTATCTACACCCTTGGTAAAGGAAGAGAAGATCCTTGTGATGTTCCTGCAGAGGCAGTGGGGTTCAGACCTCTGTGATGGGTGAGTGAGCTCAGCTCCAGCTCTCACTGCTCCTCCCAGAGTCTGCCCCAAGAAAGGGAAGGGTGGAACAGCAGCTGCCACCACCCGTGTCAGAGCAGGGGCTGGGCTGGAAGGGCAGAGACCCCTCCCATCAGCCCAGGCTGCTCCAGCCCATCCTTAACCCACCCCGACACCGAGCTCTGCTGAGGTGACATCACTCATCCGTTCATGTGACAAATTAAGTTCAAACTTTTTTTTATTAAGCACATTCCACAGTACAAAGCTTTAGATCATGAACGATATCTGTACAATTTAACAGTTTCAAGAAGCTGTTCATACACCAACTTTCCAAACAGATAATTGGCAAACATAATTACAAGTTAGAATTAGACTATCCCAGTGCTTTGAAACATTAATATCGCAGTAATGTACAGTTGCTCAATTATGGTTAGCAAAACAAAGTCCAGAGTGCAGCCAGGATCACTACCATGAATCCCAGGAGTCGAGTTCCTTGGGTGCCAATCACAAAAGTCCACTGCTATGTTACACAAAGCACAAAGAAGTTTAGACTGCATGTTCAAATATCATTATCTCCCAAGGAAAAACAGGAATTTAAATCTTACACATGCATTTTTAAAAAAAGGACTCCGCTCTTCAGAAACAAAGAACCTTTTTCTTCAGGGCTGCGACAGATGTCTCTTTTTTAAACAGTTTTAATATTAAAGCTATTAGATGAGAAGGGTAAAGTAAGACACTTGCACAAACTACTGTCAAGCTTACCAAAAAGTGACCTCATGGACGCTCAGGAGCGAGTTTACTCTTCTGGACTTCACCACATTCGCTCATCTCGATGAATAAATAGCTGGAGTAACACGGGGATGGGAGCTGGGCTCCCCGGGAAGGGCGGGAGGGGAGCCCTGCAGTGCCCCCGGGGAGGGGCTGGGCTGGTGACACCTGGAGCTCCCCCGCTGTCCCTCGGCACCGCGCAGGGAAAGGCAACAACCCAAGAGAGCCAACACTGCTGCCAGCACAGAACAGCACAGGACGGACACAGAGCCGGGGAAGCGCGGCACGGCCCGCGCCAGCCGCGCCCGCCCAGGGCGGCGGGGACAGAAAAGCCACGGGGCCGGTGCCGATGGGAAACTCACTTTGCATTGCTCCACGCCTCCTCCTGACCCAAGGACAGCGCAGGGGGGTTGTGTGACCACACAAAGGGAAGGGGACACTGGGAGAACTGAAGAAGCAGCTATGGAGGCTCCCTAACAAAAGCCTGGAGGAGCCAGGACACGGCAGCCGATCCTCCCGGGAACCCAGCACGGGCACAGGAAGCAGAGCGGTGACTGGAAGGAGCTCCTCTCCACCGTCAGGAAGTGTCACAAACCAAACATAAATAAATGGAACTTTGGCCCATGGTTCTTCTCCACTGAGCAGCCACACTAATGCTACCGAGGACATCAGCGGGGGCTGCGAGGCCCCACTGGTGTTAGAGACACACAGCTGCAAATCCCGCGGCACAAAAATATAAGATACAGAACATAAATTAAACAGTTTTTAATTTTTAAAAAGTTTAGAAATTACATTTTAAAATATGTAGTTCCCATTAAAAAAAAACCAAAAACGAAACGAAAAAAACAAAACCAAACCCAACTAATGAATACTGAAAACCTCCTTTTGCGAGACAATGTCTAGGTAATCATGTCACCACCAGTGCCAGGGGTCAGGATGTCCTGCTGCCAAGTGCCACCACGCTGAGTGTTAGTGTGAAGTGTCAGGACATCCCGAGCCTGGCACCAGAGGCTCTGCTGTATGTACAAGGTATCTACATGCTTACACAGTATCCGAGATGAGGGAAGCACACAGGGAAGGAGGGGGGACTACAGCAAACATCAGGAAGCGCAGGACGGCGAGTACAGAGCACAGGGCAAAGGAAAAGACAGTGCTATACAACTAGCTCAGATAACCTAGCCTGAATTGCAGGGAATCTTTAATTTAAAAGAAATTATTGGTGCAGAAACAAGTAAACTGTAATCCAAAAATATTACTGAGCAATTCAGAAATATTTCTAAGAGTCCAACGTACACCTATGGAACAGAACGGGCTCTGAACCTGCCATGGGGAACGCCTAAAGGACAGTGGTGACTGGAAAGCAAAGCTCTGTACATTCTGGGCATGTGTTTGGCACCCAAATTTCATTGGAGAATGTTTTTTTTTTTTCTTTAAAGTCAGACAAAAGTGCAAAGCAATATAAATTAGGCCAAGTCCTTTCTTGACTTCCGATTTATATCTGAAAAACAAGCCATCAGAGTTCAGTTTCTACGGACAATTTACATGTGAAGCTTTGGATTTCTCACAGCAGGGAAGGATAGGCTTCTGAAATTCATCTACTCCAAGTCAGTGAATTTGTAGCAAATTCAAAGACGACCACTGAGAGCAGGAAAGATTAAGAAATTTAGATATAGAATTGTGCTGCTTTGCATCTACACAGCATCTAGAACCAATTCTGACTTTAGCTGTCAATCATCTTCAGGCATGTAGTAGCCAAAAATCCAGTAGTTCAAGACTGTGGAACCCTGAAAAAGACAAAAGACAAGTGAACTGAGGGGAGGCACAGAGCAAACAGCACCCAGAGGTGCTCAGGCCCACAGCAGCCTTTGCATCCAGGCTGAGAGGGAAGGGCAGAGCACGTGCAAGAGGTGACACCTGTGCAGCACAGGGAGAGCTGCTGGCCAGAACTCCCCACTGCAGCCCCTCCTGCAGGGGAGCTGTCCCCAGGGGCTCTGGGGTGTGCTCCGAGCTCCACAGCAGCAAGAGCCAGGCTCTCCAGGGCTTTGGCAGTGACCCACAGGCAGTTCCCTTCCACAGAGGCAGAGGCACAGCCCTGGTGGGCACAGCCAGGGACCCTCCAGCTCAGCCCCCCAAACCCCAGTGCTGTTCACTGAAACAGCGACCATGGGGACTGTCCTTTATTCCTCACACTGCAGAGCAAGAGTTCTGCACAGGAGGCAAGTTCAGCTGCTTTAATACATGAGCAGCTTTTAGGAAAACACACAAAAACCTCAAATACTTTGATACTCCCATGACCTTTTCCAGGCTGATAGCTCCATTATCAGCTTGGAGGCAGGGTAAGGTCTGACTGTCATTAAATCTGAGCTTTGGTTTTACCTGCCACTTCCCAAAACCATCTTTATGGACTAGGGAGAATTTCCCTCTTCTGATATGAAATTCCCATGAAAGGTTAAAACATCCTTAGGCAATTCCCCTCAGCTTCCCTTCCCTCAGCCCAAGGGCTAATGCTTAATACCAGAATATTAGACTATCATATGGGAACAATTTTTATCATGTTACAATAAACAACAGGAATTCAACAGAAAGCAATAAAACTCTCACAGCCAACTGCCAGGACTGTCAAAAATGATCCACTTTGAAGAGCCTCACATTGCAAAGCCTGTAAAAACGTGTGCAGGGCTGCTTCAAAATTCACAAGACTGTGATGTTTGAAAGCTTATAAAACTGTTTCATTAAATGTCATGATGAAATATTAGCTGTTTGACCAAAATTTTATACAGATTTAGGGTTTTTGGATTCTGAAGTCAGACAAACCTGTCAAAAAGTGACATCACAGCATCTCTGCAGTAGAGGAAATAGCTGTTCAGGGAATGTCATTACCAACACCAACAGCTCCCAGGATGAGGGGCTGCGTGGTCCCAGCTGTGCCTCCCGGGCCAGGCAGACTGAGCTGTGCAGAAGTGCCAAGTGTGCAGGATGTGAGCAGCAGAACCCCCTGCCAAAGGCATCTCACACTGTCCTGGCAAATCCCAAAGACAGAGCCGGGAGGGTCACATGAGGCACCAGCAAGGTGCCGAGTTCTTGACCTGAGGGAGCGGCTGGAGCTGGGCCAGGGCAGGCTCAGGCTGGAGAGCAGGGAAAGGTTCTTCCCCAGAGGGTGCCGGGCACTGCCCAGGCTCCCCAGGGAATGGGCACGGCCCCGAGGCTGCCAGAGCTGCCAGGGGTGCACAGGGTGGGGTTGCTGGGGTGTCTGTGCAGGGCCAGGAGCTGGATCAATGATCCTTGTTGGTCCCTTCCAGCTCAGGACAGTGTATGATTCTGTGTCTCTTTTGCCCTTAAAACACACTGTGTGGCTTTTATATGAATCAAAACTAATAAAAGAAGCCTGCCCAATCTGTAATTTAAAAACAGAATTTGTCCATCTCAAATTATCATTTTAGTCAACAGAACCAAGCACTGATGCAGGACTGGAAGGTAGATGGAGACTGTTGACAAAATGCAGCCTGTTCTACCTGCCTGAAAAGGCAAGAAAAATAAAAAACAGAATTACTCACAGAAAGGAGGAAAACAAGTTTTCCGTTGAGAGGGAAAATCATTCAGGTTCAACAAGCCTTGGAGGCCCCACAGCAGCAGCTCACTTAGGTCTGGATCCAGTGGCACAAAGCCAATGCCAGGAGCAGGACACAGTCCCTGGGGATGTGTCAGTGACAGCATCCAGCTTTCCACACGGATGCATTTACATCCTCTGGGATCAAACACACAAGGCAGGCAGTGCTGGAGGCCCTGGCTCCTTGAGGAGTTTAGGAATTATGTCCTATGGAGTTGTTTTTAGCCACTCCCACCCTGTACCAGCATCCTCAGCAGTTCAGCCTTCCCAGTTGTCCCTGTCCCGCCCCAGGAAGGATGAGCCAGTCCCTGAGTTTCACTAAGCCACCCCTGCAGCAGTGCTCTTAAAACCTGCTGTGAGGGGAAGGTTTAAGTGGGATTCTGCACATGGCTCATGTTCACAGCATCAGTTCTTCCTTATTCCAGGGCCTGATTACAGGAATGCTGAGAGGCAGCTCAGCCTGGCAATGGCCAACTGCTGGCTCAGAGCCTCCCTGCAAAGCTGTATGCCAACAGATTCAAGTGTCAGATCCAGAGAGGGCACTGCCCTGGCGTTTTTAAAAGGAGTTCAGTAGCAGGGAAGGCAGCCAACACTTCCTGAGGTGAAAGAAAACTCTTCTTTAAGCAGGAGCACCTCAAAGTGTGTCTGCACAGGGGAAGGGATTTCCTAGCCAGATGCAGAGATCCTGCAGGAGTGCAAAAACCTGAGGAGCATATTGCCACAGCAGGGACAAATGTATCCAGAGAGATAATGAGAATCCCTTCTTACAGGAAGGCTTTCCACACCATGTTTAAGCAAAGTATTCATTATCTACTTCAAATAAAATAAATCCTTCCTGTTGGGGCCATGTCACTCCCAGCTCCTCTTGTTGTGGTGTCTCCAGTTCCTTGGAAGCACTGGCAGAGCCTGCTGTGCTTTGGAAGGGCAGTGCCTGTGTTTCTGAGTCCCAGCACTCACAGGTGTATTTTGAAGTGCAATTGTTGGCAGCAATAGAGAGGAAAAGAATCCACACTCCCAACAAAGGGCTCTGAGCAGTGACTGGGACAGGGAACCCAACTACAGCGAGTTCCTGGGCTCTGCTTCATTCAGCCCTGAGCTGTGCTGGTGAGCTCTGAGCTTCCCCTGCCACTTGTGCTTCTCAGGGAGCTGCTGCTGCTGCTGCCCAAGGCTCAGATCCCTGCAGAGGCCCTGCACTGCTCCTTCCACAGCTCCCCACAGCCAGCACGTACACGGAGAGCTCCAAACAGCTCCAATTTCATGGCACAGCTGGAATGCCTGTGCCATACACCAAGCCTCCTCGATTCCCAGGAATGCTGTGAATACATGACAGCTCTCTAACATGCCTGAACACCCAGTTATAACCAGGAGGGATTACAGAAGGGGGTAAGCCAACAAGACATGCTGGAGCATGACCACACAAAGACTAGATAGGGAAAGGAGTGGCATAAAAAGGTTTTATTTTCTTAAGGAGAACCTCAGCTTGTTTAACTAAGCCAAGCTGCAGGCAGAGGGAACATTTCAGACATTTCCCAGATCCAACAAACGAGGGAGCCTTACCTTCTGAGGGCAGTAAAGTGCAGACTGTTATCTGGAGATGTAGGTGTATGTTCTAGATGGAGAGCGGGTCTCGTTCTGGGCACTCGGTGGCACATTTAAGAAATCCCAAATCAGAATTGTATCATCATGGGAACTACTAATGATCTGAAATTCATCAAACTGGAGCCTAAAGACACGTCCTGAATGTTCCTGTGGGCAAGAGGCAAGCAGTCAGCAAGGCAAGAGGGAAACACGGCAGAGCACTGGTATCACACAGCTATCTGGACACACAAAGTGTGTTCAAATTCTGCTGTGCTGACTAAAAAACCTTCATAATTACACACACATTTAAGGAAAGCTGCTTTTGTATGAGAATTCTTCACAGAAAACACACGGCTCTCAAATCCAGTGCTGTACCCTGAGCCTCCCTTGGTGGGGCCAGCCCAGCCACAGGCTGAGATTGTTCCAGACAGAAGCTGCCCATCCACCAAGGAGCAGCAATTTCTGCCCCTGGCTGGCACTGATGCTCTGCCAGGGCTCCTTCTCCTGCAGAATTCTCTGCTGGATTCTGCTTTTGTGCAGCCCCAAAAGAGCACATCACAGCTCCACCCTGCTGAGAGGATCCTCGGGGCTCACACACCAGCCAGGAGTTCAAACGCTGCCGTAAGAAGGGGAGTACATGCTCCAGCAGCTCTTCCAACAGATCTCAAAGTGGCACCAAGAAGCCCAGAAAAGGCTCTCCCCTTAGTCCTGCTTACCCATTCTCATTAAATTTAAAGTGAGGACTCTGCCTGTATTGGAGAACTAACCCAAGCTGGCAGAGCGATCCCAAACTCCAACCTGAGCTACAGGATACCCACAGAATACAGAAACAACTTTTTCACTGAAACTAAACAGAAGAATAGTTAAATCTTATCTCTATATCAAGACAAGTGAAGAGAAAGAAAAAGGAGAAGCATTTCCAGCCACATAAGCACTTCCCCAGGTGTTGGAAAGACCAAGCACATGCATCACCTACAGTCAAGGACTCTGAGTTGCTACAGGCTTGTCAAACTGACTCCTGAAGTAAAATTCCACACACATTTGGGTGAAAAGAACAAGGAATTCTTTCCCCCATCTATTTTTAATTAAGTCTGCTGTCACAAGCCAAACCCCTCATTACAAAGAAAAATATAACTTAAGCAACTTAAGCCTTAAATGACAGTCCTCTGAAGGGCTGAGAGCTCCTGTGGCAATCTGCTGGACTCAGCCTCCCCTCCTCCCCCTTCCCAGCTCTTCCTTCCAAAGTGAAGGTTACCAGAAAACTTTGGGAAAGGCTCACAATATTCTTGCCCCCTTTTTAATAAGAGGAAATTTAAAACCAGCCCTACAGAGATACTAGGGAAACACACCAATACCCAGAGTGATTTGATAAAGTATCATGATGATTTCTTTTTCTTTTAAGAGTATTTGAGAATCTCAAACCAGAAAAATTTGATCTTTCATTTAAGGTCAGATGCAAATCATTCAGGATATGACAATACAGTTTTCTTCATTCTTAAGCACTACGGACTTCATAAACCATCCTGGCATTCCCACCTATCCCACAATAATGCACTAAACACTCCAGACAACCCCCAATTAATTAACTTTTACTTACCACTAACGTACGCAAGCATAATGTACTTGCTGGAGCACGAGGGTCAAGAGCAGCTTGCAAGTCCCAAACTTTAATTTTGCTGAAAGTAAGATAAGAAAATCATTATGAAAGCATAGAAAATAACATCCAAAGCCCTGGAAAGCTTGCCAGGTTTTCCCTATAGCTAGTTCCCCAGGATCAAGCATATTGTGAGAAATACTAATGCTCAAGCTTGTAAAAGCCAGGTAGTTTTGTGTTTCTTTGCAGCAGCCATTCCAGTGATGGCTCTGTGATGGCTGCGACAGACAACCTGACAAAGCACACACAAACCCCTCTGGAATGTGGGAATGAAGCTGGGCCCACCAACCCCAGGCAGACACTGACCCCAAATAAAAGGCTACAGACAAACCCAGTTCCACAATTGTTTTCACTAACTCTCCAGGCAGAGGAAGAAATGGAGAATCTGGATGTGGATGTAACTGCCATGAATTCACAATGCACTGCAGACACTGAGCAAGCCAGAGGTGCTCATGGAAGGGAGTCCTGCCCTCAGCCCCACAGAAATGGTCTGAAGACTCCTGAGAGCCCCGCATGAGAAAAGCAAAACTTTTCAGAACTGCTTTCAAACCTACCCATCATAGGCTCCACTAACAATCCTCTTGTTGTCGAACCTGATGCACCGAACCAGCTCTTCGTGGCCTTCTAATACTCTTAAACAGGCACCACATTCAATGTCCCAGAGCCTGGGGAGAACACAGGAGAAAGGCTGATTCCCACACCCAGGGTTAAGCATCTCCTGCCTGGCTTGCTGTGGGAGGTATGTAATTTGCTTAAAAAGGTGTGTCATTCAGAGCAGCTGCAGTACATGTACCAAAATTAATGCAAACATTCAAAAGCACATGCAAGTAAAGCTCAGCATTATTCTGGGAAATTCTAACAAGTTTTTTCTATTCTCTGTAAACCACTGATTAGAAGTTCAGAAAATAAGAAAGCCAGAGATCAATGTCTTCCCCATCTCTCCCAGCAGAAGACATGGTGATATAGCAGCAGATAAGAGGCTTTGTTCACTTTGAAACCTGAATGTCCCACTCTTTCACGGGGTACTCCCACACTGAGGTGAGCCCCATTCCTAAACCATCTGCTCCAACGGCAAGCCACGCCAAGGAAGTTTTGCCAGCATCCAAGTGCAGGGAAATCGTGTTCTCAGGTGAGAAGGCCCCCGTTACACAGGGCCAGCAGCTCGTGGCACCCACCTGATGGTGTTGTCTGAGGAGCCACTGACCACGAGCCGGTCCCGGTACTGCAGGCAGGCGATGCCGCGCTTGTGCCCGTTCAGGGTCCGCACAAACTCGCACGTGCTGGTGCTCCACACCTGGGGACACGGGACAAACCCCTGAGAGCTGCACCAAACAAGGCTTCTGCAGTGCAGGAGAAGCCACTACGAATTCACAGACAGAAAGGCCTGAGGCTGAGCTCTGCTGGACAGAGCAGTGAAAACCCACAGAGCATCTTTAGAAGCAAAGAGCAGGGCCTGGGCCCCAGTGGGGACCCAGCAGTGACAGAGCCACAGGCACTGCTGTGGCACCAAGAAGAGCTGGGGGCTGTACATAAAATATTTTCAGGTGGCAGAGACTGCTCCAAACGATTTCAAAAATTTGATTACACTTGGTAAGTTAAGAATCGTTTTTAAGAATGGAGTTATCAAATGCAAAACTCTCACGTTTTTTACCAAAGAAATTACTAGGAAGCTTTTAGTAAGAGAAGGTCCTAACGTGGCCTTTAAGCTTGGTCTTAACATTAAAGGATTCAATCAACTTTGCCCATTTTTAATGAACTGTAATTGAAGTCGTAATGCAGAATATCAAGTGGCTCATTTTCCAACACAGAGTGCAGCAGGATCTCTGGCAGAGATTTGGACGTGGAACTGCCAAGAACCTCTTGGCCCAGGCTAAGGCAGCTCTGGTTCACAGAGGGCAGGGTGGAAATGCCTTTGTTATATTAGTGCACTCTGGGTAACTCAAATCTTCTGGTATGTAACAGCCTTCAAATCCAGCCTCTGAATCCTTCAGACATGGCACAGCCTGGCTGAGCTGCTGGGAAGGCGTGGTGAGGAAAGGCACTGCTGAGGAATTTCACGTCTGGACAGAACTGCCAAGTGAAATTAAAAATACCACTGCAAAAAGGCACAGGATGTGCCACATTTAACAGAGCAACTGATCTCCAGACAGAGTTCAAACAGCAAATGGGCTTTGCTTTTCTGCAGCTGTACAACAGAAGCCATGAAAATATTCCAGTGCAGCTGTGTGCCCCAAGTCACCAGCAGCCAGCGAGAGGACGCTGCTCACTGAGAGACACCAGAACTGCTCCTGAAGCCCTCAGCTGCTCCAAGTCTTTCCTTGGGAGCCACACGGCCCTGGCTGGAGCAGAGCTGTGCCACTTGCCTTGATGGTCCTGTCCCCCGAGGCTGACACGATGTACTTGTCATCGAAGTCCACCACGTTGACCGCAGCCCGGTGTCCCACCAGGACGCGGCGCAGGGTGATGTCCGTGGGGGAGGCCATGTCCCACACGGCGATGGACCTGTCCTTGGAGCACGTCACCATCAGCCCATTGCTGAACCTCAAATGGAGCACAGCCTCGTTGTGGTGGATCAGCGTGTTCAGAACTTCACCTGTATTTACATCCCAGACTCTGCGGGAGAGAACAGCGTTATCCCGAGGGAAGCTGATGGCTCTGCAGGGTATGAACATGCACAAGCCTGCTCTGGTCTCTAAGGGAGAGCTCTGGCTGGCTAGAGCCCTGGCAGGGCTTGGGGAAGGCAGGAAGATGGTGCTGGAAGTGTCCTCAGTGCCAGCAGAACTGCAGTCAGGCAGTGCTCCTGGGTACTGAACACCCTCTCAGTAACAGTCACAACTACAAGATGTCAGAGGGAAACCCTAACTAAATAAATTATTGTATAGTTGGCCATCAGCCACTCCAAAACTTCAGGATATGCCTTGAATCCCTTAGGTCATATTCCTTCAAAATTCCTAATGCTAAAATAACAAAATAGATTTGGAAATAAAATCTATTTAATATGATGCTTTGCCAAATATGAATATCTTGCTTCTGGAATACAAATATCCCCTTTATCTTAGGGATGTTTTCTGATATTTAGAGATTATTGAAAATATTCCCAGCCCTGATATTCAAATTATTTCTGTGCAAGAACATTCACCTCACTGTAGAATCTGAAGATCCAGTTACAATAACTCTTTCATCATATTGCAGACAAAGAACTGAGCCAGTATGTCCCGTTAATACTTTCAAACATTCCAAGCTTGTTTTGTCCCAAATCTGTTAGAAACAAGAAGGGTAAATGGTTTAGCAACATCAAGAACATGGATCCAAGACTTGAACATCGTCACAGCTACAAAGAAGGGAGGAAAACCAGGGACTTCCACGAGTCGTGAGTCTGTCCCATCAGTGGGCCTTGTCCTTCCCTTTAGCTTAAGGAAGTTTTGATGTAAGTTTTTGAGAGAACAGTAAAATAACCAGCCCTCATGAGGAGATCAAATCCTGTCTGGCCAAAGGAGTGCCAGGGAGGATGAGCATGGAAGCAAACTCCTGGCAATCAAACAGCCACAGCCAGAGACAGCAGCACAGAGACCTCCCCCCTCCTGTGGGAACACTGATTTCAAGGCACATCTTTGCAGTCAGTGGAAGGGATCCCTGGCAGTGCCCCAAGCTTCCAGAGCACAGTGCAGGTGAGACTTTGCCAGGCTCAGACATCCCACCCTCACCAACCACACACACACACACAGGGTCCCATCAAGAGACACCAAGGAAGCACAGGCAGCTCCCCAGGGCAGAGCCCACTCAGCTGCAGGGAAAGGACAAAGAGAAGTGCTCACCTTAATGGAGTTATCTCGTAGGCCACTGATGATCTTCTCATCATCATACTGTAAACAGTAGACCCCTTTGCTGTTCTCGGAGCGGCACTGGATCCTTTGCAAGTTGTGCCTCCCACACCTCCAGTTGGATTCTATAGTCTGACCAGAGGGCAAAAACAGGAGTTGGGCCTGAGGCTGGAGCAGGACTGTCCCACACCCCACCAGCTTCCCACTTTTGCACACACCATCCTTGAATTTGAAGGATATACAACAAATATCTTCTCCTGCTCCCAATAAATACACACAAACCACAATGAATTAGAATTAGCACTTGTGTAATTTGTCATGACAAAGGCTGTGTTTATGGAGGAAATCATGGTCAACCAACCCTAATGAGAATTTCCCAAGGAGCCATTACAGAGATACATTCCAGAACCCTTTGGTTCCCCCCATATTTATGCAACCAACCAACAAAAGCAGCAAAGATGAAACCAGGAGCTCACATATCCAGCCTCACCTGAGTGACCAACATTACAGAACTGCTGAGTCCAACACGTGGGTGAAGGGATTTCCTGGGCCTTCCCTTCCCCTACCCAGCCATATCACCCATAAATTGTAGTTACACACCTTGGAAAGGGGTTTGACAGATGAAACCCTCCTGAAAGTACCTAAAACCTCGATAAAAATAAAGCTCACAGGAACTATAAGGTTTCAAATAACCCAAACCTGCTTTCCTCCCCCCAGTTAAAATCTGTGGAAGGGTAATTCTCAACATTTTGATTCTGAGAGATATTTTTAAGGAAAGAGACCTGACGGGCCTTAAAAAGCTGCAAACTATTTCACAGCAGAACCAGCATGATTTTCAGGTCTTAATCAGCTTTATTCCTTGTTGGAAAACTGATGCTGGGTTCAAAGAAATGTAGGGGTTTGGACAGGAAGATCCTAACTCAACCATAAGAGAATCTGTGCCCAGAACCCCAGGACAACACCTGCAGCACCTGGGCAGGCTGGGATGCTTTCACCTTCCAGTACAGGCACCAGAACAGGCCATCTGTTTAGCTGTTTCCCTGAGATTCTTCCCAAACACTGCATGGAAACCTGGGCAGAAGCTGACAGACTGTCAATTTGCTTGGAAAAGCATATTTATTACATAATCCTAACTTCCAAAGCAGTAGCAGGCACCTCTGCAGCTCCTCCAAGACTAAAATTGACTGAACCCTCAGTAAAGACAGAAGTGGAGTGTGACTGTGACATCCCAATTCTAGGAAAACATGTCTGCTTCAAGGGAAAACTGTCTTTCCACTTTGTTTTCCATATGTGTGCTCCTTCAATTGTCTCCCATTATGAAATTTGGAGAGAATTATACCCAGTCCTAATACAAACCTGATGTGCCCCAGGAATTCGTCTAAATCATAAATGCTAAGAGATCCTTCTAGAGGAGCAGCTGACAGGTCACTCATCCCCTCTCATTCCCTTCCAATCTGGGGGGGAAGCCAATGGAATCAGGACAGTGAGGGCGTCGGTTTGGGATAAGCTGTCCCGGCCAGCCAGTGCCCTGCTGATGGTCACACTGGGACCTGGGCTCAAACCTGACACTGCTCTGGGTCAGCCTTGGAGGGAACAGCCCAGCTCATCACCTTCCTTGCTCAGCATGGAATGCAGGCTTGGAGGGGGAAGGACAGGCAATTCCCAAGCTTTATCTCATCTGGGCTAGGAGAGCAGGACTGCAGCTCATCAACTGCTCTGACCCTCAGAAACAGGAGAGGACTGCAGACATTAACAGCAGGAGCCAGTATAATTACAGATCTGAAGGCAGCAGATTTAAATGTGCAACAGTAACACTGGAGACAGAGGAGATAAAGCATCAGAGATCCCAGTTGGCCAATTTCAATAGTTTTAGAAACTATTTATGTTCTGAACAGTCTTAAGGGAGAGCTTCCCCAAAGCCCTGTTCTTGGACAGCTCTGCACTAAGCAGTTGCACCAAGCATGTGCCAGAGGAGCCGGGAGTGCTCAAACTCCCCAGGAGCACTTCCACACTTCAGCTTCCTGTGACAACCACTCCCAACAGCTCCAGAACACCTTGGGAACCCCACAAATCACAAATGCTGCTGGTCACAGCTTCCCACACAGAGCAGCCCGCAGCGGAAGTGTGCTCACCAGGCACTCGGGACACGAGCTGGCTCAATTCTCACAGGTTCACTATAGGAAGCTACTTCAGCTGCTCCCCACAAGAAAATGCTGGCTTCAGATAAAGGCAACTCAAGTCTCGTGTGTATCTCTGTGAGGGCAGTAAGTCACATACAGGTGCACACTTCACTTCTGTGAGTAGATGTCATTCCATGTAGCCATTATGTGCTGTGGCTACTGTGGGAAAACAGTGCCTGTTTTTGGAGAACTTGTAAAATCCCCTCACGCTGCCTTAATTCCTGGGATGCTGGGAAAGCAGCCACGACACACAGAATGTACAGCAGCACTTCCCTGGGCAGCAGAGTGAAACCAGATGTGCACATCCAGAGAAATAACATTTGAGATGACTGAACAGACTGAGTGGGTGGGCAACTGGAGGACCCTCCGAGAGGAACATGGTTAATGCAGAACTGGCAACCACAGAAAAGCTTCTGCTGTAGGGCATTTCTGGTTGTTGCTCCATGGTGCAGTGAGAGAAAGTCTTCATCTGCACCCTCCTGCCAGGAGATATCCTAACTGGATACACCGAGCAGGGAGGACAGCAGGTATGAGGGGTGAGATCACTGTGCTTATGGACCCTTAAAGCACCAGGGGGTGAGGGCTGAAGAATCCCACAGTTTATTTGCGTATCTGTGGTTCCACACCAACACCAATATATCCAACACCCACTACTGCATTTTCTACAGATCCCTTCAAAAGTCTCCTCTGCCTCTGAACTCAGGTTTCCCAGTTAAAAGTAGAACAGTCTCCCGAGTTCACACCCCCAGTTTCTCACACTCTCCTAAAAGCTCACCGGAGCAACAGCAGCAAGGAGCTCACAAATGCTGCACAACCAACAAAATCTGGACATATAAGGGATAAATACCGAGCATTTGCCAAAGCATTTGCCACAGCAGGAGAGCCATTTGGCAGCTGAAGTGGTGCACAAATGGACTGAAGGAAAAGAAAGCATTTCGTGAGAAAAGTACAAATAGAAAATAGTCCAAGATGTAGAGGTATAGCCAAGCCTTGACCATGCCAGAATACATTCACTGGTGCAAAGATGCACAGTGAAAAAAATGCAATTCATCTGGATTAACAGCTGGAACACTAACTATACATTGGAAGTGTTAAGGATAATCTACTAGGAACAGGGGGTTTTTTTCCCATTGGATAATGTACACTATGTTCAGCTCCTTGGCTAACAATTACATTTTTATCCTTGTGAATGTTATTGCAGAGTAAGTGGGTTTATCTTAATCCCATAAACCAAGGGGTTTCTGTTCCCTCTGAATACACAATTCTCCTACAGGACAAGGGGGGCAGGGAAAAGCAAAAGGAACATCCACATTTGTTACGTATGTAGGGATTTCTCCTGACGCATTAGGCCATGAAAATCCAACCCTTTGTTCTTCTCATGCTTTCTTCAAAGGGAAAAAGGAAAATCCCTCTTGACTGTGGCAGAGGGAAGGCACAAATAAATGAACTTGTGTCACCAGGGTAGAGAGGGCTTAATAATTAATTCATGATGAAGTTAAGAGGGTTTGATAAGCAAAGACAAAATGACAGATTGGCCATGGCACGAGGTTCTCTGCACCCTCGAGGTCTTTCCTCTCTTGGACACTCTGAAGTCTATTCGGATGAAAAAGCAGCATCAAGCTCTTGAAGAAGGATTCCCCAGATCCTGGCTTGACTCTGGAATTCACTGCTGGGGCTCCAAACTGCTGAGAGACAGTGAGGGGCAAAGAGTTTTCATAGTGTCTGCATCAGCCTGAAGAAGAAAGGCTGTGAGATGTTAATTTCCTCGAGGGCTCGGGCTGCTCCCCAGGACTCTGCAGAGAAGTGGCTTTCTGGCTGGACTCAGCAAAGCATAAACAGCGAAGTCCAGAAATCCAAACTACTCTAGACCAAAAGGAAACGGAAGCTTTTCCTAGCAAGTTTCTCAGCAGAATTCAAGACCAAAAGTTCCTGATATTTGCAGCTGCTTAGGTAAGATCCAGATGTGACAATACAAACTGAGGAGTGTGACCCCTCTCTGCATGGGACTGATGCTCTAAGTACGGAGCTGCCCAAAGGCCACCAGGTACAACCATCCCTGTGCTCTGTCCCTCGCTGCAGCTTTGCTGATCCTCTTCTAAAGCCCCATTTTAAAAGCACAGATCGACCTTGCTGTGCTGAGTGAGATCAGTCTGGGCAGTGGAATATGCTGATGCCTTACAGAGGAAGAGCAGGCTTGGAGAAATTGCATCAAAGCCCACTGACAAGCAAGGATATAGAAGTGACTCTGGGAGAAAGCTGACAGTGTAATACAGACCGTGGAACCAAGCCTGAGGAAAAGGCAGTTGGGTTCTCCAAGTGTCAAAATGCTGTTAGACACCTTAGGCGAACCAGATAAAAAAGGCAACATGAACTGCACTCTCACACCCAAAGAACAGTCACCCAGGGACTGTCAACAGCATTGGGACTGTCTCACTGCCCAGGGTGCTGGGAATGCCTGATGTGCTGAGGGAGGCACAACACACCACTGAGGAAGGGCATGAGAGACAGGGATGACCCCAAGCGCAGCTGCACCTCGTCCCTGTGCTTCTGTCTCTGGAGGCTGTGCTGGCCAGCCTGAGCTGACATGAGCTGTTCTGCTTGCCCAGGTAACGAGTAAAGAATCCACTCAACTCCCACTGAGGAGTCCTGGAACAGGAGGATGCAGAAGGACCAAGCTGCTCTTCCCTGAAAGGTCTGTCCTGGGCACCAAGCCCCTCTGCAAACACAGCCTCAAAGCAGAGGAGCCCAAAGGGATTCCTGGGCAGCATCTTTTCCATCCCTGCAGCTGCCATGATCACAGTAACACACCCTGATGGCTCTGCCTGGTTTTCTCTCAGAAGATCTTCATTTCCACTGATTTCCACCACACTTAAGACTAAAATGTCAAGCTTTTATGTTACAGGTGCAACATCAATGCATACAGACCTTAAATGCATTCCTGCTTACACCAAGGCAATGGAGAAGTAACTGCTGTAACTGCCAGACCTGGAGAGGGAATCTTAAAAATACAAGCCAGTAACAACGAAAAGAGCTGGGGGTCCTCTGAGGCACTTTAGTGACACATGTATACCTCACCTGACCACAGTAATGCTGCTGAAAACCAAAATTATTGTACCTTTTTAGTTTCATTGGAGACAGTAACTCGCTTTATGCACAACACCATGGAAAGTACAAAGTTCACACAGTCACTGAGTATCCTCAGTTAGAAGGGACCCAAATGGATCATCAATCCAGCTCCTGGGCCTGCACAGACACCCCAGCAACCCCACCCTGTGCGCCCCTGGCAGCTCTGGCAGCCTCGGGGCCGTGCCCATTCCCTGGGGAGCCTGGGCAGTGCCCGGCACCCTCTGGGGAAGAACCTTTCCCTGCTCTCCAGCCTGAGCCTGCCCTGGCCCAGCTCCAGCCGCTCCCTGGGTGCTGTCCCTGGCCCAGGAGCAGAGCTCGGAGCTGTCCCTGCGCTGCCCTGGGCAGGAGCTGCAGCCCCGGGGAGCTCTGCCCTCAGCTCCTCTGCTGCAGCTGGACCAGCCCAGTGCCCTCAGCCGCTCCTCGGGCGGCCCCTCCAGACCCTTCCCCACTCCTGGCTCCCTCCTTTGGACGCTCTGGAGCAGCTTTGGATCTCTCTGATGTTGTGGCACCCAAAGTGCCCCAGCACTGGAGGTGAGGCTGCCCCAGCCCAGAGCAGAGCGGGACAATCCCTCCCTGGCCCAGCCTGATGTCCCCAGGACAGGGATGTCCCTCCTGGCTCCAGGGCACTGCTGACTCACATCCAACTGGCCATGGACCAGCACCCCCAAGCCCCTTTCCAGGGGCTGCTCTCCAGCCCATTTGTGTTAAAAAACAGGAGTAATGTGGGCAAAGGCAACCAAAGGAGCCAAGCCAGGGCCCCACCCCGTGGTTGGGGCAGCTGAAAGGGGAGTTCAGAGGAGAGAGCTGAAATCTGTGCCATGCACCACAACAACTTGGTCCCTCCTGCTCCAAAGCCTCCCCTTTCCTTGGCCAGCTTCATTTTTAAGAAATGCTTTTTGGAAAGTGCCTGTGGAATAGAGATCTCAAAGGCTGGCTGAAAAAATTTCAAGGCATATAATGCTGACCAGATTCTCCCCACACATGCACATAGAATTTCTCCAGCATCATAATTAGAGCAGTACTAAACAAACCCATTTCCCTCAGAAATTATACCCTGCAACTTTCATAAACAATCATCTCCCAATGCAGGCAGGGACTTAGGGCAAGAACTGACTTTTTCCCCTTTTCAAACTGTTCCAAGGCTTTAAAATTTTAGTTCCAGTCCTAAAACCTGAACTTTTTCAGAAATCAGAAGAACACAGAGTGTTTATCTGATGGCCTGGCACCACATTTTCCTCAAGTCTTCAGAAAAACCACATTTTAATTCTCATCTTAATTAGGTGGACCCAAGTCTCCATGGAAACAAGCTGAGGGCACTCACCATGTGCCTCAAAGATAAGGGGAACATTTATGAAATAAAGTCTTCTCAACTCATCACCAGAAATAGATACCTGTGCTAATCCTGAGGGGACAACACAATAGTTGGCCGAGCTTCACAAATAATATGGAAAAATTCCAGGGACTTGGGACTCTGGAATCAGCAGGATTAAACTTCCCAGCCTGGCACTGTGCCTGTGGAACAGCCGACCCCACACAGGACACCCCGCTCCAGCCAGGGGCTCTCCACAAACAAGCTCTCAAACCCAAGTCCAGTTTTCTAGGATAATCCCCCCCAAATCCAAATCCAAAAAGATTTTCCCTTTAAAAAAGCTCCTAAAGAACCCTGGCAGTTCAACATGTGACTTGGAGACGTTTGGAGGAACTGGACCACCTCTTGTGAAACTAAATCTAATTAAATATTTGGCTTCACAGTGGAGGTGGGGAGTAACCATCTCTTTCCAAGAATTTGGTTTCAGATCTCTGAATGTCCTCTTATTTTCAAATCCAGTGACTTCAGAAGTGACATTATGTTCCTAAAATGTGTTTGGCATGAAATAAACACACACTGGCACCACAACATTTCTGGAGAGGCAAGGGAAGCTCCCTCTGCCAAATCCCTGCCTGTGTTACCTTCAGCTACCACCACTCTGTGGTTGCATGAACTTTTGACCCACAAGTAGAGCCCAAGGGAAAGAATTCAAATTTGCTGTTTATCATTCCTCATTTTTCCTTCCAATTGTTAATTCAGGTTTGGGATTATTTTTCAAATTCTGACAGTCGGAGAGCACATTCTGCTTTGAGTTTATCTCTGCCCACAACCCAATTTAGCACCAGCTGCAGTAAATTCTTAACTCTCACCCTTGGAAACAATCTAGCAGAATTTGGTTAATCTTTGTGGTAAAATACCAACTGACAAGATTTTTGTGCTACATCAAATATATTTTACTGTATTAAAAAAAATGAAATCCTTTGGATTTGTTTTTAACAACAGGTATATAATTCTATAAATGCTAATATGGCTCCCTGAACTCTGACCTCTGAAAGAAACAGGAAGATCTTATTAAAGATCCAGGCAAATATTTGAAGAAAAAATATTTTGGTATTCAGAGACAAAATATTCTTCATCACAGCTAAGATGAAAGTCTTACTTAAGAGCTTCTGCACATTGCTGTGAAACATGGGAGAATGGGGAAAGTACAAAACTGTAGAGAGCAACTTCAGGCTTCAAAACAGGAAGAGGAGGAAAAAGTTAATCTTAAAGCTAAGTTTGGTTGTTATTGGTACTCACTCTCCACATTTTAAACAGTGTTAAAAGCTTCTTTTGACCGCCCTTTAGGGAACCAATTTGTGAAAAGTACTTTAAAGGGTGATTTATTTGAAAAATTCTAATAGACTTTTGGAAGTGGAAGAATTATTGGGCCCTTGACTATTAGCACAAACACCAACCCCTCTGCAAACAGCAATATTTCAGAGGACTTGGAGGGAATATGTAAGCAGGGAAACACCTGCTGTGGCACAATCCCTCTGTCCTGCTCTCCTGCCTTCCCTCCAACCCAGCAGCTCCAAGGAACCGGGAGCAGGAAATGCGCTGCCCGCGCCAACGGAGCACTGGTGACTCTGGAATTAACAACTGCTTTTCAAACACACATTTCTCCACTCTGGAAAGAGACGCATTTCTTTCCTGGATTTGGGCAAAGAGAAGCTCCCCTTCCTCCTGCCCCAGGGAAGTGCAGAGGCAGGAGCCCAGAGCCAACAGGTGCTGGCTGATCCCGGGTTTCCTGCCCTTCCCAAGTGCGCGTGGGCCGTGGATGGTGGGAAGGTCATGCCACCACCCTCAATTCTACCCCAAGGGACTGACAGCCACTGAGGGCTCAAGCTGCTGTTCATGGTCTGTAGCCAAGCATGGAAGGGAAGGTAGAGAACTACAGGGGATTTTCCCTCACAGCCCTGATTCTGCTTCCCTGCTCCACCTGAGCCTGAGCCACCCCGGAGCTCCCGGCATGGCCAGGAATATTTAACAGCCTTAAGGACACAGGCATGAGATAGAAAGCACAGGAAGCACAGGCAGCAGCAGCTGGATTGCCAGGCAGCCTGGAATGGGCAGAAACCACGGCAACAGCTCCCAGTTTACCGTGTGCTCATTCCCAGGCTCATACCTCAGGGTGGTTTTTAATGCCTGAAGTTGGGCTCCAGCTCCACCCCACAAGCCCTGACTGCACAACCTACAGCCCCACAAGCAACCACCTGAGCCTCACTGAATGGAAAATAAACAGCCACGAGCTAAAACTCAGAGAAACTTAAGGTTCAAAGGAGGCTTGAAAGTCTGGGTCTCTTGACTTGCAAGCACCAATGCGTTCCGTATCCATTTTGAATGGATGAGCTCTTGCTATCAGGCTGCACAGTGCAAATTTGTCTCTTAATTTGAGGTTTAATAAATTTATTGTTAATGTAATGAAATTTAGGATTTCTTTTTAAGAAACATGCTCATTACTACATTTTTAATGACCTACTCTTTTCCCACTCTCAGCTATTCAAAGACTGATAATTTTTTTATATTTATTATTGATATTGGGGATGAGAGAAGCACAAGGGCTTTGGTTTTTTCCTACTTGTTTCATCCTAGCAAGAAGTATTCAGTTCAGAAGCTCTGTTTCTGTGCACTGGAAAGCAAATCTACAGCAAGTAAAGAATCAAAGCATTAAAGAGCAGATTGGGATAATTCAAAAGGCCTTAGAAAGCCCTCAGAACACCTTCAAGGAGTCCTTCCATCTTTAGTGACAACAATGTCTACACAAATGTTCCACTTACGCAAATGAGATTCAGAAAAGTAACACTGAAAGTGTGAGTTACAGTAACACCAAACTGTTCTAGTGTTCTATGCAAAGGTTTTCATGCTGCTTTTTGCCCATTTTCTTTACAGAACTAGACCAGAACTGTGCAGAAAGCAAGAAAATATCACCCTAAAAGCTCTTAATCCTACAGGCTTCTTATCATCACAGTATCACTCTCCTTCCCTACAGGGAAAATACATCTTCCCTCAAACAACAAAGCAGATCATTCAGCTCACAGGTGAATATCAAGTTTGGTCATATTTTGCCTAGGGTGCATTTCATGCTCAGTTCTTTATCTTTAAATGTCTATAAATGATGTAGCAAGCTTTATTAAAAGGTATTTGGAAAGTACATTATGGCTGCCAGCAGAACCATTTTACAGCTGGGTTCAGAGTTCGGGATAATTTTGTTTCCTGAGTGCCATGCAACACAAATTGCCATTAGCCATTCTGCAGTGATTCCATTAGTTCATATCTGTCTTCAACATCAGAACACATTTCCCCACTAATGAATTTCAGACCAATAATTTCCCATCCTGAAATAAATCCATGACAGTCCGTGGTGTAACTTCAGAGCTTTGTGGTGGGTACAGCAAACACATAAAGACACATTTTCTCCTGCTGGCAGAACACTGGATGATCCTGATTTATCAGAAATATCTCAAAACCACCAAGCAAGCTCAGCTCTGTAAACCTCAAAACAAGATAAGCAAAATTTTACATCTGAAGCTTCTTCACCAGTGATGCCCCTGTGGGTTCATCATCATAGGACTGATTATTGTTCCCATCAAACCACTGGAGAGAGGAAAAACCCCATATGGGGACCAAAGCTGTATTTACAACAGTCAGTCACTGTTTTAGAAGTAGTAAGTCACATTTTAAATAATTGGTGTTTAAGGGATCAACCTCAGATCACCTTCCAAGTGAGTGTGGCCAATACATTGAACATTCAGCAATACATGGAATTATCTTGGAGTACTGTGTCCTAAACCTGCTATTGTATTAAAATCCAGAGTCTCAGAAGAGTTCCAAAACTCTTCAAATGCAAAAAGGATGGTGTTAACACCTAAACCACTGCACCTCCTGCGGCAGGGAGTTGCTGAGGGTGTTTTTTACATCATCCCAAGAGCAGCAGTGACACAGATTCATTGCTCCAACAATCACCACCTGTGGAACTCCAAAATCAGCACCATTATCTGTCCTGCAGATAGGACAGATCAGAACACCTACCTCTATATCCTGGATTATCTTTGGGTATAAGGACCTGTAAAATGAATTGGGGGGCCCATCTGTTGGTCTGTTTTTAAACAGGTACTGATCCCTAGAAAGAAGAAAAAACACAGTTTTCAGAGTACCACAAAGAATCCAAACTTCACAGGAATGCAAAGCCTGCCCAGAAAAAACCCTGAGCACATATTCTCAGAAACATTTGGAAGAATTTTTAGTATCACTATTACAACCCTTGTGACTTTGCGATTTGACAAATATTTAAGCTGTCCAAGGTTAAAAAGATAACCGTGTTTTCCAGTTCTGATTCCCTGCTCCACAACTTCTCCAGGCAGCAGGGTGCCATCCCCTTGCTCTGTACGTGCCTTTGCTCAGGCACACCACTAGAGAGCACAGGGAAACAGGTTTCTGAAGCAGAACAGCCCTCCAGAATCTCGGGAAGGACAGGAAAACTCCACTGCCACAAAAAGCAACAGTTTCTCTTCGAGAGCCTTCTGCAGCCGAAGCTGCTACTTTACATTTTAAGGGGGGAAAAAAAGAAAAAAAAGTTGAATTGGAAATATTTCACTTGAGAAAAAGCCCTGCAGATGTTTTTTGAGACTTGATGGAACTGTTAGTTCTCCCTGCAAACCTGAAATTCCAAATTTGCACACACTCAAGCAAGAAAAAACGGTGACGGACATGGGAGCACAAAAGGGGACAAAGCCAGAGCAGAAAGGGGAGCTGACAGCTCTGGCCCCCAGTCCCAGCAGAGACCAGGAGCTCAGCAATACCCACTCACTATAAACTTGCTTTGGGCAGAGCTCATTCTGAGGGAATTTGTAAGGAGAGCAGTGCACAAGGTGAGTTCAGGTACTTACCAACCCCTCCTCTCTGAGAGCCCCTTCCAGAGCGGGTCTGTGCGTACCATTCTCTCAATGAGCTTTTTCCATAGCATTCCCTCCGAGATGACTCTCTGCCATTCCTTGCACACCAGCTCTGCTGCACACAGGGATCTGGCATCGAGATACGAAAGGATGTTTTCTGCTATGTGATCTAAGCCTTGCTCTACAAAGAAATGAAGGCAACCAGTCAGTCGGGGCACAGAGAACAACCAAACCAGCCCTGCGAGACATTGACAATCCAGAGTTTCAAGGCACTGCAGGAACATGAGAACACTGTCATTGGTAAAGGCACTGGTTACGGGTGAATGCACACAGATACACCAAAATATCTCCAAGGTTTTGGGCCTTTCCTGCTCTGCTCTGGCTGTTGGACCTTCCTTCTGCCTTGGAAGGACAATCAGCACAACAGAGCAGCAAAAGCAGAGTGGGTAGGCCCAGGGAGGGGATTGTCCCCTGCACTCTGCTCTCCTGAGATCCCACCTGGAGCAGGGATCACAGCTCTGGTGCCTCCAACATAAGGACATGGAACTGTTGGAGCAAGTCCAGAGGAGGCCATGGAGTTGCTACAGGGACTGGAGCAGATCCCCTATGGAGCCAGGCTGGGAGAGCTGGGCATGTTCAGCCTGGAGAGGGGAAGGTTGTCTGGAGACCTCAGAACCCCTTCCATCGTCTGAAGGGGCTACAAGAAAGTTCCTCTGCATCAGGAACTTTGAGTGCCAGGACAAGGGGGAATGGCTTCACTGCCAGAGGGCACAGTTAGACGGAATATTGGAGAGAAATTGTTCCCTGGGAGGGTGGGCAGGCCCTGGCACAGGGTGCCCAGAGCAGCTGGGGCTGCCCCTGGATCCCTGGCAGTGCCCAAGGCCAGGCTGGGCATTGGGGCTTGGAGCAGCCTGGGATGGTGGAAGGTGTCCCTGCCCATAGCAGGGGGGAGAAAGATGGGCTTTAAGGTTCCTTCCAACCCAAACCATTCTGTGTGGGTCTACAAAACCAAAATTCAACAGAATGTACAAGCAGGAGAAAGTATTTTGCTACTTGTGGGCACAGAATCCTTTTCCTCCTGAGCACACAATCCCAAAAGATGGTTGTCTTCAAGCACTGCTTTACTAAGCAGCAGCAATAAAAGGTTAAAATAATGATTCTTTGACTCTTCCCTCACATGTAACAATGGAGAATTCAACTCGGCACAGACAGGACTCCACAGAAGTACAGACAGAGCAGGGAAAGTGTGAGCAGAGATTATGCAGACACTTTCCTGCAAGGACATCTTTCCTATTTAATCTTTTCCATAATCTGCGCCTCCAGACCAGGTGCTCAGAGCCCATTATCAGGGGACTGGGGACACACAGACATCCCCTATGAAGACCTCAGAAGCAGCTTGATAACCCCTGTGATCCTTTTAGATCACAGTAGGGTTGGATTTATGTCTGAAATGCACTCACCACCCCTGAAACGTGTCAGGATTGGGGTGTGGCCCACTGATCCAGGACTCTGTGCTGCAGTATCTGATTTCCTAACTCAGTCAATACTTCTCCAAAGCACTGGGCACTCATTCAGGAGCTTGGAGGATGAGTAAGTACCACAACAAACCTGCTGAGCTGCCAGCACAGACCTCTCAGGACACAAAGCAGGTGGGACACTGCACAAGGTTATCCCCTTGCCCAGACCTCGTCTCCTGCTCAGGGGGCCTGACTTAAAAATGGGATTGCTGTTGAGTAAAGGTCCATACACAGAAACCACTTAGATAATGAACTTGAACTGAATTTAAAATAGCGACCAAACTTTCCTTATTCACATTCCAACCACTGCATCATCGGTCCCATGAAAAGTCACTGCTAAGTCTGTTCCTGATTTCAAAGGACCTGCAATTTTGCTTTCCACAAAACTCCCCTGAATCTGAGATGCTGAATAACTTCATTTTCACGAGTAACATACACCCCTTGGCCAAGCATGAAAAAAATCTTTCAAACCAGGAGATGACGACCTTTTAAATTTTCCACTTTATCTCATGACAGCCCACTTTAGGCTTCAAATAGTCCTGACAAATCAAAGGAACTACTGTTATTTTTTTAAAGCATTAAGAAACTCTTCATACAGTCCTCCACTGCACACTGAATTTCACATGGCCTTCATAAAACTGAACAGCAGCAGAAAGCAGAAACCAATACATGTAAGTCTTACTCATTTCACTGCACTCAGCTCCCACACCCCAGAGCACTCGTGTGCTGTCACTGTGGGGCTGTGCCCGCCGTGCCCTCCTGGCACACACAGCCTGCCCACTGTGATCCAGGATCTCACTGAGCCTTAAGCATCAACTGGGAATTATTAGGCAAAAGCCCTTTCTTTATCAAGATGCCCAACTGTCACAATGCTGTGTAACACTGACCACAGTTAAAACCAGATTTTTAATGAGTCACAAACTCTTTTCTGATGTTACAATCTGCCAATCTCATCTTCTATGAACACACAGAGCGCCTCCAAAGACCCACACTGAGAACACACAAATGTTTTGTTCTGCCATCGAATCTATTCTTAAGAGTTCCACTGCTAGCAGAAGTGCACAGATTTAAATTGCTACATTCAAAAGAGATGTCAAGTGAAATATTTACCCTAATTAACATAGCAAGAACAGGTCCAAAGCACAGATACAAAGGACAGGCCCACTAGATTTATGTCAGACAAAATGCAGGACTAAGTTTAAGACACATTAAGGCCTGAAATAGCTGCATATCCCTATTTTACATTAAAAGACAGTGATTTGTTTCAGAAAGTTTCTGAACTAGGTACTAAAATCTATTCATTTTCTGAAGCAAAATGAATTTGACATCTACTGGTAGACTTTTCAAAGGAAAACATGACACCCATCTCTTTGGGTTCTCTTTGCAGTTTTACAGAAAATGGTGGAAAAGAGCTGTTGCTGATTAGAGAGACCAGCTGAAGGTTTGGTTGAATTTCAATAATAAATTTGAACAGTTAAAATTCACAGGAATTTCAAAGGTCCATGTATAAATATCACTTTGTATGAAAATAAAACCCAAATGTGAGATGTCAGCTCTCTAAATGTGATCAACATTAGATACAAAACAGTCACTTAGATCAGGAAACACACCACAGCTACCACTCTGTCACTGGAAACAAGGGAAGTCAGAGTCCATCAACTCTTCTTCCATTTTTCCTACATTCTCACAGGTGTAAAATTGGTCAGGACAGCAGCGAGCAAGAACTACTTCTGTTTAAAACAAAAGAATTTGATTTCTTTAAGACAAGTGAACCCATCTTTTAAAAAGGCATCATGGAACATCCTGAGCTGGAAGGGACCCACCAGGATCATCAATTCCAGCTCCTGGCCCTGCAGAGGATGACCCCAAAAATCCCTCCATGTGCCTGAGAGTGGTACTTCACTGCTACCCTTTAATGTGATTGCAGCCCAACACGGGATTGATTTCAATCAGCTCAGATTAAGTTCCTGGATAAATTTAGACAGATGTTCTTCGCACGCCACAGCACCTTCAAGGAAGGCTGAATATGGGAACAATTCCCAGTATTTACATTGGAAAAAAGCACCAGAAGTTGTAAAGATGTATTTTGATATATACAAACGTGGCGTAAACGCCTGTCATCTTATAAAGCTCCCAAAATTTTCTTAGGCAGAAATACATAACATGAAAGATCTGTACAACTCTGTATCAGCCCTGAGGTATAAAAGCAAATAAAATAAAATTATACTTGAAGATCAGACTTGTACATGAAGGGTCTGGAGAGTCAGTCCTAGGAGGAGCAGCTGAGGGAACTGGAAAGGGGCTCAGGCTGGAGCAAAGGGGGCTCAGGGGGGACCTTGTGGCTCTGCACAAGTCCCTGACAGGAGGGGGCAGCCGGGGAGGTCGGGCTCTGCTGGCAGGGAACAGGGACAGGAGGAGAGGGAACGGCCTCAGGCTGGGCCAGGGCAGGCTCAGGGTGGACAGCAGCAGGAATTTCCCCATGGAAAGGGTGCTCAGGCCTTGGCAGGGGCTGCCCAGGGAGGTTTGGAGTGCCCATGCCTGGAGGTGTCCAAGGAAGGGCTGGAGGTGGCACTCGGTGCTCTGGGCTGGGGACAAGGTGGGGACCAGGCACAGCTGGGACTCGATGGGCTGGGAGGGCTTTTCCAACCCTAATGACAACCCTAATGTGATCCCCATGACTTGATTTTCAGTAAATCCCAGGTACTCCCCAGAGAAATCAGCATTCAGTATTTTGAGATCAAGCTGGAAGGAACAGCCAAAGTCCCTGCAGGAAACAACTCTGCCCAGGAAACGAGGAGCACGTTTTCCTGTGTGGCCAGACAAGCTCAGTGTTCTCGAAAGCCACTCCTGTGAGCCAGAGATGTGCGAGAAAGGACACTCCTCCCTTTCAGAGCCCTCTTGCACATTTTATAAGCTTCTTTTTTAAGAAAACAGAGCACATATAAATTCCCTATCACTTCCTCTGCCCTGCTCTATGTTCTTCATTGCCCTCCATGGACTTTGCCCTTTTTAACCATGTTTGAAAGAGGAGCCAAAATCCCCCCCCAGCACCTCCAAAAGTTGAATTCTCCAGGTTTTGTGAAACTGCAGCAGCACAGAGACCAGGACCCCCTGACATGGAGGCAGATCCTGTCCCACACACCAGGAAGGCCCCCACCCAAACACACCAAGGCTACAAGAGCATCAGTACCACCAACCTTTACAGAGACTTTACTTCAATATTCCCTGTGCACGAAAAACTATCAGTTTCCAACTCCTTTCAGGATTTGCATCGCCTCCTCTTCCACCCTCAGTGCTCAGCGTTGTCCTGGCATTCCTGGGACAACACCCCAGGCTGCTCACACACTGCAGGGTGAAGCTGTGCCCCTGTGCTGCCAGTGGCACACAGAACACACTGACCCCTTATCCCAGGCTTATTTCCCACTCTGCAAACAATGTCCACACACTTCCCTTTCCAAGAATCCAATGAATCACTGTTCCCAGCAGCAAAAATCCAGAGAGACAATTTCTTCCAAAAAATTAATGGAAAAATAAATACAACTTAGCAGCAGATTACAACCTAGAGATTCCATATATCCACTTGTGAAAAAATGCATACAGCAAGTGTAAAAACAGATTTCATATCTGAACATACCAACACAAAGTGACACTTCTGGGTGTCAGAAGTTGTTTTGAGTAACTGAAAGGAGGAATCAGGGCTGGACAGCACAATAAAAATCCCCAAGTGTTTTTGCTCTTAGGTCAGCAACAAGAGTAGACAAACTAGATGCACTCACCTAAGCAGAAACTCAGAACGACATTAAAATGTAAGACTTCCTAAACTACAATACCTCTGGCAGTATTTTCTGTACCTATGGGGTTTGTACGAAAAAGGAGTTTAGACCAAAGCCTGCAGATACACAACTTCTGTGACAACTCAGTTCCAATTCCAGCAGAAATTCTTTGGGATACACCAGTCCAACTATTTTAACGTGGAACAACACTGGCATCCAGTGGCCAATTCAATTAATCACAGAAGGGATTCAGCCACCCTGCTGCCCCTCTCTGCACCAGAAGCAGCACTGTATCTGTAAGGGACAATGGAAATCTGGAGGATGCTCCCAGAGCCCAGAGCAAACCCTTGCTCCGTGCCCTTCATTTACCTGGCAGCGCAGTGATGAAGTCCCGCTGTAACATGGGCTTCAGGTAAGAGTTAATATGTCCATGCTGATAGTGACACATTCGGGAAATGAGGTGTTCCACAAATTCCACTTGATCTGATTCAGACCACTGGTCAAAATATTTTATACACAAGTCTTTTTCCTTTTCGTAGTTTCCTTCCGATGGTCTTTTTCTCGAGACAATCACAGATGAAGTTCCATTACTTATCTGGGGTTGGAAAAGGAACATTATTGATATGTTAGTATATATTTAAATATTGGTAATTATACATAAACAATAGGAACAGCTTAATAAAAACTCTCTCAAGGAAGAAAGTGTAAGAAGATGCAAAGAAATAATCAAAGCTAAATTTTAAAACACATTCTTCAAGATACAAGCTACATCAGATAAATTTCAAAGACTTTTCGAAGTCTTTCATAGACTGCTCCTAAATTACTCTGCAAATCTTGAATTCTTCCCTTACACCTCTTACCATTTAAACTGCAAGGAACTTAACTGTTTTTACAACTGCCTTTCCCAGCTCAAAACAGTGGTTTCTGGGCACACTGAAGTTTGTCTCCACAAATGTTTTGCTCAGGTTCTGGCAGTTAAAATAAGAGATAAAGTCGGATATGAATACGCTAATCAACACAAGAATTCGAGACTCTTATGTCAGTGTTGCACTGGTTGTCCATAAACGAAAACTGAGAATCAAGGGCTTGGTTTGTTCTTGAGGAACAGCTCCTGTCAATGTTTGGGACATCCACATAAACCCCTCATTAAAATCCTGGGAGCTGCAGCTCCACATCAGGATGCCCCAAGAAGGAGTCACTGCTAATTAGTGAGAACAGGCTCAGAGTGATGCCAGCTCCTCTGAGCCCCTCAGGAGGCCAAGGGGCTGCTGGGGAGCAATTGGCAGCTCTGAAATATTCCCAAACTTCTTCAAAGCAAACGGGTTGTGACTCCTTGCCATGCTGAACTTCTCTTCTTAAACAGCAGTCACATGCTCAGAAATACAAACGAACTTTATTCCCAAGGATCCTTTGACGCAGCATTGTCCTTCCAAGGTCAGCACAAACTACAGAATCTGAGCAGAACTGGTAATTTCTCAAGGATTATCCACTGGCATCATCCTTCACTCGAAGGCTGAGCTAATTTTAGGAGGATACAGCCAACAACATCCAAGGATGATTATGCAGACCCGAGATTTGGACATTTCTCAAAAGCGGGAACACACAAACTCCTGGCACCTCTCCTTCTACATCCATGTTAGTCCTACCTGCCACAGGGTATTTTTCTTTGGAGACTCATCTTCATTCTGATCCTCCATTACTGACGTGTTCTGGAAAAAAAGAACAAACATTACTTCAGCTTTTTACTCTGTGACAATTTCTTGCTCTACAAGCATTACAAAAAAGCAAATCAGTTGAACGGATAAAATTCATTTTCCCAGTGAACGGAATTCTCAAAGACTTCTGGCCACAAAACCTGAGTATTATAAATAAATTCCACTTTTAACTGACATGTTTATCAATTCCATTTACTGTAAAGATAACTCCCCAACCCCGCTTCAATTTCCTTTGACAGGTTTTCATGCAGCCTTTCAACGCTTTTCTCACTGGGAAATAAATTCACTTTCATCCTACTCAAGCCAAAGCAATTAAACCTGTCAATGTATTCAACCAGCACTTTCTGCCAAAGTTAAATTGCATACAGCTAGGCAAAAAAAAAAAAAAAAAAAAAAAATCACTATACACTACTTACATACAACAGAATATGCTTTTTCCCCAGCTCTAGGAACAGGGATCATTCTCTGCAGAACATCTCTGCAATTCACTGCCCAGGCTGTGTCTACAACGCTTGGCAGTCACCCCTGCCTTTATTGCAGTGCTCTCCCCACATCAGAACTGCTCCTCATCACTGCTTCCCTCCCTTTCCTTCACCAACAAAAGATGGAAGGATTTCTATAAACCTTCAGCTGCTACTGTTTCTCTGAGCTCACCTCTGTCTCCCCCAATCTTCCCCTCCTTTCTGCCCCTGTTGTTGATGAGCTGCTCTCTGTTGCTGTCCATGGCACACCCACCATCTCCTCCTCCCTGCTCCCAAGTCCCTCATTCCCAGGCAGTTCCTGCTTCCCCCAGCCCTGCCCTCCCCATCCCTGTGCCCAGGAGACTGGCAGAGGGGTTAGCAGGACAAACTGAGTGTCCTCAAACACTGTCTGTATTTATTTCAGCCTTCTTCCCTTCTGTCTCAGCAGAAACAGGAATAAGAGGCTCAAGTAAAACACACAACGGAGTAAAGCCACACAATTCCCGTACTCCTGCCATCTTGGATTATGGATAACTCCTTAGAAAATACATCCACCCCCACTCAAAACACAATTCCATCTCAAAAGCATTCATCTCCTCCTCTTCTTCCATAAGGACGTGCTGCACAAACCCAGAAAACTTGGAAAATGAACAGTATCCCATCTATAGCAACCCTTCGTCCCCCGCCCAGCTGCCTTGGCTCAAGCTTACCTGAGCCCTCCCTGAAGGTGTGGAAAAACATGTGGCACACGGACTTTGGACAGCAGAATAAAACTGTGGCCACAGGTGATGGAAAGACTCAACTACCTGGTTATCACACACGTGATAATGACATGTACAAGCCCAGGAGGTGGCTGGAGGGGAATCCAGAAAGGGATAAAGGCAGGAGATGTTTGGGGTGACTCCAAAAAACATGGATTTTAGTGTTTCTGGACATACATAGAACAGACAACCACACCTTCCATGGTCATGGCCTCTGGAGTTATACATAACCACACCCTGCTCCCACGCAGCCCCGCTCACTGGGGGCAAACCAGTGCAAGGGGTGCTCTCCCCCAGCAGGGAGCACACAGCAGCCCCTCACTGACTGGGACCCAGCCAGCCCACACCATTCCGGAAAGCAAACACGCCACTAGGGAACCATGCACTTCCTTTGATTTTATTTTATTTCTATATGAATATGTAAAAATACTCATTAGAGTGATTATATGTTGTTAAGGGTACATCCAATTAGTGTGTCCTTAAATGAGTAAGGAACATCTCCTCTCCTTTGGCAGCTGAAGGCTAAATAAACCCATGGATCCTGGGAGCTACGAGCAAGGAACACTGAGAATATCTAACACAGGTGGCTTGGGTCAGCAAATTTAGCAGAAACCCCACATTTTTATCCATTTATCCCCCCTAACTTTCCTTCAGCAGGGCACGGTGAGACTCTGCCACTGCATTTCTCCTTTTATCAGAAAATATCTCAGAAATCTTTGCCAGCTTTCCCAGGGATGGAGACTAAGAACTGCCTCCAAAACACGATGTCATCCTGGGAACATACAACAGAACTAAACACAGCAGCAGTGTGGCACAGGGTGGTTGGTGCTCTCTGTGCATTTACTGAAGGTGCCCTCGATCCCCTCATCCAGGTCACCAACAGAGACACTAAACAGGACCAGCGCCACTGCTGAGCCCAGGGGAACTCCAGCAGTGACCAGCTGCCAACGGGGTGCAGCACCATCCACTCCCACATCCACTGATCCAAAGGAGAAGACGAAGGACTCTTGCATTTTCCCTGCCTGTCTCCTCTTTTCCCTCTTTCTTCAGAGCAGCAGAGCACAGCCTTGGCTAAGACAACGTCTTAGATCCACAGATGGATGCCCTGGTACAGGCAGCACTGCTGCCCAGAGATGTGTGGATTCAAATATGCTGCTAGCAAGAATTTTTCTTGCTTCTTTCCAGTCCCGTGAGATATTTTTCTCTCACAGAAGATATTTGTAGAGTTGTATAAACTATGAACACCTGCGACCTTGCAAAGCCTTTGTTTATAGTACAGTAGAAAAATATTTTGACAATGGATGTTTTAGGATTTTAGCCAATCACCCCAAGGAGTGGCTGATCCTGATCCTTTGCCCAATTAGACTATGAAGAAAAAAGTCTATAAAGGAGTTGTAAAATAATTAAAGGAATCTTGCTGCACAATTCCTGCCTGCTGGATCTCTCTTCTCCTCCCTACCACTGCGGGATACCGCGATAGAGATGCTCCCATGTCCTGTCACCATCTGAGCCGTGACTGTGGGGGCAGGTAACACAGCTTGATTCTTAGCCTGGAAATGAATACTGTATTCAGATATTTCACCAGGAAGTTGGCAGCTGCATTAATTTAATGGTATCTACTACTACAGCTTCTTGTGTTCTCTCTTTTCCCATCCTGACTCATTCCACACTTTCTTACTGTATTTTAGAGCTTTTAAATCCTTCATCCTTTCCCTTTCTGCTCCCAAATACATGTTTTTGCTATTACATCTTCTCTTTCTAATAAACTTGCTCTGCTTCTCTTTTAAAACACTTCATTTTGGGGTTATTCTCCCCATCGCACACATCCCAATTCAGACTCCAATCTCTCTCTCCAGCACTTAAGCCTACTAATTGGAGACCAAGAGATGATGGGTAGATCCTGCCCTGTTGTCTGGAAGAAGCAATTAGACAACTCTGATCTGTCCTGCCCATTCCCAGCACTTGGCAGAAGAAGGACTTCAAAATTCCTAACAGCTGGTGTCACCAGTCCTGGCTCCTGGGCTCCAGTGCTTGTGCAAGAACACAGATCAGCATCTCCAAGTTCAACTCTTCCCTCAGCCAGCACCTCTTGTTCACCCCACCCACCTCCACATAAAGCCGGTTTCCCAAGTGGCTTTGAAGTGGCATCACCATGGAATTCACCCCAACTCTCTGCAGCTCTGCTGATGAACAGCTCCACGGGCTGATGGAAGCAGTGGTGTCCCATCCCAGTGATCCCAGCAAGGCCAAGCTGCCCTTGCAGAGATTCCCCGGCGTGACTTCGACCCCCACGAGAGCCTTGCAGCTCCTCACAGTGGAAGCAGGGCTTCTAAATATTGTCAATTCATCTTGTTTATACATTCATTTTTTCCAGAGATTCTTGTGAAGTTGCTCACAGCTCTTGCAAAGTAGAATGATTATTTCCAAGCAGCTGTCATTCCTTAATTAGTCAGCCTGGAGTAAGTGCTCTCCATCCCTACTGGGAATGGCAGCGACAGCCAAGAGATAACAATGGGTCCAAGCTGGGATGTTTTGTTGCTGCCTTACAGTTGTTAAAACCCGACTGAATCGAGTTACACTGAGCAAAGCCCCAGTCTCTATTTCCACTGACTGTAACCAGAAACGGCAGTAAAATTTACACATTGCTCCACAAGCTGGGCAAGTTTAAAAGCTCATTTCCTGGAGATTTGCATCCCGCATTCCTTGCTTAGTCCTGCAGAAACTTTAGGCTTTCTTTAGTCTTTCTGCTCCACAGTACCTCAAGTTTCTGGCATTTCTATGGGGTGCAGATAACCATGGCAAAAACAGGTTCACAAGTTACTTGGAGAGAAAGAGGTTCTGACAAGCCTAATTACATCAAGCTAATTCCCTTTGGAGATTATGAGAGCTTCTGAAATAGAACCAACTGTGAATGATCCCCAAAGGCACAGAAATTGTAGGTATTATAAAACTCCATAAATCACAGTTTCAATTAAGATCCTTGGATACCAGGTAGTAACTGATGTCTCAAGCACAGCAGTTCCATGGATGCGAGGCAGTGAGGTGCAAAAGCATCCCGTGTTTCCCTGCAGGTGACTGGCACTGCAAGGCTCCCCTCCATCAGCAGGTGCAGGAAAAGCTGCACCTTTTCCAGCAGAAATCCACCAAACCTGGACAGGCTGCTCCAGATTTCCAGCAGGCTGCTCTTAGCCTGGGTTTGCACCCGGCTCCAGGAGCTGGGAGTGCCTTGAGTCACTTAATTGCCTGGGCAGGGGAACAGCCCAGTGCAGCTTTGTTCTTAACCCACTTGGAGCTCCAGTATCGGGACAGCAATTATGGAAGTGATAGCAGGAAATCCTGGGAACTGGGGCAGGACACACAAGTTTCAGGAGCAGCACCAAGCAAGGCAGACAGCACTGCCAAGTTTCTTTGATGATAAAGTCTTCCCTGACAAAGAAGGGATTCACAGGATACAGAGGATGTATGGACAAAACAAGACAACGGCTGTGCTACCTTGAAAAAAAGAAGAGTCTTATATTTGGGCTTTAGTGAAAGGGAAAGGGATAGGAAACAGGAACTTCTGTTTCCCACTACCCTTGAGACGACACCATTAATTCCCATCTCAGTTAAAGACCAAGCTAAGTCTTCAACAGTCTAACTTCTCACAAGATTCCCACTCTCTGGAAAAAACACCAGGAAATTTCAGTGAAAATTAACAAAAGAAGCAAAACCAATTAAAACAATTCAGCTAAACAGGCTCTGATTGATGTCCTTTAACAAACGACATCTGACTTTGAAGAAGTTGAAGGACCAATACAAAATAACTAGTACATACATGGATACCTTGGAGTCAAACTCTGCAGGTTGAGTACACAGAGCTGGAGCTTCAATCCCCTCCTGAACCCAGCTCTGCCACACAGGGACTGCTGGAGGTCCCAGCACACATTTCCCAGGGAAAGGGAGGAATCCACCATCCTCCAGGACAGCTGGAGCCAGCAGAAAGGGAGGAAGCTGGGCAGCCATCTGCACCAGCTAAAAGTGATGAGAACGCGCCCCTCATGGCTTCCTGCTTTCAATAGAGCCAGAAACTGCCAAATGCTTCAAAGCATTTCCAAATGAATGTGAGCCTCTCCTTGGGGAGAAATGGGCAGCATTTGCTAACCCAGGAACCTGTTAAACAATGTTTATTAACATCTTCATACTTGATCAGGGATAAGAGGGGATTTTCCTCTTTTAACTATGGAGAGGCTCTTAGTAAAAATAACCTGTAGCACAAATGTGAAATTAATTTGGAGAACCCCTAACCCAGACTGCACAAAATGGGAATCAACCTCCCCTCACACCAAGGACTAAATCCCTTCCTTCTCACCCTCCTCAAGATCTGTGAAGAAATGAAAAAATCCTGCAGTGCTTCAAAACACCAGGTCAGGAACAGGCAGTCACTGACAAAGGGTGCTCATCCCATCCACTGCAAATTCATCACCACAAAACATTTCTTTGGGAGCACAGCCATGGCCTGTGGATGGAACAATGGCATCAAAGCTCACATGAAAGCATCAAAAGGTATGGACAGTAATTCAAATCTGGTCAAAAAAGATGATGAGTAACACAGAGGAGGCAGCACCAGCACCAACACACCTTCAGCTATGGGTTTAACCTCACTCACTCCATTGCCTACAGAAAATGGTTCCTTGCAATATTTTCCCACTAATTTTGTATTTTTAATATAGTGAGATAATCCCATCATAGCTTTACACAAAAATAAATACTAATTTCATTCAGAAAAGCAGAAAATAGAGCCCACAGTCACATGATTGTCCACAAAAAGAGTTTCTGAAAATAGCTGATATTAGACAAACTTAATCCACTGTCCACAGCCACTTGGAAAAGCAAAACTCTGAGGTTCATCAAGTTAAACTTGATTTAGTTTTCAGCAGTCCTGTGAGGAGCAAGAAGGTGGACTGGACAATCTTTATGGATCCCCTCCAGTCTGAGATTCCGTATGAATCCCAGGATGACTCCCGGAACCCCAGAGTGGGTGAGGCTGAAGGGCCCACAGGGGCTCAGCCGGCGGCACCTCCCTGCCCCAGCAGGGCCATGGCAGAGCCCAGGGCACAGCAGTGTGCCCACACAGCTCTGCAATATCCCCAGCGAGGGACACTGCACAGCCTCTCTGCACAATCTGCTCGGGGCCGGGCCCTGCCCAGGGCAGCAGTTCTGCCTCCTGGGCGGGGGAATTGCCGCGCTCAGGCCCTGCCCGGTGCTCTGGGGCCGCTGCTGGGCCCCGGAGCAGAGCCCGGGCCCTGCCCTGAGCCCTCCCTGCAGCCAGGGACAGCCAGGGCTGAGGGCCCCTCTCAGCTGGGGCTCCTCTCGAGGCTGAGCAGCCCCGGCTCCCTCAGCCTGTGCTGGGCACGGAGACGCTCCAGGCCCTTCCTCAGCTGCGCAGCCTCCGCCGGCCCCGCTCCAGGAGCTCCCTGGCCCTGCTGGGCTGAGGAGCCAGAGCTGGACACGGCACCCCAGAGGTGCCCCCAGGGCTGGGCACAGGGGCAGGATCCCTCCCTGACCTGCTGGGAATGCTCTGCCTGCTGCCTCCAGAATCCCACCGGGCTCCTTGGCCTCCAGGGACAGCTGGTTGTCCACCAAACATAAAAGTTCACTCCACTGACCATGGCCATGTCTATATTTGATGTCTATATTAGTAACTGCTTGTTTCAGCTTAAACTGAACTATTTATGTAAGCACTGGGGATCTGCACGAATTAAGCTGAACATGCTTCAATTCTTACCTAGCTTGCTGCTCTCTCAGTTGCCAGGTTTTATTTTAGTGCAGCTATTGCTGGAAGTTCAAACAAAAAATATACTCAAAATATTTAAAGAGTCTACCAAGAGCCAACAGCTGACGGCAAAATTAGAAAAAAACCCCTCATACTGAAAATAGGGCATCAATTTTTATTTGGCCTCTGACTAACCACCAGAAAGTTTAGAAGACATGCTGAATTCAGCACCACAGTGCCCCAGTTTGTGTTTCAAGCTGCTACAAACAAACTCCAAAGTTTGACCACAAGTTATAGATGGGAAGTTTTTAAAAGATACCAAATGCTCTTCCATACCCAGTTTGACACCTCTCAAGGGTTTGTTCTGCAGGAGGTTTTGGCCAGAGCAATAAATTCCCCAAAACTAAAACTGCTTGCTCTTGCCTCTGTTAAGAGAAGGAAAATCTCCAGCCACTCCTCACCTAAATGTTCCAGAACAGTTATTTTTGCAGGTTCCAAAGACTACAAGCAGTTACTAACCAGGTCATTCTGCTTAATCATCAATGCCTTGATGATTGGCAATTAGTACCACTATTTTAACTTTGTTTCTAGAGTATCAGTCCTCACCTTAAACACATTATAAATTAGCTGCTGATCTCTTGTATATATATATATATATATATATATATATATATATATATATATATATATAAATGTGCCCAAACTGCAGCCTGAGCCTGCCTGGCAGGGCAGGACTTTAATCCTTACCCCAGCCTGTGAAGGACTACAGCTGATGGAAAATCGTAATATCAGAATCACTCTGTGGCTTTTAGAACTTCTGCAATAATGTATTACATGCTCTCAGAAAGATTTACATCAAAAATATTCACTGACTGTTAGTTCAATTTAGGTCGTCGTAAGAAACAAACCAATTCCCCTTCTGTCCAAGTTCAGAGCTATTTTCCAGCATGCCTCCATTTCCACACAGCAAGCCGATGTCACCAGAAAAACAACGTAATTACTGCAATCCCAAGAGACATCCAGTGGGGGTTGTTTTGGTTTTGTTGGGTTTTAAATATGCAGTAACTGGTTAGTTCCTAAGGGCAGCCTTACCTCAACAGGTACTGCAGGATGACATCTAATAGCACCTTCCTTGCGCAACTGTCCCAAAGACACCCTAAACTCTCATTTAATGTTCTGAGTGTCTGGAGTAAAGAAAGAGTCGGTAACCCAAACCTGCCTGTATCCATCCTATAAAAACACGTTGTATTTACAAGGACAATGAGTAGCGAATTGTGTAATTGTAGCAATTTGATGACTCATCCCTGCACCACTCCAGCACCAAAGCACGGCTCGAAACACTTGCACATGGTGCAAACGCCTGTGCTGGATGGAAAACCAGAGCCCAAATACACAGAAACCACTCTCTGTCCACCTGCCCCTCAAACAGAGAGCACTGCGGATGCAGGAGAAATGGCAAAAGCACTTGGCATTTCAGCCAGGCCAGGGCTGGGGGCTATGTTAAGGTGCCCAGTGCTGAGCTTGAGCTGCCAGGGGGAAATTTTCAGTCAATAAAACACTACTACTAATAATAATCGTAATACTCCCCCAGCTGGTGCGAGAGCAGCCAGCAGCAAGAGGAGCCAGCAAGGCTCCCTGCAAAGCCTCACCTGAGGCTCACTCAGATGAAAACTGGCTTCCTTTTCCCACCCCTGCACTCTGCAGCCCCTGCCCAGCCCAAGAGGAGCTTTAATTCCACCTTCGGCCTACAAGTGGTGTTTGTTTTTCAGGTTCATGCCTTTCACTGTCCAGTCACTCGGCCTTCCTTGGCAGACACGGATGTGTGCAGGAATCCCACCCCACATTCCTGCCAGAGCAGCAAAACCTCAGTATTCAAACTGCGTATCAAAGCAGTCATTGAGCTTATTACTGATACCACTGCTAACAGTTGCAGTCACTTGCCTAAAACATTTCTCAATTACCTTTCACTACTCTAGAGGCCAAATACCTCAAAAGAGAAATCCTTTCTGCCTGTGAATAACTTTTTTTAACAGCAAAATGTTTAAACCAGAAACACGGCCCTGACAAACTAGCTGTAGGAAGGTACAGATATTAGGAGCAAGGTGTTGGTTTGCTTTTTCAATTTATTTTTTTAAATTAAGGGAAGTTACCCCACGTTCTCAGCTACAATCATTAGCAGTAGGTTTTGCACTAACAGTTCATCTGTTTTCCACATGAATTCATTTATGTGGAATCTGCACTTTTAATCTTAATCCATCCCAAAGTAGAACAGTTTTTCCTCTGTCTAAGACTCATGGGAAACTTCAAACTATGTTACTTACACCGTGAGCTCACTGAAAGTTCTGAAGGAAAAGCAGAGCTTAAGTTTTTAAAGCTTTGACTACACCATGTTACTTGTTCAGAACATCTGCACCTACAACTGTATCAGAAGCTACTCTAAATAACCGGATTTGGTTAGGTAGTTAGGAGATTATGTATGTCAAGCTTTTGGGTTTTGTTTTTTTTTTTGTTATAATGAAAACATTAAGTAGTATTTACTACCTTAGAAACTGTCTCAATGCTTAGTAAAGAGCCCCTTTAGCTTTTATTTCCTGTATTAAAAAAGCATCCAAAACAGAAAACTTGAAGGGAAATACTGGCTCGAGATTATCACTGCTTTTCTTCCTTTTAGAGCAGATGGAAAGAGACCTCTTCAGATCCACTCATCTCATCATTTATAGGACTTGCAAAAGGAAAACAAACTATTTAAAGTTGAATTTCAGTGCTGACTGCTCAAATTAGCACATCTGACAGAGGGTTGAGCACAGAACAGCAGCTGAATTCCAGGGCTCCAGGAGCAGCCAAGACACTCCAGAGCCAGCTGATGCATCCCTGCAACATCCAACTGTTCCATCAGCACTGCTGTTTCACAGCCCAGAACCTGCCCCATCACCTCCTACAGCCCTGCATCTCCCATGGAGCATCCTTGAAAAACCCCAGGTGCTGTGTGGACACCCTCACTCCAGGGCAAGGCAAAATCAAATTCCAAAAGCTCCAAAAGTTGCACATTTTTCTCTGCACCACATTCATGGGTAAACAAGGCAGAAAACACCACTCTTCCCCACACAATTAATAAGTGTTAACAGTATTCCAGATTAAAGGTAGGATAAGTAACATCTAGGAAGTAAATTTCAGGCTAAGCTAGTAATTAGATCAGTTCAAATTCATCAAAAATAAATTAGCCTCTGCTAAGATGAACTACACATTTGCAACTTGGCTGCCTGGTGCAAAGTTAAAATACTTCAAAGGTTATTCCTGGTTTCCCAGAGGGAATTTAGGTTCAGATCTCTCCTGCTGTTTCCATATCAAACCAAAGGGAGTTACCTTGAAGTGCCGGCCCAAAGTACAACCCTCAGCATGAGGGGTTTGAAGAGCTGTGAGAGGGAGGGGACACTCAAGAGCCTCAGACACTGCAGCCAGGGAAAGATCCCAATCCTTAAAGCCATTTTTTCCAAACCTGATTGATCTTGTTTTTTCCTCATATCCACTACTGCTCAGTACTTCTGTTTTTCCCTGAGGTCCAAAAAGTCCCTGGCAGTGTCCAAGGCCAGGTTGGACAGGGCTTGGAGCAAGCTGGGATTGTGGAAGTTGTCCCTGCCCATGACAGAGGGTGGATGGACCAAGATGAGCTCTAAGGTCCCTTTCACCCAAACCATTCCATGAAAAGCCCTGCAGCCCTCTAACCCTCAAGGAAAACAACATGGAACTGAAGGAAGAGAAGCAGTGGGCATGAACCTGCAGCCTGAGGAAGTGGCTGAACAACAAATAGCACATAGCAAAACACAGATAAATGAAGAATAATTAAAAAATAAGGAGCTCCAAACAACTACAAGCCCACAGCCACAAATTCATTGCCATTAAATACTAAGGCACTAGGACTGGAGAACCAAAACCAGTTATTTACTTCAATTAAACATCCAGTACTTTCTTTTACATCCCTTCTTGCTTTGCCCTGGCACCAGGACTGTTCAAGAATTTATTCTCATTCTTTGGGTTTTGCTCTTCTTCCCCAAGGATCAGCAAAACTTTAAGCAGGTTTTGAACAGGCTTTTATACAAACTTTTACAGTAAAAGCTACACAAAGGTTACTCAAAGCCACTGAACAGTATGAAATACTAGACATGCAGCAACCCTCAATTATTGATCTTTTGCAAAATAGAAGGTATTTGCACGCAAAAGAAATACAGAAAAAGTAGCCACTGCAATGAAAATTCAGTAGAACTGAAGCCTAGAAACAGTGAGCTACCCCAAGGAAGAATCCTGTCCTGTTCGAAGCTCATCTCTGTTTCTCCAGAGATGTACGGCATTGTACTCCAGACTTGGGAGCTCATGAAAGTGTATCAATCTTCACAACTGCTCGGGAAATTCTAATCACTCACTAATTGTCTGGAACACAAGCTTTTGTTTATGCACAAGTTCAGTGTGGGTTTGGAACTGCTGATATCCAAGCAACCCAGAACCTGGAGAAAACCTTATCTCCATGAAGGCTGCAGCCTAACTGCAGCTAAAGCAAAAAGCCTTCAGTAATACAAGATGTAAAAAAATACTCAAATCATTTTTTTAAATATCCACCCAGCCTTGCCTGGGGTTAGGCAGACACTCTGCACTCGAGTGCTGATTTTATCTGGCTATTCAAAGGCATGTGCAATTGCGTAATTTAGATTTCGCATGATTTATATAATGGATGGTAAATGTTCCTGACCTGGAAGGTCGGCACCACTTCTCTCTCCACAACTTCAAGATCCAGTTGATGAATACAAAAAGCACCTCACTGTAAGACTCTACAGAACAGGGTTTGAGAACAACAGGAACAGTTGCCCCAAGTCTCAGGTTCCTGCGTTTGGAAGATTATTTTCTGTCTGTACTCATCAGTGCCTGATGTCACAGCACAGCTTCTTGTGTGACAGAAAGGTGGCAGAGCTGTGGCACGGCAAACCAAAGCCAGGGCCAGCTGACACCAACCCCTGGTGCAGCCCAGCCCCAGCTCTGTGCCCGTGGCAGTGCCAGCAGCATCCTTTTCCCCAGGCCTGGGCAGGATGGCACTGAGGAAGGAAAGCTGCTGCCCTCACTTCTGAACACAGGGACAGTCCCAGAGAGAAAGCTGAGCCTTCCCGCAGGGAGGCTTCCTAAACAGGACTATTTTGCCACAAAAATATTACACAGAGGAGTAAAAAGCTCAGTTTACAGTTCCTTCTTTCTCTGCTGTACCACTTCCTCCAGCCCTGCCAGATGGGGACTGGTACAATTTGCTCAATCCCCTGCTGCGGCTGTAGCCAGCTGTGCTACCCTTGACTCTCGTGCCTCCCTTGATGCATTTGGACTCTCCCACCATTTCAAAGGACCACAAGAAACCAACCACCTCTGTGAAGACTCTTAAATGTCAGTCTTGAAGACCTACAAAACAACTCATCAGATGCGAATCACAGAGGCTCAGGGAAAGCTGGGAATGGGCAGCCTGCTATGCACCCAGGAGTCTGTCACATGGAAAGGATAAGTGTCCTTTTGATGATGACTCAGAGTGGCACCATCAGAATCAGCAAAACCATCAACACAGGTACCAAACAGCAGCTGAATTCCCCCGGACAAGGGACCCACCCTCCTGCCAGGGGGGTCTGATGAGGAGTCTGCAGCGCAAAGACACTGCACAAATGGAGTTTCAACCTTGGTGGGAAATACTTGATTATAGATTTCTGTTTCCTAGAAAATTCCTCTATGGGAAAGAGACAACACCTGCAAGGAAGAGGACTGTGTCACATACACCCAGAAGAGACTGCCTTTGCAGCTCCTCCTCTCCTCAGTCAGATTTCCCTCCTCCATCCCTGCCAGCATGAGCATGGCACTGCCAGAAGGCAGGCAGGGAGCAAGGCACGTTTCCTAACACATTTCTTTTCACCGTAACAGGATCAGACAGAGAAAAAATCCTCTCTCCAAAGAAGGCTGAGAAAGCATCAACACGAGGCTGAGGCTAACACCATCCCTTCTGCAGATGCTTCAGAAGAGCCATCAGGAATAACAGCTCCTGCCCACCACTTGTGAAATCTCTCAGGCTTAGTGGGACTGTGTTAAGCTTTCTGAGGGACACAATTTATGTCTGACATTACACTCACTGTTGCAGCTCTGAGCAACGGGCACCGCATTTGCTGAGGCAAGGTGCAGTACCTCGTGGTGATCCATGAATTCACCATGGAGAACCTGCCTCCACAGGGACATATCCTTCCCAGTGTGGAGAGCATAGATTGGGATCTCTGCATGGAACAGGCGAGAAACACTAGCAAAATGCAGGCCAGCAAGGCACCCAAAGGAGAAAGGACTGGATCTCTAAGTTCCCATGACTTTTTCTGTGTTCTCAAGTCCCTCCTGCAGCAGCAGCTTAGCGGCATATCCAAGAGGAACTCATATCACCACTTCCTCCTCATCTCGCTCATAAAGATCAGTGATTAAGTCAATTACTAACTGCTGAATACTGACAACAACTTCTGAAGAGAAGACCAAGATGAGAGAACTGCCCACCAAGAGGATCAGGCTTCTGAAAAGGGCCACTCTTCTGTTCAAGCACACTTGGCAGCCTGAGGATGAAGTGTATGACCTTCAGTGCTCTCCAAAAACCACTGAAAACAACAAAGTCCAAAATAAGCACTCGTGTGTATCAAGTTGTTTGTAGCAGCAAAACCCTTTCCCCACAAGCAGAAAGGTCAGTGGTTGGCAGCGCCCAAATGGTGCCAGCCAGGGGTGGCCACCACAGGAGACCCCAGCCTGCCACATGGTTTCACAGGCTGCTCCCCCCTTTTGCTGACCACAGGGAATACAGCTGGAATCCTCAGCACAAGCCACAGCCAGCTACAAGTGACAGATGTACATCATGTGCCAGGCAAATGAGGAACCAAAACTCACAGATATTTACCCCATTTGCTGGTTCTCACACATCAGGGACACATTTCTGCTCCTCAGCTGAGGAAAGTAAAGAGCAGAGCTCCGACTCAGAGCTCAGTCCTGGGATTTGCTCCAGTGAGTAACCACTCACTTCCACTTCCAAACAAACACTAGGAATTGACCCAATACAGAGAAAGTCTCTTCCTGCCCCTAAGAATGAACAGGCTCAGTTAATAATTAAAGTCATAAAGCCAGAAGCACTCAGATACACAAAGGACAACAGAGGAGTGCTTATCAGAACCCCTCCCTTCAGAGAATAAATCATGCTTCACAAAAGCAATCCCTGCACTTCACATTTCCCCATCCTCCAGGAGCCTGGATCCAGCACCAAGCCATGGCTGGCCACACCATCAGGGAGCACCACAAGAAGCTGCTGTGACTGTAAGGGCCTCCCAGACTGCATCCAGAGTGCTCACCCCAGTCTGGGCACTCCAAAGAAAATAGGCTGGGATATGGTGGGGATGACCAGGATGGCCAAGCACTGGAACACCACGGGGAATAAAATGCAATGCTACCCTTTGCAAAATAGCTGCAGTGTGTGCAACTACCAAAAACTGAGCTGTCGGATCAGGCCTCAAAAGCTGTAACACCCACACTGAGAACTAAAAAAAAAAAAGTTATTACAAGGAACTGCTGAAAACAAACCCCAAACTGATATTACTTTTCACTGAGAGGAGACTCCAGCCAGAAGGAACAACACTGGAAAGCACTGCTGCCGATTACCAGAGGGAAAACTGGCCATTTTTACCTTGGATTTAGGGACTGGGGAATCCAGGCCATTCCCCTGCCCACACTGCCCCCAGACCTACCACGGGTAGCTTTAATTGCTTCTACACTGCTGGCCTCGGTCTGAAAGCTCCGTCTCTGAAAAGTCTGTTTAAACACAGGGACAAGCACAAATATTTCAGATATTGGAGAGAACATTCTGTTCCTTTAAAGAAATGGAATCAAATCTGTATTTCTTTTTAATGGATCTCTTGGACTGTTTCCAAAAAGAAATGGTAACAGTTCCACTGTTTTGAGGCAAAATCCCAGAAAACATGTCAAAGAGGTATTTGTAAATGACTTCAGACCTAACAGAAGCAGCAAGGCAGTTGTCTGGTTATGACAACTCATTTTAACAGCTGCAGAGAATAACATTTCCAAAGGGATGCAGGCTCCAGAGCGACAGGCCACTCATCATTTCCCATTTGTGATTTCATGCTCTAGAGGAGAAGGTTTGAGCAGAGCCCATCTCTGGCACTCGCTGTCGTTCCAAGAAAACTGCATCGTGTCTGTGCCTGAATTTGTACTGGGGAAAGAGGATGAAGAAGTTTTCATGTTCAGTTCTTAGCTTTCAACTACAAGTTTTTCCAACTACACTTTCTGTTGTTGTGCTTCCTTCTGGTATCAGAATAGAAACATCAACAGCAGCTCAAAATTAGTAAAGAAAAACAAACAGAAGCTTAAGCAAGTTAATGCTAAATTGTAACATCAATAAATAGAAAGATACACTTCCTTCTGGAAACTTCTGTGTTTAAACTGAAAGAAGGGAAATTCATGTTAGATACACGGAACAAATTCTTCCCTGTTAGGGTGGGCAGGCCCTGGCACAGGGTGCCCAGAGACGCTGTGGCTGCCCCTGGATCCCTGCAAGTGTTCCAGGCCAGCTTGGACACTGGGGCTTGGAGCAGCTTGGGACAGTGGGAGGTGTCCCTGCCCATGGCAGGGGATATGGAACGAGATGGGCTTTAAGGTCCTTCCAACCCAAACCCTTCGGGGACTCCTTGTGCCCCAGCTCAGCTGTGATAGCACCGAGATTCCCTTCTGCTAACAAATAACTGCCTTTGCAGGGAGTGCTGGAGCAGGGAATAAACATCTGCACCCTGATGCTCCAGAACTCCACCTGCCACTGGCAAATAGGTTCTCCAGAACAGTAATAAATTACAAATTGCCCAACTGAAATGGATTTTAAGAGCCCCATTTTTGTGAAGACAGCTTCCACTTATGGAGGATCAATTGATAGACTCCTGTCAACCATAAGCAGGAATGACAGCAGCAAGAATCAAGTCAATGTCACATTCCTACTGCTTGTCCACCTCCAGGACATGTGCTGTGAGAATCACAGGGTCAGTAAGGCTGAAAAAGTCCTCCCAGACCATCAAGTCCAGCCTGTGCCCAATGCCCACCGTGTCACCAGCCCAGAGTACTGAGTGCCACCTCCAGGGATGGGGACTCCATGAAAAGGAAAATGCAGATCCAGGAGCACCTACGGAGCTGGACATCCCGCTGGGCAGGAGCCAAGTACAAAGGACAGGTAAAGCCAAGGGTGCTATCCCCAGCCTCTGGAGTACTGGGAGAACGGGCTGGGAGGAGTCAGGGGAGACTCAAGTCTGAAAAACTTCTGAGTTTTTTGCATGAGTTTTAAGATCTGGCCTGTGGAGGAACACAGGAGGGAGCTGACATCTCCCACCGGCAGCTCAGGAAGTGAGACATTTCTTGTTCCTGCAGTCAGTGAACACTGGTAAAGCTTCCAGGCCACACACGCCATGTGCAAACACAAAGGGAAAGAGGAGCAGGGCACTATATGCAATTAAGCTGAAAACTTTAAGAATAGATGGAAAGGTGTAGGAAAAAACTTTTTCTAATAACCCCAAAGACCTTGGGAGGACGTAAATAAGCATGAGGAAACCTAAGCAGAGTTTTAGAAGAGGGATAAAATGATTCTTTTAAAAAAGAAGTGAAAGAAAAGTGTAACTGAAGACAGGGAAGAAACTTGGTGGGGCAGTATTTGGTTACTGGGTTAATTTCATTACATCTCTCTAATAATTCATTTCCCAAGACTTATTTCATCACCTCCTACATTATGCAATAATTCAAAGTGATGCCTGGGCTCTTATCTTCTGCTGCTTAATGAGCAGTGTTCACTCCACACTGGAGATGTTTACTCACAGAGCCCAGAACCCTGGACGTGTCTCTGCCTGGCAGCCCTGCTGGAGCCACTTCCCAAATCAGCACCACAAAACACACTCAAAACCCTGCAGTGCTCCAAGGATGAGGCCATGGAAGGTGCTGTATCCACAGGGTTGCATCACTTAACTGGTAACAGAACCAGTTTCTCTAAAGACCTAAACAAGAGTTTTGGTTTTAATCTTGCAGAGAAATCCGTATCAAAGCAAATGAAAACAGGAGCTATTGGATACCAGTGCGTTCATGTACAAAAACATCATTAAAGATAATTAAGCAGTTAAAACTAACGCCTTGTAGCAGTTTCAAGTATTATGAACTGGCATTTAGTATGTGTTTCTCCATGCAACAGAAACAAGTGTTAAGTGTCAGGGACTTTATTTCCTAATAATATCAATTAAACCAAAAGCCAGAGTAGATGAGAGCAAACCACAAGTACCACAAATAGGAATAAGTATTTTTTAATAAATTAGTTGTCTCTCTTCTGCATTCACCAACAGCTCACAGAAAGGAGAAAGCAAATACTTCTCCAGTAAACTGCAGGCACTATGAAGGAATTGTACTGCATGAGGAAAAGCACAGAATACACACCCACACTGAGAACGGGAACACCTCCCCATCCATGGTAGCTGAAATGCTACAGCTTGATTTTAAACAGCCTTGTTAGGTTTGATGATTGTTAACAACATCACAGAAAGGCAGAGCTTTCTTCCTTTAGGTGGATGGCAGGTGACTGCTGAAGCCTAAAGGTTTGAAAAAGCCCCAGGACTGAGTAAGAGCTTCCTGAAGAGATTGTCCAAGGCTCCACACTGTGAAGACTGCTCTTCCCTCTCTCTGGCCTGTTCACTGGTTACTCTACACACACCACACACAACAGATACAACTCCCAGGTAACTTCTGTGAATCACCCAAGAGCTTCTGAATTTCCCCCCCTGCACTTCCTTTTAACCATTTCACCCTAACCAAATGTGTGCTACAGAACCAAGAGCTCCTGGTGTCTGCCCCACCTGATTTCTCTGTGGGCTTTGAGCTCAGGAAACAATGAAGGGCAAGTCACAGTGCCAGAAATAATAAATGGGGAAAGCAGCTGGTGCCACTTTTGCTTCCAAGTTCCCCTTCAGGCATCACTGAGTCACACACCCAAAAGGAGAACTTTTTTTTAAAAAAAATAATCCTTCACAGACACTTCCAAAAGTCTCAAGCCTCTTCTGGTTCCAGCTCTACAGAAACAATCAAACCTTAATAAAAAGAAAAAGCTTTTATTTTGGCACAATATTTCATAGAACCATAGAATGTCCTGAGCTGGAAGGGACCCACAAGAATGATCAAAGTCCAACCCCTGGCCCTGCAAACACCCCAACAATCCCACCCTGTCCCTGAGAGTGCTGTCCCCTGGAGCACAGGTGTCCCAGGTCTCTCCTGCTCAGGACATTCCTCCCTCTTGTTCCCTGGACAATCCATCAGGAGGGTGCACCAGCAGCAAAGCACAAGCCCAGCAACACCAGAGAGCCAAGGCCTGGTGGAATCCTCCTCAGTCACTCCTGAAGTGCAACAGGCTGGACACTCAGCACTGTTTCCTTCCACACCCTGAGCTCCCACAGCCTCAAAGCAACTCCACCTGCCTGAACACTGTGCTTGCCTTTGCAGGGATGTACTTCATAATTTGTTAACCTAAGTGCTACTATTATAGGGCTACAGATGTTCTGGGATTGTGAAATTCCCACCAGCACACGGAGCAGAAAAGCCTTACAGAAATTAACTAGTACTTCAGTGGGGCTCTCATGAAAGCTGACGGAGCTGTAACAATTCCTGAAAACAAAACAGGTCTGAGAAATTTTTCCAAGTGTCACATTCTTACACGAGAGCTGGCTTGGCCCTGCATTTTAACTATATGACACCATAACTGTGTGACAACAGGTTCCCCCAAATCTCATCTATAAAGCAGCACACTGATGAACAAACTAGTTTGTACTTTATCCTGTCATCAGTATTACCAACAGAAGTTTGTAATACAACATACTCTGCACCAATTAACCAAATCCCAGCCTGGGCTGAGCTCTCCCCTGTTCAATTCACAGTTTATGCACCTAGTGGAGTTGATTTGTAAGAAACCGGGGATAATCCAAGTTCTCAGATCTAACACTAAGGAGTCTGGGCAATTCCCAAACCAGGAATTTGCCCTGCAGGGCCTGAACTTGCTAAGGAGCTCCCTGGCCTGAAGAGGCTTTTTGGAAACCACTGGGGAGGTCCAGTAGCCAGCCCTGCCCAAGGCTGCACTCCAGGAAAGCAAGATCTATCCCAACCACGCAAAATACATCAGTGACAGCACAACTGCTCCTGGCTTGAAATAGTTCTCAAGGTGGGATGGCAGCCCTGGCTCTGCACAGAACAGCCCCAGGAGCAGCTGTGCCACAGCCACTGCTCACCCTCAGCAGGGCTGGGGAAGCAGCCTCGAAACCACCCTGGCCCTTCCTACCACATTCCCAACATCACCAGCCACCTTAAAACCAACCACAACCACTCGCTAACATCTTCTGAGATGCTCTTTGGCCATTGACAGAACAGATCCTGGGAGAAAGAGAAATTCAGAATTCCCACTGAAATAAAGGTTTTTGTCCAGTGAGAGGGTCAATGCTGAGGACCAGGAAAGGAAGCAGGGAGATCTCACATTAGAAGGAGCTTGCAAATATTCCCAAGACAGACACCAAACCTCTGGGACTCCACCCTGACATGACTGTGGGCATGTTCTGTAAGCATTATTTGGCCATTAGACTGTTCATTTCTATAAAACTGAATTATCCATCTATGAGTTTGTCTTGGACATGAGTTTTTGTCCTTTCTTTGAATAGTATTTCAAACCTGGAAACAAAGCATTCAAATGGAAAAACAGATTTGTATTTTAACAGAAATTTTGAAGGAATTTCTGGTTCTGAAATTCAGATTTGCTGGATTTCAAGTGGCCACATTTTGCAGGTGAGAGATGTTTTGAAATAACTGGTTACTCTCTAAGGTAAGACACTGATGTTGTCCAGTGGCTGACCTCAAATGGAGTGACACACAAAACTCAGTTGTTCATTTTCATTCACAAAAAAGCAATTTCTTTTAAGTACTCATACACATGAAAGACTGAACCACTGAATAATGCTCTTACGTTACAAAACAGACTAATGTTAAATAATCCTTGTGTTCTGCTAAAAAATGTTACATTCAGAAACATTTCAGGAAGTGCCACACAGTTACTACACATGTCCAGCATTTTCTCTCCAAGGTAAATACCCTGGGAGTTCAAAATTGTTAACTGGTCCCAGAAGCTCCCTTTTCATCATTTTCAATCCCTCTCAAACCAGTGAAGCAGCAATTCCCCATCTATAAATTATGCAGGCTCAGCTCCAACAGCTTACTAGAAGAAAAACAACAGAGAACTTAGGATTTAGTGGTTTTCTATGCAGAGCAACACCCCCCCCCCCCCCCCCCCATCCCTTGTTCTTCACTTCTTAACAGTTAAAAAACTGAGTTAACAGGGCAACCCAAAGACCCCAGGACTCCATGCTCACTATTCTGCATTAAAACACGTGCGGTAAGGCTACACCCAGTACCACGCTCAGGAGCAAATAAAAAGCTTATCCTTTCTAAATTAAATCACACAAATATCACAGGCTGGTCAGTTCATTGCAAATTTAAGAGAAATGGCAAAGCTCATTATGTTATTTTTTAAGTTAAACGAGAAAGCAAAACGTAGCAGGCAACATGCAGAACTATGCTACTGGTATCACAACTTCAGTAAACAGGCAATAAAACACAACAGCTCAACCCCCAGCCCTACTGCACAGAAAGCCCTTAAAGAGTCACTCCTACAATGCAGTTAAGTAGAAGATTTCAGAAAAGGATGCACAAAAAAACATTTAGCAGACTTAACAATTTGATTAAACAGAGTCCTGAGAGTTTAACACAAGTTCAACAGCATAACATTTACAACAAGAAAGAAGAAAGGCACCTGGAGACATCTGACACTGGGCATGCTCTGCAGGCATCTCAGTGCGCACATGCTCTCTACCAGGTTGGAGCAGCCTAGCCACAAAGACCTTGGCACAGAACACTGCAGGGTGACAAAAAGGAAGGAAGAGAAGAAGCAGTTAGATGCCACAACAAATCACTCAAGGCAGGCAACTCATTAGTATGTTATCGTGGGTACTTATCTATGTTACTTCTACATTCATCACGTTAGCGGCCAAGGGTAAAATAACCACTGAAGAGCCTGTGCAGCAAACAAGGACAAGCCATCCCTCTGGCCTGAGCTCCTTTTCCCCGTATCTGTAACCTCGTGGCTTTAGTGCCAGCTGAACATTTTAACTTACTCCCAGCAGCAGGAGAGTTTTAGTTCACCCACACACTGCTGCCCACGGCAGACGTTCTGAGGCAGAGGCCTCACCCAGCAAACAGGCCTGGCCAAAATCCCTGCCCAGCTGTCCCCTACACAGGAGACCAGGAGGTGCCATTGGGGTGGCAAGGCTTTAGGATCCACCTGGAGGAGCTTTGGGAATTAAGGTTTGGTACTCCCCACTGCCTCAGCTTTCTCAAACAAATTGTGGTTCTTCATTCCCACGGCAAAGCTGGTGTTAATGTGAGGTCCCAGTCTGCACTGGGACACACAACCTGACAATGGGAGCATGTTTTAGAGAGGAACCACACTTAGCTAAGTTCAAACTGCATGACCAAGTTCTGCTTAGTCAAGGTATCCTAATAAACTGGGGGGACATGCTGAAATTATAGTTGAAGATATCCTAAAGACAAATTATCCCCTGGCTACATTTGTTACTCAACCTGCCTCCCAAGCTTAACTACCAAATTCCCCATTGCTGACACAAGAAGCTAGGAAAAGTCTGGAGATCCCTTTTGTTTCTTTTCTGAAGCTGAAGAAATTTGATGCAGACAGACTCTCCAAAACTTTTGTAGCTCCCCAATACTATTTCCCAGTTCCTTTTAAGGACAGAGTAGTACATATACCAGATAAGGCTAGGGGAAAGGATTCAATTCCTCAGCATGAAGCAGTGCATAAACCCAGCTCCAATAATTGGCACAGACTGAGCTTTCACTATTTTCCACACAGGGTTCCAATTTAGTTACAACAAACATCAAAATTTTAAAAGAAAAGCCCCACACAGGTCAAAGCTGAAAGTGGAATAACCAGAGGTGAAGCCTCACAGAAAGCAGTTTGTGCCAGGATCAAGGAGGGGGAGAGAGCCCAGAGCACCTGAAGGGGATAAAAACTCTTTTTTTGGTTTCATATCTTACAAATAAAACAAAAGACAGACTCATCTTTTCCTCTCCATGCTAAGGAGAGAAATTAAAGGAAAACCAGCACAAGAATGCCCCTAGCAGCATCAAAACGCATTGAAATTTCCTCTCTTACCCAGCAGGAAGGTGCTGATTCCATAGGGATGTCCTGTGCTATGCACTTGGCATGGGAAGAGTGGGAGCATATATCTTACAGACGGGATAAAAATAGTCATATTTATGTTTTTTATTGTATTGTTCTTTCTTTAATAGCAAAATAAAACCATAGTTTTCAATTATTAGAAGTTTTTTAAAGTTTATTTCAAGTTTAGAGAAATGGGATTTAGCTATAAAGTAATTAATCCAGTATATCCGCAATTCCTTTTCAGTAATTTACTTTGACAGGTCCTCATACTAACACTTGAAATTTAGTTCCCAAGACTCTTCTAAGACAAGTCAACCAGTGACAACAGGGGAACTACATTAACTTCAGCAAGGCACCAAAAAAAAAAAAAAAAAAAAAAAAAAAGAGGTTTTCATATTTTCAAAAAAGATGGGATGTACTGTTAAAACCCACTGACTGAAGATACACACTTTTTATAGGTCTGTTTTTCAAAACAAGAGTGTATGATTCAAGAAACTTCTTTTCCAATCTGTTTCATTCTTTACTGCTATTTAGGACAATATCTGCATGGGGTATCTGCAACACTGAACCATCAAAATTCAAGGTATTGCTTCAGGTGTTGATTAAAGCCCAAACACATTTTTAAATATTTAGGCCTGGTAAAAAAAAAGTCACTTTGCTCACATGACTTAATAAAAGTCATTGACAAAAAGCACAGCAAACTCCTCTCCTGAGATGTTCAGCTCAGGTGTACAAAGCTGAGTACAATGTTTATAATGAATCTACAGGTGTCCACAAATTATAAGCTAAAAATCACTGGTTTCGAGGTTATTATGTGTGGGCATTTTAGGAACTACTCTAGCTAAATAAACTGAATTTTAAGCACTTAAGAGAAAAATGGGTAACTTGAGAACATTTTTTAAAATTTTATTCAAAATGCATTAGACACCGAGGCCATTTCCATGCCAAGGTTAGTTAAGCCACACAAAAACCTTTTCACAATATTACGAAACCCTGTATGAAAGGGTTTATAAAACTCCCTGGACACTCAGCTGCAGCACTGATATTGCACAACACTACAAATTCAATACTGCATCCCACTTCACACCAAAACAGGAACGTGCAAATATTTGTGTGCTTCCCTGACATGTTATTGCTTGACCCTGCCATGAATAAAAGCTTAACAGGTTTCCAAAGACTCCACTTGGCATAGCAGGAGCCTCAGCTCAGGCCTTCACTTTGCACTGGCCCTGCTTTCGCCAGCAGCCCAGGGAGATGCAGCACTAGTCTGGGAAGGGGAAAACGCCAGTGGCCAACAGGCACAGAATTAAATGAGAACACAGAGAACAGAACTGCACAGGTTAAGGGAAAGCCAACTGAAACTCAGATTTTAAGGAATAAGGTAACTAGTAATGCAGAGCTTTAACTGCCTCACATTCTGAGGGCTGTGGATCACCTGGAGGCCCAGTTTGCAGAGCTGAGAGGGGCTCTGAGCTCCAGGGCAAGGAGGGAACAGACACAGAAACCCTTATTCTGATCTCTTCAATGCTTTGTGCTTGGAAAGAGTCGTACTCTAATTTTATTATTAGATTACTGATGTTAATTCCATACACAAAGAGCTGCTTTGGTGGTCTACCCCAGGAATTGCATCTCAAGCTTTAGGTTTCAATCTTAAATCTCAAATTTAAGCAGCCTATACAAAATGCTGCATTCCCAGTGAAACCTGTAAATCCCCAGTAACAAGGGAAGATGCTTCAATGTCTTTAAGGCTTAGATGTAAAGGACTTCTTATGTTAATAGCAAAGCACACAGCAGTGTGCATCCAATAAACCAACTTTGTAGGTGGGAACTTTTAGGATGGAGGTATTAAAAACACTCTCTCAGGCCCTGAACCATCCAAAGTTTTCCTTCACTCTGGACTTCTCCCAGGTTACAGCACAGTCTGGTTAAAGCAGTGCAAAATTCCCAGAAATGGTTTCTCTCAGCACATCTGATACTGTCACACAGAAATCCTCACACTTCTCTATCCCTTAGAAAAACCACCACCCGTTTATCCTCTAAAGCCCATTAAACTGCTCAAAAAATGCCTATAGCCTGTATTCCTGATGGAATTAGAACACCTCTGCAAGCCAGGCATGGCAACATTGCAGTGTCATAATCAAGAATGACAACGTTTACATAACCCAGATTTATGCTGCAAGTTTTATAAAATATTAAAATTATGACCTCGGAATTTTTCACCGCTTTCATTTTATTTATACAAGATAACTTAAGGAATCCAAATTTATTGGTGTATTTACAGCTTGGGAAATTCTAGTCGTAAGGCAAAAATATCCTTGTTTTTGAAAATCAGGTTCTAGACAGAGTCCAAAAAAGACTGGCAAGGAGAGGCTCTTTAGAATTTCAAAGGAAAATAGAGTAAAATAAATGAAAGAGCTAATTCACTCAATTTTTTTCCAAGGAGCATGGCTAATTATATTAATTCACTCCTCCTGCAACACCTTTTTTCTTATGCAGTTTATTACAAAACTAACTTGAACATTAAAACCTAAAAAATCATTCAAGTTTATAAATTCTAAATACTTTTTCCAGCTTTCTTGTGACAGCAAAGCTGGAAGCTCCTCCATAAGGTTAGTTCATGCTCTGGATGTCCATGAGGCTATAAACAGATATTTCAACTGGCAAAAAAGGTACAACCAAAGAACTTCAACCTTCACTGTGAATTTTTTCAGGTTTTTAACTATAAGAAACTCACATGCTACTTAACATTGGTGATTTCCTGGTTAGTTTACATCGATTTAGGCCTGGACCAACACAACTGGTATTTCTTTATTTCCATCATCACTTAATATTGATGATTTTATGGGTAAGTGGTGCTACTTAAACTCCTCCCATGGCTGGGGACTCAGTTTAATGCAGCCCAAGGGGTGCTCTGAAAAGCCAACTTGGATTCGAGGGCAGTCTGACAGTCTGGGAAAGCCTTATGCTCCCACCTCCAACTCAACGTCAAGCTTAGATCTCCTCAAAAATCAGCATTAACCACAATAAGACATAAAAAATATGAGCAGTAACACTGTTTCAAGGCTTTCAGTGTTATTTTACACTCGGCAGGAACAGCAGCCAACTCAAACTCCCTCCCAGTTTGCAGACTGGGATTTCCTCCAGATCTTACCTGGTGCTTTTTCCCGTAAGGGCTTTACTCAAACAGTGCCAAGCAGGGCAGGGGTGGATCCCTGGGCTGGGAGTGAGTGCCCCGAGTGTGTGCACAGGTGGGAAAGCAGAACATCCAAGTGTCTGTGTGTGAACACTCTGTGGGACATGCAGGGAGCAGTGACACGAGCTCCCCAGGGACAGCCCGGCTGGCAGGGGACAGTCCCTGCACCTCTGGTACAACATTGCACAGCTCTGGAGGCACAGACACAACTGTCTGACCAACAGAAGCACTCTGGACTCCTCCTACTGCCATTCCACAGCCAGGCTGTGCCCTGGGAGGTGCCCTGTGCTCACATGCTCCACACAAGTCTGTTGGAATTGGTGCCATCACATCACCGCCTTTTCCATGGCCAAATGCAACCTCACTGGGCCTGGGTGACTTGGAAGGCTGTTGGAGTACCATCCACACAACAGATTTCCACACTCCGTGGAGTTTTACTTGTGCATTCTAGCAATCTGCTTCAGCTTTAGCAGAACTGTACTCCCAGGTCAACAAAGTTGTTTTAGATGTAATTTACTCTTGCACTTATTTCTGTCCTTCTATGAACTACAAATGCAAAAGTGAATTTCTCAAAAATAAATATCCACAGAGTGGCAAACATTTAACTTGTGAAAATTTTTTGATTATTCTTTTACTGCCATCAGATCATTCTAAAAATATAGGACCAATAGCTGAGTCACAGTGCCATTAGGAAAATCAATTTAGCCAAATGATGGCCATTCACAATAAAGACTGCTCAATGGAACAACCTTCCAACAGCCATTCAAGACCTGCATTAAGTTCTTGCATTTGGGGAAAAACACTAAGTGAGGAATCGGGAAATTTAAAGCAAGACAAGGGAAAAGAATTGATCAGAGAAATTCTCCTCATTACCACAGCGATGCTCTAGATAGGACACTGAATTCACAGGAGGCTGATGGATAACGCTGTCCCACTCTGCTCCTGAAGATCAAAGTGTGTGATTGCTACACACACTCAATGCTACAAAAGGAATATGGGTTCAGTGGAGAGAAGATTAAATGCTTTCTTTGAACAGAATAACCATCTTACTCCATTATAATTTATTCATCAGGATAAGACTCATGAGATGCAGCACCTCGTTTTCAGGAAGATACAAAGGACTGGGAAGAAAATCCTCAGATGTTTGCCTAAGTCACTCTGAACATTAACTGAAATAACCTAAATTTTCCAAAATACACAGCATTTAGATTAGCCCTTGCTTCCTTCAAGTACATTCACCCCAACTGCCACAGTTAAGTGTGATACACCTTTCTGCACTAACATCCCCTGTGTTACACTGAAAAGGCCATTTCTAAAGCAAACACTTTCTTCTGCTCTCCTGCAGCAGGACAGGGGTTTACAGAAATCTCCAGCCAGCAGCTCAGGGCACATCCTGACTGGGAAACACAGACCCAGCATTGCCAATCACACAGGAGAAACTTGCAGGGAGTCAAACACGTAGAAAAATGTGGCTGAAACTTGTCTAACATGTTAAAAGCTGTCTCAGACTCCTCTGTATTAAGTTTTTAAGGGTGAGGCCTAACACAGCTAACAGTAAATCCTACTATGGCCAAGGCAGGGTACAAGCACTTGACAACTTCCGATGCCTGTGGAGCCTGGGCTGCCAGGAGCAAACCGTGGATTCCCAGGCAGGGGATGCACAGGCAGGGGATGCAGAGGAACACTGCCACAGCTCTGAGAGCTGCCTCACATTGTACTTTCTGAAATGTAACATTCAAAACACGGGCAAGAGCAAAGCCTCCAACCTGCTCAGCTCCACTGCAGCCTTTGTAGGGCTGGTGCATGTTTCCAAAAGTTAAGCAATATTAAATAGCATTGAGGATCTTGATCAGCAGGGGCACTCATTTATGCTTCCCCTTTTTTTCTCTGCTCAGTGTATTTTAAATTATTTCCTCTTTTCAGTTTTCATCACTAAAGAGGCCAAGTTCACTTCTGCCTCCCTGTTCTCTCATTTTAGAAAAAGGCACACCCTGAACAGCAAATATTCCACAGAAAGATGTTATTTTACAGTTTTAACTCCAAAGTGAGTCTGATGGGTGTGTGGAACAAATTCAATTTGATACTAGATGAGAATGCAAGAAATGTGTCAGTCTAAGGTTAGTAAGTATTTCCCTTAGATTCTCCCTCTGGTTTCTTTTAGAGAGTTACACTAAAACAGATTTCTCCACCCTAACCAAATAAAACTCAACTACTTGAAAAATCAAACCAGGAAACAACAGCACCCTTTGCACAAGTAATTCATTATAAATTACTTATCAATTGAATTCAAATGTAACTTCGGCACAAAATACCACACCAGCAAAACAAACGCAGAACTAAAACAATGCATGAGATCAACAGCACCTACAGGAGTTTCTGCTACAGGAGGGTAAATACTGAGGCCTCACCATTCACTACTGTAACTGCCTACAAAGGAGAACACACAAAGGCTTAGCATTACTGCTGCTACTGTCCAAAGGAATCCAGGTACATTGGCACCAACTTACAGTAAAGCTGGGCACTGGGAGGTGCAGCTCTCCCATTCACACCAGATACAATACTGAACTTACATAACTTTATTTTTCTGCCAGCCAGGGACCCAGCTTGCCTTCCTGAGGCACACAAACACCTTCCAAACTCATCTCCAAGATGACCTGTTGTAGCCTTTTGCAGGCTTCCCAAACCTCAGATGATTGTGACTCAAAGTACAACCACTCTCCCCTACTCTGAAATAAACCTATTATCACTGTGAGGCTCCTCCTGCCAGCCTCGCCCTACACCTGTCCCAAAACAGCTGCAGCCAGACCTTCACACTGACATCTCAGGAAGGATTTAAGACGCTGACTCCAAGTGCTGCCCACAACAGACTTTCAAATGGCATTTCAGCAGGAAAAGCTACAGGAATTTGTCCTAGGAACAGCCAGAGAAGTTCTCTCCAGTTCTGATGGACCCATCAGAGGACAGGGACAGAACTCAGGGCTGTGACCTCCCTGAACTCCATGGGGAGCCCAAGGCAGTCACTGGCAAGGCTGCTCTCTGCTTCCACAAGCAGGATGTGGCAGCCAATGGCTCCGTGCCCATTCCTGCACACACCAGTTCCCCTCGTGTTCCCAGGCCTGTGTTTCACAGCAGACCGGCAATTCCCTCCAGTACAGCTCCTGTATTTCCTGGCCATGCCCTGTCTGACTGTAAGCTCAGCAGCTGATTCCCTGTGCCCTCACACTTGGGGGACATGAAGCAGTTAAAGCAAGAGACTGAATGTGCGGACAAACTCATCTAAGCAGAAGCAGCAAGACATAGTACAGGGTGACTTCTTACCTGAAACTTTGTTTCTGGGCTTCAGATCCACCAATCCAGAATGAAAGGGGATTCGAATGGGTTTTCCTTCTCAGACTTGTCTGTTAAAAGAGAGCAGCCAATCATCTTCAGCTTGGTGTATCTACTTCTTTCTTGAACGAAATCCCAATTACTGCTAATGCTGTTAGAGACAAGGCAGCCCAGGCACCTGCCCAGCCCAGGACCAACTACGTTAGTGGGGTCGTCGGATTGGTGGATCTAAGACAGAGAAACGCATTTACAGACAAGAAATTGCTCCTTCCCCTACCCTGGGTCACCCAAACAAGTGTTTTGGGGTACAGCTCACCTTGCCAAGATTAAGGAAGATGAGAAAAAGCTACAAAGCAAATAACAAAGCAAGTCCTAAAGCTTCAACCACCAGCTCACACCTCGCAGGCCTGCTCCAGGAACACAGGTTTGCACAACAGAACTCAATGCAGTTCTCCTAGTCTGCCATAAACATCCTCTAAAGCATTTTTTTGCACTGATTATTTCCCTTTTTCCAGGCTCAAAATGACCTCATTTGCCTTACATGTCTGCAGCACAAAGATGGAGTTGTCAAGACACTCCTGATCTGAACAACAGCACTGAATTCAGTACATTTTCAGTACTGCTGTGTCTCTGGAAAACACTCTAGAACCAGAAGAGAGTAAGACACTGTACTCCTGAGACAAGAAACGGTCACCTCTTGCTAAGCAGGGAGATAAAAGGCCTCCAAGCCAGTCCTGTCAGCAGCACAGTGAGTGTGACTAATTTAAAGCAGCTGGAACAGTGACACCTCAGAGAAGATGGGGTCTGCAGAAAACTCACGCTACACGTGCAACAGAAAGCTCAGCCTACAGAGACCAAAACATCCAACTTCCACCAAGATCTTCAAAAAGTTTGGGCCATGGCCTGCAGAACTTCCCCTGCCAGCAGTGAGAGCAAAATGCTACAACATCCCCAGAGGAACACGCCACCACCACCTCTCACCCTCTCTCTCCTCTGCTCTCCAGCCCCTCCAGAGAGCTGAACCTCAGCCTCCACTGCTGTGCCCCAAGTCTCAAGCTCCAGCAACTCGCAGAAGGGTGGAGAAACTGCCACTGTCCCCAGCTCTGCCAAGAAACCATCTCCATGAGGACAGGACTGTCCCTCACTGCCCACAGCTCCCCAAAGAAAGCAGCATCTTCATGGTGGGGCGATCTCCTGCTTTTCAGCCACTGGCAAAGCCGGTCAATTCTAGGGCAGCGTTTCAAGGACAAAGCAGCGCTGTAGGCCCAGTACCATGACCAATGCATGATTTTTAAGGCTTCCAAGGAAAGTGCTAAGATGTCAAGGCATATGACTCAGAATTTTCAGAGTACATTATAGCTCAGCAAGAAGCCAGCTATCAAATTATATAAATGTACCGATTTGCTAAGTCACTGCAGAGCCAGCAGGGTGCTGGAAGGAGAGGCACTTCTCCATGAAGCCAAACCTTAACATTATTTGCAAGTGTAACAGCACAGGTCTGATTTTTGTCTCCAGAGGGACGGGTGTTCTGCAGACAGCCTGAATAACAAGTTTCCCTAGCTAGTCCTCCCCTGCCCTAAGAGAATTGCCTACAAGATTCTCTGTCAAGTCCAAGCTGGAACTTACTAAGTTTTGCAAATTCTGAGTATACGTTTTCAAAAAGCTTGAGGCATTTTTGTCTGAAAACCAAAAATTGGCTCCACTGCAAAGGTTGGAAGACTTGAAAACAGCCCCATCGTGCAAACCACGCTGAAATACAACATCACACCTCTCAAAAAGGCAAACAGTGCACACTGTCACAACTTCTGTACCAAAACTCCACACTCAGGAACTCCTCAATAGAATGAAACTAAGAACAAACTTGCAACACTGAATACAGATATAATTATATACACACACAGAGTGATTATCCTCTTTCCTCTAAGTCAATAAGAAAATTCTACCAAAATTCTGTAGTGTTGCCACAGCTTAAAGTTGACCCAAAAAGCTTTTTTCACCATTTTACCCAGAAAGCACATCACTCCCTATTCCTAGCAAGTAGGTCCCTACCTACATCTTACAAATTTCCATCTGTATTCATCCTACAAACAGGCTCAGGAAGCTGAACTACTCTTTGATCCTAAACAAAACTGTTAATTTCCTGGGGTGGAAGTACAAGGATGCAAGTCCTGCAGGGATGTGGATTAACAAAGCACCAAAGAAACGACATGCCTTCAAACGTTCCCGTTGTTAATTTAGCCTGCATGAGAAGCAAATTAAGTTTTCAGAAAGAGCCAGTGCTTTTCGTTGTTAAAACACCAATGGCATTGCGTTATTTTTGCATTATCTGCTCTCAGTCATGCATTACTCATATTGGGAAACGAGTGGAAGTGGTACAGGAAAACGGAGTAGGCTGTCAGATGTCACACCACTGAGCTCATAAATACATCAATAAACTGGGGAAGCAAGGGATTTTCCAGAAAAAGTGGATTTTCCGTGAATAATGATGCCATAAAAATCAAACCACAAAATCAGATTATGTAACAACATCAACAGTGGCATTCATATAAAGAAGACGTCGCCCAAGAAAAAAGCTGGAAGGAAAGGATTGTTACCCATCAGCATTAATTTAAACAACTCAGTCAATATTCTCATTTCCCCTCAATTCATTTTCTGCCTTGCAACAAAAAAAAAAATCCTTGTCACGGAGCAGCCCTCTCATAAGCACAGTCTCTTGTTCTCTCCCACACATCATTCCTCTCGCATTGGCACATTTGCTGCAACATCCATTTCATTTGAAAGCCATCAGCAATCTCCCTGAGCACTCCGAGCTGCCCAGGGACGGGCAACTGGAAATGCCAAAGCACCAGTGACCTCTAAACTGCATGGCAATAAACCCAGCACACCAAGAGACACACAGCAAGTTGATTTAACAAGCAGCAGAGGTGTTTTAGAAAACATGAAATGAAATGAAATGAAACGGTACATCCATCCTTCAAAGAGCGTTCCCAAGTCTCTCTGAGGGTACAGCTTGTAACAAGGCAGGTTGTTTTGCTGCGATGCTGCTCACAACACTCATCAGTGACCCAAATCTTTAGCAGTGCTCAAAGCTCTGTATCCTGAGGGACACAGCCGGCACCGTCTGACACGCAGCAAAGGCAGACGGGCTTTTAAAGCAGCAACCCCAGAGCACTTCAGAGGGCAGCTGCACCCACACCAGCTGCCTGCAGAGATGGGATCTCATTCCACACGGACACCTGGGCAGGGATTTACTCCAGGAGCTCCCGGCCCCAAGGCAGAGCTCTGGGGCAGCCCGTGGAGCTGAAGGCTGCCTGGCCACGCTCACACAGAGGAGCCCTGCACATATTCCAGGCTGCAGGGAACTTCCTCTGCTGCACCTCACTCGCTCAGCACTGGGCAGAGGTTGGAGAATTTAGTCATGTTAGAAAATGTAACTGCATCGTGAGGTAAAGAAATCTCTGAGTCTCGAACGAGATTTAAAGAGCCTCTGGTGAAACACCACGGCTTAGTCTCCCCAAGAATTGGTAACTTCCTTTTATTAAGAACCAAAAGCAATTTCATTTCGGAATTTCCCCCACAACCGGCACATCTGCAGCTTTCCGTCACCTGAATAAACTGATGGCTGCTGCCACCATCATCACAAACCTCAGATAACTTTCCTTTATACACTTCTGTATCTTTATAGCCTCCTTCCCTCTGCCATCTCATTTCCCCGATCAGGCCATTGTTTCATCTAAGCCTTCCCAAAAGAAAAAGCTTTCCACACTCCTTTGTCCACTTTGCTCATTTCACCACTCCACTGGTTCTGAGTGCAGTTGCCTTGCTCTAATTCATGTTCATAAGCTCTTCCTTCCCATTTTCTGCACCGTTGCCAAAGTCACAGCAATCCTTTCTCTTCAGATTTGCATTCTTCCTCTGCGAGGCACTCTCTGAAACAGGACTGTCACTCTGAGAGCCTGGCAGCAGCACAGACCTCATATCCCCTGCCCCAAGGCTCACCCCAAGGCTGTGCCTTCCTCACATCCATCTAACCACCACCTCTTCAGCTATTTGCTCCAGCCACTGCCTTCTTCCCCATGTATAAAACCCTGCATGCTTTACTGTCCAACATGCAGCTCTCAACTCTGCTCATTTTGCTACTGAAGATTAAAAAAAAGATACCTGCAAAGTAAACAGATCATTATCCTGATGAAGAAAGCACATCTAGGTTACACACAGGTTTACAAATGCCTTACTAACACTCCATCTACTCCCAGGCTTCAATTAAGAACCAGTCACATTTCAGCTAGAACAGTACCTCCTTTGTTTCAGCTGCGAAGATGATCATTGCCTGTATCTGTCACTACGAAAGTCAACTCTTTGAAGGAGTCCACTAAGAATATGTGGAAAAAATATGCTACAAATCCAACTGGCTGCTTGGCTTGCAATGACTGGGACAGGGAAGAAAAAAGCCAGAGCACTATAGCCCTACTGAGATATATATACAGCAGCTGTATTTTAGCTTCCAAACAGAACACTGGGATTTATTTTGCACTTTAAGCTTTAAATAGTTTGAGGGCACAACCATCTCCAGTTGCAGTAACCCAAGGAACTTCAGGTACCCCTGGAGTGATTTACAGGAGGAGCTGCTGCTACTCAGGCAGGCCTGTGTCAAACACTTCCTCCTCACACTGGTACCTCTGAATTGAACACCTCCACCTCCCATCAAAGTCCTGCCAGGAGAAACAGAAAGATTTTTGGCAAGATACTCAATTATAGTTCTTCATTTATTATTTACCGAGGTACTTAAACACCGGACACTTTTATGAGAGCCAGAGAAAGGCATTCTAGACACTGAAGGCAGTGAGTTAGGAAGATTATTTCCATACACATGATTTCAAGATGCAAATGATAACAGTGTGAACAAGTGCTTGCCCACTTTATTCCTAGGCATGGCCTTTCCTGAATCTTTTCACACTCCAACCACAGAGCAGTGTAATGCTGAATTTAAACTGCCAAAACAGCGACCTGTGTTTGGAGAGCAGCTTGGGCAGCAAGGCCACAGTGAAACATGAGGGTCATAAGCTCAGTGAGTGTGAGAATTTACACACAGCTGGATTCCTGCTCAGGAGCCACCTCCTGTATGTGTCTGGTGGGTACAGGAGCCTGGGAGCAGCAGATTTATTTTGTTATGCCATCCACACCATATGCTGCACACAGTTCACCCCATAAATGTATAAAAAAGACCCCCAAACTATTTGCCACACTGATGTATTCTGTTACAACCACCTCAGTACAAACTAAGCAGCTAATCCCCCCTACTTTGAAAGCTGCTGGTAACACTAAATTACGGTTCAGGGAAGCTTCCTGGGAAAATGAAGAACACAAGGCTTTGAGCAGGTATTGAAGAGAAATGCAAATCGTAGGGTTGATGCAACTGAACACAGATTTTATACACATCTCAGATCTGTAGGTAAAAAAACTTATTTGGCAAAGTGTTGCTGTTGGTTCTTTAAAAGAGCAAAAAGGTCACAGTTATCTAATTTCACTGAGAAAACCAAAACCAGGGGCAGAAAGAGCCCTTTCAGTGACTGTGGCTGGCCCTCCATCTCTTCTGATTACTTCCTCACTCCTCACTCACCTGCTCACACCCAGCATCTGCCTGAGCCCACCACTGAACCAGCCACAATCTCACCAGACACCATGAGCCTCAGCCTGGGCATCCCAGTCAGTCCCAGTTACCCTCAGGGCCTCGGGGGGACCCTTCTGCAGGCTCGGGGTATCTCAGCTGTACAGCTGGGCACCACCCGCACATGGAAGCCGTGGAATGGCATCACTCAATGCACTGCTCATCCCCCTGGGAATGACTAACAACAGGATCCACAGAACCGGCACACGGCACGGGAAGCCTTCAGCTGTCCTGAGAGACACAGCGACTTGGGAACACTCGCTAAAACTTCACACAGCAAATCAAAGTTGTCACTCTGAAACCTTAAAATATTTCTCTTAGATTTCGGCCTTAAAAATAGAACAGTATTATTTCCATGACTGATTTTCCTTTAAATAAATGCAAATGATCTATCCAGGGAAGGCACAGTTGAGGTCTAGAACACAGTTCTGAAACTTGCGTGCAAGTAACATGTTGACACATTATCTCTTGTTCATCAGCCTGAGAGAATTACGGTGGATTTCCTCCTCAGAGCTTTCACATCACACATTTGCTCCTGTATTTACTACAGATTCATCCCTGGCAGTGGAGGGAAGTGATTGAGCAGAAGTGCACCAAACCCCATCTCTCTTAGCAAGGAGAGGCACAAACACCTGCTTTTAGGAATCTGGAACACTCCTAAAAAAGAGCAGCATCCCCCTAAGTCTGCCAGGCAGGGATGATCCCTGGGTTTGGGATGTTTCCCACAAGCACTCCCACGCTCCCAGATCACACAGAAATCCCAGACGGGGCACTCGGCCCAAATGGCTTCTGCCCTGTGGAGTCAAACAAATCTCCTGGAGAATCTCACCTTCTGCACCACACCAGAAGGCAAAACTTCCACGTCTTCATTTAGGAATGATTTTCAATGATTTTAGGGAAACATTTCCACTCAAACACAAGTGATCCTGTGCAAGCCTCCACTAAGGTTAACAATAAATTCAACTACTAACTACATTTTACAGAGTACCATTTTCTGTTGGAAACTACAGAATTAATTGTTCATGTTATTAAATTTTTATATTTATCCATTTCTTGTGAAAGAGAGAAAAATTTCTTTCTTAAACCTCCTACTACATACTAAAACTCCTACTAACAGCACCGATATTTGCATGGATTAGCACATTTCCCAGCTCCAGCTGCAAGTGGAGGGACAACAATCACCAGCAAAAGTCCCACTTGCTTCCTCCTGATACATCCTGGCCCCAAAGAGGAGAGACTAAAATGGGAGAGCAAAAATACAAGCAGGAAAGTTGAGGGAGCCAAACCTTCCAGCCCCAAATGCTGTTTGAGTGCCTCACAGAACCCAAAGCTGAGTGCTGGTGACTCCGTTCCATGGAGGGAAAAAAACCACCAGAGCACACTTTCCACCTCAGGAATTTAGGAGGCATCTCTGTGGGAGGCTGGTCCCCAGCCGGATCCCTGCAGAGCTGCCCCAGCCTTCCCCTCCCTGCTGTAGGGCACTGATGGCTCTGATGTCCCCCAGGGGAAGTGCGAGATCACAGCACGGGGGGAGGAGGCTCCCCATGAACGGCTTTTAAGGCCCTGCCCTCAGTGATCAGTAAAAATAATGAAAGGTACACAAAGGCTTTGTAGGTTCCCCCTTTTTCTTTTTCATTTCATTTCTGCTTTTTGAGACCAGATGGCACATTTAAAGAAAGTTCATATTTTCCGGATCAGGTAGTTTAGCAACAACTCCACTGGCTAAAAAACCCGTTTAATGTCTCCACTGAACCCAGCTCACCTTCAGAGTGCCTTAAAGGGAAATTATTTGCATTTTGGCCCTCAGTTCTGGAGAACTGCATTAAATTGTGGATGTGAGAGCAAATTAAGCTTAGGAGAAAAAGCAAATATGCTTATAACAAATAAATTAGAAGATATTTACTGATTACTATTCTCTCTCAGCTCCTAACTTAATTTTATTCATGCCTAAAGGCAGAAAAACGAGGGGCCTCTGATATTTGCCTATAAAGACCTAATTTGCTTATTATAAAAAACAAAAAAAAAAAAAAAAAGCCTCTTTCTACTGCTCCCATCTGGCTGCCTCTCCACTAACGCGAATTTAGCGGCGTAAGCGTTAATAAGGGGTATAACCAATACACCAATTAGGTCTCATTAGGTAATTCCGTGTGTGCTGGACCGGAGCTGCAGCACCGGTGCTGCCCCGGCCCGGAGCCCCGAGCCCCCCGGCGGGGTTTAATCCGCCCCCGGGGCCGCGGGAGGGTCTGGCCGGGCCGGGGCTGGAGCCGGAGCCCCCCCGCCTGGGGCATTTCGCTTTCGGTTCGTGCAGCGCAGCCGCGCCGCTCCGCGCCCCCGGCCCGGCCCTGCCTCCTGCGGGGGGTTAATTGTTGTTATTTATTTATTTTCAATGAAACGAAGGCGCTCGTGGCGCCCCGGGCGGGCCGCGGTGGAGGCGGGAGCGAGCGGATCCCACGGCGGGGGCAGCACGGCCGGCCCGGGGTCGAGCGCGGGCTCGCCACAGCCCCCGCAGCGGCAGCGGCGGCGCCGGACGGCGCGGGCCCGGCGCGCCGGCGGGGCCTGAGCCCGGGGGGGCGAGAGGGGGCGGGAGGGTGTGCGCGCAGGCCGGGGGTGACTCACCATGAGCTCGATGGTCTTGTCCTCGATGACCGAGTCGGGCTCCATCGCGGCGGCCGCTCCGCTCCGCTCCGCCCGCCCGCCCGCCCGGCCCGGCCCCGCCGCCGCCGCCGCCGCCGCCGCCCCGCGCCCGCCAGGCCCCGCCGCGGCCCGCCCGCCCCCGCCGCGCGCACGCGCAAACGCACGCGCGCTGCGCCCGCCGCGACGTCACGGCGCGCGCGGAAAGGGCGGGGCCCCGGTGCGCCCGGCCCCGCCCCCGGGGAGCCTCGCGCTGCCCATTGGGCGCGGGCGGCGCGCGGGGGGTGCCGGGAGCTGCGCGGGCCGGGCGGGGGGGGGGCGGTGTGAGGGGAACGGGAGCGGGAGCGGGGCCGGGAGCGGGAGCGGGGCCGGGAGCGGGTATGGGGCCGGGAGCGGAGGGGGAGGCGTCCGGAGCCGCCGAGCCTCCTGTCCCGCGGTGCCGGGCACGAGGCGGCCTCGGGGGCTGGGAAAGGCCGAGGCGGGAGTTTGGTGCTGGATGGACGCTGGGAGATGGGAAGCCTGGAAGCGCCTTTGAGACTCCCCCCATCCGCTCCCTCCGTGGCTGGCACAGGGTGCCCAGAGCAGCTGCGGCTGCTCCTGGATCCCGGCAGTGTCCCAGGCCAGGCTGGACATTGGGGCTGGGAATAGCCTGCGACAGTGGAAGGTGTCCCTGCCCGTGGCACGGTGCAATGAGATGGGCTTTAAGGTTCCTTCCAGCCCAAACCATTCTGGGATACATGGACTCACGAGATGGCTCTGTGTGTTGTACTGTTTATTTAATAAACAGTTTTATTTAATAAATTCTAACTTGTGCCTTAGGTGTGGCTGACCCATCTGTGCTTTGAAGCCTGTGCCTGTTTCTGCTGGCTCTGCTCCTCCAGCGGCCCAGATGAGATGGAAATCCACCCCATCCATGGATAAAATGGGATTTTTTTACCAAAATTTCCCTGACTGACAGCAGGCACAGCATCTAGAAAATAACTGATGGTCCTTGACAGGGAAAACTTCTGTCCAGGTTAGATGAAGACAGAAAGGGCAGAACACAAAAGTCTGTAAAGGAGATGTGCTGTGTTTGCAAGGAGACATGGAAACCCCTGGCCCAGGTGGTGGCATTTCCACATAGCTGACCTCAACCCTTGGCAAAGAGCAGCTTTTTCAGCCTTTAGGGTCTGGATCCTGCTGGCAAACTCTGGTGTGGCCCCATCCTCCTGTGCCACTGCCACAGGGAGACAGGGAGCATCCAGAGCAGGTGACCAAGGACACTCAGGCTGCTCGCTGACCACGCAGCAAGGACCAAATGCAGCCGTAGGCACTGGAAATTGGAAGCAAAACTGCCCTAAGCAGCGTGGTGTGACAGCACAGCACTGGGCTTGCCATGAAAATGGACCTGGAGCTTCCTGCTGAGCGTCTTTTTCTGTTACCTGTTCAAGTTTCTGCCAAATGGTGAAGAGATGGAGGATGAAGGAATGGAAATGGTGCAAAGTCCTTTCTTATTGACAGCTCACCTGTTCCACAGGACATTTGTGTCAGCAGAAATGTCCTTCATCCATTCAAAATTGCTTAGAACAATACCAGTCATGGGGTTTAAACCCTTTTTATAGCATTTAAAAGGCAAAGCATGAGCTGCAAGTCTCCTTCCCCATCGAACACCTGCTGCTGCTCACAGCCTGGGGGTGACAATGTGATGTGCCCCAAAAGCTGCCCCATTTCCATTCGTGGGGACAAAGCCAACACCAAAGGTGCCACTGCCCCAAAGTCCCTCTAAGCGGGGCCACAAAGCCCTGACCCACACAGGGATTGCCCACATCAGCGTGGGCTGTGCCCGCGCTGCCCCTCACCCTGACACGCTCCATTGCCATGGAAAATGCATCCTTTTCCTGTCAAACCCGGGCCCCCAGCTGGCAGCTGAGCTGGATCCTCCCCACCTTCCCATCACAACCCATAATGAAGGAGTCGCAGGTGGACTTATACCCACGGCGTAACACCCCCACACAACGGTGCCTATGAGAAAGGCAGGACAAAATCCAGCTCCATTCTGCTGTCCCTGGGATCAGACATTGGCCCTGACAGCAACCAAGGCAGCAGATATTTGTTTAGGACACCAAAGTAAAAAATCAGCATGTCTCAGTCTAAATATACCCAGGGCAGGGATTTGCTGACAGCACAATGCTCCTGGTGCTTTCCAAAGCACAGCCTGGTGTTCTAACTATGGGAAGAATTCCCAGGGCAGAGGGAATGAGGAGAAAATGAAAAACAGAAAAAAGGGGGGAAATTTCTTCCATTAATTTGTACAAAGAGTAAATCTGTGTTGCCATCCTGGCAGCTCCAAGGGTTCCTGCACCACACCAATGCATGTTGCACATCAGGATGGGTCTCAGTCTGTCAAGAGATGTCAGATGGAAATGGAGTTCCTGTAATCTGCTCTTAATGGTGTGGTAAAAGCGATTCCTATGATGTGAGAGAAAGAGAAGAACATAGAAATTAATTAAGGAAAGCATTATAAAAACATAAAATGTTTTGGCTTTAGTGTAGAACACCAAGGAAAGCAAGAGAGGGGATATCAATCCCTGTATCTGTAAATTAAAATTGTTTCTGAACATCTCACAACTTAAGGCCTCATGAGGACTGAGCAATGTGTCCAAGGCATAATAAGATGAAAAAACAGGTTTTGATAAATTTATTCTGAGATAGAAACTCACTGGGAAAGAGTCAGTCCTGGAGGAGCAGCTGAGGGAGCTGGGAAAGGGGCTGAGCCTGGAGCAAAGGAGGCTCAGGGGGGACCTTGTGGCTCTGCACAAGTCCCTGACAGGAGGGGGCAGCCGGGGGGGTCGGGCTCTGCTGGCAGGGAACAGGGACAGGAGGAGAGGGAACGGCCTCAGGCTGGGCCAGGGCAGGCTCAGGGTGGACAGCAGCAGGAATTTCCCCATGGAAAGGGTGCTCAGGCCTTGGCAGGGGCTGCCCAGGGAGCTTTGGAGTGCCCATCCCTGGAGGTGTCCAAGGAAGGGCTGGAGGTGGCACTCGGTGCTCTGGGCTGGGGACAAGGTGGGGATAGGCTGGACTTGATCTTGGAGGTCTTTTCCTTCCTAAGTGATTCCATGATTCAATATTCCCATGCCTACCTGGCTGCAGGAATTTGAAGAGCAGTCTCTGGGTGTGTGCCCTGCTTGGACAAGGCTGTGCCAGTCACTCCTCCCCGGGTGTGTGACAGATCTGTGACACACATCTGCACAGCAGGGACACAGCTGCTAATTAGTGCTAACGAGGCCCGCTCAGGTGGAGGCACAGCAGGGCAGTGGGGCAGTTTCAGCCCAAGAGAACTTGCTCTGCCAGTTCTCCTGCGAGGATGAGGGGGAAGTGGAAGGGAAAGTCCCAGCACCACCGACCTGGAGATATCTCCATGTTGTGCAACATGGCAAGGATTCCTTGAGGGTCATCTCAGCCTCCCTGTATCGAAGCAAAAGTCATCCTGTGCTTAGAAAAACCCTGGAAAACTTGTGGTGTGGTCTCAAGACTGGCACTGCCCTGGAAGCTGAGAGTTCCATGTCGCCATGGGCTCTGTGTCCCCATGTCCGCCTGGCCAGGGCCACTCCAGTGAGCTGGGGATGCTCCAGGATGCAGCCCCAACCCACCCCATGCCCCCCGGGCTGACTCCACTGGAACTCAGCCATCAGTTCAGTCCATGTTTTCTGTCCATTCTTTGTCCCAGGCAAGGATCTGCTCCCTGACCCTCCCCACCTCCATTCCCACACAGGCAGCTCTGTGTCTCGCATGCCCTGGCACCACCACAGCCCATCTGGGGCAGGATCTTAGGGGTGACACCATTTGATTTGTCTCACTACATCTTTTCTGGATGATGAACTGAGCTATTTCTACACCTGTGTCCATTTCCTGCAATTTCTCTAGGCCTTGGATAGCCCATGGAAATCACCCCAGCAGCTCGTCCCTCATTCCAGGGCTGCCTTGGAGTGCTGAACACCCACAGGGTGAGGATAAGAGTGACTGGCCACAGGTGCCTCCCAGACAGGCTGCTCCAAACCCACAGCCCCGGTCCCACTGCTGATCCAGCAGGGCTGCAGGCAGGTAAAAAAATGGAAACAAAAGAGACAGACAGTGACAAAATGACACAGTCTGGGATTTGCTTGTGGGGCCGGTGAGAGTCAGCTGCTCAAATCCTCTGGCAGCTCGGTGGGGATCCATTTCCCAAATTTCAGACGCCTTCAGACAGCCCTGGGAACTGCATTATTTGGCGAATACACTGCAGAGCTCAGCCCTCAGCATTTAATTCCATTTACAGACCCAGGGATGAGGCAGAAGGGTTGTCAGAGTGGTTGGAGGCAGATTCCCCCAGGGCAGCGCTGGCTGTGAGAGCAGCACTGGAGCTCCCACGTGTGGCACAGGGCAGGGCTCCCCAGCCTGGAGAGGTGACATTGGGGCAGCTGGTGGCCTGCCAAGGGTAACACAACCTCCTGGAGCCAGTAATTGATTGGGAGGTGACAATAAAGCCATGGACACACTTGCTTTGCCCTTCAGCACTTCCACCCAGCCCAACACCCGGTGAGGGATGTGGAGCAGCTCAGCTCTCCCGTTATAGGAATTAACAAAAGCAATTCTCACACAGGGGCTTTGTGGGCAGAGAGGGATTAAACATCTCATTGGGTTGGGACTGAAAGGGAAACTCCCAGCCCTCTGGTTGGTTTTCATTGGAGTTTACTGCCAGGTTATTTTTTAGCACACACTGCAGCTGCCTGGACTTTGGAAAGGATTCATGCCCAGGACCAGGTTTGTGCAGTCTGGAGAAGCAGGGATGGACAGGAGATGTGATGGAGCTTTTATGTGGCTGCACGTGGGGGGAAGTGCTCATGTGAGAGCCTGGCCAGGAGGGTACACATGTGACAAGGACAGTTCTACCAGATCCAATGGATAAACAGCCTTTGGTGGGTTGAGCTGGTGAGTGGTTCCGCATGGCTGTCCACGTCTGAGCATTCCTGGGAGTTTCCAGGAGCAGCGTGGGCAGCCACACAGGAGCCTTCAGGAGCCTTTCTACTGGATTACAGCACCCTGGGCTGAAAGCAGCTCCTGGAGAAGAGCAGAGGCCGGGTGAAGCTCCTGCCTGCAGCCTGGGCACAGGGCCAGCCTGCCCTGGTGCTCGGGGGGCCCAGCTCCTTCCCAGCACAGCACAGGGCCCCACACAAGGGTGCTCAGAGCAGCCCCTCTGCCCCCAAACCCAGAGAAGTCCCAGAAAGGGGCAGCCAGTCCCAGAGGAGAGGAGGTCAGTGCCCCTGTGAACGTGATGGGAACCACCCTCACAGCCAGGACATCCCCTCGGCCTGTGCCTGCCAGGTTTGGGAATGGGGCGGGTGACCACGGTGTCCACGGGCACAGACACCGTCCCCAGCCCCCTTTCTCCCAACATCCTCCCATGCTGGGCTGTCCTGGAGCCGGCCGAGCTTCCCTGGCAGCTGCACAGTGCAGACAAGCCCAGGGTCACCAGGGTCCTTCCAGGAGCCACTGCCCCTCTTACCTCACAGGCTGTGGAGCAGAGCAGCTTGGGGGTGACTGGAGATCCTGGGAGCCTGATTTGAAGGTTCCCCATCCCAAGTGAGTCCTGGAGTCCGAGCACAGGGAAGCAAAGTGGCAAAGCAGCCACCTGGGCCTCTCCAGGCACACGGCAGGGAACAGCCAGGCAGGGAAACTCAGCTGCGAGGGTCCCTTAGCCAGGGAGGAGGGGTTTGTGCCACTGTGGAAACCTGGTGGCCAAACAGGTGAAGCAGCTCCTCAGGAAACTCCTGCCCTGGCACTGAAAAGGAGAAACTGTGAGTTAGCAACTGGTTTTGTCTCCCAGCTCTGGAGGTGGCTGGAAGGGGAGACATGGGACACATGGGACATTCACTCACCTGGACTTACAGAGTGTCCTCCAGCAGCTGCTGCCTCCCGTCCCGGCTGCCCAAGAGCTGCCACGGCCAGGGTGGGCCCTGCGGTGGCTCTGGGGAGAGCAGAGTTGCACACAGGGCACAGCCCCGGGGCTGCAGCTGCGGCAGAGCCGGCGGGGACACCTGGGGACACGGGGGAAGCGGGGAGAACTGACCCCGAAAGGAGCAGTGAGATGAGCAAGGAGCCCAGAGCCACCCCACCACAGCAGTGACCGTGAGACACATGCACGGACGGGACAGGCAGGTGGCTGTGGCGGGGCTGTGGCTGTGGCGGGGCTGTGGCGGGGCTGTGGCTGTGGCGGGGCTGTGGCTGTGGCTGTGGCTGTGGCGGGGCTGTGGCTGTGGCGGTGGCAGGGCTGTGGCGGGGCTGTGGCGGGGCTGTGGCTGTGGCGGGGCTGTGGCGGGGCTGTGGCGGGGCTGTGGCTGTGGCGGGGCTGTGGCTGTGGCTGTGGCGGGGCTGTGGCGGGGCTGTGGCTGTGGCGGGGCTGTGGCTGTGGCTGTGGCGGGGCTGTGGCGGGGCTGTGGCTGTGGCGGGGCTGTGGCTGTGGCTGTGGCGGGGCTGTGGCTGTGGCTGTGGCTGTGACGGGGCTGTGGCAGGGCTGTGGCTGTGGCGGGGCTGTGGCGGGGCTGTGGCTGTGGCGGGGCTGTGGCTGTGGCTGTGGCGGGGCTGTGGCTGTGGCTGGGCTGTGGCGGGGCTGTGGCTGTGGCGGTGGCTGTGGCTGTGGCTGTGGCAGGGCTGTGGCGGGGCTGTGGCGGGGCTGTGGCTGTGACGGGGCTGTGGCGGGGCTGTGGCTGTGGCTGTGGCAGGGCTGTGGCTGTGGCGGGGCTGTGGCGGGGCTGTGGCTGTGGCGGGGCTGTGGCTGTGGCTGTGGCGGGGCTGTGGCTGTGGCTGGGCTGTGGCGGGGCTGTGGCTGTGACGGGGCTGTGGCGGGGCTGTGGCTGTGGCTGTGGCGGGGCTGTGGCTGTGGCTGTGGCTGTGGCGGTGGCTGTGGCGGTGGCAGGGCTGTGGCGGGGCTGTGGCGGGGCTGTGGCTGTGACGGGGCTGTGGCGGGGCTGTGGCTGTGGCTGTGGCGGGGCTGTGGCTGTGGCGGGGCTGTGGCGGGGCTGTGGCGGGGCTGTGGCTGTGGCGGGGCTGTGGCTGTGGCTGTGGCTGTGGCGGGGCTGTGGCTGTGGCGGGGCTGTGGCGGGGCTGTGGCTGTGGCTGTGGCGGGGCTGTGGCTGTGGCGGGGCTGTGGCGGGGCTGTGGCTGTGGCTGTGGCGGGGCTGTGGCTGTGGCGGGGCTGTGGCGGGGCTGTGGCTGTGGCTGTGGCGGGGCTGTGGCTGTGGCGGGGCTGTGGCGGGGCTGTGGCTGTGGCTGTGGCGGGGCTGTGGCGGGGCTGTGGCTGTGGCGGGGCTGTGGCTGTGGCGGGGCTGTGGCGGGGCTGTGGCGGGGCTGTGGCTGTGGCGGGGCTGTGGCGGGGCTGTGGCTGTGACGGGGCTGTGGCGGGGCTGTGGCTGTGGCGGGGCTATGGCAGGGCTATGGCAGGGCTGTGGCTGTGGCGGGGCTGTGGCGGGGCTGTGGCTGTGGCGGGGCTATGGCAGGGCTATGGCAGGACAGCAATGTCCGACCCCTCACAGCCCCTCCCGCCTCACCCATTCCCAGCTCAGCCCCGCAGCAGCTCCAGGTCACCTCCTCACCCCGCTCCTCAGCAGCAGCCAGGACCTGCCCTTTGATTTATTTAAGCACTGACAGCCATTCAGAAGTGTTGGAAGTGCAGTTTTTCACCACCGACTAAAAATAGCGGAGAGAGATTCCAGAGCTGCCCCAGCGCCGCGCCGGGCCCGGCTGCCCGGGACAATGGCATCTGCAGCCCACAAGCACCAGCAGCACAGGCCGAGCTCCAGCTCCCGAAATAGCCACTCAGAAAGGGCAAATCCTGGCTTTAATTACAGCCAGACAAAAAGGAGCGTTTCAGAGGAGCATTATCAGAATATCTGAGCCCGCGGCACCAACTGGAAACCGAGCGGGGAACGCAGTGGGAGCGGGCTGGCCTCACCACACAGACACTCCAAATTTCAGGTATTCCCCAGGGGGTGAGGCACTCACAGCTGGAACGTTCAGAAGAGCTGAAGCCTTTGGCACAAGGGAGAAAAAGCCTTCAGGCCAGCAGGAGCTGATGATCCACGACAAGGAGCCTCCAGCCCTGCATCCAAGCTTAGGCACACACAGGGATGGGCCCTCTGAACCTCTCCAGCATGCACAGAAGTAGCTCCATGGGACATCCTGGAAGTGACACTTTCTTTTTTTCTCTCAATTCCAGATAATCAAGAATGGATCCCTTCTGGGGAAATAGTTATTTCCCAGACCATAGTGGGTGCAAAGCCACCCATCCTGCCCAGCTTCCAACCCCAAACCTGCTGGAAGTGCCCAAACGTGGCCCCACCGAACTCTCTTCCCAATTCCAGCAGCAATCCCCTGTGCTGGAGGCAGTCGAGGCTCCTTGCCAGGTGATGCTCACCTTCACAGGGCAGGGAGAACCCACCTGATACTCTGCAATATTCACTGTGAAAAAAGGCTCTTGTGGATACACAGCAACCGAGTGCACCTGGAACAAAAGCCAGGCTGTGGCAGAGCTGCTTTCTGAGGGGTGAAAGGGACCCCTCAGTGACCTGATCCTGGCAGCTGAAAGGAAGAAAAGTTTCTCCACATCTCTCTCCAGGGGCCTCACCCTTCCATGGGTGTTGGAGCTGCTGGGATAGTTCCAGGTGCCGGCAGCTCCGCAGGCTCCGGAGCGGAGCAGGCACTAAGGGGACCCAGCGCATACAGCCACCCAGACTCAGCTGTGTTCCCACTGAAACGTGAAGGGGAAGAGCCAGGAACCAGCCAGGATCCGTGAGGAAAGAGCAGCTTCCAAGTACGGCTGGCGTGGAGTATCTGACAGCGGAGGAGAGCTTTGGGCATCCCTCCATGGCAGCCAGGCCTCGCTGCTCCTGCTTCCCCTGGAATGCACAGCTGGAAGGCAGAAACCAGCCTTGGTGCTGCCAGCAAAGGGTCAAATGAGAAATTTTTGGGGTTTTATTAAACAATGCATACCCACGTGCCTGGCTGCACCAAGTGGCGAGACTGCAGGGGCAGCAGCTTCCCCCCGACTGCACCAGCTGAAGAGATTATTTTTATATTTTTCATTTAGTGCTGAGCTCAGCTTGATGCCTTTACCTACACTGTGAGCTGGACAGCATCACTTTTCTGTACCTGGGTCACAGACAGCGTGAGATTTGTGCATCACTTTTGTGTCTGCTCCAGCAGAAAAGTCCCATCTCCAAAACTTGGGAATTCAGAGAACAGAGAACGAGCCAGGCTCTCCTGCCTGCCACAGCTGCAGATCAGAGACTGTGTGAGGCAGAGAGCACAAACTTGGAAGTCTGAGGTCCCAGGAATAACTCTGTGCAAGCCCAAGTGTGACAGCAACAGGCCAAGAGCCTCACACCCAAATCCTGCTGTTCCCATGGAAGGTGGAGGCTCAGCCTCTGCCAGAGAACCTCAGCCAAGCAACACCCGCTGGGAGGGGATTTAAAACGTCCTTTAAAAGTCCTGCTATTAATGATGTCTCTCACAAATTGCCTGCCCAGCTGGGGGAGGAGGCAGGTGCTCCCTGGACAGCCATGGACACACAGGGGTTGGCCACAGGAGAAGGCAGAGAGGTCAGGGCAGATCCACAGAGCCAGGACACTTCTGTCCCTGTGGCCTCGCCCCAAAATCCAGAGTAGAAAAGGCTTCTTGAAAAAACACCCAGGGGTTCTGGGACTGCGGTATTGAGGGCAGGGTGCTGCTGCTGCAGGCTATCCTTGCTCTGCCTCAGGTAACACTCACAGCACAGCTGCCTTTGGACTCTGGCTCTTGGATTTCTCCCTCCTTCTGAAGTCAGTTTCAAGCTCCAGCTTCAAAAAGCAACTGAGTGTGCTGGGGAAACACAGAATCATGGAATCACTGAGGTTGAAAAAGCCCTCCCAGACCACAGTCCAGCCTGTGCCCGATGCCCACCTTGTCCCCAGCCCAGAGCACCGAGTGCCACCTCCAGCCCTTCCTGGGACACCTCCAGGGATGGGCACTCCAAACCTCCCTGGGCAGCCCCTGCCAAGGCCTGAGCTCCCTTTCCATGGGGAAATTCCTGCTGCTGTCCACCCTGAGCCTGCCCTGGCCCAGCCTGAGGCCGTTCCCTCTCCTCCTGTCCCTGTTCCCTGCCAGCAGAGCCCGACCCCCCCGGCTGCCCCCTCCTGTCAGGGACTTGTGCAGAGCCACAAGGTCCCCCCTGAGCCTCCTTTGCTCCAGCCTGAGCCCCTTTCCCAGCTCCCTCAGCCGCTCCTGGGGCTCCAGCCCCTTCCCAGCTCTGTTCCCTGCCCTGGACACGCTCCAGTGCCTCGGTGTCCTTGTTGCAGTGAGGGGCCAGAACTGGACACAGGATTTGAGGTGGGGCCTCAGCAGGGCCAGCACAGGGGGAAACACATCCAGAAACACAAACCAAGCTGCAAAAGAGCTGCCTCCAACCTCCAGCCCTGAAGCTGGCACCGAGCTGAGAGCAAAAAGCTGGAGTTTCCTGGACTAAAGAAAACAAAGCAAGAGTCTGTACTATATTCTTAAATATGGTTTAATACTCTTCTCCATTTCTGTACATCACAACACCAAGATATCACTGCTTGGGATCTCTCTGCAGAGGCTATATAGTATGCGAAGGCCGGGATCTCCCACCCCCGTTGAGTGTGTTTGCATGTGTAAGTGTAATACATATCAGTATATATTGATATACACATCAATATATAATGCAATATATATCACTGAAGAGAACACATTGATTAAAGAAATACAAAAATTTGGCATCATTTCCAAACTTAAATAGTAAAAATAAAAACTACAAAAAGGAGCTGCATACCCTAATGTATCATGTGAAACAACAAGCAGTATATTCAAAAATGTAAATTTACATCCAATTTTTGTGGTCTTGTCATGTCACATTAGACCCATTTACAATGGCAAAATCCAGAACATACTGCTGTGAGGGCCAGGGCTGTGCTCAGCCCTGAGCAGACCCAGCCCCACCTCCCGGGAGAGATTCCAGCTTGGATGTGAGGACGGCAGCAAAGCCGCCGGCCAGGTTAGGGACCAGGGGGACAAATGGTATTGCTCACAAGGACAGGAATTTTGGACCTCAAACAACAGTGTGGCAGAAATTTGAAGAGAAGCTCCCTCTGTTCAAGTGAACCAGGACAAGAGGCAAAGGTTTGCAGCTGGAACAGGAGCTGCTCCTGAGGGAAGCACCGGGAGCGACGCTGGGAGAGCCCCCAGGGAGGGAGCAGGACCTGAGCAGGACTGGAGCTGTGCCACTGCTCCCCTCGGGGCAGGACCTGGCCTGGTGCCACCGCCCCCTGGCCTGCACGGCCCCCTGACCCCCAGAGTGTCACCAGCAGGCTGGACACGCCCCAAGGATGAGCTCCCTGGCTCTATGGATGGAACAGGCAGGACACAAAGCCTCGGCAGTCTGGGATGGCCCAGAGGTGATCCTTTACCCCTGGAAGGGCACATCCCCACAGGACAGACACTGCTAAGTGCTGGGAGCTGGGTGTTCCCAGGGGCTGTGCCAGTGCTCCACAGATCAGAATCAAATATTCCACACTCCCAGCACTAATTCAGCCTTCACTCCACTGACTCAGTATTCCTGTCAAACACCCACTTCCATTAAAGACCTGTGGGCTCAAATTCACATAATCAAGGAAACCTTACGCAGTCCTAAAGCAAAAAGAAAAACTTACTGAGGAACAAAAAGCCAAGTGTACCTTACTTCACTGAAATCTCATGTTTATTTTTGTCAAGACTGAAAAAAAAAAATAAATTCCTGAAGGCTGCACTGCTCAAATCCAAATTAAGCCCAAGACTCCAGCAGCATTTTCTCATTGCAATCCATGAAGTGCATTTCCTAGTTTGTAAGAGCAGTGTTTCTGCAAATAGATTAAAGCACGTTTGGCTGGTGAGCCTCCCCAAACCATCAGAATTTGCAAGCCACATGTAATGAACCAGCACTCAGGTCAGTGCCTCCTCAAGCTTTTGAAGAGAATTATGGCTCCAACCTCGTTCCATTTCTTCTGCAGGCTAAGCTGAGAATGCCATGTAAATGGGTCACGGCGCTGCCAAATGCAGCAATTGATTTCCCCAATCAAAGTATAAAGAGACAAACCAGTAGGATCTTACTTCTATTAATTTTGGAAGGAAGAGGTTTACAGCAGTTAATGTATCATGAAGGTTAAAAAAATCATTTCCATAAAATACAAGAGCAACCAATTTCACCATTGAGTAAAAGTAAAAACTGGGATTCTTTTTAAATTAGTCCAAAGTGGCATATAGGAACTTAGTAGTTTGCTGCTGTACTGACACTATGACAAATCAAAGTGTAGGGTTTTGCTTTCTTAAATCCAAATGCTCGTGGATCAAGTTCTGGAAATGTTCCAATTCTAAGGCAGGGATCTGTTGTGTTTTCCACCATGAGTTTGCTCCTTGGGTTGGATGCTGGAGGGGCGAGGCACGTGTTGCCGGACCCAGCTCGACTACCTAGTAGTCATCAAGGTCAAAAAATTCATCGTCTCCTCCTTGGTATTCCATGCCCTGGAAGTCCACTCGGTACCGCAAGATACCTGCCAAAGAAACAGCCTTTAGCCTCCCCAGCATTCCCACAGGCACTGAGCAGCCTCCCCAGCCCTGCACGTCCAGAGCTTCCCCGCCGTGCCCACGCTGAGGCCTGGCAGCAGGCAGGAGCTGGAGTGAGAAATGCCATGGGGAATTATTGCCCAAAGGCAGCAACACCCACCTGCCCAGCCAGGCCAGCTTCCTCCTGGAAAAGCTGAGCCTGCTCTAGGGCTGCATCTCCAAAAAGCACCAGTAGCAGGTCACTGGTCCCAGTGTCACTGCTCAGACCAAGGCCTGGCAGTTAAACCCAGGGGGCAGCTGGCACTGCAGACACTTTCACAATGGAGTAAAAGCAGGATTTAGGGGCTGTTTTCCCACCCCAAACACCAACCCAGGGTTCCGGAAATCCTGTATCCCTGGAATCATTTACTGAGGTGAAGGAGATTTTCAAGGATACTTCCTTTCCAGCCTACAGAGAATGGGAGCAAAGAGGATCCCACCATGCAAAGAGGCTGGATCTGGCTGCAAATGAGAGACTCCTGGAATTACAAACCCTGAAAACTTAGAAATCTATTGCTCCTTATGGAGCCAAACAATCCAAGCTTGTTTCTCCCCAGCTGGTGTTCTCTGGGCCCTAGAAATTCCTCTTTACAGTGCACTCACCCCTGGTTCACGCTCATCAAAGCTGAGCACAGCCAGTGGCACAGCTCTGTCCTGCAATCCCTGCCTGGGCAGGACAGAGCACTGCAGGTTTGGCTCTACCTGCCCAGGATTTGTAAGACTGGCACAGGAGCCACCTGCACCTCTGCCAGGCGTGGCTGATGTCAGTGAGCTCCAGAGAAGGACTGCCTTTCAGAGGCCTCACTGCTCCAGAGGCTGGACTAAAAATACTTTTCTTTGGAAAGAAGCAGAAGATCAGGGAGCAAAGTACAGGGAAGCTCTGAGAGATGAGCAACAGCTCCAAGTGCTGCAGGAACAGGGCCGAGGGTGGTCAGAGCCCCATCTCTGACAGGGCAGGGCAGGGGCTGCCACCAAACCACTGTGCAGAGACAGAGCCAGGCAGCTCAGGGCCCTCCTGAGCTCCAGCAGCTGGACAGGGGGACAAGCCCATCCCTGAGCACTGCAGAGGACACAGGGATCGAGGAGCACAGCTGGAAAGCAACAGGGCCCAACATGGGCCATCATCCTGCAGGACAGGGAATGAATCTACCCTGGTGAAGACAATTGGTTCTTGAACTGGTTCCATGACTAACTGGAATATGATTAATCCCACTCATGTTGGCACCAGATTATCAAACCAACCACTAAAAAAAAAAACAAACACATTTTCCTCTTGCAGTTTACCTCCAATTCCTCCAAATCCTTTCACAAATTGGGATCCTTCTTGTGATTTGTCTGTAACAATTTCCAATGTTGCTCCAAATTTCTTGTAGTTGTTTGCAAACCACTCCAGGAGGGGCATACTTTCTATGAGTTCATGTTCCTGCCCAGTCTGTGGAGACATTGGAAGGGAGAAATAAATAATAAAACTTGTTACAGTCACTGTGTGTTCAGTACTGAGAAAACCCCCCCAAAGCTGGCTCCGTGGCTTTGTCAGCCCTAGCAGGGACAGCAGCCCCCACGCTCCACAGGAACCTTCCTGGTGGAAGCGTTCTTGACTCAACTGTACCAGGCAAGGGCTGGCACAGCCACAAGGCTCCTGGTGCTACAGAATTAATCACTGACAGTGTTTTGGGCCTCTAATATGGAATTTAGTGCAGAAGCAGGAGAAAAAACTGCCTTGATTCTTCTGCTCCAGGGTCACCTCACACTAGGTCTCAGTTTCACTGCTCATTCAGACTTGCTCTGCACCCTGCAGGGATTCCAGCCCCACTCGTCCAGCAGGCCCTGCTCTCAGGCAGGAGCACTGATCCATGCAAGCACAGAGCCAAAAGGCACCGTGTTCTAAGCAGAAGGTGAAGTGATTGTTGTGAAATAGAAATGCATCAGTGCAGGTAACACTGCAAACCCTCCATGCACAGCAGGGACTGCCAATCCCCCTCCAGGAGGGAAGGCAGCTGGAAACGGCCCCCACACAACCCATGGGGGACAGATGCCCACGCTTTTGGCAAGGGACACTTTTTTCCCAGTTTACTCTGCAAAGTAACGGAGCCCTGGTCCACGAGGGCTGTTTGACCTGCACAGGCAGGGAACTCAGGCAGCAAATGACGGTTCCACATGTCAAATACATCCCAAAGCAAACACCCCCTTGGCACCTGATCCATGTCACCATTTCTGACCTCGCAGTGGTCCTGCACAACCAAATCAGTGCCCCATGAGCAGGGAGCAATGGTTCAGGGCCTCAGCCTGCACAGTGGCTACCAAACCCCTGTAGGTGATGCTTTGGTGGTGGCCAAAGACCCCACACTGCCCATTTACACAACCTTGGGATTGGCAGCAGGGAAGACTGGAGGAAAGCAGGTGTCGGATCCAGGGGTCACACAGGAGGAGCCACAGGCTACCAGCCTGAGGTGTCACTGAGGGCCAGAAGGTCCCTGTGCTCAGGTGCTTGGGACAAACTAAGCCCAGGTGTCCAGAGCTCTGCACCAACACACTGAGAACAAAGCCAGAAGCCCCAAAGCTGAAATACCTCCTTATCTGTGAAGTGGGATTTGTCCTTCTCTTGCTCTGGTGTCAAATACAGGATCTTCTCCTCTGAGAAGGGAGAAAAAAATAATAGTATTAGTTTGGATAAGGCTACAAGATGCAGTTTTAAGACAGCAGGAGACTGAGCACAGCCAGCAACAGAGGGTCTGGGCACTGCCACTGCCTTCCCTCCTCTCTGAAGCTCTGTGGGCAACCCAACAGGGCACAGCAGCAGAGAGCAGCTGCAGAGCCACCACAGAGAGGGACAGGTCCTGCTGCAGGCACAGGGGCTGTCTGTAGGCAGAGGTATTGTGTTTGTGGCCACAACGTCACCTCAGTCTCCCCTCTGGCACCACACTGACACAGCTGAAGCAGGATCCAGGCTGGCCCTGTGCCCAAGTGCCCCCTGGCACTGCAGTTCCCTCTGTGCACTGGAACCCTGCTCGTTCCAGCTTTTCCCCCACAGGGGCTGGGAAGCTGCAGGTCAGGACCTGCCTGCAGAACACTCCTGTGATCAGACCCCCTCAGGGAGCTCCTCCAGCAAACCCATCCCAGTGAGGCACCTCAGGTGTTCAACCCTGAGACCCTTCAGTGTCCCAGAGCACCACGTACCCTCCGTGCCTTGGCAGTGCAGGACGTATCTCATGATATCCAGGTTTTCATAGACTATCAGGATCTCTACTGCTCCCATTTCCAAAGCTTTTAGTGTATCTTCCACACCAAAGCAGTACTTCCCCGTGTCCTGGCTGATCTCGTCGAAGTATCGTCCTGCAGGGCACAGAGAGCCTGCCATGAGCACTCAGCACAGCACCCACACTTCAAACAAGCTTCATCTGAATGCAAGCAACTGGGAGAAGCAGCTGCCACCAGAAGGCCTGGAGCTCAGGTGTTCTCTGATGGAGGGACAGAGAAAGTCCAAGAAGTCTGGTGGGGAAAAAGACACCAACCAAACCCCCCCCACCAGCACCTGAGGTGCCCAGGTGACAAAAAGAACCTCACACTCTCAGCCAGGATGGCAGGGCTGGGGCAGCACCAGGGCTCTGCCAGGAGGGTAAGAGCAAGACCAGCACACTCAGTGCCACACGCCTGGCTCGGGAGGAGGCTGCAGGGCATCACGTACCTATTAGTTTTTTCTCTTGGATGAATTTCACATTGGAGAGGACCTCAGTTGACAACTCAATTGCTTGATTGAAGCCATTTTCTCCTCCATATGAAATGTCAACTAGTTTGAGCACTTTGGATTGCAACCGCTGAACGAGAGAAGGAGGAGACATGAAAACATAAATCCACTCCAGAGCAGGGCTGTCAGACTCCTCACCCTGCCATGGGGTCACTGCACTCATTGCTGCACTTCACCTGAGGCAGAGGGACCTCTGAATGCACTGTATTGAACCACAGATTAGCTTTACTGGAGTTTAATTGCAGTAAAGCTTCTGCTTTAGATTTGGGAACACAAAGAATGGGAACACCAGTTCCAAACCAGGGAGGACAGATTTCTTATTAGCCCTGTTTTAAGAAAAGGAGTTCTCAGCTCCTTGCAGGAGGTATTAGGAAAGGGAGACCTCTTTGGACACATCACATTTTTAATCAAATCTCTTGGGACACCAGAGTCACATTCCTCTTGAGGAGCATCTCGTATCAGAGCTCCTGCTACAATCACCACATCACCACTGACACTTAAGCACTTGGGTATGCTCAGGAAAGGCCACTCACCTGATCAAACATGTCAGATTGACTTAATTCAGTTTTGAAGTCAGCTGATCCAGCTAGGACGAGCCCAGCCACGTTGACCTTGTCCCCGGAGATGAAGAGCTGCACAGCTGTCTCGGCCACCTTCCGCACGTAGTTGTGCCGCTTCTCCATGCGCAGGCGGGCGAAGCGCAGGGCAGACTGACCTCCTCTGCCTGCAGGGGGGATGGGGCAGCCATGGGGAACCCACTGCATCCCAGGAGCATCCTTAGGACACAGCTGGCCCGGAATAACCAAAGCCAAGAGCAGCTGCAGCCTCCTGAATTACGTTTGCCACGAGCCCAGGCAGGGGCTCTCATGGAACACTCAGGGAATAAAGAGGGTTCATTTCCACCAGATTTTTCTCCACAGAGGAAAATGTTTCTTTTCTTGCTATAAAGACTCACAACTCTGCAGAAATTGAACATCTGAGCACATTCTCTCTCCTGCACCTTCATTAGAAGCCATCTCTTTGTACACTGCCTCAAACACTGCTGACGCAGCACGGCCCAGCAGTCTCTGCTGCACAACCTCACTGGGGGCAGTTTTTATTTCATTTTGTCCCATCCACTCTACAAAGGACAGTAGGCCAGGAGTAACCAGCAGATAATTTGCTGAACTCATCAGTGGCTGGCTACAACACAGCACCACAGAGTGGAACTCGAATTTTCCTTGCTCCATTAGGCCCTGTGCTTCCTGCAGAGAGCAGCTCGCTCCTCCTCGCTGTGGTGTGCACACACCACCAGCACATCAAACCTGAACGACTCCATCGAGTGGGATTACTACTTGTGCTACTAATATTTAGTTAGAACTGTCCCAAAACCAAATAAAGGGTCAAATGCAGCAAGAAATAAAAAGTGCCACTTCTAAGATCAACTGCATATTACTGTGATTCATTAATTCTGACAGAAGGCTCAGACTGGAGGCTTTGCTGTCAGATTCCAAGGGAGCACAGACTTGAGCAGAGCTAAACCCCCACAGGCCAAGTTCCCCACTTCCACCCTCCCATCCCACCCCAGGACAGGCTGCTGCACTCAGCAGAGACAGGCTAGTGTGTTACCATGCTTCTTTGGAAGATCCACAGTGAATTTGTGCAGCACTTCTCGCGTGTTTCCTTGGAGAGTTCCGAAGAGTGCCCCACTCCCATCTATTACAATAAAGCCAAACTTGCTGTCGTCGGAGAGCAGCGCCGTGAGGGCCTGGAACAGAGAGTGAGGCTGTCAGGGTGGGGCATGGCTCACACAGGGCACCAGAGACAGCACAGCTCCAGCAGTCTCAGCTCACAGCTATTGTTTTATAAATGAACTAGAGGAAAAGCAGCACACTCAGGAGTTGTAACTATTCCAGATCACTACAGAATCCCAGAGTTGTTTGGGTGGGAAAGGACCCTAAAGCTCATCCCATTCCACTCCCTGGCTATGGGCAGGGACACCTCCCACTGTCCCAGGCTGCTCCAAGCCCCAATGTCCAGCCTGGCCTTGGACACTTCCAGGGATCCAGGGGCAGCCCCAGCTGCTCTGGGCACCCTGTGCCAGGGCCTGCCCACCCTCCCAGGGAACAATTTCTTCCCTACATAATCCCATCCCACACGACACTGTCAAGAGCACAAAGGAAACCCAAGTTTAATTCTGATCACGACTTCCCAGCTTTGCCAGTTCCCCACCTGAGGTCATGGGCAGGTGTGACAGCAAAACCCCAGAGAAGGGCTCTGGAGAGTGTGAAGTGAAATGGATCCCACCTCTCTGAGGCAGCCTCTCCGCTCTGGCTGGCACAGCTGGAGGATGATTCTGGCATTCCAGCCAGGAAAGGAGAACTAGCTCAGTTCACTGTCAGTTCAGTTTTGTACTCCAAAGCACTGACACAGCCTCCCTACCACAACCACTGGTCTGCTGCACCCGCTGACTTCAAGTCCCACAGGCAGAATGATGAAATAAATCTACAGTGCCTGTGGCAAATTCAGCCTTACAGAGCACAAGTAGCAGCAGCAATAATTGTTCTGTGCATAACTGGCTGTGGAGAAGATAGCCAGAACATTTGCTGCAAAATGAAGTTATCCTTCAATTTTCCTCCCTTTAGAGAAGGCATACGGTCATTTAAGCTGACCAACCAAAGCACTGAGCAGTATCAAGGCTTTTGAGTTGATTTTGCCCAAGCTCCTGCCCAGCCCTGGGGCATCCACAAGCACCCAAACTCGACACTCCTTTCTCGAGGCAATCTCTCAGCTGCTGTTCCCCCAAGGGCTGTCTGAGTGGGCAGAGACATCCAGCACACACACACACTCCTGCTCGCTTACACATGCCCAAAAAAGCAATAGCCAGAATCCTTTCTGGCTGGCAAAACCACATCAGTAGGATGGGGAACTTGTCAAAACTCCAGATTGCTTGAAGTCACCAGTTTAACACTGAAAGTGATGGTGCTGGGTTACTGCACGGGACCTTGAGCTGCCTGCAGGGCTGTCAGCCTGATTACTGGGCTGAACTGAAAGGATAAAACCCATCAGTCATCCTCTTCCAAAATCCACACAACCCAGGCTGCAGCTCTCAAGCTTAGAAGAAACAGAGGCTAAGGTTTAATGGAAATCTCCTGGCCAAAATAAATATTCTGTATTAATTCCTCAGCAGTGGGATGAATGAGAGGAGGAAGTGGCATATTACACTGCAATCTATTTAACTGGGACAGAGCCAAGCTAAACGTGTGACTGGAATGAATGCTCCAGCCAAGGTATCAAAATAAGTCACTGTAAATCCAACCCCTCAGACACACATCAGGGCTCACAGCCCCCTGGGGGAGTTACTTCAGTTTCACACAGGCCATAAAATATCTACAGGAAATCTTATCACATGCTCCTGCCAGGCAGCAGATGACTACAGCTCTGACACTCCCAATTCCCTTTATTTTAATACAGCACCAATGATCAGTGATTCCCTCAGTGCCCCTGATCAGCTCTGTCAGCGCCTGCACTGTGTGACCTGTCCAGCACCAAGATGGGACTATTGCCTTTCTTCTGTTCCTTCAGCCTGCACTGAGCTTCCTCTCTGCAGCTTTAGCCCAAAGGTGAAGATCACCTCCCTCTCCTGCTCCTTCACACCCCCTCACTTTCCCAGGAAACCTGTGGGTGCCCCAAGCAGCTGCCCTGGCTGTCAGCTCAGCTCTACAGCCAGAGAGAGGGACAAAGCCAGAGCCCAGTGCTCACAGCCCCCAGCAGGCTGCTACAGCTCCAGCTGACCCTGCACTGCAGGCAATCCCAAGCGAAATAACCCCACACTCCACAGACAGGGGAGTGCACAGAGCCCGTGGAGGGAGGTGCTGGCAGTGATCCCATCAGCAGGAGCAGCAATTCCCACAGACTCCACTCAGGTCACTGCCACTCTCACTGAGCAGTGCCACACAGCAGCACCAGTGGCTGTGCAGCTGCTCCTGGAACAGCCTGCTGGGCACTTCTGTGTTGAATCAGTGCCCCGAGGCAGCAGCTGCTGAGGAGACCCAACGAATCCATCTCTTGGCAGGACAGGAGGAAACTCAGCACCCTCCCACTGCCCACAGCAGCAGGGACAAACACGTCCTGGGCTTGGCATCCTGGCTCTCTACTGAATTCTCTTATTTGCCTCTTGCTTTCACTCATCTACGGACACATGGACCCAGCAGAACTCCAGACCTGTGCCTGTGCACAGGTTTTTATTCCTGGGAGGTCAAGGACGTGTTGGGATTTCATCCTTTGGGGAGAGACAGAGTAGTAGGGATGGACCTCACCTGTGCAACAAGCACACCTGTCCCTGCTGCACTCCTGCCCTCTGGAAGCCACTCATGGATCACATCTCCACAGACCCCAGCAGACAAGCAGAGCTACATCACTGGAGGGCCTGTCAAGCCCACGTCACACGGGTTGACAACAGGCAATTAAGTCTCAGGCCACACATTTATCGTGGGGAACATCACAGACGTGAGGGGCACTGCAAACATTGAGACCTCTGCACCTGCCAGAGCCAAAACAGACTCAGAGGCAACACACTGGCTGCTATAATCCACATTTCTTTAAATATGCCTCAAACCATTCATTTAACTTAATTAGATGTTGGATAAAAATAATCCCACTTCCCCCCAGACAGATTAGGCACACGCCAGTTCTCCATCCAGGCTCTCAGTTAACACATCTGATAGCCAAGACTGGCAACACTGATAGTATCTTGGCAGTATTTTAAAGCCTGGCTTGGAATAAGATCTATGGGCCTCTGTGGTTAGGAACACCCTTCCTCCAGCTACAGAGAGGAGCTCCTGTCTGTGGGTCACACAAACTCAGCTGTGGGAGGAGCTGGGCAGCCTCTCAGCTCCTTCCAGCAGGCATCCCCCATCTCTGGCCAGTCCCAAGCCATCCAGTGGCCTCCCCAGGGCATGTTCCTGCTGCTCTCCAGGCTCAAGCACACCAAGGTTGTGCCCAGACCTTGGTTCCTGCAAATAGGCGAGTCCTTACCTCCGTGTGGAATTTGTTGTCACACAAATACAACGACGTATTGATTGGTTTGAAAGGTTCAAAGTCAATGTTGACTTTCTTCTCTTTTCCTTCTTCTGTCACAATTGTTCCACAGTAAACAACCAGACCATTTGGAGGTACTACAAACGACACAATGCAGGTTTAGATCACTAAGGAACGTAGCAAGCTGTACCCATCAAAAACTGACTACCAGCCCTTGAGACTCATAGCAGAGTTGAAATTCAAGTTCCCGAACTTTTAATTTCCTTTTTCCCCACCTTATTCCCTCTACAGTGGAAAACAAACTCATTTAGTGCACCTGCAGCAGACATGCACCTGCCTGTTAAACCCAGGAGCTTGCAAGCTCACAGCACCCAGAGAAAGGCTGAGCAGCCCCTGAGGCTTTGCTGGTCCCACACAGGGATTTACAGAGTGACCATCCCAGGGAAGGCCAGGGGCTGGTGCAAAGGCAGTAACAATGAACTCTTCCAGGGCTCATCCGACATGGCCTGGGTTTGCTCCCCCCCAAAATGATGGCAGCTGCTCATGCCATGCATAAGGCACACAGAAGTTTCTGCTTGATAGAAAATCACTGCTTTAGTGCAAATGAACTACTGCAGAATATGCAGCTCTTAAATCTGGCCACGTCTAGCAGAGTCAGCACTAAGAACAGAATCATGAGCCCACTCATTAAAGACAAGGACCACCTTACTCTTCTAGTCCCAAAGTCCACCCCTGAAGTAGCCATCCAAGGGCAACATACCTGGAATATCAGTGCAAAACAGCAGCACAGGCCAACAGATTTGATTAGCAGAAAACTGCATAGTGCAGGAACTTAAGGCTGCTTCCAAGAAAGGGAAGTGTGCCAGCATCCATACAAGCTAGAAGTTACCTTTGTTATAGAGTTTCAGTCTTTGCTGTACAGATGTAATGGCTCCCAGTACTGAAAGGCGATTCACTCTTGACTTTATGTTGGAGGCAGTGCCAAACTCGTCCGCTAACATTTTTGCCACTCGCGAGATCTGGTCTTTGGGGGGAATGATCAACGAGATCATGCTGGTACCATTGCTGGGGAGGGAAAAAAGGGATGTGAGCAGGCAGCAGAGCAACAAGCACCCTCACACCATGTTCCCTGTACACAATTCTCTCCTCCCTCCCCCAAAGATGTTTCTTCACTGCTGCTGGTGTAATTCCCCTTCTGCTGGACAATTATGGGAGAGAAAAGACAAGAAAACAAAATAGGCTCTCTTCAGTGCTCAGCCTCTACCAAGCAAGTCCTCCAGAAGCTGCTAGTTTACTCTGGGATACTGCTCTGGGAAGAAAGAACACATGTACAGACCAAGGGCTGCGAGCAGAAGGAATGGAAGCAGCTCCCAGCAGAGATTATTTAAAACAATGCAGCCACATACTTTAAGGACATCTTAAAGCCCACTCCATTTGTTCTCAGACAGCTGGAGCACTGAGCAGCCCAAGTGCTGCCTTAACATGTTGTTTTCCTCAGATTAATACAGAAAACTGAACTGGAAGGATCCCTTTGTCACAGTGAGTCTTTTCTGCTTTCCTACTATCACTTTTCTCCCCAGAGCAGCTCATCAGCTCTGGCAGCTGCTTTAACTGAACTGTGCTAAGCACACACTGCTGCTTCACCAGCACCAACCCCAGGCACAGAGTCAGGAGATAAGACCCCACAAATCACAGAACAGGCGTAAATTAAAAGAAAATAAGTTTGATATTCGTTTTTCCTAGGGCTTTGGGGTGAGTCCTGCAGAAATCTTAATCCCTAAAGCCGCCTTGTGGTTCAAATCCATCCAAAGCCAAAAGGAAAATTGGGGAAGTTCCCATTTGCCTTCCAGGAGGTACCTCCCATTTGCCATTAAAGCATCCCAGATGTCTGAAGTGCTGCCTCTGCACTGTCTCAGATTTAACCCAGACCTCACACTTCCCATTAGAGTAACGGCATAAAAATCAAATCCCTCATCGTATCCTCCAGCCCTCTCAAGGGCAAACCAGCTAAGCTCTGTGAAAAAGCCTCTTCTCAGGATTCTGAGTCAGAGAGCCAGCAAAGTGCTTTTCAGACACCAAACCCCAGGGTTTTGCTCTCTTACATTTCCTACAGGAGGAAGAGCCGAACCCAGCTCCTGCTTGCTGCTGTTCCAGGCTGTCACGCACCAGCGTCCTGCTCAAGTGTTTGGGCTGCAGAGGCAGCAGGGAAGTGCTTTAAAAAGCACCACTTCATTAGCCTCCTTACAAAAGTTGTGCAGCCCTCTCCCAAAGATCCTCAATCCAGGCCAAGTTGAAGCAGAGGCTGGTAGGTCAAGTAAGTCCCTGACCTTAAAGACAACTAATTGGTTTTAATATCCGAGCTCCCCATCCACACCAGTCGAGAAAGTCACAAAGCGGCTCTCGCCCGCGTTACTCCCAGGAGGAGCTCTGAGCCACGCTGACAGCTCTCAGGCTTCCAGGTCACCCCAGCCAAGAATACTCCATATCCCACTCAATTAAAGCAGTTAGCTACCCCAGTGAATGGCACCAGCCTTAGGGGAGAGATAATGGCTATCATTCCCAGCACGCTCCTTTGAGGAAGAGGCTGATCAGAATGAAAGCAGCTCTTCCCCACTTTTCTGAAAGCAGCACTCCTGAATTATCCCGTCCTCTGAAAGAAGAAAGTCCTAAGACTTCCCAGAGATTAGAAAGCTCTGCCCATCACACCTAACTTCCTGCATCACCTAAGGGCATCCCAGTGTGGCACGTGGGAGGGGGACTGTTATTCCCCTTGGGCACTCCATGGCTCTCCTGCTAAGAGGAAATTTCATACAGTTTTTCCTGAATTGAGGACAGAGGGCGAAGAGCAGGGAGCGAGTCCTGTCACAAGCTGCCTGGAAGAAGAGGCTGATCCCCCCACCTACAAACTCCTTACAGGAATTTGCAGAGAGAAAGGTCCCCCCAAGCCTCCTTTTCTCCAAGCTGAGCCCCCCCAGCTGCTCCTCACAGGACTGACTGTCCAGACACCTCACCAGCTTTGTGCACAGCAAGGAGGAAGGCTGGGCGTGCACTACCAAGAGCAATTCTTCAGTACAAAGTCATTTGTAAAGCTCCCTTCAGTTTTCAAATGCAAGTCACCCCTCAGATGCCAGCCCTGGCCTTGTGCTGTGTTCCACTGCCCCACAAACACCGGTGCCAGCACTGAGCACCCACTGGATCCTACTGGGACCACTGGAACTGGGGATTATTTATCCTACACACAGCACCTTGCCCACCAGGCAGGGTCACAGCACTGCTCCTTCGGAACACCCCACCCCAGGGAACACAGTGGCGTTCACAAGCCCTGGTGATATATTACTGCAAACAAATGAAAAGGGTCTCTCAGAGGAAGCACTCCTGCTCATTTAAATCTCCAACTGGTTCAACACAGCACACCGCTGTGCCTGGGCCAATCCTTCAGCGAATTCCAGGCTGGATTTGTATCCAAAAGCACCTTGCCCTACCAACATCAAGTGCACCCCTTGGCTTTGGCATGCTGCACCACTGTTCACACAGCCAAAGCTATTTCAGGCTCTAACCAATTCCTGCAGAATCCAGCAAAATAGCTGGCATGCAGCTTGCCAGGGGAGCACCTCATGGCATCCAGGCTGCTGGAGGCCTCGAGCACAAGGAGGAAGCCAGCGTGTCACCATGTCCCCAGGTACCCAGCACCCCAAGGGGTCACTAAACCACCAGACAACCAAAGACTGAGACCAGCAAGACACCAGCTGAAGCAGATGGGCACCAGCACTCAGGGTGGCTGCAGAACTCCCTCACACACTGCCAACACCTTGTTATCCGACCAGGGAAGAGCAGCTTTCTGCTCTCAAAGCAAGCTTGTACCTGTATGTGACCCTAATGCAGCACGGCAGGGTCTAAAAAACCCTGTGGTGCATCTGCTAAATTCACCCCAAGGAGACAAAATGCAGCGAAGAGTTTCTAAGAAAGCTGCTGTTCAAAAACACTCAGAAAAAATAGGTTACTCTGCAGAGTAAGACAATTTCCAGGTCTCCTCTGGGTCTTTGCAGCCTCAACAAGATAAAAGGTATTTCTGCAAATCCCACCGTCCCCTCTGGAGCTGAGGGTTCCAGAGTACACGTACCTGGGAATGAGGTAAGGAATTTCCCCATAACCATCCTAAGGCCTCCCAAAAGGGGGCACAACCAAGTGCTCTACCCAGACCAGGGGTGCTGCTCACACTGGCAGCTCGGGGTCAAACATGCCAGGAGCTAGGTCTTCCCTGAATCACCCACAGCACTCCGGAAGGATCCAGACTACACCCCGATTTCACAGCACTGCTATGGTTTCCCCCCAGCTCAGCACACCCAAGTTCCACCAGAGCAGCTGGGAGCTGATGCTGTCAGACTGAGCTGAGCGAGGGGCTTGCAGCAGCTCCAGCCAGCTGCTGTCCCTGTTCTGGCCAAAGAGCTGCCAGTGCCACTCGAGGGCAGGATGCTCCGAGATGTTTGCTCTGGAGGGGAGCAGCACCCTGGCCCATGGCAGCAGCACAACGAGTGCCACTGCTCAGGGGACAGGGGCAGAGGAAACAATCAGGAGCACGACAAGCACCAGCCCACACACCACAAAGAACCAAGGGGGCAGTTCAGTGCCAGCTTGGAAAGGCAGAAGGCCTGCCCTGCCTGCACTGTGGGTACTGCCAGCCCTGCGAGGAACGGACTATTAGCTCAGATTTATCACCCCCTGCCATGAGCAGCATTAGCTATCTCTAGGAGAGAAGATGAGGATCAAGGCTCCAGCTTTCCCACACCACAGCAGGTGGGCTCTGGCTTTCTCCTACAGCCTGCCAGAGGGCTGTTTGACGGAAGAGGGGAAGCAAAAATAAGCACATTTCACTCTCTGGAGACAGCAAGTTCTTCAGAAAATCAAGGTCTGTGGATCGGACAGCCTTTCTATTATTAAAATTCCAATGTTACTACAGTTGGAATTTCAGAGAACTGTGCCATGAAACAGCTTTCACAGACACAGAGAGACCTCAGAGCAACTGCTGACAAGTGATCACAGCGAGTGGGCAGCGCTGAATCACCACTAACCCAGTCCCAAAAAGCTGGAGGGGACAGCCGTGCCACTCTTCCTGCAAGCAGCTGCTGTGGCACCCAAGCAGCTCCTGTCCCTGCAAGGAAAGGAGAGATCACCCAACAGCCCCTCCCTGTGCTGTGTGTGCAGACCAGGACAACCGCTGGGTCCCCTTCAGGAGCAGGGATGGCCCAGAGGACGCTGGCACCAGCTGGATCCCCGTTCCCAGCCCACGCCACGCTCGGTACCAGGAGCGGGGCTCTCTGTGGACGTGCTCTGTGCTCCAGCACGAGGGAGGCACCAGAGCAGGAGCTGAGTGCACAAAGCAGGCACTGCACCCATCTGGGATGGCTGCCACGTGCACCCCCCGGCTGCTTTCCATGACAGCTGCCAGAGGAGCCTCCTGCTCTGGGTGACCATCTCCACCTGCAGGCCTTTGTCACCACGTTTCTACTCTCCTGCCACCAGAAGGAACAGCTGAGCAGATCTTCAGACCTTCAGCTTTCAGCTGGTACTACAAAGTGATGTAGGGGTTTTCCAAAAGGCTCCTACCACCTTACACAGCATTGTGCCACCGAAATGGGTCCTGCACTGCCCCACCCCACACACCAAACCAGCAGCACCGACCACAGCTCCCCTCCACCTGGCAGACAACCACCAGCACTGTGAGGAGGAGCAGTCAGTCAACCTGTCTCCTGCAATTTGGGCTATGTGCTGGCACAGGAGAGCACTAATTTCACAGACTGCTATATAAATAGCAGCGACTGGCCTGCCCTGTGGTATCAGAGGAGACCTGACAAACAGCAGCTGAGCCGTAGCTGTTCCACAGTGAAACATTTCACACTAACAGCACACTGTGGAATGTGGGATACAGAGGCAAGGGAGGGCAGTCATGCCCTAGGACACAAAATGGGCTTATTCTCACAGGGCAGAGCTTCATGAGCATCCTGCTCTCGCCAGGAACCAAGGGCAGCATGAGGCCTGTGTGTGACTGCCAGAGACTGGAAGGAGCACAGAGCAAACAGCTCCCACACAATCTGATCCCAGCCACATTCCACAGCTGGGAAGCTTTCTATGAAACAACTGTTGCCACACACTGCTCCGAGCCATGTTACCTTCCCAAGGTAACCTCTGCTGGTCTCCTCCATCCAGGACTCTGGATTACTGGGCAGGCACAACATATTCCAAGGAGCCCAAGCTGCCCGGACAGCCAAGGCTACCCAAGTTGTATGATGGCTAAATGAGTTCCCTGCACAGCCAGCTGCAGGACAGATGCCAGCAATATCTGTGTAACCCAAGGCAGAACTCCATCAGGCACACCCAAAGAGCTGCTTCTGAACCGACATCCACAGTGCTGCAGGCACGTGGTACTTCAGTGAAGGACTAAGTTCAGGGCACAGTCCACAAAATCAGTGATGTGAGTAAAGAATATCTGAGGGGTATTGATGCTGCATCTGAGCAGAGATGTTGAATGCAGTGCTATAGAAAGGGAGTGTCCTTTGGTACAGGCAAGTACAAAATTGCTGGTTTGGGTTCCCTTACAACAGCCAGGCCATCAGACACTCCCCACTCACCCCCGCCCTGCGTGCAAGAGCACTGACCTTGCCAGAGGGAGCTTCTACACACGCTCCTGCAACTTAAGAATTATGGCTGTGAAGCAAACAGGTCACAGCTGTGCCCTTTAAAGACTTAATGTCTTTTAATAAGACAAAGCCTTCATCAAACAGAAAGTGGCTCAAGTCCACTCGAGATGCCAAATCCAGCGAGGCAACAGCAGATGCAAGAGCTGCACAACTTTTCCTGGAAAACCTGCTAGGAAAGAGCAGGGAATCTCAAGAGTCCAAGATTCCTCGGTGCTTCAGAGGCCACATCACCTGGAAGCTAAAGACTGCATTGCCTCTGAGAGTATCAGCTGAATGCTCTGCAATAAACCCAGCCAACACACCTCAACCTGACTGCTGCTTGGAGGCAACAATGTCTTGTGATGCCTCCACCAGAAACAGATGAACTCCTCCTCCTGCTCAGCCCATGGGCTCCCAGCACAGCTCGAGCAGGACACGAGTACTGCACCCCTGACAGAGCACGCAGCCCTGGGGAGCTGAGTGGGACCCGCCACAGCTCCTCTGAGGTTTCACGTGGAGCTGAGCCAAAAGCCAGGCAGAGCTTTGTACAGCACTATTTCAGCAAGAACCTCACAATCCCCCACAGGCATCCTGCATTTCACCCCAGCATGCAGCAGAACTCTGGATCAGCTCCTAAAAGGCAACATTAACACACACCATTCCTCAAAGGCTCCCACATCATCCAAAGAAGGGTATGAAATATGGAAGGGACCAGTTCCCAAGCACAAGTAAGGCAGAGATCACCTCTCTGATCCACTGACACCTCAGAAGCAGAGAAAAAGGACAAGATGGGGGCAGGGTGGTTATGAGGAGAGGATTTGCAGATTTAAGAGACCAAGCAATTCATTCTACAGGAATCCTTTTCAGCATAAGCATTAATCGAAGCAATTGAGGCCCCCTCTCCCCTGAACTGAAGAAACACCCCAGACACCAAATTCCTCCAGCAGCCTTTAAATGCCACCTCTCCCCTGGACAAAGGAAAACCACTCAACTGCACAGCGTGAGACCGTGCAGCTATTCCACCATGGCTCACACAATGCCAGGCTCTACTGCTGTAGTCCTGCTCCAAAGCCCAAGACAGGAATCTTGTCCATCATTCTCCTGTAAAGCTGGCAGACTCGATAGAAAAAGCACTTCATGTAACCAGAACCAGCTTGAAGGCAGACACTCAGACGGTCCTGGAAAGGCATCCTGCCCTCCTACTGAGGGCAGGATAATACTGATACTGATACTGCCCTCACCCACTGACCTTCTCAGAGAGGAAAGGCCTCCAGATGCCAACCAAGCTCTGAGTGCCAGCCAGGGAGAGAAGCACCCAGCCAGAACCCACCCTGGAAAACACAAGTGAGCCTCATTTCTTCAGTGCACCCCTGGCTCCAGCAGCCAGGGAGAGCTTCCCACAGGGAGGCAGCAAATGGCTGCTTCAGCAAAGGAGCAGAGGCAAGCCTGGCTGGAGCCTCACCAGGGTCAGGCGAGGCAGTGCTTCCCGCTGAGCAGCCGCCGGCCGCCTGCCAGGAGCTGCCTCCTGAGCTCAGCTTCCCTCACTCCCAGGACACAAAGGAGGTGAGACAAGAATCAGGTCACGGACTTCTACTCCTCCACACAGCACAGTTTGGCAGCTCTCGTGCGTCTGAGGGCTGCAGAGGTAGCAGGTGACAGTGAGCCCGTGGCCCCTGGGCCACCACGCACCACCTGCCCAGAGGGACACGTCAGCAGCTCCATCCCCAAACTGGGGCCAGCTCCATCCCCCCAAACTGGGGCCAGCTCTGATACTGCTGCTCAGGCCACCACCAGCACCCACATCCCGAATGAGACGTGCAGCTCCAGGAGCAGATCCCAACTTCATCCCAAGCACTGAATCAGCACAAGTGGATCCTGCGCACCCCACGGGGAAGGTGAATCAATGCCTCTCCAAAATCCTTGGATCAAAGGCAACACACCACAAAACATAATTGCATAGGCATGTTTTGAATAGGCCCTATTGGCTGCATCTGACCTCATGCAGAAAGCCCGGATGCCCAATTACTGGGAAGTGGAACAGACATTTCTGCACTTCAGACATTTGTGACTCACTGGGAGGCTCAGTTTTGCCACAGCTCCCCTGCCCTCCCTCCTCCTTCTCCAATTATTAATGCTCCAAGTTTAAAAGACTTGTTGCATTATGCTAATGGGCCATTTGGGTACAAGATGTACACTGAGGGACTGAAACAAATCCAGATTTGCTTATTAAAATGCTAATGCCCCAGAGCTACATGGGAATAGGTGGCTAACAGTGGGGAAAAGAAATCCAGTTGCCACAAAGCCAAAAAAGTCTGTCCTCTTTTGAGGTGCTCCTTCCCATCTCCTACCACGTCATTCCTCAGGGGCTCATTCATTAGCTCCATGTGAATGATGATCTGTGCATGAATCACACAGCTCACTAATGATTCACACGGTTGTAGAAGAGGTACCAGGCTGCCGAACAGCCATGGGCTGTCAGACACTCGCTGCAGTTCTGATCTGGAGCCACTCTTCCAGCTCAGGTCCTCCTCAGCCACTTGCTCGTGAGCACTCTCCAAACAGCACTTCCTAACTGTTGCTGTAATTCAAAAGGAACAGGTACAGCAGGCAGGTGAGAGCCCAGGAAGTGTTTTACAACAATTAGACTGAGGCAACCAGCAGGATGTCAACAACCCTTTGGACATCTCCCTGGCTCCAGCTGTCCTCCCACGTGGCACAGCTTTCTCAGACCACCCACTCTCAGCACCACCAAAACACAAGAGACACTGCCTTTGTCCTGAGAGGTCTGATCAGCCCTGCTGACATGAAATCCACATTTGGCTTCTACCCCAGCACTGAGGACACTGGCAGCCTGAAGAGACCCAACAGTCAGAGCAGGGAAATGGTGTGGAAGCAGCTGCTGTACATCCCACGTGGTTTCCTGCCATGGTGCCCTCAGCTCTCCCTTCTGCTCTGGACTATTTCTATTCCAGCCTCTCTGCAAACACCTCCTCCTTCTCCTCACACCACCAGAAGCAAAAGGCAGTATTAACATCATAGCCTCTACCTCTCACAGAAACATGACCTCCTTTGGGAGCTCCCCCTGCCACAGGCAGCATGAGAAAGCACGACTCGGAGGAAGCAATCTGCCTTGGGTAAGAACTAAAACCACAACCTCTTCCCTAAACACTCCATACGAGTGGCAGATCACCAAGTCAAAGCAGAAAACTCACTGTCAGTAAAGCTCAATCTCTGCAGACCCTCCTCCTCCAGCCCCTGTCCCACACCCATGTCTCACATTTCCCACTGTGTGACAGACAGCCCAGCCCAATTCCAGCTGGAGCAGGACTTTTCTATAAGAGAGGTCCACTGCAGACATCAGCTTGCAGGAGAGACCCTCAAGGCCATCCCACAACTGGCACTAGCACAACATATCAGCCCTGCATCCTAAACACCACTGCATGAGCTGGAAAGCCAAGGACCACCTTGGCATGGCTCTGCCCCTCCCAGATGGACCAGCTCATCCAGGCCTGGGGCAAGGCCTCCATCCTACCCCCCATCCTAAGGTGAAAGCTGCAGAAATAGCTCCTGTATCAACAGTTAAACTGACTCACAGCTCAGATCCGAGGCACAGCCACAATGACAAACAGATCTTGATAAAGAAGGCAGGGAAAGAGATCTGCTGGCAGCCTGGGAGCAGGGGAGGGAGCCTCTGGACCCACACATCTCTAGCAGTGCAGCCAGACACCAGTCACAGTGCTCACAGACCTCACTGAATGCTCCTCTGGGGGTATGACACCCCTCAAGCCAAGAGAGCTGCTCTGGTACCTGCCTGGGCATGGCGGTGGTGTCACACTCACTGAAGCAAGAGCACACCCTAAATCTGCTGTGCTGTGTCCTGTATGGAGCAGGAGAATCCACACTGGAGTTAACACATCTATGCTATTGTCCCACAGTCATCCCAGCACAATTCCACCTTCAGCACCACCAGCAGAACAATCCATCCACAGGAGAGTGCTGCAGGAGCTCTGCCTAATTCAGGTGGGAAATACAGCTCCCTGAGGCAGCAGCAGAGAACCCCAGCACCATGGTTTCCAGGACTTTGCTCACAAGAAATTGGGAACAAGGCAAACTTGTACAGGACACACCTGTCACTGCCCCTAGTCATCCCCGACCGCCCCCAGCAGTGGTGCTGCACAGCTCTCCCCACTGTGGTACCAACTCACAGCAAGGTGGGCTCTCAGGCCACGTCTGCAAAGGCCCACCACCCTCACAGCGGAACAGGCCAAGACTACCTCACTCCCCAGAACCACCAGGTTGTCCAAACACATCTCAGCCCTGCCAGCTGCCTGGTCCCAGAGCAGCACCATCCCAGAGCAAGGTGTGGAGAAGAGCAGCCTCCTGCTCCTGTTCCACAAGGCTGGGAAACAGCAGCAGCTTGTGGCTAATTCCAAGGCTGGGCTTTTCCATCAGGACCAGCAAGACTCTGGACAGACTGCAAGAGAACCCATCTGCAAATGATGCTTTCTGCAACACAAGCTGGGCAAATCTTTTCTGTAAGCAACAGGTGAGCTTGCCCGCCCTCAAGCAGAACTGTTTCATTTTCCAGGAACTCAAGCAGAACTGTGTCTCTCTTTGCAGGAATTCCCACATATTTCCAGGCCTCCATCCTTCCTGGTGACTTTCTTTCTCTCACTTTTTGTTTCTCCCATATATTAGATGTAAGTCTCAACATGGCAGAATCCAAACCCAGGCAGGAACTGCATCACTTTGCTTTCCCAAGGCTCTGGAGACACCAAGACTTCCCCTTCTCTTGCCATTTCTCCCTCGTCCAACTTTGAAACATTTCTTCCAGTTACAACTAGAGTAAGTTACTCGTTCAGACTTCGTTTCTGCACTGGCCCTGTTTGACCCACCTTCCAGAGCACATAATTTGGAAAAATGTTCTTCCACACATCAGCCTCAGTTGTGTTTGCAGGCAGTGCCTTCAGAGACACCTCGATCTTCACCTCCTCTTTTCCTGTTCCAGTAAAATAACCAAAAAGGGCTACAGCTCCCAACAGAGCAAGCTCAGGGCAGGGGAGATGTCTCAAGAGAGCAGGCTCCTGAAGTTTTCCCATCGTAAGGGAGCTCCACATCCTGCACCAGCTGCACTCTCACCTGGGGTCTGGAAGCCCACCTGGCCACGGAGGTGGCAGTGCCATTTCCAAGCAGAGGTGTTTGCAGAAGAAAGTGTTTCTAAGAGCTGGAGAAGTTTCCAAATATGATTCGGATGTGGCATCTCAGGTCTGCTTGTTGTTGCTGGTACTTGATTTTGCCAAGCATTTACAGCTTAGATTAGCAGAAAACTCTGCCCGTAGCCCAGCTAACTATTCAGAACTGCAGAGACCAAAGGAACAAAGAGAGATTGTCAGTTTAGCACTGACACTGGAAAACTGCATGAAGCAACAGCAGAAAAGCCCCAAGAGAGAGAGAGGATAAAGGAAAAACAGAGTGGCTAATGCTGCTTCTACTTGGGCTGCTGCAGCCTCCATGGAGAAAGACACAGCTGCAGCTTCTGGGGGGCCCAGTGTTTCCCCAAATCTGTCCTACAAAACTGAACTGTGGACCGAAAGCAGAATGAATCCCTCAGTAGGAGGGAAGCAGAGATGTCTGATGAAAGTCTGAGCACTCCAAGCTCTCAGAGATGAATGGCAAGGTTAACTTCTGACAAGGCCACAGCTGGCTCATGAGCAGCCTTTTACTCCCATCTTCTTCTGGCCACAAAGGTTAATTGCCTGCAGTGCTGAACTGAGCCCCTCTGCTCCTCCTCACACCCTGTGCAGAGCCCAGCTACCGCCCTTCACCTCACCAAATCAGAAACACCAACTCAGCCACCCTGCACTGGATCACACAGTTTGCAACTCAACTTTGGAAGAGCTGGGAGGAGGTAACTTCTTGTTTAGGAAGTAAGACACAGATAACAGCTCCTTCTAGTCCCTGTCAGCAGAGACAGGGTATTGAGGCGGGGTCAGGAAATTAAAAATTATTTTCCATTATTTTGAATTGACAGACTCTTTCTACAGAGATCAGTGACAAAGCCAGCTTTCCCTAGCAGGGCTGGGAAAATAACGCAGGGCATTCCTGCTAGGATGTTACCTCCAAGTTTGAGAGGCAGACCTACCCCTGCTGGCCTCCAACTGATCAGCTTCTGGGAAAGCTGAAGTTTTCATCTTTCCCCTGGGTGCTCTGACCAAGCACTGCCCCTTTCCTCATCAATCCATAAAAGCACTTCCTTGCTCTCCTGCCCACTTGACTTTTGCTAACAGCCTGCAGACTCCAAGGAGATTTTACCAGAAGAGCTGGATAAGAGCAGAGGTGCCCCAACCACCACATGCCAAGGGAATGTCTGACTCCAGCTTCCTCCATTTCCCGTCCCTTTGATCCCCTGCAGGAACAGCCGGCACATGAAACTGGGACACTGCTGCTGGTTCACTAATGGAGCACATGAGTAAGGGAAGGTGGAGACGCCAGCGAGGCCCTGGCCCTCCACATCACCCTGTTTGAAGGCTTTGCCCCCTAACCCACCCCAGAACAGGTCTTCCTACTCCACAGGAAGAGGAAGCAACTCTCCCAAAGGCCGGAAAAGCCTGTTCCACTGCCTCACACCTCCTGTGCCGGGGAGCCTGAGCCTTCTGGGGGCTGAAGCTGCAGCACCTCTTCTCCTCACTGGTCCCAAACCAGGATAATTTTGGCTAGAACTCAGTGGCAGACACAGAAGCAGCATCACCTTGCTGAGAGCAGACTTGCTGGCACCAGCATCACCTTCCTCGGGTGCTGGTTTAGTAGCTGGCACAGATTAAATTAAGGGACAGCAGCATCACCACATCCAGGAGATGTGCTGGGTCCAGGGGGCACAGCAAAACCCCCTACATGGATCCAACTGTGCCTGTGGTATCTATGATGCACAGCAGAGCTGTTCCAGGGAACCCTGAAGGGGATGACAGGGGGGACACCTGGGCTGTGGCCCCAGGAAGCCGATACCAAAAGAGACACCTGCCCTTCAGCCTCCCCTCTCTCAGGAGCTCTCCAATACCTGCTGGAACCTTCTCGGCAACACTCATCTATCCCAAACAACACGAGAGCTGACACTGGACTGGGCACACTTCAAATCAGGGAGAGAGAAAACTCCAACTCTACATTTCCAAAGCCCACAGGGGCTCCCTCAGTGCTCTTGAACAAAGCTATGTCACAAGCTCCAGTGGATGCCTGGAGCTTCCCAAGCCCTTTCAACTTCCTGGGACCCCTGTGAGCACAACCCGTGCTGCCCACACCACACACAGGCACAGCCCAGTGATCAGCTGGGGTAGCCAAAGTCCACTGTGCTGCAGGGAAGGGCAGCCCAGGCTCTCCACTCCCTTCTCCCACCTGCTATCCCCACACAGCTGCATCATAAATCAGAGTAAAATATATTTAGGAAGACCTGTGGCTTGGGTTCCCCTCCTGCCTGGGTTAGCTTCCAGCTAAACGAATCCACGAGCTGACTCTACACACAGAAGAAGCAGCAGCATTAAGGACATGGCAAGACAGCTCAGCCTCTGCCAGCTGGCCCCAAGCTTTTGGGGGGCCACAGAACAATGCCAGTGGTGCCCCAGCTACAGAACACCTGTTCCGGTGAGCCGGTGGAAACTGGAGCCGCAAGGGTGGCTAAGGAGTGACCCTTCATTTTTATTTTATCAGGTTGTCTACCAACACAGACCTTCTTTGCTATTCTACAGCCCCAGAACCTTGAGGTCTCACAATTCCTCAGGCCCAAGAGGGTTCCCAACCGATGGAACCAGCCACTGCCAAGCTGCCCTCTCAAACAGGCACCTCTGGCATGGGGCAGGCTGCACGAACAGACATTCCGGTGGGGGAAAAAAAAATTAAAGTGCAAGGATTAAAGCTGGATTAGAGACTTTAAACTTTCCAGTGTCCAAACTTTGGAAGAGCTTGCTTTCAGGGAAATGGAGCTGAGCACCTTCGCTGGGAGGGGAAGGGGTGAGAAAGTTCAAACAGCCGTCAGTAAGAGAAGCTCCGAATAAGTGCTGCCTCAGCCCCTGCCTCCCTGCCCTCACCCCGCCGCCTTCCCCAGCCCAGCCGCTCCCTCGGGAGAAGCCCAAGGCTGCACGGGGGACAGAGGAGCGTCTCCTCCGGCTGGAATCCGCCTTTCTCCGGTGCCAGCTGGCACGGAGCGGCCGGACGGGCCGGGAGCGGGGCCGGGGACACGCACCTGTGCCACCCCCGCCGGGGCCGGGGGGAACCGCCCCGTGCGGGGCCGGGCGCGGGAGCAGCTGCGGGGCCGCGCCGGGGCCGGCGGAGCCCGGGGCAGCCACGGCCCTTTTCCCTTTTCCCGTGCGGGAAGCGCGCTCACGCTTCCTCTCCGCGCCCCGCACGGCCCGGCCCGCCCTCCCCGCCGACCCCCGGGCCCGAGCGGCCGCCGAGCCCCGCGCGGCCGCACAAAAAGGGCCCCGGGGCCGGGCCGGGGCTGCGCCTCCCGTCCCCCCGCGCCGGGCGGGCCCGGGCAGCGCCCCGGCCGCGGCCCCGCTCCAGCCGGGACACCCGGCGCTCCGGGGCGGCGGTCCCGCGGGCCCGGCGCTCACCCGCGGGCCGCCTCCAGGCTCTTGATGAGCTTCTTGATCTTCCAGATCTCCACGTTGCGGTCGGCAGCGCTGGGATCGTCCGCCATCTTCTCCTCGTCCTCCTGCTGCTGCTGCTGCTGCTGCTGCTGCTCCCGCGGCTGCAGGCGCTGCGGCGGCGCGGGGCGGGCGGGCGGCGCGGTGCGGGCCGCTGGGGCCGGCTGTGTCCCGGGCGGTGCCGGTGCCGCTCGGGCCCCGCCGCTCGCTGCCCGCTCCCCCCGGCGCGCGGCGCTGACGTCGCACGCGGTGCTCGCGCTCCCCCGCGCCGCGCACCATGTGTTGCAATCGCCTCACATGGGGGCCCTGACGTCACTTCCGGGGGGAGCCGGCAGCGGGGCGCCGCGCCATTGGCCGCCGCCCCTCCCCGCCCGCGCGCGCGCAGGGCATTGTGGGGCGCGTAGTCCGGGGACCGCCCGGCGGGGCGGGGCGGGGCGGGAGCGCGCGCGCGCGCGCGCGGGTCTCGCGAGAGCTGCGCGGAACGGCCCGCGCGCGCTTAAAGGGCCCGTGAGGGGCGGCGGGGCCGGGGTGGGGACGGCAGCGAGGGGATGGGCGGGAGCGGGCCCTGCTCCGTCCCACAGCACAGAACTGTGCCCACACAGCTCCGGAATCGCCCGGGGAGGGACACTGCACAGCCTCTCTGCAAAATGTGTTCAGGGCTGGGCAATGCCCAGGGCAGCAGTTCTGCCTCCTGTGCGGGGGAATTGCTGCGCTCAGGCCCTGCCCGGTGCCCCGTCCCTCCTGTGCCCCGTCCCTGTGGCTGCCACTGCCCCAGGCCAGGCCCTCTGCCCACATTCTGGCAAGGGCAGTCCCTTGCGGCCTGTGAACATCAACATTTGGAGAAGGCCAAGAGGGGCAGAAAGCACAAGGCAAGGAAATGGGGAGACATGGAATGGTTTTTTTTGAGCCACAGGGTTCTCTCCATTTCTCCTTTCCCTGAAGTGTCACCTTCCCGCTGTCCCTGCCGGGGTGTCCGAGGGCAGGAGCCACACGTGGTGCCCACAAGGATCTGGGCCAGCGCTGCCTCGGAGGCACCAGTGGAGTGGGGAATGTCCAGGGAAGGGCAGCCAGGCTGGCCAGAGGCTCGGGAGAGCTGGCAGCAGTGCCCAGAGAGCCCGGGGAGGAGGCTGGTGCCCCACAGACAAACAATGAGCTCCCAGTCCCGTGGCACGGCCAGGGCACCCTCCTGCAACCGCGATGGGAAGCGCCGCAGCCATGAGCGACGGTGCCCTCCTGCTCTCTGCACTTGCCCTGCTGCTGGCCACCGTGGCTGTCTGGTGGGCCACTGGCCCCCGGGCACCGCGGCGGCGGCGGCAGGCCGGGACTCGGAAGCTGCGACAGCGCCCCGGGGCCCAGGCCAGGGGCCCACGGAGGAGCCGAGCAGCCCCTGCGGCTCCCAGGGCCTCCAGGCCTCGGCCGAGCCCTCGGAAGCGTCCGGATGGTCCCGCCAGCCCCCCGAGCGTCCCCTGCAGCTGCGGCCCCTGCGTCAGCGTGGCCAAGGAGCTGCAGGAGCTGCTGCTGCTGCTCTGGGCTCCGCCTGGGACACCGGCACCGCTGTACGCCGGGATGTGGCGCGCGCTGCGGGCACGGCTGGAGCAGCTGGGGAAGCGAGGCCACCTGCCCTGCTGTGCCTCGTCCCGCTGCTCCAGGCGCCTCCGGCCCCGCAAGAGGCTGCTCCCACCCACAATGGCCATCCCTGGGAGAGCCTCCGGCCCGCCGAGCACATTCCGTCGGAGACCGACCATCCCTCCGAGAAGCTCGGGTCGTCAGAGATCCGCCAGCATCCCGGGAGCCTCCACTGCCTCTGACGGCCCCCAACCCTGCAAGAACCTTCCTGCGTCCGACCGCCTCCCTCCCTCTCAGAAGCTCCCTCCCTCTGAGAAGCTCCCCGTCGCCGAGACCCCGCGTCCCTCTGAGCTCCTCCCGACGGCCTGCGTTCCCGCCGAGATCCGCCAGCCCTTGAAGATCCTCCCGCTTCGAAGACCCTTCGTTCTCCGCCAGCTCCTGCCTCCCTCCCAGAGCATCGCTCCTGGAAGCCTCGATCCCTCCCAGAAGCTCAGGAAGCCCTGCCGGCCTGCGGACACTGAGGAAGCCCTGGACAGCTCTCCCTGCTCCCTTGGAGATCATCCGCAACATCCCATGGAGATCGACACCACCGGCGCATCCCAGAGCATTGACACGGCCAGGGAAAGCCGGCAAGCAGAAATGGGAGCCCAGCTGCAGCCACAGAAGCACTCCCAGGAGCAGGTGGCAGAGCCACAAGTGTCCTGCAGCCACCAGTGTCCACCCCAGGGCTCCCAGGACGCTGCGGCTGAGCCAGCTGGGAACAGCCTGGCCCCGGTGGCAGAGGCGGCCCCCAGGAGACCGTGGAGGTTCACCGGTCTGCAGGAGGCTGCCCCGAGACGGCCACCGCGCCCCAGCCCGGTGTTCCCGGTGTACGGAGAGCCCTTCTGGGTTTAGTTTTCAATACATTAGGATTCCCCCAAAGAGCCGGCTGAGTCTTCCTGCTGCTCTGGATTTGACTGGGACAGGGCCCCTTTCTTCCCAGGAACTGGCTCAGTGCTGCGTTTGGATTCAGGCTGGGAATGCTGTGCAATACCGAACTACCCCATTGGATTTAAAGTCTTATTTCTCCTCTGGGGCTGAGCAGGTTTCAGTTCCACCCCTCACAGGTATTTTTTCCAAGCGCACCTGGTCCCACAGCCCTTTCTAATCCTGCGGGGAGCAGTAGGACAGTGGATCACACAGGGTTTAGGAGCTGGGCTGCTGCGATGGAGGTGCCTGTGCTCGATGTGCCGGGGCAGTGCACCAGAGGGGCCGGAGAACAACGCACCCCGCGCCTCCCTGGCAGTGCCGCCCTCCCGGTCCCATCCCGGGGCTCTGCTCCGAGGGGCCCCGCTGATGTTCCGCCTCCCCCCGCAGCTCCCACGCTGCCGGGGCGGGTCCTGCTCCCGCCGCTGCTGCCGGTTCTCCCACAGCATTCCCGGCTGGCTGACGCGGGAGCGGCTCGGCGCTGCGAAAGCAGGAGGGAGCAGAACAGCTGAACTCCAGAGAACGTTCTCCTCGTGTCTCTTCGGAGCGGAGTTTTGGAAAGGAGCCGTCCCACAGCACGGGACCGCCCTTCTTGGGAAAGACTCCATCTCTCCGTGCTGCTGTGCGGCGCTGGAAGCACTTCCCGAGGCAGCCGAGCCCCCGGCGGCACAGGCAGCAGAGCAGCTCCCGTCCCCACCCCGCACCTGCGGCTGTGCCGAGCTGGGGAAGAGGCTCGCGCGAGAGGGAAAGGAGCCGCTGCCAGCACGGGGATATTCGCGTGCCCGGCTCACTCTCGGCCTTCCCTCGCATCAGTCAGGCAGCAGCTGTGAGCTGCGATCTGCTCAGCCCCGTTTGTGGCACTGACCCGTTTTCAGCTGACAGAGCCCAGGCTGTGCCCGGCCCTGAGCCGCTCCCAGCACAGGGGACACCGAGGGCCCCAGGCAGGAGCACAGCACAGACATCACTCAGTGCCTTTTTCCCGGAGTTCTGCAGAACTGTTCTTAATTACTGCCAGACACAGACCAGTAATTTATTGCAGAGCTGCAGCACTGCTGGAGCTACGGCCTTCCTAGGGTATTGGCCTACATGGAAAATGGACCCCGAACAGCCTTTCCCCAGTGCTGGCACTGCCTTCCCAGCGGTGGGAGGGCAGCAGCCACTGCCTCGGGACAGGAGTCACTCCTCCCACCTCTGCCTTCCTGGCGGGTTTTCACAGCAAGATACCGTTCTCAGCATGCCACGCATCACCTGATTTCACTGTTCCTTCCCGAGCTCAATAACTCAGCTTATAAAGGAGGAGCTAAGAATAGCACATTAATAAATAAAGAACATCTATGAAAAATGTATTTAAACTGTGACAGGGACAATAATTCATTGAAGAAGTAAAGGCCAAGCCTGATCAATTATTTAGAACCCTGGAGGCTCTACGAGCCCAGCAGACAGGAAATGGCATGGGAGCATCCCCCTGGCCTGGGCTGGCCCTGCTGCAGGAACAGCTGCCACAGAGGATGGCTCATAAAGTTTCACTTAAGGACATTTCCCTCCAGCACCTGAAATAATCACTCGCTCTGCCAGTGCATTCCTTCTCTTTTTCTGTACTTTTATCCAGGGGCTGGCTTTGGCAGGAGCAGCAGCAGAAGGGAATTCAGGACAGAAGTCACCTGCGATTGAGCTTTGCAAAGATCGTTCTCAGGAGAGGCACAGCCACTGCTGCTGCCAGCGGCTGGCCCAGGCCCAGAGCAAAGCACAGAGGCTGCACACCAACACCACACCCAGCTGGATGGCACAGACAGCTCCTGGCAGCAGCAGGTGCCACGGACACACACAGCCTTAGCCAAATGCTCCTCAGAACTTCCAGGGAAGCACCTGGCCACGTGGTCCAGGGACACCTCAGCCTGCCATTACCTGCCTGTGACAAACAGATCTGCCACTTAACACAATGGCCTGGACCCACCCACTGTCACTTTGTGTCACTTGTACACCCCTGGGACATCTGTGCTCACACACTCAGCCAGGTACCAGTCCCACAGGCAGCACTGTGTCCCCCATCCAGGCTGGAACCAGCACCCCTGCTGAAAGCAAAGCAGTGAATGCTGGGTTAAACTCCTCAGTTACCTGTAGAGTAAGGAGCACAACACTCCAAACTGCTGTGAAGAGCCAGGGCACTGCCCCTTCCTCCCCCAGGGGCTGCACCAGGCCCCTTCCTCACCAGGCCAGGTTTCCAGCTCCCTCTCCCTTCAGGTAGCTTCTCACTACTCTCTCAAGGTCTTAAATCTTGGTTCCTTCCAGTCTGTAGCTTAACAGAGCTCACAGAATCAGCACTTGTTGCTTTCCCCAACACCTTCTCTTATTCAGGAAACTGTCTTGAGTGCCAGAACAAAACCCATCCTTTCCTCCCTCCTAAATACTTGAGCTGGCAGGACAAAGCAGCTGCAAACCCAGTTTTCTTTCCAGTTGATGAGACACAGAGTAAGACACGGGGAAAAAGGAGACACAGCTACATTCATGCACCGCCCTGGAAGGCTGGGCTGCTGGAAGCCACAGGGGGCAAGTGCTGCTCAAGCCCACAGCCCGTTTTGCAAGGCTAAGCCCAAGCACAAAGCGCCAGAGGGTGAAGTCCCACTGCTACTGCAGTCACAGGACTTGAGGCACCTTGTGAGAGCAGCAGTGACACTCTCAGAAGAGCCCAACCTCAACCTTTGTGCCTGTGAATAAAGCACAAGTTCCAGAAAGCTACAGCTGCCTGACCGTTCCCTCTGCAGCTCTCACAGGCAGTGAAGTGCTCGTGTTCTCCAGCAAAGGCCAGGATACCAGGAACTCCATGTTGGACACTTTTCTGCTTTTATTTTAAAAAAAATCCAGAATGGATCCAGTAACAGTTTTATTATCAATGAAATTTTTTTACCATAAGCAGAGAACAGACACAGGATGGAGCAGAAGGCTCAGACAAGCAAAGTATTGAAGTTCCACACTGCCTCTTCTGTAAGAAATAATGTTGCAGCTGAGTCTGCTGTACCTTTCCTTCAGAACAAGGGTACCAGCCTAGCTCAGGGCTAAATGGTCTCTAGCAACACCACCAGCCTTGCCCCTGCTGCTCACAGGCCTCCACCTGCTCCCAGGTACTCAGATCCACCAGGACAGGCCATGCAGGCTTTACTGTCCGCCCCATTCCAGCACAGCTTCCATCTCCACCCTCCAATTTAGTGACATGGTTTCCAAGCTTGGATCTCGGATTTACTACACCATTGTGTCAAGTATTAAATGATCAGCCAGTCCCCAGGTGCTCAGGGGAACACGCTGGGGCCAAACTCGTAACTTTGTCTGGCATGAATTAACTTTCAGCAAGTGACAATTTATCTAGCAGACACATCACTAAGTTTATACATTAAAGAATTTTATATATAGAATACTGCAAAAACACAGTAAGTCTGAATTCTGCCCCTTGCTGCTCAGGAAGGTCCCTTCTCTCCCAAGCATCAAGAAAATCAACCTCTTCATCATTCTCCAGTCAAGGCAAGACAGAAACTCCTTATTGCTTCTCTTCCTTCTGATCTCCTGGACTTCCAGAACCCTCTCGCTCCGAGGCCATCTGTGAACAAATGGGTTTATTACTTGTGGTAACAGCAAACTGCTTCTCCTGGACGTTTTTCCCTGGCTGGCTGCTCCAGTCAGCTCCAGCCTGCAGAACCCTCCTTCAGTGCAATGCGCAGTGTCCACGGGAGAAGGGAAATCTTCTTCTCTGCCTGAGCTCTGAGAGGAAGGAACAATCTTCCCATTATTCCCTTTCCCAGGGGATGGCACAGGCAGCACCGAAGGTTTGTTTGGCATCAGGAAAGCAGCTTTCCCCAGGAAAGAGAGCTCAGCACCAGCAAGGTCACCTGGGCAGTGTACCACTGCCAGCCTGGAAGACCTCCCTGCACAGGTAAACACACCCTGGCCAGGTTCCAGTGGCTGGGAGGGCCTTTCACTGGAAGGAGGTGGAGAGGAAAATCCCAATGGTCTTCTACTGTGGCTTCAGGTGGACTGAACAGGATTCACATTTTACAATCACCCTTAAGTAGGTTCAGGAGTTACTTTACTCCTTCAGGCACTCCATGCACTGAGGAGAAAGCCCTCTCCTTGTTCTTCTGGATGCTCATTAGGAGCTTCTCCTTTACCATGGAATGCTGCACAGTAACAGAACACCCAGCCTGGAGGCATAGCCAGATTTCAGGCCTCCACCTCTCCCTGACCTTCCACAGCTGCCCCTTCAGCCAGTGTCACTCAGAGGCAGCTGCACAGAGGCTCAGCACCACCTCCCAGCCTGGCTCTTACCCAGGTTCAGTGTCCTGACGCCCCCTTCCCCATCCAAGGGCCCTGGAAGTGCACTGACCATGGACCTACCTTCTTGTATGCCATTTCAAAGAGTTTCAGGGAAGCCTGCTGCAGGCTGGTTGCTGCCTGCCTGATGTTCTCTCCTGTTTCACTGTCTTTACGAGCCAGAAGTTCTCTCATTTTAGCAATTTCTTCCTTCAATTTGTTGCACTGCAAAAAAAGACACAAAACCCCAAGGTGAGATGCTGCACTTGGTTCACTGACAATCTCCATCCTGTCACTCCACCACCTACTGGCCACAGCAAAACTACCTTTTCATGCCAGAAGCCATGAAGTTAAGCCTCAAAGTGAGCCTGCAGGGCCTAGGACTGTGCCCAGTTCCCAGTGGGCACCTGTCCACTCCACTAACAGTGTCCCAGTTGGCATTAACGGGGCCTGTGTGCTGTCTGGGCAGAGGCGCCAAGGACAGAGCCCTGCAGGGCCTGACAGCTGGCCAACGCCGTGCTCTGTGCCTGGCACAGCTCACCTGGCACAGCCATGCCAGGGGCAGGGAAGGGAGCAGCAAGCTGGTTTTCATGGATATTTAAGGCCTGTCAGGGAGCCAGCGAGCAGGGCTGCTCCTGCCCTGTTAATCCCTGTGCTGCCCATGGGAGCAGGAGCTTGGAGCAGACCAAGAGAGCAGGCTCATCCCAGCCTGGAGCCATCTGTCAGTCCCTCACACAGGCTGGCACTGCCTCCTCTCCTGGCAGGCTGCTGGAGAGACAGCAGGGCCCCACCTCCCCAGGGAAGCCATAGGGAACAGTCCCTGCAGGGAACAGGGATTTTGGCTCCATACTCCTGTGAGAGAAAACTCCAGTGATCATAATTCCAAACAGAGCCAGCCAGTATCAAGGAATCACAGAATAGTTTGGGTGGGAAGGAACCTTAGAGATCATCTCATTCCACCCCCTGCCATGGCCACTCAACCAAGTTCCAAGCCCCATCCATCCTGGCCATGGACACTTCCAGGGATGGGGCAACCACAGCTTCTCTGGGGCCTCGCAGGGGAGAATTTCTTCCCAATATCCTGCCTAACCCTGCCCTCTGTCAGTTTAAAACCACTGCCCCTCGTCCTGTCCCCATCTGCTGGCAGAGAAACAGCCTTTAACTGACCAGAGGCTGCTACCAACAAACCATAATCGTGTTCCCTCAGACACCTCAGAGACCCCAGGAGCCCTCTTATTCTGCTTCCCAAAGTTGTTAAATTGGTAATTGGGCACACGCTCTTCTAAACTTGGCTTTTGAAATTCACAATACACTGCCTCAGAGTGGTGTGAAAAGCACTCCTGGATATTAAATATCCACTTCATTTCAAAGAGAAAAACTGGAGTTAAGTGGACACTGACTTCTGTTGCCCCCAAGTTCTTGGGTGCTGTGCATGCACTGCCAGGAGAGCACAGCAGCTCTGCCCCTGTCCCTGTGCTGACATGGACAGGCACTGTCCACAATCTCCAGCCTTGAGCAAACCCTCCTCTGAGGAGCCAGCCACAGCACAGCCCTTATCACAACACTGCAAGGCCATGCAAAGGACACAGCTCTTGCAGAAACCTCTCATCAGCAGCTTCCCAGGCGCTCAGATCCTCAGTGACACCAACCCTGCACTTTGAAATGGGTTATTTGCCATCACCCAAACCCTGCTCCTCTAAAGATGTCTGTCCATCCTCCCCTCTGCCACACCCACCCCTCCCATCGAGGGCCACATCCAGAGGTGCAGGGCTGTGCCACCTTCACCCAGCATGGAAACACAGCCAGAGCTGGTGCCACTGGCCAGAGCCAGCTGGGAGTTACATGGGATGTGAGCAATGATTTCATAAGGGATTTAGCTTTAGCACTCCAGGATCAGGAACCACCCACCTCATCTGCTGGCAGCTGATCCTTGAACTCTTCCATCTTGGACTCCGTGTCGTGGATGATGCCCTCGGCCATGTTCACGGCCTCCACACGTTCCTGGGGAAGACAGCTCATGAGGGCTGCTGCCACTGGTGACACAAGTGGTGACATTCCATGCACCAAACTGCCAAGCTCCGCTCAAGTTCCCACCCAGCGTCCTTCTCCATGGCAGCAGGGCAAGAAGAAACGCAAGCGAACCATTTCTAGGGGCACTGTGGCCCCACAGGGCCCTGAGAGGAGTCAGTGCCAGCCTGCCCTCACGAGTGGTCACACTCACATGCACTCCCCTGAACTGCAAGTGACCAATGCAGCACCACTGCTGGCACATGGGCAAGGACAGAGACCTTGGGGACAGCGCAGCACACTCAGCGCCTTGGGAAAGCACCAGAGCTTTTGGAGAGTATCCTTAAGCTTCTTCAGCTTAAGGGGCACTAGAGACAACTCAAATGCTGGGTGGAACTCATGTTCCCTTACTACAAAAACTCCCATTTATGCATTCCTGATACTTTCATGGCAGTAAAACCAGGATCAGAAACGTCTAATGAGGCAATTTTGAAAATTACAGTTACACAAGTCAAGTCAAAAGAAGTGTTAGGTAAAATAACCTCATCACCTTCCTCTGAGAGTTCACTGGACAGGGGTGAGTTCCACTTCAGGACTACAACAGAGAGGAACTTGTCCAGCAATTTAAGATACAAAGTAAGGCAGCAGGACAGTTTCCAGTGCAGCCTCTTTAAATGCCAGACCTCCCCTATGCTCCATGGAAACGATGAGGTTATTGAAACAGTGGGACTTTCAGAGCAAGGTCTTTGAAGGTTCTCCAGATAACCTACAAATGCCCATCAGCCACTGCTTTGTGGCTTTAGAGGTTTTGAGGCAAGGCAGTGCTGCTTCCCGAGAATTTATTCCACGCCTTCTCCCCCCTTCAGTCCTCTTCTGATCCCTTCCCTACTGGGGGCAAGATGTACAGCACGGCCTGGACACCTGAGACAGGCTCCTACAGACTGAAGGACACAAAGTGGATCAATTCCATGGGCCAGTTTCAGCAATCACTAAACATATGCTGCTGCCACATCCCAGAGTCAGCCTGTGCTGTGTCTGCTTAAAAATCAATGCTCTATATTTAGTTGCGTAAGTCATTAGTACTACCCTCATTAAACCAATTAGTTCCAACCATTAATCCTGTGTGTATCACAGGTTCAGTCGCTCCCCCATGGCAAGTGCCAGTCTTGGGAAGATTTCCATCACCTCCTCCTGGCCTCACCTGCACCGAGGGCCAGCACTGCTCACATGGACACAGCATTCCAGGTGCCACACTGAGACCTGGCCCACTGTGGCAAGCAACTTCCCACTTATGAAGGAAGAGGCTGAGGTGCTGCTTTGTCTGGCAGGTTCTATAAATTAAGCTTTAAGCTCAGAAAGAGTAGCTTAACTAAAACACTGCTCCATTTAACCCGAGCACGGCTGTGAGCACCCAGGCTGGCTGCAAATGCACAGCTGAGGGGGACAGTGGAGAGCAGCGATGACAAAAACCCTCAGCAGAGCTGCAAAGCTGTTTGCCATGAGCAGCATGGCATGGGTTTGCTCCCTGCTGCCTCCGTGTTCCAGGAATTCCTCAGGGAGCAGTAAAGTGCAGTCACACAGGGCAAGGTACCCAACCCCAAGACCCAAATGCCTCTGCAAACACTTTCCTGCAACCCTGGAGTGTCAACTGAACGTAGGGAAAGGAGCAGATGCTTGGGTAAGAGCTCAGAGAGAGAGCCCAGAGCCCCCCAGGGGTGGGCACAGCTGAAAGCACAGAATGGTGAAAGCAGCAGGTCCTCTGCACCCTGGAAGACCCCAGAACCCCCTGTTACCTTTCTCCGCCTGTCCTCCTCCGCATATTTCTCTGCATTCTTCACCATGTTCTCAATTTCATCTTTGCTGAGGCCGCCAGAGGACTGGATAACAACTGCAGCAGAGAAGAACATGAATAAAGGATCTGCTCTCACCTTTGAGAGGAGGATTGTTCCCCAACCTAACAGCAGCAGCCTCGCTCAGAGACTCTGCACCTGGGGAGGCCCCGTGGGCAGGACAAAGACAGCCACTCTTCAAAGAGCCACTGATGCTGCTGGCAAGGTAAAAGCCTCATCTCTTGGATCTACAACTCCCCAGCTCTGCCAGACACTTCCTGCCTGCTGGTCTGCAAGTCACTTTGGCCAGTCTTCAGTTAATCCTCCTGGAGAGGGAGGGTGCACCAAAGTCTTCAAACCAAAGGAGCATCCCAGATTAAAACCACAGAACTAAAAAAAAAAAAAATCAGAACTAAAATCCCTCAAACAAACAAACCCTCCAGCAAAAACCCAACCAACAAAAAAATGCAAGGAGAAGGAATGGTTTCACCAAAGATTCCTTTCCCTGTTGGAAAGCAGCCCAGGCTGGTGGCAGGGTAAGACAACATTCCCCACCCCGCTCCTCACATTGCCCTTAATAAGGAAATGGAGCACGATTCTATGGGCCGGCTCTTACACGTCCCCTTCTTGGTCTTTTTCCCTCTATTAGTGTCAAAAAACATAGTCTAGACTTGGGCTTTACTGCAAGAATTAGTGTAATTTCACTGCAATAGGAGCATCACAATGCCCATAAAAGTGCATGCTACAAGCACCATTTAAAGGAAGTTTTCTGTGGAATATCTGTCAGTGGTACAAAACCCTGAACAAAGATCCACGGAGAGGTGTCCTTTGGATACCGATGTGGGATGAGCAATTCAGCTTTGTAATTAGGACCACATTTACATAGAGGTAGGCAGCTAAAAGTAATTCTGGTTGCCTGTTACCAGGAGCCTTTTACTCAGCAGTAGAAGGCTGCCACACATCCAAGATCTCCAAGGAAATCAAAGTAACAAGCAGGGTGGGTTTGGTACCAAACTGCTGCCAAAAAGCCAAGCAGTGTGATGAGAAGCAGCACACACATTCCAGATGTGCATAGTTAGTACTTCTGCTAACTGGAGCATTTCAGTGCTCAAGGGTTCTCTCCCAAGAAACAGCTGAAGGGCAGTACAGAGGCTTCCAGTTTTAAGGGAGAAGAGAGATCTATTTTCTATCAGGGGAACCTGTAAATGCTTCAAATTAATCTCCTGAACCCACCACAGAGCTTTAGAAACCATCGACTGTGTCATTAATTACCCCAGCACACAGGGCCCAACACTGCACTGCACCACAGAGCAGAACACACTGACAGCTTGAAGTCCCTGAGCCTCCTGCCAGCTGGAGACACTTCCAGCCTAAGTGGATGGAAATGAACAAGGTGGTTACAGGGAAAACCTGCTGCTTCAAAATATCCCAATCTCCAGACCTTTATAATGGAGTAATTACAAACAAACAGGGTCCTGGCACAGGGCTGGTCTGCTCAGCTGTACTTGGCACACCCTGGAGTCAGAGATCATCCTGATTTGACTCCTCCCTTAAAAGCTGGCACCTTCATGCAGCCAGGCTCACTAACAGCAATCCCTGTGTGCTCCCAAAGGAACAGCTCTCTCAGCAGCACAGCTCAAGGACAACTCATACAAGGTGCTGCATTCCCAAACCTCCATTTCTGTCCCTTCAGAGTAACACAGGGCACATGTGACTACCCCAAACACCTCAGTGACACATGACACCCCTGTGAAGCAGCAGGAGCACAGCCCACCAACACCAGTGACCCTCAGTAAGCCAACCTGTGTGCCCAGCATCTGGGCACTGGGACACAGCTGATCCATGCAAGAAACCCTGCACTCTGCTCAAATGTTGCTGCAATTATTCCAGATGGCAAGACCAAGGCAGGACTGTCACACAGGGCAAAACCACTTGGCATGTGGTGAAACTGTGCCACTGAGGGCTGCCTTGACTTGGCATAGGCAGGTGTTCATCTCTGCCTAACATGCAAGGAGAGCATCCACTGGCAGCAGCCTCTGTCAGGAGGTTACTGGGGAAGGCAGAGGCTGTGAGCTTACAGAAGCTTTACTACCTTAGGACACACCCACAGCTCAGCTCTCACCTCTCCCTTTGCCCACCTCATCAGCCTTTCCAGGGCAGACAGGCTCAGATGACTTCAGCTACATCTGTGCTGCACTGGCAATAGACTGAAGAGTAAGGGCTACCCAAGCATCGAGCCCCAGGCTCCATCCCCACCCCCGACTGTGGGATGCCATCCAGGCAGCACTGCACTCCCCCAGAGTCACTCAGTGTCACCCAGCGCTCCCTGCTCCCCTCCCTGTCCCGCCCAGAGCACTCACTCTGCTGCTCCCGCCCGGTGCCCTTGTCCTTGGCTGACACGTGCACGATGCCGTTGGCGTCAATGTCGAAGGTGACCTCGATCTGGGGCACTCCCCGTGGCGCTGGAGGGATCCCGACCTGAGGAACGACAGGGACAGAGCTCAGGGGACGAGGGCTGGGCACATCACCCTGGGGATGTGCTACTGAATGCACCACTAACCAACCCTCGGAGCTGAGTCCTCTAAGTACCTGGTGGCACCATGTGTGCATTGATATCCTGACAGATTTAATGTGATACAGGTTTCTGCCCTGGACAAGTGCACAGAAACGACAAGAGAGAACCCCCAGGTCTGGTTCCAAGGTGGTACAAGTTCTGTTTTATTGCTACACAAGCCCCTCTTCCATAGCTGTGGCAGGATGCTCTGTTTCCTCAGCTCTGGACACAGACTTCACTGGCCACCTCTGAGGAACCATTTTAAGACACTGAGAGGCAGCACAGCTTCCTCCAAACGTACAAAAGAAAGGCGAAGCCCTTCCTTTCTGCAGGGCTCTTCCTAGGAAGTTCAGACAAACTTGAACAGTTTAACAGTGCCAATCTTTGCCAGCACTGACCAAATCCATTCTGCTCAGGGAGCTGGTTGGGCAGCCCCCCTCTGCTCCCAGCAATCCTGGAGCACAGCTGTTCCCCAGGGAGCAGAGCTTGGTGCTCAGTTCACAAAGTCTCCACAGAATTCTTCAGAATGATGTGTTGACAGTTTAACATCACAGCACACACCCTGCAATCCCAACCAGGCCACAAACACCCTGGGATACCACAGCTCACACTGGCTCCACTCCCAGGGGGTCACTGGGCTTCGAGTTCCCCTGGGGACTGCAGGTGTCCTGGAGCCTGCTCCATGTCCCATCTTTGCTACACCAGAGGAAAGCCCAGCATTCAGGTTATCTGCTGGTACTGGTACTGCCCAGGGCTTTTTATACCCAGAGAGTCCTTCTTGGTGACCAGGCCCTAAAGCTGCAGCAGCCCCAGTGCCACATGAGACTGCTCAGAAACTCCGAGCTCCATCTTCAATGCCAGTTGGTCCCCTGCCACAGAAAGGCGGCCCCAGGGCCAGGCCGTGCCTCTGGAGGCTGCTTTTGTACTAAAAACAGGGTCAAATGTCTTCTGTAAGATGACACTGCCTCAACACTGCCTTCAGGGAGCAACTGAAATGGAGAAGGCCCTGAATGTCTCCAAGAAGGTCAAGTCTAAGGTCATGAATAGAGAAGGCAACGCACCAATGTGAACTGGCCAAGCAGTTTGTTGTCACTGGCCATCTCTCTCTCTCCCTGGCACACTTTGATCTCCACTTGTGTTTGCCCATCAGCAGCTGTAGAAAACACCTATGGAAAAGGAACAGGAAGTTACTGTACAGCTAACTGGAACACACAAACGTCTGCAGTCACAAGCTGACTGAACAAGGAATAAAAGGAAGCTACTTAGAAGGGAAAATCATGAAACGCTTGCTGTTCTCATGTTCCTCTGACAAAACTCCAAGGCATCAAGGCTAGCAAGAGCCAAGCTCACCGTAATCTTGTCCTGTAGGCACCCAGGCACACAAAACCTGCCCCTCCATGGCAGCAGCAGGTTCCAGGGTAGCCACACAGCCCGAGAACATCTCCCCCTGAAGCAGCAGGCTCCAGCCCACGCCCCAGGCAGCTCAGGTGTTATCAGAGAGAGCACACAGCAGCAGGCCCAGACAAGGCCAAGGGAAGGAAAGGATCACACCGAAGTTACCCGGACATTACAATGCAGAGAAAAGATAACCCCTTCCGAGGCACAGAGCCAAGCAAGGCGCTCTCTCACGGGCGTGGTGCTCAGAACCCGGAAGGTCTCCACACAATTCTTCTTCAGAATGATGTGTTGACAGTTGGCATCACAGCACACACACTGCAACAACCCTGACCGGGCCACGAACAGCCTGGGATATCTTGGCACCCATTAACTCAGCTGCCCTCCCCTCCTAGGCACATCAATAATCAGAGATACTCAGTGGCTGACATCAAACCTGATTTCTCCACCGCTTCTCTTGCCATCTACTTGGGATGCTTTGGGTGGCCTTTCCTGAGCTGTCTGAGAGCACCAGCAAAGTCCCACCCATCCAGAGTCAGCTCTTACCTGGCTCTTCTTGGTGGGGATGGTGGTATTCCTGTTGATGAGCTTTGTGAAGACACCTCCCAGGGTCTCAATGCCCAGGGAGAGGGGGGTTACATCCAGCAGCAGCACATCTGTCACATCACCAGCTAACACCCCACCCTGGATAGCTGCTCCAATAGCCACGGCCTCGTCAGGGTTGACTGCTTTGCTCGGAGCACGGCCAAACAATTCCTGCACAGTCTGCTGCACCTGAACGGAGACACAGCACAGCTCATCCGTGGGGGAACCACCATGGCCAGAGCTGCCATGGAAGCCTGTGGCATGAAGGAAACCCTGAGCCTCAGCTCTGTGCCTCTCCCTCCGTGCCCATCCTCCTGCACAGCACTGAATGCCCTCACTCCAGCCCAGACAGCCCCTTCTGCAGAGGCTCTGTCTGCCAGCTGCAAGGCAGCCTCCACCAGTGCCTCCACACGGCCCAACCACACTCAGAGGGGATCATTCCAGGCTTATCTAGGAGTCAAGGACTGCTCCCTGGGAACTGTGCAAGCCAACACAGAGCAGGACACAGCTGCCAAGGACAGCACAGATGTGGAGGCAGAGCACAGGGAAGGTAAAAAATCCAGCAGCACAGTTCATGGTGATTGTGTGCAGTAAAGGAAAAAAAAAGGGAGTTGCATGTAGAACAGTACTTTCCAACTCTTTATTTCGTGGGCTGTTCCAGCAGAGGTGTGCTGTGTCAGCACTCTGAGCTCTGCTGTCAGCTCTGCTCGGCCCATTCCCAAGGACTGTGCTTATGATCCCAACAGATTTCCTGCCGAAGCACCCAGACAGGAATGCACTGAGGGTCTGCCCCAGAGCACAGCTCAGAACTGCCCTCCTCTGCCCTACAAGGGAAGGCTGTGGGCTCCTCTCTGAGTACAGGTATTGGGCACCCCAGCACAGGTGAGTGAGATGTGCCTGGAAAATTGCTGGAAGCAAACACCCAACTGTGCACCACAGCCAGGAGACACCTGCCCAGGGTGCTCACTAGAGAAGAGGACTCTATGTGTGAGCACGTAATTAAATCCAAGTCTTTCCCTCTGGAGGTGTACTTTACAGTACAAAACAATACTTGTAACCACCCACGGGCCATCTCCTGCAGTGCTGGCCATGGGAGTGCTCCAGAGAAGCCACATTCCCTCCTAGTGGGGGGAAGAGAACAGAACAAGGTGCCCCAAGAGCAGGTTTGGGCTGTGTCCAACACACTGGCACATTTCAGAGGCAGAGCTGTAACTCAGGAAAGCATTCTGCCAGCTCAGAGCCACACATGCTGGGGGTTATGAGGGGGAGAAGGAAAAATAAAAATCAATATTTAAGTCCTGTCTTCCACCCCTAAAGGATACATAATGTTTCAAGAAAAGGCTCTGTGTTTGTCAACACTTTATATGTACGTAATCACACCATTTTTCCTTCATCCAGCTGGAACATCAAGGACTTTGGGAATGTATAGCAGAGTTACTTCACTTGAGCTTTGGCCAGAGCAGGAGCTTCTGTTTATCTTGCTGCTCTGGCTCCCCTGCCTGGGTGACCTTCTGCTCACACCAGTATCACCTCCAGCCACCAGGCTCATCGATACAGGAAGGAAAAACCCTCCCACCAAACCCCAAATCAACCCCAAGCAGGACCATGTACACACCTCCTGTCATAGAGAGGACCTGCAAATCCCAAAGCAACAAACAGTCCAAACCTGACTGATCCCTCTGTGAGATTTTGGTGCTCTCTGTAGGAAAGGACAGGCTGTAGCCCTGGAGAGAGCAGTGTACATCCATGTTCAGCTCTGGGATGGGGAGCAGCAGCAGGCATGGCTGGAACAGGAGCAGTAAATCACCTGCAGACAGCACCTTATCGGCAGGACTGTGCATGTCAGCAGAGAAGGCTTTAAAGCTACCTGCTGCTGCTTATCTCCACAGAATGTAAGGGCCAGGCTTCAGATAAGGAGTGTCTGGAAGAGCCAGGTAAACGGGCCTGCCAACAGCAGCCTCCAACAGGTAGCTCTGAATACAGAACACCTCTGAATACACACAACCAGCAGGTATCAGTGCTTCTGCTCGTCCAAGTTCTTCACAGCTCTACGTGCTGGAAATCCCTCAAAAGGCACAGATCACTGAGAAATGGCTGTCATTGAAGTGTACCTTTACCACACACTGAGTCCACAACAAGAGGAAATGCCCTGTACTTCTCAACAATGCTGCTCATGTCCAGTGCACACCAGAATGTCAGGCTGCAGCTGGACTTTCAGCTCCCAGCATCTCCCACTTGACTCCGTAAAGTGCAACTCTGCACCAGCTCCCAGCTGAGCTAAGTAAATGGAATGAGAGGCCCTGGGCAGTGTTCCCATGGGATCCTCAGCGCTGACGCTGCTCTGAGCACTCCCAGCTCTTCTGTTCTGATCCCTGAGACAGCAAGCACAGGGCAGCTGTGCCAGCCCTGCCTGGAACGGGCACTGAGCTCATACCTTTGGCATTCTGGTCATGCCACCGACGAGGATGACTTCCCCAATGTCACTCTTGCTGACTTCAGCATCCTGCATGGCTTTCTGGCAGGGGGCAACTGTCCTCTTGATCAGGTCAGCCACGATGCCCTCGAACTGCGCCCGACTCAGCTTCATGTTCAAGTGCTTTGGTCCGGAGGCGTCCATGGTCAGGTAGGGCAGGTTGATGTCAGTCTGTGGCATGGAAACAGGCTCACAATGAAAACCAGGAATGGGCTTTACATCAACTTAGAGGTTCTGCTTGGCCTGTACTGAAGCATCTGCATGGCTGTTCACCCTCCAGCCCAGTTTAAGTGGCAGCAGGCACACTTTTATGTTTGACATTTCAGAGAAAAGACAATTATTTTGTTCCACACCTCATGGGTACAACTGTTAAACCCGAATTTTAATACTTTGTTATTTCAAGGTCTTTCATTGTTGAGAAAAACAATTTGTCATAGCCAGGAGGTAAGAGCAGAAACACTGGAAGTGACAATCTTAATCTTCTTCCTTCAGCACAACCCAGAAGAAAGCCCATCCTCAGAGTTCCAAAGATTCTGCCAACTAACATTCCACACCAGGTAAACTCCTTTGAAGGAAATAACTAATGGCTGTTTTCTAGATGCCAACAAGTCACGTTCAACAGCCAGTCTGCTGCCATTTAACACAAAGTTAATTAAAGCATCCCCACTTCTTATGGCTGTTTGTCACATGCTGGATTTTTAAAGCAGATCTTACAACTGAAATCATCTGATTTGAGTGCTGAGTCATTCAGACATCAAGAGACACTACAATCCAAAGCAATTAAAACATTAGTGCTTTAAGATCTAGAGATTACGTTTACACATGAATTAAAGCCATGCTGCTGACTAGAGGTGTGCACTCACTTTATAAACAGCATGGTCAAAAGTATTAGGGGAAAATGGAGCCAAAAGCAAGTTGTTTTCCCTTCACTGCTAAAGAGTTAAGGAATTCAGTCTTTCCTGGTATGAGCAAACTGCATTTGCCAGCTCTTGAGCTCATAAAACAGAGCTTGCTATGTCTCTGGCAGAACTGTGCAGCCATTGTGACTGCCCTCAACTCCGTGCTATGAGCTCCCCACTGGCCAGCAAAGACCACCATCAGATAAAATTAAAGATGCTTATTCAGAACCTAGAACTTGGCAGAGTCCCCATTTCAATTACTATATAATTGACCTTAATTTCACTTAGCCAGGACTATTACACTCCCAACTTGCTGCTTCTCCAGTTCCTTATTCAGTAATGAATAAAAGACACGCTTGACTGCATTAATATACAAAGCTGACGGAAAAAAGGAAGGAGGGTGTCTGTTGCCCATCGTCCAGACAACTCATCTATAGGCAAGTAAGTCAAGATTCTTTATAGGCATTACTACACAAATTAGCTGTTTCAGTGCAATGAGTAGCACCAAGGTTTTGGAACTGCTTGCACAGAGCTGTAAGTGGTTCCAGCAATCCAGCAGCACTGGCTGCAGCTGAATTCCCTGATGCCCATCACACTTCTGAAGTACAGAACAGGTTGGGAACAAGGTCACATTCCCCGCAAGATCAGAAGATGTGGTACCAGAAAAAGGGAAAAATGCAGCACCCAACAACTCAGCTTCCACCAGCTCCCTGTGCTCTGAAAGCCCACTCTGCTGAGTGATTTGCTGTGCCACTGATGCCATTGGGTCACAGAAGAAAAAACAATGTCAAGAGCTTTGTAAACAAACCCAGTGCAGAACTCAGTGTCTCCCAGGGTTGTACTGGATGCTTTGGATCCAGGCACGTACCTGCACAGATGACGAAAGCTCACACTTGGCTTTCTCTGATGCTTCTCTCACCCTCTGAAGGGCCATGTTGTCTTTAGTCAGGTCCACACCCGTCTGAGTGACAAAAACAGGGTTAACAGACTCTCAGCACCTGCTCAGGAGTCATTTCACCTTCTCAGAACTCTTGAGTGTAAAGCTATTTCTAGAGCAGACTGCTACGTGCACTGCGCTGCTCTCTCCCTGCTGGCAGAGGTGGGGAGCATTTCCAATCTGCCAGGCTCTCTGTTCTGCAAGTGATCATGCAGTGAGTTACAGAGTAAAGCCTGGAAAGGCTGCTGCACCACAGAATGAAAAGACAGCACTGAATTAGCAAAGGAGTTGGAATTACGTTGCAGTTTCCTCGCAGCAACCCTTGTTTGCATCTGTCCTGTCACATTCAACTGGACCACAGGTGTTTGCTTTTAAAAGTAAGCAGACTGCGTATAGGATAGTCCTGCTACATGAGAGAGAAAAAAGGCAGAAGTTCTGCTATTCTATGTCTTCCAGGAGAGGGATGGTCCACCTCAAGAAAACAAGTGTAAGACGTAGAAGCCAGGCTAAAGAGTGTCTGCCTAACCCTCTTAAATTCCAACTGTGCCAGAGGTGACAGATCAAGTCCTAATAATTTAAGAGAATTCCCATTCTTCTACAGAAGTGAGGTTGAAAAGCAGTGTAACATAGGACTGTGTTCTCAAAAGACACCTTACCTCTCTCTTGAACTCCTTCACAATATACTGTAGCAAAGCCTGGTCAAAATCTTCTCCACCCAAGAAAGTGTCACCATTGGTGGACTTCACCTCAAAGACTCCCTTCTGGATTTCCAACACAGAGATATCAAAAGTGCCACCACCCAGGTCATAGACTGCAATACTGCAGGGAGAGAGGCAGGACAACATTACTTTCAAGGCAAAGCTGAGTGACTCAGAACTCCCTCTCCTCAAGAGATGATGTGCAGAACTCATGCTGCTGCCCACAAAAGTTAAAAGCCTCTCTAAAGACAGCAGTGAACAATCTCAAAGTGTCCATACCCCCTGAGCACCCAGAGTCCATGTGGGAGTGCCTGGAAGATGTGCTGCACAAAGCCTACCCTTGCCCATTATTTCAGAGAGGGCAGTTCCTGCCTCTTCAAAACCACTCTCACATCCAATGACAAGAGCAGGGACACCAAAACTATTACGGTTTTTTTCAAAATGTGAGGCTTTCCCAGCATTATCATCTACCTCAGACATACAGAACGTCTAACAAAAAGCCTGTACTTCTGTAAGCACCTCTGACAGTGACAGAGGGCTGAATGCAGGCAGGGAAGCTGCAAGCCACCGACAGCTGGCACACCTCAGCACAGCTCCCGTGCTGCCCATCAGCACCTCTGGTGACAGCCTGTCACCCAGCTGTCCTTAGCCACACCCACCACTGCCACCAGAGTGAAAGGTAATTAAATTGACACTCAGGTTTGATAATTAAGTTGTAGGTGCAAGTTATGAACTCTGTCTCTCCCAAGGTTGGTTGGCACAGAACAGAGGTGACATTACAGAGCTCTCACTCACAGCTCTGAGTCCACCTTGGCAGAACTCCAAGCAGTGCTCTAAAGCCCAGTAAGCAGAAGAGGCAAATCCCAGCAGGTTTATCTCACAGGGTTGGTGTTATGCACAGGCACTTACACTTTGTCTTCAGACTTGTCCAGCCCATAGGCAAGTGCAGCTGCTGTTGGTTCATTAATCACCCTCAGGACATTCAAGCCAGCGATCTGCCCAGCGTCTTTGGTAGCCTGAGGAGGAAAGAGGAGAATGCTGACTGCTGAGAGAAACTGAATGCAATTTATAAGCCCCAAAATCTCCCAGCTTGATGAGTACCTGTCTCTGAGAATCGTTGAAGTAAGCAGGGACTGTGATCACAGCATTCTTTGCTGCATGTCCCAGGTAATTTTCTGGAAGAAAAAGGAGACAAAACAGAAAGTTATTCTTGTATGAACACCAAGTTCATTCACAGAATCACAGGATGGTGGGAAGGGACCATAAAGCTCATCCCATTCCACTCCCTGGCCATGGGCAGGGACACCTTCCACTGTCCCAGGTGGCTCCAAGGCACATCCAGCCTGGCCTTGGACACTGCCAGGGATCCAGGGGCAGCCACAGCTGCTCTGGGCACCCTGTGCAGGGCCTGCCCACCCTCACAGGGAGAACTTCCTCCTACTGTCTAATCTAAACCCACTCTTTTAGTATGAATCTATTCCCCCTGTCCTGCCCTTTCACGCTTTTGTAAATAGTCTCTCTCCATTAGTACTTAGTTTGAAATTATTTTTCTGAACTAATAGAAGTCAGGCTTCTGGGGAAGATGCAGAGGGAGCAGTGCAGAATTCCAGTCCTTCCACAAAACATGGAACAGTCTGTATACTTCTGACAGCACAGCAATGCACCTCTGCAATTCCATCAGTGACTGGATGCCACTAGTGTGAATTTATCTGAGAACTTGTCTTTTTAGAGTGTGAGACTGAAGCTGTTCTCCATTTTTTTGCATGTGATGCACTTAGAAGTTGCTCATTTTCATCCCATTTATAGAACCTGCTGTTGCTAACACTTACACAGTACAAATAATGTACATATACCAACTTTATCAGTGTTTGAGACAGCAAGTTAGAAGATGATGTATTACACCCTATTTTCAGGTCTCAAAAAAGGGAAGTCATCAAATGCACATTGAGAGCTGCTAAAAAATACAAATGTGCACGATGCAGTGAGGATGCACAGACAGGACTCATGCCTATGCACCAGCACAGAGCTTACACACTGCACTGCTCTCTGCTGCTTGCAAAACCATGGCTGAAGTCAGGCAGCACCCAAGCCAAAAGCCAACACGCCTGCAGGAAGCAGATCCGTGCTTAAGACACAGGAACATCACCCTCAAAGTAAGTCAGACCTATCATCTCTAGATGCTCCCACACCACATACTTCTATTTTACTACTGGGTGGAGCTTTAGCAAGTGCACAGGACCTAATACAGAAAACACAGTAACCTTTGGATGAAGCTTCAGTCCTGCCCTCCTCACACTCACTGGACACACGGTATTTAACGAATGAGGCTGCAGAAGGCACTACTGACTGCTCCCCCTCTGTACTACACTCCCAGAAACTACTTTAGGAATTGAGAAAGAGAAGAACATTTCTCCAGGCCAATGGGTATTTTCCCCTAGTGAAGATTTAAAGTCACCACTGGCTAATTAGCTATTAGAGCCCAACAATGGGGTCCTTTGAACACTCCCTCTCTCCCTAAGTGCCACATATCCAGCAGCTGAGTAGGAACAAAGCCACCCCAAGCCTGGCTGCCTCAGCCTGTGCAGCCAGGGAGGCACAAGGACTGCAGCTTCCTAGGAAACAGAGCTCCCCCTTCTGAGTGAGTGTGAATTCAGTTAAAATCAGAATCAATTCAATCAGCAACCAATTCTGGTACGAGTACCTTTTAAGTAAAGCACTGATATTTTGCCAAAGATCCAAGACTGAGACAGGCACCGATCTTCCTTGAGGCTTCCTAGGAGCCCGCTCTGTTCCCTTCCCCCATCCACAGCCCTGCTCCACATGAGGGTTTGGTACCAGGAAGCACCTTTATGGCTGCAGCACTTCCATGTACAAAGCACAGACACAGCAAAGAGCAGCTGTACCAACCTGCAGTTTCCTTCATCTTCATGAGGACAAAGGCACCGATCTGGCTGGGAGAATAGAGCTTCCCATGAGCCTCCACCCAGGCGTCCCCGTTGGAGGCACGGACGATCTTAAATGGAACGTTCTTACTGAAAACCACAAGAATTCCACTCAGTTTCTGCAGCAGCACAAACCCCTTACAATCATCAGTATCAGCAGATGAACATGTGTAAGTTCTAAACAAAGAGCACTCAACTTGCCAGCAGCAGCCCCAGATCCAGAGTCCCAGAAGTACCAACTACAGAACCTGCTGTTGCCAGCACTTACACAATACAAATCATGTATGCATACCAACTCTGTGAGACAAGTCAAAAAAATATGTATTACACCCTATTTAAGGTCTCAAAAAAAGAGAATTAAGTCATCAAATGCACATGCAGATGCATGGACAGGACTCATGCCTATGCACCAGCCGTGCAGAGAGCTTACACACTGCATTGCTCTCTGCTGCTTTAATCAGATACATCATTTAATCACAAGCCTGAGGTATGATCACACAGCTTTGTTTGCAAACACCTCTAAGAATTAGAGAAGTCTGCACTGCAAGCACCAGCAAGCCTTTTTACTTCTTCTCTGAAAGCCTTAATGTGATAGCAATGAATGCAGCTGAACACAGCCTGGCCCTCAGACAGAAGCACTGCAGCCTTGAGAGCTGAAGGCAGAACAACTTCTCCCAGAGCAGAGTGGTGTTTTCAAACCGAGCAGGTTGTGCCAGCCCCATGGTGTTTGCTGCCCTGGGGCTGGCAGTGGCACTGTCCCCTCACTCACATGTCCTTCTTCACTTCCGAGTCGTCGAAGCGGCGCCCGATGAGGCGCTTGGTGGCGTAGAAGGTGTTGTGGGGGTTGGTGACCGCCTGGCGCTTGGCTGGCATCCCCACCAGGCGCTCGCCCTCGGCCGTGAACGCCACCACTGACGGCGTGGTCCGGGCACCCTCCGAGTTCTCCAGCACCTGGGGGACAAATGGAAGTGTGACATCAACACAGCCACCTTGGGGACACCACTGGGGACACCCCACTTGGAACACTCCTGCTTTACTCACTTTCGCTTGCTTCCCTTCCATGACGGCCACGCAGGAGTTGGTGGTACCCAGGTCAATCCCAATAACGGCACCTTTAATTGCTTCTGAGCTGGAGAGCACATCAGGGAAAGGTAAAATCACCATTGAAGGAAAATAATTACATAGCAAAAAAATGTTCAGTCCTGAAGACAGAACAAAGTAATTTTTCACTCAATGCTGAAGTAAATCCGTGCTGTATCCTGACCTAAGGTGTTTTCTGATTCTTACCCTGCAATTTAAGCTTGTGCCTCTGTTCTGAACCAGATAACTTACAGGTAAATCCCTGCTTGTTAAAATAAACATATATTATTCTTCCCCAGGATATCTTTACTGCATACATATACTTAAGTTTTCTCAACAACCCTTATGATTTTGATATAAAATAGTCATAACTAACTCTGTCTCTACAGACAGGACTTATTCTGGGTTACTTTTGATCACAGAATCCCAGAATGGTTTGCGTTGGAAGGGACCTTAAAGCCCATCCAGTCCTGCCCTTGCCATGGGGAGGGGACACCTTCCACTATCCCAGGTTGCTCCAGGCCCCATCTAACCCAGCCTTGAATACTTCCAGGGGCGGAGCAGCCACAGCTTCTCTGCATAACCATGGTGTTCAGACTTGTTTGAAAACATTCACCTGGAGTTAAAACACTAATAAATTATACTTATTTATTTATCATTGCTTAGCATGGGGAGAAGAATCCACAACGATACATCACCTGGCCTATGCAGGGTGCTCTGGGCCAGAGCCAAAGCAAACCACCTTTCTGGTCCTCAGGAGCAACAAGTGAATCTAATCCTCAAAAATGGGAGTGGTTCTCACACAAGACAAATCTGAACCTCCTCTCCAGGAAGAGTGTATTACCCCTTCTGAGGCTCAGAGAATCTCTGAACCACAGCTTTGCTTAGAAACAAAGCCACATTCTGGGATGGAGAAGGCATTCTGCAGGCAGAGCAGGACTGTGTTTATCACCAGGAATGTCACCCAAGCTGCCAGGGGCTCTAACTCCAGTTCCAATAACAAAGCAGTAATCTTGGAACCAGACAGGTTCTGTACCAGACAGACCCAGCTTTCCTAACACAAACAGATGTCCCAGTCCATGGCCTGAATCAGCACCAGCCACAAACATCTGAGTAAGTCACACAACCAACTGCTCCCTTCTCCCATTATCCTGAAACAAGGAAAATTAGCGATTCAAATGCACGTTTATCTGCAGCGGAATGGATGCAGGCACCACTCATTCCATGTCAGTGTAAAACAGTTTGTTCCATCAATGTTGGGATTACTTTTTGTTTGGTTGGCTTTAATCAAACAAATCTCAGCAATCCACATTTTGTGGGCACTGCTGGTGGTGTGAGCAGCAGGGAAGAGCAATTGTCAGAGCTCCCCTGAAGAGAAACAAGAGATAAAGAAACAGCCTTAGAAAAAGTACGTGCAGAGTTTTATTCAGTTTTATTCTGCTGGTTTGGCTTTGTTGCTCAATCCCTGGCTCCAATAATCAGTTGTGGTATCAGAAGAAGAGTAAATGTAAACACCAAACAGCCGAACATGACCACCCCAAGGAACACTTACGCATATCTCCTGCTGGATGCTGCTCTGAGAACGTTTTGGCTGAGGCCATTCCAAAATGTCTGTAAAACAGAAACAATCTAATCAGAACTTAGTTTAAAACATCGAGAGGTCTTCAAACCAAGACTTTCAGAGGCAGACAACGTGTGAAGTCACACTGTCCTACCACAGTGTTTCCTCTTTAAAAACTTAACATTTAACTGCAAACTAATGAAGAATTTCAGAAAGATTCAGACTGACACAGCCGCCCCTCCCCCAATTACTACACTAATTAATCTGCCATAACCCCGACTTCTATGACCAGAACCGAGGTATTTCCCTCATACAGAATAATCTATGAGCATGTTACCAGGCAAAAGAGATTTCAGTAAATCAACACTGACCCTTCAGCGTTCCATGAGCAGAAGCAGATAAACATTAACCCCATTTCTTAGAGCTTTGTGCCTGGTCAGCAACAAATGCCCTATTGCATCCCCTGAGGAACCCGCAGCTGAGGTTTTGCTGCACAACTCCAGCTACACGCCTGGCCCCCCTCTGCACCGCCAAAGCAGCATCCTGGAGAGCTCCGCAAGCGTGATGCCTTTTTCTGATTAAGAACGACCTTCTAAGAAGATACCTTAATGGGAACAGGACCGAAACACGAGTATTTTGTTGATATTTAACGACGTAAGGCCCAGGCACAGTGCATGGGTGGCTCGGGATGCGAGGGGCCAGTCTGAGCAGAGCCAGCAGGGCCAGCACAGCGCTGGGGGATTTGCGGTCCCCGCCTGTCCCAAAATCGCCTCGACGTGCCCTCCCCAGCCCGATCCCCGCCGTCACCGTCACACGGACGGTGAGGAATCGAGCAACCTTACCACAAATCTCCTTAGCAGAACACAGGCCCGAGCACGTCAAACAGCCTCCCCTACACCCCTAAGGACCGCTTCGCCCCGCACCCACATCAACCTTCTCCTAACAAAATCCGAGCACTGAAGGGCCGCGGCTGGGCCGGAGGCGGCCCGGGGTAAGCCGGGACTCGCCCGCTGGCAGCGCCTCTCGCAGTGTGCTCCCCCGTCTCTCTGCCCCGGAACCCTCCAAGCCTCAGAGCCCCGCAGTGTCCCCCAGGCCGCCCCCCGCTCCCCTCACGGTCCCCGCTCCCCTCACGGCCCGGACCTGCGCGGGGCGCGCGGGCGGCGCGGGGCTGGCGCGCGGCAGCAGCAGGGGCAGGCGCGCGGCGGCGCGGCTCGCGCTCAGCATGGCGGCGGCGGCGGCGGACGGGGCGCGCGGGGCCGCGGCTCTTCTGGAAACCTCCACCCACGTGGGCCGCGGGGGGGCGAGACGCGCCGCAGGACCCCCGGCGCGGACTGTCCCCAGCACAGCCTGATCCCGCCGCTCGCTTTCGGCGTGCCGCACGGACACCGGCACCGACAGGAAGCTGCGCGCTGCCCTCCCGACACTGATACGGAGCTCGCTGCGCCGGCAGACGCGCGCCAGGGCGACACACGAGTGCCGAAGCGGCGCGGCGCACACCGGCGGAGCCCAGGACAGCCCGGGTCCTGCGGCGGCCGCGCACTCAAGGTCGGACAGGATAAAGCGCAGGGCGATTGCCGCGGCCTTGCGTCAGGCGGCGTGCTGCGCATGAGCAGCTCGAGCGGGGCGCCGCATGCGCCAAGAGCCCCGCGGCCGTCCCGCCTGTGGCCGCGCATGCGCCGTGCGGCGGCTGGAAAGGCGGAGCCGCCCGGGCACCGGGGCTGAGGGAGGGGCGGGCCCGGGCCCGGGCACCGGGGCTGAGCTGCCAAATACACTGTGGGGAATAAAGGAAACAGACAAAACCAGCTCCTAAACCCTGTGTGATCCACTGTCCTACTGCTCCCAGCAGGATTAGAAAGGGCTGTGGGGCCAGGTGCACTTGGAAAAAATACCTGTGAGGGGTGGAACTGAAACCTGCTCAGCCCCAGAGGAGAAATAGGACTTTAAATCCAATGGGGTAGTTCGGTATTGCACAGCATTCCCAGCCTGAATCCAAACGCAGCACTGAGCCAGTTCCTGGGAAGAAAGGGGCCCTGTCCCAGTCAAATCCAGAGCAGCAGGAAGACTCAGCCGGCTCTTTGGGGGAATCCTAATGTATTGAAAACTAAACCCAGAAGGGCTCTCCGTACACCGGGAACACCGGGCTGGGGCGCGGTGGCCGTCTCGGGGCAGCCTCCTGCAGACCGGTGAACCTCCACGGTCTCCTGGGGGCCGCCTCTGCCACCGGGGCCGGGCTGTTCCCAGCTGGCTCAGCCGCAGCGTCCTGGGAGCCCTGGGGTGGACACTGGTGGCTGCAGGACACTTGTGGCTCTGCCACCTGCTCCTGGGAGTGCTTCTGTGGCTGCAGCTGGGCTCCCATTTCTGCTTGCCGGCTTTCCCTGGCCGTGTCAATGCTCTGGGATGCGCCGGTGGTGTCGATCTCCATGGGATGTTGCGGATGATCTCCAAGGGAGCAGGGAGAGCTGTCCAGGGCTTCCTCAGTGTCCGCAGGCCGGCAGGGCTTCCTGAGCTTCTGGGAGGGATCGAGGCTTCCAGGAGCGATGCTCTGGGAGGGAGGCAGGAGCTGGCGGAGAACGAAGGGTCTTCGAAGCGGGAGGATCTTCAAGGGCTGGCGGATCTCGGCGGGAACGCAGGCCGTCGGGAGGAGCTCAGAGGGACGCGGGGTCGGCGACGGGGAGCTTCTCAGAGGGAGGGAGCTTCTGAGAGGGAGGGAGGCGGTCGGACGCAGGAAGGTTCTTGCAGGGTTGGGGGCCGTCAGAGGCAGTGGAGGCTCCCGGGATGCTGGCGGATCTCTGACGGCCCGAGCTTCTCGGAGGGATGGTCGGTCTCCGACGGAATGTGCTCGGCGGGCCGGAGGCTCTCCCAGGGATGGCCATTGTGGGTGGGAGCAGCCTCTTGCGGGGCCGGAGGCGCCTGGAGCAGCGGGACGAGGCACAGCAGGGCAGGTGGCCTCGCTTCCCCAGCTGCTCCAGCCGTGCCCGCAGCGCGCGCCACATCCCGGCGTACAGCGGTGCCGGTGTCCCAGGCGGAGCCCAGAGCAGCAGCAGCAGCTCCTGCAGCTCCTTGGCCACGCTGACGCAGGGGCCGCAGCTGCAGGGGACGCTCGGGGGGCTGGCGGGACCATCCGGACGCTTCCGAGGGCTCGGCCGAGGCCTGGAGGCCCTGGGAGCCGCAGGGGCTGCTCGGCTCCTCCGTGGGCCCCTGGCCTGGGCCCCGGGGCGCTGTCGCAGCTTCCGAGTCCCGGCCTGCCGCCGCCGCCGCGGTGCCCGGGGGCCAGTGGCCCACCAGACAGCCACGGTGGCCAGCAGCAGGGCAAGTGCAGAGAGCAGGAGGGCACCATCGCTCATGGCTGCGGCGCTTCCCATCGCGTCTGCACTGGCAGCGGTGGGGCTGGCCCGGCTTATATAGGGATGGCACGGTGATGTCACACTGCCAGGGCCAGGACACCTGTGCCATCACAGCCCGGCCTCAGGCCAGCGCTCAGCCCCTTTGTGCCATCACTGCCCCGCCCGCCTCGGGGGCAGCAGGAGCGGCTCGGCTCAGCCCTGCGGGTGCTCATGGCCAGGAAAAGCCTGGAAGTGAAAATGGGGGCCCAGCCCGCGGCAGTGAAGCGTTCCCAGGAGCAAGGGGCACATCAGGAACAGCCCTGGTGCCACCAGTGTCCGCCCCAGGGCTCCCAGGATGCTGTGGCAGCGCCAGCTGGGCCCGAGAAGATGCTGCGGACACAAAGGGAGCTGCAGTTCCCCCATGTCCAGGGAGCTCTCTGCCCTGGCTGCCAGCTCCAAGCACCTCCAGCAGCAGGAGAAGCCCCAGCCCCAGGGCATGGCTGGGGCACACGGGGAGCTCTGCTCCCCACCCTGAGCCACGGCTGGCTGACGATGGCCGGGGTGGTTGAGTCCCCATCCCTGGAGGTGTCCCTGCATGTCTGGATTTGGCACTGGCTGATGGTTCAGTGGTTTAGGAGTTACAGACGTACTGATGGGTGGATGGTTGGACTGGATAATGTTTAAATTTTCTTCCAACCTTATGGTTCTGTGCTTTGACAAAACAAGCCCCTGGTATGTAGGTCAGGGCCCTCAGTGAGGCCTTTCCCTGCATTAGGGGGTGAGCCCTGGGCTGGCCAGTGCAGATGCCCAGCCCACACACACCCAGCAGTGCCAGAGGCACACCAGGAACAGGGCTGTGCCACTTTGGCACACAGCAGGCCTCTCTGGCTGAGTGCATCCTCATATCTTCCCCACTTGGGCCTTTTAAATGTCCTTTTCCCAAGGGAACAGTCAGCCTGACACCTGCACACAAAGAACCTGGAGCCCAGCACTGATGTTCCACAGGCACAGGCTGCCTCATACAAGTGACCTTTGTGTTTGTCAGAGACTCCTGGGACTGGAAAGATCATCTCATCCCACCAGAGCAGGTTGCTCAAGGCCTTCTCCCGCCTGGCTTTGAACACTTCCAGGAATGGGGCAGCCACAACCTCCCTGCACAACTTGTTCCAGTTTCTCACCACCCTCACAGTAAAAGACTTCTTCCTAATACATAACCTAAATTTCCCCTCTTTGTACCTGTAACTCCTTATCCTATCGCTATAATTCCTGATGCAGAATCCCTCTTCAGCTTCCTGTAGGTCCTTTCAGACACTGGCAGGTGCTGTGAGGTCTCCACACAACCTCCTGTTCTCCAGGCTGAGCAGACCCAACTCTCTCAGCCTGTCTCCATAGGAGAGGTGCTCCCCTTAGCAGCTCGGTGGCCTCCTCTGGGCTTGCCCCAGCAGTTCCGTGTCCTCATGTTGGGGACACCAGAGCTGTAATTCCTGCCCCAGGTCTGGCCCTGCCTGAGCAGGATCATTCCGCAGGGTCAGGATCCTTGTCTGGCCGGTCAGTCCCAGCTGCTGTAACTGGGCAGGATTAGCACTCACCCGGGATCACCGGAGCGTTCCCCATGGCTCTCAACAGCCTGACCCCATCCCTCGGGCATCTCAGCTGATGTCAGTCCGAGTCGTGCAAGGGCCACCTCCAGCCTGGCAAGAGGGTGCCCATGCCAGCCTCTCCTGCCGCCAGGCAGGGGCAGCAGCCGGCCGTGCTAGCGCTGCTTCCAGCCTGCTCTGAGTCACTCGCCGGCAGAGTGACAGCTCCATTCCCGGCACTGACAACTCCCAACTCTTGGCAAGGCAGCGATTACAACGCAGACACCCTGGGAAGTGGCTCCGGGAGCTCTGCTGTTCTTCCCCTCCCAGGGGAGAAGGCCGGTGTCCCCTCAGAGCCCCGGGCTGGGATGGGAGCAGCTCACACTGCTGCCCACAGAGCAACAGGCAAAGGTTCCAGCAGTCTGGAGAGGGGGTAAAGAGAGGAGTAAAAGGAAATTCTGCTCTGAAGGTCACAGAATCCCCCTGTGGCTGCTTCTAAGTAAGATGTGACCTGCAGTGGCCCTGGGCACAGCACCTTGGGGTCTGGCTGACTGCGGGTGTCAGTGCCCAAAGCATGTCCATGTTCCAGGTCCCTCTGAGTCCCCAGCAAAAGGCCAGCACACACCTTTAGCCTCCACTCCTCAAGTGCAACAAGTTCACCTTCTGCCCACTTTGGGCTTCAGGCTGCCCTCAGGTGTTGTTTTCAACTGCCCCCCTTGCAGTGTCCTGGGCCCTCCACTCTGCCCCTCTTCCCACACACACGGATCCCTCAGGAGGGGCCTGCCTTGTCTTCCCCTCTTCTCCCCGAATGTGCTACACAGCCCACAGTGCTGGCAAAGCACTTGGCCATACCCCTTGGTGGCAGTGGGGTGACACCCCCAGCACCCCTGCAAGAGCCCCTGAGCTGCCACCCACCGCCTTCAGGTGACCCAGAGGACGCTCTGCAGTGCGCAGGATCAGCTCCTGAGCCTGCACTTCCCTGCCCTTGGGCCTTCCTGGGGAAAGGGGAAAAGCTGGCAGGGAGGGGACTGCAGGGCTGGGCAAGTGATTCCTCTTGGACAATCCACAGTGAGGCCCAGGCAGCACCTGCCTACAGCATGGCACAGGCACGGTGGCACAGGCACGGTGACACAGGCACAGCCCGTGGGAACACGAGTAATTTCCTCCCCATTACCTGTTGCCAGACACGAGGCTGCTTTGAAGCACTGCAGAGGCTGGTCTTGCAGTGGGGCCCTGGGGCAGGCAGAGCTCCACGTGAATGTCCCGTCCCTGCTCCCACAGGGATCAGCAGCGGAGCATTTGTAGGAGCAGAGCAGGGCCATAACTCTGTCCCTAAAAGGCCTCCAACCACTTGGCTGCATTTGTCAGCTCTGTAGGCATCTGTCTCAAAAGGGTGTCACTGGAAATGACAAAAATGCAAGGAGTTACCCCCAGTTTTCCATGGAAGCAGCACATCAGAGGTATCTGGCAGTGCCAGGGCAGGCCAGGGCTGCCAGCAGTCTTCAAGGCCTGTGGGGAGCTGCACATTAACTCCTCCACCTTCCTTGTTCCCCATGGGCAGGGATTTGAGGGCAGCTCCTGCTGTCTGGCCCCAAATGCACTGAAGTTACCATGAGTGATGCCGGCCTGACTTCAGGTGACTGGGTGTGAAAAGGCTCGTCGAGGCAGCTGCCAAAACAGCCACACTTCAGCTGCTTTCCTGCTCGCTGGGGTGGAAGGTAATGGGAAAAGCAGTGATGGATCAAACACAGCACGACATCAGGCTGCACCCTGAGTCAGGCTGAATCACACCGCCCCACACGCTCCGTGCGCGGGAGGGGAGAGCAGGCTTGGATTCCAGGGTTATCCTCAAGGCTTAGTGAGGGCTGCCTGGGGGAGACGGGGGCTGCAAAGGACAGGAGCAGTGGGAAGGGGCAGCAGGGCAGAAACAAACCCACTGTAGGGGTGGGAGGGATGCAGGTGTTTTGCTCAGGTATTTAATTGCTCCAGTGATGCAATGAAGCACCAGCCAGATGCTTGGCTAAGTAATCATCCCAGGGGAACCACAGCAGGAACATGAGGGCTTGGGGTGGGCATTCAGCACAGAGCTGGCCACCCCCCAGCATCCTTCCAGGCTCCCCTGGTTTCACCCCCATGATTCCGGTGGGGCTGGCGACAAGCATCAGCCTGGAGAGCATCACAACATAGATCAGAAAGCAACCCCGAAGCAGTAAGGCAGCAAGAAGGCAGTTGGGAGGCCGCCAGCAGCTCACCACACCTTCCTACAAGTGGCAGAGGCCTGTCACTCAGCGAGGATGCAGGAGACCAGAGGGAGCACAAACCACATCTCACCCCTCCACGACTGCAGCTGCCTTAATAAGGACCCGAGGTGCCTCCAGGAACCATAATAATCAGGGCAATTAGTGCAGTACAAACGAAAACTTCTGAATGCTGCACTCTGCAGATTTTTTTACCCTGATCTGAAGCAGCTGAGGTACAAAGACAGTGGTTTTGGGAAGGCTCTGAAGGCTGGTCCCAGCCCTGCTGAGGGGACCAGCTGGCTTGAAGGTCACCAAGCTGTGCCCAGTGGGAAGGCTGGCAGGGCTCAGCCCCCCACGCCCTGGGGACCCTCTGTCAAGGGGTTGTGCGCTGGCACGAGTCTCCCTCTGCTCCTTGCTGGCCTGGGCTGGACCCACTTTCCCTGGCCCATGGAGGGGTTTTCCAGCACACCCCAGCCCTCTGCTCTGGCCTGGAGTCTCAGAATAGGCTCATCCACTCTCCCACATACCCTGCAGCACCCCAGCACAAGCCCCAAACATGTCCCTGTTCCTACTTCCCAAACTTTTCCCTTATCAAGTGGCTTTGGAAGGATCACGTTCCCCTCCTGAACAAATCTCTCCCTCCCTGCTGCCCCTCCTGTTCTCCCCATTCTGGTATTTGCAGAACCACCAAATTCACAGCTGTGGCAACTCCGGGTGCTCCATGCTCCCTCCCCCAGGCTGTCACTAGGGTGTGTCACTGTGTCCCCACGCCCTCCCCTTTGAGCCGGTTCCTCATGGTGCCCATTCCTGCTGTCCTCTCACCTGTGCTGGTTTCAGCTGCTCTCTGAGTTTCTGCCACCAGCAAGAACCAGCACTTCCCATTCCTGACACAGCTCTGAGGATGCAGAACTCCCCAGCCAGCATCTTTGTCTTCTGAGGAAGAACACAGCTTTTTGTGCTGGAAACAATAGGAACCACTCCACTCATCCATACCTGTTCTTCCCTTTGTGATTCCTCAGTACCTGTCCTTCCCTTTGGAAGCCTCAGTGCCGGGAGCCTCATCAGCTCCTCTGCAAACACACTTTGCTTTGTGCTGGCTGTCTGAACACAGAGCCAGGAGAGAGAGGCCAGGGAGCTCCTGTCGGATCAGCTGTTGCCAACACACGTGGCCCAGGTAGAGCCTGTGATTTATTTAATACATACAGTTACAATCATTTCACTTTGGAATCAGCCTCATGAGACAGGTATGAACAAAAGGGTAACATTTGGAGTAGAAGAATTCCTGATTTGTGCTCAGACAGAAGAAATTCTCCTTCTCTGCTACCTTGGCAATGACACAATGAGGGAGGAAAACAAAATCATTCATGTTCCCAACTCCCTCCTCTCCAGTAGCACCAACATATATTTTGAAGAGCCTCAGTGCAGGTTCTTACTGCGGCAAATAAACAATGAATTGTGTCCCCCCCAAAGAGCAGCAGGAGAAACATCCTGACTGCCTCCAGCCTCAGCTCCTCACCTCCTGCTGAGCTTTACCAAGCCACAGCACAGACACATTTGGCACAAGCCACCCCCTTCACTGCTGAAGGAGGACACACCCAAGACCTCCACATCTTGAATTCCAGGAGCTCCTGCAATCCCTGCTTAGCTGGGGGCAGGGGGTGCTTGGCTGGTGGGCTCTGGGGATTGCTGGAACCTCCCTTCCCCAAGCCAGTTTCCTGCACTGCCAGAGGCAGCCCAGGGTGGGCACGAGCAGCTAGACCAGGCATGGAGGCAGCTTTTAATTGATTTTAACAGTGTTGCAGCCAATTACAGACCTCAAGGCTTCACACATGTTTTTCCCCTGCAGGAGAAGCCAAAGCCCCTGGGCTGCAGCCCCAAGTGGCTGCAGGGCCGAGGGACAGCTCAGGGGCCGTGTCTGAGCTGCTGCTCCCACGTCTCTCCCTTCCCTCAGCAGGAGCTGGCTCTGGTGAGGCTGTGGGGACGGAGCTGCCTGGCAGGGTCACACACCCACGTCAGGCTGCCCTGCTCTGTGCCAGCCTGATGGCCCTGCTGCACCCCTTGGCCTGCCTGTGACACCCAGCCAGGTCCAGGAGCAGCCTGAGGCTGGCAAAGCCACCTTGGCCCCAAGTAGTGACGTCTCTGTGGTGACCCATCCCCTCCACGACCCTGGAGACAGCACAAACAGCCCTGTCCAGCCTGTGGGAGCCCCACTGGAGCCAGTCAAAGAGGAGGTGTCCATGTCCTTTGCTGCCCTGGGCATGCAGGGGAAGCCCTGGGCTGGGATTTTCCTGCTCTCAGCACTCTCCAGAGAGCTCCAGGGCCCTCTGAGAGCCCTTCACAGCACTGCCCATCACACTGCAGCAGCACTGCTCTCTGGGTGCATTGTTAGAGCAAATGAAGAAATGAGGACACACAAACCATGCTTCACTCAAACTCACGCAGTAGATTGGGGTGAATTCTGCCCCAGGGGGTTTTCTCCTTGGATTGTGTCACTCATTTTTCAGTCCATCAGCCCTGCGTGTTCTGCAGCCTTTCAGATACTCTCCTGACCTGCAGCGAGGGAGTCCAGCTGTACCCAGGGCCCACGTGGGTATGTCGCTCCTTCCTGGGGGCCATGAGCTCCATCCTAACCTGAGCCACAGTCTGGCCTCTTCCAGACCGAAACTCTCCACTCCATGAAGCCAGGAACCTGTGTCCTTGGGTGAGAAGGATCAGGAGAGGACAAGGCAGGGAAAAATACGAGCGGTGAGCTCAGCACCACGTGTGTGATTTCCATGGGGTCCCCTCAGATGCTTCCAATCCTGGTGTTTTTTGGAGGGAGGGCATCGTTTGGAGTATTGATTCAAATGACCTCCACCATTAATCTTTGCAAGGTTGGGTTTTTTTATTCCTCCAAGAGAACAGGCAATTTTAGCCACAGCATCATCCTGGGGGGAGAGAGAGGACGTGGACAGCTTTGAAGGCACCCAGCTCAAAGCCCGAGTTATTCTCCCTGCTTTTCCCTCACCACCTCAGCAGCAAGAACACATAAATTGTGTGTCATAGCTGCCTTTTCATCTGTCCCAGGAGTTATAGACTGCACACATAAGACAATTCATGTTCCTCTGCATAATGAGGTGAGTTTTATAAATCATAAATCTTCACTTAATATGCAGGTGGTGTTTGCTGCCAGGTTTAGGAAAACTGATGTAGTTGCCAAGTTCATGAATGTCATAAATCATTCATGCTAAGGTAGTCTGCAATTGCTCAGTCCTTTGAGACAGACCAATTTCAAGGTGGTTGTTCAACACACAAACACGATCTTCATTGATTGTTTATACAAATATATATTTTCATTAAGTTTTTCCCTCTCCATTTTTTTTTCCTTCTTTAGGTGCCAAGAGCGATGCCCTGAAGAGTCCCTGCTAGTGGCTTCTCTCCAGTTTCAAAATTCCGTCAGAAATCCATTACCAAATGCATAAAAATCCATGGATTTGTAATAAAACGAGCCCCCTAAAGCTCAGAAAACAGCCTGGATGTCTCCATAAATCCCGATGCATGTGATTAAAGAAAACAGAGTGCAAGAGCGCGCCTCAATCCGTCACAGGGTCATTTTGGACATCCACTATTTTCTGCAAAATTGACATTAATTAAAGGCTTGCTGATCCCAGCAGGGTTCTCATCGCTGCTCTGACTGTAGCTGCTGTGTGCACAGGAGCAGGTAATGCACTTCCCATGGGGAATACCCCGTGTGCTTCTGGATTTAGCTTAGCCTACACACCCCGGAGCTTGCTGGGTGCTCTGCAGCCCCCTGGGATGTGCAGGATTCCGTGGGAAGTCTCATGGGAAAGCAGCTTTCCTGGAAGATCTGCAATTTTTAGTGGGGTGGAAAATTAGAGCTGTGTAAATCCTGCATGTACCTGGCAAGAGCCTTCCCCCAGCGCCAGTCCCGAGGGGCTGAGCATGGACATAGCTGCCCAGGGCTGTGGGAGGGTCACCAAGCCCAGCCCTGCTGGGAGATGCTCCTCTTGGCCTCACACCTCCCAGCCCCAAACGTCCCCAGGAGCTCCCAGCTCATGGCCTTTGTGCCTCGTCTTCCCCTCCCACCACCTTTGCACTTTGCTGTCCGGTTTTCTATGACCACATTATTTCTAGGCTGGTCTAACAAGGTGAAGGCTCTGTCCTATCTTGAAGCATTCAGGGTCATCCAGGGAGGGCTGTCACCTCCCCTGCAGAAGCAGGCACTGGATTATTGGAGCCTTTCACTTCCCCCCTGATTTACATCTTGGAGACATCCAAAAAACCAAAGCACAGTACTACTGGACAGAGTAGTAAATCAAAAAATGCTCAGGCTCAGACTCACCCAGCACTTGAGAGGGTCTGATATTGAACTCCACATTAATTTTGAGTGGATCTGAGAAAACTGCGTAGGTGGGAAAAGGCAGAGAATTTTGACTGCTCTTCTGTCTTCCATCATCCTTTTCCAGCGTAATTAACTCATCACAAATAATTCAGGCACCGAGTTCTTTCTCTTCATTTTCCCTGTGATCAGCCAACAAGTGCTGAAGCTTCTCGAGTTTTTTCCTTGTTTCAATCTACTCACTGAATAACTGTTGCAGATAACTCCCCAAAGGGAGGAGGAGGCTGTTCCTCAGCATCTCTCTGTGCGTGCCAGCCAGAGCTGGAGATCTGGGCCAGACTGGTTAATTCTGGTCAGATTTGGATTTTCCTCCCTTGATTTGATGAGCATGAAACCTAGGGGAAAAGATGGCTTAAAAATTTGACTTGCCACTAATGTGGCATTGGATTGGCTCCCAGCTGGCCCTGAGATTTCTGTGATTTCAGTGTTGTTCTTCCCAATTCTCCTCTGGTCTCGTGGTTCTCAGATTGGTGTAACATCCTGGTTTTCTTACACTCCTGCCTGCAGACCAGTTCTCCAGGATTGAAAACTCAGCCCTGGGCATCAGCACGGCCAAAGGGAACATCTCCCTCCATTCCAGGAGCTCCAAGGTTTCCACCTCCTTGTCATGAGGTGCCCTTCAGAGAAGCATCTTTCTCGCTGGAGTGGCAGCTGATGCTTCCCACTAATTCAGAGCTGAGATAAAACCTCAGGGAAGCTCCGGAGCTGCAGGACCTTCACAGCCATAACTCTTCCCTTTGGGAGTATTTATGTTCTCGAGACTGATTAAGCTGGGGTTGAGCCATCCCTCACACTCCTTGAGGGGCTCTCCTCCTGCAGAGGGTGACATCTTCTGGGAGCAGCAATCAGGGATCCGGGATGTCAGGGAGTGAAAGCTGAGAGCCCACCAGGAATGATCTGAGGTGAAACCTTGTGAGCAAAGCTCTGAGCTCGCCAAACTCCAGCACAGTTATTTCTACCCCGTTTGCCAAGGGAAGGAGCTTTTGGGGTGGTTTCTCTAAGGATGTGGAGGGGGCAGTCGAATCCTCCTTTGATTCTTCCTCCTCATAAACTAGAGACAGGGAAGATATTTCTGTGGCAAACACCGCTGCTGGATGTGTCACCTCACTCAGGACAGCCCCCAGGGACAGGGCAGGGCAACAACAAAATGCAGTTAGAATTGGGGAAAGGGAGAGGAAAGGAGTTTAAAAAGTAGGGAAGAGAAGAGCTGCAGGGTCCTGCTCCCTCGGGTCCCTGCTGCCAAGGCAGCATCCAGGCAGGCACAACAAACTGGCTGGGGCTGCCACATGGGATGTGATTAACAGGAAACTGCCTTTTCCCCTAACATTTTGAGTTAAAGGAGAAACCTTCCCACAGCCTGGGGAGCTGCTCACACTCAGAGGGGTACCTGGGGCTGCCCTGGGTGCTGGCTGGGGCGGGGGGCTCTGAGGAACACTGCTGTACCCCAGGGATGGAGGTGCCAGGGACAGGGCCAGCCCTGGGAGTCAGGCTGCCAGCAGCCACGGGCAGCAGCGCTTCTCCCTTCCCTCTCATCCCTCTGTACACGTCCTACTTCTTCAAAGCTCCTGACCACCCCAGCTCCCGTTTTCCCTCTCCTTTCTCCGAAGTGTGACATTCCCGCCATCTGTAAGGCTGCCAAACAAGTGACTTTGCATTTCCCTGCAGGGCTGCGCTTCAATTAAAAGCCTTTCTTGATGTTTTAACTTTCACCTCGCTTAATTGAGGTTCCCTTTCCCAGCCTCCTCCTCCTTTTTAATGAGAGGCTAAAATTCTGGTTAATGGTGTTTGCAACGGGCAGCGCCAACCGCGCTTCAGAGGGCAAAGGCTGCTCCCAGCCTGGCCAAGAGCCATGGAGACTGGGAGCAAAAGCCAGTGGAAAAATATAGGATCCAGGCCACATAACCAGTGATGCTGCCCTTGTACAAGCTCCCGGGCTTCCGCACTCAGCACTTCAGCAGCAGCACTGCACCTTTCCCTGTTGGAAAAGCAGGAACCCAAGTGATGGAGCCCAGTTGTGCACAGCCGGGTGCTGCTCAGCCCAACTTTCCCTTTGTGGAGCACCACTGCAGCACTACCACCCCCAAATATTTTAGAAGCATGAGCTGGGTTCAGTAAAAAAAAAAAAGACTGTACAACCTCTTTAATTTGCTGCTAATTTATGAGCAGGTAAGCACTCCCCTGCCAAGCTTTTCTTCACAAAAAAAAAAAAAGGTTGGAAACGCTTCTTGAAAAATATTGAGCACTTCAGAAATTCTTCAAGTCCTTGTGCAGGGGTGGGGACAACTTTTTTGTGAATTACTCATTTTTTTAAAAAGACAATGTGTGTGAAGCAAAGCACACCTTTATTTCATGTCCAGCCTTGGCTGGGGTCGGGAGGCTCCCATTAGGCACACCCTGATGAAACCCAATCTTCTCAGGAAAGATGGAATTGGAGGCTTCCAGGGAATTTCGCTCATGCTGCTGGGAGCCGCGGGGTGACGGAGCCCTCGCTGAGCTCTGCAGGCCGGTCCCTCCCCGCCCCTCCTGGCACAGCCCTGCTGGCTCCTGCCAGCGGCCCCAGGCTGCCGGGAATGGAGCAGCTCTGGACTGGGATGCACGGGAGCTTTTGGGGCTCCTTCCAAAGGGTTTCCTTGCTCCAAGGCTGATCCCTGCTGCAGGCACAGCCCCGTCTTCCTACAGAAGGCCCCCCAGTTCCTCCCCAGAGCGGCTGCGCTCACTGAGCCGCTCCCATCCAGGTGGTGCCAGATGTCCTTGAAACGCTGCCAAGGGAAGGGACAAATGTCTGCAAAATCACTCATCTCTTGCTGTCCCGACCATTTTATTTCTTCCCTCATGCTTGTAAAAGCTGGGGCCCTCCTCGCCAGCTCTGCAGCAGTTTGAAACCCGAACTGCTGCGCTGCAACACTTCCACAACTTCAGGTGCCGCTTTTATTTCTGGCCTTGGAACAATGTAAGAATTTCCGATCGTGGGTGCTTGGTCGTCTCTAAAAATCATTCATTTGCAGCATTGCATCTCCTCACAGCGCCGTGGTGAGGGATTTGGGAGGGGAGAGCGGGAGCTGGAGCGGAAGGGCGGCTCGGAGCCCCGCAGATGGACGAGCAGACGCTGCCACGGGGGGAGCCCGCGCCAGCTCCGGGCTGGCAGCGAGCGGACCGGGGCCAGCAGCGATGGGGGAGCGCGGGAGATGCAGCCAGGAGCAGGATTTCCCAGCCCCGAGGGCTCGGCACTGCCCGCAGGGAGCCAGCACAGGCAACTCTTCCGTGCCAGTGCAAAGCCAGGGGCGAGCTGGCTGGAGGAGCCGGCCCCCGGCTCATCCGAGGCGCGGCGATGTGAGCACACAGCTCCAGCTTTGGGTGCACCCTGGAGGAGGTGCACGCATATTTTTGTAGACAATAATTTTGGTTAACAGAGAGAAAGTCAGTTTTATTAGGGCTTTTAGGAAGACGTCTGCCAGCATGAATAAATGAGTGCTCTCGCCGGGCTCTGGGGACGGGCTGGGAATGGGGCTGGGGGCACAGCGAGCCTCAGTGGGCTCAATGGACCACATGCCCAAAACCCCCTGCTCCGTGGGGGCTCGAAGCCTGGCCATCACCAGAGCCACTGAGAAAAATGCTCTTTTACCTTTTACAGATCATTTAATGCTCTAATGAGATGCCTTAAAAATACAAACGAGCCGCCTGATACAGCAGGATGCAAACCTGTCTCCATGGCAGTGATTTTCCTGAAGACGCTTTTCATCTCTGGCTGCTGGAAGCTTCGATGTAAAAATTTATCGTGCGCCCTCCCCTAATAAAATGTGATGGTTTTACTGTATTTTTTATATAAATGTACATTTAGTTGTGAATTATACCAAGAGGCAGGCGCTGGCTGTGGTCGAGCCTGCGACACGCGGCATAAATCACAGCTCCCTAGCAACTTCCCAGGACCACGGACTGGTGCCTAAGGGTGTGAGTAACTTCTATTGACTTCAATGAAAGTTTCTGGTGTGCTGCCGTGAGAGAATAGGCCTCCAGAGACTCATTTGCTGTTGATTAAAAGCAGGAGACTGATAGCACCGGGCGTACGGTGCAGCCGAGCGCTGTCGCTTCCCCCGCGCCGCTGCCTCGCCTCGGAGCGCGGCCCTGCTGCTCCTGGGAGCCCCAGAGCTCTCTGAAGTGCATCTTGTTTCTGACCCAGAAAGTGCCTGTTTCAGCTGTTACAGCCCCAAACACGCCCAGTGTCACCTCAGTGTCACCCCAGCCGTCCTGCACTGGGCTGGTCCCCGTGTGTCCACCACAGGCTGCCCGTTCTCGCCCAGCCGCTGCCTCCCCGGGAACATCCCACCCTCTGCCTGACTTCCATGAGCTCCTGGGGCTGCCCCAGCAGCTGTGCGAGGCATGGAGAGAGGGGACAGGGGCTTCGGGGGTCACAGCTCCCCCTGCCCATAGCAGCCCAGCCTGGCTGTTCATTTCTTGGCCAGCGTGTCCTGTGGGAGGCGGAGAGTCAGCAGGGCCGTGGCCGGGGCATCAGGTGCTGGAGCAGCTGCCTTTGATGTGATTGAGCTTAACGAGCAGCGCGGGACCTCGGGAGCTGCACCATCAGCATGATCAGCCGAGCTCTCCGGGGAAAGGGCTGCGCCCGGGAGATGGGGAGATGACTGGTGATGGAGGAGTAGCAGATGGTGTCTCTCAAGGAGAACGCTGGGACAGTAATTACAAGAGACAAGAGGAGAGCTGCTGGCTCGCGCACAAGAATTTGTCCAAGCTATCATGGGAAGCACAAGTCTCTCCAGAGAGCACCGTGGGGGAGGAAGACTTTTGCCATCAGGCTCGCAGTGCTGCTGCCAGAGCCCACCCAGCTCTCCAAGGGGGCACGGACGTGTCCGTGACTCCCTCTTCACCACAACAGCCAGGGGTTCCTGTGCTTCAAGCTCGCCTTCGCTTCCTCCCGCTCTGCCTTGTCCGCAGGGCATCCCAAACACCATCCTGCCTGTCCCAGCTTCCCAACAAGGCAAAGACATCACTTTGGTTCGTGTGTGGGATGAGCTGTGCCAGGAGGGATGGGCTGGGAGCATCACTTCCCAGGGCCACTCCACTTTTCCAGGGAGGGATAAGCAGAGCAGAGCTCACAGCTTGCAAGCGCTTTCTCTCCTTCTTTTGCCCAGCTGTGATTTTACGCCTTATTGCCCCTCTACCCCGTGCCCTCATTTTTCTACTCTACCATGACTCCCGATTCCCCTCGGAGAAGTTCCCTGCCAGCCAGAGGGGGTCGGGAGGGGTTTAGTTAGCGCTGCTGTCCCTCGCTGCCCGCCCGTGTCCCTGTCCCTGTCCCTGGAAGCGGAGGGTGAGGCCAGCCCGGGGCTGTCACCGAGAGGGATCCCCCGCCCGTACGGCCCCATTGATGCTTTAGCTCTGCAATGCAGCCCGAGCAGGAGCGGACACCTGCAGGTGACAAGGAAATCGAGGCTAATTAGAACTGCTAATTCGATCTCTGCTGAAGCCCCGCCTCTGCCGTGTGCCCGTGGGCTGTGCTCCGGGACGGGTCCCTCCTGCTCCGGAGGGTCCCTCTGCCGGTGCCGCCCCATGGGCTGCAGGCACGTGAGCCAAAAAAGAATAATAATTTGTAAAAAAGGCACTTGGCAAGACTGAAGGATTTCACGTCATGCTGCTGCTGACTTGGGAGAGCCGCAGCCCTGGCACCGAGGGCACCGAGCCAGGAACATCCAGGGGAGATCCACTGCACCTCCCCTTGCTCCAGCTCAGGGCGCAGCTCCGGGTGGTTGGGATGGCTCCGGGCACGGTGAAGAGAGCCCAGCGATCCCCTGCTCCAGCACTTGCCAAAGTGGGGCTACCGGTGGTCAGGGGATGCCCCCTGCCAGGGCACCCTCAGCCTGGGGTTTTGCAGGGAGCAGAGGTGGGATTTCATCCCTGCACACTTTTCCAAAGGGCTCTGCAGCACGGCTGCCCAGCTCCGGCACCAAAACCTTTCCCAGAGAGCTCCATCTCCTCCGTGGCAGAGGAGCAGCAGTGCCCCGGTCCGAGAACTGCTCCTGGCCCGAGGCAGCTGGCAGTGCCAGCTCCAGCTTTGTACTCAAGCTTCCCTGTCCTGTTCCCGCAGCAGCAACCCCCCAGCTCATCCCCCTGCTCTGGAAGGGCACTCAGCACCCGTATCCATCCCCTCCTGGCAGTAGGGGACTCCCTCCCTCCTCACAGCGGGGTTTAAATGAAGCCCCCCAGCACCCCAAGGCACAGCCCCGTGCCCAGCAGCGCTCTGGGGTGTGCCCGGCGGTGTTTGGAAGCAGGGCCGTGCCATGGATCCGCTGAGGACACGGCAGGAGCCACACACATTTGAGTTTGGTGCTGTCCCCACCAGGGCTGGTGTCAGTGCCCAGAGCAGACACTCCCCAGGGCAATTTCTCTGGTGATGGGAAGCTGGGTGTGGAGTTGGAGCTGTGAGGTGCAGGCACAGGATGGAGGGAAGGGATGCCAGAGGAGGGACCGCGCAAACTTCGTGAAGTTCAACAAAGCAAAGGGCAAGGTCCTGCAGCTGGGTCAGAGCAATCCCAAAAACACCTACAGGGTGTCTTGATCAGGTTTTCCTGCTTTTGGCTCCCTCCATGCATCACCATCTCCTTTGTTTTTCTGACTGAGGGTAAAATCTGCATGTGAGAGCCCACCTGCAGAGCTGCCCCAGCCCTGGGGCCCAGCACAGGAAGGGCCTGGAGCTGCTGCAGCCAGGCCAGAGGAGGCTCCAGCATGATCCGAGGGATGGAGCAGCTCTGCTGGGAGGAAAGGCTGCCAGAGCTGGCATTGTCCAGCCTGGAGAGGAGAACGTTGTGTGGAGACCTCACAGCACCTTCCAGTATCTGAAGGGGCTGCAGGGGAGCCAGAGAGGGACTCTGCATCAGGAGCTGGAGTGACAGAACAAGGGGGAATGGGTAAAACTTAAAGAAGGCAAATTTAGATGTTTGGAAGAAATTCCTCCCTGTGAGGATGGGCAGGCCCTGGCACAGGGTGCCCAGAGCAGCTGGGGCTGCCCCTGGATCCCTGGCAGTGCCCAAGGCCAGGTTGGACGGGACTTGGAGCAGCCTGGGATAGTGGGAGGTGTCCCTGCCCATGGCAGGGGTGGAATGGGATGATCTTCAAGATCCTTTTCAACCCAAACCATTCCATAATTCTAACAGCGTTTGCCAGCACCCCCCAGCAGCAGGGCCAGGGCAGGCTGCACAGCCCTGATTTACTGCCACACTTAAGCCTGTGCCTAACTTTAAGTGCAGAAGTAGATCCATTGACTTCAGTGGTTTAAGGTTCGACATTTGTAAGTAAGTTGCAGAACAAGGACCTACATTATTCATCCAAAACCCCGGGTAATGCATTCGTAGGAAATAACTACCAAGCTCCACAAATCCCTGCTGAAAGGACATCCTAAAGCCCTGCCTGGATAGAGAGATTAGCTGGGATTGCTTTGTAAACACCGCACATACATACATACAGATATATGCATTCCTCTACCAGGCACTGCAATTCAGCCTTGCCACGATCCCAGCTCTGCCTCCCTGGAAGGAGTTGGGAGAAGGGCCACAGCAGGCAGCAAAGCAGCACAGCACAGAGCAGCCCTCCCCACAGCGCAGCCAGAGAGGGGACGATACAATTAAGTGAACTAATTGGAGTGCAAGCGTAGGTGCTCCTACCACAGACTGCCAGGCAGCGTCGGCCGTAACCGCAGCCACAGCTCAGCTCCTCTCATCGCGATATCAAGATGATATAAAGCCGTGTCGAGTTAAGACACAGGCATAAAATGCTGCAAGCAGAGGGTTTTATGTCCTTTATTCTGCTCCAGGGACCCCCTGGGAGCAGCAGAGCCAGCCCTGGGGTGCAGACCTGGGCACCTGGAGGTGAGCAGAGCCAGCCCTGCTACAGCCCAGCTCCCATGGAGCAGAGCAAAGGCCAAACCTGGGCACCCTGGCCACAAAGCAAGGAGCCCAGCTTATATCCCCTATCCTCCCAGGATGGGGGGGAGGTCCCCAACGAGGCTGCTCTCACCTCCTCAGCACCTCCTGCCCCAGCAGCAGCAGCCCTGGGCACGGCTGTACCACATCAGGACATGCATTAACCCCCCTCTTGGCCCAGGATGGGGAATATATTCCCTCCAGGATGGATTTTGGGTGCTGGGAGAGAAAGCAGCTGTGCCATGGCAGGATGCACCCCATTTGTGGGGAGCAGAGCAGGGCACCGTTTGCAAGGAGAGGCAGGAGCCACCCAAGGTTTTCCAGGTCTGCAGGAGCCACCCAAGGTTTTCCAGCCATGGGCAGCAGCCTGGCACAGGCAGGGCCAGCACTGCGCATGCCTCGCTGCCGGCGGCCAGGAGCTGCCTGGCAAAATGAGCTAAAACGACACGGGTTTGAGCCATTTCATAAAATGTAATCGAGAATTATATCCCTGTTGTGCAATTCCAGCTGATAGTTGGAAAAAAAACCAAAACAACAGAACTCTATCGAAAGGATCTCATTCTGCATTCAGCCTGATGAGCAGCAGGAGAAATCCCTGCCGCATCCATGCGTGTTCCGTGGCATCCCGTGGGATGTGCCTTGCACTGCGCACCTTTTCCATGCACTGTGCTGTGTCTGTGCTTGTGGGTGGCCCGGAGATGCACGGATTGGGGTGTCTGTGCCTGTCCCTGTGCCTGTCCCTGCCAAAACCGGGAGCAGGTGGAAGAGGGCCACAAGTGGGATGGATCCATCTTCCTCGCTATGCTGCTGCTGGGGAGATTCCAGCAGCGGGAAGCAGGGAAAGCCAAACGTTATGGATCTCTCAACCACTGTTATTTGTCCCCTTGTGCATTGCTGGTATTTTACATTAAAATATATGTTGTTAAATTTATGCCTTAATATATATATATATGTGTAATGTGGCTGAGTTACAGTTGCTGTGGGAACTATAACTTTCTCTTTTCCAAGGGGCTGTTATCTGTCTTATTATGTTGTATCATCTGGAGGGTGGCTGGGAACAAGATTGCTGCTGTTAATCCTTCAGCACGGAGGGCGAGCAGAGGCAGCAGAGCCGCGCTGCGAGCCGGGCTGTGCCTGCAGGTGGGCAGCGCCGCACGCCGGCTGACTCCACTCTTCTGGGGCGGAGGATCCGGGCAACAGCACGGCGTGAACCAGGTGTAAATCACCTCCGTGAGCTGCTTTCCTGCTCGCCTGGAGCTCTGCTGGGCTGTGGGCTGGGGACAAGTGCAGCTGGGCTTGGGCTGGGACCGGCCACGCTGCTGCCACCTCCCCCAGGTGACAAACAGGGTGAAGCTCCTGCTTTCCCCACAGCGGGGGCTTGGGCAGGGTGTGGATGGGTCCCATCGCTGCCAGCCTGAGCCATCAGTCTCCGCTTGGGAGCTGGGAACCAGGAGAAGGGCAGATCCCACACCCCTCCTGCTCCCGCCCGACCTCCATCCCGACCAGCTGGCACCGGTGGGACCTATCCAAGCTCCGCTCCACAGGGGGAAAAGCCTGTCCATGGCCCCTTCCGCACCCGATTCCAGCACGGCTCCATGCAGGACGTGTCCTCCCGTCTCACTTGGGGATCAGCTTCATCCTCGGCCGCAGAGACAGGGCAGCACCCGGAGATTCCGCTGCGACACCATCCCACCAAACCCCGCTGAAGGCAGCATTCATTCCCGAAGTCCTGGCGCCGGGTCTCCCCAGCACCTTGGCGGGTTTGTTTGTGCTCCGGCTGCTGCCGAGGCGGCCGATTAAAGGCTTTAATGGCCCATGGAGCGGCTGATTTGTGGGGAGAGCCGCGGCCGCGGCGGGGATGAGCAGAGGGAGGATGGGTTTGGTACCACGCTCCTCGGAACCGAACGCAAATTGCTCGCCGAGAAACTGCCCCGGGGTACTCGTGTTTGTGAGAGGCTAAATGGGCTTCTTGGCCTTTAAAGATCTATTCCTTTTCCCCGTTTGTTTTTTTTTTTTTTTAATTTGCAGAAGCCACCGGTGTTCAAAAGCTTCAAGGCGCGGCATTTAAGGGAAAGGGAAGTAATTTCTTGCTGTTAAAAGCTGCCCCACCAGAGCCCGCCCTGGCTGCTGTAGCAGCTACATCTCCTATGGCTCCTTGAGAGATATCTGGGTGCCAGGGATCCGTGGGGATGAAGCTCCCTGGCATGGAAAGGTGGCACTGGCTCCAAATGCCAGCAGTGGCCCAAGGAGCAGCCCCTGAGCGGGACCTGGCAGTGCCGGTGCTGGAGAGATCCTTCATCACAACGAAGCACAGCTAAGGCGGGGCAGGGCTGAGCTGCCAGCTCCCAAACCTCTCTTTAAGCTGGGTTTGGAGCTCTGGGAAGCCTGGCTTTTCCTTTAGGGCATTGATCTCAGGCAAGCTCAGCCCTGCAGCCCATGATCCAGGAACCAAGGGCTGGCCCAGGGGTTTCCATCCCAGTCACCCCCTCACAGCTCCCTTCAGAGGGCAACATTCCCCACACCGAGGCGTCCTCCAGATCATCGTGGGCTCCCGTCACTCTCCTGCTGGGGGAGATTTATGCCAGATATAAATAATCCTCCAAGTGAGGTTGCAGGAAGGAGTTATTTACAGAGGAGGGACGAATCCCACTGCAGGGGGATGTTCCCTGCATGGCAAACGGCTGGGGTAGCATTATTTTGAGTGTCCCCACTGCAAGGAGGCAGGGGAGGGGGTGGGGACAGGGTGGGCTTGGTCCTTAATGCTGAGCCCCCAGGAACAGAGCCAGAGGAAGAACATGGACAGGAGGTGAGGCTTCCCTTGGGCTTTCTCCCTGTTAGTTCAGATCCCTCCCAGGTGACTTCTCAGCTTTCCTGCTGTCACTCAGCCTTCAAGAGCAAAGATTTCCAGATGAAATGAAAAGGAAAACTGATAGATCTGTGGCTTTGAGACAGAACTTCACCAAAGCCCAAATCCCTCTCACCACGGGGGTGAGGATTTCTCCCCATCCCGTCACAGGGTGACAGAGCAAAAATAACCCGGCATAAACCCAAACACAAAAGTCAGATGAAGCTGTTGGAAGATGAAGCTGTGGCCTTCCTGGCTGCCCTGGTCACACTCAAACTGCCTGGCCCTACCTGTGCATGCCCTACTCACTCCTGCCTGTGTGGCTGGGCACTGCCCAGGCTCCCCAGGGAATGGGCACGGCCCCGAGGCTGCCAGAGCTCCAGGAGCTCCCAGGGGTGCCCAGGGTGGGATTGTTGGGGTGTCTGTGCTGGGCCAGGAGCTGGACTTTGATGATCCCTGTGGACCCCTTCCAGCTCAGGATATTCCATGATCCCTCCCTGCCTGCACCCCTTTCCCACCCCTTCCCTGCCCTCACAAAGACAGGGCAGGCAGCGTGGTATTGATGGAAAAGCACTGCAGAGAATGACAGAGATTTCCCTTCCACAATACTGATATTTAAACTTGGTTTTGCACTAAATGTCCCAGGGTTGCTGTTGTCTCTGCAGCTCCATTCAGGGTACGAACACAGCACGAATTTAACACCGAGGGCTCGGTGCTGGGGGGGGGAGAGGCTTGGGGCTGGCATTTCCCAGTGCTGCCCGACCTCTGTCCAGCCCTTTACTGGTGCCTTTCGTCAGGACAAGCGCAGAAATCAAGATGTGCTCTGTAATTTTTGGTTGCAGTACAGGACAAGTGGAGGTTTAGAGGAGAGCCTTGGGACTGGGGTGGCAGAGACAGGACAGTGGCCTCAGGGTGGTGTCTGGGTGATGTTCCCACTGCCATCCTGGCCCTGGATGACAGCAGGGTTGGGAGAACATGGACTCGTAGAATCATGGGATGTCCTGAGTGGGAAGGGACTCACAAGGATCACCGAGTCCAGCTCCTGACCCTGCACAGGACAGCCCCAAGAATCCCACCCTGTGCCTGGCTGTGCTAGGGCAGGAGCGGCTGGAAAACAACTGCAAGGGAAGGAGACAGCTCCCAGCAGGGACCGGGAGGGAAATGTCCACGGACACCAGGGGAGGCACCCAAAGGCCCTGCCGCCTGCCCTGCCACGGGCACTGCCTGGCTTTGGGATTTGCACCACCTGCTTTGATGCCACTTGCCTCTGCCCCTTGCCTGCGTTCTCTTCTGCCTGTTCCATCAGTCCTTTTCCTCTCCCCCTCTGCCCTCCCCCCACGTTATTTGTTGTAATTTGGTTTTCTGGCATTCTGCTGGGTTTTATTTTTCTTGGCATCGCATCTTTGGGGATTTCACTCACATCATTTCAGCCCAAATTTGTGTTGACACCATTATGTTTCTTCTCTTTGTGCTGCCCGCTCCTCCTGCGGAGCCAGCGCTGTTGCCATGCTCCCTGACAGGGTTTGGGGACAGCTCCCTGCCCTCATTCCAGGCTTTGCCTCCCGTGGCGTGCGGCTCCTCATGAGCACAGCTTGGCCTCAGGCAAGCTCAGAAGAGCCTGGCTTAGTGTTCCTGGCTTAGTGAGATGGGGAAACGTTCCTGAGCCTGAGACAGGAGCGGCTGCGGGGGCTGGGGCTGGCTGGAACAGGGAGCTGCCCGTGGCCTTGCCCCGACAGACTCAGCACCTCCTTTCTGCCCCGTTTTCCTGGTCACAGGAATTGTGCTCCAGCACCCGAGGAGGTGAAGGAGCAGGACCCCACCTGCAGAGCTGCCCCAGCCCTGGGCCCAGCACAGGAAGGGCCTGGAGCTGCTGCAGCCAGGCCAGAGGAGGCTCCAGCATGATCCGAGGGATGGAGCAGCTCTGCTGGGAGGAAAGGCTGCGAGAGCTGGCATTGTTGATCCTGGAGAGGAGAAGCTTTGGGGTGACCTCACTGGGGCCTTGCAGGGCCTGAAGGAGCTACGGGAAACATGGAGAGAGATTGTTTACAAAAGCATTATTTAATGCTGGTGTCTCCCTCCCATTCTGGTTTGTCACATCCCTGCATGTCCCTGCCCAGACGGTTTGTGCTGCGTGTCACAGGGCTGGACATTAATGTTGGCAAGGAAGGTGCCAGGGAGCTGCTCAGGCTGTCCCAGCACATGCAGCAGGTGAGGAGCAGAAGGACAAACACCCTGCCTGTGGGGGACACTCCATCCAGCTTCTCTTTAAAGAGGTGTCACATGGGGATTTGGATCTGTCCTTGTGATGACAGCAACTGTTCCTGGCCATGGCAGTGAACGTCAGAGTTACCAGTCAGAGAATCCCAGAATCACAGCATGGCCTGGGTTGGAAGGGACCTCAAAGCCCATCCAGTGCCACTCCTGCCATGGCAGGGACACCTCCCACTGTCCCAGGCTGCTCCAAATCCATCCAACCTGGCCTTGGACACTTCAGGGATCCAGGGGCAGCCACAGCTTCTCTGGGAACCCTGTGCCAGTTCCTGGACTCTCTCCAGCAACTCCAGGCCCTCCCTGTGCTGGGCCCCAGGGCTGGGGCAGCTCTGCAGCTGGGCTCTCACCTGAGGGGGCACAGGGGCAGAATCCCCCCTCCCCTGCTGCCCACGCTGGGGCTCAGCCCAGGGCAGGGGGGTTCTGGGCTGGGGCAGGTCCAGCTCTCACCCCCAGCACCCCCAGGTCCTTCTCCCAGGGCTGCTCCAGCTGCTCATCCCCAGCCTGGACTGACCCCGGGGGTTGCCCCCTAACCCCCCCTGCAAGCACATCCTCCCAGCCTCAGCCCCCCACAAGCACGAGCCAGGGATGGAGCCCTGTCCCCAGATCCCAGCACTTGTGAGCTTGGCTGGAAACACCAGATTTGTGAGCAGGCTGAGACACCCTCAGTGAGAAAAAAAAAAGGAGATGGGGATGCATGGAGGGAGCCAAGAGGGAAAACACGATCAGACACCCGGTGTCACAGGAGAAGCTCCAGCACGGTGTCTGAGCAGAACAGCACGTCCCTGTCACACCCCATGTGCTGCAGCCACCGCTGAGGAGCAGAGGGATCTGGGCACGGCACCCAGCAGAGAACTGCGAGTCCCCACTTCCTCCAGCACAGCCCAGATCCACATTTAGCCTCTCTGGGAAATGCTGGCTGAAAGGAAGCTGGCAAGAAATTTCCATTTGCAGTCACAGGGGCTTGGGGAAATCAATCTCTTTAGAGTCCTTTGGAAACCTCGGTCTGATGGTGTTAAATATTTACTGTACTCCTGCACACCAGATGCCAAAATTGCAGGGTGCGTTCTCCCAGGCAGCCCATTGGTGCAGACACTGCGAGACTCCAAACCAGCCTGTGCAGGTGCCGATGAAAAACAGTCCCTAATATGATTGTGATTTGCAGCTGAAAATCTCTGAAGTGCTTTTGAATTTGGGGAAAAAAATCAGAAATATTTTTTGTGCCTGCAGAGCATTTGAGTCCTTCATGCTGGGACCAGGGAGGCCCGGCCAGCTGCGCCCACCACCTCCTCCTGCACGGGTCAGCACCAGGAGTGCCCAGCTGGGATCACCCCCTGGTGCTCCTCTGGCTCTGGATGCCTCAGCTGGGGAAGCTGGGAAGCAGAGGTGATGTTTGTCCTGCTGGTGGGGAATGGCAGTGCCACTCAGGCTGTAAAGGGGCCAGAGGGAGCATTAGGGCTCTCTGGGATCCATCATTTTTTCTCATAACATAACAGCAGGTGACATCTATTTTCCCCTTTTGAAGATGCCTCTGATGTCCCTGCCTGCTTCGGGGAGAGCCCTTATTCAAACCCTAAAAGTTCAACGTGAGAGCCCCAGGAAAACCCCGCCAGGGCTTGGGGCAGCAAACCCCGCTGGGCATCGCTCGGGATGGACAAATCTCACCTGGTGCTGGGGGGCTGAGTTTTGGCTCTGCAGGGAGCAGGGTCTTGCTGCAGGAGTCCCTCAGCTGTGGTCAGAGCCTGGCTGCAGCCTGGGTGTGCTGCCCACCCCACTGCAGGGCACTGCTGCAGGACACAGGGACACTGCTGTGGGACACGGGGACACTGCTGTGGGACATGGGGACACTGCTGTGGGACAGGGGGACACTGCTGTGGGACACGGGGACACAGGGACACTGCTGTGGGACATGGGGACACAGGGACACTGCTGCAGGACACAGGGACACTGCTGTGGGACACGGGGACACTGCTGTGGGACATGGGGACACGGGGACACTGCTGTGGGACACAGGGACACTGCTGTGGGACATGGGGACACAGGGACACTGCTGTGGGACACGGGGACACTGCTGTGGGACACGGGGACACAGGGACACTGCTGTGGGACACGGGGACACTGCTGTGGGACATGGGGACACTGCTGTGGGACACGGGGACACAGGGACACTGCTGTGGGACACGGGGACACTGCTGTGGGACATGGGGACACTGCTGTGGGACAGGGGGACACTGCTGTGGGACACGGGGACACAGGGACACTGCTGTGGGACACGGGGACACTGCTGTGGGACATGGGGACACTGCTGTGGGACACGGGGACACGGGGACACTGCTGTGGGACAGGGGGACACTGCTGTGGGACACGGGGACACAGGGACACTGCTGTGGGACACAGGGACACTGCTGTGGGACATGGGGACACAGGGACACTGCTGCAGGACACAGGGACACTGCTGTGGGACACGGGGACACTGCTGTGGGACATGGGGACACGGGGACACTGCTGTGGGACACGGGGACACTGCTGTGGGACACGGGGACACAGGGACACTGCTGTGGGACACGGGGACACTGCTGTGGGACATGGGGACACGGGGACACTGCTGTGGGACACGGGGACACTGCTGTGGGACATGGGGACACAGGGACACTGCTGTGGGACACGGGGACACTGCTGTGGGACATGGGGACACGGGGACACTGCTGTGGGACACAGGGACACTGCTGTGGGACATGGGGACACAGGGACACTGCTGTGGGACACGGGGACACTGCTGTGGGACATGGGGACACAGGGACACTGCTGTGGGACACGGGGACACTGCTGTGGGACATGGGGACACGGGGACACTGCTGTGGGACACAGGGACACTGCTGTGGGACATGGGGACACTGCTGTGGGACATGGGGACACAGGGACACTGCTGTGGGACACAGGGACACTGCAGGGGTTTCCAGCACGGTGGGTGGGTTTGTGACGAGCTCTGGCCTGGAGCCAGGGGTTGTTCAGTCAGGCCAGCGCGGCCTCAGCCACTGCCTGAGCAAACAGCCTGGGAATATCCCCCGAGGGGCCAGGGCTGGCACGTCCCGAGGCCAGGCTGGCATTTCACTGAAGGTTTATTCCTGGCCATTGTAAAGCCGCTGCTGCTGCTGCTGCTGCTGGGCAGCTCCTCGGCATCCTCAGGAACAACCAGCAGCTCCACCCGGCAAGCAGCTCTCCAAACCCAAACCCTGGGCCCCTGTGCCCCAAACCACAGGGTCCTACCCCAGTTCTGCACCCACCCAGGATGGACACAGGGCCTGGGTCCATGGACCAGTGACCGCTTTGCAATCCTGCAGTCACTCACACCCGCACAGCTCATGCCTGGGGGTAACTCACCCCCTTTTGCCTGTGGGAGAGCACAAGAAGAGCATCCCTGGCCAGCCCAGCCCTGGCAGCTGTCCTGGCGCTGTGGGGGCAGTGTCTGAGCCCAGATGTCCAGCGCTGACCAGCCAGCTCCCCCAGAACTGAGGCTCTCAGATATCAGCAGGTGGAAGCCTAAAGAGATGCCAGGTCTCGTTCAGCAGCCCTGAGCTCCAGCAGGGTCACCCAGCCAGGATTTCAACTTATGGACTAACAGTGTTCTGCAGATCTTTTTCCTCCAGTGCCAACTGAGACCCACAAAGGCTCGTTGTTGCTCTCCAGGCTGTAATTTACAGGAGATGAATGCAGGAAATACCAGAACCATGAAATCACAGAATCACAGACTGGTTTGGGTTGGATGGGACATTAAAGATCATCCCTGCCGTGGGCAGGGACACCTTCCATGAGCCCAGGTTGCTCCAAGCCCCGTCCAACCTTGGAGACTTCCAGGGATGGGGCAGCCACAGCTTCTCTGGGCAATGAATCCACAGCAAAGCCACCGTGGGTGCTGCTGTTGGTATCATCCAGGTTTGCGAGCTGGAAAACGAGGAAGAACCAGAACATAGAATAAACCGCTGGAATGTAACAGAGTGCCTGGTGAATCCAGTGGGGTGGGGGCTCAGTGACACAAACACAGGACTGTGCAAGGTTCTGACAGCTCCCACAGTCACTGAGATGCCCAAAAGCACCAGCTGGGCAACTCACTGGCTCTGGTCCAAAGCAATCTTACTGATACAGAGGGAAAAGGAAGGACTGAAAACCCCTCAGCAGTAAAACCCCAGCCTTGCTCAGCCTGGCTCTTCCAGCAGCACTGAAGGAAGGGAGATGCTGTAAACTCAGACCCTGCTGAGCGCCAGGAATCCCGGCCTGAAAGCCAGAACTCCAACCAAGGGGCAGAGTAAGAACCAGGTTGGCACAGGAGGTGGAAACACCAGGGATGGGTTCGAGCAGCTCCTGGTTCCAGACATCTCCTGTGCCTTGGCTGTGCCCTGGCTGAGGGAAGAGCACCCAGAGCTCCTGGCACATCCATGGGGATTCTCCAGGCTTGTGCAGGGATTTGGGAGGGCACACAGACACAAGGACCTGCACCATGAGCTGCTGCAGTGTGGGGACAGGGCCTGGGGCTGTGCCCCTGCAGCCCCAGCAAAGGCAGAGCTTTTGTAGGCAGGATCTGAGTGAGCCCTGCTCTTCAGTCAGAGCCCTCGGGTCCAGGGAACCAGGAAAAGAATAACAGCTGTATAAAAGACTAATTAGGGACAATCCTCTATAGCCAGTAAGTTTTGCTATTATCAAGGCTAGATTTTACCCAAGGAGATCTCCTGTTAAAAAACAGCTTAATTAAAGCCCTTGTAGGTCTCCCTACTCCCACACCAGCACCCCAGGCAGGCAAGCTCCAAACACGCTGCCTTAAAGACCTGAAACAGGGATCAAGGGGAGATAAAAGGGACAGGGAGAGCCCAGGGGCTCAGCTTGCACATGGAGCGGGGAGATGGCTCCTTCCCACAGAGCTCAGCATCCTCCCCAACCCAACATCCCCCTCTCCCAGATCCTGTCCTCGCTCTCCTCCAGTCCATCACCACCTGCAGTCCCTCATTTCTTTCTCTGATGTCTCCTCCTGCAGATATTTTAGGCACCTGTGGTACCCAGCTCTTCGCAGCCGGATGGAAGCAGGAGGCTTCTCTCATCTGTCAGGGTAGATGCAAACCAGAGCCAGCAGGGTACACGCCCGATAAACTGGGAGAGAGCTTTATGTAACTGGAGAGAAAGAGCCAAATTCCTCCTCACCCTGCCACAGACTGGAGGGTTGGGGTGTGCCAGGAGCTCTGCCTGTGCTGTGGTGCCCTGGCTGCAGCAGGTTTGGGTTTGGGCTGGGGGTGCAGAGCCCACCCAGTGCTGGGGGGCTCTGCTCCTCTCCCTCCAGACCAGAGGAAACTGTGTTTCCCCTCCACCCTGGGAAAGCAGGAGCCCCCAGGGCTGGTGTTGCCACAGGAGGTTGCTGCAATGAATTCAGATTTGGAGAAGAGATTTTGCATTAATCAAATAAATGCATTGTGTGAGGCATTTCCTGTTTAAATGTCTGAAAGAGATGCTAACCCAGGGATCAGTGAGACATGGGCAACCAGTCCAGAGGGTTTGGGGAGCAGTGGAGCTGCTCCCAGGGTGTGAGCGCTGTGCTCAGTCCCTGTGCCAAGCACCCACTGAGGGCAGAGCCTGGATCAGGTGCTGAGCTGTCCATGGGTGTAGGAACAGCCATTCTTCAAACTTTGTTCCCAAGGAGGGAAGGAAGGGAGCTCTACTTTGCAAGAGCATGAAATCTACTGTACAGCAGGGAGGTATCTCACACAAAGGTACAGGAATAACTAATCCAGCTCTGATTTCACATGAACCAGGCATTTTTCTCATTGCTTCCACAGAAGAGTCTTCTCTGCAAACCTTGCCAGTGCTGTCAGCTGGGCTGCTCGGAGTTACACTGCAGCATGCAACAGATGCGGGTGGCTCGAATCAGGGGCTGAGCTGCTTAGTGCAGAAAGGGCAGCCAGGTGTGCTGGGAGAGGTGTGAGAGCCAGGCTTTGGGGGATCCAGTGGTTTGTTTGGGATAAGCATCCCTCAGGACAGGAGTTTGGCTGATCCCTGCCCTGGCTGCTCCTGCGAGGAAGAGCAGGGGCGTGGCGAGAGCAAGGATTTCCTGCAGCAGTGGTGGCTCTTTCCAGGAAATATCCTGAAAGCATCATTTCCTAAGCTGGGTTGGGAGCTCAGAGAGACTTGAAAATACAAAATAATTGCTGGGAAGGAATGTGAAAATGACAGCTCTTTTTCTGCCTGGTGTTACACTTCACCGCTCTTCTCCCTCCTTTCATTAATTCCTGTGACTTCACATATTTGAGGAAAGCTCCCATTAGTCACAGTTGCTTTCTCACTCATCCTTGCTGCCTTTCAGCAATAAGTCCAGGCTAACTGGTGCCCATGTAAAATAGATTTCACGATGGCAAGAATTTCCCTGAGTCCAACTATGATCTGAGCCTCGTTACGTCTGAGCGGTGTTACCTCTCCCTGCGAAGTCACGGTCAGAAAGCAGAACCTAATGATTTGGGACAGATACTTAATAGCAAATAAATCCTTGTCCAACTCCACCCTCTCCAGCTGCCAGTGAAGAGCACTCGGCCAGGAACGAGCGCTGTCAGCACAATGATCCCTTCCAGTTATCTGGAGCTGGTCTGGCAGAGGATATCTGTGCAATGGGAAACTGAAGTCACCCCAAAGGAGCTTCAGGTGTCTCTGCCACCCCTTCTGAGCTCCAGACTGCTCCAGCCGTGGGCAGGAGGCGGCTCTTGGCACGACGAGCCCGGCAGCTTCCGCACCATTCCAAAGCTCGAGCGTTCCCTACTTGCATCCTGCAGACCACGTTTAACTCCAAAGCCTGCACGAGGGTTTGAAGTCTCCTTTCCCCTTTCCCAGGCGTGAAAAGCTCCTGGTGAAAGTGAGTACCAGAGCACGGGCAGCTCAGCTTCGGGAAACGAGGTGGGGGAAGCTCCGGGATCGTCTGAGCAGCCAGCTCTCGTCAAAGCCTGCCCGAGGCATTCTGCTCCAGGGAGTTAGCGCTTGCCCTTGGTCTGAACACCGCATTTTCCCCTTCCCAGCTCCGTGGAGCAGCCGGACAGGGGAGCGGTGCCAGGGGGGCAGTGCCGAGGGGGCAGTGCCGAGGGGGCAGTGCCCGGAGCCTGTCCAGCTGCCCGAGGCTGGCGCTGCTGGCACACGGGAGGCTGTGCTGGCTCCCGCCGTGGCACAGGCTGTGCCCCCGCTCGTCCCGCTGGCACCCAGCGCTGCGCTGGCGTCACAGCCCGGTGGGCTCGGAGCCACCCCGGCAGATGGGCAGCGTGGCCGAGGAGCGGCGGGCGCATCCCCTGGCGGGGTGTTAGGGCAGGATTTCTGCTCAGGAGGGTTAAACCAGCACTCCCACAGGGCCCCGACGCCTCTGGAGAAGGAGCCGAGCCGCTGGGTGTGGGACAGGGTGGCACTGTCAGCGCCCCTGTTGCCACCATCTCCACAGTCCCGGCCCTCTGCTGCGGAAATCGCTGCCCGAGGTCTCGTAGCTCTTTCCCAAGAGCTCAGCCCTCCTCTGGAAGCAGCCACAGGCGCTCCCGAGGCTTCCACAACAAGGGAACGTGAGCGTCCTTCCCTGCTCCAGCCGAGCTTGCCGTGTGCAGCTCCCCCGGCGCTGTGCAGGACATGCCTCGGCTGCTGCCAGCGCTGCGGCTGCTGCATCTGGGGACGGCCCCCAAAATAACAACAGGGACACGCTGTGAAATGCCGAGATCAAACAACAATAAAAACGATCTTTACTGCTCTCACTAAAAGCACTAACAGCAGCACTTTGTTCAAGCTGAGCTCTAAAAGCAGGGTTTTAAAGCCTGCCCAGGGGGATACGTGTCAGCAGTACATGGCACCAGCTTCCCCAGGCTCCTTCCTAAATACTGCACCGGGGGCTGCCCGGTGCTTTGTGTCCTTCTGCGTGCTCTGTGTCAGTCTTGATTTGTGCAAAAAACCCGGTTGGTTTCGGGTTCCTTTGTGCCAATGTAGGGTTATTGGATTCCAGAAAAAAGGGGCAAACACCACTGAGGTTTCACAAGCAAACAAAACTGGCACAGAAGCTTCGAGGTGCTGCTTGACCCCGCTCCCTGCCCGTGTTCTGTGCCCGTTGTTTGGTGCATGGCAAGCGAAGATCTGCTGACAAGTCCCACCAGAATGCCACTGGCAGGGAAGAGGAGCACAGAGGCTTTGCTGAGCATTAGCACTTCAGCTGGAATCTGCTCCGAGTATCCCAGAGCTGTGCTGTCCTTGCCAGGGCTCTGCCCAGTCCATGTGCCCGCATCCTGGCTGCTTCCTTGCCAGCTGATTTTGGCCAGTGCAGAGCTGTCCCCTGGCTTTCTGTGCCATTGCTCCTCCCTAGCTCCTCCTGAGAACACCAGTGCTAATCTCCATCCTGAGAGTTTTACTGGAAAAAGGCGTCTTCCCTTCCGCAGGGAGCCAGGGCCAATTGGCACAACACCCCGAGTTATTTGGACCTGGCTTTTGTTTCCTAGACCACGTGCCCCAGTGTGAGTCTCTGTGTCACATCCCTTCTTCAAGTGCTTCTTCCCACGTTCCTGAACCTCACACAGCATGGCCACGACTCTCTCCAGCTATAAGCAAACAAAACAAGGCTTTAACACAAACTCCCCTGGTTCACTCAGTGCCTGCATGGATGTAATACTGGTTTTCAGTTTTCCAGATTGGTTTTGAGGTCTTGTGGTGCACCAGGGACTGGTGGGCAGCAGTTCAGCAGCTCAGGGGGGAGCTCTGTAGGAGAAGGAAAGGGGTAGGGGCAGAGGTGGGTGAATCCTCTCCAGTTTCTCTTTGGAAATGCGAATTCCATCCCATTTCTCTGGTTCTCTCCTGGAGAACAGAACAAGCTCCCCAAAGCTGGGGTGAGTTCAGAGAAGAGCTGGGAGAATGGGTGAGGAGAGCAAGCCCTGCACAGCAGTGCTCTGGGCAATTCCAGATCCAGCCTCGCATGACAAAAACAAGAGGCATTTGCCACTCCTAGCAAAGCTCTGTGCAGTGCAGAGATGAGGCAGGGTGACAAAATGTGCCCTGGTTTCCATTTTTGCTGCGAGGATAAGCAAGAGGAGTGGTGGCACCATGCAGAGGGAGAAAAGCTGTCCCTGATGACTCTGCACAATCCAGGGCTCATCTTTGCTCCTGTGCTCCAGCTTTGCTGATGTCTTCAGCTCCTAATTTTCATGCACTGTTACCCCAGGGGATGGAGGGGCAGAGGCAATCCAAAAGGCGGGTCAGCTCTCAAAGGTTACACATGACTGATTAAAGGAAAAATCTTATTTCTTCCTGTCATGGTAGCTTGGAGTTCAGCTCGTGCCATGGAGCCTGCTCTGGGGTCATCCATCAGCCAGGAATTCCTGCAGAGGTAGCAAAGCTCCCGAGAATGAGGAGCTGGAAGGAGCCTTGGCTTCGAGGTGGATGTAACCAAGAACCTTCTGGAATCACAGTCTCCCTGCCAGCTGGATCCAAACATGCCTGGAGTGCTCCTGTCCTGCCTGCAGGAAATAAACATGCTGCATGCTCTCAGCACTAAAGACCCAATAGGCCATGACCCTAAAAGAGTATAACCAGGGGATCTTCCAATCTTGTAGGATGTCATCAGCACCAGCTGTTAATCACAGAATCCCAGAATGGTTTGATTTGGAAGGGACCATAAATCTCATCTCATCCACCCCTGCCATGGGCAGGGACACCTCCCACTGTCCCAGGCTGCTCCAAGCCCCAGTGTCCAGCCTGGCCTTGGGCACTGCCAGGGATCCAGGGGCAGCCCCAGCTGCTCTGGGCACCCTGTGCCAGGGCCTGCCCACCCTCCCAGGGAGGAATTTCTTCCCAACATATAATCTACTTTCTTTCAGTTTGAACCCATTACTCCTTGTCCTGTCACTCTGGTTCCTGGAGCCCCTCTCCAGGTTCCTTGTAGCCCTTTCAGACTCTGGAAGATGCAGTGAGGTCTCCACTCAGCCTTTTCTTCTCCAGGCTGAGCAGCCCCAACTTTCTCAGCTTGTGTTTGTAGGGGAGGTGTTCTAATCCTCTAATCATCTCCGTGGCCTCCTCTGGACGGGCTCCAAGAGTAATTGATGGCTGCTCTTATAAACAGGCCCAGCATCATCTTGTTTTGAAAGGCACAGTTGCCCAAAGCATCCCTTTGGTAGTGCTCAGGTGGGCAAGAGCTGCTAACTCAGCCTGGGCTTTGCCTCTGGACTGGCACTGATCGCTCCCTGTGCCAGCTGGGCGGGATCCTCTGCCCCTCCGGCGAAGCAGCCCCGCTCCGGGCTGGTGCTCGGGCACTTGGCTCCAGGGCTTGCCCCGGTGTCCTGCAGCTTTATGTGTCCTCGTGGAGAGCTTGGGAAGATGAACAGGTCGTTTCTCTGGCAAGTGCTTACTAAAAATGTGAAATGCAGGATGATTGCCTGCGAAGGCCCGGTTACAGTCCCTGCCCTGACACGGAGGAACGGGGGAGCCTCACCCAGCCAGGCTCGGCACAAAGCAAGGGGCTCAAATTCCCTCATTGCTGCGGGGTCACAGCTCCTGGCCAAGGACGGTGGTGGACTCCTCCTCCCCCAGTGAGAGCGACTGGCACAGGGGATGTCAGCACTCAGAAGTGGAATAAATGAGGAAATTTAGATTGGAAACGCACAGGGAAGCCTGTTAGATCTTGACTATAGACATCATTGCATCTTGGTAGATACTCCAGGAGCTTCAGCTGCTCTTCCTTAACAAAGGAGCTGTACTGAGCCAGGGAGGAGCCCTGCTGTGCCCTCCCCTTCTGCACGGAGGGAAGCTGGGGTTTCCCAGTTTATTGCTTCCCAAGAGATTGTCCCTTTCCTTGGCCAAGCCTCAGCTCACCATGATGCTACAGCTCAGGAGATGCTGCTGTGCTGGGTGAGGGCATTGGTTTATCAAGTGAGGGGCTGGTCCTGGGCAGTGGTCCCTCCTCCTGGAAGGGCAGGTCTCCAGTGGCACAAGTGTCAGTCGTGTGGCACTTTCCTTACAGGGATGAGAGGAGATAAACTTGGGCCATCCTCTCTCCCTATCTGACCACCGTGCTGCAAAGTTCCAGGTGCTTTTCCCAGGTCTGTGAACAGTCCCTGGCACAGACCCAGCTTCCGCCTCTGGCTCTCCGTGGATTTTACAGCTGCAGGCTCTGCTTTGCAGCCTCGCAGACGTCGCACGGTGCTGGACTTGTGTCTGCTCTGGAGGCACCACTTGGGGAAGGCTGCTGAGCTCAGCTCTGTTAGATTTATGATATGGTCAGGCTCATAAAACAGGCTCTAAACTCGGGTGCCTTAATTCAGGGCATCCATTTGTCAGAGGGTTAAATCCGTGCTGAGCTCAGTCTGACACCCTGGAACAGCACAGTCAGCCCAGCTGGGAAGCCTGGAGTGGAGGGAGCCACTCCCACACCTGCAGTGCTTAATGGCCTTCCTCAGTCAAAATCCTCCTCATCATCACTCCTGGAAACCCTCCGGGGCTGGCAGGCAGGCACCGAGTCCTTTCACAGGAATAATCCTCCAGGATATGGAGTTTCCAAGCAGGGAAAGCAGCTGGGTACACCGAGACCTCAGATGCAACCACGGGGAAGATTCAGCCCTGGGAATAATTTAATTTTGCATTAAATATCCTCATTTCAAGCTGGTGGCTTTGCTGTTTGTGCCACTGGGGTCTGACCCCCGTGTCTCTGCCAGGCCCCACTCAGAGCTGGCACACATCGTGCTGTGCCCCTGACACCCAGAGCCTTCAGGTGCCTTCAGAAATCAGGCTTGGGAGTTTTCAGGTCTTGTCTACAATACATTTTAACTTAAATTATACTTGATTTAGCTTTAATAATTTTGTCAAAAGTTATTTAAGGAACTTTTGCTGTGCCTGCAGCTTTCTGCAGGGTCAGATGCCTCACACAGCTTGTCTGAGTTGTGATGGGACTCAGATATCTGTTGTTTATCCTCTTGGTTTGGGGTTATTTTATTTCTATTATTTCCAACTCCTCTTAGCTCCAGTTTTGCTTAGCTTTGTGCAATTGAATGGCTTTCCCCTCCATTAAGAAACCCCATAGCACAGAGAGAAGTTCAAACAAACCTAAATAATCCCAGCACAACAAACACACAGCCCAGCAGGAGAGGGGAGAGTTTCATCCAACAGCAGGCATTGACTAGAAATTTATTAAAATAACCCTGAATGAACCCAAAACTGAAGGGGGATTGCTGCCACTGTGCTCCTCCAGCTGGCTCCTGTGGGAAGCTCACTGTGATGCCACGAGGAAGGGTGAGAATTAACACGGGGAAAGGGATGGGGACGTGGCACTGCTGTTTCATTACCCTTTTTCTACTCTGTGCCCCCAATGCAGCAGAGATGTCACTGCCAGGAAAGCAGCTCGGTGGGGGACAGTTTGCAGTAGCCTTCATCCACACCAGAGTTTAATCATTTTCATTTCTTTGTGCCTAAAATTAAGACGAAAAGTGGCCAAGCCCCACCAGTTTAGGGAAAAATCACCCACACCCACCCAAGCAGATGGGTCTGTTTTTAGTTTATAATTAAACTCACCCTCTTGGCTGGGAGGGAGAGCCTGTTTTGAACAGGGGAGGGAGTGGGAGATCCTCTCCAGGCTGTCTTCCAGTGAGGGGGAGTCTCACTCCTGCAGAAGGGGAGCGGGATGACGAAGCCATGAGCAGTGGAGAGGGATTTGCTGCCCTCCCGGCACGCTCCGTTATCCCGACAGCTGGAATGGCCTCATTTTAAACATGTTCAGCTTTTTGTCCTGAGGAGCACAAATCTCCGTGACGATGGTGCCATCTGTCCCTCTGAGCACGGCCCTGGTGATGCCTCTGCTGTCCCTCCCCACGGTGGTTTGGGGCAGAGCCCTGTCACCAACCCGTGTGGTGGCAGCCCTGAACGGGCCAGGAATATTCCCAGACTCGAAATTTTCCCAGGACAGAGAGAGGCAACCATCACTGGTGCACAAGGCCCGCTGGAAGAGCTGTGCAGGCCTCTCCCAGGAGAGGGAATGTCCTTGGGAATGGGGCACAGCCGCCGTGGAGGGGCTGCCAGAGCCTGGCTTTGTGTGCCTGGAAAGCACTGCCCGTGGGGAAGGGCAGGCAGCAGAACAGCAGGGAAAGGGGGGAAACAGGAACAGGGAGAAGGGAAAGAGAAAAGGAAGGAGGAGAAAGGAAAAACAAAAGGGAAAAACAAAACAAAATAAACCAAATTAAAATTAAATTATATTAAATTAAAGGCCCAGCAAGGCAAGCTGAGCTGATCAGCATCTGCCTCCCCCAGTCCCCAGCAAAGCCATGGCTGAGGGTCTGTTCCCTGCAGGCTGTGGCCCAGTGAGCACCCGTGCTCAGGCACCTTGAGCCTGGTTTTGCAGGGGCTGGGGTTTGCAGCCAGGCACACAGAGCTGTGCTGCTGCCCAGGGCACACCGGGCGAGGATGGGCTTTGGGAAGTGAGCCCAGAGCACACAGGACACGCCAGCCCGGTCCCTGCTGGGTGATACTGCTGTGCTCTAGGGAGCAACGCTCAAAAGTTGTACCCTAGGAGCCCAAAATTCCTGAAGAAGAGCAAGAAAATCAGATTTCCCTCCTGGCTACAAAGGCTCAGCCGCCGACTCCCCTTCCCAAGTCTTGCTTGGAAACCCAAGGGGACAAGAGTGCCTCTGGCAAGAGACTGCCTGAAACGTGTGGAGGGCTTTTCTCTAAATTATCAACATGATTTTTTCATTCTAAGCAGAACATCCAGAGTCTCCTTTCACCTCATGAACCTTACTCCACCGCCTTGACTTTTAAGTCAAGTATTTCTCCTAGAGAACGCAGTTGAGTTAAAACAATTGAATTATTGAGATGCACAAGTGTCCTTCTGGGTGAGCTGTGCCCACAATGCCCCAAATCCCTGGTTCTGGTTGTAGTGGTAAGACAGGAAAATTCATCCCACCTCGTCATCCCCACACCTTCCCCATTCCCGGTGTCTCCCAGCTGGGAAGGGCTGAGGCAGAGCATCCCTCCGGCAATTACAGCCAGGAGATAACAGCTCATTTGCGATGTTGCCTTAAATTGGCAACTGCGTGTGAAACAAGATAACAGCTTGTACTAATGAAGGTGTAATTTTTAAACTGACGGGGCTAACAGGGCTTTAAACGCGGCACCAGAGCCCGAGAAAGGCAGATTAGGGCTCCGTGTGCCTGATCCCCCGACACAGCTGTCCCCAGCGCAGCACACCCCGCCTGGCTCCGGTTATCGCCGCTGCTTCTGCTCTGAATTGACTGCAACTGATCCGTTTAAGACAATCTCTGAATTTCTAATGAGGTGATTAGCTGCAGAAAGGATTTCCTTGCAGAACACTTCATCGCTGTTTTGCTCACTGTCAGGGATCAGAATAAGGACCCGCACTTGCATATTAATAGCAGCATTAGGTGCTAGTGCAGCTGCTTTATCAAGGATGTTATCACTCTCCTGAAATAACTGACGTGGAAAAGCCCCATATTTTTATTTTGCATGAAATACAACGTTCCAATTCCCCAGGTTTTGTTTTCAAAACCTGAAGTGCTTTTTATCATTTCTGGAATGCAGAATAACAACGAAACAATTTCCTTTAAATCAAAAGCTGGATCTCTTCCAAGTCATTTAACTTCCAAAAGTTAAAATTCCTTAAAAAAAAATAAATTAAAAAATGTAAGAGATTCAGTCTGAGCACTTCTAATGAGAATATCACAATTATACTTAGATTGCCACACGGGATTTCTCTTTACAGCAGCTTGATTCATGGGGGAAATTAACTTGTTTAAAAGTAACAGTTTTTAATAGAAATGTTCTGCTGACTGTTCTCCTTGCATTCTAGCTGGAATCCGCTTTGGCACGCCAGGTCCTGAGGCTGGGGTGAGCTCCTTGCTCCACGCCTGCATCATTCCAGCAAGGGGATCCTGCCCACAGCCTGTTGCAGCAACACAACTCATAGCAAGAGGGCCACTGTAATTGTTAAAAAAAAAAATCAAACAGAAAAACTACTTAAAGTCTTGAAAACTTCCAAAGTCAGCACTTGAAGAAATATGAAATGCAATGAATTAATGAGAAAGAGAGAATGAATCATTAAAATTGCATCACCGTGGCGTGTTCCTGAGCACATCTCCTGTAATGTTCTTGGAGTCTGAACAATTGATTAAGAAAAACACCACTGCACACTAAAAATTGGAAACGGTTAAGAAGAAACAGGATTAGCAAAGTCTCACAGGAAAGGTCAATTATTTCTCCCAATTTATTGCTAACCTGACATCTGTAAACAAATCACTGGGGGAACTCCCCGAAGACTACACCGTGTCCAACAAGACATCCTAATTAATGAGGATGCGCCATGCAAACACAAACACAGGGAGAGAGATAATATCTAAACCCAGCCCTTAAAAGATGCAGTGGAAATGTTCTCCCGGGAGGTTGTGGGAGATCAATAAAGGGGAAGGAGGTTCAGGAGAGCTGGAATTTGCCATGGGGTAAAGGCCAATAATCTTTGTGGTTATCAGAGCTAAGATGGCGAAAAGAATTAAACGAGTTTAGAGAGGGCTTAGTGAGACTGGCTTAAAAATGAGAGAGAATTGGCTTGAAAATGAGAGAGGGCTGCAATCATCCCTTGTGCTCCACCGTGGCAGAGGCCGAGCCAGGATTTTCCATGCCCAGGCTGGCTTTAGATGCTCTTGGACTCAGCGAGTGCCTTGCTGACCTTCAGCGTCTCTGGAGGCCGAGCCATCGAGCTTGGAGAGCTCTGCGAGGAGGTTCCTGATCCCGCTGTTGTTCCAGCCAAGCTCCCAGGCCCAAAGGTTGGGATTTTCTCCTCTCTGGCTGCCACTTTGCAGCCGTGCCCCTCCGTGGCATCCCCTGCACCGGCCAAACCTGCCGGCGGCCGGGCACGGTGCCTCCCCCAGAGCCCTCTGCGAGCAAAGCTGGATCGTGGCAGCTCATATTAAAGATTCCTCTTCATCAGCATCCCAATGATTAAATATGTATAGAGGCATCTGAGATCCAATTTATTTCTTTTGTGTTGTAAATTCCTTTACTCGTCGGCTTTTATTTTTTTGAGCTGCTTATAATTAAGACCTTCAGGCAGAGCTCAGCAGGGCTGGAAAGCAGCCATGCTCCTGTTGTATCCCACCCGTTGCAAGTGCATTCCCCTCTCTTAGTCAACCAAAAGATTCTTCTTTATTCAGCCCAGTAATGACTTGATTTCCTTCTTTCTTAGTGAACACAGTGAACAGTGCATTGAGTCACTCATGTGCAACTTGGTGTTTTTTCCCTCCCTTTGGAAAGTTTTCAAAATATTTATAAATCTAAAAAGGAGCAGAGAAAGAAAGAAAATGAAGTTGCATTGTGTTTATCTGGCTGGTGCTGCCCTTTCTCTTCCTCATCTGTGGAAACTGCAATTGATACCATTGTCCAGGCTGCCATGGGGCTGCCAGAGGGGTGGCAGTGTCTCCGTCCCCTCTGCTCGTCCCTCCTGCCAACCAGCACTGCCAGGGGACCAGGCAGGGCTGCATGAGGTACAGGTAGTGACTGTCAGACATAGGTGAGAGCTGCCAGACCCAGATGAGGACTGCCAGACCCAGTTGAGAGGAGACCCCACAGGAAACACTTGGAGGAGAACAAATTCCCTGCATGTTCAGAGCAGATTTCCCAGGGGCTGCTCCAAGGCAGAGCTCTGGGAGGGAGAAGCCTTTGGCTCAATCATGCTCCGTGGCTGTGGATGGATCGGATGGGCCTCCAGGTCTGATCCAGCTCTTTCCCCATGACACGGGAGACTCAACCCCTGAAGCAGAACCCTCAGCCCTCAGCTGCAAACCCCAAAGCTCAGGTCTTCAGCAGGCCTGGGGGCACATGGGGCAGCGTGACCCACACATGAATGGGGCCCCCAACACAGTGTCAGCCTGGGGAGACCCCTCCTCCAGCTCGGGGGCTCCCCTCTCTGCTCACACCCAAGCCAAGCAGTGAGGGGCTGTTCCCATTCCCCTGTCCCCACACTGGGAGTGGAAGGGGCAGCCCAACACACCCCGCGGCCCCTGGCAAACCAGGCCACTCCGAAGCCCAGCATCCTCCACCTCCTGGCTCCAGTGGGTGCTCCTGGCTCCTGGCTCCCACCCAGCGGGGGCTGCCAGCTCCCTCCGTGCCAACCCCTGCAAAATCTGCCAGCAGAGGCATCGCCCCCTCCCACAGCCCTGCGGCGAGGAGTGACTCCCTCCAGATGGCTGTAAAGGTTAACAAGGACTTTATTCGGAGTTACATACAAATCAGATTGTCTTTTTTTTTTTTCCAAGGGGGAACAAAAACAACCACAATTTCAAGCCCACACAGGCAGTGCAGCCTTCCAAGGTGGTTCAGTTGCCATAGACGACCGCAGGCAGCAGAGCTGTCACGCCGAGCCCGCGGCACCGCGGGGACCCGCTGTGAGTCAGGGGACGGGGGTGAGCCCCGCTTCCATCCCCCCGCTGGCACCGGCTCCAGCCCTGTCCTCGCCTCCCTCCCGGGATGAGCTGAGCGCCCAGCTGCCCTCCCACGGTGTTGGGAGGAGCTGGCTGTGGGACAGTGGTGTCTGGCCCCATCTGGCCATGGCTGGTCGAGATGGGTGGCCCAGGTGGCATCTGATGGGGGAGTTCCCCCATAGGGTGCTGAAAAATGGGGGAGCTGGAGATTTAGGGCAGAATCTGAAATCTGATGGTGGTTCTGCCATCAGTCATGGACACTCAGCTTGCAGCTGCTCTGTCCCCTTGCTCTGCTCCATCTTCCTCCAGTCCCCACAGAAAATCATCATCCCACCTACAAAACCTTGCCTTGGCCAGCCCAGGGGCTTTTGGGGTGACCTCACCAGCCCACTGGCCAACGGCTCATCCATCACCTCTGGCAAACCAGAACCACCAAACTCGTTGGGTTTCATCTGCAAATCACCCAGCACAGCTCTGGGCCCCAGGAGGAAAGGGAGTTGTTGCTGCCCTTCAAGGCTGACTGGCAGAGCCCAGGGTCTGTGGTGCTGCAGAGAACCCGGGTGGACACTGCTGTGGATTTGGAAAAAAGAGAAATGTCTGTGTGTGGAAGCTCCAGGAGAAACACCACACGTGCTACAAGAACCACCTGTATCCACACCCCCAGGACAGGACCCCAGCAAGGACACTGGGAACCCCCAGGGATCAGTTTGCAGGACACCTGGTGTGGCTGAACAGCTCATCAGCGCCAGATCTCCCTGGGGAACGGTGCTGCAGCAGCTCTCCTGGCTTTGCTGACGGTGACTGATCATCTGCATTCCAGGCAGAGACATCCCGGGTTCCCCAGGGCTGGGACATCAATTGCAGACATGGATGGAGTTGTTTTACCAGCCTGGTAAACTTCCCCAGCGTCTTTAATAAAATAAGTTTTTGGAAGTTTCAGGTAGAATTGATGTCAGCTATGGAAAGGTCACTGTGGATATTACGAGCCACAAAGAAAATGTTACACTCAAATGAGACCAACACTGTCATAAATCACAGCAGACCCCCTCTGCTCCACTCAGGTGAGACCCCCCTGCAGAGCTGCCTCCAGCCCTGGGTCCAACGTCAGAAGGACCTGGAGCTGCTGGATGAGCCCGGAGGAGGCCACTGGGCTGCTCCAACAGCTGGAGCCCCTCTGCTCTGGAGCCAGGCTGGGAGAGCTGGGGGTGCTCACCTGGAGAGGAGAAGGCTCCAGGGAGAGCTGCGAGCCCCTTGCAGGGCCTAAAGGGGCTCCAGGAGAGCTGGAGAGGGACTGGGGACAAGGCATGGAGGGACAGGACACAGGGAATGGCTTCCCAGTGCCAGAGGGCAGGGCTGGATGGGATATTGGGCAGGAATTGTTCCCTGGGAGGGTGGGCAGGCCCTGGCACAGGGTGCCCAGAGCAGCTGGGGCTGCCCCTGGATCCCTGGCAGTGCCCAAGGCCAGGCTGGACATTGGGGCTTGGAGCAGCCTGGGATGGTGGGAGGTGTCCCTGCCATGGCAGGGGGTGGATGGTCCTTATGGTCCCCTCCATCCCAACCCGCTCTGTGATGAAGGGTGATGGGATACTGGCAGATGTCAGTCATTCTGTCCTGCTGCACCCCCAGCAGATGCAGCACTAAGGGTTGCTCAGAGGCACAGAACTTCCCCATTTTTTTGCCTGGCTTGCTCTGCAGGCCATTTCTTCCTCTCCTCCCAGGGAAAAGTTCATTTATCACCAGCTTCCCAGGGATTCCCCTGGGCTTATTAGTGAGATAAAGGGGAATAGAGAAGTTTGATTCTGGTTTGCAGAAGGAAAACACCCTCCCAGCTCTGCAGGGGCTTGAGGCATCATGTGACATTTTTAAGAGAAGTACTCCTGGTCAGATTGAATCCTGCCATTCTTGCTACACAGCCTCACTGATCAAATAAAGCTGATGCCAGAGCTATTTGGATGCAATGGCCCTCTCCAGCCCTTCCTTTTAGGTGCCAGCATAGGAAACAAATGGATCCATCCCACCCTGGACACAGCTGCTCTGCACTGTAAACCTTGTGAGTTCAAGGCAGACCCTCAAAACAGCCAATATGTTCACCTGGAAATTTCTAAAGCTGTTTACCAGCATCTGGATCCCATGTTTTCCATGGCTGAGCAGGGAAGAGCAGGAGGAGAAGCTGTAGTTAGCTATTATCAGTAATAGGAACGAGCACACCACGTGCCACATTAGGAATATGCCTACAAAATGTGTTCCTGGGCTGTACATTCACAACGTGTGTGGCTTCTTTTTTAGCAGCGACGTGCAGCAGGATCCAAAATCTGGCACTGTGGGTTTTTTACCCCCAAGCCTGTCCTGTTACCCAAATTGCTTTGGCTTCAAACATTGGTTCCCTTGGGCGTCTGTTACTCGCAGCCTTCCCGGTGCCAACTGAACAGCTTCCAGGAGCTCTGATGTCTCTCTTTTTATTTTATTTTTTTTAATACTGTGAATCACTTTATTCCATCCACCTTCTGGAACAATTCCCTGGAGAGTACCAATTCTGACAAGCATCTGCTCGTGCAGGAAAGCCACAGCCATCCCTCCACTGGAATTTTTCACTCTTTATGGTCATTAAAGGCTCTTCAATCCCATTTACTGATGAATCTTGGGCGTAATGTATCAACACAACTTGTCCCTGCAGATATCTGTTGCTTGGGTTGCCTGGAGCCTGTCCCCACTGCTCCCAGATGCTGATGTCCAGCAGGACCATGGGCAGCCACAGGGGTTCTTCTCTCCCATCCCTTTCCCTGGGTCACAGTTTTTCTGTGGGTCCATGAGTTGCCCCAAAATTTCTCCTAGACCCTTTATGGAGGCTCCCTGGGAGGGGAAGGGAGTGGAGAGTGAAATGAGAGCTTTTTGTTAATGCTTCCAAATTATTTAGGATACTAAGTACAAGGAGTGACCGTGAGGAATTGCAGAAGGACCTTGAAGTGAGTGACTGGCCAAGAAAATGACAGGAGAAATGCAGTGCGGATAAATAGTGGTGCACGTGGGAGAAGCCATTCCCAACTTCAGAAATAAAATGATGGGCTCTGAGCTGACTATTAACTCTCAGGAACAAGATCTCAGGGTTATAATAGAAACTTCTCTGAAAACATCAGCTCATTGCTCAGCAGAGATAAAAGAAAATACGCATCTCGAATGTTAGGGATTACTCAGAGAAGAACAGAGCAAAACAGCCCCAATCACGCTGCCACTGGATAAATTCCCTGTGCACCCACACACTGCACTGCACAGGTGGAAAGGGATGTAGTAAAGCTGGGAAGGCTTCGAAGAAAGGTGGGAAGGATGATTAAACACGCTGACTGCATTTAGGGGAGGCAATGAGGCTGCAGGTGGGGAGCTCCAAGGCTTCCGCCCATGGTGACAAGCCTTTCCCACCCACTGGGAGACACAGCGACCTCAGCTCAGCTCTTGGTGCAGCAGCTCCTCGTCAGAGGGTGATTCAAACCCACACAGGTGCTTCCCCTGGGTTTTGGGTTGGTATTTCTGCCACCCCCTCCTCTCGCAGGGAATCGATGGCCACCACGCCGGGCACCGTTGGCGCTGCGTGTCCCCCATGCTGGGCGGGCAGGCAGCGTGGGCACTGGGGAAGAGGAATTGGAGCAGTTTGGCAAAAAGCAGGCAATGGATGCCAAAATAAAATTTTAAAAAAGGGGAGAAAGATCTAGCTTCACCTTCTGTTCATGTAATTCTTCTGTGCAAGCAAATCTGGTGGGAGGAGGAAAAGGAAAAAAGGCAGAAATCCAGCGCAGTGATGGAAGCAGGAATGTTGCACTGGAAGGAAAAAAACCCAAGAGAGTTTGGGGCTAAAGCCATCCACCCACATTCAAAATGCCCAAGTCCAAATCCCAGCCCTAACTCTTGGGTGCACCAGACACTGGGGGAATTTTCATCTTTCTAGAGGGGGAGGATGAGACCCAAAACCAAACAGCTCCTGGCATTTGGGTCAGGGCAGCAGGGGGCTGAAAAGAGAGGGAGAGAAAGAGAGAAGGATGAGAGTGAGGCAACACTTGTGCAAAGGGAACACTTGTGCAAAGGGAACACTTGTGCAAAGCAGCACTAAGGAGGATGAATCCCCCCCTGAGGCCACACCTGGGGCCTTGTCCCCTGGCAGGTGTCACAGCCCTGGAGCATCACCTGCATCCCCACTGCTGGTGCCAGCACACTGAATTATCAGCGAACACAGGTTCCCTTTGCCAAGAGAGAAACAGGTCCTGGGCATGAACATGTGTAGAGGGGACAGCTGAAAGCAGCATTTTTTCAGGATTGGGCTTATCTGCTGCTGGCAGGTTGGTGCTGCCCTCGAGAAGAATTGGATTGCCAGGGAGTGGGAACTGGAGGCCTTCAAAGAGTCCCCCCTTCGCTGGGTGTGGCACAAGGAACGAGACTCTCCTTGCCTTGACTGTTGTGCACAGGTAGAGGAAGCAGGTCTTGGAGACAAAAAGAGATGCAGGAGTGAGAGCCATGGCCCAGAACACCCCCCCAGTCGTGGCATGGACAGGTGCAGCCTGGCACACTGCTGTTCCCTGGCCTTTGAATAATGCATCCCTGAGGTCCCCCTGTCTAAGCTCAGGCACTACTGGGGTCCCTCTGATAAGGACAGAAGAGTCCTGTGGACACTGGTGACATTCGCAGCTCTGGAGGGCTGGGTACAACACACGTCTCCATTTGGTGTGCGGGGGAGCCAGGGATATTTATTGCTGGGGCCGCTGTCTGGTCCCAGCACGGAGCCTGTGCACTCATGGGGCAGCGGGACAAGGGCTGCTCACTCTGCCCTTCACAGGGGCATCTTCATCCATTCCCATTATTCCTTCCTCAGATCCCTTCCAGGATCCCCATAGATGCTGAGGAGGAATCACAGCTAACAAGGAATTACAGCAAAGTCATTTTGTGCCCGTATAAATTATTAATTTTCATCACATGAAGAAATAATAGACTCCTCTGCATAGAGGCCTTGGCCCATCAGACAAAGTGTCCTTGTGGATGCAGGCATTTGATTCACCCTCCTTGGAGAAATTTGAAGAATTTGACCATATTCTGGAGCAGGGCAGAAATTCCCACCCACTGCTGGCTCTGTCTGACTTCCTACCAAAACAAGTTTCTTGTGTGTGGAGTGAATTATCTCCCCTCAGCCTCCTCCTGCCAGAGGCCTGCCCTGAAATCAGGGAAGGTCCTTTGGGAGAAGATGCTCCTCACTGTGTGGAATCCTGTGAGGACACAGGGGCCATTTGCTGTGCTCCCACTGCCCCGTGCCCCCTCCAGGGCAGCAGTGCCCTGCAGGACATTCCGGGATGGCACCGCAGAAGAGCCGAGCTGATGGAAGTGGGATGCAGGCCTGGTTGTGTGCATGGGGTCAGGCAGGTCCTGTGGTGCTACAGCTCGCTCAGGGCACTTCAGCTGGAAACCCCAAACTAAAATCAGGTGGCTAAACCCACCCAGAGGCTGGGAAAAGCCTTCGCTGCCCTCAGCTCCAGAGCAAGCTGGGGTATCAGTTCACCAATCCCAGCTCACTTCCAGTATTTATGGCTTTAATCAGATCTGTGGGGCGAGCACGGGACGAGCAGCGCTCTCTCTGGTTCATGTCTGGAGTGTGGCAGGAGGGAGGAATCACAACCCTGCTCAGCATGACCAGACTTAAGGAAAATTCAGACATCCTCTTCCAAGCTGTGCTGCCCTGGGGCCACGCTGCCCATGGCTGCCTCACCACCCACAGACAGGGACACAGGATCGTCCTCTCTCCCTCTCCTTTGGCAAAGCTCCTTTAATTACTGGGCTCCATTCACAGAACCATCTCACTTCTTCCCTGTGTCTCTCCACCACCCCATTTTTTCTGTTTCTTGTGGGTTTCACAGGGATGAATATGGGATTAGGAGTGAGGCATTGTGAGCTGAACTGAATGTGTGACTTAATGAACTGTATGAAATATTAAACCCCACCTGATGTGAAGCACGCTGAATTCTGTAAGAAAGAATATATTACACTTGGGGAGGGCTGAAGATAATCAAACCTAATGAATGGATTTAGAATCAGAACACAGCGAGCTTAGAGGAGTTAAGTTTGGTTCATTGTGAGGCTGAATTGTGTGTGACGGCCGTTCAGGGCAGGTTCTGCTGCCGCGTGTTTTCTCCTGTTGTGAATGACATTATTGTATTTTTCCATTTAACATAAATCTATTTTTCGGAAGGCTGCTTCCACCCAAATGGCATCAGCAGATCCCATTAATCACGCTGCTCTCAATCACTCAGAATTATTTAGAACTTCTTTTGTATGTCTCTGGCACTTTCCCTATATATGATTAATCTTAAACTAAACCAACTAAATAAATAAAACTGCAAGGATCCAAAGAGCATCCCTGTGAAGATCTTATTTAAGCAAGACATGTTGACAGCTTAGGAGGTTGGGAAGTTTCTGCTCCTGGAAGTTTCAGGAGGAGGAAAGAAGCTTTTTAGTCCAAAGCAGGAGGCTGAGCTTGGAAAGGAGCTGAAGTCCTGATCTCAGTGGGGCCTTCTGTATTTTGGGATTGATTGCCTTGGTCACAGCCCATTCCATTTGCTCCTGAGCCTCTTGTACACCTACAGAAGACACCTGATGGGCAGTGGTGGCCCTCTGCTGTGGGGTGGCTTGTGCCAAGGATGGGGCATGGACAAGGGGCTACTTTTGGGCTCTCCTCTGGGATTCCTCACCAGGGCTGGATGCCAAACTGGGCCAGCCTACTCAGGAAAAGAGAGACAACGCTGCTGCTCTGGCACATCTGTACCTCTCTGTTTCCCAGGTGACAATTGCTATGGCAATGCCCTCCTGGCCACCTGTGAGGAGCCAGCTACGCCCCAGCAGAGCCAGCCCTCCAGGTGCCCTCCAGCTTGCTCCAGAAAAATCCAGGAAATCTCCAGCTGGACTCTTGGATGTGCAACGGCGCCGCTGTTTCTGTGGTGAGAGCAGTGACAGTGAAAGGTGAAGGAATTTAAAGCTGGAATGGGCTGTGCACCAGGCAGAGCCAAAATCCTACCTGGAACCTCCTGGCAGAGACACACCTGGAGCTGGAGAGAGCTGGAGAGAGCCACTTAATTCCCAGTGTCATGGCCAGGGCATGCTGCAGTGAGCAAGATGAACGTGTGCATGTTAGAGAGAGGCATTCCCTGACGGAAATCCTGGGGTGTTCGATGAAGCACGCCAGCAGCACATACCCATACTTTAACCCCAGCCCTACATCTTTGTAGTAGCCTGTGATACATTTTTATTGCTGTTATCCACATCTATACTTGGGGCTTAGAAATACCATATATGTGAGTCACGGCCACCAAGACTCTGAGTTTCCCGTTGCCCCCAGCAAGTTTCCCGTCCCCTGCCGAACGTGGGGATGCTGTGTGCTCCTGCAGAGCTGCCCAAGGAGCCAGCTCAGCCTTGGCAAACAGCAGATTAAATCATGTACTCGCCAGGTCTGGGGAATCAGGGCTAAAACAAAGATCTGGTGTAGGGCAAACCCACAAGGATTGCTTTAAACATGCAGCGTGGGGTGATCTCTGAGGAAGGGCAGCTGCTCTGCCTCCTCTCCCAGGGTGCAGCATCCCTCCGCTGCTCAGCTGGCTTTGGCTCTCACTATTAAACTAATTGATTCAGCTTGGCTGTCCAGAGGTCTGAGTAATTTCAATATTGAAGCTCAGCTGTAATTAATTCAGTCAATACAGTCAACACAATCATGGGTGAGCAGGGACAGCGGTGCTCGAGTCCCTCACCAGGGCAGAGCGCAGAGAAGGAGACACTGCACAGCTCCAAGGTGGAGAAAACACCTCAGAAAAGCTTGGCCACCATACCAGGAACCCCTCTCTACCCAAAAAACATCCACAGGACCCCAAAGAACAGAGATTCATCTGAAACATCCCTGCAGCCCAGCTTGAACAATGAACACATGCTTTGTTTGAAGTGAAAATTTTAAGAGTTTGGAGGCAAAATAATTTTAAATTCAACAACTTTATAGCCCTGAAATGGGGGCAAAAGGCAAGTGCCCTTGTGGGGACCCTGCCCAGGCAGACCCTGATTGCCATGTTTTCCTCTGCCAGGTGCAGGGAATTGTTCCAGGAGCATGAGGCCACCCTGGGCATCCAGGAAGGCAGGGCAGGAGCTGAATGAGTGCCTGTCATCTCTGGAATACAACCCCTGAGCCAGGAGACGGATTTCCTGGAGCCTGGTGAAGCCCTGGGTGCTGGGCCTGGGGAACGGCAGCATCGCGTCTCGGCACGGAGGCCAGGGAGGAGGAAGGACTTTTGCTGGGAGACATAAAGGCAGCTAATAAATAATAGAGGGCAGTGTTATTACTTTTTTATCTTACGCAGTCAGACCAGCTTATGAAAGCCAGGCTGGTGCAGAATGCTAATGGGGCAGCCTTGGCAGGATGGAGTTATGGTTCCAGCCCCACATGAGAGCGAACCTCCCTCCCCCAATGTGCAGGGCCTGTCTCTCTACAATAGCTCTGCTCCTGCCTCAGACCATGCTTGGCCACTGGGTAGAGCCTCTTCCCAGTTCTTTCCCTGGTTATTACTCCTCTGATAAATACCAAGGACACGGGAGAGCCTCAGGAGGCCGGGACAGGTGGCTGGGACTGAGCGTGAGACGTGCTGAGTGAGATGTAGGCTTGTCCTGCCGTGTGAAACCACCACGAGAATGGCCAACAGCCATGGACTGGGAACCCCTCTGTCTGTTTCCTCACTGTGGTGCTTTATCTCTTTGTCTAACTAGATGGGGCAGGGGGTTTCTGGAGGCCAAGGGTGGTGCCCACCATGGCTGAGGTGGTGGTGCCTTGCCCTGCCCTGTCTGGCCTAATACGTGCTGCACCGAGCCCTGTGCTGGGGTGCCAGCTCTGGGAGATTCCCAAAGTCCCTGGCAAGGGCAATGCACTCGAGTGATTAATGCTTCTTTCTCTTGCTTAGATGAAGAGGAGCAAATGCATCAACAGAGGAAGCGCAGCAGAGCAGCTGTGAGGAGGCACTGGGGAGGCTGGGAAGCAGAAAAAAGCAAACAATCAGGTGTTTGGCATGGGAATGTTCCGAAGTTCCATGAACCAAAGGTAAAACATCAAAACATCAAAGGCTGACTTGCAAAAGCCTCCCCATCACTTTGTCAATCCCCTGCAAAGCTGTGGGTAACAGCCCTCGCTGTGCCTGGCACTGGAACATCGGCGCCTCGGGGGTGTTTTGCTCAGAGTCTGGGCAGCAGAACAACAGGAAAGGGCAGCAAATGTGTTCTGACTTCAGTGCTGCCGTTATCCCCCAGCTCTCCGCCTCCCGTGCAGGACGGGGCGCTCAGCTCAGAGCCGTTCGTCTGAGGCTGAGTTCCAATGATTTCCCAGGCCTGCTTTTGGCAAACCACTGTTCCAGTGTGCTATTTGCGGAAGATAGAAGGCACTATATCAGGAACCTGCAGAGAGAAAAATACTTTGTTTATCCGCTCAGGAGGCACAGCTGATCCTCAGCAGTGTCCCCATGGCCCTGGGCTGGCGCGGGCTGAGCTGACATTCCTGTCCCTGCAGGACCAGCCCGGCCCTACACGCTCCGAGACACAGCAGCAGCTTTTCCATGGCAGCATCTCCCCACCGGTGCCAACTGGAGCTGTGGGTGGTGCTGGCAGGGACGAGGTCACACAGGGGTTTGTAATGCCACTGCTGGCCCTCAGGAGCCCCATACCCACAGCACAGCACTGGCTCCTGTCTGTGACAGTCCCCACCTCACGGGAGCCCTTCCCCGGCCCCAGGGATGCCCCTGGCTCCTGGCACTGATGCTCTCTGCTCTCTCCCTCGGGACACAGACTAATGCCAGCTGCAGGGACACTTGTCTGTCATCCCAGAAGGATTGCAGGGCTGGTATGGAAGCCCCATCACTCCCTGAGGGATTTTGCCTCCTTCCTTTGTACGCACGGCACACACAAGTCGGCAGGGCTATTTTTCTAATTATTGGATTTTATTGGAAATCAATAAGCAAATGAGATGATTTTTCAGTCCTAATGCCTCCATTGCTCTTCTTGCAGGGCCCAGGTATTGCCAAGCCCCCTCTGAGACTCTTCCAGCGTGGTGATGAATGTCCCTGCCTAACTCTGCTTAGGATGTTTGCTGGCACATGGGGGTGGATTAAGTAGTGAGGGGTTAACCATGATGAGGAGATGAAGCCCGAGGTAATTATCCCCTGAGCTCTGCAGGAATTGGAGGTGCTGCGTTCTCTACAAGCCCCACTGCCTGCTCAGAAGGACTCGTGTGCATCTCTCGCTCTGAGAGCCGCCTCAATTGCCTCTTAATTTGAGCCCTGTCAACACAAGAGCTAAATGAAGAGTCATTTCTGTGAGAAGGAGTGCTGAGAGAGACGTGGGTCCTCATGTGGCCCACTGGTGGGGCCAGTGAGCTCTGCCATGGATGCTGCATCCATGGGCTCCAGCCCTGCGCTCCCGGCACATCCCAGCGCCTCTGGGCACAGTTGGGGAGAGAATATGGAGGGCAAGTCCCTCTCCTGCAGCAGGGATGTTTTTCTGAGTGTTGGACCTACAGGAGATCAATAAGTGCATAGGGTAATTCTTCATCTTATTGTATTGGAGAACAATAACTGTACTTCAAGTCTTCGCAATTTATCAGTGGAAAGAATAAAAATAAAATATATATGTTAATGCTGCAAGTTTCAAGTCTAGCCTGTCTCTTTGCTGAAGCAGTAGAAGAAAACACTGAAATAGAAGTAATTAGGGAAGGAGGGAATCATGGGCAGCCTCAGCACAGCAAAACCCATGAGAAGGCGCTTGCCCCGCTGTTCCAGTCCCCCGAGGCTTGCTCCTGCTCACCCTGGCTACCTAGGGAATACCAAGTCCTTGGATTAGGAACACGATTTACAAAGAGACCTTGTGGAATGGAAAGGAAAGAAAAAAAAAAAAAAGAAAAAAAAAAGGCTGGGCTGATTTAAAGAAACCTGGAGTGAATAAATTAGTGGGGGAGCGGAAACGAGGAGATGGAATTACACGGGAGCGTTACATAAAAGCAGCTGACGTCTGACTCTGGCAATTAATTCAAATTGGGCTGAGCCTGGGCTTTGGGGAAGAATAACGGGTGGGCGGTGGTGAAAGGCGGAATGAGCAGTCGTGCACCGAGCTGGAGGGTGGTGCGTGGCTGCACTCCCCACTGGGGCTGGGTTTGATGAACGCTCGTGCTCGGGACCTGTAAGGATTTACCAGGGAAATGCCTCAGTGTTAGGGGGCTGGAAGGATAAAGAGAGAGGCACGGGCAGAACAGAATCACGGAGAGGGAGATGTGCTTGCAGCTCTCTGATGGCTCCTTGGCTCACAGGCAGCCTTTCCTCTGTTCCCCCTAAATCTGGACCAGGCAGTGCCTGAGGGTGACCTCAGGACGTGACCTGGGGCTGGAAGGACCTCCTGGGTCACCAAGCCCATGTCCCGCTCTCACAGCCCTGGTGTCTTATGGGCATTGCCTGTGTCAGTGGCTCCTCCTGGGGAAAGTGGTCCAGTGAGCCATGGCTTTCCTGGCCACCAGCGCTGCACACAGGCACAGAGACACAAGAGCAGGGAGTGACCTCAGCTGTATCTCCTATAAGCTGGAAAAGGCTGTGGGAAAGGGGGAATGGGGCAGTGGCTACCCATGAGAGGCCATTACACGGTGCAGCTCAGAGCCGAGGGCACTGGTAAATCCCAAGGAGCCTCGTCACCTCTGAGCACCAACACCTGTGATGGCCTCACTCTCCGTTAGCTCCGGGGCTTTGGGAAGAGGCTCAGGGGCACAGCAGGGTCCTCCCACGAGCAGAAGCATCTCCTGGATGTCAGGGACTCCCCAGCTCCACCAGGCTTCCCCGGTCACTGCCTGTTCTACAGGCACTTGGTCCATGCACACAGGATGGCTGCCACTGGAGCTAACACTGCTCGTCCTGCTCATTTCTGCTCCCAAAGTGTCCAGTTTCATCCCAGTCCCCAGTCCTCCAAGTGCTCTAACCTTTGGGTGGCCTCTGCTCCCCAGGGCAGAACCATACCCAAAACCTGCCCGTTCCTGTGAGCTGGAGACAGAAACAGGCACAAGATGATTCTGATGTCCAAGAAGTTTTGTGCAAGGATGGCTGAATTTGGGGTGAGCCCAAAGCTCGTGAGCAGAGCCCCATGGACTCTGGCAGCCCCTGGGCTGGTGCTCCAGCCCAGCTCTGAATTCAGGACAGCACTTCTGCAATTGGAGCAATCTTCTGCAAGCCTTTGTGTTTGATAATCTGAGATCTGTGGGAGTCTCTACTTCATAATCCATATATCTTGTGACCCTCTGGAAGCCTGATAACTATTTCATGCTCAGATAGCTCCTTGCTCATCTTCGTCTGTGCAAGAGGAGCGTGTCCTGACTGGCACAGGAGTAGCTCATATTTCCATCACGTCCAGACAGTGATTAAGTGTCTTCAGCCAAGCAACAAGGCAACTTTTACTGGGTTTATTCTCTGGGGACTGGGAAGACTGGGAATGAGGCCAGAGGAAGATGCAGAAAGACCCCAGGCCAGGAGGCTAGAAAACAATGCTGAGAGACAGGTTTGGCACCTCCAGCAAATCTCACCAGAGCCTGCTGGGAAATGCAACTCATCTGAAAACCAGCATTGCCCCAGCTGCCCCAGGTCCCCTGGGCTGGCTGGGTCCCTTCTGGGTGGCCAGGCCAGAGCAAGGGGTCTCTGAGCCTCTCACACCCCTCCTCAATCTTTGATGCCTCCTGGGGGGGTTAATCAGGATGGGGAGGGAAACTGAGGCACAGCCGGATCCATTTGCTTTCCTTGAGCTGTTCTTGGTCTGACTGTGCAATGTAAAGCCCTCCATGGCTCCACCCTGCTCCTGGCACTACACCCCGGCAGAATTCCCGGTCCCAGCATCCAGCACCACCCCACCAGGTCCTGCAGCTCTCCAGGCTCAGCGGGGCTTGGAGCAGTGCCCAGGCAGGAGCAAAGGCGGGTTTGGCTCTGCAGGTACAAAGCTCTGGGCACAAATAAAACCCACTAATAGAAAAATGGTACAAAGGGAGCCGGGCTCTCGGGGCCAGGCTGGGAGTGAGAGCAGTAAATTGGAGGATAAAGCAGTGGCTGCTGGTCAGCCTCTATTTCACCCTTTCAAGCTGCGGTATAGAGGAAATACTTTTTTCCCCAGATTTGTGCTATCATCACTAAACCTTGTGTATGTGGAGAGCGTATTTCATGTCCTCATGGGCTTTGCAGTCAATTGAATGCTTCTAATGCTCTCCCCCCCTGCTCTCCTTGCTCAGGATGCTAAAGCACGCTCTTCCCTGGGATTGGGAGCCAGGCACGCTGCCACCGGGATGGGTGTCTGAGCAGGCACCAAAGGCTGTGGGAATCAACCATTTAAAGTGAAATTATGGCTCTGGGCCCCCTTCTACTTCTGATTTCCTGATGTTGTCCCAGCTGTTTGTCCTTCAGGGACTGTTGGCATCCTGAGGCACCTGTATTAGATGCACAGCCCAAGAGGAGAGACCCAGGATGGTGCCGCGGGGTGCAGAGTACCCTCAGCACGTCACATGGAAGCATCCAGGAACATTTTGGCTGCACAGGGTGTTCTGCAAACACAACCTGTGAATCGGCAGCGCAGCACCAGGAGATAAAACCAGATCGTATTTCAATATTTTCACAATTTTCAAGGCAGTTCCTTGAACACCAGGGATGGTGCAGTGTTTGTGAACCCTCTCCCTCTCTGTGCTGCTCTTTCCAAACGCTGATAAACTCCCGGCACTCCCAGACAGCCCCATCACCCCTCCTGTAGCTGCTGCAGATTAAGACCCACTGAGAAGTGCTTTTCCAGGGGCTGGAACAGGGATGGTTGGCACAGTTGCTGTAAGAGGTCAGCAGTTTTCATGTGCCTCCCACCTCCACCTTCCTGCAGCTCCTGATGGCTCCTCCGACACAGCCCCAGCCCCGTTCTTACGGCCAGGGCTGGGGGGGAAAATCAGACAAGGGTCACAGGAGGATCACAGCAACAGTCCAGCCAGAAAAATTCATTTTCCCATCCAGTGGCGATAGGCCAGGCCTAGATTTGTGGGAGTAGAGACGAACACACCCCAAATTCTGCTGCCACAACCTCAGCCCTGTAGCCACCTGCACCAGCTCTGGATGGATTTGCAAAGACAAAGGAAATCAAGGGAGAAGAGCACCAGGGATACACTCATACAGGAATCAGAGAGAGGCCTGGCTCTTTCTCGCACCTGCCAGCCCTGCTCTGAAATTCTCATTGTTCTGGTAACTCAAGTTTTTCCTTGCTCCTATGAGAACAACGTGGTGAAGTTCAGTCTGATGTGCCCTCTGAGGGCTCCCAAGCTCTTGGGTGTCCACAAGCGGCTGGAATCTCTTTTTGTAGAGAGGTCTGATGGTGTGGGAGAGGGAGATGAGACCCCAAAGCACTGATCCACCTTTCTCCATCTACCTCCTCCATCCAGACCATGCCAGCCTCCATCAAGATCTTCCCAACCTCCATCCGGACCTTCCCAGTCTTCTTTCCATCCTCCACCCAGACCTTCCTGCTGTCCTGCCCAGACCTTCCCTCTGTCCTCCCCGGAGGTCAGAGTTTGTCCAAGGACTTTGGTGTTGGCCATTGGCCTTGGAGGAGCCGTTTTCCCAGGAAAACGAAGCGTCACGTTGGCTCCATGCATATGTCTGGTAGAACCATGAAATATTACAGAAGATTGAGATTTATCAGTTCGGACAGATTGGCCTCTTTTGCTGAGCCTATAAAAGCTCTGAATGATGGCATCCATCACGGGCTGGACAGCAGCAGCTCTGACTGAGACCTGGCAATTTTGCATCGCGGGGGCCAAGTGCCAATTCCTTAAGTAATCCCAGGTTTCATTACAGACGCAGCCGGAGGAGGGCAAAGCTTTGAATTTTTTTTTTAAAGTCAGCTGCAGGACACTTGCAAGTTACGATGGAATTGATGGTGGATGACTTGTTAAAATTAATTGTGGCCATAATTAAGAATATTCAGGAAGAAAACCACAGGAAAATGATCCATGGAAGAATGTTTTCTGTAATAATATTTTAAAATGCAGCAAAAATTTGCAGCTGCTTTATTAAATTAAATAATAAGCCTTGTATTTTTCTTGCATGGCTTCTGAGGATTTCTAATGGAGGGGGCTGCTAGATGAGGCATTTCAGAGGAAATCAAATAACCTCGTAAATAAATGAGTTTTCTTTTTTTTTCAGGGCAGAACTCTATTCATTACAATATTCATAGAGCGTCACATTACGGGGGAAAAGAGGCAGGAGGAGCCTCCGGGCTGTTCCTGCATCCTGAGGACAAACTTCTCTAAGCTGCCAGCTCCTTACCGTGACCTCATCCTGCCTGTGCCTGCAGCAAGGCAGCTCCTGCAAAACCTGCAGGACAGAGAGACAGGGACACGGGGACACAGGGACACGAGGACACAGGGACACAGGACACGGGGACACGGGGACACAGGGACATGGGGACACAGAGAGGTGGCTGCTCCTGACCCTCCCTCAGCACCCCCACCCCGTTACCCTGAGCAGGGATCACACCACTCCCTGTAGGGTTGGCATTTTCAGCACTTGGGGGACTTTGTAGGAGTGAGGTGCCACAAACACCCGCCCCAGGAGCAGCTCCACAGCACAGCCAGTGCCAGGCACGTGGCACCTCTCATGGCTCCTTGCTGATCACCCAACCCTGCTACATTTGGATTATGGGGACGCAAGCAGGAAAATGAAATTTTTGAAGTGATTTGAAAGCACTAAAGCTGCACTAAATACAAAAGGCAGCTCAGAATCCCAGGGAATCTTCCTTTAACCAACTTCTGTCTCAGTCCAAAGCACACAGAGCCCACACAACCCCTCCTAAAGGGCCTGCAGGTTTTGGACATCGAGAACCAGGTAATGGCTGAGGGACCTTTTCTTCCTGTGACACCAGGGGGTTACACAAATAACAGCAACAGCCTCAGCACCACCATCAGCTGTTGGGGCTGTGCCTCGCTGATGGATTCAAGACACACTCCTGGGGATGGTGAGAATCTCTGCAAGCTCTGATTTTCCTCCATTGGAACACCACCCTCTAGGGAAAACCCCAAATTAAATCATCACAGCACATTAGGGTGGAGGAAACCAGCATTTGGACCCTTTCTGGATACTGGTCCAGCATCTGTGTGTGCTCCTCCCTGCCAGCCCCACAGGGACACATTGTAGGGCAGAGGCTTCTGCCGACCTCGGATTGCAAACTGCTGGAAAATTGATACCACAGAATTGCTCTCCAAAATTTCCTCAGGGACATGCAGCTTTTCGGCCGTGAGCTGAGTGCTGCAGTGAGCCAAGAGCCCCCAGCTCAGGATGCTGCTGCCCAGGTCTGTGTGTGCTATGGGCCTGTTGTCCCAAGGATAAAGGTCTTGGGGCTGCCCAGGTGAGGGGAAGCGTGGGCTGTGTCCTGCACATCCCAGCAGGGCAGCGGTTTCCAGACCCTGCTCCCTCCACGCTGCTGCTCTGAGCTGGGCAGGTTTCTGCCCTCGCATCCCACCCCTCCCCTGCAGGGATGCCCCTGCTGCTCCCTCGAGTGCCCAAAGAGAGTTACAGGCACAAAGGTGACAAACTACAGCTCCCAGAGCATCCACACCAAGAGGTTCAGGAATTTTAGCTGTAGTTGGATTTTTCACCGGTGGCTTTTCAACAGAAAGAGCCCTGCTTTTCTATTCTGTACATTCCTCTCCTCAACAGCCCAATTTCCTCCTGACAAAGAAATTCATTAGGAAACTTTCAAGTCAATCCCAACCATGGCAGTGAGTTGAAATTGCTCAAATCATCTCCAGAAAACCTTCTTACAATCCATCCATCTCCGTCTGCCTTCGCATCCTCCTGGTAACTGAGTCAAACTCATAATGACCCACGAGCCTCCTGCCTGCTTAGTCCAGCTCTGGCATTCCCCATACCTGTCCTAACAGAAATATATTCTCCCAAATTTATTTCCAGGCAGTATTTCTGTCCTCAGGTTGTTTCTCTCAGCCACTCTCTTTCATGCGATCACTGTAGGAGAATTTGCAAAGCTGAAAAAACCTTTCCCCAAGATTCCTGTTCCTGGGCAAAGCGGGCAGGTGGAGGAAAGGAGGGACTGGAGCAGAGCATCCACTGCTCTGGGGGGTCAGGTGATGTCCTGCAGGCCAGGGAGAAGCAGTGGCAGATCCAGCATGGCCATGAGGATGAGGAGCTGGAGCTGGCCTTGCTCAAACCATGGTCCCCAAAGGGCTGTGCTGTGGCTCATTAGCCAAAGAAGAAAGGGCTAATTTTAGACTGGGTGGTAATTAAAAAACATTGTATTATCTTCCTGTGCTAAACCAGCCAGTCACTATCTTTGGGTAAACCAGCAGTTAAGTGAGGGGCTGACGTGGAGTTATAATAAGGAAAGACAATGGCATCATTATATTGGGATTTATCTTCCTGAGACAGGATTGTCCTCATTATTCAGGAGCGGTGTACCCAAAAGCCACTAATAAGGCTCCCTCCCAGGATGGAGATAAATCCCAAACCTTTCTGAGACTTTTGAATGTAAATGCTCTGTGGCATTCAAAGTGCCCTTTGATTCCAGCAGGCTCATCCCTCGTGCTGGCACTGCCGGTCCTGCTGGAGGCTGAACAGGCTTTGGGGTCTCCATGGGCCAGGACAGCTGGGACAACATTTTGCTGGGACAAGGGGGCCAGGCTCCTACAGCAAAGAGACATTTGGATCAGCTCGGGAGAGAGCTAGGGAGTCCCACCTGGATGGGACTCAGCCACTTAAATTGCTGTGGCTGTGGTGGCCACAACTGGGATCGAACACCCACAGGGAACCAGATCATCTCTGTGGGACACAGAGGCTCACAGTTTGATGCAGATCAAGGGTAATTGGCAAACTGTTTTCTGAAATGCAGCAAGGAAGGAACTGGAGAGCTTCGGGCAGGGCAGAGTTTGTAGGGTGATGAAGTGGCCACTGTGCCCCATCCTCCCCAGCGAGCCGGGGGCAGCGGGAGGCCGGGGAGGGCAGCTCGGCTCTTTAGGGGTTTGTGGCACAATTAAATTGCATTGACCAAAAGAACTCCTTCCCTTCCATCACGCAGGACACTCTGTGCTTCAAAAATACGTCAGACACTTTCTTTTTAATGCTACAAAATACCAGGGTAAGTATAATATCCACCCATGGGTGGGAAGGCCACCTTGTTTCAATTACTGTGCTCTCACCTTTAGCCTGCTCAAATGAAGAAAAATTCCTGATAAAAGCCATAGGTATTGGAATAAATTTGGAGAGGCAAATCAGCTCAGCAGCAAGGTGGGAAACATGAATTTCTGGGTTTGCATTTAAAAGAGCTCGGGCTGTACAAGCAGCCTGAGGCTGGTTCCTGGGGTCCCCACCTCAACACCAGCCAACTTTTACTGTGGGTCGGTAAGATGGGGTGTAACTCAGCAGAAAGGATGGGCTGCCACTTCCCAACCTCCTGTGCAAACCCAATTACCTCAGCAGTGCCAAAGTTGCCAAACCCCAGTGCTGTGGCACAGCCCACTTCACCCACCCAGTCTGCTGGTACAGGACAGCTGGGGGAGGAGCAGCCCAGAAGGGTCTTTTTTAAAGTGGTAGTGAAAACATGAAAGAAAACCTGTTAATGCAGGAGAACTCATAAACGGGGGGGTCCTGCCCTGCCTTCAGAAAGGCAAACCCTGAGTATGCGCAGGGTGGGAAATGCTGGCAAATCTCTCATTGAGCTGAGGTCAGGGTCATTTTTAATAAGGAAAATACATTTACTGAGGGCTTCAGGATGACCATTGTGACAGACTCGCAGGAGGCACATGGGGTGAGGTGGGATATGAGCTGGAGCTGATACTGATGAGATTGTTTTCATTGCTGGAGCCTTTGTGGAGAGCAGCCCTGCCCAAGCAGCCCTCATGCTGATGAAGGGATTTCTATTGTGGTAGCTGTGGCATTTTTCTGGGCTTTGAAAGTCCAGGGCACCACAAATTTGATGACAAAAGCTCCCTAACCAGTATCCCTGCTTCTTTTTGCCGCGGCAAACATCCCTGGCAAACCATGGCTGTGAGATTGCAGGTGCTGAGTGCCAGGTGCCCATGTCACAGCTCCCTTGGGCTCAGCATCACCCACATCACCCAGTAATTAAACCCCACGGTTAATTTATCCAATGCTGCCTTGGGATCTCCCCTGGAGCAGCAGAGAAGCAAACAGCATCCAGCCCCAGCCCCTGCATCCCACTGCCCAGTCCCCTGGGCTATGCAACGCTGTGCTCTCTCCTCCAAAATGTTTATCTTAACAAACCCATTTAATGATTGCTGGTTTCTATTTCACCATTCAGGAAAGAAAACCTCTTAAATAAATATTTAATGACTGCTACTGGGTGCAGGGATGATAATGGGGCTGGTAGGCACAGGGAGCCATGCACCCGCAGATAAAACCTGCGGCAAAACGAGGGCTCTTGTTTTATTGCTCCCAATGTTATAAAGATTGACTCTGCTATTAGAGCTTCCTGGAGGATTTCTCTGGGATAAAATCTCCAGCTAGCAGAATTTAATCAGTTAGGGATGAGAAATAGATTTCAGGTGGCACCAGCTTTTAAATAGGTGTAATGCTGTTTCTGCAAACACGGTGCCTGCTCTGCTAATAGAGCACCCTGCAGACACCACCTGCCAGTCCTGGCCATGCACTGTGGGCACAGAGTGCTTTGGTGCCCACCCAGAGGGGCTGGGAGTGTGCTGGTCCATTCTCCCTCCCCTATGACCTCAGGGAAGCGCTCCAACCCGGGGACAGCAGAGCAAATTAACAAGGAACTAATTAACAGGAGGCTGGCACTGTGTGGGCTTCAGGTACAGCACGTTTGGACAGGAGAAAAGCTTTATTTGAGGGTAAAACCACGGGGGCTGGGTTTTGATGGTTTGTTCCATCCTCTGCTCTGGGATTTGGAGGGGCACAACCCCTCACCTGCCCCCACGGCCAGAGAGAGGTTTCGAGTATGGTGTGATCCCAAAAGCACAACCCAAAAAACGGGAAGGGAAGGGAAGGGAAGGGAAGGGAAGGGAAGGGAAGGGAAGGGAAGGGAAGACTGAGGCTGGCAGAGCACGTGGCCCCAGCCACAGCAGATGTTCCTGTGGGCTGGGAAGTTGTTTTACCTGCTGGCCTGTGATCACAGCAGCTTTGAGCTAATGACCCCAGCAGCCTCCTGCGAGGAGGAGAGGCTCCATCTGCGCTCAGGCCAGGCTGGGGACCCTCATGGTGGCAGCTGAGCGGTGCAGGACCGGTGGCTCTGCCCAGGGGAGGCTGTCCCATCTGGGTGCTGGGGTGCTTCCCTCCTCCTGCCCTTTTTCCCTCCATCCCTGCCTTGACCAAGTGAAGTTCAGCTATTACACAGTGTCAGGAGATGAATTACATGAAATTATAATTACATTCCCCTTGCCTGCCTTGGGAAAAATGCAAAAGGTCATCCCTTGCCTTGCTGCCTGAACTTTAATATGTTAGACCACCTACAGACACTGCTATGGTGGTTACGTGGGGCCAGGCAGAGAGGATGCACAGGCACTCACCAGTTTTTCCTCTTCTGAGGAACTGGCATAGGCTGGGGACAGCCAGAGCCGTGCTGAGCTTTCAGAGCCAGGCTTTGCTGAAGGGCTCAGCACCCCTGGCATGGAGAGGCCAGACAAGTGATTCATTCCTGAAGCTGGAGGGCCTGCAGGTGTTTCTGGGGGCTACCACACCAGCACACAGCAGCTTTCTCATCTCCTAGCCTGGAAATGGTGATGACTTCAGGAGCAGCAATGCCTGGGTGGGTGTGGGCTGTGGGTAGCACAGGAGAGCCCAGAACCACAAAGAACATGGGGCTGTGCATCTCATAGGCCTCTGGGGAGGCTTTCAGCCTCCCAAAGTGAATCCCTGAGGATAACTGCACTGCTAAAAGCCGCTAGGTACCTTTCAAAGACACATATGAGCAAGCACTGTTGGTTACTAACAGGTCCTGGGATGAGATGCAACACTGACCACCTGAAGCAGATTTGCTGCCACATCGCCTCAAGCCAGCCCTGGAGGGTGCTTCAGGCACACCTGTGAGACCTGAAACCTGGTGACAGGGACCAGCACAAGCCGTGGGGTTGAGGGTAGGGGCAGAGCGCAGGGCTGGGTCCCTCAGGGCAGACACAGGCCCCAGGCTCAGCCCCCCTCATAAGGTGAGAAGCCAATTTCCTGCTTTTCACAGTAATTTTCTTCAACTCCAGTGGCTACCAGCTGCTCTACTGATTGTAAATAAATACAAGGGGAGCTTGGCCCAAAATAGAAAGCAGAGAAGCCTCCCTAGCTCAATAAACTGTAATGAGCCCTTGCAGGCAGGGAAGCTGTAATTCGCATGGCCAGCTCTACCCACAGGACGCGGGCTTGGCTGGGCTCTGGCTGCCGTCCGTCCATCGAGGTCCAGCAAGGATGGAGGAGGCATCGGAGCCCTCTCCTGGGCTGTCCTGCTCCTCTCCCTGCTGCTGCTCGCAGGCTGGTCCCTCTGGATGTGGCTGAACCCTGCCGTATTCCCAGGGTCTCCTCCCTTTGTGCCCTGCCCTAAGCTGAGGCACATGGGATTTACAGCTCCCCACAGCAGAGGTGCTCACTCAGAGCACAGTCCTGGCAGAGGGCACAGCCGTGGTTGGTTCCATCACAAGACACCATAAAACCCCCAGTCTGGGTGAAATGAGTGCCTGCAAGCACATCCTTTCTCCCTTCTCCCATTCTGCCAGGTCCTCTGAGGCCACGGCTCCTCCTGCACCTCCTCCCAGCCCTGGGTAACCCCTCTGTCCCTGTCCCACAGAAAAAGCAAGGTCCTCTCTCCCTCCGGTTCCTAAGGGAGCTCTGGGAGCTCCGTGGCTTTGTATGCCTGAAGGCTGCCACACCAGTTTAAAAGGGATTTTCCAAAGCAGCCAATAGATTTGCATGAGACCCCATTTATAATCGAGATGGGTGGGGTTAGCCACAGGAAAGTCACCAAGAGCAGGTGGGATTCAAGAAAGATGGAGAAAGACTTTTTACAAGGACTTGGAGTGACAGAACAAGGGGGAATGGCTTCACACTGACAGAGGACAGGTTTAGATCATACAGGGAAGAAATTCCTCCCTGTGAGGGAGGTGAGGCCTTGGCACAGAGAAGCTGTGGCTGCTCCTGGATCCTTGGAAGTGTCCAAGACCAGGTTGGACGGGGCTTGGAGCAGCCTGGGCTAGTGGAAGGTTCCCTGCCATGGCAGGGGGTGGGACTGGATGATCTTTAAGGTCCCTTCCAACCCAAACATTAAAAATTAAATTAAATTAAATTGAAAATTTGTTTTCCTTCAAGTCCCAGTGTCCTTGTCAGAAGGGATGTATTTTAGCCCAGCACATGTTGTTTTGTCCTTCCTGGACAAAATCTATGAATGTCTGAAAAACCAATGCCAACCTAATGCTGCCACATCTCTGGAAGGGTCTGCAGATCCAGCTCCTGCTTTGCCGCTGCCCTGCATGTCTGAAAACATCCACTGTCCCTGAAAAATGGGTGGGGCTCATTTAGGGGGCCTCTTAAAAAGCCTGGGAATCCTAAAGGAGCTCTGCCAGCCCTGCCCCAGGGAACCTCTGCTTTCCACTCCACAGATGCCTCCCTAGGAAACATTTTTGTTCTGGCTCAGGGGGGACAGTGCCACTCAGGCAGCTGTCACCAGCAGGTCCCAGGGAGCAGCCCCAGGTGAGAGCTGGCACCCAGGGCACACACCACCTTGGCAATGACCCCGTTCTCCAAGGAGGAGATGGTCCAGGGGACACCTGGCCCTGACAGACAGCCCGGCCCAGCTCAGGCAGCACTGCCAGACCCATGGGGCTGCCACCAGCAGGGAGGCACCAGCAGTGTCCCCATCGCAGGCTCTGGAGTGACAAACATGAGCTGGGGAACAACTCCTCCCTCACAGGTGACCCACAGAGCCCAACGTCCAGCACGGTGCTTCATGGAACAGCTCCACAAGAGCTCCTCAGCACCACAGTGACCCACACAAGAACCCCTGCTTGGGCTCGCCCTGCTCTCAGTCCTCATCACATTCATGGGGTGGAACATTCTTTCTCTTTCTGCAGCTCTCTGTGATCCTGACATGCTCCCAGGAGATCCTGTGGCCCCACCAGCCTGGGACCAGCGAGGCCACAGTGCCCTCTGGCCACTCCATCACTGGCAGCTCCGTGCTGGCCTGGCACAGTACTTTCAGCTGTTTGACTGTAGTAAATTCCTTCGAGTTTGTGGTTTGCTGTTGGTGCTCTCCTTCAATAACCTTTAATAGGTTTTTCTCCTTAAGATAAGACCTCAGTAGCAGTGGTTTGGCATCGTATCAACAGTATCAGGCATTCTCCTCTGCTGTAGGTACACTGAGATAAAGATTTCAGAGTCCTCTGAGCTATGGTGTAGACCTTTCCACAACAGTAAATGGTGATATTTCCATTCACTAATGTATTTATATCTTCCCAGTGAGGTCAATAACAGAGTATCCCTTGAGCTGGGAAAAATGATGAGTGATGTCTAGTAATTACAGAGACCATAAGGCATCCGTGAATCTAATTTTGACATTAAAAATCACGACAAGCACCTCCATTGCCTATTTTATTTGCTGGCTTGGACAGTGAGGTCCAGTGCTGTGCGAGGAAGGGATGTCTGTACACAGGGCACGTTTTGGGGTTGTTGGAATCTAAAGCAATTAACTGCTTCTGCCTCTCTCGGTTTCCTGGCATTGCGCCTGACCTTGCATACGATTCATCTTCCTCATTCCTGTTGGATGTTTGCAAGTCATCTTGCTTTGAGCAATGTGGGCTGCAGTGGGGATTGGAATGTGTGATGCTGCCATGCTTCCCCTCGTGCTCAGCCCGAGCCAGCCGGCGCTGGGCCGGGGCTGCACATCGCAAACAAGCGCTAAGAGCGCGCTCCGAAGATGAATTGCGGGGAACAACTCTCCAATGAGGTGCATTTTGCATTTCAAACGCCATCACTCCAAATGCCCAGCTGTCTTTGCCAGAGGAACCGATGGAAAAAAAATAAATTCATTCCCATTTCACATAAATACACTTGTTCATATTTCAGTTTTAGAAATCCAACACTTTTCCACTGCAGTGAGACCTTCCCAAGCCAGGCTTTCCGAAGGGAGGGTGGAGGAAGCCAGCAAGAGCTCCAGCAGCTCCTGGAAGCCAGGCTACTCAATTTATGCCACTTGTTTGGAAATCTGGTTAACATATTGAGATTCTGGTAAACAAAATGCAGTGCTTTTTTTTCCAAAGTTGTCACGTATGTCCAGATTTTTGTGGTATTTTTCATACTTTCCCCTAGAAGTCATTAGAGATGCGACACTGCTTTGGGAATGATGCAGAATCACAGAAAATAGGGCTGGGAGGGACCTCGAGTGTTGGCCCTGCCCCAGAGTAGGGTCAGCTCTCCACTAATCCCAGGAGATGTTTCTCCAAACTCTCCTTAAACACTTCTGACGATAGAAACTCCAGAGCCCTCCCCAGGCACAACAACCCCGTGCTTAATTGTCCTTTCTGCTCCATGGCTGGAAATCGCCTTTTCTGCAATTGCAGCACTAATTCCCATCCTGAGCCTCCGCAGCCCGAGCAGCGAATATTCCATCATTTGGATTGTTAGGGAGAACACTGACTCGTATTAGACTGAGGATGGATTCCTGCAGAAAGTCACTCAATCCATCCTTTTATTTGACAGCCACTTATTGATTCTTCTTGTCTGGTTTCCAACCATGTTTTGCACCTCTCCCACAGCAGTTGTGTGGAGACCTGCTCACCAGCCTTGCTGAGAGGAATATCATGGGAAACACAGCAGATTCCTAGCAAAGCCAAGGCATCCAGCATGCCTGGCTTCTTCTCAATCCAGAATATTTAGTCTCATCACACAGGGAACTCAGATTGGCTTTCTCTTTTGGGGACGATCCTTTTTTTTTATTTTTGTTTAGAAAATGTAACTTAGAAATTATATTTTTCTGGGACCTGAGTTTAAAGCAGTCAGATTAGAATGTTAATAACAATTCTCCAAGCCTCCTTCTTTCCCCCCTCTGTAAATACAGATTTTACCTTTGCCTCTGCCAATCTCCTGGAGCGCTGTAACAGCCCAGATGGCTTCTGCCCATTCCTTGACTAACCAAGGATAAAATTCTGGCTTTGGCTACTTTGAAAATGCTTTACTTATCTGCAACTGATCCTTATTGCCCTTCACAGTCCCTGCTGATTGCACAGCATCTCATACCCTGAGCTGCCTGGCTCTGTCCCTTCCTGCTCACATCTTGGGAATGTGACCTGGATTTCCATTCTTGCAGAATTTCCTCCTCTCCCAAAGGTCAGTGATGGGCTGGAGCTGAACAGAACAGCCCCTGCTACAGCTCCTGTCCTGTCTCCTCAGGTTTGGAGGGCCCTATTTGCCCACAAAAAGACTTGATTCACTTCTAAACCTTTGGATTTCAGGAAAAGAGTTCTTCACTGAAAGGGCTGGCAGAGCTGCCCAGAGCAGGGGTGGAGTCCCCATCCCTGAAGGGATTTAAAAGCCGTGTGGATGTGGCACTTGGGGACACAGTTTGGTGATGGCCTTGGCACTGCAAAGTGGGGGAATGGTTGGACTCAGTGATCCCAGAGGATTTTCCATCTTAAACTTCTCCGTGGTTCTGTAATTAAACACAGGTCAGCAGCCTCACAATGTGAAATATTCATTCATCACCCCCAGTTTTTCAGCAGGTCCCACATCCCCTTATTGTTTAGAGCTTGTGGCAAGCATGGCCATCCTGACAAACAGAGCAGAACCATCTCCCTTTTCCTCTGTTTCTCTTTCTCCATCTTCTGGCACCATCCCAGGCACAGGGGTCACTTGGCCTCAGCCATGGGCTTCCCAACTGTGCTATCAAAGAGCTCTCCTGGAGATCTCTTTGTCAGTGCTTGTCTGGCTGCTCCCTCAAAGTCTTTACAGGGGGAGACTGGCAGCACTTCCCCAGTCCTACAGGGGAAAGGTTAAACCATGGACTGAAAAAAGGATTTACCAAATCCAAGAGCACAGCCCCACTGTCCTCATTTCCTCAGTCTCATCCACCTCAGGAATGTTGGTCAAGGTCCCAACACATGGGTTTTGGTTGCAACCTCCTTTTTCACTCCTTGCCAGGCAAAAAACAATGGAAGCAGCTCAGTTGCTGTGGTCTCTCCTCTGCCATGCCAGTCAAACCAACAAATCACTGTCAAACACATCTTCTTCAGGAGCTGGTCACATTGACACGTGCAGAAGATATTAATTCCAGGCAGCTCATCATCCATTTCAGTCAGGAGAGATCCTGACAGCGTTTGCTGTGGGAGGTCCATGGCTGTGACAGGATTTTGCTGGGTGAGTTCAGGATAGGGGCCCCCAGGATGGGGAGAGAAGGGGGAACAGCTGAAATCCGAGGGCTTGGTTCAGCTGCACGTGGAACCCAGCACGTTCAGGGGACAGGGACAGCTGGGACGTGGCACCAGGAGTGTTTATCACAGCTGGCAACATTACAAACAACTAAAGGACAATTGTCCTGACACTTCTTTATGGCACATATCATTCTTTTTAATAAGCATTTCTTTTATAATTGCATCTGTTCCCCAAAGGATTTACTGCGGATTAGGAATCCCATGCGAACACGGGAAGCAAACTGTGATTAATTATGCTCAGCTGGCTCAAGGTGTGCTGTGGGTAGACACACAGAGGATGAACACGAAAAAATGCAAAACAAAGTAACTGGGCTGTTTTTTTCAGCAATGAAGCTCTGAGAAGGGGCAAAGCCTTGAACACTGCAGAGTTCCCAGGCAGTTCAGATGACTGCCTGGGCTTCCCAGCCTGCAGCATCCAAAACCACCCGGTTGGAACAGACCAGCCGGGTTCAGGAACACTGCCCACTGCTTAAATCCAGTGTTCCCTGGAGCTGGACTTAGATGGGGGACCCAGGAAGGAGAAATATGGGAAAGCTAAGACCTGACTGCCAGGAAACAACCCAGGAAGATGGTCCTGCTGCACAGTGGTGATTGTCACCGAGAGCCCCTGGCAGCCAGGGGACAGTGACATCCCTGCTTAGCCCCAGAAGGGAGCAGAGAAAGGAGCAGGATGAGGCTTCCCAAGCCCCTGTCTCTGTTCTGCAGGGCCCAGGGCCACGGGAAGGAGAGGCCACACTGGGCCAGGTCCCAGCAGAGAGCAGCTGCAGGACAGGCTCGGGTCGTTAGCAGCACAGTCCCTGTGGGCACCTCTGCCAGCTAATCAATAAACCAGCCTTCTACTCAACCAAGAGCCATTTGTCACCGACACACGGAGAAATCCCCTGCTCCTCAGGAGGTGCTGCCCCTGTCATCAGAAACGGCCGGAGAGCACCAGGATTCCTGAGGTCTCCTGTCCCGCTCATGGCCTTGCCCTCCTCTTTTGGCAGCACTCACTTCTCTCCTTCTCCTTCCCAAGTTGCCAGAATAGATGCCCCAGGAATATTTTATCAGGAAGCAGGGGGGATCCCCTCCTTCAAGAGGCCTCTCTGTACAAAACCAGGTCCTGGGAGCTCTGAACCATTGTGCAATTACCACCACATGGAGACGGAGCTGTGAACGACTCTGCAACCACCAGCAGGCTGAGGTCCATGAAAGCTCAGAAATACCTTCCCCCCGCCCTGCAGAGTCCCCTTAGCAGGGCTGGGACACTCACCTGTGTCCCCCAGCTGAGCCCAGGGTGTCTGTGTGCACATGACAATGCCCAAATGACAACTTGATGGTCATCAGTTGGGCACGGGCAGATCTCTGCTCTTTGGGGAGAAGGATGTTGGTCCCTGTGGCTTCCTAATCTTGAAAAAATGGCACAACTTTTTCTAAAACTGCTCCAATTTTGTTTTTTGACCACTGCTGAGGCTGCTTTCTGCATTCCAGGTGTCCTCTCCTCTGAGAGAAGCATTCTGCCCTGCACAGTATGGGATAAAACAGCACATGGGAAGCAACAAAAGGGTTAAACCCAGAGCTGGAGTTCAAAAGCTATTTGATCCAAGCAAGAACATCATTTCAAGACGGGGAATTTCTCCCTCTAATAAATATATATGGCAAGGAAAAACTGCTGCCAGTAGAATTACTCATAATGTTATAAATGAAAATGGATTTGGGGATGCTGGGTTTCTGCAGAGCGAGAGAGACTTTTAGACCGTTAGACAAGAGGCATTCGTACTTTATTTCCATGCACACAGCACAAAACAAGGATCTCAGATCTCTTCAATCTGAATGACCAAGAAGTGGGCACAGTGGTTGGTTTGAGCATCAGGAGAGACACACCTTTACATTAAATAAAGTTCAAGAGAATGAAGAAATATAGAGAGACTCTCACTTGCTGGCTGTTGCATTTCATGTGGGATCATTTGTCAGTGCTCAGCTGGGACACACCTGCAGGAGAGGCTGAAGTGCCTGCGAGATGATGGACATGTTGTGTCCAAGGCACAAAGGATTGCAATTATTGCTGATGGATAACAACAGTTATTAGTAACTGGTTGCCCCACTCATTTTCAAGCACGGAGAATCAGTGCTCACTAGGGCTAAGAACCCAAAGACACCATCAGACAGGTAGAAAAGACAAAAATAGAAGTGAAAAGCTAGAAGGAACACATTTACCCTCTGGCAGGGTGGCCCTGGGCTGGGCAGGGTGGGCTGGAGGCAGCAGGACAGGCTCTGCTGGAAGGAGGAAGGACTGGATGCTGCTTGCAAGATCTGTCAGCCGGGCACTGAATTCCAGCAGAAAAAAAAAAAAATGAAAGAGCAAGGCAAACAGTTTAAATGAGCCCAGGAGGCACATCTGAGCTCCAGAGCAGGGACGGGGACAGGCATTCCAGAGACCGTGCATTGCAACTGAGCAATAAAAACCACGTAAAAACTCCCCGGGTCCCGCGGAAGCACCGAGTGTGAGTGAGCAGGGAGGAGGTGGCTGCCGGCCAAAACGTTCTGCACCGTGCTCCCACACAGCCACATCCACGGGCAAGGCTGGGACTGGCTGTGGCAGTGCTGCTTGAGAGGAAGTGGGATCAGAGGATCAGACCAGGAGAGGGACCAGGGCAGAGATACCATCCATGATTTGGAACTGCAGAGGTGGCTGGGGGCAGCTCTGGGCACAGGTGAGACCCTGCTGATGAGCACAGCGGGGTCCAAAACTCTCCCCTTGCCCAGGAGAGCTGGCTTTGCCAGAGGCTTTGGGAACAACGGGCACCAGAGAGGCACGAGGGAGCTGAGGGTGGCAGGAGCTGGGAGAAGAAGGAGGCGGGTGAGGCAGTAGCAGGGGGAACTCTGTGGTTGTCCCACTGCGGTGACAGTGGCCCTGCGCCAAGGCAGTGGGAGACAGGGTGGGGGCTGGAAGGGGTCTGGGCCCCCCCCGGTCACCACAGGCACCAGCGAGGTGACCAAGCCTCTGCCAGGTGGCCGTGGCAGCCCCACACAACTGTGTGATTAAGGCCAAGAAAGAGGAGATGTGGAAAAGCCCAGGAGGGATTCAGGGCTCATGGCTTTTTAGGTAGGACCCATCTGAGCTCCTCTGAAGCGTTTCCCCAAATTAATGCTTTCTGAACGCGACCACATCGCTTAGAAAAGCACCCAATCTTCATTTTAAAATCACAGTTGAAGGGGAATCCATCACGAGCCCTGGCAAACAGGTCCAGCTGCCGATCACCCGTCCTGTTCCCCTGGATTTGTCTAACTTCACCTTTCAACCATCAGATCTTTGCACGCTAAATTGAAAAGCCCTCTGTCAACAATTTGCATCCTTTAACCTTCCCCTGGAGAGCTGCAGTCACTGCAGCGTGAGGAGTTTGCTTTAACCTTGAAACTGCCACTGAAATGACAACACAAAGAAACTCAGCAAAAGTTAAGGAGGACAAGCAGGAGATTTGGGTCTTAATGAAAAAACAAATACTAAAAAGTGATGTGGGAAAAGGCTTTCTGAAAGAAACCTTTCCTTGGACACGAAGCCTGGGGACACGGTGCAGGCACCAGCAGCTCCTGGTTGTGGTACACAGCAGGGTTCTCGGGGCTCTGGGGACCAGCAGCACTCGCTGTGCTTGAGGATGTGTTTCAGCTGCTGCTGGTCCTGCTGGTGGCTGGGGACAGGATGCTCAGGGACCCTAAGGAGATGTGCCAGGGTGACACTGACTTGTTGGACCCAGGGAGGGAGAACAGTGCATGGCGGGCTGTCACCCAGCTGAGGATGAGGGTGACACCCAGACGTGCCAGGAAGGTTTTACAGAGTAAACCCTTCAGAGCTGCTGTTGGATGCAGAGGCTGGAAAAGCCCCGCTATGGGCTGAACTCCCCAGTGCTGCCAGTTCAGCCACTGTGATGGGAAGGGCCAACATTCCTGTGGAAATTGCCTAACCAGAGATGCCAAGTGGTGATGAGTGGCACCGGGGGGGACAAGGCCACGTGAACAGCCCACTGGTGGGTCCTGTCACAGCCCCAAGGCTCTGCCCTCATCCCACGCCCCCCTGCCATGGGGATGCTCTGGCCTGGGCATTTCCAGCTGCTCCACTCCAGCCTTGCCCAGGCTGCCCATGGGCAGGGATGCCTGTGTGGGATGGCCCCAAGCACACCATGGTTTGGGTGCTCTGGGGCTCCCTCCCTGACTGCCACACTGGGATTGCCCTTTGGGGGACTGCTGTGGTGCCCTGGCTGCGCTCCCTGCTGCACTGAGTCCCTGCCAGCTTGGTTGTTAATTCAGATTAGGGCCGATGTGAACACTGGCGTGATGTTTTCCGGGATGATTTCAGACTGTTTACTGCTGCCTGTTCCCATGGTGATTAATGCAGTGCCACTCCATGCAATCGTCCTATTAAACACCTACACACAGGGCTGTTTCCGCCGGGGACGAGCTCCCCACGCCCTCAGGAGCCTTTGCCCAGCTCCTTTGCCACAGCTTTTCCCTGTGCCCCGCGCTCATCCACGTCCCCTCCGACTGATCCCCTGCCCCTGGAGAGCCCTGCAGCGACTGCTGGAGGAACTTTGACATCCCCGGGGAGTTTCCCCAAAATCCCTGGAGCACACAGAGGCTGGCAGGAGGGTGAACACCAGGTCACAGCCGCCTCTCTGTGCTGATCCTTGCCGGTGTGAGGAGCTGAGATGCTCACAGTCCTCAGGCCAGAGCGAGCACCACCTTCAACCTGCTCTTGCCAGCTGCACCTTGGCACTGTTGAGCAGGTGGGTGCAGCCCCAGGGTGGCCATGGCAGGGCCTGGGATGCTGCCCATCCCCCTGGCTCTGCCCCACTGTACGCCAGCCGTGTCACACACGCGGCGTTTTAGGATGGGTTTCCTCCCAGCAGCCCTGATTTGGTGTCTATGAGGCTGCTGCTGCTCCCTGCTCCCGGTGCTGAGTGGTTCCTGGGGGATGAGGAGGCAGGAGGGGCTGCACACAGCAGGCAGCATTGCCCCTGGAACAGGCCTGTGGGCATCTGTCAGCAAGGAATGGCAGGGGTTGTGCGCAGCCCACAGGAGGGATGGCTGTGGAGGCCAGGGCAGCTCCTCACCTCCCCTTCCCAGCCTGAATACACGGAGTTTCCAGCCCCTGGGGCAAGTGGCTGCAAAGGTGCAGCCCAGGGGAGTTGTCACTGTGGGGGTCAGGGCTTTCCTATGAGAGGAAAAGAGCCATGAGGAGAAAGCCGTGTTTTTCCCTGGGAAAGCAGCCTCTCTGTGAGCCCTCCCTGAGCGAGCCCTCAGGGCACTCTGCCCTGCTCCCCCTTCACCCCACACCTCCCAGCCACCCCTAGTTTCAAGCAGAGCCCCTGATAGCCCTGGCCAGGCTCTGCAGAGATGCCTGGGCAGTGCAGGAGCTGCAGCAGATCTGTTTTCTGACCTCTGGGAGATCTGCAAGAGGTGGCTGTGCACGGGGGCTGTACAGGAGGCTGGACCACGACAGTGGGTGCTACTGCCTACTCTGCGTTTTGGGAACACACCAAGGGAGCTGCTGCTCTTCCTTCTGCACCTGGACTTGCTCCCACCTTGGCAAACCCTGAACAGCTTGATCTACACACCCCAAAAAGGGGATTTTTAGAGCAGACGTGAAGTCCAGCTGCACAGCACCCCAGAGATGGGGCACAGCTGAGCCCTGCCATCCTGGCGGGACAGCAAAGGCCAGGGAATCATGGAATCATTCAGGTTAGAAAAGAACTTTAGGGTAATCAAGTCCAACCATTAAATCAGCACTGCCAAGCCCACCACTCACCCGTGTTCCTGAGGTCACATCCATCTCCTCTGCCTGCTGTGGCCAAGCAAAGGTGGAACCTTGCTCAGAGGATGAGCTCCTTCCTACAGGCTGAGCCCTGGCACCCTGCCTGGCACAGCTGGCCAGGGGCATGGCCCTCCCTGGGGACACCGGCCCCTGGCAAACCCCCCAGCCTCGTGAATATTAATGTACATCCCAAGGAGACATCTATTTCATCTCCAACTATTGTGTTTTTCTGACACATTTATGAGTCCTCTGTCTCATTAATCTGGTGAGCATTCCTGAGACTCCCCTTTCATGCTAGAACAGCTAAGGGCAAAAGCCTCTATTTATCTACTCAGTGTCGAGGAACCTTCCTCAGGAATCAATCGGATGAAAGGTTTTCACCTTTTAAAATCCTTAATCGAGGTTTTCCAGCAATATGTCTGGTGTGTTTTAGGTAAAAGTCAACTTTCTCTCTATGGCACACCTGGGGTTCAGTTCTTTTATCACCCTGACAAAATAATATTCCCCTCCTCTCCTAACGCCTGCCTTTCTTCCCCAGCGCACATCACCCTCCTGACATTCCAGCTGAATGGGGATCTGTCATGGTAACAGCCTGCTGGGAGAGCCTTTCACATAAAAACCCAAAACAAAGCTCACCACAAAAGAAGCCTGGAATGGCTTCAAGCTCAAATCCCCTTGGGCAGGACTAACCTGGGTGCTCTGCCCTCAGAGGCCCCTTCCTGACCTCCCACATGCTCTGCCAAAGCCAAGGCTTTACCAAGCCCTTGGGCTCCAGGTGTGCCGAGGAGGAGGAGTATGGACACCTTCCTCCCCATCCTGGACCTGGGCAGAGCTGGGTGACCATGGCAGGTCCTGTCTGAGCGCTGGGTGCAGGCCTGGCTGTGTTATTGATAGAACCAGCCTGCCCATCCATAACTCTCCATGCCAGCCAGGCCAAGTGCTCCTTCCCAAGGCCCTATAAATAATAATAACTGCTGAGGTCTGGGCTGATTCGCCATGTGAGGCTCCTTTCCATCAGAGCACTCTCTAGTAATTGCTTTTCATTTACCTTTTTCCAGGGGTCTTCTTAGCATTGTATCTAAATCAATATTGTAGTTAAAACAAAAATATTTCACAAAAGCCACAGAGCAGTAAAAAAAGGGAAGCAATTACAGGAAACCTCCGAGCATTAGCACTATAAAGGAAATAAAAGAATAAAAGCTTTTAAACACCCATTTGAAACATTTACAAAAACATTTCAGTGCAGTAAATGAGTTTTTGGAGCGTTCCCCTCTGGGTGGGCCACGGAGTTTGTGTTTCACAGTTTCAGTGCACGCTGGGATGAAGCACATCAGGCACTGAGCTCTGCTTCTGGGCCAGGGACAGCACCCAGGGAGCGGCTGGAGCTGGGCCAGGGCAGGCTCAGGCTGGAGAGCAGGGAAAGGTTCTTCCCCAGAGGGTGCCGGGCACTGCCCAGGCTCCCCAGGGAATGGGCACGGCCCCGAGGCTGCCAGAGCTGCCAGGGGTGCACAGGGTGGGGTTGCTGGGGGGTCTGTGCAGGGCCAGGAGCTGGATCAATGATCCTTGTGGGTCCCTTCCAGCTCAGGATATTCCATGATTCTGTGATTATTTCTCCCATGTTTCTGCCCTCACTTTCTCCCTCCACACACATCCATGCACAGGTGGGCCCATCCGCAGAGCTTTGGGCTCACACCTTCTTTCAGCAAGATTCAGACTGAGCCCAACCACTTCCCTTGCAGCATTTGCCTGTTTTTCTCTCATCTCAGCCCATATCCGAGCCCACACCAGCCATCCCTGTGGTATCATCCACCTGCAGTGTGACTCCAGCCTCAGTCAGAGCCTCACTACCACAATTCTCCTCCTGACACACCACAAAGGCCCAAATCAGGGCGAGTGCCTCTCGGTGAAGCCCTACCCAATTATCTGATCAAGCGAAGAGAGGGAGCAAACACACAGGGAACAGATGGGGCTGGTGATGGCTTGAGAAGTCAGTCTGTTTGTCTACTAATTATTTAATGTAGGAGACAATTTCAATGCTTAACCCCCTTGATCCTGGGAGTTGCTTTGCTGTTAAGTATGGGAGTCAGGCAACGCGCTGCTCATTAGCATTGAGCACCCGGAGCTCGGGATTAGCCGGCGTTGGAGTTCGGAATTAAAAATGAACAGGAGTCAGACAGCTTATTCATCATCCTCGAGGAAGATGTCAGCTTTGGATATCCCAGCCATTATCATAATTGCCAGTGATCTCCAGCCATAAGTGCACATCCAGCACGAGGGGCTCCTTCTGCCCCCAGAGCTTGGCTCTGCTGCCTGCCCCTTCCCCGGGACAAGGTCACGGCTGTTTCGGGGAAGTCCTGGTGCAGATGTCCCCCCATCTGTGGGACAAGGTCACGGCTGTTTCGGGGAAGTCCTGGAGCAGATGTCCCCCCATCTGTGGGACAAGGTCACGGCTGTTTCAGGGAAGTCCTGGTACAGATGTCCCCCCTTCTGTGGGACAAGGTCACGGCTCTTTCGGGGAAGTCCTGGAGCAGATGTCCCCCCTTCTGTGGGACAAGGTCACGGCTGTTTCGGGGAAGTCCTGGAGCAGATGTCACCCTGATGCACAGCACTGCTGGCCATGGGCAGGACCCTGATGTCCCCTGCACAAGTGATCACAGCCAACGTGTGCCCAGACAGGCATGGAGAGAAAGGGGCTGTTGGCTCCACAAGTGACCACAGGATCACAGAGGGTTCAAAAAGCCCTCTAAGGTCATCATGTCCAACTATTCCCTCAGCACTGCCATGGTCACCATTAAACCATGTCCCATACTTCCTGAGTGGCCTGGTGCTAATTCTTCCCCTTCACTTCACAGCCAGGGGTCATACAAATCTCCAGTTCATTGTTAGTCAGCTGCCTACATGGGCAGCTCTGCAGCAGGATGTGCTGGGCACCACAGGGAGGGACTCCAACACCCCAGCAGCATCCAGGGCACAGGCAGGGAACCACCAGCACTAACGTGGCTTGCTGGGAGTCAGGGCAGGCACAGAGACATCCCGGGAATTCCTTCCCTTTTCCTTGCGCTCTCTGAGCAGACCTGCTGGCAATGTCCTTAAAGCATCTCAGGGTCTTGCATCCCAGGTGAATTCCCAGCTCCTGGAGTCAGAGGATGGCCAAACCACAGCCTGGATTGAAACAAAAAATATTTCACCCAGGTAGGGTGTGGGAAGGCAGCATCACCTCACCCTGCACAGCCAGGCCAGGGCAGCGTCACCTCCTCCCAGCGCCGAGAGGGTCCCGCTCTCCCTGGGTTTGGAGGCACAGATTAGGCTCCTGTATGGCAGCATTTATGAAACCATCACTTCCCTTCTCTGTTTTATTAAAGTCAGCATGTGGTTTTTATGAGAAGAGATAATTGCAGAAGAAAAGGTCACTGTTATCTGCGCTGCTGTCAGGGATTGCCAGAGCTGTTTATTGCATCGTGCCTTGGCTGATCCAGACCCGGCAGCCCAGGGACCAGCTCAGGGCTGCTGTGGGCACAGACACTGCCTGGGACTCTGCTCACACTCTCACAAGTGTTTTATCCCTACAGTTCCCGAAGACATCCTGCCAGAGCAACATTGACACATCCTGGGCACCGAGGTGCCTTTGCCAAGGGGAGGGGTGAGGCCCTCCTGACAGTCTTTGGCTGGTGCCCACAGGGGGCTTTTTGATCATCTCGTTCTAACTTTAGCAGCTAAATAAAAAAGAAAAAGCTTATTTCTTTGATTTATGACTCCCAGACTTGGTGGGGTCCCCAGAAAAGCTTGCTAGAGGGGAAGGGAAAAGTCACAGGGTGCCTTGTTGTGCCTTGGAATTGGTCAGCGAGGGCACCTCAGCTCGATGGGTCTGAGGCAGTGAAGGGTCACAATGGACCCTACCCAGAGCAGCCCTGTGTCCACCCTGGGCCTCCACCACAGCCTGGGACAGGGCAGGTTTGTGGGGGCTGTCTCTCCATACAGCACAAGGATTTCCTGTCACCAGTGCCCTGCAACGCTCCTGTCTGCCAAGAGCTGGGGACTCCATCCCCACGGCTGTGACCCCACGTGCCAGCCCCACACCCACCTCATGGTCGCAGCTCTCCATCTCCCAGGCAGCAGCAGGGGAAACCATTACCAGCACAACATGGGGGCTCTTTTGGCAGAGAACTGCTCCTGCAGCCAGGGCAGACGGGGTACCACACTCGTGCGGGAAAGGCAGAGATGCCAAGAGCCCATCCTCATCCCAAGAGCGCCTGAATCCCGAAGTCAGGCTGATTGCTCCCTCCTCCCATGCTCTCCAAGGTTCCCTGGGCTCCACCTGGCCTTGTCCCATGTGTCCCATGGGCTGTGCCACACCACAGCAGCCTTTGCTGGTTTCCCAGAAAAGGGTGGCTTTGTGCACAGGAGCAAGGCTCAGGATTTGGGCACAACTGGAGGGGGAAGGGAAGGATGGGCTGCAGGTGTCCCTGCTCCTGGCAGCACCTCTCACCCCCTGCTTGCCCACAATTCCCAGTGTCCCACAGATGCCATCCCCTTGATGCTGTCCCCAGCCCCACAGACATCTGTGCCATGGGGTGAGGAGGTGCTTCCATGGAGATGCTGTGCAGCCCGTGGGTGTCCTGCGGCCCCCTCTCTGGGGCAGAATCCTCACTCAGTGACATTTTTGGGGTCAGCTGTGGGCTCCTGGGGGACATCAAGCAATCTCAGCTGCCACCCACCAGCGAAGTCCTCCAGAGAGGGCATGTTTTGGGCACCTTTCCTGCCTTTCCCATGGGATCTCACCCTGATGTGATGCAGTAAGGAGCCCTTGTTCCCTCCTGACACTTTTCTCCTGTTGCTCAGCGGCTGGGGATTCATGCCAGCACCTCTCTTCCCTCTCTCCCTCCCCAGCTCTGGCTGTTCCCCTTTCCTGCCTCCCCATGCAGGGCTGCAGCCCGGTCCTGAGGGCTGGCTGGTGTAGGGAGGCTCTTCCCTCAGCCTTCAGCACGCTCCCTTTTCTCCTCCGAGCCGGCAGCGCAGGCTGCAGGCAGGTGAAAATTGATTTGCAGTGAACTGGTGCCCTGCCAACGCCTGACTCATCCATTCACTGCACACGCATCCCCCCGCGCTCATAAACCATCCTGCTCCGAGCCCGGAGTGCCAGCAGGGCTGAGGAAACACTGCCACCAGCCCGGCCCCGCGGCAGGGCTGGCGAGGAGCCCCAGCGCACCGGGGAGCAGCAGGGAGCCCCACGGCACAAGGGGGAAACTGGGAACCAAAATCCAGCGAGCAAGAGAAGAGGGCTGGGGGGAGGAAAAGGTTCTCAGCAGATCTGCACCACGGAAAGGTGGAAAGCTCCAGCCATGGGAGCTCCTGCTCCAGCTCCCAAAATGTGGGATTTGACAGCACCGTTACTGCCACTGATGGATGTGGAATTGCTGGAAGTCACCAAGCGGCATCCCTGAGTTTATCACACAATGGTTTGGGTTGGAAGGGACCTTAAATCCCATCCCATCCCACACCTCCCACCATCCCAGGCTGCTCCAAGCCCCATCCAGCCTGGCCTTGGACACTGCCAGGGATCCAGGGGCAGCCACAGCTGCTCTGGGCACCCTGTGCCAGGGCCTCCCCACCCTCCCAGGGAACAATTTCTTCCCAATATCCCACCCATCCCTGCCCTCTGGCACTGAGAAGCCATTCCCTGTGTCCTGTCCCTCCATCCCTTGTCCCAAGTCCCTCTACAGATCTCTTGGAGCTCCCTGAGGCCCTGGAAGGGGCTCTGAGTTCTCCCTGGAGCTTTATCCCAATGCTCCTGCCCATCCATTCCCACCCACCAGCCACTCCTCCTCCAGAGCCACACTCACCCACCCACCCTCGAGCTCAGGTGGGGCCACCCCAAATCCGACGGACATTAAAGCAGTCTCAGAGCCAGCACGAGGGTGCAAGATCCACTGGGCTTTCCCTAAGAGCATCCCTTGGCTGTGAGGACTGGAGAGGATGAGACTTGAGGACAGGGTGGAGAATGATGCTCTGGAGGGAGGCAAGAGACGGGAACCCAACAATCCATCATGGAACAGCTCCTCCAGCCCATTTGGAGGATGGAGGAGCCCCATCCCCACTCCCTGGCTCTCCATCAGTGCACACCAGCTCTATTCCACATGAATCTTAGATAATTAAAGCAAAGCAAAAAAATGTGCCTCTGATTAGTTAATATACCCATACTGCTCTGCAAAAAAAATACAGTCCCTCAACAGGCCTGTTCCAAATAATAATTCAAGTTCTTTCAAAAGCAGGTCAGCAGCACTGAGTAATAAGTTCATTATAATCTAATAAAGTTCATTAGTCCTTGAGAAGTCTAAAATGCAAGAGCGATATTACCAACAAAATCATCCTCTGGCAGGATCATTTCTGGGTGGGGAAAAAAAGAGATTTGAGATAAAAGGAAGCAAAAATATGCAGGAAGAATTTGAAGGAGGAGAAGACATTGCTGGGAGAATTGGAAACACTGGAAACCGAAGTACATCCAAAGAGCTGCAATAAAAGTGCTGGGCCTCACACATGAAAGGTAAAAGCAGCTATTAATAGCGGGGCAGTCAGGATGGCAGAGCCTGGCCGTGGCTGCACAGGCACGGATGAAGAAAAATCCTCTGCACAAGTGATAATAAAAGCCCTTAATTCAATGTCAGCGGGGGCCAGGTTTGAAGAAAAAATAGGAGGAGAGGCGTGATTCAGCTCGCAGCCGCACGGGGACATCTGTATGCAGGTCCCTGCGTGCACATATTGCTCCTGCAAAGTCAACAGGAGCAATGAAGGAAAGCAAACAAATCTCTGGGAGGCTCGCGGCACTGCCAGCGCGGCCAGCCCTGCTCTCAGCTGGCAGCAACCTTGGGCACGGGGCTCCCCGGCACCTGCGGGAAGCCATCCCATGGAAGCGCCCGCAGGATGGGAGCTGCAGGTGTCTGAGCTTTGGGCAAGCACCTCTGCAGGGAAATAATCCCACAGGAAAGCGGGAAATGACAGTCCCGGGGCAGGAGAGGCTGTGGGCACCGCGGGGTCACAACCCAGCGCCACTACTGTGTGAGCGTGGCTGTGTCCTGCTTTTCCTGCATCCCAGTTAAGCAGCGAGCAGGGATGGGGCTGCAAATCTGATGTGTTGCCCAGCTGGGAAGCAGCTCTGAGGCAGCTCCCTGGAGGGCAGGGATGCTGGGACAGACAGAGCCAATAGACCACTGCGAAGGGCAGGGGCAGCACGGACTGCTCGCAGCCCGGGCAGGGATCCCGCTGGATCTGCAGGAATAAATCCCCGCTAATGAGAGCCAGGGACAGTGCAGACACAAATAAGAGGGCCAGGAGGATGTGTCCTTTACTGCAGGTTTCTGGTTGGTCCACTGGGACTTTGCACTCTGCAGAAAAATTGCTGGTTTGTCCGAATTTTAACATTTCAGCAGCGGCAAACTGGGGAGTGGTGCTGTCCCCCATGGAAGGAGAGAGGGCACCGAGGGCAGAGGCCTGTCCTGAGGGGCAGTGCCCCGGTACCCAAATGTTTCCTAAAGCCCTCCTGTGTATGGAGCCCAGGGGAAGAGCCTGGTGCTGCTGCCACCCCGTGAGGAGTGGGAACGGGGCTCGCCGGCTGCAAGGATGCTGCTCCTTCCCCTGTTCTGCCTTGTTCTGGTCTTTGTCCTCAGGGAAATGGGATCAGACATTGAGAAGAAGAACAGCACCAATTTCTCCAGCACATATTGGCTAATTTTTTCTCTTTCCGCCCCCAAAACAACAGCTATTGCTGCCCTCAAGACCACCCAGGCTGTGGCCAAACAAGGTTATAAAAGCTCACTTTGCTTGAAGGGAACAGGGATAAGGCGATGATGTTAAAACAAATACTTCACTTGAGACTTCATGTTTCAAGCCCTTAAAATGTTTTTCCTTCTTTTTCTAGTGAAAGGCCAACACACCTTAAAGAAATAATTATTTGTGGTTACAGACAACTTTTCATTGGTCTTTAACTTGACCCATGGGTTCATCGCTCACCTGCTGCCACAACCATGGGACATGAAGTGCTCCTGGTCCCCAGGACAAACCAAAGGACTGATAAAAACCCATAATTACAGCAGTGAGCCTGGCTCTGTCAGCAGGAAAATCCAACCAACATCCACACAGCAGCAGCACCAGGAGCCTCTGGCACCTCCCAGGCAGGACAGAGCTGCTGCTTGATGAGGAGCAACAAGATCCCTGGGGGTGGGACAGACACAGCCAAATGTTGTGCCCAAACAGTTGGTCTGAGCCTCAATAAATAAAAACCTTCTGAATACCTGACACCTGGAGTTATTGAAGAGCTTGTGTGAGTGCAGGCAGAGCCTCGTGCAGCACTAGTGCCCACTGGGGATGCTGAGGCACTAAGAAAAGCCTCAGCTTTTACAGGGAGCGTCGGGAGGTGATTTATGGCCAGCGCCAGGCAGAAGGACCGGCCAGAGACAGCCCCTCTTGCCGTGCAGTGCAGTTCTATACTGCACCAAGCTGCCCTTGCTGTGCACTGAAGGGCAGAGGGAACGAGGAGCTGCATCCCTTTCTCCTGGTGTCGCCCACATCTCCCATCACCCGAGGCCACAGCAGCCCCATGGAACACCTGGAACCAGGAGGAGAGCTCTGCACCTACCCCAGCACACCCTGGGTCCCCGCTGCGCAGATACTGACTCCCTCATGGAGATGCAAGGAGAAACTCCGTGATACTGGGGGAGAGAAGGCTCCAGGGAGAGCTCAGAGCTCTTCCAGTGCCTAAAGGGGCTCCAGGAGAGCTGGAGAGGGACTGGGGACAAGGGACAGGACACAGGGAATGGCTTCCCAGTGCCAGAGGGCAGGGCTGGATGGGATATTGGGAAGGATTTGTTCCTGGCACAGGGTGCCCAGAGCAGCTGTGGCCGCCCCTGGATCCCTGGCAGTGCCCAAGGCCAGGCTGGACATTGGGGCTTGGAGCAGCCTGGGATGGTGGGAGGTGTCCCTGCCCATGGCAGGGGTGGAACAAGTTGAGTTTCAGATCCCTTCCAACCCAAAGCATTCTGTGACCCCATGAATGTCCCCACCAGACACTTCAGTGACCAACGTTCCTCTGTTGGGGCCACTCTGCACCCGCTGGAGCCAGCACTGGATGCAGCATCAGCCTTGTGCTCCTCACCTGGGGTAATTTGTCTCAATCAGCCACAGCAGAGAAAAATAAAGATCTGAAGGGAGAACACCACAATCTATCCAAACTACAGGGGAACATATTGGGAAAGAGCTTGAGGTAATGAACTTGGAGATTGATTCTCTTAGCCAACGCTGTGATGGGCTGCAAATTAAAGCCGGAGGGATGGGGGAAAGGCTGGAATTATCAGAATTTTGTGAAGCTGAGTGAAAGCATGAAGCAGCAGAGAAAAACTTAATGATAATTAAGGATAATGTTTGAGATTCTGATTTCAGGGACACTATGTAAATTCAAAATAACTCCAGAGGAACAAGCTGCATTTCCTCAGAGGCAGCCCAGCATCCCTGGCTTGTGCACAGTTGTCTTTGGGACCCAAGGGAGAAGGGAGAATGCATATTGTGGTTTTCCTACAGTCTGGATACATTACCAGGAGTCAGAAAAATTCAGAGCTAAACAGTTTTTTGGTAGAAATTAGTTATTTGTCAAAACTGGGAAGTTCCACAGGGACTTTGATCAAGCTAAGCTGGAAACAAGGCAGGGTCAGGACTGCCCTTGGAACAAATTCCCTAGACTCCCACAGCCCACAGAGCCAGGGCAGAGCTTTAAGCCCCTCCAGGGAGTGAAATGGTTTTTTTATCAAGTTGGAACAAACCTAAAATATAGAAGAAAAAAGCCCAGAGGGCACAGATGCCTTCAGAGACACCTGCTCTAGAGCAGCTCCCAACAGACAGCACACCTGACACAGCACTGCCGTGGGACACAGCTGCTTGACAAGTGATGCAAAACCCAGCTCAGAATTGCTCAGCAAATGATGTTAGGGGGCAAACACTGCTTATTCCAACCCAAATATAGCTCCAGACTGCACAAATCAAGTCGAGTTAAAAGAGAAGGACATCTAAAGGTCCAGGAGCAGGATCTGAGGAGGAGGGGATGGAAGATACCGGCTCAGTGGGAAACCGTCCCGACTTTGAAGGCAACAGGAGTTTATTCTTTGACTGCAGCAGGGTGAGGACTTCACAGGTGTCTATAAACAGATCTGAGGCAGCTCCTCAGGGAGTGTGGACAGCACAGGCGCTATCCTGGTCTCACCCCAGGGAGCTGGGACAGTGTTTGAGGCGCAGGCAGGAGCCAGCCCGTGTCTGGGCCAGCAGAAGCAGCTCATGCACCCCCATCCTGCTGCAGAGCAGTGCAGTTCCTGCTCATGGCCCATTTGGGCTGTTTCTGTTCTGCCACCACCAAGGATCCTGTTGAAGGTGCCAGGTTTCTGTTTCCATTTTCCAGCAAGGATCACAGAACGGTTTGGACTGGAAGGCACCTTAAAGCACACCCAGTTCCAGCCTCCTGCCAGGGACAGGGACAGCACCACCAGATGAGGCTGCACAGGGCCCCACCCCACCTTGCTGGGATCCCATAACCACCTTACACCTCCCAGCCCAGGGATTCCCCACAGGCAGCACCTGCCCCAGGATAGGGAACCTTCCCTGATTTGCCCAGCACTGGGCTGGCAGAGCTGAAATTGCTCAGCCAGGAGATACAGATGGACCAAGGTCAGAGCAGAGCTGGGGACCAAACACCCCAGGGCTGTGAGGAGGTGCAGGCATTGCTGTGGGAAGGAGATGCCTTGCCTGGGCTGCCCATTTGAGATGGGATTTTCAAGTGCTCCTGCCCCAGCAACTGCAGATGAAATAGGTTTCTTTATAGGCTTTGAGGAAGCACACATTCAAATTTTGCACTGATCCTTCAAGCTGGAGAGGTTTGGCCAAGACCCCATTAGGATCATTTGCTACGCCAGTAATAAGAGGTATGTATGCAGAAGCAGATTTCCATGTGACATTACAATACTGGCAGAAATCCTTACGCATTTAGAGCAGGGGAAAAGTGTTTCCAGTTGATATCTCGGAGAGAACTGGCACAAGCCCTGCAACAAAAGTACCTCCAGCTGGTGCGAGGTGCCTGTGCCAGGAGGACTTGCAGGTCCTGTATTACCTTGTCTAGCAGGGGCCATGCCTGCCCTGTGAGCCCGTCACATCGGATCAGCACCGAGCTCACGGCGCTCACACCAGCCCTGCCCCAGCCGTGACTCGCAACAAAACTGCGCACGATGGTTCCACGCTGTCCCCTCCGAGGCCAGCACAGGAAGCAGCAGCATTCCAACCCTGTATCTCCAGGAGGTCCTGCTGCCCTGGAGCTGTTTGCTTTCCCGGAGCTAAGGATGCCTCTCCCAGCCCCTCGGCTGACACGACCTCCTCCCAACACTCGCCCAGGCACTGTGCACACTCGCACTGGTGTTTCTTCCCCCAACATCTTGCCAATGCCAAGGGAATTAAAACAATGATATAATCTTTCCACAGCTCTGGATGGTGGAAGGACAGACATTTACTACTAGGACTGATAATTTGAAACAAAAGGAAAAAAGTCTCACAACACCAAAATATGGGGCTAAATTCCAGTTTCTGCAGAGATTGACCTTGCCTGTTGGTGGGCAGGAGTGACTCTGCTGTGCACCAAGCAGGAAGAGCAGGACTATCCTGGCCTATCAGGAATTTCAAGCAGATGCCACTTGCCAAGTCTGAACACGAAAGACAGAGAGAGGAGGAAGAGAAGCTGGTCCCACCATGGGGACCCAGCCTTGCTCCAAGGACACAAGGAAAGTAAGGCCCTGGATCCCTGCAAGGTCAGGAATGTTGTTCAGGCAGCGAGTCCCTCCTCTCACAGCACTGTATGAAACACTCCCTTGCTTTATAACTCCTGGCACAGAGGTAACACTGGCCTCAGATCCCCTTTTAAATTCCTCACACTCTTTGATTTTCTGCTTTCTGTGTCCAGGGCCAAAATTGACCTCATGCATCACAACCCTCTGGTTTGTGCTCCCGAGCAGCACCTTCCCTGCTCCCTGCTGCACCTGGCTGGAGCTACTTAACATATTTCTTTTGATCTGGGTTTTTCAAAGAGCAGTGTAAGTTTTTCAAATCCTAACACTGATTCAAGACCAACAGAGCAATATTTGAAGTGGACAGGCTGTTGTAGGAATCACAGAAACACAGAATGGTTTGGGTTGGAAGGGACCTTACAGATCATCTCGTTCCAACCCTCTGCCATGGGCAGGGACACCACAATGGGTTCCTGCAGTGGAGGGCAGGGCTTTGCTGGCACTAGCTAACTGGGTACCCAGTTGCTGGCACTCCAGTTGTCCACTGTCTGTGCTGGTCTCACAGGACTGTGGGGGGATGCACTGCCTGGGCAGAGGCTGCTGTGAAGGTGGGGTAGAGCCTGGGGCTGGGGACAGGTGTCCTGCCCTGCCGTACATGGTGCTGACCACTAAACCCCACGGTCTGCATCACACCTCTGTCCCCAACCTCAGTTTATCACCCTCTACATCCTAATTTCCACTCAGCATTTTCCACAGTTGAAAACAGTGCAGAAAAACAGCTCTGAAAGCAGGAGCGAGTGTGGGAGTTTGATTTGAAGTCGGGGATGGTGTCAGCCCTCACAGCTCTGCTGTGACTGCAGCAGAACAAGGTCCCCTCTGAAGGGCAGATGTCCCCAGGCAACTGGGTGCTGAGCACTGACTGGAGCACGACGGGCCTTGCTGGGCTCCAGAGGCTTCCTGTGGCACACACAGGGCAGGAGCTCTCCCAGGGTGGGGAGCAGCCCCGGACATGAGCACTGGCAGTTCCCTCAGCCACTGCACCCTTTGCCCACCAGCACCACATCAGTGACCAACACCACCTCAGCAAGCCAAGGAGCTGGGATCAGCCTGATCCTCACTCCTGGAGTGGGGCCGGCAGAGGAGGAAGGGCCTGGAGCATCCCCGTGCCCAGCACAGGCTGAGGGAGCCGGGGCTGCTCAGCCTCGAGAGGAGCCCCAGCTGAGAGGGGCCCTCAGCCCTGGGTGTCCCTGGCTGCAGGGAGGGCTCAGGGCAGGGCCCGGGCTCTGCTCCGGGGCCCAGCAGCGGCCCCAGAGCACCGGGCAGGGCCTGAGCGCGGCAATTCCCCCGCCCAGGAGGCAGAACTGCTGCCCTGGGCAGGGCCCGGCCCCGAGCAGATTGTGCAGAGAGGCTGTGCAGTGTCCCTCGCTGGGGATATTGCAGAGCTGTGTGGGCACACTGCTGTGCCCTGGGCTCTGCCATGGCCCTGCTGGGGCAGGGAGGTGCCGCCGGCTGAGCCCCTGTGGGCCCTTCAGCCTCACCCACTCTGGGGTTCCGGGATTCAGAGGGCTGGCACTGGCTTAGCCATGGCTGGGCTCTGGACTCTGGAGGCACAGACGGCTTCCCCAGGACTTCCCCTGCAGGAGTGGACGCGGTGCAAGTGTCCACATCACAGACAGGACAGGCTGTCCAATGCGCTTTATCAGCCCTCAGCTCCAGAGTTTGTTTCCCCAATGGGAAATGCCACATGGAAATAGGTTAACTTTCCTTAATCCCTACTAAACACAGCGAAATTGGGCACTGAGTTACCTGGAAGGGGCACACAGGGGGACACTCCACAGCTCCCCCGGGACACTGGGTGTGTGCGGGCAGGACACACAGCCCTGGCCCTGGATTCCAGAGGAAAGGACACACGTGCCCTCAGGTTCTTGCCCCAATCCTGATCCAGGGGAACCTGCTGGCCCTTCCCTGATGCACAGAACTGTCGTGTTGCTATGGGAAAAGTGTTAAAAATAACTTGGCTACCAGGATGGAGTGTTGGGATGGATGGAGAACAATCCCATTGGTTTTGTGCTCACTCCAGCACCATTTCCTCTGTGGGACATCAGCCCCACCACCTCATGGATGAGCTCCCTATGCCCTGTCCAGCCCTTGTTTCTGACTTCACGTCCTTGCAGGGTCCAGCCAAGAGATCCCATAAACTCCGGATGCGTGGCTTGGCAGAAGTGCTTTTGAAAGCACAAGACGGAGTGGGAACAGGAGGCAGCTCCGTGTTCCGGGGCTGTGCCAGCGCCATCCCCAGCACTCTGCAGTGTGGTGACAGGGCTGCACATCCCACACCGCCTCCCCAGCTCCGGGCTTGGGCTACACGTGCTGTGTGTGGAGAGAGGACTCATCAGGAGCCACGAGCTCAATTACCCCACTCCAAATAACCCAAGGCTTTGCACAGGCTCCTTTGCAGCAGAACAAACAACAGGCTGAAGGGATACAGGGCCCCAGTGCTGGCCCTGCTCGTGCCCACAGCACTGTGCCCAGCTCCTCTGAGCAGAGGGAGACAGGGAGGACCAGATCAACAGCTGTGAACACACAGTGGGAACGCAGTGAACCTGCTCGTGTCAAGCCTGGCACCTCGAGATCATATCAGGAGATAATTTCACCTGGCATTGTCTGGAGGCAAACAGAGCCAAGGCCCTGCAGAGACTGTGACAATGTGAGCACCAGAGGCAGGATTTTCCAAAACACCCATGAGACGTAGGGATAACCCCCCCATGACTTTTCAGGATACCCCTGATCCCCAGCCAGATGCACAAGCAATCATCTGGCACACCAAGCCACGGAATCCCAGCTCCTGCTGCACGAGCCCTTTCCCCAGCCCTGCTGCATCCCCAGGCTCAGCCAGATCCCAGACTTTTCATTTTCTTCATAATATTCACCTGCCCCACATTCCTGAGACACATCCCTGTGAACTCAGGACATGGCAGAGGACAGAGTGCTGGTGACGGAGTGTGGGGAGGCTGCCACGCATCCACACAGAGCCCAGCCCGTATTTACATGTGCTCCCTCTGGAGCCTCCACCAGTGCCACCTGCATCCTAATCCTAATCTGGGACCCAGCACTCCTCAGAGGGGCTTCACCCTCCTCAGAGGGGCTTCTCTGAGCCACAGAGACACTCCCTCAGATGACAGGGGAGCAGGTTTGTTGCTAAATATGAGCTTTTTGATTGCAACATGCCAAGAGAAGGAGCCAGAAACTGTCGCACTTACCATGGGGCAGAAATGAGCAGCTGGCCCAGGGCACAGGAACCGGCACTGCTCCATCCCTCTGCCTGCTGGATGTGCTGCCATGGCAGGGACAGAGAAACAGCTGCTGGTCTCCCTTGGGATACCCCACGTGCTCACGCTGTCCTGGCCACCCTTCGATCTCCCTTTGCTTCACCTTTTCTGGTTCAAAAAGTGATTTGCAGCTTTGAGCAGACACTTGAAGCAAGCTGAGTGCTGTTCTCAAAGCAAAAAGAACCCCCAAAGCCTTCTCCTCTGGCAAAAGGACAGGTTTGCTTTGATTAGAATGGAATTGCACTTTGGACTTGCTTCTTTGTCGTATTTTATGTTTTCCAAGCACTGCATAGGATTAGCGGGTTAATTAATACTTAGTATTATCCTCACAGATGGAGAGAGCTTCTAAGAACTCAAGGTAAAATATTTTAGCAATACAGATTTGTGCCAACCTAAATTTATACTCTTAAACATAATGAGATTAGTAACAAGGGGGAAAAGAAACTGAGATGAGAGTAATAAAACACAGATCCTTTCTGTGCCCACACCGGTCTCTCTGCCTTTGGAAGTCCCATCCTCTCCATGCACAGTGAGAAGGTTTAAACTCGTTCATTTATTTTTAATCAAGCCCATGTCTGATACAAATCTGCAGGATTTGTGGCCATTTGTGCCACTGTCCCCAGGCACTCACTGCCACAGCTCCCCAAAGGGCTCAGCACAGCCCAAGCATCCCATGTGGGAGGGCAGAACAAAGCTGGCTCAGCCACAGCCCATTCCCACCTCCAGATTTGAAGATCTTACAAAATTTTCCTGCTCAAAACCAGATAGAAAAATAAAAATCACTGAAAGGCATCCAGAGGGGGTCAGTAAACATTTCATTTGGAAACATTTCTTTCCATGCCAACCTTTTCAGCTACTTTCAGCAGAAGTTCCAGTTAAACTGTTTTGACAGAGATTTTGAAGGTTGCATCAAGATGAAAAATTCAGATTTGCACTAAAAAATGTAAAAATAAGGTATAGCATCAAAGCTGGATGCAGCTCAGGTTGGGTTTGCTTTTGGCAGGGGGGGCAGAACAGATGATCCCCGCAGCTCCTTCCAGCCTAAGCTCTTCCATGTTTCCACGCAAACTATTTTAAAACGCTTTCAAATATTTTGTCAGGAAGAGCCTTCTCAGAAAATAGCCTTTTCACCAACAGTTAATCTCAGCAGTAAAAGAGTGCTTCACTTGAGAAATACCATGGCGCTCCTGGGGCTCAGTAACTTCATCTGCTCCTGGCTGCCTGACTCAAACTCAGCTGAGACCTGCTCCCCACCTGGCTGCGCTTCCCTTGGGATCACACAGCCGTCTGCTCAGAGAGGGAAAATCCCGAGTCATCAGACAGGGATGGATTTTATCCCGTGTCCCACATGCACCCTGCCCAGCACAGGCCAGAAGGGCCAATGTGGTGGGGATGGCACCACACTGAGCAGCTTTAGGATCTGCCTGAGCCCCTGGAGGAGCTTCTGGGGGTGCAGGGGCTGCCCACAGCCTGCTGTGCTGTCCGGGGTGCCTGCAGCACCAGACCTACTCATGGCTGCCAGGGCCATTTGCCCCCAGAAATGTCACTTATAGGGCTGGTGGGATTTAGGGGGCAGAGCTAAGAGTGGGTGTGGGAGAGGGAGAGCTGCACCTCTGCTGCTTGGGCACGGGCAGCCCTAGCAGAGCACAGCAGGGTCTCACCTGGAGCCAGGGCAGCTGGGCTGGCATTGCTCCCGCTACCTGATGTCCTAATGGCAAACAGCAACTATGGCAGTGTGGTGAGAGAAACAAACCCAATTCTCTGTGGACTTTCCTGAGGAATTAGGAATAACTAAAAGCAGTAGGAGGTCTCCTTACTGGAGCACCACTCTCCATCCTCAGGGAAGAGCAACCCTGGAGCAGCCCATGGGAGGGCTCCTTTCCCTATCACAGAATGGTTTGGGTTAGAAGGGATCTTTAAAGATCACCCAGTCCAGCTGCCCTGCCACGGACAGGGACACCTTTCAGCAGACCAGGCTGACCAGAGCTCTGTCCAACCTGGCCTTTAATGTCTTCAGGGATGGGGCATCTGCTCCTCTATCGTGGGAGGACAAGGAGCATCCCTGGGGCACTTGCGGGGATGATGAAAATTCCAGTTTCTCCACAGGGGAGAGAAAGCTCCTGTCTTGGCCAGGGGACAGCAGTGCTGCTCCCCGCTGAGGACAGCCTGGCCAGGTAGACGAGGCCTTTCCTGAGATGCTCCCAAAGACTGGCTGCTCTTTTGATTCTGGTCAAGGGAAGATGATCCTTTGAGCAGGAGCTTCCTGCAGCCTTCCCGGCAGTGCAGGACTGTCATCGCAGTTACACCTGAAATAGAGCAGAGCGTTTGCCTCTTTCACTTTGTGTGGAGACAGCGATAATTAGAACAAAGAGGAGCCTGAACTTTGCAGTGATAGGAACTTCAGTGGGGAGGAATCACGCTGGCAGGAAAATCAATCCTCTGCAAAAAGGGAAAAGAAAAAAACCCAACCCATGAGGCCAGAGCTCTTCAATGAGACTAACAGCATGTTCAGCCGAATTTGGGGCCCCCAATTAGACAGCTCAGATTAAACAAAGACTGGCAGAAGATCTGCCTGGAAAAAAAAAGAAATCTGACCTAAATAAGATATTTTCAAAGATGAGATCAGCGTGGAGAGCAGCTGTGGCCCACACATCCACTCTCAGCTGGGTCTAGATCTGCACCAAGCGGGCCCCATCCTGCTCTGACTGGCCACAGCAGCACCGGGAGCAGTGGCAGGAGGGCCAGGCCTGCAGGGGCGGCACAGTCATCAGGTGAGACATCCCAGAGGGAGTTAATGCACCACACACTGCAGGAATATTAATTCAGCCCTCTTGTTTGTAATCTTAAGGATTTAATTTTAGAAATCGCAGCTCATCGGGAATTACTCACTGAACCTGGAAACAACAGGCTGGAAGGAAGAAGTACAAGTGCTCCTGCCAGCACAACTGCTCAAAACCAGCAGGAGACAGGAGCCAGCCTGGAGGGGGAGCAGAGCCACCGTCTTCAGGGTAACTGGACCCGGACCAGCACCACGGGACAGCCTGGAAAACTCTGGCAGCACCAAGAGGATCGATGCAAAGGGCTGAAGAGGTGACAGAGAAGGTCCCAGCAGAGTGGGGTCACTGCTGCCAGCCCTGCTCACCCACCCCATGGCTGGGGTCTCTGCTGCAGGGTGCAGCATCCCAGGGGCTGCTCTGCTCTCCTGCTCCAGCAGAATGAAGCCTCCACCTGCCCACAAGGCACAAGAGCCTGAACCAGGCTGAGCCAGGCACAGCACCCCCAAACCCCTGCGGTAAATTCAGCCCCTCAGTGACGGACACAGCTGGGAATCACCACAGGATACTGTGTGGCTTGGGGTCTGTGGTGGGTCTTCTGCTCCCCAGCACCACTCACCCCCTGCACATGGAGGGCTTGGGCAGCATGGCCCGTCACCCTCTGATCCTCAAATCCTTCTGCCAGAGTTGGGAGCTCTGAGAATTCACCTGCAGCTCGCTGGGAATGAGAGCACAAGGAGAGGCCGTGTGAGCACCTCCCAGGCTCCTGCTGCACCGGTGCCCCAGGATCTGAGGCACAAACCCCTTCGGAGCCAGATCCAGCTCTCGGTGCAGGCCAGCAGCATCCTCACAGCTTGCCGGAGAGCTCTGCCAGGGCAGGGAGCCCAGCAAAGCCCTGCCAGGGGCAATGCAGCTCGCCCAGCACTTGCAAGCTGGGAGGGAGCTTCTGTGGGAGAGAAATGGCTGCACGTGGAGCAGGGGGGCTGCAGGGGGTCAGGGATGAGTTTAAGGTGCCCCTCTTATCTCACAGGGGTGCATTGCTGCACATCCCCTACACCCTGCCCCGGATCCTGCTGGTCTCTGCCAGGGATGGAGACCCAGCAGCGCTGTCATCTCTGCATCCCAGTGATCCCCTTTGGGAAGGGGGCCTGGGTGGGCTCGTGGAGGGGACCAGGGCTGGGAGCGGGAGCGTGCCGTGACTCCAGCCCCGCTCCTGCGGCTGCCCCACGCGGGCTCGTACCGCGCCTGCAGGGCCCGCGAGTGGAAAGCTCCAAGTGCTATATTTAGCCTCTCGTTCGTGGAAATACATCGTTGAGTTTCATAATGGATTTTGTAGACTGTTAAATCCATCTGAGGTGTTCGGGGAGGACAGAAGTTCTCCCAGCTCCGCAGCCCACCTGGGGCCGGCCAGCATCACCCCCGGGCACGCTCCATCCTCCTTCCTGCCTCCGGCATCCTCAGGAAATTACACAGCCTTATTGAACAACCTTGCTGTGACCCAGCCATCCCATCCGGAGGCAGCGATAGCCAGACACCACTCACTTGAGCAAATAACGTCTCTGTCCCTCAGCATCGCCTCCAGCCCCGCGGACCCCCCATCCCACAGGAGCCCCCCAGCCCCGCGGGCTGCCACCCACACGCCCCATCTGAAATTCAATTAAGGCAAGCACTATTTTGCTGTCACCCAGTCAGGAAGCATTGCAGCACCCTGCGCATCGCATGCAGGTGGAGGCAAAACAATTCCCCTGCAGAGGGGGGGTCTCCAAGGGCGCTCGCTCCCAACGACACCCGACCGTGGCAGCTTCCAAGGCAGCGCTTAGGTTAAACCCGGGGCCGTGGTTAAATCATCAGCTAAATGGCACTGCTCAGCCTCCAGGCCTCCAGGGTGAGCACAAATGAGTCAGAGCAGCAGGAGAGGAGAGGACCCTGCTGCTGGTGGGGACCAGCCCAGGACCTCTGGGATGCTCAGCCCTGCTCCTGGCTGTGGGCACAGCACAGAGGGATCCCACAGAAGCTGAACCACCTCCTCCTCCCTCACCTCCAACCTGCAGCAGGAATTACACTCTAATTTCTGCAAAAACGATAAGTTTAATTTGAAAGGGCATAATTCTTAATTTATGTGTTGTCATGAACAAAGACAGCAAAAGTAGGTCATTTCATTATCTGCTGCCTGAGTATTTTGCCAAGGAGCCAAGACATAAAGCTAAACAAAATCATCACCCAAGGTTTGGGATTTGTTTGTGGGGAAAAAAAAAATATTATGGTTATTTTTCTACTTGCTTGATTTGCACGTCTTGGATTGGAGAGCATATTTAGCTTGGCTTTAAAGCATGCATTTATTGTGACTGTCATATTTGATAGTACTGCCTATAGTCAAAGAGCAATCTTTCATGGATACACTGTCTCAATTTATAATTCAATATCACAGCTTTGAGAACTCGTACAATAAGTCAGCCAACAACAAAAAGCCTAAAATGTCTGTATGCAAATAAACATGTCAGTGCATGAATGAGCACCTTCCAGGAAGGGCCTGCCAGCTCCCTCCCTGCTGCAAACCTCCCAGCCAGCTGAAGGATGGGAGGCACGGAGCAGCCCAGCCCCTGGGAGCTGTGCCCAGGTCCTGCCAGCCTCCCTGAGCATTTGGGGAGCTGCTTCCAGGGCAGGGAGAGCAGCTCCCTGGACAGGGACTGCACCACCTGCGCTGTGACTGCACAAAGGAACCCTCACTCATCACAGCAGGCTCCTCACCCCCTTCAGCAGCACCCAGGGACACCTCGGTCACCTTGAGACCCACCAAGGCTTGGCTTCTCCTCAGAGCACAGGGGAAGGACCTGCATCGCCCCTGGGACAGGCACAGCCACGCCTGGGTGAGCAGCAATGGCTCAGGGAGAGCCTCCAGGGCACTAAATCCTGCTGCTCCCTGTGTGCTCCCACCTGCCCCCAGCCCTCTGCCCACAGGTGAGAACCCCACTGAATCCCAAATCCCCATCCTGACCTGTGGGATTATCCCAGCCCTGTGTCCTGGGTTATTGCCTGGTCTCCTGGGGCACTGCAGCCCCGTGCTGTGGGTGGCTGTGTCTCCAGCCTCACCTCCTGCATGGTTTCACACTGCTGCTGGAGCTTGGCTTCCCACTCTTCCCAGTGTTACTGCGCTGATCTTGAGGCTACTGACCAATAAACCTGTGGGCAGCACCACTGTGCTCAGCCCCATGGAATAATTCCTATGGTGGGGAGGACACATCCCCACAGAGCATCCCAACCCCTACTACTCCCTGGGGAGTGGCTCAGATGAGAGCAAAAAGCTGGAGCTTCTCTATCCTGTGTCCATCTGCAGCCAAATTTGGGGTGATTTGGGGCTGTGTTCAGGGATGCTGAGCTAATGACCTCTGTTGTCACAAAACCTGTGCTTTTCGGGAGTGAGTATCCAGTGGGGATGGAGGAGCGGAACCCAAAGCTGCAAGGGGTGAGTCATGGGTGGCACTGCTGCCCTGAGAGCACAGAGCTGGCCCAGCTGCTTGCAGGTGAGACAGACCCTCCTCATCCCTGTGCCAGGGTCAGGCAGTGGGTCTGGTACTCAGCCTCCCACCAAGGGCTGCCCTTGGGGAAGTTCCCTGCAGATGGGGGCAGGGGGTTACTGCAAGACCCTCACCTGGCTCAGAAACCACCAGCAGGACCTTGAGAGCAAAGCTGTGCCCTTGGCAGGAGCATCCACTGCTCGTTCTGCCTCCAGAGCATGGCAGCTCCAGCAGATTGGGGCAGACTGTTTGCAATCAGGCAACAAAGGGGAGAAAATCCAAAGTATTGAGCAATTCCAGCTCCTGATCACAGCCGAGGAAATTGTGACATTCTCAGACAACAAGAGGCTCAGTGACTTGAGGATGCTGTGAGTCACTGCCTTAGTCTGGGCAGGGAAACTGCCTGGCCACCTCCTCCCCTCGCCAAGGGATGATTCCTGCTGGACCCTGTGGTTTTTCCTTTTTCAGCACTTGGTGGTGGAAAAGTCCTCATCAGCTTTGAAGCTCTGCTCCACCTGCTTGTTATTGCCCAGTTTTAGGAGCTCCCTGAGCAGGCACAATGTGACCCAGCTCACCCCAAGGAGTTCCAGAGATAATTGCTGCCTTTTGCCTGGGTCCTCATTAGACCTGCATTCCCTAATTCCCCTGAGAGAAGGTTTGGAGGAGGTTTCGAAGACCTTGACCCAAGTCCACCCTTTTCAAGCCAGGGTGATGATCTGGCAGAGGAGAGACCCAACTGCACAGAGCCCTAAAGGACATCCTGTGGTCATTCTGCCTCCTCTAAGACATGGATTTCCTTTCCAGAGGGCTGGATCCCAATGGATGCTGAGCACTTGCATTTTTTCACAGCAGACAGCCCGATCTATAAGCATTAAATAAGAGTGAACAGTTTTCCTTTTGCCCACTGACGTATAAAATGGGTTTGTGTGAGGATTAGGGAGCAGAGGTGGGAAACGTCTGTATCTGCTAATGATCCTGTGAATTATACATGTTTAGTATTCATGCATCTGAAGAAGAGGCAAACATAGCCATTTTCTGTGGAATGACCTTTACCAGCAGCCAATACATTTACATTTAATTTAGAATTACAATTACTGGGTCAACTTGGGAGCAAGTGGAACTTAGATTTATGGAGAAGAGACAAAAATTGGTCTTTCTGCCTTCACCAGAAAAACACAGATTTTTCTCTTAAATAACCCCCTCAAACCTGATCTCCAGCAGGGACCTGGAGCATCCCCAATGCATTTGAGCAGCAGCACTTGTGTGTTTTGGCTGGGTGAAGTCTGGGGAGTATGAGTTTGGTCCATTGCCCATCAGAGCATGGCTCAGGCTTTGGTCAGCCAGGACCAGGGAGCTTCCATCGCCCACTGCTGCGCATGGGAAGGAGCCAGAGGCAGGACCCGAGGGACAGCATCTCCATTTGGACACTGGGAAAGAGCCTTGGCTCTGGCTCGGCCTTCTGGAGTGGAGCAGCTGCCTCTCTGCCTGTTAAGGCAGCGATTGTTCCAGGGCCAGCTCAGCTCCTGTGCGTGCACTGAGGGCTTGGTTTGGGGTTGTCACCATCTGGAGGGGGTGGCCCTGGCTGGAGGGGACCCAGCAGGACCTTTCCTCAATGACCCTTCCTGTATGTCCAGCCAGGCTTGTCCCACTCACAGCTTGTTCAGGTAACCACCCTGCAGGGTTCTGAGGTGCCTGTAGTAGTAATAATAATAATAATAATAATAATAATAATAATAATAAACCACTGCCTCTTGGCAGAGTTATTGCAAGTGTTCCTGCCTGCACTGAGCCATCACTGCTGGCCATGGGGTCTGGTGGCACCGGTGCACCCCATGGTGTTTGGGAAGGGTTGGGAATGGTGTCCCCATCACCGTGTCACAGCTTCCCGCAAAACTGGGAGGAGAGGGGAGGTGCAGCTCTAGCAAAGGGGCTTCCTGGAGTGCAGGGGCAAAGGAGCAAACACCCCGTGACAGGCAATAACTCAGCACCCCAGCCCCAAATCAGCAATTTCAGCCGATGTTTAATTCACACACGAAGGGCACAAAGCGCAGCGCAGCCTGGGAGCCCACAGGACAAACCCCTGGCACACGAACAGCCCCCTCAAGTGCCCGAAGACCGTCCCTTGCATTTATTCCCGAGCCCTGCAAGGTGCCAGCAGAGCGTGCTGCGCTGTAGCTCGGTAATCACCGAGCACTGCTCGCATTCACAGGCGATTCCCGTTAAATCCCCCGGTGGGATTTACCGGGAGCTCAGCAGCGGCCCCGCGCTGCTCCGCCTGCCCGGCCGGGGCTGAGGCCGGGGCCGGGGCTGGGGCCGGGGCTGGGACCGGGACTGGGGCTGGGGCTGGGGCCGGGGCTGGGGCTGGGGCTGGGGCTGGGGCTGGGGCTGGGGCTGGGGCTGGGACCGGGGCCGGGACTGGGACCGGGGCTGGGACCGGGACTGGGGCTGGGGCTGGGGCTGGGGCCGGGACTGGGACCGGGGCTGGGACTGGGATCGGGGCCGGGGCTGGGACCGGAGCTGGGGCTGGGGCTGGGGCTGGGGCTGGGACTGGGGCTGGGGCTGGGGCTGGGGCTGGGGCTGGGGCTGGGGCTGGGGCTGTGACCGGGGCTGGGACCGGGACTGGGGCTGGGGCTGGGGCTGGGGCTGGGACCGGGGCCGGGACTGGGACCGGGGCTGGGGCTGGGGCCGGGGCCGGGGCTGGGACCGGGGCCGGGACTGGGACCGGGGCTGGGACTGGGGCTGGGACCGGGGCTAGGGCTGGGACCGGGGCTGGGACCGGGGCTGGGGCTGGGGCTGGGGCTGGGACCGGGGCTGGGACCGGGGCCGGGGCTGGGACCGGGGCTGGGACTGGGGCTGGGACCGGGGCTAGGGCTGGGACCGGGGCTGGGACCGGGGCTGGGGCTGGGGCTGGGGCTGGGACCGGGGCTGGGACCGGGGCCGGGGCTGGGACCGGGGCCGGGGCCGGGGCCGGGGCCGGGGCTGGGGCTGGGACTGGGGCTGGGACTGGGACTGGGGCTGGGACTGGGGCCGGGGCTGGGGCTGGGCCCGGGGCCGGGGCCGGGGCTGGGGCTGGGGCTGGGACTGGGGCCGGGGCTGGGACCGGGGCCGGGGCTGGGACCGGGGCCGGGGCTGGGACCGGGGCCAGGGCCGGGGCCGGGGCCGGGGCCGGGGCCGGGGCCGGGGCCGGGGCTGCTCCCAAGGCCCCGCCACGTCCCGGCTCTGCCGCCTCCGGCTCTGCCACCTCCGGCTCTGCCGGTGCTTGCGGCGCTCAGCAGGCGGCACGGCAGCAGGAATCCCGCAGGGATGCGATCCAGCAGGGAATGGGTGCTGTGCCCGAGCGCTGTCCCGGTGCAGGCTGGTGACAGCAGCGTCCCCGCCCTGCTGGCCCCCAGAGCCCCGCGGTGCCCGTGGGACACCCGGCATCCTTTTCCAGGTTGGAAAAAGGCCCTCTGGCATTGCTGCTGTCCCTGTAGCCACGCAGCCAGCACGGGGCTACCGAGCCCCACGGCTGGGCCATGCACTGGCCATGGCCAGCGTCTGCCTTGTGGCCACCAAGGGCAAGTGAGACAGCCCACAATGTCCCTGTTCCCAGAAGATGCCCACTGGCGTAGGGAGGGATGAAGGATGGGGGTGATGAGGATGAGCTGAATGTCAGCCCCCAGAACCCCTGATCCCAAGGGCACACCAGGAGCCCTGGTAACAGCTCTGGGCCTGTGGGAAGCCCAGGGTGGGCAGCAGGAGCAGGCACAGCACGTGTGTCCCTGGAGCTGCAGCTGCTGCTGGAAGGGTGGCGAGGCTTGAAGTCACATCGTGGTAAGCAACAGGATTTTCCTCTCTATATAGCTGATATATAGAAATATAATCTTTCTTTTTAATATAGAAATAAATAGATAGATAATGTCTATCATTACAAATTCATAGAGAGATATATAGATTATATAGGAATAGATATCCATCTCTAGTTCTTCCCTGTGAGGGTGGGGAGGCCCTGGCACAGGATGCCCAGAGCAGCTGTGGCCGCCCCTGGATCCCTGGAAGTGTCCAAGGCCAGGTTGGACATTGGGGCTTGGAGCAGCCTGGGATGGTGGAAGGTGTCACTGACCATGGCGGGTGTGGATGAGATGAGATTTAAGGTCCCTTCCAACCCAAACCATTCTGGGATTCTATGATAGAATGCTTCTATAACCTAGAAATACATAGAAAATACTCTGGCTTTTGGTGAGTTTCTGAGCTAGTCTGTGGACTAGTGGAGAACGTGCCCAGCTCGTACCAAGGGGAAGAGGGAACACAGCCACTGGCCAGGCCTCTCTGAGGGTTCTGGGGAGCTCCCTCTGTGTCCCCAGCCCACCTGGCACATGGCCAATGCCTTTCATCCTGGCTCTTTCATTCCCAGCACAGCAGGAAAGCCCATCCTGCGCCGGAGCTAATTGGAAGCCACATCAGAGCATGAGTCAGGGCTGATCACAGCACAGCACTGCTTCACCATCCCGCAGGACAAAGGCACGCTCCCCTAAATCCATTACTGGAATTTTATTTTCAAGCCTGTCATGGGGCTGAAAAGGTTGTGAAGCTGTTTGGACACTGCCCTGCAGGGGAATTCAGCTGAAGAGCTGCTTTCTCTAAGGCAGCACCTTCATCTCCCATCTCTGTGATCAGATCAGCGCTGAGGCTCAAGGTGCATCATTGTGTCACCTGAAGCCACCTCACAGGACACACTGAGCACTGCTGGTGCCTTCTCCATGGTGGGCTGGGTGGCTGCTCCCACCATGTGCAACCAGCTCCATCCAGGAATTGCCTGGGCTCTGCTGAGGGAGGCTCTCCCCATCAAACTAAACCTTGCTCTCGTTCATACGGGTGTAAGTTCAGAGACTGTGCAGATTTTGGCCCCATGTTAACATGTGTAAGCACAGCTCTGAAATTCACTCCTTCCATGATGTTTGCAGAGGTGATTTCTCCAAGCAAATGCCCAGCAGTCTCTGGAAAAGCTCAGGCATGGCGCTGGCCAGTGCTCTGTGCCTCAGTCCCCAGAAGGCCAGTGCGGGGGCAGAGCTCTGCTGACTCAGAGCTGTCGGCTCCACTCAAGTGATCAAGAAAGGAGCTGCCCTGGGCTGCTCAGGGAACAAGGAGACATAGCAGGAGGCAAGAGGTCTGGGCAAGCTCAGAGGAGAGGGAATGGCAGCCTGGAGACTGGGATCAGGCATCTGGGCTGATGCCTTTCTCCAGCTGAGAGAGAAGGAACTTCTCCAGCTCCAACAGGAGCTGCTGGCTTTTGAATGACCTCCCAATGTGTGTCAGACCTGGCAGAATATCACAGAGTTCATGGACTGACCTGGCTGTGGCAGTACCCACATGAAAAGGCAGTCACCGCTCTGGGTCACTGGCAGTGCTGCTCCCTCCCTCGGGTGGGGGCACAGAGCTGCTGGGAAGCCACGGCAAAGTCTCCAAACCTCCTGTAGCATCCAAAGCCCCACTCCACGCAGCCTGTGCCAAAGGTGGCCCCCACAGAGGGTGACAAGCTGGTTGGTCTCTGCCCAGCAGGGACAGTCTTTTCCCTGGGGACAGACACGGGTCAGGAGCTGGTGGCTTTTCCAGCACTGTGCGTCACACATGGCTCAGAGGAGCGAGCCCTCAGCCATGCCCACTTTTGGCATCTTCTGGACTTCTCCCACCCAAGCACGAGCCAGCCCAGCAGAACCCATTTCCTTCACCATGGCAGGGACAGGGACAGCAGGCAAATAGCACAGATCTATTTAAAAGCATTTAAAGCCTGAGCTAAGGCCCAGACTATTCATTTCCTTAAACAGGCTGGTTGGAAGAGCTCCAGCTGGGCCATTAGCTCAGGTAGGTTCTCCACCATCCAGCCATGTCACTTTTCTGCTTCATAAAAAGAAATACATTAAAAATATGTATTTACTCCTGAAATTGGCTTCAGCAGCACTGAGCATCCCTGGAGTGATGAGTTTCGCTCCACACACCCAGCTGCTTTCTGTGAAAAAGCTTATTTTGAGTTAAGATAATAAACTGAGCTGGGTTTGGTTAACCCTTGCCTCCCACAGTGTGGCTGGCACCAGCAGCCGAGGAAACATCCTGTGTGTATCCAGTCCTGGGCTTGGCTGTGAGGATGCCCCCAGAGAGACCACCAAAGCCATGTGCTCTCCTACCTGAAGGGATTTCTTCAGGTCACAGAGACAAACACAGCCAAGCTAAAAAACACCCAGGTGAGGTGGGATCCAGCCTTTCCTGCACGCTGCTCTGCCTGGATGCCACCAGGACTGGCCCGAGGTGAAGGGTGCAGGGCAGGGAGCATCACTCCCTACCCAGTCTTGAACTGCTCAGCGGAGCCGAGGGTATTGATTTCCACCCAGGCTGCCCCGTGGCACTCAGCATTGCTCTCTGAGGTGCTTCTCAAACAGCCCATCTATTTTCCCAGCTCCCTGGCCGTGCTCCAAGGTCTTTTCATCTCTGTTTCACACGTGAGATGTTGAGGCGGGGTGAGCACAGACACTCATTCCGTACGGCCCATTGGAGCCTCCTGAGGATGCGGCACTTCCAGAGGCTCCCGGTGTGCACAGCAGAGCCCCAGCTCTTGCTGGACCTGCTTGCTGGGCTCGAGGGTCATTCTCACCTCACTGAGGGAAGATGCAGTGCTGGGAGCCAGTGGTATCTTGCTGAGCCAACAAAATAAATTGCTGCTCCTGACTGGCACTGCCAGGGCTGCAATGGACAAGGCTCTCCCCGGGTGATGTGGGGCTGGTGGCATCACTGTGACCCTGGGCTGGAGGAGGTTTGTGGAAGAGGGTTGAGGGACAGCTCCTCCTCCTCCTGTGTGACTCCTGCTCTGGTCACCCACGAAACAGGGCCTCACCTCACCCTGCTGAGGACCTGGGGCCAGGGAGCATCACCCAGGGCATCACCTTGTCACTGAGGGTGCTGACAGCATCACTTGGGGCACAGCAAGAAGAAGGATAGCTCTGGGTCTGACACACACTGTGTGTGTGCACATGGGGACTGTGCACAGAGCAGCCTGGGCTGCAGGAGCAGCTTTCTCCTCTCTCACTGCACCCTGCAGCAGCTTTATCAGTCCCTGAATCTCTGTGAGGACCCTGCATTCCCCAGGAGCAGGTTTTGCTGGGATGGATGCCCCTGGGGCTGTGGCACTGTGGGCAGGAGGCTTCTCCATGCCGCTGGCTCCAGTTTGTGCACTGAGCTGGGAGCATCTCTCAGAGCTGCGGGGATTTCCAGGAGAGGCGCTTTCACCAAGCCTGGCTTCCTTTCAGCACATTTCAAATAAGTGGCAGAGATCTTCCAGGGAGCCTGGGAAGCATAAGAGATGCTCATCGGCCCAGCAAGGCTGAGATCTGATAAAGGCGAGGGCTCAGACTGATAAACCCCCAAGTTAACTGGCGAAAAAGATGCGATTAGTGACCGACTGTGTGCAGGCAAAGAGCCCAGCGCCGAACAGAAATAATCTGCTTACGAGGGGAGTGTCACCACCATTTCCAGTTCCCTGAGAGCAGCTGGAGATTCAAAGGAGAGTCGCTCTGGCAGGGCTGATTTTGGCCCGGTGCTGCAGCCGGGAAGAGAGGTGTTCTCTCCAGAAGGGTGGCTGCAGTGTCCCCTCCCGCTCTGCCCTGGCTGCCACCCTGCTCTGTCTGCTGCAGAGGAACCAGCAAGAGCCCATTCCCAATAAAATGATAGCCCAGGGAGCAGCAGTGACTCATGCTGGGGATGACTCATGGAATCACACTGAGCCACAGCTTTGTTTGGCTTGGGGACAGAGGCAAAGGCCATCTCTGCCCTTGGAGGGGCTCGTGGCCCTTCCCAGTGGGACAGCCTTTCCCAGTCTGGGCACTGATTCTGTCCTCTCTAGCAGGGATGCCCAAAACTGAGCTTTCCTTATTGTCATGGTTATGAGATGACCATTTTCCACAGAAAATGACTTTTTAGAGGGTGTAAGTAACATGGCCAACGTGACACGGGTGGTTGCAAGTGTTCATGACAACTCCTTGGTCACTGAGGCAGGTGGTGGGCTCAGAGCATCCCCTTTTCTCTGGCAGAGATGCTGGAAGGTGAGACCATTTCAGTGGAGGAAAAATGGGCAATTAAATGTCCCTCTCCCCTGGATTAGACCAAGGAGGACAGAGAGCAGATTTCTGCTGCTGGTGGAAAGGAATAGGAGACAAAGCAAGATCAAACATCCAGGCCCCATGGAGCAGTGGGAATCCTGAGGGTTGCAGAGATCAGCTCTGTCCCCGTGGAGCCTGTCCCCAACCTCTGTGTGGGGACACAGCCAGAGACACTGACCTGGAGGGACACCAGGTGAAAGGGACACCCAGCTGCAGCACCACCCTCCAGTACAGCTCCTGTGCCATCACAGCCATCACTGGTGGCTCTCTGCAGCCAAGCCCCAGCCTGCATGAACAGTGATGGAGCTGTGAGGGGTTTCTCACTCTGCAGCAGATTTTCCCAACCCTTTCCCAGAAGAGACTTCATCACCAATTAAAAAATATAATTTACAACCAAGAAACTCTTCACCTTGCCTTTGGGCATGAATTTTTCCTCCTGCTTCGCTCAGCCCACTGAGCACCCAGGGTTATTTCGTGGCCTCTCGTGGTGGCACTGTGAATAATTTGCTTCCAAGGGCATGACAGGACAGGCTTCACGTGGGCTTTTCCGCCACTTCCCTTTGCGTAATGGATCATCTTCTAGAAATGTGGAGAGCAATGATGAATTCCTGGCAGGACAGAGGGATTAGTCTGGGGGAGACTGTGATGAAGCAGTTGAGGAGCTTCCTGAACAGAGAAGCTGCAGCTGCACCAGAGAATAACGCGAGCATCCACTTGTTTAGAAGAGGTGTTAAGATCTTTTGCCCTGTGTTTAGTCCGAGAGCTGCACTGTGGATCAAGCAAAGACATTTGCACCTCTCATTTAATAAGGGCATATCTGCGTATGTGAGTCTCCTTCATTGTTAAATACCAGACTCTTATTAGAAGGCAAAAAAGGAAAAATGTTTTTTATTCTAGCATTTATTTCCTTCTCTCCTGGGTACTCCTCCTGCTCAGATAATCAGGGTTTGCTGTAGGACACGTGGTGTGGGAACATCTTCATCCAGTGCCACCAAAGGACCATAATGCAGGCGACTCCTCTTTGGCAAATTTACAATTTTGCCTCAAAATTCATCACAAAATCACCCATTTCCCCTAAAAAACTGTAAAACCTTATGAAAGAAAAGCCAAGCTCGTTCAGACGCAGCTCCCATTGCCAGCACTGTTCCCAGGGCATGTCCCAGGGGGCCAGGAGGGGTTTGCAGCCCCAGCCAGCAGGGATGGCTCTCCTCCTTCATCCTCATCCCAAAGCTGCGCCACTCTTTTCCTGGCTGCTCTCCTGGTTGCATTTTGCTTCAAGCTGGAAGCAGCACCTCTTGTGACACCTGAAGCCACAGCCCAGCTTGGTGGGACATGGCCAGGCTGCTCAGCCAATGTCCCCAGCCACCCACGGGGCTCGTGCCACCGTCCCCTCCTGTGCAGCAGCATGAAAAGCGCTGGGCCAGCGTTGCTATTCAGTGCTGACTATTTATATCCCGAGAGGGAGATGAGGACCAGCCGTGCAGCTGAGCCAGCCCCTGCGAGCGGGGGATATTTTTAAGCACTGGTTTTGAAAAGGTTGGTAATGAACCCACGGCTTTGCTCAGCAGCAGCTGCACCCACTCCCCAGCCGCTGCCCCGGCCTCTGTCCCTTCCCAGGGGTCAGGACCCCCATCCTGGCCGAGGGGTGATGCTCCAGGGGAGGTGAACGTACATCCTGGGCTCTGAGCAGGGAGGTCAGGGCACAGTTCGGCGCTGGCACAGCCCTGGTGGCTGCAAACCCAGAGCCTGGCCCAGCTCCGGGCCCTCTGAGCCGGCCAGCTCGGCTTTATCCTGCCGACAGCCCGAGATGTCACAGACAGCAATTACAGCCCACTGCTAATTGTGCACAAGTTCCTGGGTGCCATTTGGGCACAGCAAGCAGGACACATGAGCCCTTTGGCCAGAAGGTCCAGCAGCTCTGCTGTGACAACTGTCCCGCTGCAGATCCCACTGCTCCCTTCTTCCCGCCCAGCCTCTGGGCCAGGGTGGCCTTGGGGATCACTGTCCCCTTTGGGGATCACTGTCCCCTTTGGGGGACCCCCACTGGCATTGGGAACATCCCAGCTGTGCCAGCTGCTTCCCAAAGAGCCCTGTGCTGTCCTGGCTAAGGCTCCTCACTGGCAAAGGGAGGGAAGGCGATACTGAGTGTCGGCAACTCTGAACCCATCCCTTGCACTTGGGGAACCTCCCAGAGAGGAATGGGACAGGGAACAGCACCCCAAACATGCCAGACCTCGGCTGTTGGTGTCCCTGTGCTTTTGTACATCCATGGTCTGGGGCTAATCCAGCTGGAACTGAGACCAGCAGAAAAACTCCTGCTGATCCCAGCTGGGCAGGCTGGGAGCTTGGGCAGGGTCCTGGTGGAGAGCAAGCTGGGTGCCCTGTCTGGGGACATGCTGGCAGAGCGAGAGGGGTCCCACCAAAGCAGAGCCTTGCTCCCCAGCCAGACTCTTTGCCATCTGTGTGATTTGTTTTCATTTTCCTGACTTTTTTCTTTGAAGCCAGGTGGGTCTGAGCTTCTGGGCCAGGGAACAGCTAGGGGCTGCCACAGCTCTTCTCTCTCCATTACCTTTCTTATTGAGTTGTCTCTCACACCGCTCACGGCAGCAAAACACGCTCCAGGCGTATTAAGGATTCTTCATGCAAAACTGATAAGATGAAGCCTCATTATTATCCCGCCAAGTGATTATCTTTCCTTGATGAAGCCTCATATTTGCCCAATTTCAGATGGAAACCTTCCCCTTTTCAATTTGAGACTAATTCATTTCTTGACTCCTGGTTACAGTGCAAGATATCACAAACACTCCCTGGCTCTGATTTATATCGTTAAGAATCATTTACTTGCAATTAAAATGCGCCTTCAGGGCTTTTGCAAACAAGGCGGATTAGCCAACGGTAAAACATTTGCTTTTTGTAAACACCAGCTTCAGGCTATGAAACAGCCTGGGAGGGGAGGGAACCAGCCCGAGCTGCCCCAGGGCTGCGGGTGGAGGAGACCCTGAGGGGACCTTTCCGATTTCCCCTGAATCCACCAGCAATCCCCTGGGGGCCTGGGTGCATCCCGGGGCTCAGCTCCAGGGAGTCCTGGCACCATGGTGTCCCCAGCACCCTCAGCATCCCCATCTTTCCCTCCTACTTTGGGAAGTCCTCTGGGTGATGGAGTCCTCCCTGCACCTCTCGAGGCTTGTTCTCCACTGCTTGTGAGCCCCAGAAAGGGTCTGGATGAGTCTCCATGTGCAGACCCCAGGGATTCAGGACCCAAATGCTGCAGCACAAGCCTCCAGTGGAGATGTCACCTAGCAGCATACTCATAATTAAGATAATTAACAATAGGATCATGTAATTGGCAAACTCTCCTGCTCTTACAGCTGTTCCAGGCTCTGAGCAACAAGAAGACAAACAACCCTCTTAAAACATTAACTTGGCCAAATCCTGGGCATTGAGGATGGAAAGAGTCCAAATCCCAGCACGGAGAGCAGCACGCTGGGCATTTCCAACAGCTCCTGAGGAGCTGGGGCAGGTTAAGGGAGGTGCTGGGCAGTCCTCTCTGTCTCCACCAGCCAGGTACCCAAGGGCTTAGCATCAGCTGGTGGGGGGATGTCAGAGCTCAACCACTTGGAGAGCACCTAAAGAGAGGGCCTTAAACCACTGAGTGTAAATATAGCACAGACCAAATTTTGGGCTCCTTAAAAAGCTTCATCCCTGCTAAAAACTGGAGATAAACCATGGCAAGACCCCACTCTGCTGGTGGGTGCTGGCTCTTGCCCTGATTACTCAGGAGGTGGGGACCGAGGGGCTCTCACCCATCCTGAGTCCCCTCGCTTCCCTTGAGGAAGGCAACCTGGAATAGACACTGAAGCCTTAGGGAAAGGGCTCCTGAGCAGCAGGGTTAGCACGGCACCTCGGGGAGCCGAGGTCACTGCTCTAAGGGCAGCTCTTGCCTCCTGAAGACCTCTGAGCAGGACACGAATTCCCTCAAGTTATCAGCTGCAGCTGCCTCTGATTACATGGAGAATTTATTGGGTGACTGGATAATTTGAACCTATAGAGTTATTAATTATGACCTTAATCTGATCATCGCTTTGTTCCATTTTTAATTAGCTTAGTAAAACTCTAGTCATTTAACTTGGTAATATACTTGCTTAAGTGCACGTCTGATTGCATATCCTTTTTATATCCATCAGAAGCACTTGGGACTGCCTCACTCCATCTAACTGCAACCTGGGGCATGAACTCTGAGCAAACCTCAAGTAATATTGAGTTTACAAGCAGGCTGCTCTGCTCCTGAGTGTGCTGAGTGCTCCCCCGTACCTGCGTTAGAGCTGGCAGCAGGAGGAGGGTGTGGGTAAAGTGCCCCAGCGCCCGGCAAAAAATGGGAATTTGAACTCCAGGGGCTGTGCAGTCGAGACTCAGCCTTTTTGTGGTCAGCACAAGGGGCGGCTTCATGCAGCCAGGAGGTTTTGGAGAGCACAAAGGCAGGTGTTGGCGTGCCCCTGCGCGGAGGGGGCTCTGCCCGTGCTCTGTGCCTGCCTGCAGGCAGATGGACAGCTTGGAGTTACCTGTTCCCAACGACCTTAGTGGTGCTCACGGGAAGCTTTTATCCTTGGAAGGGAGGTGAAGCAGAGGGCGTGGGGCTGGGCAGTCTCAGCTTCTTGTCAGACCTGCCAGCAGTGAGACCTCCCCAGCTGCACCAGCCAGCTGGCCAGCAGGGCTCAGGTTTTATAGCCTTTGGTGCTGACATCTGAGGACTCATTTATGGTCCAAGGGCTGAGATTTCCCTAGACTGGGATCTTGCTGCATTCCCGGGTTACACAAGGCAAATGATTTCCTCAGTTTTCCCATCTGTAAGGAGGGGATAATGGTGCTGGCTGCCCCAGTGCTCTGAGAGCTGTGGATTTGAAGTGCTCTCACTGGAAGGGGTTTACTATTGCACTTCCCAACTTCCCCACTTTCAGACTTCCACAGGATTTTGGATAGCTTCTGCAAATGTATGGAGATACTGTGGGGATCTGCCTGTCCTAAAAACGTGCTGCTGCTCTGCACCACAACGTACCTGTTGCACCATCCCCCGGGATCCGCTACAGTGGTCAGAGGAGGTGCTGGGGGCGAAATTGTGGCACGGATGAGATTTTTGTTCAGAACACCAGCACAAGGAAGTGACAGTAGTTCAGTGCACAGCCGTGTTTTTCCCTGTTTCTCCCTCCTGATCGTGTTACTCATCCTTGCACGAGCACATGTCCCTGGCTCTGGCTGAGGGCCAGGTCTGCCCAGGGTCCCAAAGTCACATTGCAATCACACCTGCACTGGGCAGAGGTGCCAGCACCGTCAGGCATGAGGGTGTTAATGAAATAGAACCACTTCCCTGCTACGTTTTCTGCTTTTTCCCACTCTATTACTTAATTCACAGCAGGGCAGTTCCACATCCATCCTCCCAGGACTGGATGTAATCAGAACTGTATTTAGTCACCTGTCTCATTAATCCCTAACATTCTTTGTGCCAGCGTCGCTAACAGGGCTGTGCAGGAAGGTAGCGCTGAGGTGGGAAGGAATTAAACAGCTTTATCCTTATTGAAGGCCAAGCCACCAGTTCCTCAGCAGCCAAATGCTGTAACTTTCACTGGTTTCACTGGAAGACGTGGCCCAAAGTCTCCCGAGTGCCTGAAAGAAGGACAGAGGCTGTGGAGCTGGGCGATACTCCCAGGGACAGGCCAAGGCTTCTCTCAGAGTTTGAGAAGAAGGGCCTTTTATGCAGGTCCTCTTATGGCACCTTTGTCCTTAACCCCTGGGAGATGTTGGCACCTGGCTGTTGATCCAGGTAGTGGTTACCAGCTCCAAGTTATCAGGGGTTGTTTCCTTCAGGCTGGAAGTATCCTTTATCCCTGGACAATACAGGTGTCAGGACCAGTTCTTGCCTGCTACAGGGCAAGGGGTGGCTCCAGGTCCTCTGGCCAGGGCTGCAGGGGGGAAGGCTGTGGCTGCAGAGGATTGCCATGGTTACAGGCATTTTCTTAGTCATCCTTGAGGTTTTTAACCACTGCTCAGTGCAATGCACCACAAAGCAGCTGAGTACAAGGCACTGGGATTTCAGCCCCCTCCTGATGCCCATGTTCCCCAGGACAGGGAGGAGAGAGAAGGGGACCCCAGGTGGTGATTCTCTCCTTCTGGACAAAATTACACAAGTGAAAGTACTTAACTGGGCTCCAAACCATCCCTCCAAATCACTGCTCCTGCCTGTCCAGTGGGTGCCAGTGGGGAACTCAGTAAGGGAGACAGGCTCTACACAGCTGTAATGATTCAATTCTGTTCTAAACCCACGCAAAATTCTTCCAGTCCCCATCCAGCAGCCAAGTGACACTTGATGTCTTTGCATCCTCTGGTCTCTCATTTTTGCTTTCCCCTTCATCTCCTCTTGCTGCTCCTCCTGTCATGTGTGACTGCAGCTTGTGGTGTCTTCCTTCACCAGGCAGAGACCCGCAGTGCCCGCTCCCCATGCTGGGCCCTTGGCAAGCAGCAGCTCTCCCAAAACACAGGGAGAGAAAAAAAAAAGCAAGTTTAGGCAGACAGTCCTCCCCGGGAGGAACTCCCACAGGTTCCCTCCTAAAAGCTGTTAACTCTGCAAAATGCCCCTTTGACACAACATCTGTGGGTCTACAAAACCTGTCCTCTCCCCCTTGGACTGCCAGGAGAAGCCTGTACTTAAGGACCACCCACCCCACTTAACTCTCAATAATTAACACCCAGCAACAGTTGGGACACCTCAGGGTCGTCGTGATTTGGGTTTGACCACATCCCTGGGTGAACTGGCTCTGCTTTGGGGTGCTGGCACCCTGCTTTCAGGCACTACTTCTTGCTCCCTGTTCCTCATCCCCCTGTCCAGATCTCACGACCCTTGGGCATTGTGCAAACAGTGGGTGATGGGGACCAGCACGTTCTGCTCCAGCACAACAAATGAGGTTATTTTTTTCCCCAGCATTTCAGCTATAAATAATTGAGCATTTTAAAACTCCATTTCTGCCACAAGACTCTGGAGGAAAGGGTTCAGATCTGGTATACAGATATATTTTTAAGCAGTGAGAGATTGATTTGTGCTGCTCCTGCCTGGCTGACACCTGCATTCGGTCACCTCGGAAAGGCTCAGCCTGCTCCGGCAAAGAGGAAAAATTGTTGGTTCCTGAGCAGCCCTGGTGCAATAACTGTGCGTGAGGAGACAGAGGCGTTCCAGTCCTGCCAATGGCACTTGGGAGATGCTGCCCCAGAGCAGCCACAGGATTATCTGCCCAGGGCACCCCAGAGCAGAGCAAATGCCAAGGGTGGCCAAAGCTGGGGTGGGGAGGGAGCCCTCCGCAGGGACCTGCCCATGGGAATGGGCTCACGTGCCCCAGGAATGGGCCCACATCCCCCTGGTGGGCACGGAGCAGCCCCCACACACACAGCTCAGGGTTTTCTGTGTATTACGTGGCTGGTTTCCAGGGAGGAATAACAGCTCAGAGCCTCAAGGCCTTTTAACTGGCTCTTCCTGTTGTTGCTTTCTGAAAATAACAATAGTGGGAGGTTTATGTTCCTTCTCCTTTTTTCTTAATTCCATCCTTTCAGTGATGTTACAATTGCTTAAGTGGAGCTTTCCCTGATGCGATGTTAGAGTAAACTGTGTGGCAGAATTACAGCCAGCTGAATTAGCACTGTGTTTTGTGCTGCTCTCGAGCATTTGCAGCAATTATTAATTTTCTGGTGCCTACGTGGGTGGAGTGAAATCTTTCCACCAGCTCCCAACTCTCCAGTTCTCTCCATGCTCTGGATGGCACCGAGACCTGTCCAAGGTGCAGCGCGAGCTCTTGGGGTGACCTGAAGTGCCTGACATCGTGCCTGCAGTGCCCTACCCACAGCAAAGCCACCTATGGGTACCACCAACAAGCTGGAGAGCAAAAATATGCTAAAATTGCCCATACATTCCCAGAAAGATCCACAAATATCTTCCTTCTTTTTATCAAATATGGCCATACACACAGGATGAGCGAGAGCCTTTATTTCTGGGAAGCCAAGTCTCTCTGTTCTGCCCATGCCTTGGAGCCATGTAAATAAGCTGAGGCAGCTCCTCGTCCCCAAACCAGAATTTCCTTGAATTTGCTTAAACCATTGGACAGAGTGGGTTAAGCAGAGAAAGGATAGGAGAAGACACATGGATGTTCTTGAAAAAGAAAGCCAGGGCAAGGCTACTGCTCTCCTCATTGTCACCCAGACGCAGGCTGGACGGATCCTGACGGAGAGGTGAGGTGGAGTTCCACATTTCTGCCTCTGTGTCAAGTGTGCAGAAATAAATCCTCTGGAGAGCAGAGGGCAACTGCTCAGAGGCCTGGGAAAGCCCCAGACACACCGTGTAGGAGACATCCCTGAACCCAGCAGGGTGCTTCGTAAGTCAGAGTTCTCTCTTCTTCCCTCATACAAGAAAGAGCAGGGATCAGCAGAAAAAAGTGGCTGGGTGTGATGTTCGTGCTCTTGCTACAATAGCACAGGAGGTGGGATTTTATCCTGGTTAAAAGGGATCCTGGTGAAAGGATTTCTTCACGTCTTGTTAGGAAAGGCTGCCCCATCCTTCCCCTGCCCCCGGGTACAGACACACAGAGTGGCTGCTTGCCTATGTGGACAAGCTCAAAGATGGGGAGGAAAAGTGGCTTTTCCTTGATGACTTTCCTCCCACTAATCTCAGCTGCTGTTTTTAAGGGCAGCAGATACCACAGCCTCAGACAGAAGTCTGCTTTTCAAGCAATGATGTGCCTTTTTATAATAAATGCTGCCAACTCCCAGAAGTGATAGCTCACAAACAATCAGGGACAGGACAACGGGAATGTTCTTTGAGGTGCTGTGCAGAATAGATCATCCACTGTACAGCAACAAATCAAATTTAGGGAGAAAGAATTTGGAAACAAATTACCAGCAAGATATTTCAAGCTGACAGCAATTTGGAGCAACTTAGGTCTGTCTGGTAAGAACTGTATTCCTTTTACTTCCCTGTCAATAGCAGCTACCTTATAAGATTGGTTTCTTGTTGATAATTCTGTCTGGAACAGAAACTCCTGAGTACACTTAAGTTGATAACTCTCTCTTTGATCACATTTCAGTAGCAATGCTTTTCACCTTGACGACAGAATTTCTCCCTTTGGATGAAGTTTCCATGCCTAAAAAGCCACGTGGGTGTGGGATTTCCAGGCTCAGGGAGCTCTGGTGCACTGCAGACAGTGCTTGGACTCCGGGCTGGGAATGGCAGGGATGTGAGTTTGGGGCAGGAGCTACAGGGATTGCAGCACCAATCTGCTCTGCCTCAGTTTCCCCGATACTACAACAGTGTAGAAACAGCTTGTAGGTGCTTGTCTTTATGGGAGAGGGGTAATTAATATCTGCTACTGGCACCTCCTCGTCAATGCTGAAACGTGAAGGATTGGGGGTGTTTCTCCAGACACCTTTGTGTGCCTGGAGGAGCGGTGTGGAGCTCTGCATGTGCGAGTCAGGAGCTCGCAGGGAAGGGAGCTCCAGGAACGGCGCACCGGGGGCTCCGTGTGCCCCCACACCCCGGGCAGGTGCGGCTCAGGTGCAGCGCGGCCGAGGGGCACCCTGCGCTGGAGCCGGGAGTCGGGGCCGATCCCACCCCGCACACCGGGAATGTGTGCTTTTCCAGCGCTGGCACACCGCTGAGGGCTCATCTGGCGCGGACTGCGGCGCTCAACGCGTTAATTACCGAGGAAGGTCATTAATGTCCACCAGCAGGCGGGGAGGGGACAGGACTCGCAGGGAGGAATGTGCTGGGGGCAGACTGGAATGCAGCAGTGCTGACATGCCCGGAGCAGGAGAGACATAAAAAGAGTGCACTAGCCTGTAATTTCCCTGCAATTTCTCCTCGGGAAGTAATGAAAGTTTACGACTAGTCGTGGCAATGCCCGTGTCTCTCTTCCAGAAAGAGGTAGATAAAAATAGTTTAGAATCACACTGAGAAAAAAAGGAATTTGACATTCCTTTGAAAACTCTTTGTGGTCAAGTGTTCCCAGCCCACTTTGGCCGAGTACTTAGTAAGAGGGATGCCAGCTGTGGCTGACAGTCCTTTTGGTTTCCCTCATGCAAGCCAGGCCCTGCTCATCCGCTGAGCAGAGCGATTGGACTCGTTTAACCTTTTGAAATAAAAAATGAAGGGATTTGTGCTGGTTCGGCAAAGCCCTGGGTCCCCTCAGGGGCTGTGTCAGCCGTGGGACAGGAGGGCTCTTTCCTCCTGGCTTTCTCCATTGCCCCACTTGCTGCTTGGGGCTGGTTTTTACCTTGCTGAAGCCTCACATGATCCTGCTGAGCTTTCAGGCAATGTGCAAGGCAGTTTGGTGTTCCGGATGCGGAGTCAGGTGCTGTCAGAGTGGAATTTGTTTCCTCCACTGGCTTCTGCTTTGTGTCCAACATTTGGGAATAACTTACTTATCAGGAGACAGGAAACCCTTCATCCAATGATGGTTTAAATTTCTGTGACCCTTTAACACCCCAAATTAAAATCACCCAGTACTTTTTTTGCACTGCATCCCCCCTGGATAACAAAAAAAATCTACAATGTTATTTACTCAAGCGGTGCCTTAGAAACGAAAATCTTTTTGTCTGTTCTCCATAGATATGAAATACTCAGTGACGTAACAGAGGCTGCATTTAAAATTAAGAACCTTTTTCCCCTGTGCCCTTGGCTAAGCTGGCACAGTCCCACCTCTACAGGAACCACATTTCAATGGTGCTGTACACCCCTTAGTCTTTACGGCATTTTCGGATCTTTCCAGATGGAAAGTGCCATAGAAATGTAAAACCTTATTAATTAAAGGCTGAAATAGATGCAGTGTGTGGAGGTCAGTGACTCATGCAGGAGGATTCTCAGGCTTCTGCTATGCATTGCCTCGGGGTGCTTTTTTGAATGTTCCCTTCTCCGGGGCTATGACAGTTTATTACACAAAGGCTGTGTGAACCTGGAGGTGAATGCAAACTATTCGGGCTAGGAACAGCAACCAGTGAACCCAGCTCATGCTGAGCCTTTTGGGATGGCATCATTTCTCCTCATTACAGTTTCTGCCTGTTTTTTTCAGGCAGCACAGGCATGTGCTGCAGTGTGAGCGCAGGGGGGATCAGCCCCTGTGCTCCTGGCCATGCTGGCGTTATAGATTGCTTCTTTCTGGAGGCTTCAGGAGCATTTGATAGTACAGGAAGAGAGAGTTCCAGTTAGGATCCAATGGCTTCTTGATCCAATGGCTTCTTGATTATGAACTGTTTCTAGCAGACAGTTTTCCTTGGAGAGGGTGGCAGTGATGGGGAGCACAGCCCTGGCACAGACAGCAGCGTGGCTGCAGCTCTCAGAGAACCAGTGCTGACCCCAGAGGCACTGCAGCACCAGCTGGGTCTGATCCCTGCGCTGCCAGCGCTGCCAGGGAGCCCCAGTGTAGCTGCAGGTGTACACCCTTCTCCTCCTGACTGAGGCTTATTTCACCAAGGTGGGTGTTGTAGTCACAGCTTAGGCTGTGTACCTGCAGTCCCCCCAAAAGCACCACCTACCAGCATTTCCAGAGTCTCGAGGCACGCATCACCCCAGGACACCGGAATTTGATTTCTGGCTCTGCAGATGCTCATTCCTAGCTGGATATTGCGAGACAATCTCAGTTCTTTATGTATCTGAGCCCTGGGAAGGAATGGTGATGCCTCCCAGCCACATGGAACGCTGAGATGAACACAGGGGAGCCCCCAGGAGCTGATGCCATAGCACACGTGAGATACTCGTGCCAGACCCTCAGTTTGTCACTTTGCTGCATTGCTGACTTCATCAGAGCCCGCAGTCCTCAAGGGAGGCTGCATTTTGGGGTGACCCCCACAGCAAAGCTCACTGGCTGCGAGTCCCTGCCCTGCTCCTGGGCCCTCGCTGGCAGCCCAGGGACCCGAGGTGACAGGGCTGTGCCCGCTGGTGGCACCGCACGGCTGCCCCGGGGCTGTCCCCACCGCCCAGCATGACATCAGCCTGCAGATAGCCTCAACACGCTGCTACTTGAACCCGGAGATTCTTTTAGAGTATTTTGAGTTTTTCCTCTCTCTATTGGTTGCTGCTGCCCATTCAGCCCACCCGGCAGGAACTTCAGCTTGCCATCACAACACTCTACAATCCTTTCCTCATTCTTTTTATTTCCTTCCTTCTCTCATCCCTCTCAATCCCCTCACTACCATCTCCTGCCCCAGCAGTCCTGTCTTTGAAACTGACGTGAGAGCTGCAATGCTTACTTCTCACAAACAACAAAACGAAACACTTTAGAAAAAACCCCCAAACAAAACAAAAACCAAAACCACAGAGATCAAACATTTTGAAATGGAGCACAAATGGATGCATGGAGCAACTACTTCCCTTCGACGAGGCTGTTACAGAAATAGAAAACCCAGTTCCAGCTGAAGCACATGATTTAGACCCATTTACACTGGGACTGGCAGACAGTGGAGCTATGGCAGGTGCTCCATAAACAAGCCCTTTCCTATACAGACCCACCCCAGGATTTTCAGGAAAGTGCAGCTTCCTGCTGTGGCTACACCCACACGGTGTTTTCAGGGCCAGGGACTGCCCTTGTGCACACACCTGAGGAGCAGGGACAGATGCCACGAGTGCGCAGCCGCCAACCCTGCTCTGCTCTGCTGCACCTTGTGTTGTCCTCCCGGGGTGAGGCCGAGAGCTTTTGCTGATTTTATACACAGAACCTCCCCACAGGATCAGTGCGGTCACCTCGTCTCCTCCTCCCTGTCCTCTCCCCTGGATTACGCTGGGTTTTCACCCAGTGAAAAAGGGCAAGAAAAACACTAAAAAAGCCACCAGGAAAATGGGATTACAAAACCACAAACACTGTTACAGGAAGATTTGAGGTCAAGCAGCAGACTTGTAACTCGTTTCAGAAAATGCATTCGATTTCAAGCTGCCAATGACATGGACTGGATGGGAGGTGTGAGCTACTGTTGCTGGGTGCCTGTCTGAACACCCCCCTGCATTTTAGTCTTGTTGACAGAGCCCAGTGCTGTGATTCAGAGAGAGCTGTTAATTAAGAGACAAAGTCCAATCTCAAGCTAGCTGGCTCTATTTTTACATAATTTTATGTTTTGTTTGCTGAGCCTTTTAACTCGCTCCATGAACCAACAGAGCTGCCAGCTGATCTCCTACTTCTCCCTTCGCTTTTCAGTGGCGCAGTGCAGAGCATGTGATTCTCTACAACTCCAGGCCTTCTACTTTTGAATCTGTAGGTTTAAAAGAATTTTTTTTTTAATCTGACGTTTTGTCCTGAAAGGATGTGAGGCACACAGAACTGCCAAACGTGGAAGCCACCACAGGAGGCCAAGACATGATATTAAAAGGAGTAATGAAAGAAAGCAAGCTATTGAAGTATAAACTCAGTTTTTACTGAGAGTATGCTACAGACCAGAAATGAGTAGTTTGAATCCCTAGTGCAATTGACACCAAATATTAATGGTTTGGCATAAGCAGGAAATACAAAGAATTTTAAAAATCTGTTTTCCATATGTTTCCGTAGGAGAGTCTGTTTGTTAAGGCACTGAAGACCTGTATTTTTTTAATAACCTGTATCTCAGTCAGTATCATAATTACAGCCCTCACGTTCTTTAGATTAATTTCACTCACTGACAAGGCTGGGCTCTTGATCCCTATTTTCTTTCTGGATTATAAAACAACAGCACTCTGTTTACTTCCTTGTCTTGGATCCCTTTCTTGGGTTAAACCTGCAGGAAGGAAAAATGCAATCTAATTTGCTGCAGGACAAGGCATTCCTGCAGGAAAGGCTTGTAGGAATATGGCAAAGATGGGAAACACAGCCCTGCAAATCCCATGGAACCAGGGAAGTCAGAGTCCTGACCACAGTGTGGTCACCTGTGCTGTGATACGGACCTCGGGCCAGCCCCCTCAGCTCAGTTACATACCTTCAATTAATGTGGTACCTTGAATGAACCTTCCTTGTAGGTTACTCAATCTCTCTATTTTTTTGCTTAATAACACAGGATGGAGTGTGTAGATTCAGTTATCTCAGAAGTGCTGGCAAATGAGTCATGAAATGTATTAAATTTATTCAGTCGTCTTTACAATCCAGTACAAGTGTAAGTTCTGTGGAGGGATTTGTATTAAAAACCATCTCAAAACACACCACGGAAAGTCCCAGAGTAATTTGTTGCAGGGTGAAAACAATCGCTCTCTCACAACAGGCTCACTGGGACTTTTCAAAGGAAACTTTCAATTTAATTACTGCATATAGACAAGTTTCTCCACCTGCAGACCTGCTCCTGCAGGTCAAGGTCGGGTTCCCAAAATCTTCTTCTCTTCTTAGAGGGGCTCTGTTGGCCCTGCTTGTGCCCCTGAGGTTTCCTCTCACCTGTAGTTTTCTTATTAGAGACATTTGGAAAAAAACAAGGCTTTTCCTAAAAGCAACATCTCTTAGGAGGATGAAAATATCTGTGTTTTCAAAACAAAACACCAATTCACAAACCCAAGGGGAACCCAGCTATAACTTTCCCTCTGTCTCCTTCAAATCCCTGCATCCATCACCTCCCCTCTCTCCAAAGACCCTCGGTATCCTGAGCTTAGGAGGACAAGGCCAGATTTTGACCTCGAATTTGTTGATTCTATCTCAAAAGTGGCGTCCTGGCATCCTGGGCTGGGGGCGTCCCGTGGAGGGCTGTGGTGGGAGGCTGCGGAGCGAGGGAGCGATGGCTCCCGCTCGGGGACCAGGGAGCTGTGCCCGGCTCCGCTCCGGGGGCCCGGGGGTTTTCGGGGTCCGTGCCCGGGGTGAGGGGGTCCCGCCTGTCCCTGTCCCATCCCTGTCCCGTCCCTGTCCTGTCCCTGTCCCTGTCCCCGTCCCTGTCCCGGCCGTCCCGTCCCTGTCCCTGTCCCTGTCCCCGTCCCTGTCCCGGCCGTCCCGTCCCTGTCCCATCCCTGTCCCTGTCCCATCCCTGTCCCTGTCCCGGCCGTCCCGTCCCGTCCCCGTCCCTGTCCCTGTCCCGTCCCTGTCCCTGTCCCCGTCCCTGTCCCCGTCCCTGTCCCCGTCCCATCCCTGTCCCGTCCCATCCCTGTCCCTGTCCCGTTCCCGTCCCGTCCCTGTCCCATCCCTGTCCCGTTCCCGTCCCTGTCCCGTTCCCGTCCCGTCCCTGTCCCATCCCTGTCCCTGTCCCATTCCCGTCCCGTCCCTGTCCCTGTCCCATCCCTGTCCCTGTCCCATCCCTGTCCCTGTCCCGTTCCCATCCCGTCCCTCACCTGCGGGCGGGCGGCGCCGGGAGGGCGCGGGGGCGGCGCGGCGGGCGGTGCCGGGAAGGGCGGCCGGGCCGGGCGGGGAGGCGCCGGAAGAGCCCATTTCCTCCGCGGGACGGGACAAAGCGGCGGGGCCGGAGCGCAGCCAGGGCGGCGGCCGCCATCCCCAGCCCAGCCTCTGACCCGGTAAAGTTGCGGGTCTCGCACTTGGAAACTTTTGCGCGGTGGGCCGGGCCGGGCCCGGCTGCGGCAGCGCCCGGGAGGGACGCGGGGAGCGGGGGACGGGAGCGGAGCGGCTGGGGCGGCCGCCGGGCCCGGCTGGGGAGGCCGCGCTGCGCCGGGGCCCGCGTGGGAGCGGGGCGGGACCCGCGGCGTTCGGGGCCGCCGAGCGCGTTTCGCCGGGGGAGAAGCGCGGCCGGGCCGGCTCCCGGCGAAGTTTCGGTGCGGCGGGGCGGTGTCCAGGCCCCTCCCCGCGCGGCCGGGGCCGCCCCGGCGCCGCTCCCCGGCTGCGAGCAGGGCCGGGCACTGCCGGGAGCCCCCGGGAGCGCTCCGTGCCTTTCGGAGCCCCAGTTTGTTCGGGCGAGCCCTCCCTGCCGCCCCGGCCGCGCTGCTGATCCCATACGCGAGCAGCCGGGAACGCCCCGCGCCTCCGCCTGGCTCCGCCACGTTTTCCGACTCCCACCTCTAATCCGCTCCTGTGCTGGAAGGCGAGAGCCTCTCCTTCGCTGACAGAAAGTTTCGCGCTACTTTTTCCTAGACGAAAAGTGGGGAGAGAGTATCAGCTCCTGGGTTATGTGTGACCCCTGTGTCTGCCGCCTGTGGCCGTGGGGTCCCTGGGCAGCGTGGGTCACCCGGCTTTTATTCACTGCTCATACCAGTTCAAAATGCCTAAAATCTTTCGGGCCGAAAGTTTGCAGGAAAGTGTGTGTTCCAGTTATGTCTAGTGAAGAGCTGGATGTGATCAAGGCACGGTTCCTTGCCTGTCTGCCCTTGGCCTGCCAGCCCTGCCCAGGAGGTGCCTTCTGGCGAGGGTCATCGATCACTCCCTCACCCAGCCGGGCTGTGAGCCTCATGACCGTGTCCTCATCCCAGCTTTCGGAGTTATGACTCCAGGCGTGTCTGGGCTATCTGTATTGAACTAGTCTGGGAGCCCTTTGCTGCCCTTCCCCCTTTGTTTGTCTTTGTCTATTGTTTTTTTGGGATGGGAGTTGTGCAGAAGGTGTTTTCTGGGTGCTTCAGTTACTTGTGCTTGAGTTACTGGTTTCCTGTGTTTTTCCTGCACTGGGACCGGGGAGTTGGGAGAAGGCTGCACTCCTCAGTCCTGCTGGCTACACCAGGCTCTCAGGGCTTTTGAACCAGCTAAAGGCTCTGCGGTTGTTTATTTCAGTTCCTGGGTTGGTTTGTAGTTCAGGATTGTGTTGATGAAGGTGAAAGCCCAGCTCATTTTACGCTAGGTGCAGTCTTTGCTCTGTCTTGGGGCACCAAGGCCACATTAAGTGTTTTGTTGTACTTATTTCACCCGTTCTGAATTGAAATATTTTGTTTAAAAGGACATGCTTTGATGTTGACTCACTGTGTTTCATTTACAAAGAAACAGTTTCTAAAACATCACGGAAATGTTTTGACTTTTCTCAGCAGAAACAGACAAAGGTTTAGTAGGCTTTGTTTTTAGAAAGGCTTTGCCCTAACCTTTTCCATAACAAACAATGTGCCTTCAGTCTTTAGGGTTTTTTCCAGCCAGCTCTAATAATAGGCCTCTGCCTCAGAGATTAAAAGTTTACACAAGGTGGCTGGGGGGAGAGCAGTGGGCAGAGATTAGAAATCCCGTGCTCAAATCGATGCTTTAAAATACGAATGTAAATACTTTCCTCACAATGAATTTTCAAGCTTTGAAACATCAGCATTTCTGTGCTGACATGTGTAAGGACAGACATTAATGTGCGGCTTCTTCATAGGGCTTCTGTTGGTCTGATAAAGTTAACTGGCAGATGTAATAGAAAAGTAATTTGTGTTTTTTCAGAAGCATGAATATCTTCCTTCTGCAGCTGTAAGATTGAGAAACTGATCTTGCAAAGGAATCCACATTAGTAGAAATGTTTATGAGCTGGAAATACACTTTAGTGGGACATCAGCCCTGCCTTTAATTTACATCTGCTGTTACTATTTGATTTCTAAATGACCTTTCTTATGCAGAGAATTAGTTAAGATCACAAAAATACTCAGTGGCCAAACCAGCCTGCTCATCATAGTGGGCAGTGGGTCTGGTCTGGAGCAAGGGCCCACGTGGCCATGGTGTTTCTGTTCAAGGACTTGCTGGGTTCTCTTTTACTGGCGTCTCTCAGCTTTGCTGGACGCTAAAGGAAACATGATGAATAAAAGAGGACTGAGTGTCATTTTGTAAGGACAGTGCCTTATGAGGCAGTCACTCAACATAATGATGAATCACAGACTGGTTTGGGTTGAAAGGGACCTTAAAGCTCATCTGGTTCCACTCCCCTTGCCATGGGCAGGGACACCTTCCTGCCCAAACCCTGCACCGAGCCCTGTCCAGCCTGGCCTTGAATGCTTCCAGGGATGGGGCTTCCTGCTGCTGTGCCTTAACTGGACATCACTCCAAATCTGGTGCTGCAGAAGTTCGTTGAATATGACCTTGAGGAATGGGATCTGTTACTGCTCTGGGAATTCACCCGAACTGTTTCACAGCTAATCTGGAATAGCTCCATTCAGTGAGTTTATAGCTTGTGCATTGGTTAAACAGCGTTGCAGCTTTAGAGAAAGTGCAGATGTTTGATAATTACTACTTTTAACTCCATACTATTTTAATCCAGCAAATGAGATTTAAAATAGAGCTACCACAAAATTGTATGCTAGCACCCTCACTGGATGAGCTCCTCTGGAAAGACAAGTGCTGAGAGTGGCCTGCTGTGTCATGAAGCAGAACTGGGTGCAGATGGATTTACTGAGGTGAAGGAGTCACAGGAGGAATGTGGTCACTGCAACTGGAAGTGGGATTGTTCTCCTCGAATGACTGAGACTCCTTATCTGCTAGTCAGGGTGAGAATGGGTGTAACTGTGATTTCTGGTGTGCAGGAGGTTAGTCCAGACTCTTCTATTGGCAAATCTGATACTTAAATATGATTCATAATTCCTTGTGACTGATGGATTTAAAGAGCCAGCTATCTTTTCTCTCAATATGATTACATATTTTTGCTTGTTAATCCCAGATGTACTACAGAAAACATCTGTTAGTCCTTTGCTATGTGTTTATAGATGTCTCTGGTGGAATTAGAGGAGTAACCTTTTTTCCCCATGCTTTGTGAAGTGATAGAAATTATTCAATACACAGATCTAAACTAACACAGTTTGCAAAGTGAAATTCTCCCCCAGTCTGACATTCCCTTCTGTTGTAATTTCTCTAATTTACAAGACAGCTACTTATTAATCAGTTAGACTCCCAAGAGCCTCTTCTGAAAGGCTTTAAATTCAGAGATCTATGCCTGTATCCTGGGTTTATGCAAAGCAGTGTGGGCAGCAGGTTGAGGGCAGGGATTCTTCACCTCTACTCAGGTGAGACCCCACCTGCAGAGCTGGCTCCAGCACAGGAAGGACCTGGAGCTGCTGGAGCCAGTCCAGAGGAAACACCAGGATGATCAAAGGATGAAGCAGCTCTGCTGGGAGGAAAGGTTGGGAGAGCTGGGATTGTTCAGCCTGGAGAAGAGAAGGCTCTGTGGAGACCTTAGAGCCCTTTCCAGTGCCTAAAGGGGCTCCAGGAGAGCTGGAGGGGGACTTGGGACAAGGGCCTGGAATGCCAGGACAAGGGGGAACGGCTTCACACTGACAGAGGGCAGAGTTAGATGGAATAGTGGGAAAAATTCTTGGCTGTGAGGGTGGGCAGGCCCTGGCACATGGTGCCCAGAGCAGCTGTGGCTGCCCCTGGATCCCTGGCAGTGTCCAAGGCCAGGCTGGACGTGGTTTGGGGCAGCCTGGGATAGTGGAAGGTGTCCCTGCCCATGGCAGGGGGTGGAATGAGATGATATTAAAGGTCCCTCCCAACCCAAACCGTTCTCTGATAAACTCAGGGATGGAAAAAGCAAACACGAGGCCAGCTGTAGCTAAAGGAATAACCATTACTAAGGCAGAGAGTGGAGCAGTGCCTGTGAAACCAAGCTGGATGCCAGTTGGTTCTCTGGCAGCTCTGCTTCAGTGCGTGGAATGGCACAAAGGCAGAGGAGTGCTGATGTGTGTCACAGCCCCAGAGTGAGTGGAACGCCTGACAGTGAGGGGCTTGGGAGCAAAGCAGACGGGGAGCTGGCACCAGTGTGGCAGGTAGGGATGCATTGAGCATCATATGAGATGCTCAGCTTGTGGTGTGCTGTTTTTCCCAAAGAACACCCAGTTTCTCAGCAATCAGTGCCCTATTATGGAATAGATCTGCACGTGACTGTATATGCTTCAGAAGAATTTCTGTGTGGAACTGATGTTAGGGAGCAAATGAGTTGTTGTGGAGCAAATGAGGTGTTGGTGCAAGTTAAGGTGGAAGAGGCACCATTGGTGCACTGTGTTCTGGAGTAGCCTTCAATAGCTGGTTCAAGAAAGAGGCTGAAACTGATGAGCTTAATAGGTGGGTAGGTGCTGAAGGATCAGGAGAAGAAAAAAATTATTATTTTTTTTTTTTTACCTGGAGGTTAACTAAAGGAACTGAGGAGAGGGTGTAGGCCCCACAGTTCTGTCATTGCTGTTGTTCAGCAGAAGGTCAAGAGGGCATTTAGGTAAAAACTAAGTTTGTGGCCTTTCATTTAAGTCAGTAAGAGTCAATGCTGTCAGGAACATGTGGCCTTGATGGCTTGTGTGGTTTTCCATGCTCCCCCTTCCACTGCTGTTCCCACTCCCCCAAGGGCTCATTCACTTTATTCTGGGCATTTGCAGAGGTGATATCTATGCAGATCTAAGGCTCTAACAGGGAGATTCTTTTTCTGTATCCTTCCCTGGTTGATACAACCTGAGCACAGAAGATCCACTTAAATAAATGGTCTGCACAAGGGCTGCGCTAGCAATGCAGCTTTACAGAGCCACAAAGGTCAGTTGAATTTTTCATGTAAACAGGGCTGAGCTGTGTGCCTATAAAATGGTGTTTAACCTGCGTAACACTGAGCAGGTCACTATTCATCTTAACAAAGTGCTCTTGAGATCTCCAGCTGAAGCTGTAGGTGGGTAAATGTTGTTTTTAATTGACTGGAATATTGAATTCAGAGCCAGCGTTGTTGAACAGCAGAGGACAGAGCTCTGGTATGCTCAAGCAAGGAGGTGAAAGTGGGTGTGAGTGCAACTAATCAAGATGTACAAGCTGCCAGTTTTTGCCCTCTTTCTTGCAGGTATGTCCTTGTAATGTATACTTGTAAAACTAATCTCTTTTAGCATGGCTTAAAGACCTAGAGAGTCTCGCTGCTCGGTGCTGAAGAGTTGCTCCTGGTCTTGGATAATTCATGATGGGCTGTGGACATGTGTGCAGGTGACACATCCTGTAATAACTTCACTTACTAACCATACAGTTCATTCCAACCAGTACCTGATGTCCAGATGTTTTGGAGCCTAAGCATCCTGAAACTTCAATTATTTATTCATTTAAAAGGTGAGAAGTTGAACAATGAACTGTAAGTGGCACACAGAGGGCTTGCTGTGTTCTGATTGCCGTAGCTGAGAGGTCTGTCCTGTCGTGACCCTCATCATGAGGTTTTGGTTGCACTGGTCCCATCAGCTTTTTATTAGTCTAGTCCTTGTCTGAGGCTCTAAGTTACAAGCCCTTCAGCTGGTCTTGTCTGAGCTGACTGTTACCAACTACTGAAGGAGGGAATAAAGCAGGAGCTCTGCTTGTTGCACTGTTGAGCAGTATCCTCTGGCTCCTTTGATGCCTTTGTGGAGCGACGGATGCTCTAGGATGGTGTTTGGTGTCTCCTTCTGGTTTTCTGGTTGTAATTATCGACCCCTGCCACTTTTCTTTTTACTGATCCCTAAAATCACTTATCATCATTTACCTTCCTGTCCTCATATCCTCCCCCACCTTTTTCCTGGGTGGTGGCAGCATGTAAAGCCATCCCTAAAAGGGAAAGCAACAGGCAGGCAGTAAAACAAGCAATAAAACCACGAGAGAAGAGCAAACAAGTAGCATTGCTTCCCTGGGGTTCTCTGCCAAGGTCCAGCAGTGTAGGAGCTTCCTGAGGCAGGAGTTGGAGTCTGGACTATTCTGCACATGTGCCCAGTGCTGGCAGGAGCCCCCGTGGCTGCTGGCTCTGGCAGTCCTGGCTGCAGGTGCAGAGCAGCTCTCCCGTCATAGCATTCAGCTGATGACTTCATGGCTTTTAAATTTAGAAGCCTTGTGAGTCAAACAACTTCATACAAGCTACAAGTAAAATGAAAGATATGGAGTATTTTTTGAGTGAAAAGCAGGAATCTGGTTTGGCTCTATGAGAGGCTCTGGAGTGGTTTGAATTTTGGTACAAAGTATGGCTTTGTAGTTCCTGCCACTTCCACTCTTTGGAAGATGTGTTTAACTAGAAACCACCGCCCTTGCAGCTGGAAACTCATTTCCTAAGTAACATTAAACAGGGCAGCCTGGAAGAGGAGATGTGGGGAAGGCTTTTTGGACAATGGGCATAGCCTGTGTTTGTTACTTCATGACACTTCCATTGCTGGTGGGGTCCTCAATCACAACCTCCTTACTTTGTATGGGTACAGAGAGGAGTGCAGTATGGTTGTGAGAGTGGGTTTTTTCCGTTTTCTCCTAGCTGGGGGTTAGGGAGAAAAAATAATTATGTAAAATCCAATAAGAGTAGCACAAAAAAAAAAAAAAAAAAAAAAAAGAGCTAGAGGGCTGATTTGTAGCAAAACAGAATAATGCAGAATAGTTCTGCAGGGTTCAAAGCTTATAACCTCAAGGAAAAAAAGTTAATTTCTGGTCTTTATGCATCAGTACTTCAGCGTCAGGTGCTCTAAGCTGGTTTACTTAGTTTACAGAATTGGTTAAGACAATTTGAATATGGTTATTTGATTAAGAGAATATTATTGTGGACCTAGGGAAAAGTCAATGGCTGTCAGTGAAAGATGCAGTGTTCAGCAGAACCAGAGGCAAAGTGCTGGTGCAAAGCCAATGGAACAGGATTTTTTAGCTCATCTGGTTTTTGTTCTGTTGGTTTGTGATGTTTCCTGTTTCTGGGGGTGAAAAGAAGGGGTGGAGAGAGAAAAATGTATCTTTAATCAGATGTAGGTTGGTTTCTACTTAGTAAATGGCCGTGTTACTACATTAAAATCTTTTTCTTTTCCGGCAAGACCATCCAAGCAGTGACTCCTGTTTCTCAAACCTGGTTCCTTCATGTTGCTTTTACGGAATGTGAATGTGGGTGGGACAGTGACCTTTTTTTTTAACGGAAGTTGCTTTAATTGGTCACCTATGTGTAAAGGCAGTGACTCGAAAGGATTCCTGCCCAGGCAGATAGATCATGGTTAGCTCTGACTCTCATGCACTGTGGTGCACCCTTAGCGAGTTTGTACTTGATAGAAGGGGGGGGGTTATGGCCGTGCAGGAGCTCTGGGAAGCATCCAAAAATTCATCACACCACTGTGTTTTTATTATTGCTTGCTTTGCTCTTCTGGAGAAGCTGCAAAGTTCTCATCTGTCAGTGCCCTGTGTTCCCAGTGTCTGCAGCCTGGAGGAGATGGGCTGGCAGAGCATCCTGCCTTTAGTGCAGGCACTAAAACATGCTTAACTCCTCCAAACCAGGCTTGTACATCCCATTCATGCTCGCTCCTTCTTCTGGGGTTTGTTTTTGTGAATTCCCCCCTTCCCCCTTCCAAACTCACGGTGTGTGTTGGTGGAGCTGCAAGTTGAGAGTTGTCTGAGGGCGTGTGGTGATGGTGCAATTCTTCCTGTGAGAGTAACTCATTGTTTAGAGCTGGGAGGTGTTGCTGAAGTTGCCCTGAGCATGGAGTGAAAATCTCGGCCTCATCACCTGTGGGGTTTGTTACTTTTTTCTTTAAAAAATAACTGCTTTGTAATTTTTAGCTAAGAGTGACAGAGTGTTCCTGAATCAAAGTGGAGGACTGCGAAAGGACTTCTGAAGGAGTTTTTGTAGGAAGCTTAGAAAACATTTTCCTTTGAAGAGTCTTCACACTTGTGTTCTCCTTTGCTTCAGTGGGTGCTTCTAGTAGTTTTTGCAAAAAGAGAAAACTGTGGAAAACTTTTTCCATTCTTAAAACACAGAAGTTTTTGTTATGTAGTCTTTAGTTACTGCTGCGCTGAGCATGCAACTGAGACAGATTATGGTATTTAGTCTCTGATAATACAAGGCTGTCCATTTGCTCCATGTTTAAGTAGATTTTCATCAACCCCCTAATTACAGGGAGTCTCATTTTTTTTTTTCTAAACACATGTGTCAGCTCCAACAGCTCCAGTATTTGTGCACTTCTGACAGTTTTAAATTGTTAATGAAGGTCTAGGTTTTGAAGATGTGGTCAGCTAAAAGCACTGAAGAGTATTGCATAACAGCATATCAATTTAGGAATGAAAATGCAGTTTGAGTGGGGTCAGATTCTGGTTATTTCTGACTCTTTAGCATAAACAGCACTTTTTATTACAGGTTGAGTGCTGAGGAAGATCAGAACAAAAATCCCCAGGTTTCCTTTTCCCTTTATTGCCAGCCATCAGTGAGTTTTTGCAAGCTAAGCAAGAATCAATTTTGCAGCCGTGGCAAATTCTTCTGCCAGTTGATAAAGTGGACTAATTTATAACAACCTTTTTCTTATTTAACACAGAGTTGTGGCAAAAATTAACTTGTTAAAAGGTTGCCCCTTCTTGCATTGCTTGTTAACTTAAGGTTGGTAATTGGAACCTGTGCTGGCATAGTTTGGGGTTTGAAGAGCCATGCTCTGAGGCCACAGCCTAGTTATTATATCTGCTCTGACTGTGTGTCCCTAGGGTCTGAAATGTGTGCTGTGGTTCAGAGAGTGCCAGAAAGCTGTTCTTTAATTCTTTCTCAATGATTTTAGGGAAGCTTCACAGAGTTTTCTGCCTCAAGAGTGGAAAGAGACGCTGAGGTTGGAAGGGCTCTTGGTAGTTGAATTCAGATGGTCCAGCAGATGCACAAGACCTGCGTGGGCTCTGACATCCTGTCTCCAGGCTGAGCCCCCTTGCTGTGTTTGAGTGTGAACCTACAGTTTGAGCCTACAGCTTCAATGTGAGAGATGTGGCTGAGTAAGGGCTGCATTTGGGAGGTTGAAGTTGCCATCACTGCAGGGATAAGCTCATGAGAGATGTTGCTGTTTGTGTAACATGCAGGTGTGGTGTCCTTCTGCATGGCCAGAGCCTCGCAGTGCTGACCCACAGAACAGCTCAATGCAGCAGTTATTAATCTAGTGGTCACTTGTTCTGATTTGGGAAGTTATTGTTCATGGTGGTAGTGCAGGTCTTCAGCATAAAATGCACAAACATCCCCGTGAAGGCAGAGGGGTTTTTATTCATAACAGGAATAGCTTGCTGGTCATGACACATCATCTGGTTTTTTCCAAATACAAAGTTTTCCAGCCAGAATATAAAAATTAATCTTGGTTATATAGAATATTCTCTTTTTTAGAAAAAGCACATGTGTCTTCTAAAGCACTCTTGATACCCTGTCAGTTTTCTTTATGGAGATGGGATCATGCATGAATTTTGGAAACTGAAAACTGCAGAAATAAATTGGAGGTTTGTTGGGACATACCAGGCTATCCATCTGAACAATTCAGTGAGTATAAGCCTGAGTTTGGCTCCTGTATTCTTTCAGGGTGTCATCCATGAACTGGGGCCTTAGTGTGACAAAAATAAGTCACTAATTGCTTGTGCTGCCTGTGATTTGTCTTCCATGCACCTCCTTTCTAGCTCCTTTGAGGTAAACAATTCTGTCAAAAAGGAAACGATCAGAGCTGAACACTTACATAACTGGAGGCAAGAAGCTGCTGTTGGCACCAGCATCTCCCAAGAAAACATCATATTTGCCATTGTGAAATCTCTGCTGAGGTCCCAGGACCAGCACAGTGAAGCTGCTTGTGCAGAGCGTGCCTTCATCCCCTCAGCGACAGCTGGACCTGAGTGGAGGAGTGAAAGCCTGTAGTGACAGAGCACGTTCCTGATTCTGACTGAAAATGAGTTGCTCAAATTCTCAGCACTGTGACAATTTGGAAGCTGCTAGGAGATAGCACAGACTGCTTGGGGGAGAGCGAGGCATCTTAATCTGGTGATGTGCCCTGTGCCCACTCCCATGTGATGCTGCGTGGGCTGGGCAGGGCTCTGCTGCCCCAGGGGAAAGGTGAGGGGCTCCCTGGGGCTGCTGGCTCTGCTGGGAGACAACACCTACACTGGAGAGAAAACAGAGTCAGGAATTTCATGGATTTTTGTAGGGACACTGGATTGAGTTTCATCTCTCAACTCAGTAGCAAGGTCTAAACGAGTGGAGAAGTAGAGAAGCATTTGTTTGTTACTGGCCGTGTACGGCTGTCTGATGAGTGTTTCAGGTGCCTCTGTGGGTCTTCTCCACAAAAGCAGCAGAGAAAAACTTACGAAAGCAGATTAAAAGACCTGGAACTGGAATGGCACTCGTGAGAAACAGGCTTATCTGAACCTGAATGTTGTCTTTTTTCTTGGGTAATTACTGCAGTTTGTGGGAGAAAAACCCAAAACAAGAGGTGTAACAAAGTTGAATATACTTAAGTGGAAGGAAATTCCATCAAGGAAAACATGGTCATTGATTTCTACAGAAGTTTGTTTTATTCAGTGAAATTATTTCTCATCTATTTTTCCATTATTTGTATAGATACTGCACTTGAAAGTTTAGTAAAATTGTATTCAGTGGAAACCAAGAGTTTGGGATGAGGTGGGGATGGTCTTACCTTGACACCAAGCTGGACGTGGCCAATGTATCTACTCACACCTCAGATCTTGGGGGCACTCCAAGTTTAATAACGCAGACACAGGCAGTGCATTCCACCTTTGCCACCCAGACCTGGGTCTCGTAAGACAGGTTCAACTCAAACTCATCCTGTACATACAAATATGAGTTTGCCACAACATGACATCTGACTTTGTATTAATATTTCCGACTGTGAAATGCTAACAGTAAGGATTTCTAATGAAGTAGTACCTGTGTGGCATTTATGGTGGGGGACAGAGTTTGGTATCTGAGCAGGTAGAATGTAAGGTTGAAGGCTGTGTTAGAGGAGGATGACTCTCTGTTTTTAGTTCTGTATGCTTGATGTGAAATAAAAGCAGCTTAAATAAAGCCTGCTTAAATCCTCCTTGAAAAGCATCACATATACCAAACATCCTTGACTTGCAGCTATTTGGCTGCCGAGTGCTGCTTTATTTGTGGAACAGGGCAGACAAATTAATTTGGAGACTGTGAAGTGAAAGAATGAAACTTTTTATTTTATGGATACTCCTAGTTATATGAAAACCAGTTTTGAATTGTCAGTGGGCCATATGAAGCCCCAGCATGTGAGCTGAGTTGTTGAAGTGGGCCTTAAACTTTTTGAAACCAAAACTGTTCAGAGGATTTGCATTAATGGTGTGTTAGATACCCAGTTCCTGAAGATCTTTTCTCTCTTGTCTGCTACCTTCAGCAGGGGTCAAGGATCCCTGCTGGTTGTCAGGTGGGTTGGGTATTTGGGTAACAAGCCAAGCAAAAGGATTCCCTTGGGAACAGGGGATCTGATTAATTTTCTGTCTGAAAGATGAAGCTGGGTCATTGTGTTGTGAATCCCACCATGTTCCATCCCCAGGACCTGGGTGATAGAGTAAGGGCTGTTCTCATTATGTGGTACAGAATATCTAAAGGCAGTCTGGAAGCATGGTGGGAGGAGACCAGATTATCATTCAAAATGAGTGAGACTACTTAAAGACATATGAGAGAAAGAAGCTGCAAAAAACTGCGGTGGAGTACCTTTAACTGCTCCTGGGCACATCAGCCCCACAGAATGGGGAACAGCTGAGGAGTAGCAGGAAGGCTGTTCAAATGGAGAATGTCCTCTCAGGTATTAAATGTTCTTGTCCTGTGTTCGGTGTCAGGTATTTTGGATAGCACAATGCTGGAATTCAGCATGTGGTCTATTGTGCCTGGCCAGGTCAGCTCCTCTCTGTGCCAGTCAGACTGTTCCTTGACTGCTGGCTTCCCTGAGAAAAACCAAGAAATCAGTAAGTGCAGCTAAAAGCTTTTAGAAAGCAGCCTGGCAGGAGAGTTAAGTGTGAAGACTGACAGCAGATGTCATGGTAAAGACTTTTCAGGTAGCACAAGGTGGTGGGACTGAAGCACAGGAGATGGGCAGTTGTTTTTTGCTGTGTTACCCCAAGAGATTTACTCTTGCCCAGAGATGGGGTGGCTGCAGGATGGTTGGTACAGGGCAGGTGGAATGGACTCGCTCAGTAGTGTCTGAGCTACAGCCAGCAGTGCCTTCAGGGCTGTGTGGGAGTGCAGCCTGGAAAAACAGGACCACAAGCACTTAGGCCTTTTCACGATTCATTGGGGTGCAGAGCTCGCTGTTAAAATTGTGCTCCTTCATGGGCTTTTGGAAAAGCCTCGGGTGCCTTCAGGGCACTTCTGCAAAGCAGCTGCAGAGCTGCATTCCTCTGCTTGCCAATATCTAAAAATTATTTGCATGCCTGTATTATGGAAGTAGGTATCTGAAATTATTCCTAAAACCTTGAATTACCAGTTTTTGAAAACACTTAGACTTCAGTTGTGGCTTTTGGAGGGAGCACTGTGTGCACATCACCCTCGGTGTGTTCCTGGCAGGCCAGCTCCTGTACCAGGGTGTGTAAGTGCAGCCCCAGCAGCTCAGACATCCCTCTGCTCATCTTTCTCTCCGAGCAGGACTGGCACCTGCCCTGGGGGACACTTCAGAAGCAGAGCTCATCTCCATGCTGCTCCCTCCCTGTGCAGTCTCAACTCTTCCATCAGGACAGTAACCTGGGAAGGGAAGTTTGAGTTACCAGCTTACTCCGAGACTGAGCTCCCTGCAGTGGCTCACCCCATCAGGCCTGTGCCAGCGTGGGTCTGTTTGGGGCAGGGAGAGGGTAGTAGGGTAGCAACAGTGGTTGTTTGAAGCAGAATGGAGACCTGTCCTTAATTTTTAGCTGTGGATGAGATCTTTCATGTTTGTAGAAAGGAATAGAGAGTTCTCCAGGGATGGCTCTGCTTGCAGATCGTTGGCTGGAACACAGCTCTGAAAGTGGCTTCTTTAAACTCTGTGCTTCCCCTGCCCTCATGTCCTTGCAGTGCACTAAACCCCAGTAAGATGTTGCATTACTATTGAACCCTCTATTGGTTCAATAATAACCCAAAGGGCTTGCAGTTAACGTGCTGGCTGGTGAGTGTGGTTGAAGATTGGGGCTTCACATGTGTGCGCATCAGATGTGTGGGGAGGACATTCCTGCTCTCTGCTGAAGCTCTACTTGATGCTCAGTTTTCAGTGGCTCCTTGTTCAACACAGCTTTGCCCTGTGTTCCCACTGCAGTGGCTTTGCCAAGGGTGCCAGCTGATGGTGCCATCTCCCCTTGCCATAGCAGTGTCTGTGGTGGCACGGTGAGCCAGATGGGGATCTCAGCCCACCTTGCAAAAATGGATTTCTTTCCCTTCAGCCAAATCAGTCCTTCCCCATCTGGTTAATCGCTCAGGCGTGGGGAAGGCTGTGCCAGTACGGAGGGGGTGTGATGTGCAAACGGGAATGAGTTCCTGGAGGGGTGTGGGAGGATGAACATTGGTCTTTAAGCAGCTTTTCTGCTGCTTATGAAACCACAGGCTGGGCAACCACAACTCCTTGTGCAGTGGTGTTGTTCTATATATTCCCGCACTTGAGATTCAGTGCCGCTCACTCTTCTGCCGTGAGGTCTGTGCTGCTTTGTCCTTGAAATTCGTGGTGAGGCTGGGGCATGGAGAACCTGTTTCTATGTCACTTGGGCTGTCCCAGCTGTCAAACCAGTGCTGCACTGCTCTGCAGGTGGGTTCCCCTTCCAGAGGATGTCCTCTTTCCCTGCAGATGTTGGAGTGACTGCAGTGGGGGTTGTGGTGTGCTCTCCAGGAGCCAAGGATGAAGCACTCTGCTATAATATCCCATGATGTGGTTTGCTACCTGTTACCGTATTTGAATTCAATGAGGGAGAGCTTGAGCAGTCACAGGGAAAAGACAAGTTCCAGAGAACTGGAGGGTCCTCGTGGTGGGTTCACAGCCATGCCAGAACATGACCCTGGCTGCTGTCCTTTTATCCCCTAAAGCCATCTCACCCATGTGTTGGTAACCTATAGCCTGTTCCTGTATTCTCCACAAGTATCAACTGAATAAACGTATTTATTGCAATGTACAAATGATATCCAAGCCATTGCTGCCAAACAGGCTATTTGATATCAAGCGCTGCTTTTTAGATAAATTTCAATAGCGCTGCTGCTAAGTGGTTTTATAGACCATTACTTTAGGCCAGTTCATGAACTATCATACTAATGTATTTTCAGATGAATTGCCTTTATTATGCTACTAATACAATTAATGTGTCTTCTCGTGGTTACCTCGTCCTGCACGTTGTTTCTGCAAGAGGTGTGACAGCATTAACTACACAGAAAAAGCCTTTCTTTAGAAACCTGCTGGGCTTTCCTTGCCCTGGCTATGTTTCTCAGAAACCACAAAGGTTTTCAGTGTATTTTTCTTGGCTTCTTACATAGGAAGCATTCATGCTGAGCTACTGGGGAGGGAATAAACCACTGAAATTCCTTGTGGAGGGTGGGAAGCTATCTGGGAGTGAAGGGTGCCCTGTGCCAGCATCTGGGTTGTGGCACAAGCCAGTGGGTGAGTGAAATTAAAAGGGGATGATTGAGAGAGAAGGTTAATCAGTGAGTTCACAGTGCTTAGTGGTCACTGTCAGAGGTAGGGGAGGACAGGAGGTGACCACCTTCCACCTGCCTGTGGCTCCTTGGGGGCTCTGGAACTGTGGCCTGGCTTGTGCTCTGGGAGCTGGGAGCCTTCACCTGCACCCACAAGTGTTTTCAGCCAAAGCCAGCAGAAAGGTTCCATGTATGCCAGCATTGATCAGGCTCTTTCTAGTCTCTCTTTTTTTAAGCTTTCAGCTTTTAAAGTTTTTTTTCTCCCAGCAGTGTGGGCACTTGGAGCGTGGGTGTAGTGGAGAGCTGAATGCAGTTGGGTGAATATTCCACCTTGCACCTTGTGAAGTTGTGCTTCAGTGTGTCAGCTTTGGCCAGCAGTGCTGGAGTGAGTTCTTAATCTCTCCTATGGTGCCCGTGGTGTGAGAGCCTGTGGGACGGCTGGGGACCAGCCCTGAGCCAGGTGATGCTGAGCTCCTCCAGTGCCCCAGAGCTTTTATTCTCTGAAACAAGCAGCCCCTCCTGAGCACAATTAGCTGTTGGGGTCGGGAGAGAGCAGTTGGTTGTTGGTACGTGTTGTAAACGTTGTTGGTTACCAAAATTAGTGCCTTGCCTCCTGCTTCTTAAAAATAACGGGATGTTGTGCTTGTCTGGCAGCTTGGGGACATCTGGTGCTGTCAGAGCAACGTGACTGCTGAGATGCTGCACAGGCAATGCCCTGTCCAGAGAAAGATTAAAAATGTCAGCTAATAAGCTTTAAAATGACCTCAACAGTAGGTGTTTAGGAAGATGGGTGGAAGGAGATTTAGGAAATCTATTTCTCTTCCTGACTTTTTAAAAAATAAAAAGTTACAAATGTAGGTTTAGTCTAATCTTGAATTTTGAGGTCAGCTCAAAGCAGGAAGAGCTAAAATGTATTATGTCTGAAGTGATATGAGTTGGTTTTATGGTTCTGTAATACTTCAAATCCAGTTTTTACTGAGATTACTGTTCAGTTTATTCTTTCATTGTGCTGTGCAGCACCATGGTGTTAATCCAGTGATTTGTTGTAGTTCCTTATTTTTAGTTCTGATTTTTTGGACTCCTGGTCTCAACAGCAGAGCTATTTTAGTAGTTTCACTCAACTTTTCCCATAAGTATGTTTGCTGTTCCGTTGGGATGTTGATATAAAACTGTAACGGGAAGAAACGGCTCAGTGACAGCTTTGAACAGATCTCTTCATGCAAATCTGCTTTTCCCTACTATGCAAATGTTAAGGAGAAGTGTAATAGATATGTAAGCTGTTAAGTATGAACCAGCTGGATTTTCTGGCTTTGTAAGACTTAGATTCACTACTTTACCTTTGTACTCCCCAAAGGTGAACTGGGTGAAGGGGGAGGGTGCATGGGTTGGGTTAAATCTGGCTCCTGGTTTGGCAGAGCCTTTGGGGTAGTGACTTGTGGTGGAGCTGAGAATATGGGCAGCTTTCTGGGGCTGCTGAAGTCAAGGTGTTCCCTTCTGCTCCCCCACGCCTTGGGCTGTGTCTGAGGGCTGGTCTGGGAGCACAGGAGAGCTGGCCCTGGAAGGGAGCCCTGGAAGAAGGGGGCTCTCAGCTTCATGGGTGAAGTGTCCCCACTACCTGTGGTCCTTTGTTGCTCGGGGATCACCAGTGAGTAGCCCAGGCACTGCTGATCTTGTCATTGCTCTGATAAAACAGTGTGGCTTTGCAGTAGTTTTTTGTGTGGATTTATTTGCTTTTGGTTTTATTTTCTAACCAAAATGTACAGGTAATATCTGTATATTGTCAAATACCTGTATATTTGTCAAACTCACTATTTGAATCAAAACAGATGTTTCTGGAGATGCTGTAACCTTCACTTACACTAAATGGATGTTTTGTATTTAACAGTCTATTTTAATTTATTAAGATGCATTAACAATAAAAAGTTGTATTCATGTATCTCTTTTGTTCTCACAGAAATGACTGCTGTCACTGCAGCCAACGTGAACTTCAAATGGGACCCCAAAAGCCTGGAGATAAGAACACTGGCAGTCGAAAGGCTGCTCGAGCCTCTTGTTACACAGGTAGGAAGAAGATGGGGCAAAATCAACAGTCATAAAGAGGATTGCCTGTTTTGGTGTTTTATTTTAATTAAGTCACAAAGCTTAAATTCTAGGTGTAAAACACTCCAAACTAACGATAAAGTCTACAAGCAGTTTCTTTGTTCTGTTTCATTGGAACAGTCACTGGCCATGAGTCAAGGGAGACTTTGCTGCTTCAGCACCTGATAAGACACAGCAGTTACTAACATGCACTTCTGATTGAAATAATGTTCCATGCCTACACTTTGTGCTGGATTTGTGAATAAAAGCTTCTTTCTGTGGGGTGTATGTGCCCCAGTGAAAAGCACTGAAGAGCTCAGGAAGGCTGGAGTAAGTCTTGTAAAAGGGAGCTATGTGTTTTGGGTGTTTTGAAAATTCTTGGAAGAGACTTTCTATGAGGTCTGGAAGAGAAGGTACACTGGAGACAGTTCACTCTTTGCCTGTAGCATTGTTTTCCTGGAATATGAAATGTCTAAAATGATAGAATGAGCTGGACACCATTCCTGCTAAGTGCAGATGGGAATTGCCAAGTTCTGTTTCTGGTATTTTTCCCTTTAGTCACCAAGCTGCTGTCTGTACCTGCCACTTGTTCCCTCTGGATCCTCAGGTGGGCAGTTGGATGATAAGGCTTTTTAGCCAAAGTTACTGATGGAGTCTTTGCTTAGGAGAAATTGCCCTAATTTGGCAAACTTAACTGAGCACACTTGTTCACAGGACCTTTTTCACCAAGTGGAGTGTCTGAACTTACTCCTCAAGGAATGAGCACAACAGGCTGTACTGGCAACCCCCAGTTTTCTGAATGATGTGGCTGACAAAATACAGAGGGGGAACTGGAGCAAATTGCCTTGTTGCAACTTGTTCTTTATTTGTAGAACACGATGAACTGAGACTACCCAGCACAAATGCTCCCCATTAACCAGCCACGATATTCCCAGCTGATGGCTTTCCCTCTCTACATCAGCCAACTGGGAAGATAGATTCAGCTCTGAGGACCTTTATGTCAGCAGCCCTCGGGCTTTCCAAAGTAGTAATTTTTTTAGTGTTGTAATTTAATGTCCCTCTGAAGTAGCTTTGTGTGCATTTTCTTACGCTTTCCAAAAAGGAGAGGAAAGAGTAAGGCAAATGGAGAAGTGTGTGTGTGGATTTTGTGACATGTCTGTGTTGGATAGAAGGGGATGGATCCTGATCTTGAGCTCAGGCAGTACCTGGGGGTTTCCTGGTCTCTGGTGATGAGCCTGTTCCCAGCAGGGTTTCAGTCTAAGACACAGAGCTTAGAAATATTGTGGATTACAGGAGGATTGTGAGAGTTCAGTTGGGGTTTTTTTTAGGGAAAAATGAGCTCTACCAAATCCTTTGCTGTGCATTCAGCCTGTTGGCTATAGCACTGTTTTGGACTGAAAAGATACTGTGTCTCTACATTTCTACTGGCACAGACTTCAACCTTGTCTGGGGTCTCTTATGGCTGGAGAGTTATCCCAAACTAATTATCCCCACCTTGGTTTCTTTCATGCGGTGCCAAAGAGCTCTGGCCTGTTACTGACACTGCAGTTTATCAAAAATACAAATAGATCTCCATTCTTAAAATCAACTTTTGAGGTCTGCTGCTTCTAAGAGAAGTCTTTGAGTTGTTTAGCTGCATTTATTTGCTCACCTAAAGAATCAAGAAGCATGGTAGTGTTTAAATGTGAAAAACACTCATGAGGTTAACTTGAGCTGGCAACAGTGCAGGTATAAGCAATACACAGTCTAGAAAAAAAAGTGGCCTTACTATCAAATGGATAAACATTAAATTTGTTTGATGTTGGGTTTTTTCCCTTCCATCTATGCCTTTAGGTAACAACACTGGTTAACACCAGCAACAAGGGCCCCTCCAATAAAAAGCGAGGCCGTTCTAAAAAGGCCCATGTCTTGGCTGCTTCAGTGGAACAAGCAACAGAGAATTTCCTGGAGAAAGGAGACAAAATTGCAAAGGAGAGCCAGTTCCTGAAGGAGGAGCTGGTGGCAGCTGTGGAAGATGTTCGCAAGCAAGGTAAGGGTGTGGAGCTGGTGGCTTCTCAAGCTGTGGCTCTTCAGAGCAAGCAGAGGCTCTTCAGAGCAAGCAGAACCGTTCCCATTTCCCTTTGCTGCTCTTTCTAATGACTCTGCACCTCTCACCTTGGGGATTCTCAGCTTGCCTGGCTGCCATCCCGGAGCAGTAATATAACTGGATGGGTCTGGAAATTGGATGTTCCAAGTAGAGATTAAGAAGAGAAGCAGAAGGGCTGGTTCTTTAAAGAGCATTTAAAAACTCAGTTTAGGCTCAAAAGTAAACGTGCTCCCCACAGCCATAAGTTTTATGGGACTGCATCTCAAATATGTCAATAACTTCTTCAATATTTGGCTGTATACAGACCAGCACTGTAGGAGGAAGAGCCAAGTGTTGACTCGACAGAGATGTGTTTCTTGAATATGCAAGATGTAAACAGCACCAAACAGAATGTGAAGACCTTGATTAAATATTCCAGGCTTCCTTCCTCACGTCTAATGTTGATTTTTATAATTTTATTTTTTACTTTCTTGGAGCAGACCTTCAAGAAAAGCCTGTGGAGCTGACTTACTCTAAAATATGCACTAGTAAATACTGTTGCTCATAAATCATTTATCATTCTTCCAGTCATGAGTCTTTTCTATGCTTCAGTGAAACCCAGTCAACTGGTATTAATGGTGACGGCTGCTGCTGCAAGAAAGGGAAAACTCATTAGCATTAATTACTTGTTTGTAGCTGAAGTTGCAGAGTGGTGAAATATTAGTTGAAAATGGTTCTAAGTTCTGGATGAGCCTGGTTGACAGACCAAAGAAAGATGAAGGTAAGAAGGCTGCAATATAAGGGGCTAATTGAATTGGCTTAATTTAACAACAACAACAAACAGCAAGAGAGACCCCTTTGACTCTGAGCTTTAATTGCTGGTGCTTGCTGCTCAGTGGAGAGTCAGAACTCATCTGTGGGTGCCTCCAAATGGCTCAGTGATGCTGGTGAGAGAGGCAGCTCTGCTCAGCCCTTGGGACTGAGAAGTTCCCTGAGCTGGATTTGTAGCTGAATATTGCAGTGAGAAGCTGGTGGGAAGGAGAGACTGATAAAAAAATCTTCCAGATGACCCTTTCCCATGTTTCTTGGCTCCTTCTTGGTTCTGAGACTACACATAGGCTTGATGCCAAAACCTCCCTGCTCTGTTGCCTTTGACAGAGGAGGTGAAGCTCGTAACTGAGAGTTGCTGGAGTGAAATAACTTCCCACCTTAATGTTGCTTCACTTCTTTCTCCCTTTTTGCTGTTTGCCGCCTGTGTGAATTGTGGCCTAAAAGGGGGGGCTGGGCCTGTTTCCTGAGGCTGGGTGGGTGGTCAGACTGCAGTGAATCTCCTGGACACCAGTGGGGCCCACCATCCTTTGTGGGGATGCAGTTGCTGCACAACCAGGGATCAAAGCTGTGCCCCATCACAGGGCCAGTGTTTGGCCAGGTTTAGCGGAGCAGCTTTTGGTGAGGAAATTAAAAATCAAACCAGCCTTTGAGGAAATGAGAAGCAAGCAGTGAAGGATGAGCTAGAACAGAGGGAAGGGTTATTGCTGCCAGTGCCCAGGAGGATTGCAATTCTCAGCAGTGCTAATAGCAGCAGGGAGATACATTGGGAGGTTGTATGTGGTTATATACACTGTGTGCACCTCAGAAGCTCCCAGTATTGTGGTTAGACCAGTTGCATTAATGAACTGGAGAAACAAGGACAGTGTGATGCAAAGCCTGAGCATGTGCTCAGCAAATCTTCCTGGTGGTGGTGCCTTTACCTGCCTTTTGCAACTGGGGCAGGAGTGGAGAGGAGAATCTGGGTGTCGTGGTCAGCAGCAGGGTGATCACGAGCTGGCAGCATCTGGGTCTGACAGCAGCAGTGGGATTACAGATATAGAGCACAATTAATCTTCAGCAGAGGACAGGAAAATAGCATTAATAACGCCTCTGTTTAGAGTAGGGAGCGGTTTAGTTACCATAATAAAAAAAGATGAATGAATGTAGATGGGGATTACGAAGATGATTAGGACAATAGATAACTTGTCTCATCAGAGAAAATTAAAAACTTTTTTTTTCAGCCTAGCGAGAAGATTGAGAGAGTACATGATTTTAGTGAGCACGCTTGTTCATAAAATCTCATTTGCTGGGGGTAAAAACAAAGAAGTGAAAAGAGCTATTTCAAATGAATAATAGCATGGCTACCTCCTAAATCAATGTAAGAGGATCTTCAAAGTCTTCTTGTTTTTTACAATGGCAGAATAAATTACAACTCGCTTTAAATATTAAGCAAGTTAATGAAATATCCTACAGTAAGATTCCTGGCCCTTTAAAGCTTGGACTTTTGATTTCTTATAAAGTAATGGAAATTTTTGAGCTAAAGAGTGGAGATAAGGAATCAAAGTGTTTTTCAGAACAGATCCTGCTGTGGTTATGGAAAAGACTTGGTATTGGGAAAGCATTTGATGTGAACACTTTCAATTTCAGCATTGTCATAGTGTTTGTTAGAGGCATTTCTGCCATCAGAGGTTTGCTGGGTAACAGAAGGGGCAATACTGGTGCTGCCCAGCCTGACTTCCCCACTGTAAGCTCCCTGTGGGGTCTCATTGTGTGTTGGAGTGCTCAGCTCTTCTGGTGCTGTTGGGAAGTGGTGTGGAACTTGAACCAGTCCCTTACCCAGGTGCTTGGCACTGAGACAGCTTCCAAACTGGGCTGAAGAAGGAAATTTCTTTTGGAACAGACTGGCAAGGCCATTCCTGATTCCCTGGAATGCTGATGGCCACAGCTCACTGTCTCTGTAGCTGCATGTGAGCATGGGGATCCAGGGAATGAGCTGTGCTCTTGCTGCTGTGTGTCTTCTATGGCAACTTTACATAACAGACCAAAAATTAAAACTTCAAAAGCCTAAGCCTGTGTATTGGGTTTGAGGTAGGAGAAGGGATGAATGCTTTGATGTCTCAGGTTGCCAATGCAGGGGAATGAGCCGACTGATTCAGCTCAGTGTCCTTCTGCTTCATGTTTCTAAGTGAAGGGTTCTTCAAAACTGAACAGTGAGATGAGTTATGAAAGGGAAAAACAGTTTTTTCAACTGTACATCACAGAAGATATCTGGTGTAAGGATTTCCAAGGAGCAGTAGGAAGCCAGTTGTGGAACATCTTGAAGTTAAATACTGAATTCTTCTTGGAAAATTCAGCTTTAAAGTTCTGTTGGGACCAGTTAGCTAAATTTCTTTGAAAGGTGCAATGAGTTCAGTTGGTTTCCTGCATCAATGCTTTAGGAATGTGCCACTTTGGAAAGCCATAACCTGAGGGAGCTCTGAGGTGGCTCTTGGCAAACTGTAGGAGTGTTGTAGACAGTATATGGATTTAATTGAAGACAAGATTACGGAATTACCAGAATTGTTGCCATAAGTACCAATTTCTGTGTTGATACGGCAAAAGGTCATGTGGGGCCTCATCCTTTATAGCAGAAAGCCAGGACAGCCTGCTGTGACACTGCTGGTGGGCATTGAAGGTGGCATTATTGGGGATGGCACTTCAGTATCCAGAGTAGTAGAGACTTGAAACTCTGATTTCCTGCTTGCCTTCATTTGGTGGGGAATGGCAGCCTCTGGGGAAGTGCAGCGGGGTGCTGTGAGCAGGAGGGAATGGCCTGGTGGCACTCGTGGTGTCCCTGGCACTGCTGGCAAAGCAGCCCGGGGACAGCTTTGAACTGGAAGTGCTGAAAGGTACGAGGTGATGTGTGGGCACGAATTCCCAGCTCGGAAGAGGAGCAGCAGTGTGTCCTGGGTGTTCCTGCCTCGCCCGTCCTGCCTGCTGCTGTGCCCTCCCGCTGGTGGTGTGTCCAGCATGGTCATCATGCTCCACATGAAAGTGCTGCCACACCCTGTGGGCATGGGGGAAAGAGACTAGAAAGTGGGAATTTTCTTTTGAGGGACTAAAATCTTACCATTTCTAAAATGGGCTCTGTTCCATTCGATTTAATTGAATTATTAGTGCTTGATTGGCAAAACCACAGGATGACTACTGTTGTCTCTTCTTTTCTCAACTCTGTTTTTATTTTCTTTCCCCTGTAATATCTAATGAAGGTTATATTGGAAAAACAGACTACTCATGTAAGGATTTGTACCAGCTTTGTAATCTGAGTCTCTTAGTTGGACTTTTCTCCACAGTGTTACTTTAACTCTTAAAATCCTTCTTCCGAAGTGGTTGTGTTACCTGTGTTCAGTGTTGAAAAGGGGAAGATGGTGCTGGATCCCATTGGAACTGCTGATGTGCACACACAATGCAGTACCTGCACATTGAGGCCAGGCCAGAGTGCCCTCTTGCCCTTTGAATCCAGCTAAAATAACTACCCCATGGTGCTTTCCCTTTATAAAAGAAGTCTGAAAGCCAGCTTCCCTTAATTGGCAGAAATGTATATATATGCAACAACTTTAAATATAATCTGCTTTTAATTTTGGGAAGCTGGTTATCTTTTGACACCCTGACAAGCTGTTTGAAACTCACTAAATCTTTTAAAATCTCTTGTTAAAATAAAAGGGAATAGCATTTTATTTTAGGACTGGCTTGAAAGGTTGCAATTTAAGAGATGGATAGAGGATAATTTTGGTTTTTAACTTCATTAGCAATTTCTGAGATTCATGTGAAGCAAGTGGCCCCTTCAATAAATTGTTTTAAATAGAAAATAAATGAAAACAACATTTTGGGAGTTAAAAATGTGGGAATTTTACATATAAGTAAATAAGGAAGGAAATATTTGTACTGAACTTTGGTTCTGGCATATCACAGAATGGCCTGGATTGGAAGAGACCTCAAAGCCCATCCCATCCCACCCCCTGCCATGGCAGGGACACCTCCCACTGTCCCAGGCTGCTCCAAGCCCCAATGTCCAGCCTGGCCTTGGGCACTGCCAGGGATCCAGGGGCAGCCCCAGCTGCTCTGGGCACCCTGTGCCAGGGCCTGCCCACCCTCCCAGGGAGGAGTTCTATCCCGATACCCAATCTAAACCTACTTTGTTTGAAGCCATTCCCCTTTATTGTTACTTCATGCTCTCGTAAATATATACCTTTAAATCCTGAGATTGTTAATGGATTTCATACTTGTGGTGATGACTTTTATTATCAGCCTGTTCCAGAAGGAATAAAGAAAGGGTCATGTCAGTTACTGTTGGGGTTTTGTGATCTGGCGATTTGAAGTTTTCAGCACTGGTGGTACATCATCTCTCACCCATCTGGAAATCTGGAGTTCTTAAGCCTTGTTGAAGTATTGAGTTGTGTTCCCCAAAGCTGGGTAGGGGATAGCTTTGGGTTGATATTGAGAGCTGGCCTGTACTTGGACAGAAACTTTTTTGCTGTGTCCCAGTACAGAAGTAGCATATTTTTATCTTAAAATGTTATATGCCACTCTTGGTTATATTATTTAAGATGATGGAAGGGTGTTACATAGGAGGGAGCATTTTAACAAAATTGAGTATTTTGATGTGGTTGCTTGGGCAGGCTGGCAGCTGTGCTTGGGCTGAATTTAGCTGTGAAGGTGTAGAGTGCCTGGGTGGCAGAAACTTCCTGGGCAAGATATTATGTATGAGGATGGTTAACCCCAGGCTCTCCAGCTGTTGGCATTTCTGAGCAGTTAAGAATAAGTTGTTAAATAAGTGGAAGCCTCCTGGGACTGCATCACGCAGAGATTTCGGTGCAGCCCTCGCCCTGTTTGGTGTGGGGGGCTCCAAGGGACTCACTGTCAGCTGTCACTTGTCAAGCACTGGTGGAGGCTTTTTAGTCTCATCTGAGACAGGCTATTTTTATTTCGGCATTTGGCCATGTGGACACTTTTTCATACAGGTTTTTGGGAAGCCTCTGAAACAGCAGCTATAGCAATCTGCTTTCTGGTCATCTCTTGCTGCCTGCAGGTCCCTGACCCTGAGGACCTACCATTTTCTAAACTAAGTCCTAGCTGTTCTTTGTGTTTCTGAGATGCTGAGCTATCCAAGGATAATAATGTGGATTCCAAAACTTTCTGCTGTGTAGGAACAGTGGTACTGGAAGCTGCCCCAAAAAGTGAGGGAGAAATCCAAAATTTACTCCTCTGACTATTTGCAGGCACTACTTTGATGCTTTGCAAATGCCTTCTGGAGGAATTGCTGTAGCTGTGCAGAGTGGCCTTTGCTTTTCATAGTTAACCAATGGCATTGTTACCATCTGAAACCCAAATTCTTTGCTCCTGCACCAGATGCAGCCCCACAGGCTATGAAATGTTGAAGCATTTTACGAAGCGCTGCCTGGCTTTGAATTCCAAGCGGGGCATATCCAGCCAGGTCATAGCTCGGAGTTGTTTACGGTCCCAGGAGCTGTGGCAGCTCGCTGTGTGTTTCTGGGCTTTCTGCTGCTTTCTGCTTAACTCTACACGCACACAAATCAAAGCTTTTGCTCAGGCTTTGAAAGCATCGTAGCTTGGCAAATAACTGCAGCCCTGCAAAGGCATGCTGAATTTGCCTCTCTAGAGAATTCTGGCATGCTGAAACACCTGTACAAATGGAAATAAGGACCAAAGTGTGATTTCCCAGCCCTTCCTCCCTGCACAAACCCTCTGCCCCAATGCCATGTGGTAGCTGTACCCAGAGGTAGCCACATGCAGTATTAGTGGTCGGCTGTATTTCACAAATGCTTTGTTTTAGAGACTTAGGTTGGCTTAGGAATCTTTCTGGTGGCTGAGGCAGTGCTGTGTGGTGCTAAAGCAGCCCCTGCTGTCCCCCTGTGCAGGTGACCTGATGAAGAGTGCGTCAGGGGAGTTTGCAGATGACCCCTGCTCGTCGGTGAAGCGAGGGAACATGGTGCGGGCCGCGCGCGCCCTGCTCTCCGCCGTCACCCGCCTGCTCATCCTGGCTGACATGGCAGATGTCTACAAGCTGCTTGTCCAGCTCAAAGTAGTAAGTGTGGGTCTGTGCTGTGCCTGGCACGCCGGGGGTGCCCCCGTGTGACCCCGTGGGGTGTGCGCTGGCAGCGGCTCCCTTCTGCGCCGGGGAGGGTCTTGGGGCTTTTCCTCTCAGCAGAATGTGTGCAGTGGGCGTGTGTCACTCATTTTTATACTCACTGTCAGTAGCTTTTGACATTGAGTTGCACTCTGCTCTGAACTTTTAGTACAGAAACTAACTGAGCCCTGGTCTGCAGCTGCGGGTGATAGTCAGCCCTTTCATCTTACAGAAGTAATTTGGCTTTCTTATAACCAGGACTCCCTTGCAGCTACTAGGGATGAGTAGCTTTGGCAGGCTAAATAAAAATGAGAGTGGACTGTTTGAGGAAGCCTTTTCTTCCCATGGGCAACAGGGTGGGTGAGTGATTGTGCAGAATTTGAAGTGAGATGACACTGGATACTGGGTCTTCCTTTGCAAATGAGCTTTGAGGACTCTCCTTGTGCCCTTTGACCGCTGCCATGGCTCTGCCAGGGCCCTGGACTCCTTCATGCTCTCTCAGATGTGTGTACTTGACTGTCTCTGGTAGCTGGTGACTGTGAAATAGTAGCTAAGCACTGTATCCTATTAGCCTTTAAAGTGTCTCTCACCAAAAAATAACGGGGCAGAGGAAGATTGCTTTCTCTGTCTGCTATGAAATACGTTCTGAATTACTTCCTGACCTGTGGACTGTATTTCTTGGAAAAATATGTGAATATATATTCTTTTAGGTGGAAGATGGTATCTTGAAACTAAGAAATGCTGGCACAGAGCAGGACTTGGGTATCCAGTACAAAGCCCTCAAACCAGAAGTGGACAAGCTTAACATAATGGCAGCCAAAAGACAACAGGTATAGTGCGGCAACTTTCTTTTGTATGTTAATTTTTCTTTTTCTTTTCCCAAATAAGGCAGCCCTGCTGCTCTTGGACAGTGCCTGTTGCTGGTAATACTTTTTATGTATTTTTTTTCCATTATTGCTGAGTAGTTTGTGTTGTGCTCTGCCATGTTTAGGGACTGTGAGCTTGCCTGGTAAGCAGGAAAAGTCTGCTTGGCTGTAGGGTGCTGCTTCTGATGGAATTTGTTCTTAGTAGCATTTGTTTATGTCAGTTCATTAGTGCCCTAGTGAAATGCTGCTCCCCAAGAGCTGCACTTCCATTTTGAAGCAGTGCAGGTGTGGGTGAGGACAGGGAGCTGTGCCCCAGTGTTGGGGCACTCTCCACTAGACCACGTTGCTGCTGTGGTTCATGCAGATGGACTGAACGCGTCCACGTACACACGGAGCAAAACTCACAGCTGGGCACAGCCACAACTTCCCGAGGAAGTGAGTGGTGCTGCCCACTGGTCTGGCACTGAAATGTCCATTGGAGAAGGAGTTTAAATTCCTGTTTGTTATGGGTATGTTCTGTGTTTGGATAGCTTGTCCTTAGCCTTAAATTGCGTGTGAAATTTGTTTTGTTCAACAGCGCTGGTGTGACTCATTCTTGTGTAGTTAAGTTTTCAAAAGAAAGCAGAGGTGTGGGCAGTTAAACTTATCAGGAATAGCATAATTCTTTTAGAGCATTTTTTGCCTCTTTGTTCTGTAGATATGTATAAACCAAAGCTGCTTATGCACCTCTGACACTGCTTGGGTTTTTTTGCACAGATTTGTCTTAGAAAATAAGCTGGGTACAGTCAAAAAGGGATTGCCAGTTGGTTATGTATCTCAAATCTGATTGCAGTAAATGGGAGTAGGGTTGTGATGGCAATGCAATAAATGCTCTTAAACTGCTTTGTGATGGATTGTTCTACACTATAGGAAGTGGTTGTACAAAATCTGTAAATCTCTGTGCCTGCTTGGAGTGCCCTGCCTGCTCAGTTTGTACCTTACAGAGGTCACCTATTGCCCATTCATTTTAGAGAGTCTGACAGAATTTTTTTCCCTTTTCTCAGTAAGGCAGTCCTTGTCTTCATTTTCACTGCCTCTGTGTTAGATTTAAGAGGTAACTTGGGGATGATGATGCTGCTAATAACTGTGGTTGTTCCTCCTTTTATAAACTTACTGCTTGTGCTGGACTCAGAAGCTTTATCTGATTGTGGTGCTTCTGTTCCAAAACAGAGGTGATGGTGCTTTAGAGAATTACAGCACAGAGTGTTTGGGGAAAGACTTATGGACTTGCTCACTAACCTTGAATTAGTGGTAATTACAGTCATTGGATTAATTTTGTCTCATTGGAGGTGAACAAGAAGCTGAATGAGATTATATATTTGTTCTTCTGAAATTAAGTACCTGAGTCTCTTGAGGAGAGTACACACCATCTTCTAGGTGTGATTAAAGAAAACATTCTGGCTGTGAGTCTGGGAGTTTAAATTAAAGATGATCTTGCTTCTCATCTGCAAGTGCAAGACAGGACAACTTTCAAAATGCTGGTCCTCTGCTGCAGAAGAACAAAAATCCAACGTCAGAGTTTGAATTGTGGTGTTGTGAATTGCCCTGCAGTGTTGTTGTTTTTTGACTTCACGGATCTGTCGTGTTTTGCAATTAGTTGAGCCCTTAAGGATAGGAATACTCAGCAGACAGATTTGAGCAGATTTGAGGCAAAGAACCTGCTTGTCCTCTGAAGATCCAGGGAGACAGTGTAGGGATGTTGAATGTGGGCAGTGCTCTCAAATGAATTTTTTTCCCCTTTAATTTTCCTAACAGGAGTTGAAAGATGTGGGTCACCGCGATCAGATGGCGGCAGCCAGAGGAATCCTGCAGAAGAACGTGCCCATCCTGTACACGGCGTCGCAGGCCTGCCTGCAGCACCCCGACGTCGCTGCCTACAAAGCCAACAGGGACCTGATCTACAAGCAGCTGCAGCAGGCGGTCAGTGGCATCTCCAACGCCGCCCAGGCCACGGCCTCGGACGACGCTGCCCAGCAGCAGGGCGGCGGCGGGGAGCTGGCCTACGCCCTCAACAACTTCGATGTGAGTTGGAACCTTGCTGTGAAAAACCCCTCGAGCTCTCCTGTTTGTTCACCTGCTTTGTTAGCCACAGCTTGCTTTCATTGATATTGCCTGGAAGATCATTTCTACTGAAGTACAGCAAGTTGTAGGCAAAGTAGACTTTTTTTTTTAAAAAGTCATTTTCCAAACTAGGGTTGATGGAATATAGAAAGTTATATATGTGGTTCTTGGTGATGGAAGGCTGTCAAGTAAAACTAGCTCTGAAATAGCAGTTAGCCTACTGCTACGTTAGATGGTTTGTTTGAAATTGATTATTTCATAATATATTTATGTAATGTATTCTTGGAGGTGACAGAAGTGATTTATTAAAAGTGAATAATGTATTTGGAATTGCTGAAACTACCTATTGAGAGGAACATGAAGTGGGAAGTTTTAATATGATCTTGGGTTGGAAATGAAGTCATTTCACACTGATATGTTGTACTGATCTGTCATGTTCTTTATCTTGCATTCAGCACGTTGCTGAGGACAGCCATGCATTTTTACTGAGATCGCTTTCCTTTTGAAGCCAGGATTCGGTGTCTACCTGATTCAGCCTCTGAATTTTAAACACTGTAGCACTAACTAACTCTAGAACTTTATTTAATATTGCAAAGCCATCACTCAAAAGGCATTTAATAGTTGTGGTTTTGCCAGATTTTGATCACCACCTCCTTTTTTGCTCTTACCACTCTTGTTCCTCCCTTTCTGGCATGTATATTTTACCAGGGTGAAGTTCTGTTTGAGTTCTCCCTGTGCCTGATGGGAAGCCTTTCCCTGTGATCTCTTGGGTAACAAGAGGATGTCATGGCTACCTTGATCTTTGTGACTGATCTCAGTTTTGAGTTTGCCTTTCTGAAATTCCATCAGTAAGCCTTAGGAGTGTGCCTCGGGTTAGCCCCGAGGGGCTGCAGGTTCTCACAGGTGTCTGTGGGAGGGGAAGGCAGCCCTGCAGCAGCACCGTGTCAGGGGCTGGAAATGAAGAAGCAATTCAGTTCAGGTTTGTGGATTGGCTTGTACAGCTCAAACCAGCTAATGGGAGTTTTCATGAATCACCCCATTTTACTATACAAACTCTCCAGTATACAGCTGCAGACTACTTCTTAAGTGTTGCAGTTCACACAAAGCTTTTAATTCCACTTTGTGAGGCTCTCTAATAGCAGCAGTGCCTGATCAGCAGGCCAGCTTCACGATAGCTTTGTCATCTCATCCCTGCCAAAGGAGGCTGACAAAACAAATGTGTTGAGGTTCTTGGCAGATGTTATCCCGGCACTTCATTTCCTGCTGCTGCTTGAGTGTTATTGTGCTCCTGTAACAGAGGCTTTGAGCACACATGCTGCCAGATACTCCAGTGATGGTAACATATTAAAGGGCTACCAGAAGATAACAAGCTGATTGTTATCTCTCTTTTTTGATGGTGCAGTTCTGGAGTGGTACCATTCTATTAGCCAATGGCTAGAAGTTTCAGGAAAAATGAGGAGAGAATGTCTTGGAGGGCACATGCCATGTTCCCATCCTGCTGTGATGGCTGTGTGGTTACTCCATAGGGATATGAAATGTGCTGGCTGGCAGGAGGAGGTGGTTGTGACATGGCTGCAGAGGTTAGCTCCAGTACAAACTGACTGAGGAAATTCCCATTTCAAAAAGCTTTGGGGTTCCTTTTAGAATTAACAAATTCTGCCCCTGAAATAACCCAACCAAACCCTAAACAAACCACCCAGCCATGAAATGGCCAAATTATTTTTCTTTATTAAATTACAGACCTGTTTAAACAAATCACCTGAAAGTACTCAAAGGTGATAAATGCTGTGCAGCTGCTTCTGGGGAGCTTCCAGGGTGGTGGTGAGAGCAGGTACATCAGTGCTGCTGTTTCAGCCCTGAGTCTCTTGGTATGAGCTGTGCTTGCTAGCACTCTGGCAGGAGAAACCTGTGGTAATTTTCTGCCATGAAGAAATTGATTTCTGTGTGGTTTGAAACCTTTGTGTTGATGTTTCACTCGGAGAATTGTTGAGAATACAGTTGTATTTACCTGCCTAACATTGAAGAGAAGAAAGACTACAAAGTAGGGCAATGGAGCACAATACATAGAGCTAATTTTGGATGTTTGTTTTCTTGTTCATGATGGGATAATTACATCTGACAAGTTAACTAGTGAAGGCCTGTCCAGATTGACATGTCATTAGGAAGAGTTCTGTACTTTGAACCTTATTTTTGCTGGCACATTTGATTTTTGCCATTCATGTAACAGGGCTTCCTGTGGCCAACTTTTCTTTAGCTGTCAAAGCAGCACAAGAAATGAGTAGCAATATAATCTGCTGGGAAACCTCTTAGTAATTTTACAAAACTACTCATGAAAACCCTCCTCAGTGCCAAAATGGTGTCGTTTGCCTCTTCATGCCTGATCAGGGGGTTGCTCTAAGTGTTGGTTGCGTGGATGACTTAACAGTAACGCACTGCTTTGGCTGGTGACTGATTTGCAGAACTTTTTCTTTTGCTAGAAACAAATAATCGTGGATCCCTCGACGTTCAGCGAGGAGCGGTTCCGGCCGTCCCTGGAGGAGCGGCTGGAGAGCATCATCAGCGGGGCGGCGCTCATGGCCGACTCGTCCTGCACGCGCGACGACCGCCGCGAGCGCATCGTGGCCGAGTGCAACGCCGTGCGCCAGGCCCTGCAGGACCTGCTCTCCGAGTACATGGGCAACGTGAGTAGCCCTGCTCTGCTTGCTCGCTTCGGGGGGTATAACCCCGTGTCATCAGCTAAAATAGGGAGTTGAAGCCGCATCCCTCAAAGCTGATTTGTTCTGTCCCAAGGAATTTGAACAGTAAGAAGCGTGCCTGAAAGGTTTGTCATGAGATGGGATGAAACCTACTTAAATCATCAGTGATACTTACCTTAAAATTCATCTCCAGTCTTCCAAACAAGTGTTATTATCATGAAGTATTAACCCTTTGGCACTGCTTTTATTTTATAACTGTTAATACTGCTTTGTAGAGAAATTCAAACATCAGTTTACAAAAAGTAACTGGGCCTATGCCAAAAGTTCTACTTCACTTCTGTTGGCTCTTGGAACCTTTAACTGTGTCATCTTTGTGGCTGAAAGCATAAATTGTCAGAATCAAGTTGATTATTGTTGCTATTCAGCTTGAGTAGAAGTGATGTAGGAAGTTAACTATGTAGTAAAAAATCCTGAGAGCAGTTTGGTCTAAATATTGGGCTCAGAGCAGTTCTTTTCCAGTGTTTAGGCACTGAATGTGCACACAGTGTTTGAAGCCTGAGAGTGTTTCTGCAGTTGGAGTGTCATGTCATGCGGATGAGCTTCTGCATTTGAGGGCATCATGGTGCAATACTGGACTTCCTTCCCCTCCATTGCCCCTTTCCTCTTGTTCCAGTGGGTTTTAATCTGAAGAACTTGCTGTGTTGAGAGGTGAGATCAGGATATCATAAGATTATAGACTAGACTATGTATAATTGTTGAACTTCAGTACTGTTAAAGCAGATTTTGGAAGTAAGGTTGCAGAAATGGCAACAACTTAAGCAAACTATGTGGCCTGTAGCACTGAGGCAAGTAAAATTGTCTGAAGAAAGCTTAATGGGAGGAGGTGAAGTCTTATTTATGCTTTTGAATGTGTTTGAGGTGCAACTTAGTTCAGAGATAGCTTTTTTAGGCAATAGCACTTATTTAGGAACCTTGCTGCATTAGATACCTTACCTCCAAATCTTTTGGCCAGAGTGATTTCAACATAGAGTAAAACTGGTCCAAAGGCTGCCATGTGTGGGTTGGGGTGGTGGAATTCAGAGAACAGATGCAGTGTGTGGTAGAGAGAAAGGAAAACAAGGATTTCTGTTTACCAAAAGAAGGGCAAAGTAATTGAACAAAACTGAAAGGCAAGTGTGATGTAGCCTGCGGGCTGAGCTAGGTATTCATGCAGTCTGTCTTAATTGCTTGTGAAAGTCACTTGTGCTCAGCATTGACATTTTGTAGAACTTGAGACTGCAGCTGGGAAGCAAAGCACGGAGTTGTGCCACTCAGAACTCCTTTGAGCAGGGTGTTCTAGAAGTCTATGAAGCATCAGCAATAATCCCTCAAATGTGCTGCTGGATTGGAGGGAGCCCTGTCAGCATGATTGCAAATGGAGCAGCCACCAAAGGGTAATTAAACATGTGCAAGAGGTAAATGCTCGGTCTTGCATGTAGGAGTTGGTGGCATTTGTCTCATTGAAAGTTGGTCAATAGCCCTGTGAGAGTGCAGAGCTTTGACTTCCTCTGACAGCAATGCCTGTCCTCCTCCTCAGCCATGTGCTTTTGTCTCTGATAGGCAAGTTAAAGTAATCATGCTGAGATGGAAAGAATGTATTCCCTCTGTTATCTCCTTTAACACATTGTGAAATTAGTGGAGCATACTGAATTTTTTAAAGTCACTGCTATGTTATGATTGTAGACAGTGTAGTTGGGGAAATGAGATTAGAAATTCAGTGAAATGGAGTGGAAAAAGCAATTGATAAATTATGGTGAAAATGTGGGATGGTGTGTAAAAATCCATACTGTAAACCCCTCTGTGATTAAGCTGAAGAGTGACTAATAGTTGGGAATCTAAACAGTGAAAATGGTTTGATACATCTGCAGGAAGAGTAGGGATGTGCTGACTTAGAGTAGTGGCAGAGGAAATGTCATTTCATGTATATGTATGATATACCCACAGCTCCTGGGATGCTTTCCTCCAGTCTCCCTTTGAAGGAGGAAGTGAATTGGGCATTAAATCTGTTAATTGCACAGCACTTGCAGTGCATCGTAAATCCTATCCAAGTGCTAGAGTAAGAGGTATTTATTGGCCAAGTGTAAAAATTCAGAGAAGATGGGATGAGGAATACACTGGAAGGGCTGAGGCACAGGGCTGTCTTGAGGCAGACTCCCTTTTAGCTTTAAATGCCATCTCTTCAGTGACTTCCTCTAGCTTTTGGGCTTGCTTTCTCATCTCTGGCAATAACAAGACCGTTTTCTAGACACTTTATAACTCAAAGTTTAGTGTTTTGGACCCAGAGTTTAACTGTTTCTCTGTGCCTGTCCTTGAGGGTCTGTAAGTCTGCAAGCATTGGCGGCTGTTGTTATGGAGTGTGGCAGAAGTTTTTAGCTGAATAACAGTTTTTGGCAATAAACTGAATTGTGGGATCTCTTGACCCCCCACTGCATCTGCTGGCACGGTGATGAATCCTGTGATTATGCCCTTAAAAGAAGGGATAGATTTGCTTGTTCAGTAGTTTGTTACAGAAGTTTGAATCCCCTTTTTCTTAGATTGGTGGGTGTATTATTTCCTTTTTCATCTAGCACGACTTCTCTTGCCATTTTCAAGAGCAGTCCAGCTTGGTCAGACTAAATCTTGTACATCAAGGCCAGCATCCTGTCAGACAGTGGTGAGTGGATCCTGCAAGCAGAAGGACAGGAACAAGGGAGCTGTGTAGTTTTACTTACCTGAGTATTCCCCCAGTCCCGAGCTGGCATTGCTGACTGTGTTGAATGGCTCTTGGCGGACTTCTCCCCAATGAATCTGTGGAGATCCTTTCTGAACCCTTATAAGCTTCCTTAGCAAGGAGTTTCCTGCTTAAATGGGTGCTTTGTGAAGAAGTATCTTTGTTTTGAAGCAGAACAACCTCATCATGCCTGTTCTGTTGGATGTTTCTCTCGTCTCATTTAGAAAAAGCCCCTGAGCAGCAGCTCCTTGCCCATCCTTTCCTGTGCCACTGTTGTTTCAGAACCATATAATGAAGGAGGCTTTGGTCTAAGCTTCCCCAGAATGAAGTGTCCTAGTTTTATTAGATCTTGCCATAAGTGAGTTACTCACCACCTCCTCTCAGCTTTGGCTTTGCCCTCATGACCGAACAGCGTGGTGGCTTTGGACAGGGTTTGTAGAGGGAATGTCCCAGGGCCTGTGCATGCCTGCATCCCACAGCAGTTGGTCTCAGCTGATTTCAGCCCAGTCCTGACGACTGGGTAGCATTTGGTGTGGTAGTGGCTGTTCCCTTGTGTAGATTCACGTGGAGAGTCCAGCTCAGGTGGCCCAGGAAGGCTTCAAGATGAGAATGCCAGTGTGTGAAGTGACAGCCCTGGGAGAGGAGTTTCAAAAGCGCAGTGCTCATGTGAGCCAAAATGCTGGGCGTGGTCATGTTCCCCCATCCCCTGTCTGTATGGTCTCTGAGCTTTGGGGACCAGAACTGCACGGGCTGTTCAGGGTTCTGGCAGTGGCACAGTTATCTTCTGGTTCTGTTCTGCAGTCCTGAGCTACCAATGCCTCACACTTGATGTGTTCTCTGGCATCTGCTGAGCATGGAGGGGGCTCCAGGAGGAGCTACCCTCAGGATTCAGCTTCTGAGCCACAGTGGCAGGAGTCTGTTTCTGTGGATGTTACTTGACATGGGCTTTCATTACCTGTGTCCACCGAACTTCACTGGACACTTTGACCCAACCTCTTGGTTTATGAGCTACATTCTTTGAAATCCCAGCTGTTCATCCCTTAATTGTAGCATCTGATTCTCTAGCTTTTCCCCCTCCTCTTCCACTTCGCCAAGGGAGAGCTGTTTTCCATTATGGCTTTTGCTCACTTCTCACAATTCCAACAGAAAATAGTTTTCCTTTTTAAACTTGCATTGCAGATCCCTCCTGGATTGAAATGGCATGGATGCTTATTTGCATTTGGGTTTTATTACTCGGAGTAAGCTTGAGTCTTGCTGCTGGTGCTGAATGGCAGAGCTAGAAGAAGGCGGCCTAAATTCATTACTGATTCTGAGAAGCTTTGTAAAAGCAGAGTAGTCCAAGGTCTTGTTTCTGGGATCAACTGCCTGGAATGCAGTAAATTGACCACATGAGTTGTAGCTAAGTTTGTAATATAACTCACAGATGGCAAGACCCAGATCTTTGTGTGATCTGTGGCAGTCAGGCTTTCTTGGTGTGTATTTTATTAATTAAATGACGAAATTTCAAAGCATATTGAGTTTAGTTGAACATCGATTCCAGACTTAGGCAGGGCAAGAGGGCAGAGCAAAGCATGGAACTGAATGATGCCAAGATTAATAGTGCAATCAATGAAGAAGTTAGTAAGAAATACAAGAAAATACAATGGAAACAGTCTTTGTGTCTTAACTCCGTGATCTTGTGTGGGTACATGTTGACATGTTGCAGTTTGCTCCAAATAAAAAGGATGAAGCTGTATATTTTTCGACACTACTACCAATTTATCCTGGTGTTGCCTTTGCACTGGCAGCTGGTGAGATTCCTCTCCCACTGTAGGTACAGCCAACATCTCTGCTTTTCTGTGCTGTGCTACTCAGCTCTGCCTCAAAGTTAACAGAACTCCCATGAAAACTACATGGATATCTAAACTACTGAAAGCAAATGCATTAAAAAATCCCCAGTGGGCTGACAGCTGAAATATTTCTGTGTTTGAGAAGCTGGTATGTAGAATGGAGAAGTAAGAAAGTGTGTCACTGACACAGGAATCCACAAACTCTGTCGTGACAGGTACATGGTCTGTGCTGTAACCCTCTGGGTGTCATTAGCACAGGGCTTGGGCAGCTTGCCTTGCTGTCAGCTCTGTGTTGCACATGGCAAACCCTGGAGGTGGTGGCTTTGAGGCTGGGCTTTGAAGGGGTTTGGGGTTCGCAGGGTAGAAAGCACAGGCAGTGCCTGGAAATGCAACCAGCAGTTTACAGCGTGCTCTGAACCTGCAGAAGACATCAGTTATCTGACTGACATGTAAGACTGGAAATAAAAGCTTCCTTAAGCTTTTGACAGTCAATTTTTATTGCCTGGTGCAGGAGCCCTGAGGGATGGGGACAGTTGAGCTCCTTTCCATGAGCCAGCAGTGGTCGGAGGTGTCCAGCCCTGTTTAGTATGCACAGGGACGTGCAGAGAGCTCTCATTTTCAGTCTATTCTGTACCCCATCAATTTCTAATGCATACAGCTCCCCTTTCATGCACACACCAGTAACTCAGCCATGTACCAGCAGAAACATTGTCAGGAATTGTAGTTTGGCGAGTGCGGAATGCGGACCCGGAGCCCCATTGTGTACCACATGCTCTTGTACAATAAAATCCCTTGTTACTACATTTGGAAACGATAAATCATGTTACATAAAGTAGCCTGACAGGTCCCATTTCAATGGGAATGTTAATGCTTTTATATTAACATTCTGACTGTGTCCTTGACTGTCTGGATTGCATTAGAGGTGCTTGGCAGCAAATGGAGAAAAGCCATTGGGAGTTGGTTCAGAGCAGGCATTCCAGGCGCACATCACTTCAGGATGGCTTTTTATTTTCCCTGGTTTCCATCTTCTCTTTGGCCTCAAGTGCTTGAGCACCACAGCAGTGTCTGTTTGGGGGTGGGGGGTGTGTTTCTTTTTGTGTTAGATTTTAACCTAATCTACGCTGGTGTGGCACAACTGGAAGGTGGGAGAGGTGGCTGAGCCCAGGCTGTGGCCCTGCACTGCCTCGGGGAACTCTTGCAGGCCAGCGTGGTTTGGATCTCAGGGTCTCCAGAGAAGGGCTCAGTACTGCTGGATTTGGACCTGGTGGACCCATAACTTGCTAAATGTTGGATTTGCACCCTTGTGTCTGTGTTCAGTGCAGTTAGGGGAATGTAGTGCTCCAAACAAGTGCTGTTTCCTCAACCTTAATTGCACTATTTGCTTTTCTTTCCTAAGCTGCTTTGAGCATCTCTGATGCTTGGAAGTGATTGGGCAAGAAAGTGCCTAGCTTATCTATTCAATATCTGCTGGGAGAAATCATTTGTCTTCAGAACTACCAGCAAAGGATATTTCTACTCCTGACACAGTTGCAATTTACAGAATGGAGATGTGTTTTCATGATGAATTTGCCTATTAATGATGTTGATCCACAGCTTTGTATTCCCATCAAGGATCCAAGCTTGGAAAGGAACATGTGAATTTTCACATGACTGTAAAATTCATTTATAGCAAGTATCTATACACTGAAAGAGCTCTTGCACAGCCCTTTTAATGAAAGCATCTGTTTCTGTGGAAATAGATGTGAATTTAAATGGCACACTGATCATGTTGATGATAAAGATGCTGATAAAAATTCTGCCTTGAGATAATCTACACTTTCTTTTTTAATATTGTTTGTCAGTTTAAGATGCCTGAATGCTGACGTGATGGATGTGATTTGAAAGCCTGGATGGGTTTTCCTGTCATGGACTTTGCTGCTCAGTAGAGAGCTGTGCTGTTATGCTGGGCCCTAATTTCCATAGACATTATTGGTTTGACAAAGATGCTGCTTTTAAAAACAGAACATTTCTGAAGTGATAAGAGAATTTTAAGTTTAATGCTTACAGGCTGCCATAGAGTAAATATTTCAGCATCATTGGAGTGAAGCCAGATGAAGATGAGAACTTCACACTATGTCAGTCAGGCATTTTTGGGCTACAGAGTCAAGCTTCCAGGAGTTCACCCAACACCAGCCTGGTTTGGGACTTAGTGTGGGGTTTTCAGGAGATGTTCTGGCACCTTCTGTTTCTTAGGGAATAATACAAGGACTTACTGAATTTAAGAGAAGCCAGCTCAGGCAGTTTTGTAAGCCTCGTGATCTTTGGGTTTTGAAGCTCTTCAGTCTTCTCTGTCACCCCAGTGGTTTCCCTGAGCTCATCCCAGTGTTGATGTGGAATTGCTGGTTTAGAGACCTCAAACAACTCGGGGTGCCCAGCCCCAGAGGGGAGGGAGGGCAGCACACGTGGGCTCCAGCTTCGTGCCCTGGGTGGGGACGCACGCCAGTGCAGCCAGACACTGCTGAGGCCGTTGATGCCAGGGGCACAACTTGCAAGTCCTGGATGCTTTTTCAGACCCAAGACAGTTTTTGTGCTGTGCAGATGCATTTCTTAAAGAAGCATCTGGCTGGCTTAGCGCCTCCTGAGAGAATCCAGCAAAGGCCAGCACTCACACCTCGGGTCTGGTTCCAGTACGAGCCTAGATGTCTATTGAAGTCTTAAATCACTGCTGCACTCCATCCACTGCCTTCAGCCTTTGCTTGTTTGGTGCAGAGCTGCCAGCGAGAACTCTCTTAAATTGAATAGATTTGACAGCAGCTGGGACTTGTTCTGAGCTGCCTTGTACAGCAGAACTCACCCTTGCAGCCTTTCCACGCTTTGCAGCATTTTTGTTACTGACTCCTAATGTATGTAAAAGAAGGAAGGTGGCTGCCCTCACTTACAGTGCTCACTGCAGCCAGCTGTGCAGCAGAGCTGAGCTCTGGTGCTGGCTCTGAGCAGGAATTGAGTCCTGTGGATACCTTCAGTGGCAGTGAGGGCTCTCATCCTACCGGGTCCCTCCTTTCCCCCCTCACCCCCTGGTTTTGTGTTGGTGAAACACCTGGGTTTTCCTTTCTTGTCAGGCATGTGTCCATCTCCAATGTTAACACATTCTAATCTTGTAATAATGTATTATAAATCTCGACCTTTCTTAATCTCATGTTGATCAAATAACATTTAAGATTGGTGCAGGGAAAACCTGCAGTAATAATGTGTACAGCCTTGTTTGTGATATGGATGTTGGCATTTTGCAATGTTTTACTTTTGGTGAGCTGTAAGTGGTTTTACATAAATACACTAATGCCGTTCATGGATTCTGCTTTAACATTGTGCTTCATGACTTAATTCATTTGAATTCTACTGTTTCGTAGGAAAATATTTGAACTTTATCTGCCTACATAAGATCAAATATGTAGTCACCCCTAATGCAGCTCCATTTGGTGATACTTGAATAATCTCTCAAAGTCAAAATGAAGGAGTATGGATGGAATGGAGCATGTAAGTTTGCACAGTGACTGCTGATCTGTGGATAAACAGTCTTTTAGCCTCCAGCAGGATCATGCTCTCAGTGTGCAGAAGTATTACACACACAACTGGGCTTTTCAATTCCTCTTGTTGGAGGAAAGGGATGATGGAATTATTAAAAAGATGGAGTACCACAGTTCTTGTATTGCAACAAAATATTTGCATCTCAAGTCCTCAACTTCTCCTTTTGCTTTTGCGTTGATCTAATACAAACTCTGGGTTAAGTTCCATCTGCAGGGTGGGATTCAGAAGATAATGAAGAGAGAGAATGGGAACAGTCACTGTCCATGTACACACGTGTCCCTGTGGCTGTCTTCTGCTACCACTTGTCTCCTCTTCAGTGCTCCCATGACATGCAAAACCTTTTGTGCTCTTTCATTTTTTCCCTTTCCAATACCTCTTCATCTTTTTTACAGCTCCTGCTGCAAGCATTAGAGGTCTTGATGGAAACCTGGATATTCTCTTCTGGATGTGGTGTTTATTATCCAGACTCTGCTCTTGCTTAATCTGTTTTATCCTGTGTAAGAAAGCTGATGTTCTGTAATGCTCTTAATGTGTCCTGGAGCTTTAGACCTCCTTTGTCCCAGAAAGTCAACGGAATCAATACAGAATAATTAGCATTTGTGGCTTATCCAAATAGTGGCAGCCCTCTGGAATTTAAATAGAGCCAGAAGAGTGACTTAATCCTTCTCATGTCTGAGAAAAGGATGAGGCTTAAGCTGTATCTTGGAAAGCTGTTGAAATAGAGGAGAGAACTTTGGCTTCCTTCTGGCCTGCACAGGGACACATTCCTTTAGCAGGAGGGACGGGAGTTAGAGGGGAAACAGCAGAGCCAGCTTGTGTATGGTAAGGTTAAAAACCTGCTCAGGCTATCTGAAAACACTCACTTCATGACTTTGGAGACTGGATACTCACAAATTATTCTTGCTGAACAGGCATTCTAGAAGAGTGGTTTCCTTACAATAACAGCAGCAAAGCCAGAGGCTGTCAGGCCAGGAGCTGCCTTGCAAAGGTGGGCTAAAAGGTGCATTCTTCTCGGCACCAGTTAAAAAAAGCATTGGCATTGGGCCACAAGAGGAAAACCAGGGCATGTTCAAAATTAGCAGTAGGCAGTGAAGAAACAAACCCAGATGGTTCTGAGCTGGCTTTCACAAATACCTGTGCCTTCCATAAATGGAGGGTGTTTTTCTTTATTGTGTGTGTCAGAGTGAACGCAAATATTGTGGGATGTGCAGCCACTCGTGGAGTATCGACTCCACTGCATTCCCATTAGCCTCTGCCTGTCAGAAACAAGGCTTTTGCCATTCGTTGGGTGCTCCACTGCTGCCATATGTGGCCAGAAAAAAAAATTGCTTCTCAGCTCCGAATCTCTTTGATATGCCCGAGGTGCTGTCAGCTGTGGTTTGCTGAATATGATAACGTGAATTGACGTTATCAGTTACTTTCTGAAACCTATGGAATGATCTGGGGAAATGAAGCCTGCTCGTTCTCTGGGGGGAAAAGGGCTCTGAAAACAGAAGGTTTTTGGTTTAGAATCGCTTCAGCTTTGTAGGTGGGGTGGTCTTGAGAGTGAAGTATCTGTGGGGCACAGGAAATGTGCGTGACATGGGAGTATGTGGTGGAGTGACTGGACAGAGATGAGGAACATCTTGGGGATGCAGGTGGGTTGGTGTGGGTGCCATGACTGCTCCAGAGCATCCTTCTAGCTTGCCTTTCATCTGCTGGGGTTTAGGGAATTTATTTTGACCTCGTATTTAAAGGATGGATTCCTTAAAAAAAACCAAAAAACTTTTTGTTGCCTTTGATTGAATTTTGGGGTAAGGTTCCCACCTACAAGTGTGGCAGACAGCTTTTTTTAATATGATGGCAGATGAAGATTTAGCTATGAGGCTGCACACAGGGGCAGTTTGGGAGAGTTGGAACATTGACTATCCTAAACTATTCAAGACTTCAAATAATTTTGATACTGTTAAATTTCTTTTCATGTTGTCTTCATATATTAATATAGTTGCATAGTTTTTCCCCAAATTAAAATACATACAGAGATCTTGAGGAATGCTGAAGATACTTCAGTATCTTCAGCAATTTCTTTGAGACACCAATCTCATTATGTGCTTGAGACTTTATTTATTTTGAGTTTATTTTCTTTTCTGATATTACCTGCAACATTGGTATATGACGCTCTAAAAAGCCCCTGTTTGCTGAACAGGAAGATAACCCTGGGACTTGTTTGTAGCTCACATATTTTTGTCCTGTATCTGGTGTTGGAAGTTGATGGATGTTTTTCCTTTCAGGCTTCCCAGCAGATGAATTGCAGCTGTGAATGTCAGTGGTGCTCAAGTCAGATCCCTCCATAAACATGCTGTCCCCATGTTTTTTAACCCGATACTGTGCACTGCTTTTAAGTATGCATTATTTTTATTCAAATCCTCTTGACTAAACCCCAGAATTAATGCAATTAATTCTGCTTGTGTAGAGGTTGAGCAACTGGCTACGTGGTACTGCCCAGGTGGCTCCTGCATCTGTGGCTTCAATGTCATTTCCCTCTTTTCAAAGGGTTTGTGTGTGTGTCCCCTCCTCACCACTCAGCTTCCTGGATTGTGTAGGGAGAAATGTGGGATGTGGGGCTCCTCTTCCCTACTGTGCCTTTGAACCTCTCCTTTGAGGAGTCTTTACTGAGTCATTTTGGGGGAAGAAGGTGACTTGAAGGCTCTGATGTCAAGTACAAAATAAGACTGCAGCCATATCACTTGATACTGTTCCCCTTAAATGCCAAATTGTGAATTTCCTTAGAGGCAGAATGAGTTTTTTGGGCATCTCTCCAGGAGTCAAAGAATCCCAATTCTAGAGGTCACTGGACTGAAAAAAGCCAAGAAAACGAGAAGTTAATGCAGAAATAACTGAAGAGGAAGAAGTTGAAAGCCCTTCTGCCTTGTACCTGAGCAGTTTGACCCCTTTGGAGCTAATGGCCTACAAGATGGGCATGTTCCTTCCTGCAGGACCTTTTCATTGAGGAAGGCAGGGTCTTCACCAGTCCATGGAGAAGTTGATGTTCTCAGGTGGGGAGGGTGGGTTTGCAGCTTTGGCTCTCTGGTAGCCACAGGTGAAGCTGCTGCCCAGGCTCACCTGAGTGGGTGGGCTGGGCTCCTGCTCCTCTCAGTGCTGTCAGTCACAGCTTTGCTCGCCCTGAGGGGCTGCTCCCATGTGTGCAGGTGCTCAGGGATCCGCTGTGGGAGCTGTGGAGTGAGGAGAGCCTGGCAGGACAGTGTGTGGAGAGAAAAGGTGGTGATCACACAAATCTTACTGTCCTGTACTGCCCCGTATGCTCTCGTGAAGGCTTTTTCACAGACAGTGTAAAGCTGCCTTTTTGGTGGCAGATACTGAGTTCTCCAAACTTCCTCTAAATTTTTATCCCCAGTCAGTTTTGTTGTGCTGTGGAAATCTATTTCCTCTGTGCCCCCAAGTTATGGGCATCCTCAGCTGGACTTGAGGAGCTCTTTTTGAAAGAGCAGGACTACACCAAGTACACAGGGAACTTGTATCCCCTGGGAGTATTCCTGGTGTTATTTCCAGTGGATTGATTATTTTATGCGTTTTGTAAACTTGCTCTATGACTTTGATAATATTACCCACTCCTGGAGCAGTGCCTGTGTGAAGGGAAGGGTGCTGCAGTGAAGTGTAGATTCAGTTACAGCTTATTTCTTGGTGTAAAACTGAATTTACCAGCTGGGTTTTTCAGATTACTGTCAGCTTAAGTACCTTCAATCTCCCGGGTTTTCTGTGCCAGTTTTCGCAGTTCTGTGTATTAATTCTGTTTGTTTTGAATAGCTGTTACTTTATCACCTATCTAATGCTATTTGAAATCATGTATCTAATGATCTCTTTAGAAGTAGAGGCTGATACAATAAAAATGTGAAACGTCTCAGCATCCCGTAGCACTCTGCTTTGTTTTCCTGGATGTTGAGGTGATGCCACCTTTCCCCTGCACCTCACATGTGCTGACTGTTCCTAAATGGCTTATTTGCTTTGACATTCATTTTCTTTTGAAGAAGGGCAGCCACTTCATATGTGTCAGGCTTGTGCTGGAATTTTAAATACTTTAATGCATTCTTATTATCTGCAAGGGTGGCTGGCTAATGAGTTAGCTTAGTAAATAATGGCTTGGTGGTGCCTTTGTGAGAAATGAAGGTATGCACACCACGTTTTAGTGCTTTTTAATCCCACATGTGCCTTGGTGAGTCACTGGCTCTGAGTAGATGGAGGGGATGTGGATGAGGTTGGCTTGGTCTGAGTGCACTCAGTGGGATCCCCCTCCTGGGCACCGAGGGCTGGCTGGTTCTGAGCCCTTTTGGTTTCTCAGGAACTTCACCTGACTCCACAGATGCTGAACCTGCAGAGCTGCCCCAGCCCTGGGGCCCAGCACAGGAAGGGCCTGGAGCTGCTGCAGCCAGGCCAGAGGAGGCTCCAGGATGATCCGAGGGATGGAGCAGCTCTGCTGGGAGGAAAGGCTGCGAGAGCTGGCATTGTCCAGCCTGGAGAGGAGAAGCTTTGGGGTGACCTCACTGGGGCTTTGCAGGGCCTGAAGGAGCTACGGGAAACATGGAGAGAGACTGTGGAAAAGGGACTGGAGTGCCAGGACACAGGGAATGGCTTCCCAGTGCCAGAGGGCAGGGCTGGATGGGAGATTGGGCAGGAATTGTTCCCTGGGAGGGTGGGCAGGCCCTGGCCCAGGGTGCCCAGAGCAGCTGTGGCTGCCCCTGGATCCCTGGCAGTGCCAAGGCCAGGTTGGGCACTGGGGCTTGGAGCAGCCTGGGACAGTGGGAGGTGTCCCTGCCCATGGCAGGGGTGGGATGGGATGAGCTTTGAGGTCCCTTCCCACCTAAAACATTCTGGGATTCTGCGATGGAGAGGAGATTCTGCTGCTTTTGCTGCTGCCAGGGCTTGAGGTTCTTGACAATTAGTCAGCTTTTCCTGCTGTTCCTGGTTTTGAATGCCTCTTGCTTGCTGTCAAAGGCAACTTCCTACCTACTCTCTGTTGCCGTATTGCAGGTTAAGGCTGCTGAATCCCCCTTTACAGGAAACACTTTAAAATCTGTTGCAAATTAAACCTATTTATATTTCTAATAATGAATAAAGGATACATTAATTCTAACGTTGAATGTCTTGTGACCATATTGGTAGGACTGCTTTATTATCTGTTTCTCTAAGCTGTCTTGCCAGGAGTTAGGTGGCTTTATTCCCAGATTTATAATGCATTCTCTTCCTCTTGGAAAGGGCATATGCTGCCTTGGCTCACTCCTTTTAATTTGAGTTTTGCAGGGGTCTGTGTTGTTCCAATTTTAGTTCTATTTCTGAAGCCTTTTGCACATATGTAAAATTTGATAAAAACTACAATATCTCAAGGCTTTTACAATTACTGCAGGTGTAAACTTCAGCCTGCTTTTCGTGCTTCTGGATGTATCTATTAATTCATGTAATCTGCAAAGGAAAAACTTGAGATATTCCTCAGATAAGGTTGCTGATTAACATAAAAAAGAAAAAACAGGCCTGTAAAAAAGCAGCTCCAGTGGTAGATTACTCACCAGCCCCAGCAGCTCTCTGGTGGCTCCTGCAGAGGTGGTTTGTCCCCCTGATTTGGTATTCTGAGGCATTCCCCCATCCATCCTGCTTCTCCCATCTAACCAGGCATACTGGAAGTGAGATGAATTGACCTGTAGCCAAGCTTAACCACTCGTCACTCAGCAAAACCCCTTGGGAGGAAACAGCTGGAAGTGTTGACAAAATATTGGGCAGCCCCCCCTGAGGTCGGTGCTGCTGTCATTCAGAGCAGCCTGGGTCAGATCTCACCTGGCTGCACAGCAGAGGGGGGGATCCAGCACCACGTTGATCTGGGTGCTGCATGAAACCACTCTAGGTTTAAAACAGGGCTCTGAGCAGCAGCTGTGATCCATTCCAGGGCCTGCAGGGCTGTTGTGACACCGTGCTGTCCTGCTGCTTTCCCAGCACAGCTCTTCTGCTCCTGTCTGGGCTGGGTGGGAGCTGGGGGCTGTGGTGCAGGGGGAGGCACAGCCTGGCCGGGAGTGCCGGAGTCCTGAGCCCTGGCACCTCACAGCAGGCAGGAGTAGGAGCACGGGATTGCAAACTGCAGAAGGAGTAGGATGCCAGACCTGCTGCGAAATAACCTCTTTACATCTGGGCTTGTGTGAGATAGAGCCAAACACTCCTCTGCCTCTCTCTGTTGTGGGGCAGGAACTGCCCTGGCGTGGAGGGGGTGACTCTGAGCTGGACTCAGGGGGTCAGAGCATGTTAATAACACCAAAGTTTGGGGCTCCATCCCTATGTGGCCCATTCACTGGAGAGCTGGACTCTGATCCTTGTGGGTCCCCTCAACTCAGAATATTCTGTGATCTGAGCATGCTGCTCCAAGGGGGGCCTGGCACACTGAGCCAGGGCAGGTCAGAGCCCTTCAGCTGGCTCTGAGCTCAGCTAAGGAACATCTTCAGGGTAACAAGAAATAGAAACCTGTGCCATTTTGCAGAAGGTTTCAGGTATGTTTCCTTGGTAAATGCTGGGTCTGGTCTGGCTTGTAGAGCCCCAGCATCATGATGTAATGGAAACTGGGGAAATTCAGTTCCATGAAAAGTCAGGTTTAGCATGTGATGTATTATTGCCAATTGGGGTTTTCTTTTGAGCTTTCAGGGAAAAGATGTATGTTGTTACAGGATTACTTTCTTGGCACCCTGGCACTTTCCTACCATTACATATCTGTATAAATAGATATTTTTGCTTCAGTGGTAGAAATGTACTGCAGAGGTAGAGAACCTTTGTGCTGTATATCGTAAAACCTATGCTATTAACTTTTTAGATATAAGAATAAGCCTTAACAGAACACTGGTAGGTAGCTTTGTTACCTGGTAGTGGTATAAAAGTAGTACAAAATGTTTGAGAATCTGTTGTTTTTCAGACCTGACAAACACCTCTCTTCATCCATTCCCTTCCTCCCCCACACCACAGGTGCAAATAATAGTAAAAAAATTACTTTCTGCTGTTGCAATAATGCTTTTTTCCCCTCAAGAAATAATATATTGATAGCACTAGACAGTAATTTTGAAGGTTTGATTTCACCATGACTTAAAAGGGGACTTATAAAATCATAGAATATCCTGAGCTGGAAGAGCCCACAAGGATTCCAATGCCCTGCACAGACACCCCAGCAACCCCACCCTGGGCACCCCTGGCAGCTCTGGCAGCCTCGGGGCCGTGCCCATTCCCTGGGGAGCCTGGGCAGTGCCCGGCACCCTCTGGGGAAGAACCTTTCCCTGCTCTCCATCCCAAACCTCCCTCTCCAGCCATTCCCTCCTTCCCTGAGCTCTGCCCTCAGCTCCTCTGCTGCAGCTGGACCAGCCCAGTGCCCTCAGCTGCTCCTTGGGTGGCCCCTCCAGACCCTTCCCCATTCCCGGCTCCCTCCTTTGGACACTCTGGAGCAGCTTTGGATCTCTCTGATGTTGTGGCACCCAAAGTGCCCCAGCACTGGAGGTGAGGCTGCCCCAGCCCAGAGCAGAGCGGGACAATCCCTCCCTGGCCCAGCCTGATGTCCCCAGGACAGGGATGTCCCTCCTGGCTCCAGGACACTGCTGACCAGGGTTCACGTGGCCATGGACCAGCATCCCCAGGACCCTTTCCAGGGGCTGCTCTCCAGCCCCTCATGCTTGAGTCCATACACACAGCCAGCATTGCCCCATCCCGGGTGCAGACTCCAGCCCTTTCCCTTGTTAAACTTCCTATGGTTGGTGATTGCCCAGCCCTTTAATTTGAGGTCTCTCTGCAGAGCCTCCCTGCCCTCAAGGGAGTCCCAGTTGTTGGCAAACTGCCTTAGTCTTCCTTTGAGCCCTGGGTCCACCTCATTAATGAAGGTGTTGAAGAGCACAGGCTGAGGATGGAGCCCTGTGGAACCCCAGCAGTGACTGGTGCCAGCCTGATGTCACCCAGTCACTGTCACCCTTTGTGCCTGACCCATGAGCCAGTTGCTCACTCATCACATAACACAGTTGCCCAGCTGTGGGCTGGACAGTTTGTCCAGAAGGATCCTGTGAGAGATGGTATCAAAAGCTTTGCTGAAGTCCAAAAAGATCACATCAACTGGCTTCCCTTGATCATTCAGGTGGATTACCCTGTTGTAGAAGGAAATCAGGTTCAACAAGCAGGACTTTCCCCTCCTGAAACCATGCTGGTTGTGACTGATGCCTGTGTTGACCTCCAGGTGTTTTTCAACACTCCCAGAATAATCTTCTCCATAACTTTAGCCGGCACTGAAGTGAGACTGACAGGCCTGTGGTTTCCGGGGTCCTCCTCCTTGCCCTTCTTGAAAATCAGGACAATGTTCCCCAGCTTCCAGTCAGCTGGGACCTCTCCAGATTCCCAACACCACTCAAAAATCATTGAGAGAGGCTTTGTGATGATATCAGCAGCTCTTTGAGCATTCTTGGATGAATCCCATCAGGCCCCATAGGTTTGTAGGGATCCAGCTGGAGCAGCAGATCTGTTCAATTTCAGGGTCAACTGGGAGCTGATCATTGTCACAGTCATGGTCCTCTGGCTCAGGGCGCTGGGACCTCGTTGGTCCTTGATCCATGTTGAAGACAGGGGCAAAGCATGCATTCAACACCTCTGCCTTTCCCTGTCCCTGTCTGTGATGATCACCTGATCATCCTCATCCTGGAGCACACTGATGTTATTTCCACACTGCCTTTTGCCATTAATATGTTTGAGAATTCTTATTATCCCCCACAGTTCTGGCAGCTCCAACTCCAGTTGAGCTTCGTCCACACGGATTTTCTGCCTGCAGTGGGCAGCAGCATCTCTGTGTTCTTCCCATGTCACCTGACCCTGCTTCCGCTGGGCACACACCTTCCTGTTTAGCCTTATTTCCAAGGGAAGATTCCATGGGAGCTCAGGCTGCTGCTTGGGAGTCTCTGAGCTCAGGAACCCCCCTGACCAGCCCTACCCAACCCTCACCCTGGGCTTGCCTCAGTCGCTGCCGCCACCCCTGTGGCTGCCTCAGGCACTGACGGTGACGTGCCCAGTTCCCGTGGCCTGTGAGGATGCTGGAGTTAAGTTGCTGTTATTGCTGCAGCAGGAGCACAAGGTGGGAGGGTGGATAGGTGGATATACAGGTCAGTAACTGGGTCCCTGTATGGACTGGGGGTGAAATTTGTCCCTTCATATGGTTGAGATCCAGGGAATCACAGACTGGGTTGGGTTGGAAGAAACCTCAAAGCTCCTCTCATCCACCCCCTGCCAGGGACAGGGACACCTTCTGCCATCCCAGGGTTCTCCAAAGCTCCATCCAACCTGGCCTTGGACGCTTCCAGGGCTGGGGCAGCTACATTTGGTTGTTCTTAAGATGTGAATTCTTACAAACCAGTCCCAGTGTTTTCAGCTGCTCCCAGCTTTGCCCTTGAGGGGGAATTCTAGACTGAGTTACAGGGATTAGGAGTTGTTTTTAGCCCGGAGCAGTCCTGAAGCTTTTGGTCAGTTGCCATTAAAGTTAAAAGTGCTATGAAATTTGGAGGAAGACTAGCACATTCTCCTGGATTTTCTTTTTCATGAGGGAACAGACTGCAGGACTGAAGTTGCAAATTATAGCTCTCCTATGAGGAAATAATATTTTTGGAGGTTTTTTTATATTGGTGAAGCGACTGGAAGTACTCTACTAACTTGAAATATTTGGTTTGAAGGCAATGGAATGGTTTTGATAACAGAGGTAGAACAGCCTGTCTTGATTATAACTGCATTACATAAAAAGAAGACGTGACCAAACAACTTGTCAGAGTAGAAATGAGGCTGTGTACTTGCCTTGATAGAAATTGTTTTAATAATCACAAAAAAGTCCTATTTTCTGCTCAGAATGGGTGTGGGTTTGATTTTTTTTCCTGGCTCGGTTCACTAAAACCTGTTCATGTTCTTTATCATATTTTTCACCTTGTGCCTGTGAGCAATCTGCATTAAGTATGTGGACTTGTCATTTAGTCCTAGTCCTGTCAGTAGTTAAAAACACCTTGCATAAGCAAATGTAGCAAACAGGATGGAGTAATTATAAAAAAAATACCCTTTTATAGCTCCTTCCACAAGTGAACTTCTCACTAGTGGGTTTTTTTTTTTTTGAGATTTACTTTTGATTTTTAAATATTTTTTGACTGATTTCAGTTAGTTTACTGGGATTACTGATTGCATATATTTCATATTGTGGCACAGGAAATCCACCTGAAATGTCTCTATTTTTTAAAAAATATATATTTAATTAATTGCATATGTGTGCACAATGAATGTTTTAGAGGGATGGGGTGGTTGGGTTGCTCTGTTATTTGCATAAGCTCATATTTTTGGAGGGGTTTCCTGGTGTTTTCCTGGCTCCTGTGGGTGTCTGATGGCCAGACAGGATGGGCTGGGTTTTGTTGGTGACTGTCCCAGCACAGGCTGAGGTTGGGGCAGTGGCAGTGAGCCGTGTTCTATAGTGGAGCTATGTTTGCATGAACAATTGAAATTGCTTTCTAAAGCTGGTGATCACTTATTAATTTGCCTGATGAAGACTACTGGTTTTGAATAAATGGACAGTAAAAGTAGATGTCAGAAAGTTCCCCTCTTGATGATGCAGCTTTATTGGGGCATATTCAAATGATGGAGTGCCCACTAACAAGAAAGAAAGCAGTGTGCAGCCTGGTGGCATCAGCTCATTTGAATGTGGCATAAAGCTTTTTCATGTGTCTCTGGATACTCTCCCTGGCACCCTTTGTCAAGTTAATTGTTGTCTGTAGACAGCTGTAGGTATGAAGGGACAATATCCCTGGGATTTATCTGCTGGGTGCGCTGGAGTCTGCCTCCACTGTGTCCATGTTCCATTTGTCCCTGTGTTCCAGGGTGTGCTGTCAGACAGGGAGGGGCTGGGGAGGCCTGAGGAAGGTGTGGAGCACTCGCATCCCACAGCTCTGGCTCCAGCTCCGTGCAATGATCCCACTGCTGTGCCAGTGCTGTTTGCTCAGGAACCTCCTGCTGCTGTCCTGGTCCTGGCTGGGAAGGGACAGCTCTGCAGCATGGGAGCAAAGGCTTTGAATTCATTCCAGAAACACCTCCTGGATGTGGAGCAAAGCGGTGGTTTTATCCAAGTTTCAGATTTGTCGACAAATATTTACACTGCTGACAAACCCAAAACTTGGAGTGGAAGAGGCACTGCAGCTTGTTCAGCAGTTCCCAGCACTGAGGGTATTTTGAGTGGTCTGTAAATAACTGAAATTCCTTAGTCCTGCTGCCATTGTGTTGTTACAAAGGGGGCTCTGTGGGTGTTTGGTGAGTTTAACTATGGGTGGTATTTCAGCTGGTCTAGAGATTTGCTCTGCACTCACTGGCAGGGAGTAATATCTGGCAAGAGCTCACTGCACGTGAGATGTTGAGGCTGCTGCTTTGTAGTTTCAGTAAAGGGTGAACAGACATCTCCTAGAAGTTCCTTGTCACCATAGACTCTGGGAACTTGTCAGAAGTATCTGGTTTTTGTTCTGTTCAGGAGTGTAGGTCCTGTTAGAGATGCAGTACCTGCCAGAGCTTACTGGGGTTTTTTTGGTTTTTTTTTCCCTGTTCAACCCAATCAGATGTCTAACCTTAGCCTTTTTGGAAGTTTCTGGATGCTAATTGCAGGCAAAAGGCATCTGTCACGTAGTCACAGCTCCCTTACTTCCAAGGTCCACAGTTGCTGTGGTGCTAATGGACGTCCCAGAGCTAAGCCAGTCATCCATAGAGAAGAACATAAACTAGAGATGGCTTTCTCTGCCTGCTGCCCTGTGGCTGTGGAATCCTTGAAGGCCTGGACCCTGAAGATAGGCACTTGATACCCAGAGAGCTTCCAGCTGTCATTAGGCATTCCACAGCTTGGCTGCTGCCTGTGCTCGGGTCACCCTGCTGCCCCCCTGGGTGCTGAGCTCGGTGTTTGTCCTACCTGGAAGCAATTCCATCTATTTCCATCTTCAGGACTATCTGGAAAGCTTGAGGAGGAGTTCTTTAACCTTTAAATTATTCAGCCAGAATTTCAAGCAGATGTTGCTGTTTGTTTGGGGATGCTTCAGGGCTAGACGGGATCAATAAGCAGTTCCACGTCTTTACTGGAGCGTGTTGTCTTCTCCCGAGGACAACAGAGGTGGTGCTTTAATATCTCCTGCTCTTTCAATCAGAGCTGTGTGCTTAGACCTGGGGGCCTGCAGCATGGCCCTGCTGTGTGGTTTTCCCAACTTGGTGGTTTGTTCCTGCCTCTCATCCTTTGATAGGTGTGTGCTGAGGATGTTCAGTGCACAACTTCCCTCTGGAACTGCTTGGGCAGATAAAATTTGCCTTCCTGAAAGCAGAGGTTGTTAACAAAGCTGCTGAGAGTGGCTGCAGTGCAGGGGCATATGTTTTTCCCCCAGTTAAGTGCTGTGTGGTGACTTCAGAAATGGAAACTCCTTTGTAGTCTTGTGTCCCTGTCCCCTTTCCCACGTTCTCCCTCCTAGCAGACTGTGTCATTATTAGCTTTACTAAGAGCTCTATTAATTTTACTGGTTTTTTTCCTCTAAAAGAATTAAAACTTAAAGCGGTGTGAGGGTGGAAACAATCCATTTGAGGGCAGAAATTGATAGTCCCAGCTAACAGCACATGGCTTTTGAGGCAGAGGTTCTGGATATGTGATGGATTATTAGGAGTTAGTGGGAAAGAGAGCAAATGCATCCTAATAGGAATAGTTGCTGTAGGGTTGAGCTGGATTCCACCTTAACGCGCTTCTCAATGTTTTTAGCTCTCTGCAAACATATAAGTAAAACTACTTCTTGCAGTAAGATTTTCTGAGTATTTTGTACACTTCATAAAGGATATTTCAAGTATTTTAGTGGCTATATAGTTAAGAGGTATCTTAGAAGGCCCTTTCTGCTTGAAATGCATTTCCTGTATCTAGTGCTGTCTTTAATCTCATGTAGTCTCACGAAACCCATTCTACCTACTAGATATGCAGTAAAGCTGTTCTATTTGGTAAAAGATTGTATGTTTAAACAGCAGAAGTCCTCACTGCTCCTGTATTTTAAGATTAAAAATTCAGCTGCAACACTACCTTCAGATTCAGAGCCATTAGAAGGGATTTTTCAGATTTATTCTCCTGATTACAATACAGAAAATTAATTGCTTTTGACTGTAAAGAATTATGACTCATTCATTATTTAAGAACCTTTTTGATGGATGAACCTTTTCCACTTACTCCAAGACTTCCCATGAAATATGGCTGGTTTTTTAACTGGTATAAAGCATGATGTACCTCTGTCAAACAGTGGATGCACTGCCCACCCTTTGGGGTAAGGAATGGTGGAAGGGAAAACCAGCACCTCCTGTGTGTCCAGTTTGCTTGAGTATTCAGTGTGCAAGGAGCAGAGTTTGCTGGGAGATAATGGGGAAGTTACTTCCATGGCATTTAAAAGAAATACTTTGGTTTTATAAAAGAAAGATTTGTTCCTTCATTTAAACATGCAGGTAGCAGAGAATACCCTTTATTTTGCCTGTTTACACTGGAAGTGTTACATACTGTGGAGAAGAGCTTGGGTTTAACTAAAGGGATGTTCCCCTCTGGTCATGGTTCAGCTTCTTGCTCCTGGTTTTTATGCTGTTTGTTCAGAAGGTCTCAACTTTGTGTGTGTTTAACTCTTGTCCTTTTAGCAGACTTGGAAGAAAAAGTCAAATTACAGACCTTGTGGATTAACACCTGCTGAAGAGCTGAAAGCAGGGTTTGGTTACCTGTCAGCTCAGAAAGGTTTGCTCAGTACCCTTGGCAGCCAAACCTCTGGAGTTGTGCATCACAGAAGTAAACCCAGAAATTTGTTAATGAGACACTTGTCACTTTCCTGTTTCATAGAATCACAGAATGGTTTGGGTGGGAAGGGGCCTTTAAAAGCCACCCCAGTCCGGCCCCCTGCAATGAGTGGGAACAGCTTTAACTAGATCAGATTGCCCAAAGTGCTGTCCAACCTGGCCTTGAATGTGTCCAGGGAAGGGGCATCCACCACCTCTCTGGGTAACCTATCCCAGGGCCTCACCACCCTCACTGTAAAAACATTTCATCCAAAATAAGGCCCAGACCACGTGAATCCTATGTCAAATATGACAAATAGAGCTTTAACTCATTTTAATAAAATCTCCTAAAATCTTCATGGTAATGAATTTTTTGATTAGGTAACAATGATTTTGTAGAGCTTTTCCTTAAGAACAGATTACAGAAAATACTGACATCAGGGTTTTGTGGTGGGTGAACACTCACACTGAATCCTGTCCCTTAGCCTGGACATTCACTGGAGGACAGTCAGGGTTTCCCAGTGCTGCAGTTTTCAGTTCATTTGTGCAATCCTCTCCAGTCAAATTCTTGAATCTCAATTTTTTAGCAGTTGTCTTAACAGAGCCTGCATTTAAGAGTAAGTTGCTAGTGATGTTGACATTTCCTTGTTACTAATTGGATTTAAAGGTTTTGCATAATGTATTCAGAATACTGGTTTTTCTCTGAGGTACGTTACCTTTGGTTGTGAGAACAACTGGGTTTGTAGTTGAGAGATGCTTTTGCTTGTAAAATTAGTCTCTGAGAGTTTAAAAAAATAGATATATCATGTGCTGCTCTGAAGTATTACAAGGATTTGAGAGGCAGTTTGCCAACTGACATTTAAAACCCTTGAGAACTTGTTCCAGCCAAACCTTTTGATAAAAAAGTAAATGCAGCTAATGCTTAGTTACTAAAATGATTTTAGCTGGCGGTTCGGTGCGTGTAATCATCTTGGAACATCCTGAAACTTGCTCTTTTGTTCAGTTCTCTATCAAGGCTTTTGGGCTGTGTCCATGAACTTGTCACTTCTCAAACCCAGGAATCCTTCCCGTGGTATTGAGGCTTGGTGGCTCTGAACGCTGTGTCTGCTCTGGTAGCCCATGGAAAGAACACTGCTTGTACCGGAATGTTTTCGTGGCCCTTCCTGGAGGGCTGTGACTCAGAGCTGATGGGATGTCTCACTGTGTGACACCTCTAAACCTAACAGGCTCTTTGTCCTTGCTGAACTGTTGGCAGGGCGGTCCCGTTGGAAATGCCAGCTCCTGGCTGGCGCAGTGACCCACAGGTGGCCATGGTGGTGTCCCTGGAGACCCAGGGACCACCCAGGGGCAGAGCCAGGGCTCGGCAGCTCGGCCGGGCTGTGCCTGCCCTGATCCCGATCCAGCTACTCCAGAGGCAAGAGTTTGGCTTTGGTTTGGTTTTCACTCCCAGCCTGCTCATTCAGACAGGTTTTGCTCATCAAGAGACACCTGGTTTGGGAGGAGCCCGTGCAGCCCTGCTCCCTGTGGTGCAACAGAAGGTGCTGCATTTGGTGTGACTCTGGCAAATGGCCCAAACCTGACTTGCCTGCTTGGGACAGTGGGTGCAGACTGGTTTTAACATACCATGAAAGAGTGAGCTTTTGACACCTCTGCTTGAAAAGGGAGGAAGAAAGAGGCAAATTCAGTTTTACAGTATACACAATTTTAATAACAAAATGCTTCTGTACACTGCACTTGTTTTACTCCATTACTCACACCCCCTCCCACCAGAAGTTGGCTCTTGAAACATAATTTAAACACAACGCATCGAGGACTCTCTGTAATCTTGGGTTGCTAAGCTGGTAGAATAGTTCACTTACTAGTGTTTTCATTAGTAAAAAGAAAAACGGGGTGGGTTTTGTTTGGCTTTTTACAAAGGAGTGGTTGGGGGATGGCAGGTGTAGCTTCTCAGTGCTTACACAGTGGTGTACATTGGTGTTTCACCCCATCTGGGGCCTGATTATACCCCTCAAAGCTTTTGGTACCTTTCCCTAGATGCCTCTCAAAATAATTTTACACAAGATGTGAAATGCTGAATTTCCAGCTGATTCTGAAATTATCTCTAAGCATCCTGCTAACGTGGTGCCTTAAAAAGCAAAGCCCAGCACCAATTTTAGCATCTGGGACATTTGCAGTGGAGGAAGGTGTGGGGAGGGAGGAGCTGCTGCCTTTGGTTTCTGTTGTTTCCTTGCTTGTTCCTTTTTCGGGGGGAGGAGAAATACTGTATCCCCTTCTGAACTTGTTTAATTTTTTATGGAAAACTTCATAAGAAAGATGAAATTCAGCTCCTGGGTAAGTTTCATAGGTCTGAACAGATGGATTTTGATAGCTACACAGATCACAAAATTAAATCAACTTTATTTCCATTAAAGTAGTACAGAAATTATCTTAGACACATTAAAAATAAGTGTGTAGTGCAGATTTCTGGTTTAAAGCCACAGGATGTTTCTGGTTTTACAAGGTAGCAATAGGCCCCTGTCTTCTAAGGGGGTAATGGGACAGAAGCTCAGAGGCTCAGATTTGCATGTGGCTGATCACTGAAAAATCGCATCATTTCTGCTTGGGGGAGAAGCAAACAAAACCAAACACTGCTGGAGCAGCATTTGTTCTGTTTCCATCTGATAGGGAACGGGAGCTCAGTGCAGAGAACACTTCAGCTGGAGACTGAACACTCACCCATTTTACCCTTCATCGGGTAATTTTTACTTGTGTGCATTTAAACACTGATCTAATGCAGAGCGACTAACTGGGAGCATTAATTCAGCCTGTTCAGGAGGATGACTCAAAACCTGAACTTGTGCTGCTGGGTTTCCATTTCACTGACGTGAGGGAGGGGAGTAGGAGAAGCTGCCTGGAGATCAGCGAGGCTGGAGGAGATCTTTGGATGGGACAAGCACCTCAAGAGCAGTACAAGAAATTCTGTTTCTAAAAGACCCAAAGACCTCTGAGGCTGTGCCTCGGGGTGTTGAAGCACCTGTAAGCAGTGTAGGATCTGTACAAACCGAGGCTGTGCAGCAGAGATGGTATTTGGGGAGGGCAAGTTAACAAGCTCCTGTCATCACCCAGTGCTTCTACTGAAATACGATTAATTTAAACCAAATCATCGTGGTTCTTGTTCCATCAACAAAATAAATCAGAGACTGCAGAGTAGCACAATTATTCCAATCCCCTCCTTGCCTGGAAGAGTCACAAGCAATTGCAAATGGAAGACAGTAACTTTAAAATAAAAAATATTAACAGCCTCTGGCTGTGTCCTTGTGTAGAACGATGGCTCTGCCTGGTGCTTGCTGTCCCTCCGCAGGGAATTCAAGTTGACTTCACTGCTAGTGTTTGACATTCTGTGAGTTTTATGATACCTGTTACCCTAAATGTAATGTTTGCAGAATTGCTTTGCTTATTCCCGGAACCTGGCAACAAATGGGCTTGGAAATAGCAGACGTAAACCACGGCATTTGGGAGATGGGCTGTGGATGAGTGTGGAGTACAGAGCGGGAATGGGAACGGTGCTGGGCTGTGCCTGCTGGCCTCCTGCTTTGCTGTCTGCAAGCCAAGCACTGCAGGACCAGTGGAAACTGGGAGTGCTGGTGGGAGGGAGAAGTTGGGTGCCTAGGTGGGTTTGCTTGGAGAGGCACTGGAACAGTGCTTTAATGCTTGGAAAATTGCCGTGAGTGGCAGGGATGGAGACGAGGGTTAAATCCAGCACTGCTGGAGCATCTGTCTTTGCTCTTCTTGGGTGTAATTACAAGCTCATAAAGATGGAGTGGGACGGAGCTGGGGTGTTGGCAGAGCACCTCCTCTGGAGGAACCTCAGCTCTTCATCAAGCAGCCACTTCTTGTTCCTGTTGGAAGACTGAAGTGGTGCCCCTTGAGCTGCCTTAGAGCAAGGGTTTCTGCAGGGCCTGCAGGGAGGGGGTGGGATTGCTTCCTGCAACTGCAGCCGAGGCCCTCAGAGTTCAGTGGTGACATCTGATGGGGGATGGCAGCGTAGCCAGATTATTTGGCTGCCAGGATAATTAACGAGCTCAGTGATAACTTTGTCTGTGCTGGTGCCCTGCAGCTGTAGGTAGAAGTCATCCCTAAGTGCCTCCTCCCCAGGCTCCCAGAGCTGACCTGTGCCAGCTCTGAGCAGCGTGGGGTGAGGGAGGTGCACAGGCAGGGAGAGCGATGCTCACTCACTGCCCACTCAATGCCCACTCAGTGCCCATTCACTGCTCCCTCACCTGCCCCTAGAGCAGCATCCTGGGCCTCAGAAGAGCTGTGAGCACTTAGTTATGGGAAGGAGCAAAGCAAGTCTTCCTACAGTCAGCTAAATACCCCTGGGCACCAATATGGGTTTGTATTTCTCAGCTTAGCTCTGGCCTTCTGCTTCACATGAGATATAATCATACAGAACATCTGCTCTTTGTCCACCTACCCCACAGGATTTTTTGTAGTCAGTTAAAAGCAGTAATTAATTTCCCAGAACAGGTGTAAATGGACTCATCCTAGAATTAACAGTAACAAGAGTTCAAAGGTATCTCCATGGAAATCCATTAGGCTTCACTGGATCTCTTCCATTAAAGTACAGAGTCAAGGGAAATAAACAAAATATTGGTTTTATAATAAGGGCACTGTATGTAAAAGTAAAATGATGCAAATTAATATCTTCAAAACCAGCCATTGAAAAACCTTTATGTAAAATTTTAACAGAAGTTACTTATCTTGCTATAATTGCCTTGGACGAATTCATCTCACAAGAAAACATCAAACTGTTGTATAATTGCACCCTAAATACCTCACTAAGTGGTAATATAGAGAGAAAAGCAGAGTGAAATAGCAAACAGATTTTTATGCAGTGTTTCTTCTGTTTAAAAAGTTTGTAGGATAGTTTAGTACATCACAATTAGCATACTGTAATTATGGATTTGGTCAAGGTATGGCAACACTGTGAGGAATTTCGTTTCTTCATCAGGGTGTGCTGGTAATTGTTTAACACTGCAGCATTGGACACAACACATTTTTTAGTTATACATACATGTATATATATATAAAATAATTCTCCATCCCTCTGCATCTTTTAGCTTTGGTTAGAATGTTTGCAATATTTGAGCAGTTGACTTAAAAATAATGTAATCCTTTGCAGACCCCCCCACCCCCCCACCCTTGTGGCATCTGAGTACCACCATCACTGCATAGATCTGCAAATATTTACATATAATTTCATAATAGAGTATAAATAGCAATATGGTACTTCTGGCTAAAGAAACCAAATTACCCCTTAGAATGAGGTGTGTGTGTATATATGTATTTATATATGGGGTTTTTTTAAGTCATACTAGTTTAGATTCTGTCCCATATCAAGTAAGAAACAAAACATTTTTCAGTGAACTATTCTATAAACTAATCATATTATCCTAACTTATCAGAAGAGGTCTTTTTTTATCTTGAATTTTGGAAGAGGAGGACAAGTGAGAGCTTATATTACAGGGGCTAATTCTGTCTCCAGAGAAACTAGTGGAGTTAGTGCATGAAAATAGCTTCCCAGCGAGAGGAAGCCTCAGCTGGGGGGGCAGCAGGGGGACAAAGAGAGGCTTCTTCCTTCCTTCCTTTCTTCCTTCCCTTTTCTCCTTAACCTCACTGTTGATATTTGCTTTTAATCAAGAGAACCTTGCATTAAAGGTATTTACACATGAAAAGGTGTTGAAATGCTGTTTGTTCATTGTCATTAAGTAATTAGCCTGAATTCATGAAAAGCATCATCAAGTGAAACCAGGGAGCTGAGCACTGAATGTACTTAATATTTCCAATCGATCCCGGCGTGCTGAGCCTCCCAAAAGAAGCTACACTGCCAGTCTGGGGACACACGGAGGGCTGTCCTGCTCCTGGGGCTGTGTGTGCCCGTCCTGCTCCTGGGGGTGTGTGTGTGCCCATCCTACCCAGGGCTGTGCACCCATCCTGCTCCTGGGAGTGTCTGTGCCCATCCTACCCAGGGCTGTGCACCCATCCTGCTCCTGGGGGTGTCTGTGCCCATCCTACCCAGGGCTGTGCACCCATCCTGCTCCTGGGGGTGTCTGTGCCCATCCTACCCAGGGCTGTGCACCCATCCTGCTCCTGGGGGTGTCTGTGCCCATCCTACCCGGGGCTGTGTGTGCCTGTCCTGCCACTCTGTGTGTGTGTGTGTGTGCCCGTCCTGCTCCTGGGGGTGTGTGCCCCCATCCCGCTCCTGGGGGTGTGTGTGTGCCCATCCTGCTCCTGGGGGTGTGTGTGTGCCCATCCTACCTGGGGCTGTGTGCCCATCCTGCTCCTGGGGGTGTGTGTGTGCCCATCCTGCTCCTGGGGCTGTGTGCCCATCCTGCTCCCGGGGCTGTGTGCCCATCCTGCTCCTGGGGCTGTGTGTCCATCCTACCCGGGGCTGTGTGCCCATCCTGCTCCTGGGGCTGTGTGCCCATGTGTGTGTGCCCATCCTGCTCCTGGGTGTGTGTGTGTGTGTGCACCCATCCTGCCTGGGGCTGTGTGTGTGTGTGCCCATCCTGCTCCTGGGGCTGTGTGTCCATCCTGCTCCTCTGTGTGTGTGTGTGCCCATCCTACCCAGGGCTGTGCACCCATCCTGCTCCTGGGGGTGTCTGTGCCCATCCTGCTCCTGGGGTGTGTCTGCCCATCCTTCCCGGGGTTGTGTGCCCATGTGTGTGCACCCATCCTGCCTGGGGCTGTGTGTGTGTGTGCGCACCCATCCTGCCCGGGGCTGTGTGCCCATGTGTGTGTGCCCATCCTGCCCAGGGCTGTGTGTGTGTGTGTGTCCATCCTGCCCAGGGCTGTGTGTGTGTGTGCCCATCCTGCCTGGGGCTGTGTGTGTGTGTGTGCACCCATCCTGCCTGGGGCTGTGTGTGTGTGTGTGCACCCATCCTGCCCGGGGCTGTGTGCCCATGTGTGTGTGCCCATCCTGCCCAGGGCTGTGTGTGTGTGTGCCCATCCTGCTCCTGGGGCTGTGTGTGTGTGTGCCCATCCTGCTCCTGGGGCTGTGTGCCCATCCTGCTCCTCTGTGTGTGTGTGTGTGTGTCCATCCTGCCCAGGGCTGTGTGTGCCTGTGTGAACTGTTCCTTTCTGTGCCTGCTGTGCCTTTCAGCAAGCCAAGCTATGAACACGCACAGAGAAAAACTGTATTTCAGATAAATTCACCCCAATGCACTGAAATTCCCACCTGGACCTTTGTTGCTCTTCATGTTTTTTTCCTTCTGTTTTCCCTCCTTTCCCTTACTGGAGTGAAATGCTCAGAGGAGGAAAATCTTCCTCCCCAGCTGCCCTTAAAGTGCCTGGAGCCAGCTGCAGTGTTTGGGATCCTCCAGCTGCAGTGGAACAAACGGAGCGCACGTCCCCCACAGATCCCTGTACAGATATCCAGTATCCTTCCCCTCGGACTGTTTGCAGTAGAAAAAGTAGAATATGGAGACTCGGGTATAAATGTTTACACACAGTCATATAATTACATAACATGAAACATTTTACATAGTTTGAGGTGAGCATATCTTTAGACTTTTAAACATTAGGAGTGCAAGTTTAATGTAATCATTGCTTCTTTAACACTGAAAATATTATGGATTTATTTTTTAAAAAACTTAAAAATACTGCACCACTCCATAAACAATGTTTCCATTAAGTAGCTTGGAAAATTAGGCTTTATGTCAACATTTGTAAAAATTAGAATCTGATGTAGGTCCCTACAATTTTAAAATAGGTTACTTATCTGATTTACTTTGTGATGGGCTGTAGGTATTATACTTCACATTCTTTATAGGGCAGCTGCTGGCACTTGCACTGTCCGTAGCCATTGATGATGATGAAGGGTCCTTCGTGGGTGGGTTCATACTCGTTATAGGGTCCTTGGTCTGACATATTGGCCATATGCAGCCGCGTTTGGGATCGGAGCTGCCTGTGGTTTTGAATCATTGAGCACTGCCTAATTCTTCTTAGTGTGGGAGGGCAGCACTTCCTGGAGATGAACACTATAAAAATGATAAAAAAGAAAGAAAACAATAAAGCCATTGTTCCTGTAATTACCCTCTGAGTGAAGATGGCATTGTTTGGCTCAGGGAACTGTTCTTCGGTGGTAACGACCATGCCCGCCGTAGTTGGAATCTCTTTGTCTCCCACATGGAAATGAGAAGAGCTTATTCTTTTCGTGTACTCGGTAGTTGGAGCTGTGTACGACGTCGTAGCCACGGGGGTAACCACAGTCGATAAATTCCAGCAAAGCTGAAAACCATACACTGCATCCAGAATATCCTCTCCCTGGGTGTGGTCGGGGCTGTGGCAGAGGATGGAGTGCTCCCACCGACCTTGGAAGCCACTCAACCATGTGGCCAAGGCGCAGATCTTTGGGCTGCATTCCCACAGATTGCCGGAGAGGCCCACGGTGGTGAGGGATGTCAGCGAGCTCAGGATCTTGGAATCCAGAGTGGTGAGCTTGTTGTTATCCATGAGGAGGGTTTTAAGGTTAGGCATAGTTTCAAAGACAGTGAGGTCGATGGCTTTGATTTCGTTTCCAGTCAAATCAAGCTTTGTTAAGGTGCCCCAGGTCCACTCCATCCCACATGTCAAGTTGCTAATTTTGTTCCACTGCAAGAAGAGCGTGTGCAGGCTGCTCAGCCGGAGGAAGTGAGCAAAATTAATCTTTGTCAGCTGGTTGTGCTCTAGGTGAAGCTCCCTCAGCTTGATTAATCCCGCAAATCCATTGCGAGCCAAACTTCGCAAGCGGTTTGTGCTCAAATCCAGGAATTCCAGGCTACGACAGTCCCAGAACAGGCGGACCGGGATGGTCCGCAGGGAGTTGGATCGCAAGTGCAAGGTCTGTAGCTTGCGAAGGCCGTAGAAGAGCTCGGGGTGCAGAGAGGATAACTGATTAAAAGAGAGGTCCAAATTCTGCAGGTTAAGCAGCTGGCTAAAAGTTGTGTTTGGCAAATGAAAGATTTTGTTGGAACTTAAGACTAATTCCTTAAGTTTATACAGTCCTTGAAAAGAATCTTCTCTGACTGTTGCAATTTGATTATGATCTAAGTGAAGCCAAGTAAGTTGACTGAAGCTTGCAAATTGATCCCTTTCAAGTTCAGAAATATAATTGTGCCTCAGTGACAAACCTAGCGAGCCCTTTTCAGTGGTGTTTGGCACTGAGTGAAACCCCTGAGAGTCACAGTAAAAGAGCAGCTTCTCACAGCGACATTTTGGTGGACAAGCCATGCCCAAGGCAGGCAGCATTTTTAAAACCATACTCATTGCATATAGTGCTGCCAGCATACGAGCCCCTAATGGCCACTTGAAATGTAAGCCTGCAGAATATAATTTAGGAAAACAACAAGATAGGATAGCCTTATCAGTACACTTGGAACATCACGGTGGAAGATTTCACTGCAGATAACATTGCCATGCATTTCCAACAAGCTAATTCTAAATGCAAGAAACAACTTACTACGACAAACCGAATACTTGGACATTACACTTAGGAGGAGGCTTTATCTCGATTACGGAGGGTTACAGTGGCACTATCGGAAAACATTTTTTTCATAAGGTTCATTGCAGAGCAATCAGCTTTAGCATCTTAACTGCTCCTTTAAAGCAGAGCCGTCATTCATTATACAAGGAACAGAGAAACGCAGGAACTTACCCATTCTTTTGAGTACATTGGAGGGTGCATTCAGTCGTAGTTTGAGACTCAACGCCGTGAGTCTGTGAAAGGCTCTAATATGAGACAGCCTTGAATAATTGACCGGGTTTAGAGTCCTTTGATATTAGTGCAAAATCCACGATGCTCTCTTGGAATATTCCTTTTGAAATTGCTGCCTTGATCTCCTCTGACAGGTCTGAAATTTTTAAGCCTTAATACAAGTTTTCGTCCTCCGTGGCTGCTCAGCTGGTTAATTGAAGCTCACGTTTTCCTTTTCCGCAGCTGTGGCTTCCTTTAGTCCTAACTTGTTGATGGCAGATGGGTGGCTTATTGCTGAGAGAAGCTCCTGTAGTAGCATGAGTGCATTTACTGAAAAGCTTTTCAGGGAAGCGGTACAAGAATGGATTTGCTTATGCGCTGCGACCACACAGGGCTCTATATAGGCTGACGTCACCTGGTGACGTTCCTTTTGTTTGGGTTTTCCAGAAGCTTTGCTGTTTTAAAGCATTGTTCTGCATACTGTGATCGTGTTAAAGACCACTGATAGAGGGGGAAAAATCCAGCGGCAGGAGTCCTTCGTCCCCGCGACAGAAGGAGCAGGAGAGACTTGCAGCACCCTGCTCCCCCCACATCTGCGCCGGCTCTGCGCAGCTGGGGTTAAAAGCAGCGCAGAGCCACGGGTGGAAGTGCCTGAGTGCTGCCTGCTCCCACTTCTCTACTAAATCTCTCTGCATGAAAGGAACTTTTAGATGCAAAATGCGCAGAGTTTGAATAGAGGATGCTGGTCAGCACTGGCTTTCATGGAGGTGAGAGGGACTGAGCAGCTCAGAGCTCCGTGTGACAACTATGTGCGACTGTGGTCCCTGCAGAAGTGCAGAGAGCAGTGGTGTAGCTGGAGCTGGTGTGTCAGGAAGTACAGCCTGGGAGCAGGGCACAGGAGCAAGTGCTTCGAGCCAGGGGAAATTTCTGGAAAAAGCAAAGCTTGTGTTAAGGCACAGGAAAAATTTAATTGGAATCCAGCTTGACAGTGTGTGGTTATGAAACTAGAAAATCTATTTTCTCCTCCCAAACGGTGGCTTTTGTACTTGCTTTTTCCTGGGCACTGGAGTGCAGGGAGGAAACGGTGAGGTTGGCATTTCCAGTCGGGGCTCGGAGCGGTGCGAGGGCTTCCTTGTGGTCACTCGCTATGTCCTGCTGCTGTGTGTTCTCTCAGAAAGGGGGACACCACCTCCATGAGCCCCTGGCTGCAGGGTGGCTCTGTAACAGCTATCCTGTGGGTTTAGGGCTGCAGAGCTGTGTCCCTGCAGAGCTGTGTGTGCTGGTCCAGCCCCGCCGGGCTCTGGTCGGAGTGTGCTCGCACAGCCAGGAGGAGGACACTGGGCTCTCAGGCTGTTTTCTTGCTTTAAAGGTTCATTGCCCCATTATTCAGAGCAACCTCTCCTCTGGGACAGTCGGTATTGAAAGGTAAATGACCAGGCTTGATTGACATTTTTATATGTTTTTGGGATGCATGTGCAGATAAAGCCTTCGGAGCCACTGCTCTGGTTGTGGCTCGATGTGGGTGCAGCAGGGGGATGCTGGCTTCCTGCTCCAGGCAACTTGGATAAGCTGATAAGCTTTTCTTTTATTTTCACCTTGAGATATAAAGCAATAATGCAGTAGGAGGCACTTGACAATGTTTTCTGTGTAGCAGCGAGGTATCACCTCTGACCTCCAAGATCTGGAATGAGCCGAGAATAACAAATTTCCCATGCTGATGGAGCAAGATGAATTGTGTCAAAAGAAGGTTTTAAAATAAAATGGCCTTTTACCTTTGTTATTAAGTGTTGGTTCCTTGCTTTGGTTCCTTGGAGGTCCTTGCTAAAACTAAGACCTGCTGTTTCCTGCCTGCTTCTCCCTTGGCTGTCTGCTGGTGGTGGGAAGGGGACACTGCCTCTGGTGCTCCCTTTCTGGGATGGGCAGACTCAACGGGAGCACTGGGTGGAAAGTAAAGGGATGGAGAAGGTGAACTCTTTAACAACACACAAGAAGAAAACCTCAAAACCCCCTCAAACCTCAAAAAGAGCTAAAGCAAAACAAATAAACCCTACCCTGAACCCATTAGGAGAGTAACTGTCTTTAATGATTAAGCAAATTAGGAAATGTTAGATAAATTTCTTAAAGTGCTCTGCCATAGTAAATATTTTCACATTTGCTCCAGGGTGAAAGAAATACATGCAAAGAAATTACATAAACCTATTTAAAGAATTTCTTCTTGTTTAACGTTCAGTGTACAAAGAGCTGAGGCTCAGCTGCCGGCTGCCCAGCGGAACCGCAGCACCTGCGGACGGTTCTGGGAGCAGCTCTGCGCAACACCCTGATCTGAAGTGTTGCTTTGAATTCTAAGAACGTTTCAATATGTTACCGTAACATTTAACAACAACATTCCAAAGGGTATAATTTGAGGTCAACTGTTAGCCCTCCCCGCTGCTGCCTCTTCCACTCTTACCAGGAGACTGAAATTAGGGATCGTTGGAAACATTTTGCTTTTTTGCATCAGTATCTGCTGGTAGGTTCCTCCCACGTCAAGATTGTGTAATTTGGCACAGAGTTAAGAGTTAATGTTCAAACACGGTGAGTTGCTCCTTTTCTGAAGCTCTCCATTCTTTGGCCCTTAACCAAACAAGGGCTATTTAGCACCTTGCCAGCGAGTTTCCTGTTTAGGAAACTGTTAACACGAACTTTATGGGTGCTTTTCTTAGCAAAACATGTTTTTATGTGCACTTGCTGTGAAATAGCAGTTATTACCACAAGTGTGCATCTGAGTCTCCTGAGTGTGGAACACTGCAGTGACATTCACATTGTTCCTTGGGAGCTGCCTGGGGTATCAAGGTGTAACAGGCTGGGAATAAACCCCCAGAAAACTCTTGCAAATGCATTTCTTCTGAGCCTGAAAAGTCATTGCCTGGCAAGGAAAACCATGTTGATGCCATCTGGGCACTTCTGCCACAGCGGGAGCTTTATGGCAGCCTGAACCCTCACGTTCAACGTGGACAGGGAAATTGGCAGGAATAAGCTTGCTAGGACCAGATAACCCTTTTGGGGGCTTCTCACCTACCCCACTCCTGGGGCAGCAGCACAACTGGTTTTCCTGCTAAACCCATGCGCTGGGAAAGTAGAATTGCACCCTGAGGCGAGCGTTGTCATTTAGTTAGGCTGACATCTTGTGGAAGCCTTCCTAGTGTATTAAGAACAACATAAAAGCTAATTTTACTGGATGTAGATGTGGGGGCTGCGTGACTTTGCTGTGCTGGGGGCCTGGAGGGCGCAAGTCCTGGAGCTGCAGGTGAGACTGCAGCACCCGGGACACGCAGCCACGTGTGTGGCACTGCACAGGCAGCCAGCTCACCCCTCTGCCTGCAGGAAGGGCTGTGGGAATTGCACCTTGGGGGCCATGGGAGGGTTTGCTGCTTTTTGGCCAGAAGGTTGTTGTGCTGTGTCGTGTCATGGGACTGTGAGGCAGGAGGTGAGCAGGGACGTGTGGCTGCAGTGTCACCGTGCGTGCTCTGTCACTCGGATTCGCTGCCGTGAGCTGGGGTAGGACTGAGCCCTGGGAAGGGGCACATGGGGCAAAGGCATGTCCGAGGTGATCCAGCAGCAGCAGCAGATGTGCCCAGTGCTTCAGAGAGCCGGAGAGTCCTTTGGGGCAGGGCAGTGGGAGGGATGGGACACGGCACTGTAGGTCGGGTGTCGTTGTCTTCCTGGGAGCAGAGGGCACGTGTGGTGGCATCATGCCCACCACAGGAGGCTGTCACCTCCCTGTCTGGCATCTCTCTGCACCTGGCACTGGTTGCACATGGTAATTCCTCCTTGTAGCGAGGTGAGTGCAGCAGCCACCCTTCCCCTCTCTGGTGCAGCCTGGCCGTGGGGAGGGATGTCAGGCTGGCAGTGCTGTGGCATGGCCAGCTGGGCAGGGGGGACAGTGCAGGCAGCTTTATTGTCACTCAGGTTCTTGCTGAACCCTGGACCATGCCATGCAGCCCGTTTCCTTTGCTGAGCTGTGGGCTGGCTGTGGGAGACTCCTTCCTGCAGCAAACCAGGGCACAGTCCTGCTTCCTCCACCAGCAGACCTTGGATGTGAAAACACTGCTGGAATTTGTGTGGGCCACGCTCTGCTGCTCTCACTGCCTGGCCTTGAATCAGCACTGTTCTGTCTGGAATTTGGTGGCAGCCTTGCTGTCACAGTGATGGAGGGCCGTGCATGGTTATCCTCTGTAGACACGGAATTAGGCTGGGGGGCAAGGCAGAACCAAGCCTGGGACAAAATGCCCCTGGGAGCTGATGTCCTGTGTGCCCTGGAGGCAGAGCTCAGAGGTGGCACGTGTCACACCACTGCCTGCCCATAGGAAGGTGTGCCAGGCACTCATTTGCCACTTATTCAGCCCCATCATTAACCAGGATGCTGCCTGTGGTACTGACATCCCAGAAGACAATTCACAGACAACCTGAAGCAGAAACCTCTCTGCCAACCATCCTTTTTGGGTAATTGTATGGTGAGTGGCAGGTGGGGCAGTGGTGGCTCTGGGCAGTGGCACATCTGGCTCACATCTGGGTGCTGATCTGGGGAGGGGGCATGCTGGGCTCTGCAGGGATGGTGTGAGGTGGTGCTGAGCAGGAGGCACCATCTCCCTCTGTGGGCTCAGCTTAACCCAAACTGTTGATGAACCTTTAACAACAGATGTTTGTGATGTTTAGCTACAAAAACGTATCTTTGAGTGGCTGGTTACAGCACATGCTCTGCGGATCCTGGTGGAATGCACCACCACCACGGTGTTCCTGTATCTCCAAAACTCAGTTGGGATTAGATTTTAACCTCCATAGCTGCAGGAAAAGCTTGGATCCATCTTTTGGTTGTCTGAATTCGGGTGGCACACCTACAGAAGGAGTGCTTTGTGACAGAAATGGTGATTCTGCTCCCCTCCCTGTACACAAATCCCCTTTCTTTGCTTTGAGCATTAAAACAAGCCCCACTGGGGATGGTGGTGTGAGCTGGCACAGCAGGGATGCAACAGGGAATGTTTGTGTTGCTCTGCAAGCAGGGCAGCAGTGATGGGGGAAGAGCAGAGATTAAGGGGGTGGGGAAACGAGCAATTTTTAACATCAATTCTATCCTCTTTGATAAAGATCTGATTTAATTTAAAGTAAATTTGCACCATGGCTAAATTTATTATCCATGATGCTGGACAGAGTTGGGATATTGTACTGCAGGATGATTGACACGGTCATCATGACCCTATTAAATCTACTGAATCTATTAGCTGCTCGCTGGCTGCGGGGCTTGTGATTCCCTCAGCAGAGTTTTGTGCTGAATATCTAAAAATCCTATTAGAAATCTGAATATTTGGGCTTCACTCTTGTGAGTCCTCCTAATCCCGTGGATAGCAGGAGCTGATGGCTGGGCTGCCTTGTGCTCCTGGGTCATTAGCTGGCTCCTCAGTGAAGGTTCACACCAGACATGAGGACCAGTTTTTAATGGTCAGGCTAACTGGTTAGTGGAACAAATTACCCAGAAGAGCTAAACTGGCACTTGGAGCCTTTAAAACACGATTTATTACTTGAGAGAGGAAGACTAGCTCAAACAGGACTTTTGAGCTGTGGGGTGGAACCAATGGGTAAAACTCCCGAGGTGTGTGGGAGCCAGGACAAAGTGACAGTGGTGTGGCCCGGGATGATCCTCAGCGTTCCCAGGGGCGTTCATGCTGCCACAGGCTGTGCAGCTCTTCATGTGTTCCACCAGGTCCTAGTGGGGTTGATTGGCCCCACAGTGTTTATTATGCATGGAAAAAAAGTCAAGAAACTTCAGCTGGGCAAAACTCGACATTGTTGTGTCCAGGACCTTGGTTGGAGTTGGCTGTGATGGTTTAAGATGTCAATGGGAGCAGCAGGGTGTCTGTAGAGGTGTCCTGGGTCTGTCCTGTTCTGCCCCAGCTCAGCCCTAACAAAGGATCCCAGTCAGTAGCTCTGTGTGCTAAATCACCAGAGCTAAATTAGCAGGGTGCTTCATCCTGCAGCCTTCCAAAGGAAATTCTGGTCATGCTTTTGACAAGCTTCTGTACTAAAACTTCTGCATGCCAACAAGGTGGAAATAAACTGGAGCTGCCTTCCTAAAATCTACTGGGGCTGGATTCTACAGCTCTTCCTGCGCTGGGACGTGGTGCAGTAGGAATGGATCAGCAGTGAGGAATCAGTGCTGCTCAGGCTGTAATGTGCTCTTTTTTGCATAGTGGTCTCATGAACTGATTGTCCATTAGTGGAAGCCATCTCTGGGTTTTCCTCTCATCCAAAAGGCATCTGGTGCTGTGCACTGAGGCTGTTGTGGGCTGTGAAGCCAGGGACAGCAAAGTGGAATTGATGGGCGGCCTCGCCTCAAATCCCTGCTCCTGCTTCTTGTTAAAATGGTAATGTGGGAGCACCCGGGGAGAAGTAAAATGGCACTTCTTGGAATAGCTGAATGTTTGGCTTTCTGCATAATAGATGAGCATATATCTTAGATCCAAACTTGTTCCTGGGAAAAACCCCAGTGTATGGGGAGGGGTGCTGTGGGTTCAGTAAAATGGTCACGTTGCTGTGGGTAAACAGGGGTGAAACAGCAGGAGGAGAAGCAGCTGCCACTGCAGGTTGGTGTCTCGGAGCAGCTTGTGCCTGGTGGCAGCTTCTGGGGTCAGTGTCCCCCTGTCCCCCTCAGGTGCCAGCACTCCCCACTGCCGCCAGCATGCCAGGGACAAAGCCATTGATCAGCAAGTCTTGTCTGTCATATCCCCCGAGCAGGGGAACAGCAAAGTGTTGGGTAAATCAGTGCATTACTCTTCACTGTATTTCGAGCCTTCAGCTTCGATTTTTGAATGCAGAGCAAAGACGGGGGCCAGTGCCAGGGCTGCCGAGGGCTGTGGCAGCGCCACAACGAGCTCCTGGGTTTAGCTTCAGTCACTTTTCAGTTACCTTTTGTGATGAGAATCAAATAACTTGATGATGGCAGTGACAAATCTTCAATAATTCATTACACTATAATGACATTACAACATCCTAACTCCCTCCCCCCCATTTTTTATTTCTGCTCTAGAGTGGACTTGGTGTTTTAGATTCCAGGCTGTTCATCCAGATATTTCACACCAGCCTGTCACCTGGAGAATTGATACCTGGCATACCCTCTCTGCAGCACTGCTAAACGGTTTTTCTTCTCGACTGGATAATTATATTGATTGTGGCTTAGGACTTCAGAAATTGGATTGTGGTTGCATAAAGTGTGTTTTGAAACCCTAATATAAGCTATATTATACAGAAAAAACTCCCAGCAAAACCAGACCACCACCACTGTCTTACCTAACTCTTAATTTGGTACAAATGAGGATATCTTTGACCTCATGTCTGATGGAAAAGGGAAGCTGCCCCTGCTGCCTGGCCCTTTGCCCTCTCTAACAACGGGGCTCAGGAGAAACGTGCTGGATCAAAACCTTGGCAGCTTCCCGTGGGTGGGCCTAGAGACTCACTGGAAATGTTGAATTTCTTACCCAGCAAAAGGTTCATAAGGATTTGACTTTTGATTTTGGGCTTTCGGCTGCCTGCTCAGGAGCAGTGTTGTGTGATCCCTGGGGATGGGGTGTGGAGGCAGCAGTGACTGCCTTATCAGGGAGGTGGAGACCACTGCCAGGGTGCAGAATCACTTTGCAAACCTGAAAAATAAAGAAAGAAGCTTACAATATATTTGAAATGAATAATAACTGCTTTGAGACCCTGAATACCTGTTTATCTCTCTGTCTGCTGTTTTCCAGGCTGGCCGCAAGGAAAGAAGTGATGCCCTGAACTCTGCCATTGATAAAATGACCAAAAAGACCAGAGACCTGCGCAGACAGGTAATGAATGTGTCAGAGGTGGTACTGGCTGAGACAAACGAGTGCCTTGCTGCATGCTTGCCCTCTGGGAAGTGTTGTCTGGGGATTTGTTTCTGCTGGGCAGTGGGTTTGCTGGCCTGTCTTCAGTGAATTAAAAGCCAGAAGCTTCCAGTGCGTGGCTCGGAGGGAAGCACGAGGTGGGAATGTAATTCCCTGTTAATTCCCTATTAACTGTGAGATACAAATGTTGGAGTCTTAATCATCCTCATGATAAGAGAGATAAAAAAGCCCAACCAAAACCTCCCAAAAAACAACTTTCACGTTGTGGATTTTGAAGATAATCAGTGATATTTTATAATTCTGGTGGTGCTCATCTCGACCTGTTTTATTTGAGAACTATATTTATGTAGCATCAGCCTTTTGTCTGTTTGATTTTAAAGCAATATATTCCTATTTTTGAGTAAGCGAGAATATGGATGAGGTTTGTTGAAAAATGTTTTTATTCTAGCAGAAAAATAAAAAAGTTAAATCAGTGTGTTGTTTAATCAGCTGAGGGAAAGCAGCAAATTTACTCAGACAAAACCAATATGAGCTGCTAAATCAATATTTGTGGCCAAACTGGTGACTTGCACTTCTATAACTAATCCATTTTTTAAGGAGATTTAATTTAAATTGAAGCAAAAAGTGTGTAGACAAGACTTAGTGCAAGGAAAGCCTTGGTCACACAAAGGAAAAGGGATCAATGACAAAAGTAGTTTAAGCTTTACGTATTAATACAGTAAGAGGGAAACAGCAGTGGAACACTACTGAAGAATAACTCATTCTTTTATTTTTACTTTAGCTCCGCAAAGCTGTTATGGACCATGTTTCAGACTCTTTTCTGGAAACAAATGTTCCTCTTTTAGTATTGATTGAAGCTGCCAAGAATGGGAATGAAAAAGAAGTTAAAGAATATGCCCAGGTTTTCCGTGAACATGCCAACAAATTGATTGAGGTAAGATGGTACAAATTAAAATTTAATTGTTGCTAGTTAAATTAAGGCAAGACTAGGCAAAACAGGTTTTTCAATTCTGTTGAAGCACAAAGCAAATTCTGTAATAAATTTCCTTTTGAAATTTTATTTGAATGAATTGAAACACTATTTAATATTTAAATAATTGAAAATGTAAGCTTATCAAAAGGAGCTGTTAAATAACCCATGTAGTTGTGGATATTACAGTGTGAGTGGATGATAAAGGTTTTGTTACTTGGAGGTGGTCATTTGGAGTACGGGAGACGGGGGCAAGATTTTCCTCCTGGACGGTTTGACCCATTGCTTTGAAGCCTGGAGGGTTTTTCTTTCCAGTAAAATCCCACTGAATATAAACAGGCCTTTTATGTGAAGGCTTTTAGAATGCAAACCTGCTCGTGTGTGTGTAAAGAGCAAACAAGACACTTGGAATGACAACACCACTTATCCCTGCCACCCCTCTGTAATGAAAACCCAAAGGCTCTCAGCTGGTGGAACTGCGGACCAGAGCTCTAACTGGGGGGGAAACCAGGTTAAATGGGACCAACCTGTCTTAATTGGAATCCCAGGGTCACTGAGGCTGGCAAAGCCCTCCCAGCCCATCGAGTCCCAGCTGTGCCCGATGCCCGCCTTGTCCCCAGCCCAGAGCACCGAGTGCCACCTCCAGCCCTTCCTTGGACACCTCCAGGGATGGGCACTCCAAAGCTCCCTGGGCAGCTCCTGCCAAGGCCTGAGCACCCTTTCCATGGGGAAATTCCTGCTGATCTCCCACAGCACAGCTTGAGGCCATTCCCTCTTGTCCTCTCGCTCATTACCTGCAGAAGAGGCTGACCTCACCTGGCTGCCTCTCCTGTCAGGCAGTTGCTTTAAGGGTTTTAGTGCAGTGTTGAGGGAAGCAGATTTCCACGGGAGGTGTGTCTGCAGAGAGCAGCTGCAGAGCGTGCCCCGTGCTCGTGGATCCACCTGGGGAGCCTCGGCCCCTTGCCGCCGCCGCCTTCGCGTGAGAGTTCTGTGCCAGCTGATGCTGAATGGCAAGGAACAAACAGCTATAGGTATTGTTGAGGAAACATGCCACTAGGAATAAGCTTCAAAAGCTCCTCCTGTGCTCTTCCATGCTTTGAGGCTCTGGCTGGTTGTGCTTAACCTCAGCAGCTCCCTGGGAGCAGTCCCAGGCTGTTTCGTGTGGTTTTGCTCTCTCAGTGTCTCTGGGTTTGATAATGGAGTCCATGTGTCTCCAAGGCTCATGGGGAATACTCTCACACAGCTGGGCAGATTCAAATTGCTCACTAATAAGACTTACCACACATCAGTAAGAGTAGTTTCTGACTGGCACAATGTATTTTTCGTAGGATTCTGAGTGCACTTTGCAACTGCCCCATAGTCTGGTGTGCATGAAGTTTGTCTAGCTCTTTAGAGCTGCTGTCTAAGCAATGAAAATCTTTAATTCCTTGAAGGCATCCATTTTTCACTTTTGGCTTGTCGTGTTTCAGCGTCAGTGCTGTCCTCCTAGAGTTGCAAAGTTATTCTAATCTAAATTTTAAGTAACTGACGTTGTTCTGCAAAGCAGCATGTGGAAGGAAGGCAGTGCTGCTGTGCCCTGCTTTGGCAGCAGGATACAGCCTTGGGAACACTTTGAAGTGGGTTTGGTCTAAAGCCTCCCTTCTTCATGTTGCAAGCCTGATTTATCTAAAAAATTATTTTTAGGGCTTGTTTACAGGAGAAGTTGAATGGTGTAACAATAGCAGTGCCTGTTCTGCCAGAGTTCTGCTACCTCCTCAGCAGATGTGTGGTGTCCACACATGGAATTTATTGGCATATTTACAGAGGAATAATTGTGCTGCTCTGTCCCTGAGCTTCTCCCCAGCCCTTGCCAGGTGAGCCCTTTCTCCCTGTCGCCTCAGGAGCCGTGTCCCACCGGAGCAGCCACAGTTCCATCCCCACTGGCACTGGCCCTACCTGGTGTGCAAACACTAAGCTGCAGAGGAGTTTTCCAGAGCCTCTGTACAGCCAGACACTCTTGTCTTCCAAGGACTATTCCCCTGAAAGTAGACATTCAGCAATATTTTTGACTGGCATCAAAAGTTTCTGCTAAAATGATACGCTGCTGCAACAGCTTTTTGAAGGCCTGGTTATTGCTTTTGCTGTCTGAAATGTAACTGTAGTTGCAGAGTGGCATGATCTAGATGGTTTATAAACCTCTTCCCTGAATGGAGATGGATTAATACATACACTTAGCTTCGACAGAAGGGGAGTAGTGTTCCTGCAGAGCCCTTGTCCCAAGGGGCAGGAGAGCCACTGGAGTCGTATGAGATGTCACAGTCACTGTGTGGGAAGATGGGTCAGGGTGGGTTGCACTTGAAATGTCTTGTGTCTCTGCCAGAATGGAGAAGGATGTGTGCAGGTTCCCTCGTGATTCTGCTCTTGGGCAGGAAACTCAGGAGAAACAATAAAAGGTTGTGTAAGAGCAGAGCAGAAGATGTTTTGCCTGTTGAGATGGGAAGTGATTGCTTCCACCTGCTTTCAGGGGGAGATGAGTGTGCAGGGAGCTTATCAGAGCTGCCCTCACAGGTGCTGCCGAGCGACTCGAGACATCAAATGTGCCCAAACAGCTGCAGCACAGAGTGGAGCTGTGGTGCATCATGCCCTGACTGACAGGCTCCTGTGATTTAGATGTAGAGGGGAGCACGTCCTTCCTTCCCTTTGATGCTGAGCGAGGGCAAGAAACGTGTGGGAGATGCTGCTCTGCCCTGGGGAGCTTGGCACATCCCCACTGGACTGCTGGGAGGGCTTGCACCTGGGGTCAATACCCCCGTGTCTGTGAGCTGGAGGAGTCAGTGAACCAACCCCTGAGAGATATATAATGAGATAGATGTATTTTATTTTATTTTATTTTCCATACTGAACTGTTGCAGGCGTTGGCCAGACAGGAGGAGTGGCAGTGCTGGTTCTGCCCTGGGTTAGCACAGGGAGTTCTTGCTCCTGCAGTGCAGGGCTGTTTATGGGCCCTCCAAGCACCCATAAAGAGATGCAAGCACATGATTTGGGTAATTTCGTTTTGAAATGTTCCCTTCTTGGCAGAACAGCACTGTCTGCTTTTGTGGTTCCTAACGTCCAGGCAGACAAATTTGACCAAAAGGTCCAATAACCACAAAAGCCTGATTTGCCTGCTGGGTCTGTGTCTTCTAGAGAACCCATACCAAGCACATCCCAAAGGGCTCCCATCTAATTTGTTTCCCACATAGTAAAATCCTAACCCTTTAATCCTGCCTTTTGAAAACTGTGTAACAGTAAAAGAGTAGAATGAGCCTTGTCTCAGTTGAATAATACGTTTCAAAGATAGCTTTCAAAATTGCTCTGTGCTAACAGACCATTAACTCTGGCTGGATTTGGTTAAAGGAGTTCAATTCAGGAATTGAGAAGCCAATTTCAATGTAACACACAAGAATAACAGAAAAGACAGCATTTGGGGAACCAGCGGAACAAAAACTTAAGTTCACTTGTAAACTATGAAAGTCTTCCCAGTTTCCAGATTGGGAACTACTTGCTCCATTCCAATGGTTTTTCCCACTGGGTGAGGTAGCCTTGGCTCTCCGGCCTCTGGCTTCGCTCTTGAGGAAGGACAGCTTGGCACTGGCATCCTTGGAGTGACTGTTTCTCCCCAGAAGAGACGGGGCTGTCCTGCAGCGTGGTGCTCATGGGCACTGATGTCACTGAGCACCACGCTGGCTCTTTGTCCCTGCCAGGCTTTGAAGAGCGTTTGGGCTGAGCTGCTTTTGTGCCTCTCCCCAGGGATGCTCCAGCCTGCTCCTGCAAAGGGAAAAAGCCCCACATGTTAAGCAGAAACCTTTGCTACACTGTTGAATGCTTTAGAAAAATAAAAATTAGCTTGTCAATTTGTCACTTTTTACGCTGTGACACAGTCTAACACTGTGTAGTTTTAGTGGAAAATTTTTCAGACGTTTCAGAAGTGAAAGGTAAATGAGGACAGAGTCCAGGTTAAAATCCTCCAGTTTACTTGCTGAAGAATATTTTGGAGAATATTTTGTAGTTCCTTAAAAAGAACAAATAATCTCCTCTTCCTCTGGAACCCACTACCCCTGTGTCAAATGTTTTTCTCAACTTAAATTTTATTTATAAGTCTTCTTCTCAGAGAAATATTGGTAAGACCAAGGAGGCAAAAGCTCTCAGTGGTGTTTCATAAGCATTGATTTTTTTTCTAATTGCTTTAATTTATCTGAAAAGACTGCTCTGTGCCTTTTTTTAATGCACTGGGTTGCATCTTGCATATGGAGTGATGATTTTCTCATTTTCAGTGAAACCCATGAACAGATGCAGACGGCAAATTTATTTGCTTGGAAAGAATCACATTTGGGCACTTGCAGCTCCATAAGCTTTCTGTAGCCTCTTGCTCTGACATTTCCCCCTTCTGTTGCCCTCACTGTCTCGCCCAATGTCCTGGAGTCATTCTTCAGATCTCAGTCTAAAAATACCCCTCTCCCAAAGCCTGAAGCCTTGCACACTTGCTGCATTTTTCTTGCAATTATCCTGATTTGCTCAGACTTGCAGCCTGTATGTTCTTCGGAGAGTCTTAACAGCTGCAGGTTTTTTACATGTGAAAGGCTTTTAAAAAATGTGAAGTGGATAAAACACAGCTTGGATTTAAAATAAAAACTGGCTTTTAGACTGGAGGCACAGTGAAGGTCTTGAAAAGCTGAGGTTTGGCTGTCCCCTGGTCACGAGGTGTCACTTACCTGGGCATGGCCAGGCACCATTCATTGCAAACAAGGCATGGAGTGGAAAAATCCAGCAGATCCAGAAGTTAATCTGCTCTGACAAGATTATCCTTTGTGTCCATCAGCCACCTGATTTCCAGAGTTTCTACAGTTTTCCAAACCTCTCTGGAGGTGGCTTTGCTCATGCTTTCAGCGCTCTCCCCTCCTGCCTGCCAGCACGGGGATGCTGTGGATCAGTCAGGGCTGCCAGGCAGGGATGAGGTTCCTGGGATACAGTGCAGACAAGCGCTTGGCACCCAACTCAGGTATTGACTTGGAGTGTTTTTCTGAATTTTATTCATATCTCAAAACCCAGCATTTTCCAGACTAGGGTCATTACCAGGGTACCTCAGCACCTATTTTTCCAGTACTCTCATTTACAGAGGGGAAAAAAATCTGCCAACTCAGGTTTGTCTTTTATTGCTTTTATTTTTAATGTAATTTTGTATTACAAGGGAAATGTCCTTGCACTGTGGTCTGGAGAAGAGAGACAGAGTTATTTCCCATTTAAAATGGAGACCAAAATGAGCAAAATATCTCTTCCAAAGCACAAGCACGTTTTCTGTAATTTGTCTGTAGATAGCCTTGGCAGCAATTTAAAACTAATGTCTTCAATAAATGACCAGTGTTACTCTAATGTGCCCTCTCAAGTCTGACACTCTTCAACAGCCGATGCACTTTCCTTGTAAGTTCATTTTATTAGTCAACTAATTCATAAATAAATTAAATTCTTCTCGTAGAACATGCTTTCCTTACATTCACAATCAGGAAAGCAGGAAAGCCCCAGCAGAAAAATGTTCCTACATTTTTCAACAAAACTGGGTATACAAATTTAATACATCATACATAAGTAAAGGCAAGTGACCTTTTAATAGGATAACTTCTGTTCTTGTAAGGTTATTTTTTGAGGCCAATCTTCTAATGCTACACCAAATAATGTATGAAAGGGTCTCTAGGATGCTGGTAGAGTTTAAAAATCATGTTGGAAGAGAAGTAAGAGACTTCAGGATAATCTTTCTGTCCAGATTTCATTGTAAGTGCACATGGGGAAGCAGGGCCACGACAGTGAAACTGATGGCAGGGATGAAGGGATTGAATCCTCACAAATCTGGGCAGGGATTGGGCTGTTTGGAGACAATTTCTGCCTTTGGAAATGCTCTTGGTTTGCTGCTGCTGCTCCATGGAGGAGAGACATTTCTGCCACAGCTCAGCCACAGGGACAGTCACCTCGCTGTGTGACTGCTGGCAGGGAGGGGCTTGCTCTGTGCACACCTGGGCCAAGGGAGATGTGGAGGGGGTAGAATTTGGAGGTGAATGAGTGCAGGGTGGGGAAAATACTCATGTGCTTTTATTCCACTAGAAACTGCCCTGTGTTTACTCTGTTCCTTTTTCCTTTGGAAACAGAAGCTTTTGTGGAAAGGGAAATGTGTAAAAGTGGTCAGGAAGTGTGAGAGCAGTTGGGTTTAGGTGGTGTTGACACGATGTCTTCAGAGGCAGCTGAAAAGCAGTAGAGTCTTTTCATTTTCCAGATATTTAAGTCTTAATTCCAACAGCATTTTTAAGTAGCTTTTTGGGTAAAGTTTTTATAGATGTGGCATAAGCGTTTTAATTCTTGATATTTAACTAAAAGCCTTGATGCATGTCTGGATTTTCATCATCTTAGTCATTAGCAATATTGGATTATTAGTCATGTCATGTCATCAAGGAGTTGCCTGAAATCTGTGTAGAGCTCATTACTGACACTGTTTTGTCGTCTTCCTCAAGAGCACAGTGTACTGACAATTACAGTTACACTGCCATGAACAGTTGTCTGAATCACCAGAAACTGGTTTAAGCAGCTAATAATAGGCACCAGCTTGGAAGCCTTTAGATCAGAAGGCAGCACGTTTTGAGTGATGAGCAAACTGAGATGGGAAAGAAGTACAATTTCACAGAATCCCAGACTGGTTTGGGCTGGGAGGGACCTTAAAGCTCATCCCATCCCACCCCTGCCATGGGCAGGGACACCTTCCATTATCCCAGGCTGCTCCAAGCCCCAATGTCCAGCCTGGCCTTGGACACTGCCAGGGATCCAGGGGCAGCCCCAGCTGCTCTGGGCACCCTGTGCCAGGGCCTGCCCACCCTCCCAGGGAACAATTCCTTCCCAAGATCCCATCCAGCCCTGCCCTCTGGCACTGGGAAGCCATTCCCTGTGTCCTGTTTCTACATACTCTTGTCCCCAGTCCCTCTCCAGCTCTCCTGGAGCCCCTTCAGGCCCTGGAAGGGGCTCTAAGGTCTCTCCAGAGCCTTCTGTTCTCCAGGCTGAACACCCCCAGCTCTCCCAGCCTGTCTTCATTTCCACTTTGATAAACACAGAGACATTTTTGGATAAGGATAATTATTTGGGTACTGTCCAGATATCACTACTAGAAACACTTTTATTTTAAGGAAAGGTATTTGTGTTGCTAAGAAGCATCTCAGATGAGGGTTTGCTTTGAAGGTTTCAGCTGAAGCTGAGCTCTCCATCACACACCAGTGGTGTCACTGCTGTCGTGGTAGCTCAGACAGACTTGTGTAACTAATGTGGTTTGTGATTATAGCATTTTAACACTTCAGCTTGTTTGTCTGAGGGAGGAATAGTTCCTGTGCCAGCAGTTACATCTGCTGCCACAGCTGCATCGACGAGGGGCACGGTGCCCACGTCGCACACTGGTGTTGCTGTACCAGCCCTGCTTTCCCTCAGGTCTGTAGAGAGGATAATCCACCAGGCTGGAAATAAAGATATTGCTGCACTTTCCTACTGTGGGTATGGTTTATGCCATAGATGTATTGATTCCCTTCAAACACCTCTTCTTTCTCTGTAATTGAAAAACTTCCCTGTTGGCAAGAGAGGAGTTGTGTCCATGCTGCCCTTGCTGTGTGGTAAATGGAGCCCAGTCTGGTTTGTCCTGATGCACAAACTCTGGGATTGCCCAGCTGTGAAAAATTTCCCTTCTCTGTGAAACCTTGGCAACACATGGATTGCTCTCTGTTGGGGAAGAACACTTCCTCAGGGCATGGAAGGAGCTCACCACTGTGGAGCAGAGCTTTTGCAGGACAGCTGTACCTGGAATGGCACCAGGGAGCTGGAGAGGTATTTGGAGACAGCTCTGGACAGTGGGAGAGGCAACTGCAAAGCTGTATTCCTTAACTAGAACTTTAAACACACTGATACAGCTAGAAATGTGGAAGTATGAAGATGTAATCCCAAACAAAAGGTGGTCACCCAGGAAAATATTAAGTGGTCATTTCAATATAACAGGGAGCAGAAGGTAAACAATACATTTATTTTTATACTATTACATTACTTACAAGAGCATGGGGAGACAGAGCAAGGGGGAATGGCTTCCCCCTGCCAGAGGGCAGCATTAGATGGGATTTGGGAGAGAAATTCCTCCCTAGGAGGGTGGGCAGGCCCTGGCACAGGGTGCCCAGAGCAGCTGGGGCTGCCCCTGGATCCCTGGCAGTGTCCAAGGCCAGGTTGGACATTGGGGCTTGGAGCAGCCTGGGATAGTGGAAGGTGTCCCTGCCATGGCAGGGGATGGCACTGGATGAACTTCAGGTCCCTCCCAACAGAAACCAGTGTGGGATTCTGTGATGTTGTCTCTGATCCCCTTCTCTTGACATCACTTGCCAGCCTGTTGAAATAACAAATGGTGTAACCTCCATTTCTCATTGTGCAAAACTTTGGAATCAAAAATGCCAACCTTTGCTTGCCAGTTTTGTTCCAGCCAGCTGAAACTTCCCCTCCTTGTGTTTATAACCAGACTTGGAATGAAAACTGTTGTCATCTTCGCGTGAGGCTGCAGAGCTCTGGAAATAGCAGTTCCCTCAGTTTAGTCCTTCGTTCCCCCCGGTGCTTTACGTCTGCAGTTTGTCTGTGTGTGCCTTGTTTTATTTAAAGACTTTTACTATTTTCAGTTAATACATTGGGATTCCGTTGCCCACAACAAGCTCTTGCAAGGTACCTTCTGTGGAGCTGCAGCCACATGCAGCTACTTAAGTCATATAAAATCACAAAGCACTTTGACAGCAGGGCTCCGGTAACTCTCTGCACAGTCCCAGTGGGTTTGATCCCAAGTCCTGCTGTAGTAAAGAAGTGGAATCGTTTTGTGTAATTCCTAGTTAGCTCTGCCTCTGCAAAATGAGGGGTTTGTAGGGTTGGAGCTGTAACACTTCTCCCTCATGCAGCACCTGTTAGGGCTGGCTGTTAAAATGCTCAGATTTGTCTTGAATATTGAGTGTAGTGTACAGGTAAATAAATAAATGTATGGACTTAGTGAATAATGAAAGCCTTTCTGGAGAGGGATGGGGATTACATAATCGACACATCTCTTCTGAGAGTCCTCGGTTGCCATTAGTTTTGCCAGAACAGTTGTTTCTGCAGATAAATTCATTTCCTGAGCTTTGACCAGCGTGAGGGAAATCGGGACAGGTTTTTTTTAATATGGAGAAGGAAGAAATTAGCTGTGCTGTGTTTGAATTTTGTGAGAATATCAGATACACTTTTCTTTAGCAAATCCCTAGGAGGAGAATGTTCAATTGCTGCCTGTCCATTCTTTCTCTTTTTGCTTTAAAAATGGGTGATTTTTTAAACTGCTTAAAAGTTGGAATTTGCATTCCCAGCGAAATTGTAAAATGTAAAGCAAAGAAAATAGAACAAGCAGCTGAAGTTTTGAAGTTTGATCAGAAATGAAAATGCCAGGAACACCTTTGAAAAGCTTGGTTTCCGTGGTGTTGAAATTCCCAAGGTATCTGTGCACACATGGATGTGGGTTTGTTATTTTTGTGTAAGAGTTTTCGAGCACCGGTTACGAGAGGATTCTGCTTAATGTCGAGCTGAAAAGTTTGTCAGTGTAAGACAGTCGGAAAACTTCTTTCTGCAACACTACTTTTACAACTGCAGGTTCAAATGAGAGTGCTCAGACTCTCAGGATTCAATTAGTGCGTGTTTGGCTCCTGCACAGCGATGTGTAATCCGGGGTTGTAGCAATGCTGGGTGGCAGGGCCAGCTCTGACAACGTTCAATTATGCAACAATAAACACATTACAGAGCCTTCTTTGGGCTGCACCAGCTCGGGGTGGTTGCAGCAGCAGCACCTGCTTAGGAGATTTTGCCTTCTTGACTGCCTGAAGAAGCTGTCCTGAAAACTTGACCTGTAAATAAGGAGGAAAAACCTGGGAGGTGTTTCTGTGAAGTCAATCCAGGTGCATAATTCAGAGGCTTTAATACATACTTTTATTGTCAGCCTCTGAAATCCTTGCAAAGGAAGGTTTAAAGTGTTAGAGATTATAATTCCTTTCTTTTTCTCTTGCATTTTTTGTCTCTTGTTGAAAATGCAGTTTGCCAGTCCTTCATTAAGAGTTCCCTGTAAAGCAACCCCTCTGCCTAAGCCAGGGAGTCTGTGCAAGGAGAAGGTGGAACAAGCACCAAGGTGGAGCATTGTTACACAGAGCCACAGAATGCTCGGAGTTGGAAGGGACCCGCAAGGATCATCAAGTCCAGCTTTTAAGTGAATGGACCCACAACCTCGGTGTTATTATTAGCATGGCTGGGTTATGTTCAACAGTGTAATTTAAGAAGCTTAACACTGACCCCAAACTTGTGTAGTTGAGGCTGCTGCAGTTTTTTAATTGCTGGAAGACTTAACTTCTTAGTCGCGATCTGAACAAATTTTGAGTTTAAAAAAAAAACAAACCCAAAAAACATATTTCATGTGGAAAAGGTACAGCCTGTGTCTTGTCTGGGAAGGCGGTTCTCTGCCACAAATTGTTACTGATGGTAGAAAGAACAGCTTTAGAAATGTCAAGTTTTTCCTGATTTAAAAATTAGTAAATTCTGAAGAGTCAAAGTTAACTAGAATTTGAGATGGAATCACTCTGTGACAGATGGTACAATATTTTTTTTAATATTGGATTTACACCTTCTTACTAATACCATATTCCCAGCTGACCCTTTGCCCTGAGATAGTGTCTGCCTCTCAGAAGGAGCCAGTTAAGTTATGCCTCCTCCAAAGGCACAGAACCATGGAAGCATTTAAGTTGGAAAAGCCCTCTGAGATCCTTGAGTCCAACCATTCCCCCAGCACTGCCAAGGCCACCACTAAACCCTGTCACCAAGTGCTACATCTGCATGGTTTTTAAATGCCCCCAGGGATGGTGAGTCCACCACTGCCCTGGGCAGCTGTGCCAGGGTTGGACAATGCTTTCAGTGAAGAAACTTTCTCTGGTATCCACCCTGAGCCTGCCCTGGCCCAGCCTGAGGCCGTTCCCTCTCCTCCTGTCCCTGTTCCCTGCCAGCAGAGCCCGACCCCCCCGGCTGCCCCCTCCTGTCAGGGACTTGTGCAGAGCCACAAGGTCCCCCTGAGCCTCCTTTGCTCCAGCCTGAGCCCCTTTCCCAGCTCCCTCAGCCGCTCCTGGGGCTCCAGCCCCTTCCCAGCTCCCTTCCCTGCCCTGGACACGCTCCAGCCCCTCAGGGTCTCTCTGGCCATGAGGGCCCAGAACTGGACACAGCCCTCGAGGTCCCTCAGCAGGGCCAGCACAGGGGACGGACACTGCCCTGGCCCTGCTGCCACCCCATGGCTGGCACAGTCCAGGGACCATTGGCCCCCTGGGCACCCCTGGGCTCGTGTCCAGCCCCTGGCACCACCACTCCCAGGCCTTTCCTGCTGGACACTTCCCAGCCACTCCTCCCCAGCCTGGAGCATCCATGGGGTTGTTGTGATCCCCAGGCAGGACCCAGCACCCGGTCTGGTTGAGCCCCATACAACTGGCCTCAGCCCATGGATCCAGCCTGTCCAGATCCCTCTGCAGAGCCTTCCTGCCCTCCAGCAGATCCACACTCCTGCCCAGCTCGGTGTTGTCCGTGCATTTACTGAGGGTGCCCTCGATCCCCTCATCCAGGTCACCAGTAAAGACATCAAACAGGACTGGCCCCAGTGCTGAGCCCACTGATGGGACCCCCACTGATGAACGGCCTGGATTTAGAGCCATTCCCCAGCGCTGGTTCCTGCCCTCCCGGATTGTGCCGGCACCAGAGCCACTCACCTCGAATCATCTTGCAGTGTGCTGATGTCATCGCTAAAGACAGTGAGATTTGAGTTTCAAGAACTGATCAGTGCATGAAAGCCCCTCTCCAGACGAGCCTGTCCAGCTGCTCCGCTTGGCACCGTTCGTTCCGTGCTGGGAATGGCTGGGGCTCTGCACTACATTTGTCACTGGGGGGGAATTTAAGCTCATTCCTCTAAACACCAGCAGCTGCTTGGTCTGCCCTGCCTCTTGGGGTGTGAGGAGCTGTCTCTGGGCCGTGGCTGTAGACGCTGAACTGAGGGAGCCTTGATGCTGCAGCAGAAAGCTGCTCTGAAATCGGTCTGTGAGCAGCGAGAGGTGTCTGAACCGCGCTGGGCTGCGGTCTCGGGGCTGTCTTCATTCCCAGTGTATTTTTAACTTTTTTCAAGAGATTGCTCGTTATGCTGATTACATTATTTGCGATGGTTTTGTCTCCTTTGATGCCTGTGCTTATGTAAAGGGACTTGGTGATATTGAATGGTAAGAATGAACAAATGCAGCGGGAATTCAATTGCTATTTTGCTCTCAAGCACAAGTGTTCTTCTTTCTAAATCAAGTCTGACCACTTACTATGTCAGTCAGCTGCTTAGCTGGAGACATGGAGAAACTATTTAATTCACATTTGATTTAAAGGAAATTTTTGTTCGCTTGAGGTGGATTATTTAATTTAGAAGTTTTGGAAATGTATGATTTCCAAGTGCTCTGTGGGCTTTAAAAGAGTTGATCTTCATCTCAGCTACAAAGCCCAATGTATTATGTGTATGTGCCAAATAACTGGCCAGCAGTACCCTATCCTCTGAAGAGAGAGGGAGTTTGAAGTTATTTGTCAGATCACCCAGAAATTGTTGAAGATGAGTCCTTTCGGGTACTTTTAAAATTAAATTTCTTAATCCTGCAGCTGTCCACCTCAGCTGGTACGTGCAATTTCAGAATTCTGTGTTACAGAGCACCTGATAATTGCTGACAATTTAGAATACCTCATTGTTATGTCATCTACAACTTGATTAATTAGTAGACACAGCTCTTCTTAAATTCCAAATTTTAAGAGGCTTGTGAGTGTTTTCCAGTAGTTTGACAGAGCCTTCCCATGGGTGCAGTAATCATTGCACTGCTGTGGATTTACAGCCCTGTCTGCAGCACTCTGAAGTCATCTCAGCTGCTGCCAGGTCTCTGCTTCGCTCTGATGTTCAGCAAAGAGTTTGCTGGGAAGTTTGTGTGCTGGGCTGGCACAGAAACCAACCCGGCAGAGGGAATAGCTGGCTTCTGGATGAGTGTGCTGAAATGAAGTGTTGAGCTCTGGAGCCGCAGCAGTGGGATGGGATGTGGCAGCCAACAGTTGGATTGTCTTAAACTGCCAAAGACCCTCAGTCAGGGAAGCACACACGCTCCTTTCATGAGGGTTGGCAGTGCCAGTCGGGCGCTTTCTAAAGAAGAATTGCCATCAGTTGGGTATTCAGAAGAGAAATGACTGTTCAAAAATGACTGTGCAAAAAAGCAAATTTTCATTATACCATGGTGGGGACACTCCATTATGAACTTCTTTGCCTCTCTGTGTTCAGACAGAGCAGGGTTTCTGTGCGCTTGATTCATCACACTTGGCTTGAGAGACAGCACAACATCTCCAGATATCGGAGAGGCTGATTTTGTGGTGCTTCAATGTCGCTTTTATTCTGCCCCTACTCAATAGAGCTTTGTGTTCTCCTCGCTCCTAGAGATTGTAACTGCTGCTGTGGAGGCAGGAATGACAGGGAAATATGGACCATAAAAAATATTGGCAAACTGGTGTTTCTCAAAAATATGACCTGTGCTTAAACCAACAGCAAAATCTTTATTTGACTTTTAAATCATGGCATCTGATTGTCTTTTGATTCTTGTGAGCCTCTAAACAAAAGCATGATGTACTGCAGCCTGCTGGGAACTAGGGATTTAAGGCATGGCAAATGTACAGGAAAGCTCCCCATGTTCAAACACAGTCCCTGTGAGAGAGGGTGTTCCAGGCCAGCTGTTGGTGGGGTGCCGTGCAGAGGGGCTGGGCTGGAGCCTGCTCACGTGTGGTGGCAGAGAGGAGGAGCAGAGCCCTGGCTCAGCTGGGCCCTGCCTGCAGCACTGTGCAGAGAACTGGGGACATCCTGCAATTCACCCCTGCATGTGCAGGACTTGAATCCAAACACGAGTGGAAGAGAAACTTCAGGAGCAGGACACAAATATTCCTGAGAGCTGGCAGAGTTTCCTCTGTGTTGTTGATGCTGCAGAGTCTTTCTCTCAACTTTGGTTTGTTTTCCTCCAAATATGTGCCGTCACAGCCGTTTGCTTGCTTGTGCTGTGCTGTGCTGGAAACACCTCTCCTCTTGACACCCTTGCTTTCCATCCTCTGGAACTCGATTTGGAGCTGGAGGGAGGAAGGGGCCATGTGCTTTGCAGTTGGAACTTGCATTTTGCTCCCCAAATTGATCATGGGATTGATGAAAAATGCTGTTCAAGTGTAATGGCACGTGATTGATGATTTGCAGGACAGTAATGTATTCTGTGTGGGAACATCTGCCGTGAGGGAAGGGCTTGGGGAGGGGGAATAGCATGTGGTAGAGCTGCAGATACTACTTCAAAATGACTTATATGAATGCGAAGAATAGTTTAATTAAAGGCAGAATGGAAATTCCCCAGCCTACAGAGAAAAGTATCTGGAGAAATCTGGTTCAGTGGTGTTACTGAGCATCTGCTGGCTCCTGGTGATGCTTTTATGGCACATTTACAGGGGGCTTTGCAGGTTGCTCTGCCTCTGGAAGGACAGTACTTGGTGTTCGTCTCAGTTCACTTGCTGCTATTTTTACAGCTTTCTGTGTTCAAATGGCTCAGAATAACATGCTTGTCATTCACCTGTCAGCTGAGAAATGTAACTTATTTCAGACTTCCTTCCCCTGAGAGTAGCTCCAGTATGAGAAATATCTTCAATTACCAAAGAATTCTGTGCTGTCCCCATCCTCCATGCTCTTAAAAGGCAGGTATTTACAGAGGTCTCTACTTCAGGCTGCCCTAGTTAAGGGTGATGCTGTACAGCAGGTCAAGGTTGTGGAGTAAAGTTTTTAGCATCACAAGAAATCCTGTTCAAGTTTTGGAGGCCTGTGGATGCATCTTGAAGATCTCCTGTACTGGTTTTATCTGATGAATTGCAGCATAGATGGAGGAGGAACACCTGCCAGGCTTCACCTGCATCAAAGCTGTGTCCTGTCACAGAGAGGCCCTCATGGAGCACCAGCAAACCAGCTCGGGCTCTGTGGGGTTGCTGCTGTCTCACCCCTGTGTGAATGGGCTGTTAAACTGGAACTGCAGCTGCTGCCAGCGCTGCTGTTGTGCATTTTACTGGAGAGAGCTGACCCTGATCAGTGCCAGCAGTGATGTCTGCCCTGTTTGGCTGGCTGGGGGTGAGAGCTGGACCTGCCCCAGCCCAGAACCCCCCTGCCCTGGGCAGATCCCACAGCGTGGGCAGCAGGGGAGGGGGGATTCTGCCCCTGTGCCCCCTCAGGTGAGAGCCCACCTGCAGAGCTGCCCCAGCCCTGGGGCCCAGCACAGGAAGGGCCTGGAGCTGCTGCAGCCAGGCCAGAGGAGGCTCCAGCATGATCCGAGGGATGGAGCAGCTCTGCTGGGAGGAAAGGCTGCCAGAGCTGGCATTGTTGAGCCTGGAGAGGAGAAGCTTTGGGGTGACCTCACTGGGGCCTTGCAGGGCCTGAAGGAGCCACAGGAAACCTGGAGAGAGACTGTGGAAAAGGGACTGGAGTGCCAGGACACAGGGAATGGCTTCCCAGTGCCAGAGGGCAAGGATGGATGGGAGATTGGGCAGGAATTGTTCCCTGGGAGGGTGGGCAGGCCCTGGCACAGGGTGCCCAGAGCAGCTGTGGCTGCCCCTGGATCCCTGGCAGTGCCCAAGGCCAGGCTGGACATTGGGGCTGGAGCAGCCTGGGGCAGTGGGAGGTGTCCCTGCCCATGGCAGGGGGTGGCACTGGATGAGCTTTAAGGTCCTTCCCAACCCAAACCATTCCAGGATTCCATGATCCGACGTGTTACGGATTTTATGTCTACAGAAGGAAAAGGTGCCATCAGTGGCTTCAAAACTGGTTCGACCGGAGTTAATGTGGGCACTTCATGTTCCATGATGGGTTACTGGTTACTGGTCACTGTTGGGATCAGGCAAAATTTTTTTACATAAAGAAATAACCTTCAAATTTAACAGTTGTCTCTTGTTTTCTCTCACCTCTGACACAGGTTGCCAACTTGGCCTGCTCCATCTCAAACAACGAGGAAGGGGTGAAGTTGGTTCGCATGTCAGCCAGCCAGCTGGAGGCCCTGTGTCCCCAGGTAAGGAGGGGCATCACAACAGAAGACAAACCCCCACCAGCTGGGCAGCTGGTGCTGCTTAGGACATGCTCTGGTCTCAGGATGGCTGGCTGTGCCTTGCTGCAGAACTTGTTTTTTCCCTTAGAGAATATGTAGAGAATGAAATGCAGCGTAGGCATCAAGACTTAGGAACTTTGAAACCCATGGCAAAGGAATCACTGATGTGAAAGGGTCGTTTCTATGTCATAGCTCTAATTCCATTTGGCCCGGATATTCCAGTAACCTGCAGTCAGTAGATGTGGGAAGCTTCAGTGGTTTCCTGTGCACATCTGTGCTGCAGGAAGGTGCCTTGTGAAGGTGCTAGCACTGCTCCTGGGCAAGCTGTAAGATGAATTATAAAACACTATTTTTGCCTGAGTAGAATATAAATATGCCAAAAAATCTTCCCGATGGAGTAGGATGAGAGGAAGTTGGCTATGTGTGAAGAGTGGGAACCTGGCTGAGACTACCTTTTAATTAATAACTTTTTAATGTAAACAAGGAAATTAAGTTTATGTAAGCACTAGACTATCCTCTTCCTTTTTGACAGCCTGGTGTTCTAAATGTCAACAACTAGATACTTGGATGAACCCCTGAAGACTGCAGGGTGCTTTTGATTCGTGTAATTTACATTTTTTAAAGCAACAGGAAATTCAGATCTAAAACTTCCAAATAAACTGTTGCTGGTAAGGAGGAACTAATAGAAAATATGTGCTCAGAAAAATTGCCAAAATGGTGTTTTATGAAAATAAAGTGTATTGTCTCAGGACTACTCAGGAGTTTCTGCAGGTTTTCCCATCTATTTTGGTCTTTTTTAAAACCAGTCGAAAGGAAGAGAGATGTTCACCTGTACCCACCTCGGGGGGAGGGGATTTTGAGGGAAGAGGTGCAGGCAGTGTGAAGACCAGGACTGTTTTACCTGTTGTATGACCTCCAGGTAACAGTGCTGTTAAACAGGTGAAGACAGGCCCCTGAGCATAAAGCATTAAATGCTGTCCAGGAGGCCTTGGGGCATGCCAGGGTGGCTCTCTGTGGCCCCCACTCCTGCATTAAATGCTGTCCAGGAGGCCTTGGGGCATGCCAGGGTGGCTCTCTGTGGTCCCCACTCCTGCGTGTGGCTGAGCAGTTCTCTGCCTCCCACCCTGGGGTGAGGGCTGTGCATGGCTGCTGAAACCAAAGGTCAAGTTTTGCAGTTGGAACAAAGCATGTGGAAGAAAAATCTTTTAGAAATCCATCTTCCTTTGATATAAGGGCTTGCTCTTTTCTGGAGGAGCCAACTAGGCTGATGTAAGGTTTTTTTTAGTTATCTCCCAGAATATGGGTGTCTAACGCAGGGTGTTCCAAACAAATGCTGCTGCTTTTGAAAATAATCATCTGAAGAAAGTTAGGTTCTCTTTGAATCTAAATGTTTCTGGTGGTTGTCCAAGTCTGTGGGGGTGTTTTCCTCTCCCCATTGCTGAAATTGTGCGTATTTCAGACTCTTCTATCTTTGCTTTTCCAACAACTGCCTATTTAAATAGATCTACTCCTGTATAAAATAAGCACCATGGTAGTCAGCATGAAATAATGGCCCAGCTGTAGTCACCAGTCACCAGTGTAGCCACATCTCCTGAAGTGCAGCTGTTAACCTTTGACTTCGGGGATTATGGACAATATATTTAACACACATTGGAAGCTCTGAGTATCTATAAATGCACAAGGGCTTTAACTGATGGAGTTTGGCTTTACAAAGGTCACATCTCTGAACTTCCAAGCCTAGAGTTTAGATGTTCCACTGCACAGTCTTGCCTTAATTTCAGGGTCATCACCAAGAGATTAGTAAATGACGCTATAGATGTTCATAGCATTGAAAGAGTGCTTTTATATTATATTACATGCTCTTGGGCTGATTCTTTAATGTTCTAAGAGTATTTAAACATGTTGTGAATCCTGAGGGATAATTAGGGGCACTTGTCTAAGCTGTTTTACAAATGGCATCTGTGTTTTCTGGTAACAATAGCTTGCCTTGTGCCAGTGCAAGCAGCACAGCTCTCCATCCTCCTCCTTCTCAGCTGCCTTCCTCAGCTTGTCCCCAAACCTTGGGTATTCTCCACAATCTCTGAAAGGTTCTCAGTATCATGAACAGCAAAGTGGGATTTTATTTCCTTTTTTAGACAATTACCTATTTATTCTGCAGTTTATTCCTGATGAGATTCACAGCTGCATCTTGAATCCTCCTAGGTGGCTGTGCTGGACAAATGTGTGAATTGGGCAGAAGATACAGGTTAAACCCAACATTATGTGCCCCATATGTTGGTTGGGGTTTTTTTGGCTCAGATGGTATTTTTCCTGGAAGGTGCTGGTTTCAGAATGAGTCAAGTCAATCAGTAATTACAGTAGTCTCAGAAACTTAAAGATGTCAATAGCACACAGGAATATGGTGTATGAAATGTAATTCAAAGTACTGCTGTGCTTGAAAGATGAAACTGAAATTAAATGCACTTGAGTCCCAGGTAACCTCTTAAATAGTTTATCTGAGCAGAGGCCATTCTGGGAGTAGGGAATTCCTGGTTAAAGAATGATTTCTGCAGAAATCAATCTGTAGAGTTAATTATAAAAGCTGTATCTCAAATAGAGCAGTAATTTGCTCCCTTGCCATCAGGAGTCATTGAACTGGCAGCAGGAGGAAGGAACATGCAACTCTTCAAGCTGGCTAGGGAAAACCTGGAAGTTTTGTTGGTATTGACAAGCAGTCAGTCCTTGCCAGTGTCACCCTTGGGTTCAGATGTTCTCAGGTTTGAAATTTTCTTTGAGGAAAAAGAAAATGCAGAAAATTTTTCATGGAAAGGTCTCTACAGAAACAAGCAGTCAATTTATTTAGCGTGGTTTTGTTACTGGAAATCAGCTCTTCCTCAGGAGTAACATCATCTTTCCTGTTTGTGGGTCCCCAGCCAATTAGCACAGAAATGAATGTGAAGCTGAAGACTTGATGGGGTATTTAGAGCTCCCTTTGGAGGCTGCGGGAGGAGCTGCTGGGAATGTCTGTGCAAACTTGGGGAGGCCACCAGGCAGCACTTGGAATAGCCAGCTGGGTGATTTGAGTTAGTCTGGGCTTACAGGGCAGAAATAAGGCAGCCTCAGGGGGTCACTGGTGTTTCCTCCCTCAAGCCCTGACTTACAAGCCTGCCTGAATTCTGTCTTGTGAGAGCACGTGTTGCTGGAATTCTGTGTGTGGAAGGAAGCAGCTTTGTCCAGCACCTCGCAGGAGTTCCCTCAGCCCTGCCTTGCTGGGTGCTGGGCAAACAGGCCAGGCTGGAGGCGGTTAAGATGAAGGAGCAAAGTTCTCCATCACTACAGTTAATTTGGAAAAAAAAAAAGCTTAAACTGTCTTTCTTAATGGAAATGGAAAATTACTGCTGTGAAATGCTTGGAATAGCTGCCTGTGCCTTCCTTTGCCTCACAGAGCGCGGGGGGAAGTTCTCTTTGCCTTCTTGCTAAACACAGAGCCTGCCAATGGTGAATTAGGGAAAGATTTTGTTTATCTCAATTCAGAAACCTGGATCCTCGCTCACATCTCTGGCTTCTGCGCTGTTTCCAAGAAGTACTTGCTTTAGGAGCCTGGAAAAGCTGTTTTGTAACAGCATTTTGCATTAAAGATGCCTGGGAAGAGCTTAAACCATCAGTGTTTCTGATCATACAAGCTGTAGGTGTTAGAAACCAACAGTGAGAATGCCCCAGCCCAGCTCTTGAGAGGAAGGAGAATTGCTCCAGCCTTTTGATGTGACAGTCTGCTGTCACTTGAGCTCCTTTTACCAGCTATACATTGACTTCCTTGGTTTTTGCAGCCTCCATGAAGTTCATCTATAGACTCCTACCCAAACTGCAGTCAGGCTGAGCGCTGTAAAAAATAACTGTGGAGTAGAGTTCCCATCAGGTTGGGTGTTTGCTTCTGCCAGCAAAATGTGGAGCCCATTGCCCTGGACATTGGGCATCTCCTGGGAAGTGGCTGCAGGACAGAACTGCCCCGGGGCACACAGGACCTGCTCTCCCATGTAAGGCAGGGCTGGTTGCCTTCCCCTCCACAGCCCAAAGAGCTCACCCTCCAAAGAAACTTTGGGAGGCCACCAGGCAGCACTTGGAAGCACAGGTCCTTCCCAACCCCCTCCATACCTGCTGGAGTGTGCTTGGATTGCTCACCACACACACGCGAGCGAGCGTCGCCCATCAAACTGACTCCAGAGAATTCTTGGATTAAATTACATTTTTAATAAAAATAAATTGGCTCGTATTAACATCTTGTTTTAATAACTGCTTGTTCACATCCTTCTATTCCAATTTTGAACTGCTTGAAAAGCCATTTGCTGCTTATAGATTTCTGATGAGGCAGATGGCTCATATGTGATCACACCTACTGACACAGACAAAATACCAAAGCATAAGGAATCCCATGGAGAGTTCCAGAAACTTTTGTTTAAAAGTTGGACTATCTTAGAGAAACAAAAAGCCCCTCCAGGCCACCCCTCAAATCAGGCAAACGCAAATGTGACCAGCAGACTTTGTTCTCCTTGAGTCCCCGGTCACCACCAGTTTCCTGGTGGCTGTTGGAGAAGGAGAGAACTTAATTTTTCTTGCAGTAAAGACTTAACATCAAACAATTGTCCCCTTTTTTCATCGCTTTGAAAGACTGTCAGATTTTCTGAATGTTCTAACAAGCAGATCTGTCTCCAGACTGTTTAATTACAGGTGCTTGAAACATTTTATTGGCATTGAGCAGAAATGCTTCTATTAAAAACTTAACACTTGGGTTGCAGATTTGTATCAGCCAGGCTCGCATGGAAGAACTGCCAGCACAGGCCAAGGCTGACCCTAAAAGCAGCAATTTTAGAAAGTCAAACAGTTACTGATGGGTAAAAATAAGCAAAGAGCAGGAAAGGGATTCAGTTCTGTAGAAAGAGGTGTACTAGTGAGTAAGGGCCCTGTGTTTCTTCACAGGCACAGGATCTGGGGAGCACAGTGGTGGAACAGTTTCCAGAAAAGACACAGAGTCCCCGAGACCCCCAAAGCTTCAGCACTCAAAGTCAGTAAAATGCAAAATGGAGCAAGACAAATGGCACCAGAATTCTTGCAGGTTCTACGTGGACTGGCAATACAAAATCAGTCCTCAGCTCCAAATGAAAATGCTTTTTTCATGGATGGGGAAGCTGATAGGATAATTATCTATACACAGTATGCAAATAGTCTTTATAGCAAATAGCAAATACTGCTGTGACAGTACATGCTGAACTGGAGAAGGGCTTTTTGCTGAGGGGACTGGAGCACATCCCATGTGGAGCCAGGCTGGGAGAGCTGGGGCTGTTCAGCCTGGAGGAGGGAAGGTTCTGTGGAGACCTCAGAGCCCCTTCCAGTGTCTGAAGGGGCTGCAGGGAACCTGGAGAGGGACTCTGTATCAGGAACTGGACCCCCACTGCCAGAGGGCAGGGATAGATGGGATATTGGGAAGGAATTCTTGCCTTGAGGGTGGGCAGGCCCTGGCACAGGGTGCCCAGAGCAGCTGGGGCTGCCCCTGGATCCCTGGCAGTGCCCAAGGCCAGGCTGGACATTGGGGCTGGGAGCAGCCTGGGACAGTGGAAGGTGTCCCTGCCATTGGAAAGAGATGAGCTTTAAGGTCCTTTCCAACCCAAACCAGTCTGTGACTGTAAGTTACTCAGTAAGAGTGTGGATCTGTGGGTTGTGACAGCACTGCCACAAGACTAGTAAATATCTCTGCAGAGATCCCTGGAGTGACTCCGTGCATAACTTACAGGAAAGTGCTCAAAGTGCCTTTTCTACATGGGAACAAAGTATTGGAAATCAAAGGAAACTTCTCCTTCCTCTTTCGGTGCATGAGGCTCCTTCATCGCTGGTCACTGCCATTAGAGCTTCTGAGAGTGTAAAACAATCTGCTGTGTGTTTTGCTCCCAGGCATTTCAGCTCATCAGAGCCTGCAGAGTGCTTTTTGCTGTACTCGAGTGCATGGAGGGCTGGCACACACCGACGTGGGCATGCAAACCTGGCCTTGGATGTAACTGGAAGCGACTTGAACGTCCTCCTTATAAACCATTTCTAACACTCGGAGCAAAATGCAGCGAGGAGCAGGGAAGGGGCATGAGCAGGGTGAACACTGGAGGCAACTCTGGCATCTTGTGTATGTAGAGCTAAATTATGAGGAGCTTCTTACGAACTGCCAAGTAAACAAGCCATGCTTGCTGCATTACAGGAAAACATGGGATTAAAACCCACCTGGGCAAGGGCAGAGAGGCTTGCTGGCTCCTTTTCACGTACTCCTGAGTAAAACTGACTTCACATCCCCACTGGGGCACTGTCTGTGTGTGTCACTTGTTCCCTCTGCACCTGAGATGAGAGCTGATGGGTGGGGGCTTGTTTTATTATTTTATATATATATATATATATATATATATACAGAAAATATATATATTTTCTTTTTTACAAATGCAAAGTATCCTGGATTTGTAGGCCATGGAGCTACTTTCCAACTCATTATCCAAATGCCACAAGAAATGTGGTGAGTCAAGATCTTTATATAAACCCCAAACCCAAGTGAGTTATTTAGAAACTGCACATGTTTGGGTTGTAAAGAAATGGTGTGTAGTGAGGGGAGAGGACTGGGGGTTCACTTCAGAGCTCCTGAAACTGAAAAACTCCTCCTTGTTGGGGTGCAGTAACATCCTGAAACCAATCCTACAGGAATCAGGGCAAAGCTAAACCAGCTGCAGAAAGAACATTCTCCTGGAAGGAGCAAAAGCTCCCTATCAAAAGGACTGAGGCAAAAATCAAGAAGTGCTTAAAGCCACTGAAATGGGTGTGGGTCAGACATGATGTGCACTGAGTAAGATACAACAGGTTGGGATTGCAGTGCAAATAGGTGGGTGATAGTTTTCCTCTCCCAAGTGATGTTTCTTCCTTTGGCCATGCCAGCCAAGTATTCAAAATTGTTCTTTGTAAGAACACCACCACGTGTAAGAGCTTTCTTCTGGCCTCTCTGACTTTCAGATGGGGTGCTATAGAGCTGAGGCTGGAAGTCATCCTAAATTTAGCCTAAAAGAATTAATTCTGGCTGACCCAGTGGCTCTAATTTACCCACAGGTTTATCTGAGGTTCAGCGTTTTCTGGCTGAGCTTTTTGAGAGAGCTTCTGGGCAAAGCAGCTGCAGTGTTGTGACCGGGCAGGAGTCACTGCAGGGAGCCTTGGAGAGCCCTGCAAAGGGGGAAGGACACAACCACGGTCTGACATCTCTGGTTTCAACAGGGAAAATAAAACCAGGGGAAAGCAGCAGCTTCTTCCCATGGAAGGGATGAGAAGAAGGCTCGAGGTGCAGATTGAGACATCCATTGCAGTCTTTGGAATGCTGAGCCTCCCCAGTCCCAGGGCGTTGCCAAGCCCTGGCTGCTGCGAGGTGCAGGAGAGAGGCTCAAGGAACTCTCTGGAACCACGCTATGGAGTGTGGAGCTGTCTGACTTGAACACTGCAATTGCTACATGAAACAAAGCACCGATAAAAATAGTGTGTTTTCTTGCCATGCTTCATTTCCTTCTGGATAGGCTCAAAATGTCCCTGTTTGATTCTCTTCTTTGTACAACTTCAGTGAGTCATTGTGATCACAGCGCTCTGGCAGCATCTTGAAAAGCTCTGAAATACAAAATATTTCCCTGAAATTGCCAAATGTTTTACATGGAAGTGGCTACATTTCAGATAGTGTGGTCATGATCTTCCTGGGGTTTTAACTGTGTCTGCCTCTGTCCTGTTACTGATATTTTAAAGTAATTGCCCAGTGCTTTATGTCTGTTGGAGAAGGAGTAGTGTATTGTGGTCCATCCCTTCTCCCAAAAAAGTGTTTCCTCCTCCCCTTGAAAGGGTTTATTTTTAGATAATAAAGGGATCATAGTCCTGCTACTTACACAGACTATTTAAGATCCAGCATCCCTGTCATTTTCCCATGTCTTTCTAAGCATCTGTTGGAAAATAAATCAATCACTCTGTGCTGGATACCAGACTATATTCCCTGGAATAGATCACATGCAGGGTGTTGTCAGTGATCCCTGGGACATTTCCTCAAGCAGAGGTGTGAGACACCTCTGGGATTATTTGCCCACTTGAATGCTAAACTCTCCTCAGAGTGAAGGCTTTTATCACCCCTGCTAAAGCTGCGTGTTGTGGCCACTTTACACATGGAGATACAGAGGATGTGCTGTAAAAAGGGACTGCTGAGCTGTGTCTGCTGCTCTGAATTTCTCACTGAGCACACACACCGGTATGGCTCTCCTGAGCTGGAGGTTTGTCTTCAGCTCCATGGTGACCATGGATAACCTTCGATATCCCCACCAGGTTTCCTCACCTCCAGCACTGCTGGCTGCCTCCCTAATGCAGGAATGTCTGTAAGGGAGATCATACACACTGCTTTTGCTTGATCATTGTTATAAGATACATTCACCTTGGCCACTCATTTTTGCTGTAATGTATAAAAAACCTACCCTTTCTCCAGTTGAACAAACTGCCTGTTGAGAGGAGGGTGATGCAGCCTGTGCCTCCTGTGTTTGGATTTGGTGAGGACACACAGTTTGAGTTTGTGGAGCAGTTGCAGAGCCCTGTATGTGTGACAGCTCTGCCATTACCTGTGACGAGGTGCTGAACGTGGGCATCTGGGCTTGACATGCGCTGTTGGCAAAGATTAATTGTCCAGACAGATGCTGTGTCCAGACAAACATCTCGCAGGTACCCAGGCCATATGTTCCTGCAGCATTAATGCTGCCCTGTCTCAGTGCTGGGAGGATATTTTCTATCTGATATAGGCCAAGGCAGGTTGAGAAAAGCAGAGGAAATGTCCTGACCCCTGGTATCGCCTCTGTCTCTGTAGTGACAGCTTCTAGCAGGATAAAAGCTGAGAGCAGATTTCTAGAGCATTGTCTGGTTTATCTCTCCTGTTTCCAGGCCACTTGTTTAGATTCATCTTCATGAAACCTTGGATAGCTAGATTTTGACTGATAGGTGGTCAATTCATTACATCCATCAGACTGGGGCAAGAGGTGGCAGTGGCTGGACTGCAAATCAGGGTTCTTGAGCAGAGGACAGGTTTGCCTCTCTAAAACCTCTATTTCTGTTTGATTTTGAAATTCTAAACAACATTTTCTTGGGTGCTGCAAGGCATTTTGGAGGCTTTCAGGACTTTCAGATCCATGAGTGAGAGGGGCAGAGCAGCAGGGACTGTGGCTGGCAGCAGGGACGTTCCAAAGGGACATCCTGACTCCTGCAGGTGCCACACAGGTGTGACCTTGGGCTGGCTGGAGGAAGGGGAGCAGCAGAGGAGCCCACGGTGGTGGTGGGGACAGGGACATTCATCCCCACAGGCCCCTGAGCAGATGCTGCTCAGGCTCAGGTGCTGCTCCTTGTGTTTGTCACTGTCACCAAACCCACCGAGCTGGGCTGGATTTGTGACCCAGAGCTGCAGCCCCCAGCTCCAGAGGCAGGATGGCAGCGTGGGGAGCAGCCCAGCCTGTCCGTGGATTCTCCTCAGTCACTGCTACCTCCTGGCATCCCTCGGGTGAAGCAGCCTCCTTCTCCTGCCTGATTCATTCAGTGCCATCCCAGTACGTTTGACATCAGCATCATTTCCATGTTTAGTGAGTTATATATTGTTTTAAATGCTTTGTGACACTTGTAAATGAAGCAGGTAGAGAAGGTAGATTTTGGAAAAGCGGGAACATCTGGTGCTTGCATGTTTTGGTCGACAATTTTGTGAAATTAATACGGTCCTAAAGAGAAGAAAAATTACACCTTGAAGTTGTGAGTTAATTAGCTCTGACTCTCAGGTGCTTGGGAACAAGGCTGGGATTGTCACGCTCTGGCTGCGGATGGTTTCTCACACCTGGCACCTTTCCAGGTCGTTCTGCTGCAGCAAGAGCAGGACCAGGCTGTTGAGATTGGTTTCTCCCCACATTCAGAGAGGCTTTTGTGGCCATTTCAATGACCAGCTAGTGGACACAGCGTAAGCTTTGTGACCCAGCAGCACCTGTAGCATTTGTTCTGCTAAGAAAAACTAGGATCTGGTGTAAATTCTGGTCTTAGTGTTTGAAAAAACTTAGGAGGGGGTATTCAAAAGGAGCATCTCCTGCTGTTCCCTCGGCTTGTTCACAGCCACAGCAGAAATCTGAAGTCATTACAACAATTACTGGCAAGATTCAGACTAAAGCTTTAGGAATAAGTGATAAATCAAAATTTATCTGTGTTTTTATATTTGCATATTGTTTCTACTTCAGTCTGTGTAAGATTAATCCTTTTTTGACCTTTTTACTGAGGTTTTGGCAAGTAGCAAATGCAGCCTCAAGTGTACTAAATGTCATCCTGCCTAAAATGCTTAACAACACAGCCTGCACTGGGAAAGCAACACCTTGTTACCACGAGCTGCTAAAGACAGGTGAAACCAGCTCTTGGGAAAACTTGGCCAAGTGATTTTGCTTCCAGTAACTATCCATAATCAGTGTGGGAGCAGGTATGAGTTGGATGCGAGAGCAACAAAATTAAACACTTCTGTGTTTAAACATCAAGCTCCACAAAACTTACGAAAATTTCTTTGTCTGCTGCTGAGTTCATTGGACACAGAAGATAATCATTTTGTTGGGATATGTTTTAAAAATCCAGAGGTGTTTTACAGGTCATCAATGCTGCACTGGCTCTGGCTGCTAAACCCCAAAGCAAACTGGCTCAAGAGAACATGGATCTCTTCAAGGAGCAGTGGGAGAGGCAGGTCCGTGTGCTGACAGACGCTGTGGATGACATCACGTCCATCGATGACTTCCTGGCTGTATCAGGTAATCAGGGGCACAGTCTCAGAAATAATCATCCTCCTAAGAGCTTACTCCTGGGAATGGGTGGTTTGGACACGTGTTCTGGAGCCTGTGAGGTTTTTGGAAGGGATGGTGTTGTTACACCTCACCTGGTGTCACCTCGTGCCCAGCGAGGTGTGAAAGTGCAGCAGGAGATCTGGTCTCAAGGAGAAGGCACTTCATGTCTCAGGATTTGGAATTGCTGGCTGAGCTAAGGATGCATTACCATGTAGCTGCTGTAGACAAGCCTCACCAGTAACTCTGGGGGAAATAGAACGTGTTTATGTCCAAGGTAGGAAGTGGCAGAAAAAGTGATCCCTCAGTTCACTTTAGACTCTGCCATGTAAACAAAATTGAATATCAAACCATGGTTGTACAAGTTAATTAAAATAAAACTGTTAGTACCATGTCAGCTTTAGTAAAGTTTTAAGAGTTTTTAGAAGAGATTGGATCATTATAATAGATTAATAATTGCATTTGGCAAAGTGCTTGCCAAGATAATCCGTTTTATCAGCATCTTGATAAAGACCCGCTGTCAGCTGCTGTGACCTAAAAATAATGGGAGCATTTTTATTTCCACATCCTTTAATTGTGCTCTAGTCAGAGGCCATGGAGATGTAGCCACATGAATTGTGTCTGCAATAGTGTTCACAAATCACCACTGCAAGCTGGGATTCTAATTTCTGTGGTGCAAGCCGCTTTGGGCATCTCAAGTGACCTAAAACCCCCAGTTGTAAAGAGAGATTTCACAGGAGGATGTGTGGAGTGAGAAGTACTAGGTGAACATGGTTAGAAAATGTAGATGAAAAATTAAGATCCTGAATTAGGAGACCGTATTTTTTATATTATTAAAAAAAGAGAGAAAAGTAAAACAAAACAAACAGAAGGCCAAGTGGTGTTCCTGTGACGAGTCACCTGCATTGTCATCCACATTGTATTGTGGTTCCCTGGGTTCTGACTAAAAATCCTCTTTGCAGTGAGTGAGCATAAACTTCGTGGGCAATTGAGTATCTGAGCTCTTTGTCGGTGCCCACTGGGGCAGCAGCAGCTGGAATTGCACAGCTGGGAGGAGCCTGTTTCTGGGGAAATCTGTTCAGAGGGAATTGTGTGCTGAAGTTGGAGGCTCAAGGAAAAGCTGTGAGTCCATGCAAACACAGCCTGTGGGGAGCTGCCAAAGGGCATCTCCCTGGCAGCTGTGCCCCCACAGGGGTCAGCCACTGAACTGAGGGCTCTGCATCCCCGTGCAGGACATTTGAGGAATGGAGCTCTGCTGTGGGAGCTCTGCTCCTCAGCTCGTGGTGTGGGCCCAGTGCTGGGCTGTGCTGAAGAGCTCCAAGCTGCTTTTTAGGACTGAAGACACCACAAGCAGGAAGTTGCATCACTCAGTAAAATCACTTTCCTTCCCTTGTAGCCCAGGTGTAGAACCACAAGACTCAAGTGAGTTGTGGGCAGGACAATCCCATCTTCTGCAGGGATGCAGGTTAGAGCAGAAGTGGGGTTTTTGGTTAAATAACCAAGTCTGTTGCATGGCTGTACTCTCAAGAGCTTGGCAGTAAGCAGAGAAGGTTTCTTTCCTGGGGTGGTGGCAGGTTGACTCAGGAGAGTTCACCTGGAGTGAGTGCTCACCACCCACAATGGAGCCAAGGAAGTGTAGTTGGAGACAACTCCAGACATTCAAGTGCATTCAGTAATTATTTATGTGTGTTATCGAAGAGATGGTAGAAAAATATTAAAGCAATAAATACTCTTTTAAATATTATTTGTTTGAACTTTGATAAATGTTTCCCATATAAATGCCACAGCTCCAATTCATCTGCAAAAAGCCTGAACTTCTCTTTGGATAAAGTCGTGGCGGATATGATTTATGTCGAGTGCTGTTTGGGGTTATTAGGATGTTTGTATCAGTTACTAACTGGGATGGAAGCAGAATTTAAAGGAGTTCTTGTGAGTGCATGAGTGTGTGCATATATAAATATGTATATAAGCATCCCACATTCCTGCCGTGTGGTGTGCTGAAGTAAAGGCTTCACCATGCAGCATATGCTACAGAACTGTATCAATTACCCACAAGTGAAGGCATGATGAAAGAGATGCTGGGTTTAGGTAACAGCAGAACATCACAGAAGAAGGATCCTTCAGTGCACAGTGCTGCAGGTGAGCTTGCAGGTGACAACATTTCTGTAGGTACAGCAGCAGAAGGGCCCTGTTGAGCTAGGGCAGGGTCTGGGGGAGGCTCACTGTCAGGATGGAGATGGATGGCACAGGAGCCCTGTAGCCTAGAGATGTCTGTGTGCTCCCAGCCATGAGTGATGTGCAGCTCAGGGAGCTCCAGCATCAGAGGTGCTATCTCCTGAACAGTCCTTGACAGATTTTTCTCATTTAAGCTGGTGTTAGTTGTTCTTTCGACCATTATAAACTGCTGGCACCTCCATCATCCTGTGCAAAATTCACAGCTGAAGTGTGCTCCGTGTGAAGAACCTCCTTGTTTTGCACTGTCACCTCTTTGCTTCATTTGGTGCCCCTACTTGTACTAGAAGATGGTGAAGAGGTTATTTCCCCCCTCTCTCTCTTCATGCTGTTTGCAGACATGCAGAGTTCTGCCATACACTTTGTCATTCATCGCTTTCCTGACTGCAGAGTCTTTGCCTGTTTCATTATTCCTCATTTCAAAGCTCTACCGTACCTTCTGTAATTCTTATCCCTCTTATCAGTGCCTTCCCTAAGCACTCTGGGTGTGTTGGTGTGCCCACTATCTCTGTTCTTTAGAGCACTTGCTGATAGCACCGTGTAATTGTCAAATTCAATGTTCTGAAATTACCTGAATCTCTTTTGAAACCTTCTTAGAGAACCATTCCATTTGCTGCCTTCTGTTCCTCTGCTGCTGACAGAGGTTTATGCCAGAGATTGCCCATCTCAGTGGAACTGTTTTTTCAGAAGAGCCTCCCAGTGAATATTTCCAGGATGAACACTGTGTTTACACGGGTGTGAATGCTCCAGCGTTTGCTCCCTGTGCCAGCACTGCTGCCTGGCCCGGCTCCTGCAGTGCCCCTTGGCAGCAGAGGCTCAGCATGGAAATAGTTCTGAGACCTTCCCCAGGAGATACAGCAGAGAAGCACAGTTGTGTTTATGAATCTGTGGCTTCATCTCCCGACTGTTGCTCTTTGATTTTGATCTCCTATAGCCCTCAGATGTCCTCACAGACTGCTGGGGTTGTTTGGAAAAGGATTTCTTAATCCCTTTAATGTGGAGGTGGGTGGAGGTGGAAGGTGTTTGGTGGGCGTGGATTGAGGATTGACAGTCGTGGGTGACTTTTTATTCTGTAGCTTTTCACTATTTAATGTATTTCCTTGTTTGGTCTGAAAATCATTTCTATGGAAAAAATGCCTTTCCTCTTCCCTTGCTGCCCAACCACACCATTTTCCCTGTAGCTATTTTGGTGGGGCAAGATCTCTTTGCTGTTGTCTGTGCTGTGTTCTGTTGCTGTGGGATGTTCCTCCTGCTCAGCAGGAGGACAGGGGAGTTCTAATGTGGGACAATCTTCTCCCATTCCCAGAGGTGCTGGTGGTGAACCTGTGCTCCGTGTGCCAGTAGGGTGGGGAGCACTGGGTGTATTTACAAGAACTCAGCACAGTGTCAGATCTTACCTGTTATCATCCAGCTGGAGAATATCACCAGAGCAGAGAGACCTGACAGTCCTGCACTTCCCTGGGCCCTTTGCAAGCTGCCCTGTGGGTTATCTCCCTCTAGAAGGGACTTTCTGGCCACTTCACATCTGCAAAAGGCATTAAATGATCAGCAGACATTTAAATATTCACCTTCATTTTGTCCATGCCTTTTATTAAAGTTCAGATAATCCAAAGAGGCTTTTAAATGGTCTGTGGCTTAATTTATTCATTTAGGAATTGAAGCAATAAACAGTCTGTGTTTTGGCCTGGCGCCGAAGCTTTTTCTTTGGGCTCTTGCAGCTCCCAGGGCTGTCTCTGCTTTAAATACCCTCTGTGCCCGCTGTGGCTCCTGTGCCTGCTCACTGACTTGTCAAATCACTAATGAACCTGCTCTTCCCTCTCTCAGGGCCACATTCTGCCCTCAGCTGAACCTGTTCAGGCTGAGTTGCTTCAGAGGGATTTCACAAGTTTAATTTTTGTTCAGGTTACTTACAGAAGTCTCGCAATATTGCACCTGGCTCTGTTAATTTTATGTAAATCAGGTGTAACTTCCCGCAGCAATCCTTTCAGGCGGTTCCTTCCAGATCCTCTCCCAGCCAACTCTGTGAGCTTCTTGTCTCTACAAACTCTTGCAAAATGGCTCTTTTACTACCTGCAGAGGGAATAAAAGCCACTTGCACGGGTTGGCAGTGTAGAATGAGTAAGTCAATGGTAATTAACACTGGAAACTATTTTAAGTGACAGAGCAGAAATGTTTCCAAGTTGGTTTCTTACCAAGCAGCCCAAATGCTGGTGTTAGATGATGATATCGAAGCATTGGTCTTGATTCATTAAAGACTCTCCAACAGAGTTTGGAAGTCTCTAATAACAGTTTGGGAGATCTTTAGGGTAGGTTTCCCCAAATAAGGATCCCAACTTCTTTAGGCATCTTCAGAAATCTTTTAGAGGGTTTTACCCATTTTGGGCTTCTTGGACTTGATGAATGGGGAAAATATCTCTTTACAAAACCAGCAAATGTATATTTAAAAAGCAAATTGCAAACAGAGGTCTTGCCTTTGTTTTATTTTTGTTTTCTGAACAGTCAGTGAGTGCTGTGTGGCTGGAATGCTTTCCACATTATTCACTGCATACATTATGTGTCTCAGATGGGAATTGGCGACTGACAGTGTAATGAGCTCTGATGGAACGTGTGTGGCTGTAGGAAAACACTCTGGAGGAAGCTGGAAACGTGCACCAAGTGTCTGTTGGAGTGTTGAGGGGAGTAGGTGTGGTGCTGAGGGGGAGTGCCCATTGCCCCACGTGCAATAACAGGGGAGTGGTTTGCAGGTATTTGGAATAAGGGCTGGGGCAGTCCAGGGGAGGAATATGGAAAGAAACCAGGGGAGAACTCAGCAGAACTCAGCTTTCCTGTTGGTAAAATCGAGTACAAACAGGGGCAGGACGTGTGGAGGCCAGTTGGTGGATGGACTGATGGCTTTTTGACCTTCTGGAGAAGGGCAGCTCTTTGCTGGTTGTGGTGACCTTCAGATTCACGCTTGACAACATCTCTGTGGAGCTTTTATAGAGCAGGTCCCACCCTGAGCAGCTGCAATGCTGATGACTGTGACAGAAAAGACGTTACCATCTAAATCCTCCTTCTTTTACCACCAGAGAACCACATTTTAGAAGATGTAAACAAGTGTGTCATTGCTCTCCAAGAAAAAGATGTGGATGGCTTAGACCGCACGGCCGGAGCGATCCGGGGCCGCGCCGCTCGGGTCATTCACGTGGTCACCTCGGAGATGGACAACTACGAACCTGGAGTCTACACCGAGAAGGTGCTGGAAGCAACCAAGTTACTGTCCAACACAGGTAAGGGTCGCTTACTCCCAGGAGCCCTGAGCTCCTGTTGCCTGAAGGCGTGTGGGCAGCTGGGTACCAGCGTACCTGTGAAACCTGTTAAAGACTCACTTTGCTGGAATGCAAATTAGTGGGAGTTGTTTGCAAAGCTGTTTCAAAGTGAGAAGTGTGATTTTGCTGTGTCGACTGGCCTGAAGCTCAGGGGTGCACAAGGTGTCCCTGAGCGTGCTCGCTGTCATGGACTGGGCTGTGGGAAGCAAAAACACCGGGAATGAGTCCCAGACGTGAGTGAAGGCTTGAAAGCTGAGCTCTGCTCATGCTGCAGTATTGCACCAGGCCCTGCAGCTGTTCAGGGTCCAGAAGGAAGATCACATTCCCCCAGCAGAATAAATTTGGGGTAATAATTAGGGTAAATTTTGTAAAGTATCTTTACAGCTGTTGAAAGAGCATTGTAGGTTGTGGTGCCCCACATATAAACACCGAATGAGGGTGTTCCCTGTGAACTACCTGCTGACACCCGTACAGGTGAGGGGTGATTCGAGTTGCTTCAGTGCCAGCCACTAGCTGTTGGTTTTGCTTTAATTACTTTGATGAAGAATCAAGGGTGACACTGAAGAAACAGCAGACTCTTAACTGGTTCTGGCGTGTTCTTCCTGGGGCACCATGAGTCACCAAAATGCAGCAGTGCAATCTGCCCCCTTCCAGTGCTTCTTAAACGTGAGCTTCCTGATGGTAGTATGACTTTTTTTTCCCCAAAAAATGATGTACATCTGCAGGGAACATCAAACAAACAATCAGTATTTTATCCCATAGTTTTCAAGGGCTTCCCCGGGTGTTTTCTCCTTGTCCACTAGAAGGGTGTGATAAACTTTTCTCTGTCCAAGGGGAAAACACCAAGTATCAGCAGCGTAAGCAGAAACAGAGGTGGATTAAGACTTCAGCTCCTGTAAGAAATGTTGTGATTTCAGTGGAAGGACTGCACAGCTTCCAGGATAGTTAGGAGCAAGGCACTCGCGAGGGTTCCAGGAGGGGGAAGCAGGGTGGCTCTGGGGTGGGACTGACTGGCTGTGTGCTCTGAGTTCAGTCATGCCACGCTTCACGGAGCAAGTGGAAGCTGCAGTGGAAGCCCTGAGCTCCGACCCTGCCCAGCCCATGGATGAGAACGAGTTCATCGACGCCTCCCGGCTGGTGTACGACGGCATCCGGGACATCAGGAAAGCCGTGCTGATGATCCGGGTGAGCAGAACTTCCCCCAGCAGCTTCCCGCTTTCCCTGCCGCTGTTGAACTGACAGCCATCAGGATAATGGGGAGCAGACAGCAGAAGATTTTCATTTAGCTCCTATTAATATTCAGAGTCTTAAAATCACTGTGGAGCACTGGAGCAGTACGTTTGGATTCAGATTCATTAACCAGATCTGAGCATCGATGATGGCCCAAGTTGTGATGCTAAATACCCTTCACGCATCTTTTGTAATCTCGTGGTAATGCCTGGCTCGTTAATGTGCTAAAATCAGTGACCTTTGAGTTAACAACAGCAAATTAATTCAGAACTATAGATGCTTGTTGATGGTTTGAGAGCTTAGAAATAAAACCTAATGGCTCTTCATTAAGTAAATTTGGAGAATTGATGTTAGTTAGTCAAAAGGAAGCTGAGATGAGTTTGGTCTGCAGTTCCTAAAGCGTGTAATTTGTTAATTGGCTAACCTGGGTACACAGGGGCAGCTCACAGAGGCCTTGTCTCCTCTGTGCTTGCTGTTTCAGGTGCAGTGGGTGTGACTTGGAAGCCCAAATTTCTGGTAGGTCAGAAGGGCTCCTGCAGTTGGTTGAAGGGATGCAGAAAAGGAAGTTCTGGTTGAAGCTGATCCATGGACCTATTTCTTGGATATTAGTGGGGCAAAAATTGGCAGGAGCCAGACACAACAAAGACAAATAGAGGGGGTTTATTCCTTTTTTCTTCTTTTCCTTGTATTCCTTTGACTCTGAGAAACTGCCTATGGTCAGAGTGGTGACCATGGCAGATGCAGCTTGTGATCAGTAAATCAAGGATGTACAGCCCCAGAAGAGACGTGATTACAGTAACCATTGCAACAGCATCTTCCGTGTGTGCTGCTTAAAGCAAATGATCAGATGAGAAACCAGGAGAAAAGCTGACAACCACATATGCGCTCCCCACGGAATTTTTTTCAGACGAGCTCAGGATTTATAGACAGCCAGTGTTAGATGAAGATATCAGTGCCTTCCCGCTATGCAGACAAACGGATGTGATTCCCCCCCTGCTGAAGCCCTTGTTATTCAGGACAGGGAGCACGGCTGCCAATCCCAGTCGGCAGCAATTATCCGGGCTGGCAGTGCCAGGAGCGCTGACGCTTCCCCTGTGCCACGCTCCAGTGTCAGGGAGCCACAGCTCTGCTGCCAGCAGCCAACAGCAGCTCCCTGGCGACACAGCGGCCACCTAGAAAGAAGTTAAAATGCTAGCACTTGTGGTCCAGAGGGTTTATTTTGGGATAAAAGAGCCATCCAAGTGGACATTCCAAGGTTTTCCAGGGCTTGGTGTAACCCGCTCACAGAGGCTCGTTCACTTCAGCTTTGTCCAGGGGCTCTTGCTCTTTACAGGGACCAGCAGGAAAAGCCACTGCAGCACCTCATTTCTGTGTTTATGCAGGGTATTTCAAAACTACCATCTCACTCTATCTGTATGTATTGAAGAGAAGCTCTCCCTCCTTCCCTGCTGCCCAGGCCCATCACCCCAGAGGAGTCTCTGCCCTTGGTGGCACTTGAAAGGCAGAGTTACACTTTGTGTGTCCCTGAGCTTTGGGAGGGATGGGCAGAGACTCACAGACAGTTTGTAAACATACAGCAGAACTGTCTTTATTTTTTTTCATTTTTTAAATATTGATACACTGAGCTACTTCCTAGTGTGTGTCCCTCTGCTGATTTTGTGGATATACCCTGTTCTCCAGGGCCTGGAGAGGAGGCTGGAATACCCAAAGCCTTGATTGTCACCCTGCTCACCTTTGCTTTTTGGCAACTATTGTGCATGTCCATCTCTGTTTTCACTGTATCACAAAGGGTCTGTACTGGAAGACAAGTCTGTGAAATCCAAATCATAGGAGAGAAATGTAAAGAACAGGGACTTTATTTGCATCTTATCTGTTAATCACAATTTATTGCATTTATCAGTGAAGTTCTTTGTTGACCCAGCTCTGGAGAATTGTCATGAAGTACCACTTTAGCAAAGATGTAGTATTCTGACAAACATGCTGTTTAAACTTGATAAGCTTTATAAAAAGTTTGCCAGCTACAGACTGGCAGTAGCAAAAATAAATCCTAGGCAAGCAGGAACTAGGTCAGATGTGTTTAGCCTACGGCATAAAAGCTGGCCCTTACTAGCTAAAATTTTTCAGCTTTTCCTGAGGGATAAGGATAAATTTTGAGATATTTTATCTGTTGTTAATTTAGTCAATGCTTTGATTCATAAATGTGCTGAAGACACTGTCTGTGCTTCTGAACCAGCCTTTAGAGCTGTGTGTAATTCCAGCTTCAGAATCTCAGGTGAAGCTTTTACATTTAATCAAGTTGCAAAAATGCTGTTCGTTTTGCAAGAACATTTTTTTGTCTTTCAGATGCTGAGTGCATTAATGTCCTGACAAATCTCAGCTGTTCAGTTACTGCTGTGTGATTTTGGGGATCCCTATGGTGTTTAACAGGAGCAGTCAAGCACAAAAAATCACACATGTTCAGAGCTGGATACAGTCCCTCTATTTACCTTTTTGTTGAAAACATGAAATAATTTTTACCTCCACTGATTTCCATTCTCTCTACTTGAAAAACAATATTGTTGTTGATTTGCAGAGCCATGTAATCTGTAGTTTGACTCTGAGTGAATGCTTTTTCCTCAGACTCCTGAAGAGCTGGATGATTCCGACTTTGAGACCGAGGACTTCGATGTGCGAAGCAGAACCAGTATCCAGACTGAGGATGATCAGCTCATTGCTGGACAGAGTGCGAGGGTAAGGCAGAACCCTGAGCATTATAAAAGTGTGACCTGCCTTCAAGCAACACTTCAGCTTGCTTTGAAAACCCAGGTTTAATTTGGGGGGGATGGTGATAAAAATGCTGGATCAGAAAACTGGCATTCTTTGTTTCCAGTATTCTTCTGAAAAGGAGGTTGAGTGAAATGCACTTGGTCTGATGGATGTGAGAAATGTCTGTGGTTTATTTTGGGTGTTCTGAGAGATCAAAATCCTTTTAGTACCAACAAACTGCTTCACATTTTGATATCACAGACACTGTAGTCGGGTGAGCTTCTGCAGGGAGGTACAGGGCAGATCATTCCATTGGATTAATGTTACTTCCAACAGACAAATACGAACTTTATGAGCAAAAAATCTTCACAAAATGTCTCCTCACACATGTGCTGGTGTGTGTTTGCTCACTGAGCATTTGTCAAGACAACGTTGAGAGGAACTCAGAAATGAAATAATTTCAACTAACTGCATTTCCTATGACTTAAAAATGAAAGCATTGATAGGCAATATATAATCATTAAGAGGTGAAACCCTAAAATCAGTGCACTGAAGGAAGACCAGGCCTTACCTATTGCTTTTATTTGACACGGCCCCTCTGGATCGATAACAATTTACACTCTTGGGAAAGGGCCATGGCAGATTTTTTGTGGGGGCTCTTCCTGCCAGGCAAGAAGTAGCCAGACCTTATTTATCAAACTTCTGCCACGTTGGCTTGGGAATTACACTAACTGAGAGTATTTTTATGCTCCCCTCCCTTGCACAAGCACTTTCTGTGCCTGGACCCTCACGCCCTTCCATTTAAATGCAGACATTGCTCATTTGCCTCTCAGCACAGCTGCTGCCAGAGGATTTTTAGTACCAAAGGCTCCTTTTTGCCTGCTCCTGGAGGCATCTGTGCTCCCAGTATTTATGAAGGCAAGGGCATGGAGTCTTACTCAGGCTGTAAACCCAGGCTGAGAGATTTTATTTGGGAGTAAGCACATACCCTTTATTTTCACTTGCTCTTTCCTCAGCAGACATGTTTCAAAAGAGTACAACTAGCTTTTTGCAGGGAAGAGACTGGTAATATTTCTTATTATCCTCAATACCCAAGTGGAACTTAATTTTAAAATGTTGAAATTTTCTATAAAAGACAAGTCCTCCTTCTTCATGCAGTTTTATTTTGAGGGATGGTAATATGTGGCGAATTTGTTTGGAGTCTTAACAGCTTTATCATGCAAAGGCCCATATTTTAAGTGTCAACTTGTCTTTCTGGGCACTTTTTCTTAAAAAAGAGCATAAACTTCGATTCAAAATGGAAGCAAATGGCTCTGTAAAGCCTCTAGGTAGAGGATTGCTATTAAAGTTTTATCCCCCATCTACATGACTGAAATTGGTTATTAGTGAAATGTTCCAAAAAGCCTCTACAAGGCAGCAGGAGGCCATGTGAGAAAACTCTTCTCTTCCAGGCTATCATGGCTCAGCTCCCTCAAGAGCAGAAAGCCAAGATTGCTGAGCAGGTCGCCAGCTTCCAGGAGGAAAAGAGTAAATTGGATGCTGAAGTGTCAAAATGGGATGACAGTGGCAATGACATCATTGTCCTGGCCAAACAGATGTGTATGATCATGATGGAAATGACAGACTTCACCAGGTGAGGCTTTTTAATTTGTGCTCACTCCGAGCTCTCCGGGCTGCTGGGCTTTCAGTGAGACACGGTGCAAGTTCACCTAAGAGCCTTACTACTTCTAATTTCCTTTAAATGGTGCCCTGTTACAGCCTGCACATGAACTGGGGAGACGCATTATTGTGCAGTGGCTGGGTGGTAATAACTGCTTAAATTGATCTACAGATACACAGCAGTTATTGCCTGTCTTTCTTCCTTTCTTAAGGGTGATTCTTGTCCCCAGGAATATATATATATTTGCTCAGTTCTTTACAGCATTAAATTCTGTGGGCTTCTCAATATTGCCATACTACAGGAATAGTTCCTAGCACAGTTATTTGCAGAGGAAAAAGAGGCTTTTTGATGCCTTTTGAAATTAATTTACCAGATTTTATATAACACTATTTTTTAAACTTCATGTTCCATTCCATAAAAATTGCAAATCCGTCTTCTAAAATGTTATCTCTTATCATCATTAGGTTGCTCAGGGCAGTAAAATTTAAGATGTTTTTATTCCTAGATTTAAGCTAAATGTGGGGAGGAGCCGAAAGGGGGAAACTCTTGAAAATGAAGGTGCTGTAATGGCTGCTCCTGCCTCTTCCTGCCCTTGGGGTGAGGAGTCACTGCCAGCACCGTGTGGAACAGAATGAGAAAAGGGATGTAGAGTTCACTGCTGTGGTTTTCTGGTGCTAGGAAGGAGCCTCTGCTCTGTTTTGCAGGGGCAAGGGTCCACTGAAGAACACGTCAGATGTGATTAGTGCAGCCAAGAAGATCGCAGAGGCTGGGTCAAGGATGGACAAGCTGGGCCGGACCATTGCTGACCATGTAAGTCACAGTCCCATAAGCCTCCAGCACCAAGGAGCAATAGCAGATCTTTCAGATCTGCAGGTATGAGGAACAGATGAAAATGTGTTTGGGTTTTGGGGTGTTTTAACTGATTTTCCAGATCTGCTGCTAGAAAATTCTAGCCTGTTCTTTCCGGCTGCTCTCGTGCCTCCCTGAGCTGTGTCACACCTGAGCGTGGCCAGCAGTGGCACAGCAGCTCCTTGGCTGGCATCAGGCACCTGGCATTTTGTGCCAGCCCTGCTTCAGGTCACGTAGAGCCAGGGCAGTGGCTGTGCTGAGCAGGAGCCAGGCTGGGCTCACGTCACACCCAGAGCACTCCTGGTGCTCCCCAAAGCACAGACTGCAGGGACAGCACCTGCACAATTGCACCTGGCCTGTTGCACAACCTTTAATACTGGTTTTGAGGCAGCTTTTTAGTATTAACAATTTTCAGATGCCCCACAGACTGAGTGGGGAGGTGTTCAAAGCTCTCTGGTGGTTTTCTCCCTGTCCAGTCAGAGCTGATGAAGATTTGGAGCAAGGCCTGCAGTGACCTGAGCGTGGCTGTGCTGTCCCAGTATTTGGAAGGAATTCTTCCAGGATTGAATGAGCATGGCCAGCTCAGGGATTTATTTATGCAATGCCTGTCCTGAGCCATTTAGAAACTGGGCCAAGCAAGAGCACCTCTGGCCTCAGCCCACACCCAAATGGCAGAGAAACATTGACATTAGTAATAATATTCCACCTTCAAGAGAGACTCTGAAATGCAGGGAGGTTAAGTCTGAGATCATGGACTAAACTTTGTTTTCTCCAGCTGTCACTTGCTTTCCAGGCCTTTCCAGGATGGAAATTTGTACTGCAAGGTTCTAACTGAACCCGTGTCACTTTGGAAGTAAATCATTGCAGTGCAGGACTCTCTCTTAATGCTGCATCCAGGGGTGCTTGTCTACACCCTCCTTTATTAATGATGAAGTGAGAAATGTTCAATGGGGAGATAAATTTGAGAAGTGTTTTTTCAAATGGGTCTCCTTGCTGTAGCACTTTGATAGCCTTGTTTCTGCAAGAACCAGGTGTGCTGCTGATGTAGGTAAATGAAGCAAGGAGCAGTTTGTGTTAGAGGTCTCCGGGGAGCTTGGGCTGAAGGTTTACACTGCTTTTTATTTTTTTTTAAATTCACATGTTTTATGCAAAGTTAGTATATGGTTTTCTGTACCAAGCCATTTCAAAATATAAAAGAAAACTAAATGGCTCCTTTTAGTAGCCGTAAGGTCCTTAAAAATGTAACAGATTAAGCACATGTTTGAAGATAAATACGAGCAGCACTGTACAGTTAGTCATTTTGACAAGAATATAGCTTTTTCCTGACTCCATACTCTGCTAATACTTCGAGCCTGCATATTTCATTAGCTGTGCTTCCATACTCTTTGGAAACATGTTAATGTGGCACGGTGTGACAGCTACAGAGCAGGAGCAGCTCCGAGCCCCGATCCCTCCTGTGCCTGCTCGGGGCCGGGAGCCCCCGGAGGGGTTTGTGTCCTGTGTGCTGGGGGACACCACAGCCCTGACCCCTCGTGTCCCTGTGCCAGGGGCTCCCAGCTCTGCCGTCACATTCCTCTGGAACCCCAAGAGCTGCTATCCCAGGAATTCCGTGTCTGTTGGGAAGAGTCCTGCCATCAGCCGCAGGTTCTCCCCAAGGTTTCCATCCCTCACTCCAAGCAGCTGCTGCTTGCTGGGAATAGGGGAATATGAAGCAGTTATGAGCACAACACAAATGACAATGATTTGCAGCAGGACAAGGGTTCTCTCTATTATTTATTTCTTCAGTGTCGAAACACCTACAAAGCTGAAGAACATTTCTGTTGCTTTTTTCCTTTCCTAGTGGTGGGAGGCTGAGGCTACATCAGTTCTGATCATTCAGTGAGAAGTAGCTGGGGGTGAGGGTAGGAGTTGCCCCACTTCCCAGTAAAAGGTGCCAGCAGCCTCTTGCTGGGGAGACTGGTCCCTGGCTGGGGGGACTGGCGTGGGGACCTTGGGCACAGGCGGTGGCAGCTGCTGGCACACATGGTCAGTGCCTGTCCTGCCAGGGAGCTGCCTCCCCAAAACAGCTGCTGCAGCTCCTGCTGGGCCCAGCTGGCACCCAGGGCTGGGGGGCGTTTATTGGGAATTCCTGGTGCAGCAGGGAGGAAGAAACTCTGCAGTTCCTGGCTCTCCCCTACAGCCTGTGGGGATGGGCTGTCTCCATCAGCACACACCACCAGGGCTCTGCTGTCTTCCCTGCCCCTTTTCTTGGCAAAAAGAGAGAAAAGGGTGATTCTGCTTCTCTGCAGGCTCAGCTGTGGCAGCAGGAACCAAATGTGGGGGATGTTTGCAGTGTCCAGGACGGAGCCTGGATTTGACCTGGAGCAGCCAGCTTAGCTTCTGCCAGTAACCTTCACTGGGTCTGTGGCAGCAGCTCAGTCTGGGCGGTTGGGGAAGCTGGAGTGTCCCCCAACATGTTCATTTCCATCTACACTGCACTCCCTGCTGGGCTCTACAGATGGGGCTTGTGGCTGTGGGTTAATACAATAATGTCATCATTCTTGATCAGTGATAAAATTGTTGCCTTTTGGGTTTTTTGATTTTTATCTGAATGCTCCTGCCTAGGAAAGGACAGGGCTCCTGCAGGCACCCGCAGAGCCTTTTGTTGATGCTCTTTTTTATCTTGTGTTACATCTCCATTTAAACCTCATCTGTCTTTGAGCTGAGTCCTCGATTCTGCCCGCAGAAATAGCACACACAGGAGAGGATGTGGGTTTCAACTCACATCATATTGATGCACACAACCCAGTGATGATTCCTATTCCACGAAGGTTTTGCTGCCTTCCTCGGCTGTTGGTGATCATGCAGCAGCCTCCTGCCTCAAGAGTCTTCCCTTGAACAGTTTCCACAGCCCCACAGAGTAGCTGGAATTGTTGAGCCATTCCTCTGACATGCTGTACTGGGCATTTGTCAGCCCTCAAGCCCCTCCACTGCTGTGCTGCTCACTCGCTGTGTTAGATGAGCTCTTTGGGAGATGGAGAGCAGTTTCCAAAATGGTAATTTGAACTTTTCATTAGCTCTTTGGCCAGGGCTGTTTGTGGACTTGCTCTAAAACATTCTTGTACCGCTGACTAATATTGATTAGCTTAAAAAATTAACCTGCAAGCTTTGCTGCTTCGTTAAGCAGTGCTTCACTGCACTGATGGAAGCCATGTGCCCACGTTGAGAGCTGCAGTTACTTTGGGTGTTCCATCATTTTCCTTGGGACTCAGAAGGTGGTTTTATGTCTGTTGGTGGGGTCAGATGCCCATAAAGCCACGCAGATCTCCACACTGATGTGCTTGTGCCAGCGTGGCCCCAGTCCCTGTGCAGTGCCCGTGTGTGTGTGAGCTGTGTGCACATCACTGCAGCACCTGAGCTACCTCTGCTCAGCACAGAGACCACTTTGGCTCACAAAAACCACTCGGTCTGGCCCTGGAAAAAACCAAATGTATGTGTTAGCTACACTCACCCTCACTGCAGAGGGAAATGCCTGTTCTGGCAGATCAGGTGCTGTTGGGAAGGAAATGCTCCATGTGAGTGGGACCCTGTTTGCACATCCCTGTGTGTGCACCACGATCTGCTCTGGTGCCTCTTTCAGACAGGGAAAAGAGTTCGTGCTTCCATCTCACAGCTAAGGAGGTCTGCAGGGAGAATTAGGGCTCAGACCCTGCTGCTGACAGCCAGGAGGAGACTTTTACCTGAAAGGGGAGGAGAGGCTGCGTGGCCAAAGCAACAAACCTCAGCTGGAGTGAAGCATTAAGTAATGAAGTGGTGCCACATTGAAGATTAATCTTCCAGTCCATTTTGTAGCAGTAATCTTCCATGTCCATTATGAATCTTCATCAGATGGTCCATTGCACAGGATCAGGGTCTTAGGCGAAATGGGATTTTGCTGTGAACAGGGGTGTGTGAAAAGGAGCTCTTAAATCACTCTGGATGGGGTGCAGCTGTCTGGAAGGCTGGAGGTCACTGCAGGGTGTGCCTGTAGTCCTGTCCCTGGGTAATGCCAGGTGAATTCCACTGCTACCACTGAAATAATGCTGGGTACAGGGCAGCCTGCCTTAGAGCACAGAATAACAATCAGTGTGAGTCTGATGGTGGGTTTGTCCAGGAGGCCTGTGGATGCTGGGTGGGAAGATGAGATGTGAGTGGCCATTTCAGTGGAACAAAGAGCAGGAGCTCTCTGTGGGGTACAGCAAGTGATGCTTCTCTCGGGTTCAGAGCAGGGCTTAAGCAACAGGGGGTGTGACACAGTGTGATGTACCTCACATGGATGTGAAGCTGTGGGTGCTCTGTGTGTGTGTGAACACCCAGCTCTCATCCCCTGCTCTGGCCAGAAATGCTCCTGCAGCAGCAAGGGGTCCTCCCCTGCAGGCCCCAGGGCACGGCCTGTAGGACTGGGACAGCCCCCAGCCCTGCTGCAGTCCTGCCATCGGGAATACACCCACACTGGGGTCTCAGACACTGCTTGCAGCAGCACCAGCCATGTCTGGAGGTCTGAGCTTGCCCGGGTGTTGCCCGGCCAGGAGCTGTTTGGTGCCCACACTGGTCATGGCAGCTGCAGGTGCCCCGATGGCACTGGGCACAGGGACAGGAGTGTGGCACAGGTGCCACTGGGATTGTTCCACAGCAGCACCAGAGCCCGGTGGGCAAAGGGGCTGTGGAGGTGAGTGTGTGCCAGCTGCTTTATTCACTCGTCCTCAGGCAGCCGTGGGGTGCCCCTGGGGCTGAGGTGGCCCATGGGGGACCTGCTGCTGGCACCCCACTGCTGCTGCTCCCAGAGGGGCGGCAGGGCTGGCATGGGCAGCAAAACCCTTCCCCCAGCCCTTTTGTCTCACAGAGCCTGCTCTGGACTGTAGCTGCCCCTCAGCTGGGCTCCTCTCTGGTCTGGAAATCCAGCCTGAGCCTGGCTCATCTGTGGCTCATCCATCATTTCACTGCTCAGCAAAGCCAGGGGTGGCCCTTCAGTTCTGTCCTGGAAAATGGCACCTTCCCAAACTGCACAGCAGCCCCGCAGAGGGGCTCCTGCAGAGCCCTTTGTGCAAAGCTGAAAAAGTTACCTTTATCTTATGGATGAGTGCTGCAGCAAGCACCTTAAAAATGTCATTTTGTGCCTGGAGAGGAACCTGGTTTCCCCACTGCTACAAAATGGGAGCAGAAGTCAGGAAAATCTGTTTGCTGCATGTCATTGAGTAGCTGTTGGGTTTATCATTTCCGAGCTTGGAATACTTAAGATTGAGCACTGAGGGAGGAATTGGTAACATCTGCTAGTTGCAGCTTGAGATCCTGGGTGTCAAACCATTGCTGCTGTGTCCTGCACAGTAGGGGAAGGACCTTTTACAGCTGACAAAACAGCTCTGGGGAGGGTAAATAGTCCTCCTCCTTCTCTTCTTCCTCCTCCTTCTCTTCTTCCTCCTCCTTCTCTTCTTCCTCCTCTTCCTCCTCTTCCTCCTCTGCCTCCTCTTCCTCCTCTTCCTCCTCTTCCTCCTCCCTGGGAGGGCTGCTGAAGGGCAGCTGGAAGGAGTCCAGCAGCCTGTCCAGTGCCACCCCTGTTTATGGCTCCTGGCTTTTAGATGCCTTTCATGCTGCTCGGCTGTCTCCAACCCCAGCGTTCCAGGCAGGGCAGTGCTCTCCCAGCCCGTTCCCTGCTCCAGGGGGAGCTGCCTGCTTTGTCCCTCTGGCTCCTGCCCCAGCTGTGGTGCTGCAGAGCCAGACGTGCCCTCTGTTGCCCGCAGTGCCCGGACTCGGCGTGCAAGCAGGACCTGCTGGCCTACCTGCAGCGCATCGCGCTCTACTGCCACCAGCTCAACATCTGCAGCAAGGTGAAGGCCGAGGTGCAGAACCTGGGCGGGGAGCTCGTCGTCTCCGGGGTACGTATGGCACACGCCTGCCTCGGGCAGCTTTGCTTCCACAGGCAACTGCTATTCCAAGCTGAGCTTTTATGTTAAACACCACAGAATGTAGACAGGAGATGCTGGAGCGTTCAGAGTTTTAATGTATGCAGAGTTTGCGTCGCTGCCTCATTCTGGGGAGGAATGCTTGCTGTGAAAATACAGATTTCACATTTCCTTACTCAACAGTGTTTGTAGACAGATTCACTTCACCTCTGTGTAATCTGTTTTCCAGACTGCTTTTCACTGTTAGTGAGGTTAAATCACTTTATCAGCCCAGCTATACCTACCCCACGTCTCTGCACAGCCTTGGAACATGCTGGGGTCCTGCAATGCTCCAGAGATGTTAATATTTCAGGACAGCTGTGCCCTGAAGAGTGCAGGGATTTTTAGTGGCTGCTCTGGTTTCTGACAGCTGGAAGCTGCCCTAGGCCAGCCTGCTTCCTTGTTCCAGCCATTACTTTGCAAATAATTTTTTCACTGTAGTTCATGAAATGCTTCCTCCTAAGAGGATTCTGTATGATGGGTATTTGCGGGGAGGGCAGAGGAGCTAAATTCTTAATTTCTTCTGGCATACTCTTCCTTGCCCTGCACAGGCACGTTTGGTCACTGGTGCCTTTGCCCAGCCATGTCAGGACTGAGGAAGGTTTGAAGAAGGGACAGAATTGGCTGATAGTCCAGTATTGCTCCTTGAATCCTTAACAGCAAATGGAAAAAACACATTCTGCCGTTTTGATACCACAGAATCACAGAATGGTTTGGGTTGGAAGGGACCTTAAAGCCCATCCAATCCCACCCCTGCCAGCTCCAAGCCCTGTCCAGCCTGGCCTTGGACACTGCCAGGGATCCAGGGGCAGCCACAGCTGCTCTGGGCACCCTGTACCACTGATATTTTCCAGTGAAACTGTTTGATAAACTTATTTTGCTTAAACTTATTAGCACAGTTGCTTAAACTTATTAGCACAGGTTTCTCCCCAAAAACCAGGGAGAGCTGTGGAAGGAGAGCTTTGGGGCAGCAGCAGCTGGGGGAGGTCTGCAATAGATATCCCTGCCCAAGCTGAGCCCATCTGGGGGTGATGGGACTGTGCTGCCCCTCCTGCTGCTGCCAGCCCCCCCTACTTCCTTTCCAGCCCCCAGAGCCGCTCCAGGGGCTGTGCTGGGACGTGCTGCTGGGTGCTGCTGTTCCTGTCCTGGGAGCTGGGAGGCTGAAGGCATCGTGCTGTCACAGCAGGAGATGTGTTACTATGCAGCAGTACGTACTCCAGGGCCTCACTGCAGTTACTCAGTGTCTCCAGGATTTACATCCCCTCTGCCATAAATTAGTTATAGAACAGCCTGCCATCTGTAGTCTGATCTCCTGGTTTTATCCTTCTCCTCGAGCCTGTCCACCAGGGCTGAGTGTTGCCAGCAGCAGTGTTAAGCTCCGTGGGATAATCAGATGAAGACCTCAGCCAGTGCAGAGACATCACCTGTCAGAAGGACGATTCTGTGCAGTGTTAACACCCTGCCCATGGAGCAGAGTGCTGTGAGAGCAGAGCCACGGCCTGGGCGGGCAGCGCTGGCACCTGCACAGTCTCAGTTCATTCACAAAAGCACCTCCCTGCTCTCCTGGTGTTTAATGATTCCTCCTGCTGTGGGGATTCATGCAAACAGTCCAGGGCAGTGGCAGTGGTTTCCAGGCTACTGAGGAGGAGGGCAGAGCACAGGGGTTTGCTGGAGGATCCGAGGTGCTGTGGTGGCACTCGGGGCACAGCAGGGTAGAAGGGAGGGGACAATCCCCTAGAAAAGCCACCAGCCCCTGCCTGGCTGGGTTTGCTGCTGGACAAGCCACGGCTTCGAGCTTTTCCCCAGAACCTTCCTTAGAGGTCTGTAACAGCAGGGTTTGAGTTTGTAGAGGCAGCTGAGCTCTTGTGGAAGCTCAGCAGAGGTGCTGAACCCCTGCCCCAGTTCAAACCCTGCCCTGGACCAAACCCTGCCCCAGATCAAACCCTGTCCCAGACCATTTGGCCTTGAAAAGCTGGGGATCCCACCCAGGGCAGGACACTGGCTGCTAGAGAAGGGGGTCCCAGCTGAGGCCACCACAGTGCTCCTCCCTCTCTCTTCCCCCCGGCCCTGGTCTCAGCTCTTTGTCCCTGCTGTGCCCTACAGCTTTGACAAATTCATGTTTATCCTTGTTTTGATGCTCTTGTAAATCAGGAACCAGCTGGGAAAGGGCTCCAGGCCTGGCTGGTGATGCAGTTGTGTTCCTTCCTTCCCAATACAACTTAGTATTCTAGGGCAATTTAAATGTTTATTATCAGTGATTAAGATACTACTACAGCTTTATTAATTTCATTAGAGAATAAGCAACTGTTAAAGCTTAGTCACAAAAGCAAAGGGCAGAATACAAATCGTTCCCATCACCATTAATATGGAAAATGCAGATGGGGAAAACCCTGCTTTGTGTTGGTGGCCGTCAGGTTTGTAACCACTGAGTATCCAAAGAAAAATCCTGCCTCAAACTGGCAGCCTCAGGTTTCAAAGGACAAATACAAATCAGTTACACGAATCTGTTTCAAGTGGTTTTGCCCCCCAGGCCTGTTGTGTTTTCAGTGGTGTGTAACTGTGTGTGCCCCTTGGCAGGTGGACAGTGCCATGTCCCTGATCCAGGCAGCCAAGAACCTGATGAACGCCGTGGTGCAGACGGTCAAGGCCTCCTACGTGGCGTCCACCAAGTACCAGAAGTCCCAGGGCATGGCCTCCCTCAACCTCCCGGCCGTCTCCTGGAAGATGAAGGCTCCGGAGAAGAAACCCCTGGTCAAGAGGGAGAAACAGGACGAGACCCAGACTAAAATCAAGAGGGCATCCCAGAAGAAGCATGTGAACCCCGTGCAGGCCCTCAGTGAGTTCAAAGCCATGGAGAGTATTTAGAGGAGGGCTCTGGCTCAGGGGTGTTTTTCTCTAGCCCACTACTGCTACTTCCAGAACTCTACTTTTAATACCCTAAGGATTTTTCAAAAATTTACTATTCCTCCAAATGTATTTACTTAATATAATTTTGATAACTTTGTTTAGATTACCTGGGGAGATACTCAAATTGCTAAGTCCTATCAGTATATCTTCAGCCTGCAGAAGTGTGGTAATTTAGATGGCCTTTAGATTACAGGGGTGGATTTCTAGCTGGAAACTGTTTTTTATAATCGTGCTTTAAATGGAAGATTCTATAACCAAAGAGGATTTTACAGTAACACTAACGGTTAACACTAATACTGGATCCTGCTACTCAGAGACTCAGTTTATCATGGTGATCAAGAGAGAAAAATTAGATATTTTACTAAAAAAAAAAGATTAATGGAAGTATTGTGTGTGATAGTGTATCTCTGCTGTGGGGTGGAGAGGGAGCAAGCTCAGAGGAGTTTGAAAATGCAGCAGGCACCGGCTGTGTGACCACAGCTGGAAAACAGCTGGAAAGAAACGATACACCCGTGCCTGGGCTGGGCTTTGCTGAGGATCATGTTTGGAGCTGGGCTCGGTGGTGCCTTGGGGCTGTGATGCTGCTTTTCCTGAGCCCTCGGGGTGCTTCCCTTGTGCTCCTGGCACTTCTCCCTCCGGAGGGCTCCGCTGCCGGGGGAGCTCCCGGGGCCAATCGCTGCGGAAACATCCCCCGGTGTGGGCGGCCGATCGCTCCTGTGTGACACGGACGGGAATTTCAATGCCTGGTTACAAATTACTAATGTATTTTGCTGCGGGACACTAATAAAGTTGCTTTTCCCAGCTGCTGTATTGTGGTGCTGTGAATGGCGCGGGCCCAGCCCGCCCCTCGCCCCTCCCCCGCCATTCAGATGCAAATCAGCTTTGTGCTCATTCCTCATAATTGCTCTGCATCCCGCCTTGGGCTTCCAGAGGCACCCAGGAAATCGTGTTTGCTCAGGCTGCAATTTAGACTGTACATTATTTGTGATAACTATAGCTACAAGGTATAATTTCGCTGTCTTATTTAAATTTTATGAATTTCAGCGTGTTTCACACGTCCCAGTCGAGTCGGGTGCAGGGAAGCGGTGCCTGCACGGGGCAGCACCGCGGTGCCTGTTCCTGTGGAGCCTCCACCGAACTGGAAAAGCCTGGGCTGGAGTCAGTGTCTAAACTGCAGCTCCATTTTAGAGCTGAGCCTTGGCACTGGAATGTTAGAATTTTATTTATCTCAATCAGCTCATAATTTACTGTATTAAGGTTATTGCTGTCATGTTACTGTAATGCTGATCAGAATTAAGCTAAATAGTTGTGGGGATATTTTTGCCAAATGTATTGTGTTTTCAAGCATTTTAGCCTCTTGAGTACAGCTATTAAACAGTGGAATTATAGGCTATTTTCATACACCCTGAACATGTAAACAGGCTCGGAGGGGGAGCTGTGCTCCTCCACTGCCATTTGGGGGTTAACAGAACAGAGAGGCTGTAGGTCTTTTATAGATCATTATTAACGGAATTTATACAATATGGGGTTTTATTCTCCTGTATTGTCTTAGAGGTGACATTCCTTGGGCTGTTCAGGGAGTACATCCAATGCCTCCCCCCATACAATCTATTAATGAGCTTTAAAAAACAACCCCTATATTAAGATGTACAGACCAATTTACACGTATTTAGCTTTTAAATACAGGTTAGTTTAATTTATGCTACAAACACTGAGCATCAAGTCAGCAAGAAATTAAAATGTGGTTCCCCTGGTGAGAGCTACAACCCCAGGAGGTGCAGGAGCAGCAGGAACACGATGGGGACACGAGGCCAAAAAACCTCAACTCACATTTCTTTTGTACCCAAGCACTGCTCCTGTGGGAATTGCGTTTGGGTTTGGAGAAGGAGGAGGGCATCGAGGTGAATCATTATCGGTGTAATTTATTTAATTGCTCTGTTCAGGAGTGCAGCGGCTGGGGGGGAGCAAACGCCTCTCCCCACAGCAGAGGGGGGGATTTAGTGTCATGAAACCCCAGTTTCAGTAGCTCTAGGGGGACGTGGTGGTGACACCGGCGCTGCTGCTGCTGCTCTGCAGCCCAGGGGGACCCTGGAGCCGGGGCTGGGAAGCAGCAGCTCCTGGGGCTGCAGCGGGGCAGGGCAGGGCAGGGCAGGGCAGGGCAGCTCCTCATCCCGCAGCGAACCCAGCCGCGGCAGCGCCGGCTCCTGGTGCCCCGGCAGCGCCTCCGGGCTCTTCAGCACCAACCCCACACCCTGCTGGGTCCGGCGTTCCAAAACCCAAAGGCACCGATCCCGCTGTGTCAGGGAATTCCAGCCCTGCGTGTGAAAGCGGCGCTGGGACAGCGGCTCAGCGAGGGGGTCCGGCCGCCAGCGAAGCTGTGCCTTTATTAGGGAGCCAATTGGAGAGAATTACAGTAATTACTGCTCCATGTAATTAAGCGCTGGGAAGGGCTCGTGCCGTCGCTGTGGCTGCTGAGGATGATGCTCGGCTCGGGAGGAGCGAGCGGGCGGGGAGAGCTCCGGGGCTGCTTCAGCCGCCTCCCCCGGCGGTGAGCGAGGAGCCAAACCCCACCTTCCCAATTCCCTGCCCTCCACGGGGATGGGATGGGGGGACCCACCGTGGCTTGGGAAGCGCTGGGGGATTTCCCTGCCCGCCAGCTCCCCACGGCTGCTCCCCAGGCATCGCCTGAAACACACCAGAGTAGTTGCTGGAGAGGTTTGGGGGTTTTTTTGCAGTGATTTGAAGCGATTTGGGGGTTTTTTTTGCAGTGCAGTGGGACAGCAGCTCCGCTGAGGCCGCGCCAGAGCCCGGCAGACCTGGCAGTGCAGGGATCTCAGGAAGATGAACCCACATTATCTTCTAAAGTGTATTAGTGAAACCACATTAAATCCTCAGGAGATAGTCTTATTCTAGATTTCAAGTGCTCTTAATTCAATTCCGCGGTGAATGGAGCCACGTTGAATTTATGCCGCTTTAATTGTGTGTGAAGGTTCCGTGCCACGATTTAATGCCCGTTAATGAGCGCCTTTCCCACCCCGAGCTCTCCCTGCTCCCACCGCCTTTGGGATGCGCCGGGGAGCGGGGGGACAGGAGAGGGGAGCGAGGCACCCAGGGCTCTTTCCTAAGGCAGGTGCTGGGTCCAAACCAGGCCACGGCAGCCAAACCTCAAACACGGGATTTGAGGAGAGAGCGGAGAGGGCGGGGAGGGGCGAGTGCATTCAAAACCCCAACAAATGGTGAGAAAAGGAAAAATCCATTAAGGCACATCAGCCGCTGCTTGTGCTGAGGGTGTTGGTTGGAGGCTGGGGAGTGTCCTAGGGAGACACAGCCCGGGGGCTCTGCCGACTCCCGCCCTGCCCAAAGGGTGCCAGGGTTTGGGGAGCTCAGGCTGAGCCAGCATGACCCTCCTGATGCTCTTGTGGGTGCGAGGGGAAGGAGCTGGAGCTGTTCCTGGCCTGGCCACCTGTGTGACTCCAGCATTTAACACCTGACCCCCTCGGGAAGCTGGAGGAATGGGGGGGCCCTGTTAGCTCCAAAATTAAGGATGGAAGTGCTTATCCCACCTCCTAGACCTGCAGAGGGAGGGGGTCCGGTGGCTGGGGCATGCGGTGGGGAGGGGTCTCTCTAATACAGAAGGAGCTGGGCTGGGGTGCCCTGTGAGCCCCCCGGCCACGAGGAGCTGCTCTGGGCAAGAGCTGGAATGGCCTTTGGCAGCCACACCCCGATGCCAAGGCCCTGCCTCACCCAAGCACAGCAAAGGAACCCGGAGCACACCCCCACGGGGGCAAGGGCCGAACCCCCCCAGAGCAAACCCCCAAATCACCTCGGCCCCAGGGTTTGGGGGCTGCTGAGCTCCAGGGGTTGGGGTGACTCCAGCAAACCCCAGCAGGTGATGGGGTGCCCTGGACAGGGGGGCTCCTGATCCCCCTGCAGAGCCCGGTGCCCTTTGGGCAGGGGGACACAGAGTGTGGGTGTGGGGCCCCTGAGTGTCAGCGCTGCCCCAGGACCTCACACAGCCTTTGCCCCACGAGTGCCCTGCCAGTGCCGGGTGCCTCGGGAGCAGCACTGCCAGGAAATTGTTATTTGTTATCATTTTTTGGCCTCCTTTCAGTGCTCCACGTCCGTGGCTGTGTCACTGTGGTGGTGTGAGGGAAACAGCTGGGAGGGTCACTGGGACTCTCCCGCGGGCACAGGCACGTCCTGCTGCCACCCCAGGCCACAGGGGCTATTCCAGGGCTGGGCACCGAGTGGCACTGACCAGGAGACACCACCTGGTCCCTCCCGAGCTGCCCCGGAGCCCCACGGGCACCCTCCACCCCCAGGGCCAGCCCAGGCGTCCCCAATGAGCCCCTGCTCAAAAACTTGTCGGCTTTAAGACTTTTAGGAGAAGCGAGTGGGATTTTGGCTTTGGGGTTGGACAGGGAGGGCTGCTGGTGGTTTTCTCCCTGGCTCAGCCCCTAAGGAGGTGTTAGACAATCCCCACCTTAAATCCAGCTGTGAGACAGTGACAAGGCCAGGCAGGGCCTGAGAAATCCCTGTGCTGATCCCCCCCCAGTTCTGCTTGATCCCTGCTTCACCTGGCATTGCTCCAGAGGTTCAGGTTTCCAGCAGAAAAGCCCCTTCCCATGCTTGTCTTGGCTGTTAACATCAGAAATAGATATATTTTTTTAAAACCTACAAAGCAAAGCAAAGCCTTGGCAGGGCTGGATGGGACATGCATTTCAGATAAAAATAGAAAAAAAAAATTTAATGCCACAAAACAGCCTGAACAAACCCCGAAAAGAGAAAGATCAAAACAGAATCAATAGTTACAATTAGTCCTGCTACTTAACAGTGACAAGTGACATGTTGTACACAGGAGCCACAAATATTTGAGCACAAAGAAGGGCTGGTGGCCCTGAACCAGCCCGGTGACTGCAGGGCCATGGGGGGATGGATCTGGTGGCATTTGTGCCCATCCCCGGTGGTGGCAGAGCCCTGCAAGGGCTGGGGATGGAAGGGACCAGCCGGGCTCTGCCAGGCCTGGAGGGAAGGCTGGGATTCAAACATCCCCCCGGGCTGTGCTGGAAGACAGGTGTTCTCTGTGTTCCCACCTCCCACTGCCTTCACCTCTCTGTGCTGCTGGGCAAAGCCTGGGGAGGAAAAGCTGCTTCTCCCCAAAGGGGGTTGGCAGGAAAGCTGCTGGACACCACCCATGGCAGTGGCCAGCACCTGGCTGCCGTCACCTCTCAAGGCTGTGAACTTTGTCTGCAGGGCTTTTTTGATATTTCACAGTGTTGCTGCTGCTGTAGGAAGAACCAATGAAGGGTGGGAGCAGCACAAACACAGCCCCCCATGAGAACACTGCTTGTTCCCTTTCTGCAGATCCCAAATTCCCCAGCTGAGCTCCCACCTTGTTCCCTCCACAGTACACCTCCATTTTTCCAGCAGTATCCCATGAAAACAGGACATGCCCCCCACCCCAAGGTGTTTTAATAATGAAGTTGTTGGCACACAGTGCTGGGATCTCGTTTAGTCCAGCAGTTTATTCCAAAGTGCACCTACACCACTGCCAGCCAAACTCACGCTGCCACCCTGAATTCCCTGGAATTGGACTGAACGTACGGTTTCACCTCAGTTCCTGGATGATGGTGTTTATAGAGCCGAGGAGCTCCCTGAAGTAGCCGTCCTTGTCCCCTTCCCGCTGCTCCTGGGCCGCCAGCTCCTCGTACTCGCTGCGCAGGAGGCTGAGCGCGGTGCCCAGGGCGGGGTCCCCCCGGTAGTGCTCCCTGCAGAAGGCCATCAGGACCCCCACCAGCTTGAGGACCTTCTCGCGGGTGTCGTGCTCGGGCATGGCCAGCAGATTGGGCACCAGGGTGCACCAGCCCTGCTCCAGCACCGCCGGCACCAGCCTGACCTGCTGGTACTGCTGGATCTTCTCCTCCATCTGCTCTCCGTGCTGGGAGTCCTCAAGCAGCATCTGTGGGAAGTGGTGGAACACAGATTAATGTCCCTGTCAGAGAGGAACTGCTCCAGGAGGTGACACAGTAGAGGATGCACGCCTGTACCACCTGCCTTGGATGGGGACTTGCCACAGAAGACCAGACTGAGTTTGTGTCCTGGCTCCCTGGCCACAGGGGCTGGTTGTCCACCCTGGAAAACTGCCAGTGACTGGGGGTTTCTGTGTCACACAGCCTGGGAGGGGCTGAAGGGGCAGGAAGCTCAGCAGGACTTGTAAAGTCTCTGGTCTGATGCTTTTTGCTGCTGGACAGGTGCCTGCAGCACCTAATGAACATCATCACTTGGCTCCGTGCTGCTCCTCCTGGAGATGGGGATCTCAGTCTCCTCCAGCCACAGCCAGACCTTCCCCTCCCAGCCTGGTCCAGAAAACCCAGTACTGGAATTCTGCAGGGGGCTGGATCCCTTACAGTGAGAGGGACCTGCCTAGAGCAGCGCTGGGGCCAGGGGGAGGAAGGGAAACTCCCCAACACCCTCTGGGGCTCAGATGGTGGAGGGGCTGTTGACAGCATGGAATTCCCAGACAGGCTCCATTCCCCCAGGGCTCCTGCTGGCCTGGTGCTGGCCCCTGTGACAACCACGATGTCCGTGTAAGGCAGGGCTCTGTGCCGAGGGCTCCTGTGGGACTGCTGGGCAGAAATCCAGCCCTGGGGACGGGATGGGGCAGCCAGCAGGACAGGAGCTGCCAGAAGCCGTGGGACAATGCTGTGGGCCCCTGAGGGGGTCAGTAGCGTGTTCCCTGGTCACCAGTGACAGTGGGCTCTGCCAGGCCCTGGGCACTGCTGTGAGAGCCTGGTGACAAGGACTGACAGGAATGACACAGTGGGGACATGGAGGGACTACACCAAGGAGACCTCCGCTCTCCTGGTCCTCTTGGAGAGCTGCCTGCTGAAGTGCAGGCAGGATTTGGGGTGAAAAGGAAGGAATGTGGCAGAAGGAGCCGTTCAGAGCCCCAGCGACTCCTGTTTGCACTGAGAGCACTGCCAGGGTGGTTTATGATTCCAAACCAACCCATCTGACAGTCACCCATCCCACCCCAAACCCACCACCCCAGCTCAGAGCAGCCCCCCAGCACCCAGGGTTCAGCATTCCCAATCCAAAGAGCAGCTAAAAATCATTGTTTTAACATAAACCCGAGAAACTGGAGGGCTGTGCCTGCCCCAGACCCACGGAGCTGGGAACAGATGGGGCTGCTGGAGGGGGCAGCTGGAAAATGGGCAGCAGGATCAAACGGGAACGGCTTGAGTCAGAATGCCCATGTCTGCTCCTTTCCCAACGAGCTGACAGGATCATGTTAGAGTCAGCACCTGGTAAGATTTCAGACCTGCTAAAATAATTTGCACCTTTACAAAGTCTCTTGGAAAATAACTGATTTAACAGAGAGGTGCTGCTCTGCCGTGCCTGCAACCCAGGTATTAGAGCAGCCATAATCCGCAGGGCAAATTGGCCATAAACTGAGCCAGAGTGGATTTAATTCCCATTCTCTGGAGTCAGGGAAATGCACAGACTGAACAACAAGCCATGGCGAGGAAAGACAGGCTTTAAACTGACATTTACAGCAGTAATCCAGGGTATTTGAAAATAAAACATGGAACGTGGCGGGCTGGGCTCCAGCGAGGGACGTGCAGCAGACAAAGGGCTCTCGGCAGGCCAGGCTGGCCTTGTCCCCTGGCCTCAGCTGGACACCACAGCCCAGGGCCTGCATTCCCTACTCGTGTCCTTGGTGTCCTGCTGCTCAAACACCCTCGGGAGGAAATGGTGGCAGTGGCTTGAAGGCAAACGAAGGTTTCAGCTCCCCCAGGCACTCGTGTGGTGTCAGCCAGGGGCTGTAGGGGACTCATCCCCACTGATGCTGGGCTGGCTCCTCCTCATCCTCGACCTGTGAGGATGTTCAGCCTTGGCTGGTTTGGGGGTGAAGGTGGGGAGTGCCAGGTGCCATCCCCGCTCTCACCTTCTCCATGATGAGGTCGTAGAGCAGTGTCACCACACGAACATGGAGGGTCTCCATCCCCTTCTGCCGGAACAGGCTCCTGAGCACCTGGAGGCCACCCAGCTTGAGGAACTGCTGCTGGGCATAGGGGAAGTGTCTCAGCATGGAGGACAGGGCGAAGAGAGCCTGGTGGAGAGGAGAGGGCAATCAGCACAGTGGCCATGGCCATCACATGTGGCACAGCTCCTCTTCATGGCACCCCGTGGGGACAGCAGAAACACGCTCCAGCCCATCTGTGCGGAGCTCCACAGAAAATGCATTCCAACCTTTCCTTGCTGAGGGGCATCTCCAGCAGTCCCCTTTGCAATCCCAACCCTCCGCAGCACTGTGAGGCTGCCCAGACCTGGGTACTTCCATCCAAACCCCAGTCTAGGCTGTCACAGAGGGGCCCATGGCCAGCCCCTGGCAGACCCAACACCATCCCTTCTCCCTGTTCACCCCCACGCAGGCACAGAGCCCGGCCACGGGATGGGGTGAGGGGGGTCCAGCAGCACTCAGCAGAGCCTGATCCCTGCGAGGTGATGTGGGACACGTGGCTGATGTCCCTAAACCTCCACAGTCAGAGGGCAAGGCCATGGCATTCCCCAGCACCCAGCGCAGCCCAGGCCCTGTCAGGGTGCAGCCCCACACACCAACAGCCAGAGCCCAGCTCCCACGGGTGCCCCGGGGCCTTGGCTTGGAGCCGAGGAGGCAATTAGGGGCCACCCCAGCCCCGCTGCCTCTCGCACTGTCTGGCTCTGACAGCCGTGGTGGCACAGGGGCGGCGGGGCCGCCCGGGGCAGGGGACGCGCTGCTCGTCGGGCGCCTGCCAGGAACCGAGCGGGCTCCTCGCACAGGGGCCGGGCCTGGCCCGCTCTGCCGGACAGATCCGAGCTGACAGCCATGTCTTCCCCGGCCCCATTTGTTTCTATTTTCCATTTTCCGAGTTGCCGCTGGTGAATTTGAGATGCTGCTGTCTCCCTTTTTAATCGTAGGCCAAAGGACGGCGGAGGGAAGAAGTGCACTTTTGGCCTCGCTGCCGTGTGAGCAGCGGTGCGGAAGAACCACCGGAGCGGAGCCCAGGGCTGCTCCCTGTGCGGGAAGGGGCTGGGGCACCGGCCTGTCCTTGGTCTGGAGACACAGGAGACTGCACACAGCACGGGAGCTGGAAATTAAAGCCTCTGTCCTCCTGGAAAAGGGGGTTCAGCCCTTGGAGGGTCTTGTACAGCTGTGTGTGAACGTGGACAGTACTGAGCCCACCCCTCTCGCTTCTCCAGGGACTGCCAGCACGAGGCATTCAGGTTCACTGGAAAGAATTATTCTGGTTCACAGTGATGCTGTGAGAGCCCCTGCATGCCCGGCCATCCCTCCCCACCCCAAAAGGAGCGCTGGGTTGAGGCACAGGCACTCCTGGGAGGAGTTTCTGAGCACAGAGCATCCGGTGGGATCACCTCACATCCATGGCCAAATGCAATGGGGTTCCACAGCCTCTCCTGTGCCTTTCACTTGCTAGGGGACTCTTACCAGGGCTAAAGGGGAACATATTTTAGGGAGCTCGTTAGAGGCGAATGGAAGAGCCAGTGGTCCCCCCACCCTGCTGGACCCCTCGTGCAGGAGATCCCCGTGGAAAACAGGGCTGGGGGTTTGGGAGCAGCCAGGTGGTGTTACAGAGGTGGCATCACACACTAAAGCGAGGGTAATGGGATCTCATGCTCCAGGGAATACAGCAGGGAGGGAGGGAAAGAGGGAGGGAGGGGGCGAGGAAGCCCCCAGCCCGATGGACAGCGCTGCACATTTGGCTGGGGGCTCTTGGTGCTGCTCCTTGCTCCAAAGCCTCTGCCAAAGGCAGGACACGGGGCTGGCTGCAGCAATTAGCTCCTTCCAAATGTCAGCTCCCGTGTTTGTCAGCCTGGGATGCGTGGGCTGCCATGGGGACCCTGGCCTGTGCCCCCCGGGAGCTGTGGCACCGCGCCCTGTCCCCGCGGGCTGGCAGAGCCACCGTATGTGCCACTGCTGGCACTGGGAGAGACCACAGAGCCAGGGGAGTGTGGGCACCAGCCAGTGCTGCTGGGGTGGCCTGGCCCCCAGGGCCCCTCTCCTGCTCCCCTGGGAGTGAAGCCCACCCGGCGTGGGGAGCAGCGGGGGTCCCACACTCTCCAGACGTCAGTGATGTCCTGAGGGTGTTTACATGGAGCTCAGCACAAACCCAGCTTTGCCCAGAGGTGCAGCCCCACTCCTCACCTTCTTCCTGACAGCCAGGGGTTGTTCTGTGGCCAGGATAACCAGGAGCTTCTGCAGGGCACCCCCCTCGATGGCCTCGATCTGCACTTTGGGGTTGCTGCAGGGATGAAAGCAAAAGGCAGGTCACCAACAGAGTGTGGCACGGCAGGGTGGGAGGGACCCTGGTCTGGCTTTACCAGCAGTGGTCACCAGGGCAGTGCCCATCCCCTGTGCTGGCCCTGCTGCGGCACCTCAAGGGCTCTGTCCAGTTCTGGGCCCTCACTTCAAGAAAGACCTGGAGGGGCTGGAGCGTGTCCAGGGCAGGGAAGGGAGCTGGGAAGGGGCTGGAGCCCCAGGAGCGGCTGAGGGAGCTGGGAAAGGGGCTGAGCCTGGAGCAAAGGAGGCTCAGGGGGGACCTTGTGGCTCTGCACAAGTCCCTGACAGGAGGGGGCAGCCGGGGGGGTCGGGCTCTGCTGGCAGGGAACAGGGACAGGAGGAGAGGGAACGGCCTCAGGCTGGGCCAGGGCAGGCTCAGGGTGGACAGCAGCAGGAATTTCCCCATGGAAAGGGTGCTCAGGCCTTGGCAGGGGCTGCCCAGGGAGGTTTGGAGTGCCCATCCCTGGAGGTGTCCAAGGAAGGGCTGGAGGTGGCACTCGGTGCTCCGGGCTGGGGACAAGGTGAGGACCAGGCACAGCTGGGACTCGATGGGCTGGGAGGGCTTTTCCAGCTTCAGTGGTTCTATTTCTATTCTATTTCTATTCTATTTCTATTCTATTCTAAATTTCCACCCCACAGTGGACATGAGCAAGGGTCAATCCAGCCTGATCCCAAACCAAAATCCCGCAGCTCCCATCAATCCTGGCTCATGGTTATGGAAATGTACAAACCCTGCAGCCACCTCAAACACACCTGAAATGAAGGCAGTCGGGGTGGGGAGGGCACACGGGATCACCTGGGCCTTCCCACCACACCCCCCATCCCACCTGGCCTCCCCTGGCAAGGAGCCCTCCCCTGTGGCTCCCTGCCCCATGAATCCTCTCACTTCACACCACATCCACTCCTTAGCAGCCTTTGCATTCCAGTTCCTGCTTCCCCCTCTCCTCGCTTGCTGCGAACCACCCACACACCTCTCACAGCAAGAGCTCCTCTCCAAGGACTACAGTGGCTGAATCCACCCTTCTGCCTGCGAGGACAGACTGAAACCTCAGGTCAGGGTGTCAGCAGCTGCCCAGGGACACACAGACAGACAGACAGACAGACCATTGCCCCCATCCACACTGACGCATTGCAAGCCCACTTCTGATGCATCTTGGAAGGTGGTGGAGATGCTCCAGGCTCCCTCCTTGGCAGGGCTTTCACAGTCAGAGCACAGTGTGCCCGCTGTCTGATCCCTGATCCTGGGTCTGATCCCAGGTATCTCACGCTCCAGGAACAGCTCCAGCACTTCAGCCTTTGCTCAGCTCTGAAGCAGCAATTGCACCGTGCCAGACAAGGGTCACCCACCCTGCTACAGCACAGCACCCACAGCTCTCAGTGCTCCCAGGGAGCTGCTGGAGCAGCCATGGCCAAGCCCCTCCATGAAATGAGAGAGACAGAGGCAGGTAGGGTCATAAACAAAACCAGAGACAAATGGAGCCAGGCAAGGAGCAGCTTGGAGTTAAACCCAGGGCTCCCAGAGACACAGCAAAGCACCACACTCATCTCTCGCAGCCAGTGTGCCCTCCCTGCTCCACCCACGCTGTGCTGCTTGCACCACAAGGAGCCACCCGTGGCACAGAGGCAACAGATCTGGTATGGGCTCCCCAGCTGGCATTACCAGCCTGACCTCAGGGCAAGAAAACCTTTGATTTCCCCTTCCTCAGCCGCTTGCTGCAGCAGACATCCAGGCACAGCCATGGCACAGGCACCCTGCTGAGGTGGGGGCATCTGTGCCCTGCCCAGAGAGGGCAGGAGGGAGAAAGAACCAACCCAGGAGCTCCAGGATCCTCCTGCAGATGAGACTTTCACAGCACAGTTCTCAGCCCCACATGTGCAGCCCTGCAGCATCCCTGGGAGCCAACCAGCTTCTGCAGTGCCTGCGTTGGGTGGGACCTGACACATTTACCACCATGAGTCCATCCCCAACCTCCCCATGCCAGGACATGCAAAGGAGTCTCCTCTTCAAAAACAGGATGCGATTTTCCACCCCAATACATTGTGCAACGACCCATGGATGGCATCTCTGAATGGCCTGGGCTGGACACTGATTTGGGGAGTCAACAGAGGCAAACAGCACCAGCCCTAAAACTGCAGCTGTCCCCAGGCCACTCCTGGGCCCAAGGCCATCTCCCCCAGCTCACAACTGGGGCTCTCATTCATCTCCAGCAAACCTGCAGCCACAGCCATGGCCCTGACAAAGAGGTCCAAAAATCTGATCCAATTTCACATGCAAGTCCCTCTGGGCAATGGAGACCAGAGCAAGTGCAGAAGCAGCTTGCAGGAAGGCACTTTGCAGAAAGGCACTGCACTGAAAGGACAATCCCCTGGGCTGGAGACCTCCTGGTGCCGTTCAAGGAAAACGGCACACGTGGGATATCCAAGCTTCTTTGTCACATCTCTCTAAAATAAATAATAAAACCTCTTACAGCAAGAGACACAACTGAGAAATTGGTATGCCTTTAATGCTTGGCTGGTCACCTGGAGGATTTGATCTAATTAAAATCTCTGAACCATGGAGCTTTTGCAAAGGAGCAGCTCTGGAGGTGAGGGAGCCTTCCTGGCTGCTGGGTGTGCCGCTCACTTCTTGGTGCTCCTGTTGCTCTGTCTCTGCTATCAACGGCCCTGGCTTCAAGCTAACAAAAAAGCTCATTTGAAGGTTTGGAAAACTCAGCACAGATCTGTACAAATTACACTGTCAAGCCCAGGGAAAAGCAGCCTGAACAAAATAAACACAATGAGACAGAGTGTGGAGCGCTCGCATGGGAAATTCAGCCGTGCTAATCTGCTCATGGAGACAGGATGGTGGCACCTGCAACAAAATTCACTGCAACGGGAGTCTGAGGCTGGGCCAAGGGCCCAGCCTATGGTGACATCCCATAATGCTGCAGTGATGGCACAGATTTGGGTGTGCTCTACTGATGAGATTAATCAGCCCCTCTCCTGGGTCAGGAACAGCCACAGGGCTACAGGGACTCGACACAAGCCCCGTGCAGCTTCCCAAAAGAGACCCCTGTGTGCTAAACAGCCCCAGTTTGTCCTGGGGGGACCCAGCCTGGCTGTGGGGTCACAGCACATCCCCTCCAGATGTGGCCCTCACTGCACACCTGAGGTCCTTGTGCCTCCCAGCTGTGCTGCCCACATCCATCACACCCACCTCTCTCAGTCTGTGGCTAAAGAGTAGCAAACAAGGCTGGGTAGAGGCCCACTGGGACTGATCCATGCAAGAAACTGCCCAGGCACTGGGACAGGCTGAGGTTAAGGGGCACGTGCTGTGTTCACGCTGGCCAAGAGGTGTGGAGCAGGGGTGAAGATCTTGGGAAGACCAGCAGGATTCACTACTGCCCACAGGTGCCCTCACCATCATCCCTGAGCAGCTCCTGAGGAAGCTCTGTCCCTTGAGAGGTGGGATGTGTCCTGTGGTGGGAGTTCCTGAACTTCCTGAGACATGTGCCACCCATCCCAGACTGGGAGAGCCCCTCTGAGCAGCTCCAGGCAGGGGCCATCAGCCCCTCTCCGTGTGGATCCTGGAGATGGATCCCCCCTTCCCTGGCTCTGGGGTTGTGACTGTGTAAGCACAGCTTTACTGTGCCAGTTCTTCAGCCCAGCACTTCCCTCTCAGTGGCTGGGGAGGGTGACCTTTGCTGGACAGGGGAAACACAAAAGCAGGGGAGGGAAAGCCACCAGCAAACCTCCTCCTGAGCCTGTCCTGTGCACTGGAGAGAACCTTGTCTGCCCCTTCACACCTCCCTGTGCTGGAATCACCACTTCCCACGAGGGGCTGGACATTATTACAGTCACAGCTGCTTTGCCAGAGCAACGTGAGCCTCAACAGCTCAGGGAGAGGGGAGCAGAGGAATTAAACTGGGATCAGCTATTGGAGTGAAACCAAAAGGAAGCTGATGCAGAGCCTGGTCAGCAGCAGGCCTGCCTTGGGCAGGGGGTGAAAGCAAAGATGGGACCCAGCACCTTCCCCAAGCTGCCAGGTCAGGATGCTTGTGCCCTTCCTCCTGTTTTTTCTTCCATTAAATCTCTTTGTGGAATCAGCAAGGCTCAGGATGTGGATGACTGGCCAGAGGATCCCCAAGCAGGATGGAGGTGTCCTGGAAGAGAGATGGTCTCACAAGCTGGGGTCAGAGCCCCCCAGACAGCCTCTGCATGCCCCCCACTTCCCCAGCACCTGGCTGGTAGGGACCTGCTCCTGCCATGGCTGCCCTTTATCCCTGGATGCTGGTTTGGGAATGCTGTGGAGCAGCACAAGTACGGTGGATTGAAAATCCAGCATGGGCTTCTTTGCCATTTTCACTGGCAACCCATGGCATGGAAGCAGCTCCCACTTTGCAGATGAAGGGATTTTTGAAGAGCACTCTCTGTTAAGAGATACCCTCATTCCACTCCTCCTAGGACAACCCTAAGTGCACAAATTTAGGAGAGACTTCTCAAAGTTTTTGCAGACTGCACATGCGATGGGTGTGGGAAGACTGAAAAGCAGCAACACAGCCCTGAGGCGACAGCAGCTCTGGAGTTAGGTGGGAACTTACAATAAGGCAGCAAAATTAGATTTAAATTAAAAAAAAAAAAAGCAAGCAAGCCAAGTGGTGCAGAGGGACCCAGGGACTTGGAAGCACAGAGCAGGGCAGGCAGGCAAATGCCCTCGTCTCTCCTGCTCTGACAAGGACACACACAGAATATTTATTTCATGGCCTGCTTGTTGCAGAAACTGCATGAGACCTTAGGAAAGAAAGGGTCACCTCCTCTCCTGGACATCCTGCTGAAGCCACGTGGGGAAGGACCAAGCAGAGGTGTGCAGGGGAGTGGGATGGAGGGGCCACCCCTGCCCAGGTGCTGGCACAGCACCTCTCCTGCCCTGGCATCTCCCCAGGCACCGGGAGCCGAGGCTGCAGGGTTGTGCTCTGATGAAAGCCCTGGTGCTGGTGCAAAGGCATGATAATCACCGGGCTAGACGGGGCTTAATGGGTCTCTGCTCTGCTCAGAACCAGCGCTCTGTGGTGCCACATGGGAAATCAAAGCCTGGGATCAAAGTCTGTAAGTCTCTGAAACAGCCTAAAAAATTTAGTGTAGTCTATTTAGCCTGTGCTATAACCTGAGGATCAGAGACAGGCAGCGAGGCAGCATTGCTTACCTTGCCCTCCCCCTCTTTCCCTTCCCCTCCACAGTCCAAAATCTGTTAATGGAGAAAACAAGAGCGAACCAACAGGACCGAAATGTGCCTTGTCTGGCTCCTGGGGCTCTCAAACCCTCACACCTGGGTCACAGTTTGACAGGCAATGGAAAAGGTCATTTCTGTGAGTCCTGGAAACAAAGCAACACAACCAGGGTCACACTTGAAAAGGCCAATGACTTCTTCATCCTTCTCTGTGTTTGGAGGATTTCTGACAGCTCTTGTAAGCACAGTCATGTTAAAATTATTTGACAAATAATAGATAGAGAGATAAAACAGATCATTACAATGTCAGTAATTCCAGCCTGAACTAGAGCTGTAAATCTGAGATGCTGAACAAGGGCAGAAGAGAGAGGCAGGGTGATCAGCAGCTCGTTAATACTTGCACGACTGAATTTCAGACTGCAGGTTTAAGAATAAAAAAATAAAAGCATTGAAACAGCTCAAGTGAGAAGTGACACTTAAGGAGAACATGGTTTCCTCCTGCACTCCAAGCTCTGGCTATGAACTCTCCCTGTGGGAAATGACCATGGAGCAGCTGCAGTCAGCCAGATGTCTCCGAATCCATGACCTCCCAGGTATCCACATCTCCTTCCAAACTTCCTGTCTTCCTTCTTAAGAGGAGGATAACTGGGACAACTCGATATCAACAGCCCTGCAGGCCTCTCACCCTCCGAAACGACCCCCTGGCTCTGCCAGCAAATGACCCTTAGGCACAGGGTGGGTGAATCCCTTACAAACCACGTATTTAACTGAGGCTTCCCACACTGCACGGTCCCAAACTCTGGGAAAGGACATTTGCATGCACAGTATGAGATACAGGATAATAATAAAATTACCCCAACGCCACCAAGGCTGCCTGTGACTATTTGGAGTGAGAAGGAGGAGGGATGAGGCACAGTCACCTCCAGAGCCCCAAGGGCTGCATGCAGCAGAACTGGCCTAAAAATCCTCTTCTCCGAGCACCAGCTCAGACCTGAGTTTATCACAGACGAAGGCCTTCAGAGCTATGACTTAAGGAAATTAAAAACCACCCAGAAAAATGGAGCCCTAAGTAGTTACACCGATGAAAATACAGCGGAGAAGAAAGCAGGGGTGAGGGGGGAAAACCTGACAAAAGGAAAACTAGGTTTCAATAGGCAACACAATACAACAATTTCATATGAAAGATGTGAAGCATAAAAGCGATGTTAGATGTTCAAAAGCCCAGAATATAGGAGAGATATAAAAAAATCCCCAAGAAGATGAAAATCTCCACTTCAATGCGATGCTGCCTTCCCACTTTCTACCAAGCCAGGCGCTCGTCGCCGTAGCGGGGGAGCAGCGGCGTCCCTGGGAGAGCAACACGGCTGCCGGTGACATCCTGGATTACAGGGACACAGCACGGCCTTTAACGAGCAATTAGGTTATGGAGTGTTTGTTGCTAAGAGGAGAACAGAAGTGCAGAGGATAAATTGGAGCTGAGTACGTGACTCGGTGATTCTGATGGGCTGATGCGATACTCAAACGGAGGGAGCATGAATCATCCCAGAGACGCGGGAGCAGCGTGGAGGGCACCTGGGAAAAGCTGGGGGAACCTTGGCTTGGCTTCCAACCACGTATCTGGGTCCCAGGCAAGAGAGAGCTGAGCTTCTTATGAGCCCTCCAGCATCCCCTCTGAAAGCAGGAGGCTGTAACATCCCATTACAGAGAAGCCCCAGGCTCCCTGGGAACACAGTGACATCGGGTTTAACTGGGAAAACTCTGCTCTCAGCCGCACCATGGAAGTGGGAATTACCTCGTGCCAGCACCTGGCCCTTGGCAGTCACAACACTGAGCTGGAAGTGAGGAGTGTGGCATGGTCAGGAGCCACTGGGAGCCCTGCAGGGAGGAGACCCAGCTCACCTGAGCCCAGGCAGGGCAAGGGTAGTGTTTAGAACAGGAAAAAATCCGAGGAGCTGCGGTGCCCTAACGCAGCATAACAGATGGATAATTAGATTTATACAAAGAGCTGTAAAAGTAAGTAATTAAATAAAAATACAGAATAACAAATCTGCTGCAGCAAGCCCCTGCAGCTGGGACCCAGCAGTGCAGATGTGGGATGCAGGAGCTGGGGCACTTGTGTGGGTCAACAAAATCCAGGAGTTTCCCAAAGCACCGGAGAAAGCAATGGGAACACAGGGACTGAGTTGAGTCCCCTCCTCTTCCTCCCCTCTCTAGGGAGCAGAGTAGAATGAATACCAACTGTGGCAGTAGAATCTCAGGTGCCAGAACAAAACCAATCACACCAGATTGTTCTGCTGAACACACACAAACAACAAACTGACTGGCTCTATTTACAGCTGTAGGAAAAAATGGTCCCACAAAAGCAGGTAGGAGATCACACACAGCCCCAAAGGGAGCCAGGCAGGAATCCCAGTGCTGCAGCAGGAGTGGGGCCTCCAAGGACACCCTCAGAACCCTTCTCTTCTCCTGACCCTTGGCTTTGCCAGCTCTGAGCTGTATTTCAGTGCCAGCACGAGCCCCTGGCTCCAGGACACCAGCGCTGTCACTGAGCCCTCACTGGGCTGCTCTAGGGGGGATTTGCACCTGGAGCTCCCACAGACACCAGCGCACACGGCGGGTGCAGCTTCAAGAGCCTCGGATGACAGCTCAGCTTCCGTGGGTTTAATCAACAACCCACAGACTATTTTATGATAAAAAGCAAAGGTTTGGGGATTTTCGGGGCGTTGCCATCCCCCCATCAGCACTGTCAAGGTCAGCCCGACTTCTCCGTTCTGATGGTGAAGGATGGGCCGTGCAGGCCACTCTGAGGGTTTGTCACCCCTCTGTGACACCAGGGCAGGACTGGGTGGCTCGTGTCCCACCTGCAGTGGTCACAGAACGGTGTGAGCTCTCTTCCAGCTCAGCGTGGTGAATGACTGATCCTTCCAGGCAGGTACAGGCAAGCGCTCCACAGATGCACAGAGAAAGGCATCCCAGGAAATCCCCCCAGTGCTCAATCACCCAAACTGATGCTTTGTTTTTGAGGGTAAATCAACCTTATGGCTCTGTGTGCCACACTTACAAAACACTCCCCATGGGTTCCTGAAAGCCTGGTATTTACTGTAGGTCAGACATGGATCGGTGCCAAGGGATGGGCTGTGCTTCATCAGAGGCTACATTAATAAAAATGAGGAGATGCTCTCTGAGTGTGAGCAGAACTCATTTATTTCTGTGCCATTTTAGCCAGAGCCCTCAAAAATTGTGTTCATTTCTTTTTAAAAAAATCCCGACACAGCAAGAAGCAAGAACAATAGTGCAGGATTAATACCACAGCCTCGAGCTCATCCCGTGTTGTTCATCACAGAGCCTTCAAAGCACCCCCTGATTTATAGACAGGGAGACTGAAGTGCTCCCAGGAGCATCGGCAGCCACGTCAGGGTGCGAGTGTGTGGCTCCTGCCTCCCTGCTCCTCCTCTTCCTCACATTCCTGTTCTCTGCACGCCTCCGCCCTCCCGGCTCCGGACCTGAAGTGGCCCAGGCTGGTGGCAGAACACCAAAGGTCCTTCCCAGCTCTTTGCTGCTGCTGCAGGACCCTCAACAAGCCTCTCAGACCCCACAGTGGGGCAACTTTGCACAGAAGCCTCCCCACCAGTCTGCTGAACCGCTCTGGGCATCATTCCAGGCATGCCAAGTCACTCAGATATTTCAACAAAACCTATTCACACGCCTTAGGTGAGATGAAAATACTGCAAAAAGCTGTCTGAAAGCACCACAAGAAGAGAGCCTCGGCTCGGAACGCTCCAGCTCTCCGGTGCCGATGTGACACATCCCACTAATCATCCTGAGAGATGCTAAAGGGGGCCCGAGGCTGAGCCCCTCCATTGTTATTCGCTTTATTTGTTTGCTTGCTCATTTGAGCTGATTTTTCTTTAAGACAAGTGCTAATAATATCAAAAACCCGAGGAAGCCTGTGCCTGGCGCGTTCCTGTTGGGAATGCCAGCGGAGCGCAGGCACCGTGCAGCTCTTCCCCGAGACACAAAGCGAAGTGTGAGAACAGGCATTTCACTCCTCTCCCTTGCAGCAGCAGCTCGGCGCAGCCCTGTCCTATTTTAACCCTGCCATCTGCTCGCAGCTCCGCGCTCCTCCCGTAGCCGGGAAGGCAGAGCGCTGCTCCAGGCACAGCCTTCCATCAGCTCCCACCCGCTTGGCTGCCGGCCGTGCCCCGGAGCAGCCCCGGCTGCCACGGCGGGAGGTGCTGCTCCTTAAACACCGATCCCCTCATCGCTTACGAGCCTCATCCCGGCCCGTCGCACTCCTTGGCAGGCCAGGGAAGATGCTGGATCACAGGGAGACTCCCCCCCACTGCAGTGTCACTCTGACTCTTCCCAGTCCCACCGGGTTTAATGGTGCCATTACAATCATTTTAGTCGATAAAAGTAGATTTGTTTCACTGAGTCATGACTCGAAACCAAGACTTTGCTCCATTTACAAAAGCAAATCACCATCTTGCAAATGCCAAGCACAGATCTCAGCTCCAAAAGCGAAGCCTGGGGAATGTTTCCAGCCAGGGAGAGAATGGAAAAGCTGCATCTGCAAAAGCTAGGAAACGCTTTTTTTATTTATCTGGTTTCGATAAACAGAGAGGACGACCTGTGGAATACCAGCTCCTGAAGAAACTTGATGAACTCTGCATCAAGCGACTCAATCAAGCATTAATAGAGGGGAGAGCAACAGCAGGAAATGCCACGGGACCAGGGACTGCAACACAACCCACGGACAATTCCAGCCAGTTCCTGGGTGGGAAGCCCTCGAGGAAAACTTGGGAGTCACAGAAAGCACCAGCAATTCTTTCTGCTTTCTGATTCATCCCTACTCACTCACCCACCCACATGCCATGGCAGAGGAGGCTGTAACTGCTACATTTAGGATGACATTTAAAAATCAAGGTTGTGCTGCTGATGGTCATTAAAAATCCCACAGCATTTTTCAGAAACAAGTGGGTACTCACATCAGTGTCCCTGCCAAGTATCAGCACAGCAGTCATTTTTCTAGCAACTTCAGTTAAAAGATAAAAGAAAATTGTGCCCACCTATAATTACTGTTATTACTGTTGCTGTTGGTTTTAAAACATTCACTATATACCTCCACATTTTCTAAATACAATTTATGAAGAAAACATTTCCCAAAACCTTTCCAAGTGTCAGATTCATCTCTGTTAACATCAGACAGCTACAATTAAGACATCCAGCCCATAAAAGCTGCCTGGGCTCCCTCAGTAGCATGTTCTGACCTGTGGTCTGCACGTCCCTGGAGACCCTGTGTCTGTTCTTCCACGGAACTTGCCCTGGCCAACCCAGAAAGGCAAATCCAATGCCCAGCGCTTTGGGGGTCACTCTAAAGGGGGCTGCATCTGTTCTGAAAAGCATCTGAGGAATTCAAGGTCAGCAGCAGAGAGCAGAAAAGATGATTTTTCTCATGGGGGATGGGGCTGCCTTTGACTCCTGCCTTAGCTGGAATGATTTGCCAGTTGGAGGAGTCCCTGTCCCTGGATGGAGAGGGAGCCTGGATAGCCAGCTCAGGTGGACACCCATGTAGGAAGACTGAAGCTGGGTGACACAGATCCCATCTTCAGAGAGAGGGTGAAGGAAATATCTACGAATGCCTGAATCAAGCTCCCAAAGAGCCAAAATGATCAAGGTAGTTAATAAAGTATGGGAATAACGCAAAGAATTCCTATGCAGGTACAGGAAACAAAGCCATGGCAGGTACCAGAGCTGAACTGGGTGCTCAGGAAGAGTGGGAGCAGGGAGAGGAGCACTTTCAGAAGGGAAGATTCTGCATAAAAGATGCAGTGGAATAAGATAATTATGCAGGAAGAGAGAATGTCAGCAGTGTGCCCTACATCACTGATGGATGGAGAGAGCGGATACCTTGACAAAGAAAGCCAATGTGCTAATTAAGATTTAATGACCCTGAAGGCAAAGGAAAAAAGCCCTCCTGCGCCACAGTGGAGGAGGGAGTGGACAGAGAGCCCCAGACTGGCAACGAAAGGGTTAGGAAAAGCCCAAAAGATCATGAGATGAACAACATCTCTGCAAGAGGGAGCATCCAGGCAGGTTCTGCAAGGCAGGAGAGAAGGGCTTCATCACCAGGGCAGCAGAAAGCTCCGAGAGCAGAGCGTGGCTGCGGAAGCTGAGCCGCCCGGATCCGGGAACAGCTTGAATGCGAAGGTGAAGGAGGCAGCGGGTTCAATTCATTCCACGCTCTGGAACTGTGGAAAGACATACGCCAGGCAAATGTGAGTTGTGATGATCACTTCCCACTGCTAGACTTCTCTAGGAGAGGACGGGAAGGTGACACAACCAGGAGTTCACACATGTGCTGCGAAGGCGCAGGAGGAGCCAGGGCTTGCCAGTATTGGCTGGGATGTAAAAGCCCGGCCTTGTAAACAAATCTGGCTCTGCCTCCCCACGGCTCTGCTGCCCTCTGGGTCTGCCGGGGTCAGGGTGCACACCACAGGGTCTGCCAGCCCTGGGGGGACGGGGTGCTGCCTCTGCTTTCAGAAGCTTAAGGAAATCACTTCGGAAATCACTGGTCCTACACCAATACTTCCTGCCCAGATGGATGTCGGTGCATCCACGTGGGAGCAGCCTGCGCTGAGCTGCTGCAGAGCATCTCCTGCCGAGGTCCAGCAGCAGCAGCCAGACTGAGCCCGGCCGTGCACCCCAGGGAGCTGGCCACGGCCTCCAGCCGAGCACACAGACCCCGCGGGAGGGGGCTGAGGAGTGACCTGCTGTGTTGGTGAGTAAGGACGTGAGTGCATCACGCTCCCCTGGCCAGCCCTGGCGTGTGACACACTGGCCTCTTGCCGAGCGGAGCTGCCGCTGCCTCCCACTGACAACACCCGCGACTGATTTGTGACAATGACATCAGCGTCCACAAACATCCTGCCTGCTCCAGCCCTTACTCACATCCTTCCCTTCCTGCTGCCCCAGCAGCAAGGACACCGGCCCGCTGCCCGTCCAGGGAGGATGAGCACGGCTCCTCATCCTCCCTCACGCTGGGCTGGCTCCCCACCTCACTGCACAGCTGATGGCACCGAGTGGCACCAGCACAGCAGGGTGACACCTTCCCCATGCTGGGCAATGCAGAGTCCAGGTCACAGCACTTGTGGGTGATGTCTGCAAACCATCACCCCATGGAGAATCGTCGTCACACTGACCTACCTCCTCCCCATTCTCTGCCTACTGTGCAAAAGCAAGAAAAAATCCTCCATTTGATCTCAATCAGCCATTTTTGAGTTCAGCAATGGATAGCAGCTATTCCACAGATTCACCCCTGCTCCGGAGACAGGCTGAAAGAGGTGGGGTGGAGGATGGAATGCTCTGAGGAAACCTTAGAGCCCCTTCCAGTGCCTAGAAGGGCTCCAGGAGAACTGGAAAGGGACTTTGGACAAAGGCCCGGAGTGACAGGACAAGAGGGAGTGGCTTCACAGTGACGGGGGCAGGGTTGGATGGGACATTGGGAAGAAAATGAGACCCTGGCACAGGGTGCCCAGAGCAGCTGTGGCTGCCCCAGCCCTGGAAATGTCCAAGACCAGGTTGGACGGGACTTGGAGCAGCCTGAGACAATGGAAGGTGTCCCTGCCCATGGCAGGGGGTGGCACTGGATGATTCCACCCAAACTATTCCGGGATTCTGTGGTTCTCCTCTCCCAGGAGGGCTGACTGGACAGCAGGAGTTGGAGACAGACCAATTCTCATGTTGGAAAACAGGACTTGGACAGGCTTTGTTTAAGTCCATCTTGCAGAACCATTACATTCAGTTCCAGTTCTCTCTCTTTTGTGTGTGTCCACTGTGAATTCCCCAAATGCAGCACCATCTTTCAGCACTCCTGCCATGGGATGAATCTGGGCAGGTTCCCGGGCCTCAAACGCTGTTCCCTGTTTATGTCCTTCATGCTGTGCTGTGGCAGCACGTGCCACACAATGCCTTGGACAGTCTGGGCCCGCACATTTATGGCCACAGACCTCTGTGTTTCACAGCACAAATTTGGGAACCTACAGCTGACCGTGGACATATCACTCATTCTTGAAATGTAGGCCACAAAGCTACTTTAGTTCTGCTTTTGCTTGTAAATCAAGGGCTTACATATGTAATTGGCCCAACCTTAAGAGCAAACAACAGCAGTGGTAGCACCATGCCAGCAATTATTCATGCCTATAATAAACGGCTGTAAAATTGAAAGCCAGCCTTTAAAAATCTGGCTCCTCACTGCACAAACAACAAAAACTCATTTGCAGGGCTTGGCCAAGGGAGTTTTTAATTTTGGGGGAGAGATTGAGGTGGGTGAGGATTTATTTTTTCTCTTTTCATTCTCTAAAAACACCACTCATGCCTACGTTTAGGTCACGGATTATTCTGGCCACACTTCAGCACTGTGGGATAAACCCAGTGAGAGGCACGGGGGACAAATCTGCCCTCTGCATTCCAAGAGTAGGGCTCTGGGAACAGGCACAGCTGATCCCCATCCCTTGGCATGTGGGCACAGTCAATTGTTTGCAGCCAGCCCTTCCTGCCTCCGTGCTGAGCCAGCAGCGAGCCCGCAGATGAGACACCATCCCTGGGGATGACACAAGCACTGGCCTTCCTGCTCCAGGCAAACCCTGTGCTGCTGTTCCACGCCAGGACAGGGATGCTGAGCCTTGCACAGGTCCTACCAGCTAATAACAGCATCCTGGCTGATAAATCACTCCTCAGGGTCGAGCAGCAAATGCCCCTCTGCCTCTTGTGCCCTCTTTAACCAACCGTGGCCACAACACAGCTGCTCCTGGGCTTGCAGGGCAAAAGGTGAGATGAGATCATTCCTTCTGCTGCGCACATTTCTCACCCACAGTGCCAGAGCAACCCCTATAAAACTCTTCCAGCACATGGATGAAAATCTCCTTGGTGGTGCTGAGCAATGGTCCCAGAGCACCGGGCAGGGCCTGAGCGCAGCAATTCCCCCGCCCAGGAGGCAGAACTGCTGCCCTGGGCAGGGCCCGGCCCCGAGCAGATTGTGCAGAGAGGCTGTGCAGTGTCCCTCGCTGGGGATATTGCAGAGCTGTGTGGGCACACTGCTGTGCCCTGGGCTCTGCCATGGCCCTGCTGGGGCAGGGAGGTGGGATGACCATTGTGATGATCACTGTGGTCCCTTCCAACCTGAACCATTCTGGGATTCTGGGATCGTTTGATGGTAAAGATCCCACTGCCAACAGAAGTCTGCCTGCACAGTGGTCCTCAGAGGCCTGGAAGACAGCGCCCTGCTGAGATTCCATCAGTTCTGGTCCCTGAATTGCTTTAATAATTAGCAAGGTTGAAAGATGCCTGCACAGTGAGCAAAGGAGTGAGGCCGGAGTGACTGGCAGGGAGCAAACCTGCAGCCCCATGTGCTGGGGGGCACCACGCAGGGTGGGTGACTGCCAGCACCCCTCTCACAGCAAACTGGCCTGGCACCCACACCAGTGCCCCCAAAACCAATGCCTTGAGTCTTCTCCTTGGTCCCTGAGTGAAACACAGCTATCACCACATCCTACAGAAGCCCTTCCCACACACACCTTCTCGTGCATCTTTGGCTAAGGGCTTCAGAACTGGTGGCTCAGCAGCTCTGCTGGCCTCACGTCCCTTCAGCACCAACTCAGGGCTCTGCTTTCTCAACACTCACCAGGTAGGAGCAGATTTCTCCCATTCCAGCAGCAAATGACAGTAGCAGGGACCTTCCACATGCTCTGGACCCCTGAGTTTAGAAGGTCTGAGGCACTGTCAGACTTCTTTAGTGAGGAATCAACTGTTTTACATTCTCCTTTGGCATTTCTGGTTGGCTTCCTCCTGCTTAAAGCAGTGGCAGAACATGAATGGAAGAGCTCTGTGAGGACTGCTCTCCCTCTCTGCTATGGAAAGCTTCCCTCGTCAGAAATCTCCTCTAACTACCAACTTTTAGTGTCTTCTGAAGGAAGCCGCATTCATCACAGTCCAGAAGGGACCTTCTGGCCTAATCCCCACTAGAAAAACTGCCAAACTGATCCTCCCATCACACAATTAGCAGCCACAGAGACTCTGCTACACCGGGCGATGCGGTGCTGCTATGACAACAGGAACGGGAGGCTCGTTAAGGGTCTCATCGAGAGGGATAACGAGCAATCAGGGCTCAGAGAGAAAGCAGGAATCAATGAGAGCTGTTGATACCAGCGATTTTGCTGGATCGGGCCAGGTATTCGGGAGCCCTGGAAGGTTGGCTCGCATTGTTACGGCACGGCCGCCGCGAGTACAACTTCTGAGGACAGGCAGATTCCTGGGGAGTAGAGATGAATATTCATGAAGGAACTCAGTTTGGGAGAGGAAATGAATCAAGTGTGACAAATGCCGCCTATTAGGAAAAGAGGGTGGCGTCTATTTTTAGTGGAGTTAAGCAAACATTAAGGCTCACTCTCTAAGAACTCCAAATAATACCACTCCCTGCTCTGCCTCCCCATCGCCAGATAAGAATTTGGCAGCACGTTCCCACCATCCAAAACCCGCTCGCCTCAGCAGAAGTTTTCCGATTTAGCCCCCTTGTGTGTTTTATAAAAATACAAGTTTTAATCTGCATAGGAAGATGTAACGGCTTCCACCAGGATTTATTCCCCCCCCCCCCCCCCCCAGCATCATAAGGCTTGAAGGAACCTTTTTAAGACGGAAGAAAACGCTGCATTCAAATCTCCTAAAAGAGCACTCACGCGGAGCTGTAATCACTTCAGATGCACAGAATTATCAGGAGGAGAAAATTCATCTCACTTAGAATCAAGCCCCAATTTGAAGCAGAAAGGAAGAGGCTTGGTTTGCCGCCGTGCCAAGCACTCAGACTTTTCACTGAAGTCAAAGAAGCTACAGCTGCTCTGAGCCATTGAAAATCATGCCCAGAATCTCTAGCAAAACTTGTTTGCAGAGATGGTAGCAGGCTGATAAGGATGTTGACTATTCCGAATAGGCCCACGTTATTTTATATTTTTAGAGATACTTAGCCTGCCTATTATTGTTATTAAGCAGAGGTGGAGTATTTACTGCCCTTTTCTCAGAACTCTGTACAAATGCTGCTTTTCAGCAGACTCCTCTTTTCTTCTGGTGAACATCAGTGTTTCCTTCTTTTACTTTTCAGGCTTATGAACGTCCAATTAAATAAGACAACAGCAAGAGAATAGTGCCTAACAAAAATACCACCGTGCCCACAAAACTACTTGAGAGGCCCTCATCCCATAAGCTAAGGTGCTCCCCAGCCAGGATTATGACCAGAGCATTTGGAGAGCATTATGGCATGGGTGGTCCTAACAGTGAGCACTTAGAAGACCCCTGGGCAAGGGGAGAGCATGAGCCAGGGGTGAAGGACCCTTGCCACAAACTCTCCAGGCTCAGTCCAGGCTCTGCAGGCTCCTGCCATGCACCAAGGGCCAGCTCTTCAAGGCAAACGCCCAAACTCCTCAACCTGCAACACCACCCTCTGTCACCTCTCCTGTAGAGTGTCAAACACAGTCCTCAAGTTGGCTGAAAAAGAAGCTGCTGTGAAGTTAGACATGTCACGTGTTTATTATCCATACCAGTCTCTGGCACCAACCAGGCTGGGTGAAGGTCAGAGGGACAGCAGAGGGATGCAGCCTTTCCCAGGGTACCCAAACCCTGGGAAATCCCCTATGGCTTTGGGATCACAGGTGGTGCCACTCCCCAAGGTCCCCTCCTTGGCCTTTCCTTCCTGATTAAGGGTCCTCATGATTCCCCCTCAGCTTTCAGGTTACGAGCTCCCCTTCCATCTGGAGGGGAAGATGCCCACCATTAATGAAGCGTGACTTGTAACTGGGTCCACTGGGGCAGCCTGCAAGCCGAGCCCAGCTGGGACCCCAGCAGGATGAGAGCCAGCACACAGAGCTCTCCGAGCATCAGCTCCCTGGTGCTCGGCAGTGCCATTTGTTGGGGAAGTTGGGCCCGGTGTCCTTTGGAGAGCACATCCCCATCCCTCGCCACGCTGGCCCTCAGCAACTGTTGCCATGGTTATTTCATTGGAGTGCTTTTCATCAAGGAGATGCTGCAACTGCTGAATTGTCTTTTGCAAGAGTTATATAGGAATAACTAGCTGATAAGTAGGAATAACGGGTTCTGACTGCCCACGGAAGCCAACGATCCCAATTATTTTTGTTTTGATCCTGCCTTTCTTTTGGTCTCTACCAGGCTCAGGTTTAAAGCAGGGGTTAGAGATAAGCAGCAGAGAAGGAATGCTTCCTGATGGGAAACGCACTTGGCTCTGCCAGGAGATTAAAGGTCTCTCCTCACACAAAGCCTCTGCTTTTCAATCAACCCTAAATAGGCTCTAACAAGGCACAGCAATCAACCAGGCAACATATATCCATCCTCACCTGTCAGCTTGGGGTGAGGAACGAGATGTATTTCCCAGTTCCATCACGTTAATTGTTAATCAAGATATTATAGGCACGGCCCCAAACCCGTTCATCAGTCACGGGGAGTGACGGATGTCCTGGGCTCTGCTCCTGCCCCGGCAGCGGGAGGGCTCTGCCGGCGGGAGCCGGCCCACGGCTCTGCCAGGGTTCGTGGTGAGAGGCGGCCGCCTTTCAGACCCACTTTCAGCATCACAGAGAGCAGGAATAAAGCCTGCTCTGGAAAGCCAGGGCCGTTTTGTTTAGCTCTCATTGAAAGCTCTGAAGAGTGACTGGGTAATGATGGAGCTGCTCTTCCCCCACCGCCGGGGCCCCACAGCGCAGGCCGTTAGGCTTTTAACGACAGAAATGCCTTTTTCTGCTCTCTGCTGTCCCTGGCACAGGGTTTGGCTAGGGAAGGTGCCACCTCAGACCTGGAGAACGGTGCAGCTGGAGGAGAGGCACATGGAGCCCACTGCAGCCTGTGCAGCCCCCAGCAACAGTGTCACCCAAATCCCAGCCTGTGACAGTGGAGGGAGCTGCCCAAGGAACCAGGATCCTCCCCACAGAGGGATGCAAAAGAGCAGAGGAAGATCTCAGCTGCATTCACAGGAATGAGCCCAAGGGGAAAAAAATCTATTAGATTTTTCTTTCATCATTTTTGGGGGGCATCACACCCAGCATCGCCAGCCAGGCAAGGGGGGGGATTGTCCTGCTCTGTTCTGCACTGGAGTGGCCTCACCTTGAGTTCTGAGACAGTTTTGGGTGCCACAACATCAGAGAGATCCAAAGCTGCTCCAGAGTGTCCAAAGGAGGGAGCCGGGGCTGGGGAAGGGTCTGGAGGGGCCGCCCGAGGAGCGCCTGAGGGCACTGGGCTGGTCCAGCTGCAGCAGAGGAGCTGAGGGCAGAGCTCCCCGGGGCTGCAGCTCCTGCCCAGGGCAGCGCAGGGACAGCTCCGAGCTCTGCTCCTGGGCCAGGGACAGCACCCAGGGAGCGGCTGGAGCTGGGCCAGGGCAGGCTCAGGCTGGAGAGCAGGGAAAGGTTCTTCCCCAGAGGGTGCCGGGCACTGCCCAGGCTCCCCAGGGAATGGGCACGGCCCCGAGGCTGCCAGAGCTGCCAGGGGTGCACAGGGTGGGGTTGCTGGGGTGTCTGTGCAGGCCCAGGAGCTGGACTGGGTGATCTCAGTGAGTCCCTTAAACTCAGGATATTCTGATTCTAGATGTAAGCCAAGCACACCTCACAGCTGGAGCTGGGCAAACACTCTGTGCTGTGCCATGGAGGCACTCGACAGGGCCATGGCGCTGGGTTTAACAGGGTGCCTGCCTGGGAGAGACACCTCAGTTGCTACCAGTGGACTCAGACAGCCAAGCTGGAGCCCCCAGGCTGCTGCCAGCCCAGCTCTCCAGGGCTGAGCTCCCCTCCTTGCCCTGGCACAGGCAGATGTGCGCTCAGGCACGCACCCCCTGCTCCACTCAGCAACCACCCAGGAGGGACGGGCTCTTCCTGGAGAGCACACTGCACTTCTGGAACAGCCACAGGCTAAAGACAAAGAAGTGACTGTGGATGATGTGACCCCAGAGAGATCAGGATTCAGCTGTTCTCGAGGTACCAGAAGAGACAGAAGACAACTTCGTCAATTCCAGCTGAAATAGCTGGATTTAAAGAAATTAAATTTGTCAGTTCATTAGTGTGTAACATAAGAATGAAAAATGCATTTCTAATTCCTGATTCGCTAATCCACAATCCACTGATGTGCAATCCCCAGAGTCCCCAGGGAAAGAAAAGAAAATCCACAGCAGCCTTATAGTATCTCTCCATGACTTCTGGCCAGGTCCTGCAGAGAGAGCTCAGTCACAGAGCCTTCCTCACTGTACAAAACACACCTCAACAAACTCACTGCCATCCTAGGAGGGCTCAGGGATAACAAAAATCAAACTGCACTTGTCGGAGTGGGTGAACACTGGATGTCTGGTGAGGTGTTGAGCATCATGTTCTAGGAGTTAGCTCAGCTCCCCACAGATCTGCAGGATCAGCTCATTTCCAGCAGTGCTCCCACTGCTCAGGACATTTAGCAAGGTCCCAGTCACCTTCTTAACTGGGAGTGCTGCCACTGCAGCACGGGAAGGGGTGCTGGTGCCTGTAAAAAGACTGTCCTGGCTGCGCCTGGGAGATGTGTCCCCTGTACCTTCCAGCAAGGGACCCACGGATGCCACTTGTCATCCAGTTTGCCCCAGCAAGACCAGTTCAGTGCACACACACCTGCCCAGCACACACAGTCATGGGCCCCCAGCCACGTCCGTACCCTAAACCATGATCCCCACAGCCAACTTCCAACTTCCCACACCAAGTCCTTCCTTAAATTATTCTCACTGAGCTGCCTCAGGGGGAGGCATCCACAGCCCTCTCTTTGTGCCCAGCACAACCCGTGCACAGAGGCCAGACCAGCAGTGAGCACCAGGTGGGAAACTGGGAATCTCCTGGGGCTGCCACTGCTGCCCTTGACCATCCCCTTCCTGCCCTCTCCGAGTGGATGGGCTGACACAGCTCCATAGCTGATCTGGATTTGCCTTTGCAAAGCAACTTTGCCTTCACTTGCTGCATCTCCCCAGCTCCAGAGCTGCTCAGGACTTGCTGACCATGAAAGCACCACCATGAGCAATAAAGCCAGTTTGCACAGGGAGGACTTGCTCCCAAAACACAATGGGGAACTCTCCTTTCTGCAACACCTTTTCTTCCTCCTTTCCAGCAGAAAATGCTGTAAATGTCTGTGGCTACAGACCCCAGAAATATGCACTAATTCTGAAGCCACCATGCGTAAGACCACCTGGTATTTCTCCATTACTCCCTTCCCTCTCACAGGCAAGGATGGGAAACCTGAGGAAACTGTGCAGTCACGCATGGAGCAGGAACTCAGAGCAGAGCCCAAACCCCATGCCCCTGCCACACCTCTACATTCCCATTTCCAAGGTTTTTGGAGCACGCCTCAAAACGCTCCCCTCCTCCCCGCTCAGCTCTGCAGTGACACAAGAGCCATCGTGCACAGCTGTGGGAGGCTCGAGGCAGAAATAGCAGCTCATTACCCAGGGACGTCATCCCACGCAAGGACCTCGACGCCACCGTCCCCTCCTCACCCCGACCCACACCTGGGCCAACCCCGCCCTCCTCCAGCCCCAAGTCCCACCGGGAGGGGACAGCTCGGGGCTGGCTCTGCCAGGTGACATCTGTATGTCTCCCCCCAGCTCTTCATGCCAGCTGAATGGATCCCCAGGTGCTGCCAGGGTAGGACCAAGCCCTGACTCCACTGCACTCTTGAAGGTTTCAATTAATCATAAAGCCAATTCCATTTTGGGCTCCATCTGTCTTTATTCCTTCAGGGACTAATAATGCCTCACCGTGTGTTTTCACACACTAGCTGAACCGAAATTAAGATGGATTTCAATATGAAGTACCTGAGAAGAAAATGCATTTTTAAAAAAGAAATCTCAGAGTCGTTACTGTTCTCAGCTTGGAAAAAGACCTTGTTAAGTAAAAGCAGCGGGGTATTAATTTGGAAAACAACTCAGGTGAGTTCCTGCTCATTGCAAGACGTGTAAACAAACTAAAATCATATTTAGGGGCTTTTATGACAGAGTGTGTATGGAAATATGACATAACCTGCTTCCACAAGGAGAGGAGGAACATGCAGAGGAGCTCACACAGGCTCCCATGTGCAGCCTCTGAGCAGAGGGATGCTGGCAGCAGCCACCCTGCTGCACCAGGCATGGACCAGAATCCAGAAACTTTCTCCAACCCTCCCTGTTGCACTGACAGAAACACATAAAACCTAAGAACCCTTGTGGTTCATCGTGTATGGCAGGTTTGAGCTGCTCAAGGCTTAGGGAAACCTCATTTACATGTCAGCACACTGTTAGCACCTGGGTTTTGTGCTCCTTCCTCTGCAATCCAGCCAGGGGGGCCTTCCAGCCAGCCAGGCCTGCACGTCCACTTCAATAAGGCAATTCCTGTGTTGATCTGGTGGTTTATACAAAGCAACAGCCCTAATTATTGATCTCAGCAGATCAGCTAAGGATTAATGACCTGTCCCTTGGAACTGCCACTGCAGGGCTGTGCCCATCATCCCCTGGCTGTCAGTCTGGCAGCACCAGCGTGTCCCCTCCCTCCTCACCCACGTGGAGATGTTGTCCCACACGGTGACAGCCGAGGCTGACGCAGGCAGGGATGCCCAAAGCCAGCTCCAGGATGATTAACAGAAGGGAACAGGTACAGCCAAGCACCAGGAGGGAACAACTGAGTGAGTCACGACTGTGGAGAGCAGCAGTGACAGGACGTTTAGCATGACCCACATTTCGCCTGGGCTCCAGCTACCACCACCTCACTGCAGGAAGAGCCCTTCCTCTCTCCCACCCCCTGTTTTCAAGGCGTTCAGAAAAAAAAAGGAGAGAAGTCTGGAAAGGATGGTTGCAAGGAATTATAAGACAAGCTCCACGTTGAATTCATAAGAGACATGTGAGACGTGAGGAGTGCAGAGCGCTGAGGGGCATGAGGCTTCTGATGGAAACGAAGATCCTTTGATGGCAGCCTTCTGGAACTGGCTGCAGTACCTTGGAAAAACTCATTAAATGCAGCAGAAAGGACAAGTGACGTACATCTATTGATGCTCTGAGCAGCAAATTAGTTTTCCTATCTATTCAGGGCTCCCACAGTGGCATCAAGGGGCCGAGACTCGGTGGGAAGCAGCTGCGAGGCGTTTCTCCAGCTCGAGTGGGGACTCTGAGCTGCCCTCGGGGAGGGGGCTGCCACTGGCCCAGCTCCCTGGGGATGTGGGGTGGCCACAGACAGCTGCCCTGAGCAGCAGGGCTCAGAGGGCTGCACGGCTGCTCAGGCAGCCAAGCCAGTGAGTCATCCCCTTCCAAAACACGCCAGGCCGCTCCGAGGGCCTCTGATGGACATCTCCTTTCAAGTGGAAAAAAGATCATCTAAAATAAAGGGACATCAAAACCCAGCTCACAAGAAGAACAGAATGTCTGCACCTGAGGGAAGAGCAAGTAGTTAACAGTAATGACGAGTTCCTTCAGAAGGAGATAATTTCCAGTAAGCTGTTGTTCTCTGTCATCATCCCGTTCAAACACCTGGAGAGCCTCGAAGCAGCTGAGGTCGGCAGCAATCTGGTGAAGGCCTGAGGAACTGTCTTCATGGATGAATAATCACTTGTTTCAATGAATCTTTAAGCACATGAATAGACAGATGAGAGAAAGCTTATCAAAGCACTGTATCAAGAGAACAGGTAGGCTGGAAGATGCCAGCCTGGAAACAAGTTCCCTGCCGGGGCTTGGTCCCTCTTCAGTCAGGACAGCCAAGGGCCATTCCTGGATGCCACGGGAGCCTGCAGTTGCTGGTTTGTGTTATTTTGCCTCCTATGAAAGCTCTGCTGGCCTCTCCTTGGCACAAGCAGAGGAGTGAGGGAGCAAATACAGCTAAATCCAGAAGAGAGGCCACGAGAGGCAAGGGCAGGCCCCCAGCACCCCTCTGACAGCCCAGTTCTGCCATGCAGCCCCAAAGCTGGCTCTGCATGCTCGCTGTGTACAGCCTGCTGGCACAACAAAATCCAACAAAAGCCACGGTCAGGAAGGGGTAGGAGGGTGCACACAGCAGGACCTACAGAGGAAGAGATGGGGCTCAGACAATGGCTGCAATTGTAAGGGTCAGTGCTGTCCACCCCAAACCCTGCTGCGAGCAGGTCCTCACTGAGGGTGGATCCTGCATTTCCCACTCCCATTGTTCATCTCCCATTCTTCCCTTCTGTGTTCTGTTCAATGCACTTTCTCAACCTGCCTTCTGAAACACACATCAGTGGGCTGCCACAGCCTCCTGCACACCCTGATCAAAGAGCAGATGCAGACGCCTCCTCTCTGTGAGTGTTTTGCACCTATTGTTTGGAGGGAATGCAGAGAACACGCCAAGACCTGGGATAGTCACAGCAGGTCAGGAAAATAATGTAGGTGGTTAGGGAGGGAAATCTTTGAAGCTTGTGAAGCCATTAGCAGAGAGTGCTCAGGCTGTAGTAAAAAGGATAAACAAAAAACACAGAATCACAGAATCATTTAGGCTGGAAAAGGCATCCAGGATCATCAAGTCCAACCATTAATCTCACACTACCGTGTCCACTGCTAAATCATGTCCCTAAGTGCCACATCGGCATGGCTTTCAAACCCCTCCAGGATTGCTCCAGTGCTTCATAACCCTTCCAGTGAAAAACACTTCCCTAATCGAAACCTCTGCTGGCAGAACTGGAGACTGTTTCCTCACGTCCTATTGCTCCTCGTTGCTTGGGAGAAGAGACCAAGCCCTGCCTGGCTCCACCCTCCTGCCAGGGAGTTGTACAGAGCAAGAAGGATGAATTAATAGTAGCTGAAGAGACAGAGGAAAACATGTTGTGTCCAGCTACAGAACCAGGTCTGCACTGGCAAACAGCAAGTTTGGGCTGGTTTTTTTGGCAGAAAGTGATTAGGTAACCAGCCTGAACATGTATTTTAAATGGAAACCACCAAAATAACTCAAAGGCTTTAGCAGAGACCATTTACTAAACACAATGAGACAGAAACAACATGTTTTATATAATGCATGAGCTGGCTGTGATGAGTCTTTCCCTCCCTGCTAAAGCTCTGCTGGAGCAGCTTCCTGGTGCTCCCCACTCCTGTCACAGCCCTGGGCAGCACTGGCTGTTCTGTGGGGCTATGTTTGCAGGGCAGGACACCTCCCACAGCTCTCAGAACATCAGCAGCTGTGGACTGATGAGAGCCTGCAGGCTGTGGGAGCACCCATCCCTGTGTGAAGGACACAGGAGGACAAGTTCACCTACCTGAGCCCCAGGATGACTGGGAGAACCCAGTGGAGCTGGGGGAGCCGTGTGGGAGCTCACTGCCCACATGTGATGTGAGGCCAAACACTCCCATTTCAGTCACAGCATCCTCCCAGCACCAGCCCAGCCCAGAGAATTCACTCCAGAATTCCCATGTTTTACAGAAAGGACAATGTCCTCAGCCTAAAACCAGTCCCTTGGGCTGAGGCCAAGATGCCCATCCCACCTTGTCAACTCTCCAGAGCTGCAGGCACCTGGGGAAAACACATCTGGAACAAGACAAGGACCTGACCCACCCTCTGCCACTTCCAGCCATCAGCATTTCCCCAAAAATTTCTCCCAAAAAACCCAGGAGCAAACCTTGGATTCTAGACTTTTCCCTCCTTGTCTTCCTGAGAGCACAAGGATGGCAGTTTACTCTTTAAATGTTAATTACACTTTCTTGTTAGATTTCAGAGGCTGAAAAATGTTTAGGGATTTATTCTTCTGTGTAATTAACCACAATGATGAAACACCCATTTATACTGCACTGCAGTTTTTGTTAAGGTTATTCATAATGGGGAAAGGCTAAATAGGTTGAGTTCATTATCATTACAGAAAAAAAATTGAGGTGACCCAATCAAATTAATTTGAAATTAAGTGCAGTGAGGCTGATAACTCCACACAAGTCAGGAGTTCAAATAAAGATAGAGGAGACAATCTACAAAGCAAGAAATTATAAGCAGTCAAGGAGTGGAGCTGGAATTGCTGCAACTGGGAGATGGCAAACACATGGTGTGGGCAAACAGGGCCACTGAAAAAATCAGGCAAAGTGGATAAAGAGATGGGCAAATACTGCAGGATGTAAAAGGAGAAGCTGGAGGAGGAAGGGATGAAGATGGATTGGAAATAAAAGGGTAGGGACAGTGCTTGTTAAGCTAACCAGATTTATTTCTCCACACAGAAATTCTTATGTCCTTACAAGACAGCATCGAAGCAAGGTCTTTAATTTTACTTTTCCTGGGTTTATTGCTTGGGCCTCTGTGTTATTTAACACCAGTGAGCACCAACCAGTTTCAGTGCACAGCTGGACCTAACTCAAACCCCTTAAATCTGGTGGAAGCTCTTTCCTCTTGACAGAGGCATCCTGAAGGAGCTGCTGCTTCTCCAACAGAGCAGGGAAGTCGTGAGCCCTGGGAGAATGGACACCACCAAGGGACTGATGGACAGAGCAAGGAGACAGAATTCCCACATCCCTCTTCCCTCAGAAAAGACAATGGAAAAGCAGAACCAAAACCAGGTGGACCCCACGATGCTGAGCTCTGTCAGACACCCCAGCACAACAAGGGGAAATAGAGCCCATCACTCAGGGAGCTTCTTTCAGGCTTCTCTTGAGAGGCAAACATGTTTTATGCCCCTCCTGGCTTTACCAAAGTGGGGCAAGCTCTGAACGAGCCTGGGAGCTGGGTAACACAAATAATGGTGAATGGGATATTCAGGGTGCACACGGTCATCCTTTAAGGGGTTTAATCTCTGGGAAGCAGCCAAGACAATCCATAGAAAACTCATGTGCTGCTGCAGGATGATGCTTCAGTTATCACCTGTGATGAGTTTACTCCCAAGCCTCTACCAAGTCCTTTAGCACTCAGGGCCAAAAGGGAACAGTGAGACCCCAGCAGTGCTGGGCTTGTGGCCAGAGGCTGTGCTGGGCCTGTCCCAGGCCCTTCTAGGACATATGGCAAACGCCAGCTCGGACCATCAGTGGGACATCACTGTCCCTGGCCACGTGGTTGGGTGGGGTTTTAAAGGTCTGGCCAAAGTGCCACGAGTTTCTCACTGCAGCTGCACAAGTGGCTGCCCTCCCAGTTCCCCACTTTGGCCAGGCCAAAATCTCACCTTCTGAGCCTTCTGCCTTGTCCCCATGAAACACAAACTGCTTCCCTTTGCCTTGAAGGTCCCACTGCTTAACTTCTCTCCATGCTCACCTCCAACTCACCCCTAAGCGCATGGGCAGCATTTGGGATAAAGCTTCAAGAAGGCATTCAACATAAATTATTATTCCCCTTCTAAACGGATTACAAAAATCCTTTCATTACAAAATACTAAAATGTTCGAATTATTGGTGTGGAAAAACGTTTCCTGTAGGTAAAGTTTTCAAAAATGGAGGTTTTAATCACAAGCATAATCCTTTCTGGCTAACATTTCCAGTCTTGTGAAACATGGAGATGCAGATTGCACAGAGGCCTGGCTGTGCCACGAACAAAGGGAGATGCTGCCTGTAAATAGCTCAGAGGACATCAGAAGACACTTCTCTCATCAGCAATCTTTTTTAGCTTAATATAGCTCCTCTTTGCATAAAACATTGACATTTTTGTAATGTTTGGACCCAATGGTGCGAATGCTGATTGTCATCCGAACACACTGGAGTGTACCTTCAAAATATGCAGGAACATTTTACAGACAGTAGTTTCACTTGCCTCCAAAATGCTGGATCTTAATATTTCACACTTATATATATTTAAATGTTAGTACCACAGGATAAATGCTAACATGCTTTTATGCTAATGCAATCACTGGAAATCCAGATAATGCTGTGTATTGGCATATACTGTTAGTGAATTATGGATACCTAAATGTACAACCCCACATGCCTAGCAATCATTTTTGTTAGTGCATTTAACTTTTATTTGCAATCAGAGCACTTGAGGATTGTTCAAATGAAGTTTACTTTTGCAAACTGCTGAATGGAAAACATTTTGTTAAAGGCTTAAAAACAGTAAGGCTGTGATGAGGTTTTAGACTTGCAATAAGGGCACTGCTCAGAGAACTCCACCAGATGGAACAATGTTTGATTTGGTCACAGACTCAGCGATTAAAACCCAAATGCCTGAACTGAAGGACATATAAGAGAAACATGAGATGAAACCTTGATTTCCTCCCCATCAGGTGAAGAAATCTGCCTCTCCTGTGGCAGAGGCTCACAGAGGCAGATGGATGCCAGGAGGTCAGATCCTGGCAGCTGCGCCCCAGGACCTTGTGCCCCCAGGTCCAAATCCTGCTGTGCTATGGCTGCTTTTCAAGTCTGCTTTAAGCCAAATAAATAGGAGCAGTATCAGGAAGGAGAAATCCTGAGCTGGCCCTGTTGTGCCTTCTCCTCCTCCTGCCTTTGCTGATTCAAGTCTTGGCCAGCCACCTGGCCTGTTGGCTCAAGATGCTGATCCCCTGGAAAACCCTTTTATTCCAATGGGCTTTCAGCACAGCCAGAGCTCCGGGCCAGGTCCTGGCAGGACCATGTGCAGGCAGGACCTGGGTGCTGCAACTGCTTGCTCCACCCCTTACCTGCTTCACTACCTGAATGGAGTTGAGGACAATGCAAAACTGGAGAAGATCTGGGTATTTTTGAGAGCTGAAAAGTTCTGGATGTGACCCAAGCATATCTGGAATCACTCTGTGTCCAGTGGTTTCCTCCTGTGTTAAACACATGTCGACAGACAAAGCCAAACTCCCTCTTCCAGACTGAGCTGTGCCAGGAGTTACTGACCCACCATGCCAGGCTCTGGAGCTGCTATCATCATGCCCTGATTTCTCTCTGGGAATGTTTGCCTGGCTTGAAACTGCTGGCCTGAGCCAGCCCAGCCAAAGAGACCTGGGAGGTGGCCACAGACCCACTGGGTGAGCAGCAGACCATTGCCTCTTCCCAGGCTCAGCATCCAGCACAGGACCTGACACCAGCCCCAGGCACACAAGCACAGGGCAGATCATGTCCCTGCAGCCCAGCGAGCTGTGACACCTCTGGGAATTCACTGGAAAGCCCTACCACCTCGCCGAGGCTCCCAGGAACAACCACGAGTGAAGGAAATAAACAACAAGCCCTCAGAAAAACACAAAATGCTGTGTGAAGTACCTGAAATGCCCCCGACAGTTTAACTGGAGCATGGAGTAAGCTGAGAAAATGTATGAACAAACGAATTAAGCAGTGAGCACACAGCAGACAAGTTGGCATGTAGGTGTCTACTGAGAAAGCTTAAGCACAGCAAGGGGGAAAAAAGCAAACTCAAACCAAGGCATAATATCCCTCCTATTTTGGAACAGAGCTCTGAGACAATGTATCGTCCAAACCACTCCAAATTACCATCTGCCAGAATGTCCTTCAAAGAAAAAAGGCCCACAAGTTTGCAAAGCAGCAGTTTAATGTTGTCATATCAGATGAGAGGTCCAAAGAAGGTTTTTGCACTTGAGTGAGGAATACTACACAAAAGCATGACTCTCGTGGCCACTGCTACACTCTCATGTACCGTGAGACAGTGAATTTTTGGAGTCTGGACCATGTCATGTCAGGTACATCTGTGAGAAGCTCTTTAACAGCCCCTGTCATTTCACTAGTTACTTGCAAATATTTCCACACCCTCGGTATGATCTTCTCTGTATGGGACATATAATTAAGAATCTACATAAAGAACCTGAGCAAACCACTCCAGTATTGTTTCAAGGATTAAGATACACCAGAATATGAAGAGCAGGTTGTGTTTCTGATGTATCCTCCTGTCATCACTAAGTCAGGCTCTGTTTCAGACTAGAAGCTGGATCCTTTCCTGGTGCCAGTCTGGGTACCTGCTCCTATCCACGAGGCCCCATCACTTCGCACATGCTGAGGGCCAACTGCATTGTACACAAGATTGCCAAATAAATGCAGGTCCGTGGACCATGTGTTAGACTAAGCCATAAATAATTTATGATGCTGGAGAAGGTGACTGTATTTTTAGGTGTAGAAATATGCAGATAAAACAGTCCTGACCTTCAATTTTCACTCTGCACTGCTGATCCTGAAGTTTGAGTCCATCCAATGCATTTCTAAAGCCTCTGCACCTCTGAATGTACAACACATCCCCTGCAAAGTCCCAAACCCCATAAATCCAAAAGGGGCACCAAGAAAACCCATGGAGCCCACAGGGCACCTCCTGTAGCACTACACACGATGCCCCAGCATGAGGCAGACCGGGCTCCTTCCTGTGAATCTCAAACATCCTGCAGGCCAGTCTCCTCTGGATTCTGGCTGCTGACCCTATTCCTGACCCTGCATCTAATCAACACCTCTTGGATGTCAGAGGCACATGTCTGTGGGGCCCAAACTCTGCTCCAAAGACCATGGGAGCTGCTCAAATCAGCATTTTGCCATCCTGGAGCAGCCCAGGAGCAAGGAAGAGGAGGGACAAAGGTGCTCGCTGGGGTGCTCGTCACTGCATCCCCCTTCACATCTTCCCCCAGAGAGGGCTGGGGAAGGGGAGAGAAGCAGAATTATTCCCCCCTTGGACTTTGTACAAGCAGGGAGCCCAGGGAAATCAAGAAACAATCCTAGATTTGACACCAAATTACTTCTGGATATGTCCAATGAGCAAGATGAGGACAGACTGAGGAGAAGGGGTAATGGGGGTTGCAAGAGCTAGACAGGGGACAAGACAGTTTTGGGGGAGTGGACTTTGTGGCGTGTCACAGCACAGCTTTCAGTCTGTGCTATCAGAAATAAACCAAGAGAAGTGAAGAGAGGCACAGAGCCCAGCTGAGGGCAGGTCTCACCTGGACAGGGCAGCTCCCAGGACGAAGGCAGCGTGTTCCTTCAGCGTGGCCTCGCTGCTGTTGAGCCCCTCGATCACCAGCCGGAGCCCACCCATGGACAGGAAATCCTTCGCATTGTCCACCTGGGACAGCAGGGAGAGAGCAGGTCCTGTCAGCACGAACCCCCAGCCCTTGGAGAACACCTCCCTTCACACCCACAGCATCCCCTCCCTCCTGCTCTAACCAGCACAGAGTTTTAAACGGAATTAAAAATTCGGAGGGAACAGCTTTGGCTGAACTCTGCAGAGCCCTGCCCACGAGCAGCGATGCCATGGCTGCACAGGCACAGTGGGAGGATATTGCCACATACAGAAGGCATCACTGGAAACTCCAATACTTTGATTATAGCTATCAAAACTACTCTTGACACGTATTTCGGTAATGCAGGTGGTGTCAAAATCTCAGTACATCTGCTGATGTCAGAAAACTCCAGCTCTTCGCTCCCACCTGAGCAGGCCTTTACTGGGGACCCAGGGAATTGCATGCTTTGCAAGTGCAATTAATTAATGCTGTAATTGTAGCACCAGGAGTCAAGGATGTTTAGGAGCCTGTCAGCACCAACAGGGTACACAGGTGGCATCGGAGTGAGGAGCGTGGGCAGTTCTGGGACTTCTCCATGAGTTCCATCAACAACTTCATATGGACAAGGCAAGAAAAAGCCAGTCCTTGCTTGGAGGGGTCAGCCAGGAGCTTCCCCATGGAGCAGCCCCACAATGACCTTTCTAAGCAAACAATAATGGATTAACTGCCAGTAGAGAAAAGTTTACACATTAGTGGGGATTCATAAGCCCCTGGCTCTAACTGGATCAGGGGCTAGCCAGGCACAGTCCCAGCGGGCATCTGCTCTTGGAGAGGAGATCAGAAAAGGCTCTGAGTGCTCACAGACAAAATTTAGAGAAACAGCACAAGGTACTTCAAGTACAAAATTCAGTCCAAAGTCAAATCGATGCATTTTGGTATTCAATGATTTTTTTTTCAGTTTAAAAGGGGATCTGATGAATGCTCAGAACTGCCTGCACAGAAAAATCAGGTTTAGAAATTCGACATTTCTCCTCTCTGAAAGACAGGGAGACAACAGCAATCGTTGGCAGATGGAAACAGAATATAAAAATGAGTTATCAGCAGGGCAGACCGACCCCCCGATGGGGTGGGACAGGACAAACACCACAAGCCATGCAGGGCATGTGGGACACTCTTCTAGTCAATGACTTCATGCTCGGTGTTATATTTATCTCAACCATGTACCTTCATCAAAACTGGCCCAAAGTCAGATATTTCAGGTACCCAGGAGAAGGAAGAAGCTTTGTGTCCTATGGGTCTGTCGTCACCAACCAAAGCAGGACCTGGGGAGCTCCAGCTCGTCTCTGCTCCCCAATGGGACAATACCCACCGCTTGCTGTCCCTCTGCAAAGCTGCTCTCTGCAGGTCTGCTGGGGCTGATTCAGGATTTGCAGCAGCTTTTGTATCCTTTCAGATGCTGTTCTTTTAACTGTCCCTATAAACCAGGCCTGCCAGATCGCTCACTTTTCTGCAGACCCATCTCTGTCTACAAAGAAATCTATGCAGCAACCCAATTTCAGCTGCCAGTGGGTCCTTTTATTACTCAGCCTCTGTAAAAACTGGTTTAGTGCTGGAATGGGACGTTGACTTCTGCATGAGAGGGAATGTATGGACAGGCAGGAATTTGCATCCAGCACCTGGTGTGGTAAAACCAGCCATTGCTGGGACCTCAGCAGCACCAGAGTCCTTCGTGCCACCCCAGCGTCAGTGAGACACCTCAGCTGCAGAACATAAATTATGCTGTAAAGCTTTTTCTCAAGATGTGTTTATCTTTTTTAACCAGAGTCTGTCATGAGAGCTCCTTCCCTCACTCACCGTTTTAAAACCAACAAAATCCCCAAACTTAACAACTTGAAGGTATTAACCTCTCTGGGGAGCAGCGGATGCTGTGAGGCAGCAGCTCCTACCTCACTTCAGTCCACTGAAATCGGCACAGAAGAAAAACCAAAGATCAAAAGAGCTCTTGAGTAAAGTACACAGGCAAAGCAGGCAAGGAGAGAGATGGGAGAAGAGCAAATATGACAGCAGTTATTCAGGGAGCAGGTTTGAATTGGAGGAGAAAGAAAATAGGGAGGGAAAGTGAGAGAGAAAATATTAGAAAACAAGAGCAAGGGAAAGCAGCATGTCAACCGTACGCGATGGAGAGGAAATTAGCAGAGAGAGACGGTGTAGCATGTCAGAGGAGAGGAGAGAGGAAGATAAGGAGAGTAAATAATTGAGAGAAAGAGCCTGCAATGCCTGAGAACGGGTCTTGGCTCCGCACACTGCTGTGCAAGCACCGTGAATGCTGTTTATGAGTTATGCTCTGCCCTCTTCACATTTGCATTTGGGTTTTATGCGTTACAGATAACCCAGCAAGCCAAACCCTCCTGCTCCATCTCCGAGACGGGCTCCCAAACATGCCAAGCTGAATCGTGACTGAGGAGAGGCAAACCAGAGCTGGCAACCAAAAGCTGAGCAAACACAGAGCCCTTGGGCTGACTCTTCAGAAGCAGGAGAGAGCATCTCCCCGGGCTCGGCACTGGCCACAGCTCCTGCTCCGCTCCCCGTGGCACGCTCCGAAGCATGAGCTGCCTCACACCCCGCTGCTTCAGGGTGCTCACCACCAGGACACAGAGCAGGGAGCAGCCTTTGCTTGTACACCCCCCAGGGCATGGCATTTTCCACTCAACAGGGCACCCCGTGCCCCAGAGGCAGCAGCACGATGGCCGGGAGCCAAGGAGTTGTGAAAAGCCATGGCAGGGTACTGCTCTGAGGGAGGCTGGGGAAGGTGGGACCAGCAAAGTGGTGCCACATGTGGCCTAGGCCACCCACACCTGCAAGGATTCCCTGCTCCCATGGCACAGCACGGCTGTGACTCGCTGCAGAGGAGTCCTGACAGTTCAGCCCTTCCAGGGTTATGCGGCACAAGCGTCCTTTGGCTGCTGTTCAGTAATTACATTAAGCCAGTGCTGCTAAAGGCAGTCCCAAGCAGAGATAATGCTCTGGACGTATTCAACTGACTGGAAGAAGAAAGAGGAGGAAAAGCCATGCTGGCTTAGAGACAAGTCATATTTCTTATCAGCTTCCTGCCTGACGAGAAGGTGCTGCCCAGCCATCTGCCCCGACAGCGCGGGCACAGAGCAGCGCTGTGATCGGCGCACAAAGGAGCCTCTGTGCTCCTGCCAGCCTCCTGCCATTCCCCCTCCCTGACCCCTTTGATGCTGGATGTGCTTCCCTTTGATGCTCCAGCCCCTGCTTCTCTCGCCATTCTGAAATTGTTTGCCCTATCCTGTGCTGCAGGGATTTTCTGCTGGAATAGTCCAGACCGTTATGCTGGAATCCAAAGCATCCCAGGGTGTTTGGGAGTTGCTTTTTAGCACACTGGCCTGATGCTCTGGCACCCTTCATCAGGCAAGATTAGCCCTGAGTATAAATATGAAGCTCTTTGGGCGCCCATTGTTCACACTTATTCTCTGAGTCACACAGATGCCGTCAGTGACACAAAAGCAGGGAGAACAAACAGCAAGGCAGCCTCTGCATGCCCACAACAGAGATTTAGAGTGGAAATTCAAGACAAAGAGCCTTGGAAATAACACTTCTATCAGCTGGCACATGGACTCCCTCTGTCAGCAGCAACACTTCAGCTACCTGCCCCCAAAATACCACCTTTGGTTTAACAAGTGCTGTTCCAGTGAAAGGGCTTGCACTGGCACCTCCCAAGAGTTGTCCCATTTGCCCTCTGAAATGACAACGTGACGCTGGAAACTCTCCCAGCGCACTCCAGACCCTCCCAGCCACTGGGGAGGGAGAAGCCAAGTCTTTTCCCACAAGGCAGAGCAGAGGCTGGATGCCCAGACACCCTCCCAGGGGTGGCACTGAGGAAGGCACCAAGCCCAGGGGAGAAGAGCTCTGGTGCCTGCAGCTGCATCCAAGGGGAGCTAGGAATGTGTGAGCTGAAAGCAGAGCAAGAGAGATCAGAGGGAGGGGGGAAAGGTGTGAGCACAAACCCGAGGAAGCAAGATGCCAGGAAATATGTTTACCCTCACACAGAGCTAATGAGCACAGCGAGGCTCTACACGCCACTGCTTACTCACACCAAGACAAAAGAGGGGGTTTGGGGTGGCTGTCGCCTTCCCTGGTACAAAGACATTACCTGTGAACTGATGTAAGGGCACCTACCCTCAACCATGGCAGCTTTCCATGGAAGCAGTGAGAAAATAATTATTTTCTTAGCACCCACCACTCTACCTACCCAAAAATGGCAGCTAAAACCCCATTTTGTAACATTAAGCAGATGAAAGAGGAAAAAGGGAAGATAAGAAAACCAGCCTGAGAACAGACAACAAATCAGGCAACCCCAAGGATACTGCTGGCTCCTGGCACGACAAGTGATTAATTCAAACCTGGATATAAAATAAGCCTGCACTAGCCCTCTGCTGTCTGGTATTGTCCCAGGATTATGGTAATTAAGCAATTTGTATTACCTGATACCGATAAGAAAAATAAAACCCCGTTTACGACACCGTATCCCCTGGATTTTACACGGCAGTTACTGATGCATTCTTGTTACCTGGTGAACATAATATTCGAGATCATAAAGCGCTGCTACTTTTTCATCCAGTGTGGAGGCAGAGCTGTTGAGTTTGCTTATTAATTTAACCATAATTTCATAATCTGTTTCCATCTTCATGTTCAGCTTTTCAAACTCCTCCTTCAGCTGCTCTATGGGCCGGAACTTCTTCCTCACCTCTTCCTCTCGGGCCTTGAAAACAGAAGGAGGAAACCAGAGATGAAGATGGGAGATGAAGAGAGACAAGACAGACACAGAAAGGAACGCCACCCCAAATTTACAAAGGGAACCTGGCTGTCTGTGCCAATGAATTTACTGCTGTGCATCAGAAATGCAGGGGCAGGGCTGGAGGGTCCTTCTGGGAAACCCAGTTACCTGTGAGATACCCACAGTACGAGTGAGCAGTAGGGCTTGTACACCACTTCTACATCTGGACACCATTTGTGCACCACTTCTATGTCTAAACACCATTTGTGCACCATTTCTATTTCCCACATCCTTCCAGCTGAACATCAAGCCCACAGGCAGCAGCACTGCAGTTCTCTGTTTGTCTGCAAGTGGATGTTCTCAAAACCTGACTGCAAAAAGCCCTGAGCCACCTCCCTGATCTTACAGCTGAACCTCCCTGGAATGGACATGATGCTGGAGAGCTCCAGTGATCCCACCCAGCCCAAAGTGCCCAGTGACTCCAAGGAGATCTCGGACACAGACAAAGATGTTTTCACCATTCCAGGCACTGAACACATTCCAGGATGGCTCTATCTCCCAGGGAAAGGTGTGGGGACAGAAGGTGTCAGAAAGGGAGGCAGGAGGAGCAGTGATAAGCTGGGGGCAGCTGCAGTGCTGTGCCACGAGGCTTGTCCAGGACACAGCCTGTCCTGAGCACGGCTCATCTCCCTCGCAGTAACAGCATCCCAAGGGCTGCCGTGAACCGAGAGAGCTGACACAAAACATGTGGTGAGAAGGAAAGGATTTGTCAGAGATCCGAGAGGGCCCCAGAGGCGCAGGAACATCAGCACTGGTGGCACTGGGGACAGAGCCTGCTGCTGCAGGGGACACAAGAAGCAGAGAAGCCAGGCTGGAGCTGGGCTGCCCCAAGGACAGGAGAAAAAAAACCAGGGGAAAACCAAGTGAGCAATGGAGGTGAAAGCTCCGTCCATGTACTCATTAATTACCACAGGTACCACACCCAGCACCACGCCCACCCCAAGCACCCGAGCTGCCTTTGCCGCAGCACAGAGGGGCACAGGCTCAGTGTAACTCCATTTCCTCCGACACGGATCCTTCAAGGATGGATTTGCTCTCTGCAGGAGGGACTGCAGATGGAAGACTTCACGTCCATTAGATGTAGCTGCTTTTAGCCCAGTTGCTGGGACAAAAGCTATTCTAACAGGAGATTTTAAAATATGGCTTATTTTCACCTAATAGAGGATCACTAATTTTTGCATTTCAATGATCCTCATTTCCAGCAGCCCTGCAATCAATCTGCAATGCTGCTATGGAAATAATCGCACGGCAAACGAAACCATGCCCTGCTACCACATAAGGGGAGAAGAAGCCTTTCTGCGACAGCAAAACTTCAGGGCCTTGACTCCTCTTTCAGTTTTCCTTTGACTGAGCCAACACCAGAGCAGAAGGAGGAGAGAGGGTTGAGGAAACGCTGCTGAGGGGGAGAGGGGAAAGAGGCTGTGATGAACCTGCTGAGTCACACCTCATCCTACCTATTTACTTTGGGTTGAGGATTGTTTGTAACTAAGTGGACAACTTGGAGCTTGTGTAAGGAAACTTCAGCCCCTGCTTCACCATGGCCATTTGGGTTTTGCTATCCAGGGCATGAGGCTGGAAACAGAAAGCAAGGAGGGCAGTGAAAGGGAATGTAACTCCCTTTGTAAATACCATCAGCTGCAATCAAGCCCCCTTTGGGGCCTGCAGACATTTTTGTGAATTGAGCAGTAGTGGAACAGATAAATTACACTGTTCAGAGCAGCTGTGGCTGCCCCAACCCTGGGAAGTGCTCAAGGCCAGGTTGGATGGGGCTAGAAGCAACCTGGGATAGTGGAAGGTGTCTCTGCCCACCGCAGGGGGTGGCATGAGGTGGGCTTTAAGGTCCTTTCCAACCCAAACCATTCACAGAATCATAGACTCCTACAGAAAAGCCAGGGAACACTGTGCTAACGGGTTAGCAAAGGTATTTTAGGTCCATATTCAGCACAAGATTCGTTTGCACAGTGTTTTCCAAGCAATCATTTCAACCACTGTATTTCTGCAGTGTGTAACAGGGTGTGTTCCCAGCCCTGCACTGTGCATTGCTTTAGAAACAGGAAACTCACCTTCCTTTCGGCCTTCTCACTTTCCTTCATTTTAGCCAAGGCCTTTTTGAGCTCCTCAGATGTGAATGAATTTGCATCGACGTCGACCTTGCCCAGCCTTGCAGAAGAGACCAAACAAACCAGAACATGTTATGAGTGAACAACTGCCTCTATTCTGTTTTCACTGTGACATTCGAGCAATGGCCAAGGGCAGGATGAAAGGAATGAAAAACCCACCATGCTCAAGAAAAGATTGGTCTGAGTGCTGTATTCTGCGTGGGGTTTGCAGACAGCTCACCCTGACAGTCAAGGGCTCTGCAATCAGCCTGCTGACCCAAAATCTCAAGTCCTACCACAATAAAAGCAGCTGATTAATTGATACCTTGGAATTTCATGTAGCAATACAGAAAGCACCCCTGTGCCACTGAACCATTGCCTAGGCCTTACAAGCTTTAACCTGGAGATTTCAGCTGAAGGTCCGATGAGCACTGTACAGAGAGTCAGGGCAAGGGTAAATCCACACAGAAATTGCACAGAAATTCTAAAAAACACGTCGTGTTGATCTTTATACCTTTCTTCTTGGTTCAAGAAGTGTTGATCTGGGCCACAATCACTCTTGCACAGAAAAAAAAGGAAATGCAGCTGCTGAGGCATTGTGAAGCTAAAGAGCATCTCCATGGCCTGAGCAGGAGTCACTGAGCAGGCTTTGGTGGCATCGCTGCAGGGGCCACTCATGTCCAACCCCGCTCTGCTTTGCTCTTGGGGACACTGCTCTGCCCCAGCCCAGCAACACGAGCAGGGCCCGGTGCTGGGACTGGCACCAGTGGGACCCCCTGTGCACAGGGACCCCCAGCCCGGGGCAGCCGTGCCGGCATCCCCAGCAACACCAACAGGGCCCCGAGCTCAGCAGTTTGCTCAGCTGCCCTTTCCTGAAACGGAACCATCTCCTTCCCGAGAGAATTCAACCTCTACCCAAGATCATTTTCTACACATTGGTGAAATGTTCCTCTGGACTTCCTCCACCAGAAACATCCCCACAGCCCCGGAAGAGATACCAGGGGCATCATTAAAGCCTCCACAAACACTGCACAGGCACCCAGGATCATCAGCTTTCCTTCTGTGGCATTCAGGCTCCCTGCACTGCTCCTGTTCATGTCCTCCTCCTCTCTCCATAACTGTGGGAAGCGCAGAGCTCCCAGGCAATCCCAAGGCCAGTGCCTTCCGTGGGTTGTTGGACACCCCCCCATGGCTGATGCCCCTGTTGTTCCCAGGGAAGCTGCTGAGTGCCAGAGGGGGCCATGAAGTTGCTGAGGGCACTGGAGCACCTCCCTTGTGGGGAAAGGCTGAGTGTGCAAAGGGGCTACAGGCAAGCGGGAGAGCGACTCTTCCTCAGGAACTGTAGGGACAGGACAAGGAGTAACGGGATGAAAATGAGAGCTGGAATAGATTTGATGCTGGGAAGAAGTTCTTTACTACGAGGGTGGTGGTGCCTGGCACAGGCTGTGCAGAGAGGCTGTGGACGCCCCATCCCTGGGAACATCCAAGGCCAGGCTGGACAAGCTCCGCAGCAACCTGCTCAGGTGGGAGGTTGTCCAGGTTGGAAGCAGATGATCTTCAGGCTCCCTTCCAAGCCAAAGCATTCAAGGATTTGATCATTCTATGATCCCCATGTCCCACCGTGGAGTGGCCCTGAAACTTCTGTGACATCACAGACTGTTCCACATGGAACATCCAGGACCTAGAAACGAACACAGTGGACAATCCACCCGTTGCCAGTGGTCAGTTGTCACTCGCTCTTCGCTACGTCAGCAGTGCTGAGCTGTTCCCGCTGCCTGGACTTCTCCTGCCTGCACTGAAGCACCAATCGCAGCAGGATGTCCACTCCTGTCCCAGCAAAGGTACAGTGCCATTCCAGGGAGCTGGACACCCCCTGACCGAGTGGGTGGACTGCAGCCCTGTGGGGATGGTGTGGGACAGGGACCCCACTGAGAGGTTGTGCTCCCTGATGCAGCGTGCCAGAGACACCGTGGAGGACATGGAAGTGGACGTGGTGGTGGATACAGAAGAAAGGATGGAGGTGGATATGGAAGAGTCTGTTGAGGATATGGATGTGGACATGGAGGATGACATCGAGGACATGGAGGTGGATGTGCAGGACGACATCGAGGACATGGAGGTTGACGTGAAGGATGACATCGAGGACATGGAGGTTGACGTGAAGGATGACATCGAGGACGGGAAGGTCGAGAAAGAGAAGGAGCAGCCCATGATCCTCGGATGAAGACAGACTCTCCAGCAGCAGGACAGGCAGATGTTCACCATGCACTGCCCACAGGCAGAGTGGGTCCCCTGCCGCCAGGCTGGGGCTGGGCTGGCCGGCCCCGCTCAGGGACACAGTGCCCAGGGGGGACAAGCACCACCTCCAGCCCACCCTGCACTTGCTTTGGGCCACGCCAGCCCTATCACAGTGCTTGGGGCCCATCTCCCAGCCCCAGCCAGGCTCAGTGCTCAGGGGAGTCCTGCTCTGCCAGTGTGTGCCAGCCTGGGGGCACAGAGAACAGCCCTCAGTGCCCCTGCTGCCTCCTTTATACCACGACTGACAAAGACTCTGGCCACAGACATGTAAATACGTTCTGGACGTTAGAAGTTTCCTGTAAATATGTTCTAGATGTTAGAAGTTTCCTGTAAATACGTTTTGAAGATTGTTAATTCTCTAGGCTCCCATGTAAATACGTTTTGAAGATTGTTCACTCTATAGGCTCCCACGTAAATACGTTCTATAGATTGTTGTTGTTACAAGGATGTTTGTAATGAAAGATGTTCTGTTGTTGATCTTCTATTAAACACTGTTTATTTTAAAAAGCCCGCTTCTCTTTGCAATTCCTTTGGGCACTGGCAGCCTTTGAGAATTGTTGTGGCTTCTGCTTGCTCCAGGTTTCCAGGGCTGGAGATGCCTGGGGGTGCTGGCACGGCCACCCTGGGGCTGGGGGTCCCTGTGCACAGGGGGTCCCACTGACGCCGCTGCCGGCACTGGGCCCTGCTGGTGGCCCCAAGAGCAAAGGTGTCACCAGCAGAGAGGGGGCTCTGACAGGAGCAGCCCCTGCAGCGATGGCACCACAGCAGGCAGGAAACCTTCTGCCCCCCTTCCTGCTGGAGCCACCAGCACTCCTGGGCCGAGAGCCGGCATCGGGCCCCAGGGAGGAAAAATCGCCGCTCGTGCTCTGAAGGCCGTGACAGCCTCGGGAATTGCAGGAAATGGATCTGGGGTGTAGGTGATTAGGGACAGGCGTTCGGAAGATAGCGCCTTGTGCGGGACAGGTAGAACCCCTCCCCTCTACAGGTAATACGTGAGCAGAAGGAAGTGACGCGGCAAACCCAGGTTATTGAACCCCATGTAACCCATGAAGAAAGGCCATTTGCCGTCCACCACACTGGTGTCTGTGAGCTGATGGTCCGAACGACCTGAGGTGGTCGTCGTGCCCTTCCTGAACCAGGTCGCTACGCCTCCGAGAGGCAACAACCCTGACAGTCAAGGGCTCTGCAATCAGCCTGCTGACCCAAAATCTCAAGTCCTACCACAATAAAAGCAGCTGATTAATTGATACCTCGTAGCAATACAGAAAGCACCCCTGTGCCACTGAACCATTGCCTAGGCCTTACAAGCTTTAACCTGGAGATTTCAGCTGAAGGTCCGATGAGCACTGTACAGAGAGTCAGGGCAAGGGTAAATCCACACAGAAATTGCACAGAAATTCTAAAAAACACGTCGTGTTGATCTTTATACCTTTCTTCTTGGTTCAAGAAGTGTTGATCTGGGCCACAATCACTCTTGCACAGAAAAAAAAGGAAATGCAGCTGCTAAGGCATTGTGAAGCTAAAGAGCATCTCCATGGCCTGAGCAGGAGTCACTGAGCAGGCTTTGGTGGCATCGCTGCAGGGGCCACTCATGTCCAACCCCGCTCTGCTTTGCTCTTGGGGACACTGCTCTGCCCCAGCCCAGCAACACGAGCAGGGCCCAGTGCTGGGACTGGCACCAGTGGGACCCCCTGTGCACAGGGACCCCCAGCCCGGGGCAGCCGTGCCGGCACCCCCAGCAACACCAACAGGGCCCCGAGCTCAGCAGTTTGCTCAGCTGCCCTTTCCTGAAACGGAACCATCTCCTTCCCAAGAGAATTCAACCTCTACCTCTACCCAAGATCATTTTCTACACATTGGTGAAATGTTCCTCTGGACTTCCTCCACCAGAAACATCCCCACAGCCCCGGAAGAGATACCAGGGGCATCATTAAAGCCTCCACAAACACCGCACAGGCACCCAGGATCATCAGCTTTCCTTCTGTGGCATTCAGGCTCCCTGCACTGCTCCTGTTCATGTCCTCCTCCTCTCTCCGTAACTGTGGGAAGCGCAGAGCTCCCAGGCAATCCCAAGGCCAGTGCCTTCCATGGGTTGTTGGACACCCCCCCATGGCTGATGCCCCTGTTGTTCCCAGGGAAGCTGCTGAGTGCCAGAGGGGGCCATGAAGTTGCTGAGGGCACTGGAGCACCTCCCTTGTGGGGAAAGGCTGAGTGTGCAAAGGGGCTACAGGCAAGCGGGAGAGCGACTCTTCCTCAGGAACTGTAGGGACAGGACAAGGAGTAACGGGATGAAAATGAGAGCTGGAATAGATTTGATGCTGGGAAGAAGTTCTTTACTACGAGGGTGGTGGTGCCTGGCACAGGCTGTGCAGAGAGGCTGTGGACGCCCCATCCCTGGGAACATCCAAGGCCAGGCTGGACAAGCTCCAGAGCAACCTGCTCAGGTGGGAGGTTGTCCAGGTTGGAAGCAGATGATCTTCAGGCTCCCTTCCAAGCCAAAGCATTCAAGGATTTGATCATTCTATGATCCCCATGTCCCACCGTGGAGTGGCCCTGAAACTTCTGTGACATCACAGACTGTTCCACATGGAACATCCAGGACCTAGAAACGAACACAGTGGACAATCCACCCGTTGCCAGTGGTCAGTTGTCACTCGCTCTTCGCTACGTCAGCAGTGCTGAGCTGTTCCCGCTGCCTGGACTTCTCCTGCCTGCACTGAAGCACCAATCGCAGCAGGATGTCCACTCCTGTCCCAGCAAAGGTACAGTGCCATTCCAGGGAGCTGGACACCCCCTGACCGAGTGGGTGGACTGCAGCCCTGTGGGGATGGTGTGGGACAGGGACCCCACTGAGAGGTTGTGCTCCCTGATGCAGCGTGCCAGAGACACCGTGGAGGACATGGAAGTGGACGTGGTGGTGGATACAGAAGAAAGGATGGAGGTGGATATGGAAGAGTCTGTTGAGGATATGGATGTGGACATGGAGGATGACATCGAGGACATGGAGGTGGATGTGCAGGACGACATCGAGGACATGGAGGTTGACGTGAAGGATGACATCGAGGACATGGAAGTTGACGTGAAGGATGACATCGAGGACGGGAAGGTCGAGAAAGAGAAGGAGCAGCCCATGATCCTCGGATGAAGACAGACTCTCCAGCAGCAGGACAGGCAGATGTTCACCATGCACTGCCCACAGGCAGAGTGGGTCCCCTGCCGCCAGGCTGGGGCTGGGCTGGCCGGCCCCGCTCAGGGACACAGTGCCCAGGGGGGACAAGCACCACCTCCAGCCCACCCTGCACTTGCTTTGGGCCACGCCAGCCCTATCACAGTGCTTGGGGCCCATCTCCCAGCCCCAGCCAGGCTCAGTGCTCAGGGGAGTCCTGCTCTGCCAGTGTGTGCCAGCCTGGGGGCACAGAGAACAGCCCTCAGTGCCCCTGCTGCCTCCTTTATACCACGACTGACAAAGACTCTGGCCACAGACATGTAAATACGTTCTGGACGTTAGAAGTTTCCTGTAAATATGTTCTAGATGTTAGAAGTTTCCTGTAAATACGTTTTGAAGATTGTTAATTCTCTAGGCTCCCATGTAAATACGTTTTGAAGATTGTTCACTCTATAGGCTCCCACGTAAATACGTTCTATAGATTGTTGTTGTTACAAGGATGTTTGTAATGAAAGATGTTCTGTTGTTGATCTTCTATTAAACACTGTTTATTTTAAAAAGCCCGCTTCTCTTTGCAATTCCTTTGGGCACTGGCAGCCTTTGAGAATTGTTGTGGCTTCTGCTTGCTCCAGGTTTCCAGGGCTGGAGGTGCCTGGGGGTGCTGGCACGGCCACCCTGGGGCTGGGGGTCCCTGTGCACAGGGGGTCCCACTGACGCCGCTGCCGGCACTGGGCCCTGCTGGTGGCCCCAAGAGCAAAGGTGTCACCAGCAGAGAGGGGGCTCTGACAGGAGCAGCCCCTGCAGCGATGGCACCACAGCAGGCAGGAAACCTTCTGCCCCCCTTCCTGCTGGAGCCACCGGCACTCCTGGGCCGAGAGCCGGCATCGGGCCCCAGGGAGGAAAAATCGCCGCTCGTGCTCTGAAGGCCGTGACAGCCTCGGGAATTGCAGGAAATGGATCTGGGGTGCTGCAGGGGCTGATGTTTAAGGCTTGGAGCCTCCAAAGGCTCCGGTCTTTGCTTTCCCCCGGGCACTGCATCGCCCTGTGCCCGGATTGTCCAAGAGACAAAAGCCAAGTGAGGGGATCGTCGCCCCGCCCGGATTCCTGCTGCTGGCAGCAGCCACTGGCCCCTGTGCCCCACTGGGGGATGCCTGGAGGGGCAGCGCAGGCTGTGCTGGGCGGGGGGTGCTGGTGCCGGGGGCTGTGGGAGCTGTGGCACCCCGAGCTCAGCCCCCGCCCCCCAAAGCCCCGCACTCCCCGAGCAGCCCCAGGGCGGGTGGCAGTGGGAAACCACCCCCCCCGCCCGTGCTTCAGGACAGAAACTCCCCATAGGAACTAAAGCAGCCTCTGTTCCGAGGCTTCCGAGGGGAAAGTCAGCATCAGCTGGCGGTTAAAGCACGTTTAAAAGGCGGGTGCAGGGAAGGTGGTGTGAGCTCCGGGGACTGTGGCAGTGGCTGGCGCGCAGGTGAGGCTCTGGGGCTGCTCAGGCCAGCCCTCAGCCCCTCACAGCTGTTCCCAGGGAGTGGGCTCAGAAAGCCATTTCAGACCAGTTGCTGCAGATATTTCAAAGGACTAAATGTTATTCAAAGAAGCCACGTTGCCAATTTAGTTTCGGTGTCATGGCATGAGAAGCCACGAAGGTGCCTCTGAAGGTGCACTCAGGGTACTTCCAGCACCATCCCGAAGGGAGCACAAAGGACAGGGCTCTGCTTTCAGCACTGCTGAGCTCCTAACCCAGCAATTAAGTCTCAGGAAGAGACAGTAATTGAGTGCACCAGGAAACCTGGCCTCTAATAAAGGGCATGAAGCCCACAGCCCACCCAACCCGATGCCTTGCATGTCTGTACCTTTTCCTCCTCCTCTCTCCTCTCGCGTCACTTTCCCCGTTTTCGCTGTCTGGGAGCTTGGCTTCTCTCTCTCCTGTCTGCAGGTTCAGCCGCACGTGTGACCCTGCAGGAACGGCCTGACCTACAAACAAAGGTCACTGTTATTTCAGAGCACGTGCCCAGTTCCAGCTTTGGGAGGAACTGGGAGCTGAAGGCACACGCTCCTCCCTGAGAGAAGGGGAGAAAACCTTCATCCCACACAGTGAGGAGTGGGATATCCACCACCGACCCCCCTCCCCTCCAGCGGAGCCCCTAAAGTGCTGCTTTACCCTCCAGAAATGCCACCCCGAGCCACCAAAGGTGTCCCTGGGCTGCCAGGCTGGCTCGGATCCACAGTGGAGGTGGAACCCTGAGCCCAGCAGACACTGGTTCCTTCCTCCCTTGCAGCCCAGTTCCTAGGAGAGCACTAAAACTCCTCATCAGGAGTGGATCTGGAGGCTACATGGAGAAAGGGGAATTGGTTGCTGATTGGGGCAGACAGAATAAAAATGCGGCTGCCAAAGGGAAATCAAAGCATCCTGCAGAGTACAGCCAGGTACGCTGCACATCAAGGCTGTGGTGGTGTGGAAATACTGTATTAAAAGGAATTTATGATCACTACTATCTGCCAACAAAAATGCACAGAATACATTAAGCTTCAGTTTTAAATGCAGAAAAGATAGGAAATTCAGAGTGGTTTTCCTTGGTCACAGTTCTCCACGAGCACATCTCGATGGCCAGCCCAGCACTGGGTTGGAGAGGAGGCAATATTTGGTTGCTACTTCTTGATGGCACTACTTCTTCTCCTCTTAATGCGGGAAATCTGCCTGCCCAGGACAGCAAGGCTGCAGCTGAGCAGCTCCAGAGCTGCTCACAGATGGACAGACAGACCACAGCTGCTCACCCTCCTCCCTCCTGAGGAGGATTCCCTATGCAGCCTTTCCTTTCTCTCTCTCCTTTTACCTAAAAAGATGCCTGGGACAGAATAACAGCATGCAGGAGACAGGGAGCATCTCCTGCCAAAGGGAAGTGAAGACAAGGGTAATTATTTTGTACAACAAATACATGCACTCAAAGACAAAAAGCTCTGGTCTCGGGAACAAGTGGATTGATCCCTCCCTGTTCAAAGAGACATTTCCCTGATCAAAGGACCTGCTGCTTCCTACATAAGACTGGGATGTTTGTCACCATTCAGACAGAAACATTTCAAAGCCTGTAGCCATCCAGCAGGTATAAACACATTCAGAGAAACCAGGAAAATCCATCTTGGAGGATCTCCTATTTAAACAAGGTTTGCATTTCTGGTAGAGCCTCTTTCTGCCCATCAGTCCTGCCCAATGGAAGTTGCATTGGTTGGATATGTGAGAGGACAGATGTGATTATCCCCTCATCCTAAACGATGGGAGGGCAGGTTAGATGTGCCTCCTCCATGCTTGGAATGCTTTCCATGCACAGATGCCAACCTCCTCCCGCTCCTTTAACTTGTGATAGATGGGACCTTTAATCTCTGTCTGTCTATGGGGGCATCCTCCCACGCTGAGAAGGCGGGCTCTGCAGGAATTGGGTTCCATCGCCGAGCTGTGCCCCTCGCTGGTGGTGGAGCTGGGACGTGCTGGTCAGAAAGGAGTTTGTAGGATCTCCATGAAAAGGGCAACACCACATCTCCTGTCCCTGGTTCAGGAGACACTGAGACAGGGCTCTGCCAGCAAGGAAAACACAGCAAATGATAACCTGCTCTAGTGGAAGATGTCCCTGCCCACGGCAGGGAGGTGGAACAAGATGAGCTTTAAGGTCCCTTCCAAGCCAAGCCGTTGTAGGATCAAATGCCATCGCGTGCCAAGGACACGGAGGCAGGAGGACAATCCCCTCCTCAGCAGACACAAACGTGCTCAGGGGCAAAGCGAGGGGCGAGCTGGGTGCTTCCCCCCAAAGCCAGTGGCTTTCCTGGCCGTGTCGCCAGCGCTGGGCCAGCGGGGTTCCAGCCCCAGCAGTGGCTGCAGCAGCTCTGGCTGTCACACAGCCAGGAATAGCCCCTGCCAGAGCACAGCACGGCCGCTCCGCTGCCGTGCTCCCGCTGCACCCGGCCACATCAGCCTCCCGGCTGCCAGGGGAGAGGAAGGAGGTGGCTGGGCTTTGCTTGAGAGGATCATCCACAGGGAAAGCACGGGAGCAGGCTCCAGAAGGGCTGGGGGGCGCAGCCCTCCCGTGTCTGTTCTCAGCGAGCGCTCAATAAAACCAAACCCGGAGCTGGTGCACACGAGCTCCACACCCAGCAGAGCCAAGTTACAGAGGCTGCATCAGCCGAGACACAAACCCTTCCTGCTCCTGCTCTGCACACTAAACGAGATTTGGGCAGGAGCATCCGAACCCCGGAGCAAAACTTGCAGCCTTGATGTGTTTAAGCAGCTCTTGGCGCTCCGGGGATTTCTCCTCGCCGCTCCACACAGCAGCCCAGGTTCATGGCACAGCAGGACAAACACGGTGCTTTAATAAATAAACCATAAAAACCATCTCTGCTTTCAACAAAAAGATTGACACTGTCACTTAAAAATATTACAGCTGTTCAAGGAAGGTCTTCTGTCTTATTTAGTTTGGGGTATTTTGAAGTAGAAAGTGTGTTTGAGGGTGGGTTGACTTGAATAATGTGATTAAAATTGCTGATTTAGACGAGTAAGCTGGAAATCCTGAATTTTAATCATGTTTCAATATGTAGCTTCTAGACATTTCCCTTAAAAATAGTTGATTCTCTTTGATTCCTATAATTTGATACTATTCAACAACTGGGAGCACACACTGGAGCAATACATATGTAAGCAATTACACAGCTTCACATGCTGCTAAAACAGAATCATTCTGTTAATAGCTTTTTCCCGAGAGAAATTAATTTTTTACTTATTGTTTGCATTAAGTTACATTTGGGAAATGAAACTCAATTAAAAAAATATAAAAACACGTTTATATTTAAGCCATTTTGTAACATTTTTTTCTCCTTGACACCTTAGACAAATAAAATATGTGTATCCACAGGTAGGCACTGCATAGATGTGTTACTGAATGGTCCCACTTCCCTGAGAGCTGCAAATCCTACAGCTGCTAGACCTCATCCCTTGCTCCTCATAAAGGGAAGGAAGAGTTTCCATTCTAATTAATTTCCCAGCTCTAAATCAACTACCCAGTGAGTAGAAATAGCTGTGAAATCCCCTCCACCAACCTGCCAGAAGGGCTACAGCTGTGGAGGGGGAAGCAGCAAACTCCCACCCTCACAACTGGTTTGTACTCCTTACCACTTAAAAAATATCCCACACTTGGGATTTTTTTAACCACAACTAAAATAAATTAAAATAAATTAAAAATAAACTCACAGAATCATAGAATCACAGAATCACAGGATGGTTTGGGTGGAAAGGAACCTCAAAGCCCATCCAGTGCCACCCCCTGCTATGGGCAGGGACACCTTCCACCATCCCAGGGTGCTCCAAGCCCCAATGTCCAGCGTGGCCTTGGGCACTGCCAGGGATCCAGGGGCAGCCACAGCTTCTCTGGGCACCCTGTGCCAGGGCCTGCCCACCCTCCCAGGGAGCAATTCCTCACTAATATCCAATCTGAACCTGCTCTCAGTTTGTGCAGGTGTTATTGCATCGCCTGGGGATGACGGATCAAGAGAAAGCCCCAGGGTCTGAGCGGAGCACCCAGTACCCCTGCTGGGGATGTGCCACCCACCTGCCCCTCAATCACTCAGCTGCCTCACAGCCAAAAAGACAGTGTCCAACAGGTAAAGGAGGATAGAAACCCTTGTCACTGCACAAATGACAAGGTCTTTATTGGGAATAAATGTCAAAGCAGAGCGACAGCGTTTATTTTCCAAGCAGGAGACACTGATCCTGTGGCAACACTGCAGGGATGGTGTTATTCCTGTTCTTGATTTAATCCCTTTATCAGCTGCAGAAGCACCAGGACAGGCTTTGGTCTCCCATGCCAGCTCTGACTGACACTGCTGTCCCCACAAACCCTCCCCACCCCTGGGTGCTGCCACGTGCCTGAGGCTCCCTCCGAGCATTAGCACTCCTTTTACTGGATGTGCTCTGTCCATAAAGTTGCTTAAAGAGACGCCAAGGAAGACTTTCATTTATAGCCCCATTCTTTTAATCTTGGTCAGCCAGATTTTTTCAGACACCTGTTTATATCTCCCTATAATATATTGGCTGGAGCAGCAGCACCAGGCAGCAGCTCACTCACAGGGGCTCTGCTGACATTTATAAACCAAAGCGATTTCTCTCGTGTGCTTTATGTTATCAGCTAAACCTGTCCACTTAAATTATTGCCTTGTAACCAAATCACAACTATCTGTTACTCTGCTCTGTGTACGTTTCCCAGGCTATATGCTTACATCAAGCTTTGCAGAGGCTAAAAACAAGATGATAAATATATAAACAAATGGAAAACGGGACATGCTTCCACCAGGCTCACAACTGAGGGAGGACCAGGCATGCTGTACACATTACTGAAAGCAGAGGGCTGCTGTGTGGAATATGCAGCTCGCAGTGATATCCAGAGAAGCCCATCTCTCTTTTTCTAGACCAACCAAATGACCAGCTGTGTTTCCTCACTAAAGGAGAAGGGTCTTACTCATCCTGCCCGGCTCCTTTCCAGCGCATCATTCCGTGTCCTGCTGGCCACCAGTGGGTTTGGGTTTCAGCACAGTGACAGGGCTGAGCCCCAACTCCCTGCACAGCAACAGGCAGGCATCAAGCATAACCAGGGAAGTTGTACATCATACACTGACCTGCAAACCTCCCACCGAGCTTGTGAAATAATTCACTGCGCTCCTGGCAGCGGCTTCCCCATCCCATCCCATCCCATCCCATCCCATCCCATCCCATCCCATCCCATCCCACCCCTTGGACCCCTGAGCTGCCAGCCATTGACTGCCCAGCAAGAGGAGCCCGAGAGGGACGTGAGACCCTCCCCCTGCAGCACCACTCTGTCCCCATGGCAAAGGAAGGTCCCCTGGGAAGGCTGGTGCAAGCAGAACAAAGGTGATCCAGCTCGCTGAGGCAGATCCCCAAGTGAGCATCCTTGTTTGCCATTGTAAAAGAGCTCAAAAATCTATCAAGGGTTTGAAAATAAGCCCCAGCTATGAGTCAGTAAGTGGCTCTGCAGCTCTCAAAAATTACCTTGGTATGTGAGCGAGCCTCAGATAACACCTACCTTCCTTTTCTCAGATAACATTCACCTTCCTTTTCTCAGATAACATCTACCTTCCTTTTCTCTTTGTTTCTCTCCATGAAGGGAGTGAGGGTAAAGGGACTTTCTGTCTAGTCCAGGCAACAAAGGAATCTGGAATCAATATGTGAATGTTCTAGCAAAACACACCGGCAGTGCTGCAGTACTGGAATCATCACATTGACGGAGCATCCACAATGAGTTGTCTGATGGCACCGCACCTTCTCCCTTAATAAAATAATGATTAAAATCTACCAGGACACAAATCCCAGGGAGCAGCAGAGCTCCCCACAGCTGCATCACTAGCTCCAGGAGCCACCAGTGCCAGTGCTGGGGAACTGGCTGAGGGCATCACATGCTGGTGGCACACAGGGGACACCGTGCCTGACTCCAGCTGTGCCTGGGTGGATGGGATGTCCCACACCAGGGCACGCTGGCTGCACCAGGGTGCTCCGAGGGAAACAGAGGAGCCAGGCCTAGGTCTGGGGGGCTCAGCTCACACCCTGAGCCCAGACTCTCTGGTTAGAGCTGCTGAGCAAGGAAGCAGCAAAGCCTGCCTCCTTTTTTTTCCCCTTTCTTTCCTACAAAGGCAAGTCCTACCACTCTCTGGATTGCTTGTTACTTCAAAACAGAACATTTTACACACAAAAGGAAGATGTGTAGCAGACACAGGTAAGGAAGAGATGGATTACTGATGGGAAGAAGAGGCCCAGAGCCTGAATCTCATTTTATTTCTTTCTGTCCGTTTTTCACTCAGCTACAGCCTTTTGCATTAGTTCACTGTCTGGCACTCCCTGCCCCTCCCAGTTAAGTGACACTGGAAAATGTCATTAACATGTTCTATGCCACCTCTTCCCGATAGCTGGTGGAGAGGTTTCACAGCACCAGGCCTGGAAGCTCCCCCAGCAGCTGCCCCAGAGCCCCAGCACTCCCCACCTGTGGCAGTGAGGAAGCTCAGACACCTGCGTGCCCATTCCAAGTACACACTCCTGTGACGCTGAAGAAATGCTTTACAGATGACTCCCTGTGCAGCTCTTATTCCCACTGTACTGCTGGGAAGCCACAGCTGCCTGTTGAGCACAGCATCTCCTCACAGAAGCACCAGCCTCGTCACTGCCTCTTGGTTCCTCAGGTCACCAGTAACAGCAGGGCCTCTGTTACCTACTGCAAATAATTACAGAGAAAACTCTTTTATAAAATCCCTGTATGCTGTCCACGCTCATAAACTGCCCCTTAAGCATGAGCTTGCAGCCTCTGCAGGGGATGGGATGCAGGATGAAGCCCTGGGGTGATCCACCATGCCCAGTGCCATCGTGCCACCTGTCCCACGCACTGCCCAGCTCGGGCTGAAGGAGCTATGCTGCCTGTGAGTGACCAGTCCTGGTGGTGCCAGCCTGGTTTCGTCGCTGCTGCTTTGTCTGATCACCGCCCCCGACAAGGACAAAGATCCTGCTGCATAGAGGGCTGACAAGGACAGAGATGTCCTTCTCTTCCTGGGATTGTAGAGGAACCGTAAGAGAGGAGTTTTGTCCTTACAGCGTGAGCAAATGACTCGCACTGCTGCTTCCTTCTGCCTCCCAGAGCATCCAGACACACACGGAGCAGGCAGGGCCTGGCTCCCAAGCCACAGACGTCCAGTTTGTGGCAGCAGCTCGCACAGGGTCCCCCAGAAAGGCCCAGATGGGATGAATTGTTCAGAGCCTGAATGAACAGTTAAAAGCACCTCAACAAAATCGAGGAAGTCTCATGTAAGACAATTGAGTTGGTTGGTTGATCTGACAAACCTTTCTGTGACACTCCAAGCTATGTTAATAAATATCCTGGAAATCGACCTGTCAAAACGGGGATGTCTAAGTATGACATCTTCTCCAACACTGATTTTGCTCCATGCTGCAGTGGAGCAGGGACAGAAGCCATCTGAAATGCTTTCAAGCTTGCCAAGGGTGAATCTGTCCCCTGTTCAACACCCAGCACTGCCGCTGGCAGCAAAGCCTTTCCTGGGAAAGCCCCAAAGTCACCTTGTTCTGGTACATCCCAACACCACGTGTGTTCCTGCCCACACTCACAGGTCCCAAAGCAGCAGCACTGCTTTCTGCTGGACTTGAACCCCACTTGAACAGGGGGCAGGGAAAGAATTATGGAATGGTTTGGGTTGGGACCCTCAGAGTCATCCAGTTCCAACCCCCCCACCATGGGCAGTGATGCCACCCCAAAAGGGCTGATCCCATTCCAGTTTCTCATTTAGCAAGAGAGAAGTGACCTACTGGTGCTTGCTGTGCTGCTGCTCTCCTGTGGCTGATGCCACAGAGCTCACTGGGTGCACTCAGGTGTTAAGGGCTCCTCACAACCAGGATTACAGGGAGTCACACCCCCACAATAGCCCTTGGGAGAACTTTCTGGCACCCTGTGATTTTTAATGCCAGCCTTGCTGCAATAACCATGTCTTTAAGCCCCATCCATCAGGCCTTCAGCTCAAACATTTGTTTGGCTGAAAGGGGTTTTAGAGCCACTCTTTTGTCCCAGTGCTGAGAGGTCTTCTCTGTAATTTGTTCCCCTCAGCAAATAGAATGAAAACATTTTTAAAATGATGCCAGCATCCAACCCCTCCTCCCATGATTCAATCCACAGCTAGAGGACAACAAAGCCTCACAAGGAAGGGGCTCTCCACTAAGTAACCCGTGATTAGAGATGTGAAAGCACTGTTCAGTTTGGACATTGGGTTGGACGGTGCTCACAACTGCCACTTTTCCCTGAGCCAGGGCTCCCCCGTGGCACTGGGATTTACGTTCTCCCAACGGATCGGCTCGTGCCGAGCGCTCTGAACGCTGTTATCAAACCGGTGGCAGCCCATGAGGGCTGGGCTCGCTCCTCACGCCGCCTGCCAAATCCTCTTGGCTTCGCCTCCGGCTCCTGCAGCAGGACAGAGGGAGGGAAGGAGGGAGGGAGGGGCAGGTGAGCCCCTGGGGACAGGCAGGACCCTGGCTGGCAGTGCCAGAGCGGGTCCGTGTGACTCCCGCCCACCCTCGCTGGCAGCCAAGGCGATGATGATGGCACACGTAGCCCAGCCTCGTGCCCAGAGCCGAGCCAGCTGCCTGCTGAACACACACCAAAGCTCACCCCTCTCGTGGCAGGGGAAGCACGAGGACGGGAGGGGCGGCTGTCACACACGGGGCACACACGTCCCTCCCACGAGGTGCCTGGCACCTCCTGGGAAGTCTCGAAGTGATGGAAGCGAAGGCAGAGGCCAGCGAGGTGCCTGGGGAGGAGGGATCTCAGGGAAGGAAGGGGTGACAGGAGGGCTCATGAGGGAAATACAGTGCCTCTGATGCAGGCCCTGCTGCAGCATCTGTTGATGCATCTGCTGCTGCTGCTCCAATAGGGAAACGCTTCCTGCGGCGAAGAGCTCCTTGCAACAAGGGCTCTGCCCTCCCACCTCCCTTGCAGTGCAACAGCAGCAAACACGCCAGGAAAAGAATAACCACAGGGAGGGAAGAAGAAGGGTTGCCCTTCTGTAAAGTGGGCACAGCATGTTTTCACTCTCTCAGCAAACCCTTCTCCCCAGCTTCAAGCCAGGCACTGCAGCACGTTACCACAGCCCTGGGTACAGCAGCAGCCATGTGCTCAGGATTCAATACGAGGCACTTGATTTATTTTTTCTTCTGATACTGGGCTTGAAGTCTGTGAACTGAAGCAGTTTAGAGAGTTTAATCCCACAAAGGTCCGAGCAGAAGAAACAGAGAGACCAAAGGTATCCAGCTGCACTCTGATATCTCATCTCTCAGATGGCACACCTGGCTGCAGAGACACTGCAGCGACCTTTGTCTCACCAGGTCCCCAAGTCAACATCCGTGAGAAGCTTATTTACAAAAGCCATTTTTAATCCCTCTCCAGCTCACTACATTATTTATCCCCAAGACAATGCTACAATCCATTCAATAATTGTCATCCCTCAGGTCTATTTGTTACTCCAAAAAGCCCACCTGGGATGCTGAAGGCTGAAGGTTCAGATAAGATCAATGCAGGACATAGGCAAAGAAGGACAAGGCAGGTGACCAGGAGAATTGAGAACCTGACAAAAGGAGCTGAGGATGATATTAATTTTGTGGAATTTTAGGCATCTAATAGCTTTTTGAGAGAGGCACCACTGGCTTCTTTACTATGATGGAGATTAGCACCTCCAGAACATCATCAACTGTCGTGTCTCTCCCATCTGTCACTCTCAGAGAGCCTCTCCTCCTCTCTCGGGGACTCATGAGATGGCCACCAAAGAACCTGGCAATGTGGAGGCACAGAAATTGACACAATAGGGAGAGATAATCCATCAGGACCAACACCAGTGTGAGAATCAGGAGGTCTAAACTGGCCATGGTTGATCTGTGGTTGGAAACGAGGAGTTGAAGGCTAAGACTGTGCCATTTGAGGAGAGTAAAGGAGCAAAAAAGGAAACTCTTTTCCAGGGGAAGGCTGGGAAGCTCAAGAAGGGGTGTTCATGACCAGGTCTCAGCATTCTCTCTTCCTGTCCCTCACTTCTGAGTCTGTAACTCAGCCAGTGCTGAAACTGAAAAGATAAGACACATACAACACAAACTCCCTTCTCCCAGCTCCAGCTCCCACCGGGAGCGTTTCAGGACACGCTGTGCTGCTGGCAGGGCGTGCAGTTTATTGCCTTGCATCCCATCTCTGCTCGATGTGTGTCAGCTGGCTCCTCTCACCCATGGCCGCAGCCACAGCCCGGCACCGGTGTCTCCCCGAGCCCGGAGCATCCCCCAGCGCCAAGGGCACCCGGGTCCGCAGACGCTTGGCCCACATTCCCCAGCTGAGCCCTGGGAGGTGCCTGATCCGACCCGCCTGGCTGCGAGACGAGCGGCATGGATCAGAAAGAGCCGCCTGCCAGCCCCGCTGCCAAGCGAGAGTGAGAACAAATTTGGATAATAAAAGCTGGAATAAGAAGATGCCTTGGAGAGCGCGTTGGAATAGTGCTTTGCGAAGCTTCAATTTAAAGCCTTGTTTCTACAGCTAACGCAGCCGTAAGGGACATTAGCCTAATTTCTGTCAAGAGAACTTGTCAACACTGCAGTATTTAAGATAGACACTAAGGACGTGTTTTATCTCACAGATAGATCACTGAGAAAGGAAGGAGCTGTGCCACACTTGGTTTGCAGGAAAATAAATTGACGTTCTCCCTGGGCCTAATTGGTGGATGCTGTTTTATAACACCACATGCATGAGCAGCCTCACATTTTATCAGTGTGCAGCTGAGATCACTGCCAAATCCACTGTGGGGTTAGATACAGGAACCCACAGGGACGAACTTCAAATGGCACCCAAGGACACAGAGCTGGGCATTTTCCAGCCACGCAGTAGGTGAAACATTTGGCCATGTCCTGAAGGGTCAGCTCCTTCTACTGATAGTGCTCACCAGCTGAGCCACAACTAGTGGGGTGGGATTTCAGGGCCAAGGGGAGAAAACTGGTGGTAGAAGAAGAGGACTGGCTTTGCCTCCTCAGGACCACCAGCTGGAACTTGCCTGGCCTGGTTTTTAGAGATGCTCCATGGTGAGTCAGTAGAAAGCAAGGAAAAGAGAGACTGTACCCTGCAGCTTTAGGAAAGAAGTGTTAGCATGATCCTGCTCCCATCACACTCCACTTTGAGGCACTAAAACATTCCCAGGAGCCCAAGTGTATTAACGCTGGCATGACTTCACACATCCCACGTGCCAGCCTTGGAGCTGGGTTTGAGACATGCCCAAGATAGTGCTGGTGCCATGGCACAAAGGCTTGTCCCAGACTTGCAGCTTCTGCAGTGAAAAGCTGAAAATGCCCTTTTACTCGCAGTCGTTAGAGGGAAATAACAGCCGTGTAACCTTGTCCCAGCCTCGGAACAGAAATCAGCTTGCAGAGGAAGCCTGAGGGAGCGCGACCCTGAGCTGCAGACTCGAGGGCAGGAGGGTGGCTCTGCTCTGCTACGGATTCTGCACTTGCAGAAGAACTAAATCACTACAACAGCCAGAAATGTCCCTCGGGAAGGAAATCCTCTCAAAGATAAATCAATAACTCAGTGTAATTTTAGCACGCAGCCAGGAGAATTTACATTGCCAGGAAGGCTGAGGGCTCTGCCACAGAGACAGAGCCACAGCATCATCAAACAGCCCTGCAGCAGGCCCTGCACCAGAGCTCGGGCTCTGGGTATTCACTGCAAAGCCACGAGTCTGGGCTCTGCACTTTGGGACCCCACAGACCCAAATCAGAGCGCTGGCAGCAGGGATGTGGTCCAGCAAAACTCCCTTGGGACAAACCCACCTTTCCCTTTTCTCCTCCTCCTCCGCAGCAAGGCTGCTCCCTGAAATCATGGCAGTGCTGGCAAACGCTCCAGATCCTACAGGGTGAGACACACACAGAGCACAACTAAACCAGGCACTGGAGCAGAGGGAGAGTGCTCCAGCCACAGCCTCCATCCCTGGCCAGGGGTTCCCCCCAGCCAAGCCACCCACAAAACAGCTCGACAGGGATGCACTGCAGCCCCCGGTGATTAATGAGACTGCAATTTACGTAATTATATTCATGCAAAGTACACTCAGACCAGTAAGTTCAAGGGAACTAATGACACTTTAGAGCACAGTTCAACACTGAGCAGTAACTCTAGCAAAAAGAAAAGAAAAAAAAAGGCCCCTAATTATTCCGTAGCTCTTCTCCCAGATTCTCAGGGTCAGCTTGGAGGAGAAGGTGGCCTGAATTATATTTTCGTTTCCAGAACATCAACAGAATTGCTAAGTGAGTTCCAGCGGCAAGGTCAGAGCCTGCCCATTGTTATGCACGCCAGCCCCGTCCCTTCCCGGCTCGGCAGGGCGGGCTGGGCTGCCGTGCCCTGTGCCAGCGGCTCCCACCACCCTGTCCTGCTGCTCCCGGGGACACGGGCCCGGCTCCTCTGCCAGCTCTTCGCTCTGGTCCCCAGCACAGATGGACAAACCACAACAACCAATTCCTTAGAAGCCAAGTGCAGCCTCCATGTCTGAAGGTCCAGGGCCCTGTTCAGGGTAAGGCTGCTGAGCAATCTGCCCAATCCAGCCAGCAGAGATTGTGTGCACCCAGACCACTGCAGAGTGCCTGTCGGTACAGCCAAAGCCCCTGGCAGCCGTGGAGCCGTGCCAGCGCAGGGAGGGCTGGGAAGGAGTGTGCACACACAGAGCTCTTCCCCTGGTACAGCCCACCTGGAGCCATGGAAGCACTCTGGAGCACCCGTGCTGGCCACAGTCGTGCCACTCCTCACAGGCTCCTCTGGTGCCAACAAGCTCTCACACAGATTGTGCCATCAGTGCTGATGTGCTCCAAGAGCCTCTGGCTGTAAATCCAACTTTACAGCAGCTACAAATGCAGTCTGTGCTTCTGTATTACTTCATTGAGACTTGGACTTTTACAAGGGCCTGGAGGGACAGGACACAGGGAATGGCTTCCCACTGCCAGAGGGCAGGGATGGGATATTGGGAAGGAATTGTTCCCTGGGAGGGTGCCCAGAGCAGCTGTGGCTGCCCCTGGAAGTGTCCAAGGCCAGGCTGGACAAGGCTTGGAGCAGCCTGGGACAGTGGAAGGTGTCCCTGCCCATGGCAGGGGATTGGAATTGGATGAGCTTTGAGGCCCCTTCCAACCCAAACCATTCTGGGATGCAATGGCTCTGCACCTCGGAAATGCTGAGATCTGCCAGCAGAGCTGACCCAAGGGACAAGGTCAGTGCTCGAAGCTGAAGGTGCATTATGAACACCCCACACAAAGCCAGGACAACTTGTTATGCTCCTACGATGCAAAACACGAAGCTGCCTGAGAAGCCAGGGCAGACAAACTCTGCAAAGACAACACAAAAGAGGAGACCTCACAAGCCTCACATGACCCCTGTGTCTGACTGAAAACCAAACCCAAATTAAATGAATGGTCACAAGTTTGGTGTCTCAGGATTGCCCTCAGAGCTCTCCTGGTGCCTTCCAGGATCAGCAGCAGCATCCAGCAAGAGGGAACATGCAGAAAGCCAACTCAGTGATGATTAGGAAGACACATATGAAGTTACCCATCACAGAGCAACCTGTGTGCACCTAAATGTCCTGCTGTACAATCAGAAATCAATAGCAAGATGCAGAAACCCTCAACCACCCAGTAAAATATAAAGAACGCTTGTAATATTGATTTTAAAAGCACCTCAGTGAAGACAGTTCAGAAGAAGCCTGAGAAAGCAAAGCAAAATGCCTGAACTGAAGCCTTTTTTTTTTTCCTCGAAAAGACATTTGTTAGGGTTTCAGGATTAATAATGGATTTTCAATGCAAGAAGAAAAACTGAAACCCACACCAGATTCTCCTGGTAATAACAGCTTTCTGCAAAGCCCAGCTATTAATGTAACAGGGACGTCCATCAATCAAGCACACAGAAAGTACTTTGAGAGCTAAAAAAAGAGCATGCAAACATCTGCTTTTGGCAACTTAAATTTTGCCCTTAAGCACAAGGAACATAATAAATTATCAGAGGGTTGGGCTTGAACTTGTTTTCCTCCATCCTGGACTGAGATGCTGAGGATGGGAGTGAAGGTACACAAACATGCTGCTGCTGGGATTTGTCCTGACAAAAAGTGGGAGAAAAGAGCACAGTTTCATTTGCGTTTTCACTTGAAAATGCTGGTGCCATTCTCAGGAGCGAGCTGCCAACAGCCAACCCATGGGGACAGCCACAGCAAGGGGACACCAAACAGGGGTGTGGCAACTCCCTGCCTGCAGTTCAGGAAGCTCTTATGAACCCTTTGCCACCTCCAGCATCCTCAGCACGTCCAAGACTGCCCCGATGCTGGAGTGGTCCCCCAGTGGGGTGACAAATGTGCCAATGTGCTCCAAGGTGCCCATGGCATCCCTCCTCGCCCAGCTCCTTCCCTGTTCCCCGTGGAACCGTGGTGGTTTTGGCAGGTCCTCGGTGCCTGAGTCCCTCAGCGCTCTCATCAACCACCACGTCACACTTGGGGTCCATCCACGCAGCCGAGCACTGCCTGGGCTGTCACAGCAAACCCCAGAGAAGCTGGATTTGCACCAAGGAAACGGCTGGCAAAGACAGCACCGGGGTGTCCCCACGCCTCCAGTGTCTCCTCCCTTGCAAAACACAGCAGGTCAAAGCGAGCGCCAGAGATAATGAACACGATTTACTGATTCAAGCACGGGAAGCTGCAGGCATGGCTGCAACTAACTCTCAATAAATTCTGAAGAGTGACATGATAAAATGGCATTACAGAAGGCTGTAGTTATTGTCTCCCCATGCTTCCGTATCCAAGGTGCCACATTACACTTAATAACACTTTTCTCCCCAGCTGCCAGTGTTGCAAACCCTGACAAGCGAATGGCCGGGCCAGCCCTGCCCCAAACACACACATCTCCACCCAGCACACAGCTTCAGTGGCACGAGCAGGGATAAACGATTAAACCAGTGCTGCCCAGCCTGTCCCCTCTGTGCTGGCTCCTCAAGGCTGGCTCCCTGCCACGCAGCAGGACGGGAGTTTTGTCCCTGGAAGTGATGCAGAGGAGGAGCAGCTGTTGTAGGATGGTGCCTTCACGCACAGGGACCTGCTGGGACAGGAGCACGGCGAGCAGGGCCGAGCATCCCTGCCCTGCCCTCCTGGGAACACCACGGCCCTGCCAGCAGAGCAGCCCCAGCAGCAAACTCCTGCCTGCTGTCACAGCAAGCTCTGTGCCAGGCATCAGGACACCCTTGTGGAGAAACATGGAGAACCAGAGGCCCTCATGGAGGACCACAGAGCACCAGAGGCCCTCAGGGAGAACCAGAGGACCCCTGGTTCCTCGTGCCAGAGCTGCAGGAAACCTCCCCATTCAGCATTCCCAGCTCCAGTACCACTGCAGTGTGCGCTTCCATGGCTCCAGATTTAGCTGTTAGACCATGGATACAATCTTTCTTGAGCATGGTCTCCACTGAGCTTCTTGTTCTCCCTGTCGGTGTACTAGTCCTAAACCTGCAAGAAAATCACCTTTGAGCTTCAGGCAGCGCCTTGGGTGTGGATGGAAACTTGACAAGTGGAAAGGTGCTATTGCCCCATCCCTGTCTGCATCACCTGCACTGCAGAGGACACAGAAGAAATCACATGAACCATCTCTAGTCCTCTTCAGGATAAAAAAAAAAAGACAACAAAAACCCCCAAACTCACATATGGAAGTGTATCAGGTATAGCAAACAGTACAAACAGGCAGTGCAGGTGTCTGACCTGAGGACGCTTGCAGTGGATGGAGGAGGGTGTGTACATCTCCTCATCCAGTGTTCACACCTCTGACCACAGCCTGCTCTGGAGGAGCCCTGGGTCTCCTCCTCTCTTGCCAGCTGACAGGTACAAGCTCTCCTGGGCAGCCTGGCTCTGCTCCTCCTCCAGGACAAGTCCTTTCCCCTTCAGAAAGTAATCCAAAGGTTTAGAGAGCATCTGAAGAGATCAGTGTGTGGAAAGATGATGAAACAGGAGTCAAGTGAAAAGCCTCTTGACATCTCTTCCAGTGAAGGCTCTGCTCCCACAGGGTGCCTTCTCTGCAGCCTCTGGCTCCTGGCTCCAGCCCTCTGGACCCACAACTCCCCAGCAGCTCAGACATCACTTTCTGCTGCCCCTTTCTGTGTTTGCCCCGTTCAGACTGCAGCTGATATTAGTGGGGGAGCAGTCAGCACCACCACCAGGGTTTGCAGCTCTCTGTGAAGCCACCATGAGATCTTCTGTCTTTAAAAAGGCACTGCCAGACAGTCCCTGATAGCTGAGGCTGGAAACACCTCTGGGATCAACCCCTGCTCAAGCAGTGTCACCTCCAGCCCTAGGCCTGTGTTCAGGAGGGTCTGAACACCTGGAATGTCTCCCAGGACTCCACCACCTCTCACATGGAGTTGACCTGCTCCAGTGACCCTGCAGTAACCAGATTTTTCTATGTTTAAACAATGTTTTCTGTATGTTTTGCCATGGAGGTGTCTTGGAAGAGCAGCACAGCCAACAGGACAGCAGCCACTCCTCCAGCTTTACCTCAGACAGTCTATAAATACCTTCACTACACCTGTAAAACCCATCACCATGTGCCACCTCCTTACAGCTCCAGCTAATCCAGATACAGCCAGGGATAACAATTTTTTGTGTACTATCTGGTGGAGAACAGGGAGATAACTGTAATTAGTAGCACCCTGGTTAGCAGGTAGAATGATAGTGTAATTAATGAAGATCAGGTGGGCTTTGTTTCAGATAAGAAAAGCAGCAGATTCTATCAAAATGCAAATGCAGCTTAAAATACAGCCTTGGTGATCACTTAGAGGTGCTTTTAGAAACAGCACCAGCCCGAAATGCAGAGATTTCACTTGGGCTGAATGACACATCCTAAAAATAAAACCTGGTCTGGGGCTAACATGTAAATTGTTGATTAGAGCTATTTATTCACACCCTGCAGTGATGGGAGAGACTTGCAGCTCCATGTTCCTTCTCTCACTTTGCAGGATCACAGGCACATTGCTGTTATTGCCACTTGCAAGGGCTTTGCAACCCTGGGAGCTTTCCAGCAGCAGAACAGCAGCAATTCCAAGAGACAGGCTGCATACATTAACTCTGTATTCAGATAACATCCTGTTGCAAGTGAATGACCCAAGCAAAACTTCCTGCAGTCTTAAGGAGCAGGCAGAAAAATCAGGAGAGAGGAAAAAGAATCTCTGGACTGAAGAAAGATCTTTTGAATCAGAAATGTTATCCCTCATTAGAATTTCCAACACCACCACATTTACTCCTTCCAAAATGTAAACACGTAATAAAAAATTAAACGTGAATCTAGCGTGGAAGAGTTCTTCCAATAAATGGGAATTAGTTCTACAGAACATCAGGACAGACCCAAGGAGATTACATTTCTTTCCCAAGCTTTTGCTGGTAAAGCAGGGCTGGAAGAACAGAGCCATATTTATTTTTTAACTCGGAAGCTTCCTCAGGATGCTAAAGGAAGCAGCTTCAGTAAAGCAGAGCCATTTGTCTCAGTGTGCGTTCAAGTAAGAGCAAATGCAAAACCAGCTTCTAGACCTCAAGGAACATCAAATAGCTTTTTAATTTATGTCCCAAATTCCCTGCAGATTCTAAAATGAACAGAGGGCAGGGTTCAGAGAAAATGTCTCGCTCAATCAAGACAGCTGGATGGATATTCGGAGTTTTCCTCAGAGGAGCAAGGTGCTTTCACACCAGAATGGAGCAGGCACAGCATATGGCTCTGGAAGGATCTGTGGAAAATGCAGACCTGTTGCTTGTGTGACCCTGTAAATAAATGTACGAAAAATTGAGTAACTTACTTAGGAAAAAAAAGCTGGAGCCCCATCTGAGTAAGAGCACAATTTGCAGGCATGAGCTGTGAAGGACCAGGGGAAATATTCCTCACAGGAGCCATCTGACTGTGCTGACTGCCTGGAATCCCTCTGACCTTGTCCTTGGCCACCCAGAATCAGTTTTGTGGAAGTTTCAGTAAGTCAGGCCTTAGTCCATGGGGGAAACTGCAGGGAGGAAGGGCCTGAGCAAGACCATGGAAAATACTCCCTAATTATGGAAAAAGATAATGCTGCTAAACCATGGTTTAGCAATGTACATGATCCAGACTGAACAGGAAGGAAAAAACAGAGATTAGCTTCCAGAGCCAAGTTCTTTTGTAACAAATGCCACACACATCCCAGGGCCCAAATCCAGCAGCTCCTGGAGCATATGGCCACGTGTATCCTGGGAAAAGGGCTCAGAAATGGTGATCCTGGCCACGGGCTGCCAGGCACTTCCATTCCAGGAAACCTTCAATCAGGGCAGGGAGTCTGAATACAGAGCCAGCACTGCCAAAGGGATGGATGTGGAAGGAGCTGGAAAGATGGTGCATCCCCTCAGGGCTGGGGCAGCTGCCTCCATCACCACCAGCAAATGACAGCAAAACAGGAGAGTGGGCTGAAAACACAGTGTCTGCAAGATATCTATGGGTCAGGGTTTAATTTATGAAATTACAGAATAAAGTTGCAAATTGAGGGAAAAAAAAAAAAAAAAAAACTCTGCAGGAATGTCTGACCCCCAGAGCTGCCAACCTCTCCCAGAGCATGTGGTCAATCATATCCTGCAGCAAACACTGCAATGCCTGGAATGCTTGTCCCACACAAGATCACACATTTGAAGCCTGAGGGAGTTGCTGTGATTATATTTGATCAAACCTTTGGAACTGTTTCAGTGACCCTGGCACCCAAGTCCCACGTTTTGAAACCACATTCCCATAATACCCAAGGAAACTGTCAGAGCCGTGGGCCTGGTGTGGCTTGCTGGCTTTGGAAGGACGAGGGATGATAGCCAAATTGGAAATCCAAGATAACCAAGGCTGGAGGCACTGCCAAAACATTTTAGAGGAGGGAAAACATTTTTCTTCCAAAGCACTGTTACAAGCTTGAAATAAATGTGCAGACTGTTAGATAAAGACAGAGATAAAAATAGGCCTGTTATTAAATACCTCTTCTTTAATGAGGTTCATCCTTCTAAACAGCCGTGCGAAGGTTATTTGAGTTATAGCAGAAAATACAGCCTGCTTGCACATAAAAACCAGAGCAAGAGATTCCTCATCACCCAGCACACATTTAAGCACCTCTCAGCAGCTCACACGCTCACAGCATCCCCAGCTTGGCAGGGAGGAGATAAAAGGAAGGAATGAGAGATGTCTTCTCTAGGAAACAATCTCTCTTCTTTCAAAGCACTTTTCCCCCACCAAACAATGTAAATTTAACCACGGGAATGATTCCTACTGCTGATGTCTACTGCTACTGTACCAGCACCAGCCTGAGCATCATTAAAGCTAAGTCTGAAATGATTCTGAAAGCTGCAGCTTAACCTCCTCCTGTTGCACTGAAACCACTGCTTGATTCTCAGCACCTCATCCCCTGGTTTATGACCACTCCAGATCACCTGGAATACCCTGCAGAGCTCGGAATTCCACAAACCACTAGCGGCAGTCATGGCTCGGCTCATGAACACACAGCACTGCACCCTTGTTTTGGCAATGCCCCACAGCCTAGCCCGTGGCTGTGGGTTACAGAAGCTGCAGACTTATTCTGGCTGCTCAGAAGCACAATTAGTTTTTGGCAGAACGAGCGTCACTGCAAAAGACTTTTGTAACCAGTTTGTTTAATGAAACCAGTAACCTCACGGCCAGTAAGGGACAGGACTGACCTGACATGCCAAAAACCCACCCCAAAAACTCACCCCAACCCCACTTTGCTCCTAAACCGGAGCAACCCAAGCAGTACGTGTAGGGCTTTTTCTCACCACACCGGTGCTGCTGGGATCCTGGAGCTTCTGGAAATGACCGAAGACAAGTTTTACCTGCATTTGGGGGGAAAACCAATTCATTACAGAAACACTGAAACCAATACCCTCATGGATGTGCTGGGAAAACACTGACTGCCAAACCTCCCAGGTGAAGGAAAAGCAGATAGAAAACACAGGGAACAAGCCTGTGGGTGGGACTGTACCTGGCCACAGTCGAGGTGTCCTAGTGAGTGGCACCTCGGTGTCCCTCCCACTCCTGTGAGGGGGCTGCCCTGGGGAACAGCACTGCCCTCGGCTGAGGCACGGGGAAGGACACTCGTGCAGTGTCGCCCTGTCCAGAGCTGGCATCCTTCAAACACTCCCTGCTCGAGCAGAGGGCTGGGAACCACCTGCCTGCTCCCTGTCCGAGCATCTCCTGAGCCCCAGCCCTGTCCTTTTACCAACAGCAGGCAGGGAAACACCACTATCCCTCTCACCCAGCCCAGGACCAAGGCAGAGGACATGCTTGGTGTGACACATCTGCCTGGCACTGCCCCACACCCGAGGCAGGAGCTGCACCTGGGGCTTCGGCCCTGGCACTTCTGCCATGGACTTGGAATTAGGCACAAGCCAGAGACAGGGACTCTGTGCTTCCTGTGATGTGGAGGTGAGAGGCAAAGGAAAGCCCACGAGGGTGAGGAAGCTGAGAGAGGAGCCCATGAAGGCAGCTGGCATTAAAAAGGACGGGCACAAGATACATTTAGGATATGAAAAGCCTCCTGTGCAAGAGGTCAGATTGAAAACAAGCAGAGGGAGAGCTACCAGAGACCATAACTCAGCTTCCAAGCACTGAAGATTTGCTCTCAAGTCAGCCAGGCCTTTCCTACCTGCTGGAATCACCCTCCAGCTCTCCTGTTGCTGGCCAGACAAAATCATAACAACTCCACAGTCGAGATTTTTCCCCTCTGCACATCAGTAACAAGTCATTTTATAAAGAAACCCGTAGAAGAAGCATTTCATCTAGTAAGAAGCATTTCATCTAGTATAGATAAGGTTTTTAAAATTCCGTTTGCCTTCCCTCTACATGCAAATCTGTGCTGATCTGATGAGGCTCCTATTTCCTGGATTAGACACATCAAACTCTGCAAAAACGAGCATACCCTGGTGGTTTCACCCTGCATTTCACAGCCCTCTCTTGACCATGCTGCCAGAAATATTTCAGAGACCTGTCCACCACTGTCTGAGTCAGGTCCAGGTCAGCGAGAAGCCAATGGTTTGGACAGTCATTAATTCAGCAAAGCAATTAGCAAGAGCTGCTGCAGCTCAGGACATCCCAGTGAGCAGCAGGAGCAAGATACCCACAGACAAGGTGGGAGGGGACCCTCAGCAGCCACCACAGCCCCACCACGGGCTGTGAGACAGGCCAGGCACAGGACTCCTGAGGCAAAGGCATTGTTCCTGCCTTCTTCCTCTCTCTCCCAGCTTTTCAAACCTCTTCTCAGCTTAAAGCAGCGCTGGCTCATTTGGCCACCGAAATCTCCTGGAAGAGAGAGACTGGCAATGAGACTGGACCGAGTTATTCCCCATCCTGTTCTTTCCAAAACCAAAGCAAGTCCTTCACAGCAGCCTCTGGAAACACCAACGTGGCTGCCTTGAGAACTGTGTTTCCATAGGTGTGAAACCTTGTTTGTGCAGCAAATGAGACGGGAGAAGGCCCGTGACAAGTAGGATCAGCAAAGATAGCCTGAGGATCCTTGGAAGCTGCAGCCATGGATATTTAAATGCCAAGCAATGCTATCCCTGGCTCCCCACTGAACATAAGACCGTTTCATCTTTGCAGAAGCAGCACCAACAGCACGTTCACATCAGCTTCACTCTGGCAGCCTGATCAACAGCAGCAGCTATGGCTCCTTAGTTTCTAATGTGATAAAATCGGGCACTTCGGAAAATGACCCTGGGCAGCACAAACACTGGGGAGTCACTGCAGGTTCAGCTCTGCCTGCAGAGCTTTAACCATGGCTGAAGGTGCAGGCCAGCCAAGCTCCCTGCTCTGCCCTGAGACATTCCATCCAAATCCCAGAGAAATCCATGCTGCACCATGCCAGTCGCCAGTGCCAGGCTTTGCTCCATCTCTCCAGTCTGCAAGGAGCTGCTCTGGAGCAAAGGCAGCCTCTCTGCCCCACTGCTGGCTGTCTGCAGAGCAAACTGTAAATATGTTGATCTTTTGGGCAGTGGAGGTTCTCACTTGTCCATCTGGATTGGAAACTGGACTCATTAACTCCCAACTGTCAGCTGGAAAACCTGCCAGAGGCTTTCTGCCACATCAGGGAGCAAGAAAGTGCTGCTGCCACAGGGGTGGGCAGAGCAGAGGCCCTGTGCAGCTCCAGCTCTCCACTCACCACTGCTGGGGGGTAATTAACCCTCTTTTCCTTTCCCAATTAAACCCTTGCCTCTTGTATCCTTTTTCTGAATCTTCACAGCAAAGCCTTCCCAGAGGAGCCACTGCTGAGTGGAAAATTTCCCACCGTAATGCTGGGTGGAAAATCTGCTGCTCAGTGATAGGACTAGATGAACAGAGCAATCCAACCTTCAATCATCATCAGGATCACTAAACAAAATACTGGGAAATTTGGTGCCCAAATAACAAAAGTAGGTAATTCCCAGGAAACAAACACTTGTGTACTCTGGGATGCTGCACGGCAGATTTGAGGACACCAGAAAGGTGAAGGAAATGCTGTTATACACAGAACCTCCAAGAAAACTGTCAAATTGATGGAAAAAACCACCACAGAATCATGGAAGGTTAGAAAAGACCTCTCAGGTCAAGTCCAACCATTAACCCAGCACTGCCATGTCCCTAAGCACCACATCTACACCTTTTTTGAACACTTCCATTCATCTGTGCCATCCCAAGGACTGAGGATCAGCTTCTGGTTGCCACAACCGTCAGGTAGGATCACCTTGAGAGGCAGCAGGTGCTTCTGTGTGCAGACAGACTCACCTCCACGAGCCTGGCAGAGGTTAATGCACACAGCAACAAAAGCAAGTCACCTCTGCCAGCTTTCTCCAGAGAGGTCCCAGCTCCCAAGGGTACTATCACCTGGAGAAAGTGTATTCTGAAAGGAAAGAGACAGCAGAGGAAGCACAACTTCAAACAAATTCTGTGGCTGCGGTGGAGCAGTTACCTGGCCACGAGGAGTCTGAGCAGGGGTGTGAACCTTCATTCAGAGGACACTGCAATCCCACTCACTAAACCCCAAAAAACCTGCAGGTTCCTGCGGACTCCAACCACGGACAGAAGGAAAAGCCCCCCAGATGATGCCAGAACAGTCCAGTAGCAGAGGTGCTGGAAGCCTTTCCGAGGCACACGTCTCCCATCGGGCTGAGCCCGCTGCACCTGGTGCATTATTTAGTGCCAAGTGAGAAAGAAGCAATGCCTAACAAAGTGTTAAAGGACTTTGGGAAGTTTCACCAACCTTTCCAGAGCCGTCAGCTCCGGCTGCCTGGCAGAAGAGACAACTGATCTTGCTTCCAGATTACAGGCGGCACAGCTCTTAGGGCAACTGTATCTCTCTGTCTGCATCCAGCTACCTCCAGCAGCTTGAAGTGTGCTCAAAGTGCAAGAAAGCACTTGATCAAAATCCAGCTCACACTGTAGACAGCGAGGAACAAGCGCCCAAAGCGTTACAGATACAATAACAATTGAATTGGGGGGGGATTTGACAGGTTACAGGTTGATGACACTGCTGCAGTCTCGGCGGAAATGTGGATTGATGCAATTAGCAACAGGGAACTAGAAACTCAGCAGAGGAAAACTGGGAATACATCTATAAAAGATGAGATGCTGCACCATTGTAGAGAAGCACAAAAATCCTGCGTGAGCTCACAACAGAACAAGTTGAAGCAGGAGGGAGACGGAGGAAACGCAACTCCAAGCTCCCTCCCCATGCTCAGGACTGAAATCCAAATTTATTTAAAACATTTGCTTCCCCCAGAGAGACTGGCCCAGTTTGCCACACGGATACAACGGGAGAGGGAGTGGGGGTGTCCTGGAGAGATGGGCAGCAGAAGGCAAACTCCTGAGCACAGCCCAGCCAGCCCAGCCAGGCTCTGCTGGGCTGCCAGTGAGTGCAACCACATCGGAAAACACGGGAAGATGCAGAACCAGTGGATTAGACACACTGCCAAGGTGCAGGGCTCTGCTGAAGGGCCAAAGGGTGCATCCTTGTGCAGCCATATCAGCAGCTTCCCTCGTGCCAGGCTCAGCTCCCTGCCCAGCACTGAGCTATGCTCACAACTGGGAAAGCATCGAGGCCAGGGGCTGCAGGGATGGGCTCATCCTTGGGGGTCCCCAGCCTTGGGTAACACACGTGCTGAAAGTGTGAGTGCCAGCCCACAGAGATTTGACTTCAGAGGAGCCCCCAGGAGACAGAAACCAAAGCAGGCTGCTCTTTGTGCCATGTCCCCAACGCTGGGATCTGCAGCAGTTAGAGCATGAGGCAGGACACCGCTTCAGTCTCTACAAGAGTAACCACAATCGCTCTCCTCTGTGAAGACTGAGAAGCTCCCCACTTCCCCAAGCCCTTCACTGCATGTGCCCAACATGGAATACCTACAGAAATGAAGCGGAATAAGGCACCTGGGCAGTGGCGAAGGTGCTTGTGAACAAACCCTGCAATGAGGTTTCTGATGATTGCAAGAATGTACATGTTCTGCTCCAACAAAGCTGGTGGGGAGCTGCCAGGCTGAATAATGAGCAGGGACACCACACGCCTGCCATACATAATGGTACAGAAATGGAATGTAAGTATATACTGCGGCTCTGTGGAACGTAGGGGCTTTTGTAGCCATTTATGTTATACAAAGATGTACATTTGGAAAAGTCATTCCGCTATATCTGGCAGAAATTGCAAGACAAATGGAACCCATACTTATTCATTCAATGATAACACCAAGCACAGGATAAAGCTCTTAAATTCAGAGCACTTTACAAAAATTAATTACTACTTAGTTCACCCTTGTGAGGTGGGAAGGTATTACACCTGCATATACAGGAGGACACCAAGGCACAAGTGGATTAAACAGCTCATCCAGGACCCCAGAGACAGGCTAATTGTTGAAATATGTATGCACACATGCATCTGTGTGTGTTTGAATGGGTTTGGCCCCTCCAGAGCCTTCCCAGCACACAGAGGCCAAGCCGCTCCACTGGGCTCCTCTCACCACAAAGTCCCAGGCACGTCTAATGAAAGACACCAACCCAAAGAAAAGGAAGAGATTTTTTTGTGGTTTGCACAGATAGAAATAAAAGCTGGCTTTCAAACAGCCAAGGAACAGAAAGCCCATTGTTAAAAAGCTGTGCAGTGCTCCAGTGACAGCTCCTAATCAGCTTGCCATTGAGCAGCTCCACACCGGAGCACAGCAGACCTGGGAATCCACGTGCCAGCAAATGTTATAAAACCCATCCCTTGACAAATGAAGAGAAAAAGGGCTGTGGAGCCAGTGAGAGACAGCCCCCCACCCACTACAGAGCTGGCAGCCCACTCCTCCTGCCCCAGTGACCTGAAAGCACTTGAGCAACTGCTCCCCTTGTGGGACGCTTTGCCCTTGGCCTCCAGTCCCTGCGCGGGGTCACCGAGTCCTCCTGTCTTTATCTGAACATCAGCAAAAGCACACATTGTCATGGGAACAAGCAGGTGTTGGAGAGTCTGCACGGCTCCTGTCAGTGCTGACAGGTGGGGTTCCAGAGGGATGCTATAATTAGCCAGCAGCAGTTACCTGGGCGCAGGGTTTGCCACTGATCTGTGGGGTAAAACACTTCCAGGTCTTCAGGATCAGCGTCATCCTCTGTCACCGGCTCGTTCCCACTGTCATCTTTTATGTCGCTCTCTTCTATTTTCGTAAGGGCAAACTCCTTTTGGAGAGAAGAGATTCAGCTCATTAGCAATTGCATCTGGGTAATTTAGTGCTGGCTGAGAATACAAAATTTTTTCCCTCGCCAGCAGATTTTTTTTTTTTGACATCCGAGATTCTTTCCACATGGTTAAATTTAGATTTAAAGTATATTAAAGGTTAAACATGCATAACTAGCATGACATTTGTGCTGAACAAAGCAATGCAGCTTATTTCCTATTCCAGAGCAGGTTGCAGGTTTCAATCCAGCTTCCACAGAGCCTCACCTGTATTTCAGTCAGATGCAGGAGCCCTGGCTATTATTAGGGTTGTGTAACGTTGTAAGACCCCATTTTCCCTTCCCTAAAAATATGTCAAACTTTTAACTTTTTCAGCTGAAATTTTCCACACGAGTGGAACGCCTCAAGGCTTGTTGGTTGGTTTGTTGTTTTTTTTTTTTTTTTTTTCTTAAATGCACTTATTTCAGGCTTGGAGAAGATTTCAGCTAAAATAGTTCAGCTATTTCCAAAATAGGACACGGGGAAAAAACACACCGAGTTGCCCACATGATACAAATGTGAGGATCCTCTTCTCCACCCGCTCCCAGTGTTCTCCAAGTCTTTTAAAACAATGAGGCAGGGATTTAATCACCACCTCCATGGCAAGTGCAGCACGAGGATGGCAGAGGTGTGGGACAGCAGCCAGCACGAGTGGTTCGACATTACACCAAGGGAAGAACAGGGAAGAACAGCAGGGAAAAAAATCCTTGCTGCGAGGGAAACGTTGCTGTTCAATGGAAAGCCTCCCCAGGGAGATGGTGGGAGTCACATAAAACTCTGGAGAGTGCATAGTAACGACCTGTGCTCCCACACCAGGCACTGACTCCTGGGTCTGTGCTGTTCTGGTTCGAACAGGAACAGATGAACTGGTCCAGGTTCATCATCCTGACTGCTCAGTGCCCGCTGAAGGGAATATTTTCAGCTTCTGAGATCACCAGTTCAGTCACCACTGAAGAATTTGAGATAACCACCCTACACAAATGATTAGTCCTAATTGTTGGCAATCAGAAAAGAGTTACAGCTCACTTCATGAAGTGTTTGGATATCAATCCTTAGGATGTTTTCACAGGGAAAAACATAAGTAAATTCAGAGGTTAACTGTAAATTTTGGGACGCGTTCTGCCTTCAGTTCTTCCACTCTTTGGGAAAAAATGCATGCACATTTTATTTCAGAATTTGGATGCTATGCATATAAATGTCCATTTCCAGCCTCAAAGAGTATTTCTAAGCAACAGAAATGTCGACCTGATCAAAACACCTCCGGTAGCAATGACAGCGTGGATGTGGCACTCGGGGACACGGGCTGGTGGTGGCCTTGGCAGTGCTGGGTTAATGGTTGTGCTCAATGATCATGAAGGTCTCTCCCAACCTAAACAATTCCACGATTCCACAACTGTGGCAGCACACAAAGATGGCTGACAAACCTACAGAATGTTTTCATTTTAGCTGTCGAAAGGGACTGCCCTTTCAGAAATGCATGAGAAACCAAATCTTAACTCCTGCTTTTGCTGAGTGCAGCAGGGGCTTGGGATTGTTCAAATTATAGCAAATGGTTAAAGCTCAGGAACAATCACAGCCATAAAAACCCAGGTTGTGCAGATGAAAATCAATGTTAACATTTTCCGAGCCAAGACTCAACAGGACTAAAAAGGAGTGAGTGGAGCAGTTATTACTTAGCTTATTTCCACAGCTCTGTGATTATCCAAGAGGGAGTTAGTGATACAGGCTATTGTAAATTTACCACCAGGTCGCCCAGTGCTGGATCTGTTCAAACACATAATGGAGACAGCTGATGTTTACCTGCTCTGCTTAGGAAAAGTGCTGGGGTTTAAATGCTCAGTAAGGAGAAAAGGATGTGACTTGGTTCATTTAAGTGTTGCTGTCACTGCCTGGCCACAGTTGCTCTGCAGTACCCCATTTTCATTAGCATTTCTAGCAAAAATGGGCAGCACCACACAAGCGATTCTTCATTTACACAGAAATCAGTCGAATTGTTTTTGGTTTCTTTTCATAATTCAAGCAGGAGAAAGAGGTTTCCTAAAGAACAGTGGGCATTTCCTTAAAGGCAAAAGGCGTCCTTGTTTCATCAGTCTGAAATGAAGGGCAGGAAGGTCAAAAGCCTGAGCAGGGAGGGTCTGGGACACTCTGCAGCCTGCTTGTGCTACATGAGGGATGTGACTGCTGTGGAGCCTTTGGAGGGGAGTGCAGGAAAAGGTGATGGGAGAGTAACCCCATTAATCCTGCCTGGACCTCGGGCTGCTGCCCATTCCCACACCTGTGACTGGGAGGCTGTCCCAGTGCTCAGTCTCCAGCTGGGATGACTGGGCTCTACCTCCAGCCTCCTTCCTCCCCTCCCTCCCTGAAATAAAGGTGTATTATCTCATGCCAGATATCTCATGCTTCACAGAATCACAGATTGGAAAAGCCCTCCCAGCCCATCGAGTCCAAGCTGTGCCCGATGCCCACCTTGTCCCCAGCCCAGAGCACTGAGTGCCACCTCCAGCCCTTCCTTGGACACCTCCAGGGATGGGCACTCCAAACCTCCCTGGGCAGCCCCTGCCAAGGCCTGAGCACCCTTTCCATGGGGAAATTCCTGCTGCTGTGCACCCTGAGCCTGCCCTGGCCCAGCCTGAGGCCGTTCCCTCTCCTCCTGTCCCTGTTCCCTGCCAGCAGAGCCCGACCCCCCCGGCTGCCCCCTCCTGTCAGGGACTTGTGCAGAGCCACAAGGTCCCCCCTGAGCCTCCTTTGCTCCAGCCTGAGCCCCTTTCCCAGCTCCCTCAGCCGCTCCTGGGGCTGCAGCCCCTTCCCAGCTCCCTTCCCTGCCCTGGACATGCTCCAGCCCCTCAGGGTCTCTCTGGCCATGAGGGCCCAGAACTGGACACAGCCCTCGAGGTCCCTCAGCAGGGCCAGCACAGGGGATGGGCACTGCCCTGGTCCTGCTGCCATCCCAGTGCTGATACAAAAGTCACTACATGGCTCCAGGTGGGCCCAAGGCACTGACCTTACAGTGCTTACACCATGATCTGTCCTTGGATTGGCTCTGGGTGACAGTGCAGCCCCCAGACAGCTGCATCCCAAACCAGCAGCCCAGCAAGGTGCAGTGCAAAGGCAGGAGGGTCCAGGCACATGGAGTCTGGTGGTGCCCTGTGCCAGTGTGGCTGGGATCCGTTTATTAGACAAAAAGCCACCATCCTCTACTGCTCAAGCTTCCTCAAGGAAGTTTTCTGTGGGCCTGGCACCAAGGGCTCTGCAGCAGGATCCATCCCAGGGAGTTCTGCACACCTGTACCTGTGCTAAGGGGCAGACAGACCCCACTCGCCTCATCTGCAGCTGCCAAAAACCACTGCAAGCAGCAAAATCCATGCAGGTGGGACCCAGGGACCTGAAAGGATGCTCTCCTAAGCCTGACTCACCTGTGGTGACTCAACAGATGCACAGCCAGGAACCTACTGAGGCCACCCCTTCCCCTCTGCTTGCCCCTAGAACACACAATTGGCTCTGCCTCTTGCCAGGGGAGCATGTGTGACAACTCCAAATAAAACATCTAAGCCAACAAGAGAGCTGCCCCAGTGGCACTGTTCCTGCTGGAAACCCTCTGGATTGAGCACATTCTGGATTTCCTGGGGTGAGGCAGACAGTCTTAAGAAGCCCTTCTGAAACGCTGTTGTTGAAGTCCTGCTGTTGAGAAGAGGTCTCACCAACACCCTCCCTGGCTCTGGAGGGGGATCAGGAAAGGCTGTCACCCCAGCAGAGACCCTGGTGGCTGGACAGCCCTTAGTGAGCAGGGCTCCCAGCTGGAGCAGCCAAAACTTACGGGAACTCTGTCGCTCAGGCTGGACCAGGAGAAGAGCACAGACAGCAGCAGCACCAGCAGGCTGACGCTGGCAGCGGGGGAGAGGAGAGCGGCCCAGCGAGACATTGCCACCAGCCTGGAATGCAAAGGAAAACAAACCCAACAGTGTTTTTTTCCATTTTCACAGGTTTCAGGACTCTTTACACAACACTTTGCAACACAGCATGGGATCAGGGGTGCGACACCACAGGAAGCACAACACCTCGAGGTGTGAGCACACGGGGCTCGTGGGGGGCAGCCGGTCTTACTGCTAATGGGGTTTGTGACAGGTAATGCAAAGTACCTTATACTGACCCTGCAGGGGATAAAATCTCTCCTGGAAAATATGAGGAGACCTGCAAGACTTGTTTAAAATCATTGTGTTAGTGCCATGGATGACAACTACAGGGAAAAATAAAAAGCAGTACAATCCCGTAAAAGCTTTTTATGCCTCTTTTTAAGCACAGAAGTAGCTGCCGTAATTCAAATTAAACAAAACGACCAGCTGTCCAAGGATCAGGGGTTTATCTAATCCATATGTAGGTTTTTCTTGAGGAAAACAACATTTTGCAGAGGTCAACAAGGTTTGCTTGGTGGTTCCTACAGCACAAGGCTTTCCCTGCTGCTCAGAGCAGCGGCTCACCCGAGCCGTGGGGACAGGAGCTGGCTCTGACCACACTCAAGGGGACCAGGGAGCAGTGCCACGGCACAGAGCCACCCTGACCGACCACAGAGCTCCTGCTGAACAAGACAGGGGGAAAAATGCAGGGTTCTGCTGTTGTGGGTGCCAGTGCCCAGGCACGGAGCTCGTGTGCCCACCCTACGTGTGTAACCACGCACACGTGTGCCCCCACTGCCTCGCCACACGAGGCTCTGGATCCACCTACAGCCTTCAGCTCGCTGCTGGGGTAGGGAGTGGAGCAGCCTGCCAGCACACAGGCTGCACAAGTATTTCCTTTGATTGGCTCTAAATTTACACGCTGCTAAATTAAACTAAATGAGGTCTTTTGAAAGAAGATGGGACTGATTAGTTCCGTTCAAACACTCCTTCATTACTCATCCCTCCATCAAGTCTGCTCCTACTCCTATCCAGGTTTTAAAGAATTTCCTCCCATACATGCAGTCTGAAATATCTTGCCTTCTCTCTGCTGTCCATCAGGATGGCACAGCACACCACAGAGTTCTCCTTCCTTGAAGCAACCACTTTCTGTCCCACAAAGCAGAAAACCTGCTCTCAGGAGCACCCAACACCAGCTCCTGCCACCAAAGAGCCTCTGCCCCCAGAAGCCTTCAGGGACATGGAGGGAAGGCTCCTCTCCTTCCACCCCTTCACTGGTACCTTGGCTCTCCACTTCATTATGTTACTTCCTCCTCTTCCTGCTTGGTTTTTGCCAGAAAAAAAAGAAAGACAGCCCACCACATCACACTGGTCAGTGGTGGACAGGAGAGGGACAGAGCAGGGAGCAGAGATAACAATACATCTGATATACTTCTGCATCTTCCAAAAACTCCTGAGCCAGGGTCTTCCTCAACAGCAGCCTCTACCTCTGAGCCATCTCCACCACATCAACTGGATTTTCCCCATTAATTGGTTTCGGAGCAGATCTGGATTTCTGACACCCACAGCATCCCTGAGCAATGAGTTCCCCTGCTTAACTCACACAAGGCAGGAAAGCATCACCTCCCATTTCCTCCTTCAGTGTCTCCTCTTTTCTGAAGGGTCAAAGAACCACCTCAAGGACCCACAAGCCCTTATTAACCTGAACTGGAGTAGAAGAAAAGCTCCCTGTTTCCGTAAGACAGGCAGAGACAACCTGTGGCCAGAGCCTCCATCTCTCTCCTGGGACGTGGCCAAGCAAAACCAGGCTACAGCCAACACCCAGGCTCCTGAGCTGGAACTCCCAGAGCACAATGCACAGGTTCAAACTCCATCTGCTCCCAGAAGATCTTTATGTCCTTCTGGACAGTGCCACAGTCACGACCTCAGTCTCAGGGTGACCACACATTTCCCTCTCACCTCAGAACAAACTGCTGCTTTTCGCACAGGAAACAGGTTTTTAGGTTTGGTTGGGTTTTTGTCAGTTATGAAACAAACAGCAAAACTGGAATAATGAAAAATAGATGTATCCCTCAAACTTTATCTGCAAGCCTGGAAATAAAAAGAAAAAAAAAAAGAAAAAGAAATTCAACAAAGCAGTGGCTGAAAGCAAACGCACACTCCCAATAAAAATAGAGCTCACGTGTACCGAGGAGGCTGGTAGCAAATGACAGCACAGCCTCTTCCAAGCCTCCAGCCTCCTGCCTGCCTGGCAGATGACATCCGCACAACAATTAGCAGCGTGCTTCGGTCCCAGGTAGGCAGGAGGAGCCAACATGTGCAACACGGGGCTCTGAAGCTCCTGGAGAGAAGCCTGCACAGGCTGACACCTCGTTACAGACAGACGCACGCAGAGGGCACGGGAGGATTTCCACATGGAATGTTCTGTGCAAACAATGCATTTTCAGAAACAACCCTTGCAGCCTGCAAAGCAGGAAGGGTGGTCATGGTGACCCCACCTGCACAGGGAATGTTTGCTTGGATTTGAGGGCATCTCTGGGGATCCAGCAGCACTCATGTACAGCAGCTGGGCAGCACCAAAACCGCATCAGGAAGGCCACAGATTCCCCTTGTGCAGAGTGGAGGGGCTGATTTTTTTCCTAATAATCCTCTTTTGTCAAAGCAAACCAGGTACTAGGAAAAGAGCAAAGGGTCAGACTCCAAAAAGTCTTCATTCCTGTGTGTAATCCTCCTGTCAGAGGAGGAGACATTGCTGGCTGGGAGGTTCTGCTCCACAGCTCCAGAAATCCCTGTCTGCACCAGCGGCGGCAGAAACAACAGCCCCAGAGTTGTGCTGCCCATTAGCAGGGACATTTCCACTGATTGCTCGAGCTGTGCATCAGGGAGCCTGCACAGCCCCGGGAACACAGCTCCTGCAGTCACAGGTGACAGCTCAAAGGCAGCCAGCGACAGGAGAGGATTTCATTAATGCCTCCTGCTGCTGCCAGCGCTCCACGCTCTCATGTCCCGGCACAGAGCCCACGCTGCCTGTCCTGTGCCACTCCAACACATCCATCTGAAGCCTCATCTGAATTCTGATCTGCTGCTCCAGGAGAGCACACAGACATCCTGGAGCTCCTCAGCCCGGTCATCAGGCTCTGGCTTTGCAGCCAAATGGACGCAGAATGACTGAATCATTTACGTTGGAAGAGACCTCCAAGGCTACTGAGTCCAAGCTGTGCCTGATCCCCACCTTGTCCCCAGCCCAGAGCACCGAGTGCCACCTCCAGCCCTTCCTTGGACACCTCCAGGGATGGGCACTCCAAATCTCCCTGGGTAGTTCCAATGGCTTTTCCATGGAAAAATTCCTCCTGATGTCCAAGCTGACCCTCCCCTGGCACAGCTGGAGGCCATTTCCTCTTGTCTTGTCCTTTGTCCCCTAGGAGCAGAGCCCAACTCCAACCTGGCTGCCCCCTCCTGGAGAAGGTCCCCCTGAGCCTCCTTTTCTCCAGGCTGAGCCCCCCCAGCTGCTCCTCACAGCACTGACTCTCCAGCCCCTTCCCCAGCTCCATTCCCTTCCCTGGACATGCTCCAGCCCTTCAATGTTTTTCTTTCCATGGGAGCTCAGAACCAAACACAAGATTGGAGGTGCCTCAGCAGGGCCAGCACAGGGGACAGGCACTGCCCTGGTCCTGCTGCCACACCAGTGCTCATACAAAAATACCAATTATCTCTAAGAATAAACAATACCAATAAGCTAATCCTTGTTCCCATCTAGGGATGAACTGAGGGAGCAGGATGGGTATTACAGCCTTGCAAAACTGCCTGCAGATTAACTAGTTCAGGCCAGGTTTCCATCCAGCCACCCCTCGCCGAGATGGCCGGCGCTGATGGGAGCACCACCAGCACATCGTGTGTCTCCCAGCACAAACCACTGCCAGAGCTCCCTCGCTGAGTGCAGGGCAGAGCCAGCCAAGGATGGAAAACCTCGAGGAACACGGCCCAAGCACTCTCCAGCTGAACCATGGCACAAAGACGTGCCGGCACTCACAGCCTCTGCGGCTGAAGGGAAAGTTTCCTGGGCAACAGCAGCTCAAGGAGTGTTCTCCAGCCAGCTGTGCCCAGGAGCTGAGGGATTGGAGAGGGCTCTCAGGACACAGAGTGCAATCACAGCGAGCTGAGATCCCCTTCACACACAATGTCCTTTTAATGGGTGGCATCCACGGCTGAGCCCATCGTGACAGGCTAAGTGATGTGCAGTGCCATGGAGAAAGAGAAGGAAATTTAGCTGACCTGACCTGAAATCATCCTCCTCTGAGCAAGAGGGTCCCCAGGTCTGTGAGGAGCACTCATGTTTGCTGGTGCTCCTCAGGAGCACCCTGTGGCCAGCTGTCCCTCCTGCTCGATGACTGCACAGCTACACTGGCATGCCTGGGATGATCTCAGCAGCTCTGCTCCTCCAGGCATCCTGTCCTCAGGAAAGCACCCCTGTGCCTCCAGCCCCACAGAGGAGCCCACTACAGTGAGAGCCCCAAGCCCTGCCAGAGGGTCCCACCTGGGCATGAAGCCCCAGACAGGTAAAAGACAGCCCAGCGAGCAGCAGCACTCGATTGCAAGCACCCTCACGCGTCCAGGATCTCAGTGGAGAGGGTGTAGCTGCCATGCAGACCATTCCATTCATGTCACTTATGAAATCGCTTAAAAAAAACCCATTTATTCTTCTTGCTTGCTCCTCATCATTTACTCCTACCAGGACTCTGCTCTGGCATGTTCAAAACACTCCTACACAAAGGGAAAAGTTGTGGGAACACCTTCTTGCTGCCTACAGAGGACCCACGCAGCAAGGAAGCCACGCTTTGAGGTTTACAGGAATAAACTGGGCTGGCTGGGCCCTTCCTGAGCACAGGCAGCAGGTCCTGCTCCCACCTGCAGCAGAAGCCTCGCTCCAAACTGGGCCCAGCACACAGGAGGGAATTGTGGCATGGGCACAGGGCGGGAGGAGCAGGATAACCACGGCACAAACACGTGTTTACAGAGCCCGGCATCTACCGAGCAGTGGTGCCACCTTTGTAACTGCTGCTAACAAATAACAACAATAAATATTAATAACCCCTCCAGGCTCCCTGTGCATCCATCAGCTCACATCAGCCCCTCGAGCAGCAGCTTGGCCATGACACCACCCAACGCAGCTCCGACAGCCCTGCCAGGTGCCGGCGCAAGCGGGAGCAGGACAGGGATGTGTCCAGCAGCAGGAGACAGCGCAGCGGTGCCCGGGCACGGCACGGGCAGCTCTCGGCACCGGCAGCTTCACCGGCACTGCCACAGCTCCCCCAAGAGCAGAGGAGGGGGTTGCTGTGCATCGCTTGGATAAAGCCAGAATCGCCCCTTCTACCCGGCCACAGCAGCCCTGACCCTGCTGCTTATACAAGTCGCAGAGTTTAACACTAAGCATCGTTCAGCCTACCATTTAAATTGACTTAATTAACTCGTTCAGCAAGCAGCATTCACACAAAACGCTGCTCCCCAGAGGGCAGGAGCACAGCTTTGTACTTCGGTGGTTTGAAGCCTGAGCAAGGCTGCCCTCGCCCTCCCCACCCTCGTTAGCAACCGTGGCACCAGGGGCCACGCTCATTAGTGCTGGTGGCAGAAGGGGCCACGCTCCACCGTGGCTCAGCACGACCCCAGTTCCAGGAGCTGCAGCCCGTGCATCCCCAGCACCCCCCAGAGCCTCCACGCCAGAGAGAGAGCGCTGAGTGCGGGATGGGGGATCTTCTCTGCCAGGATGGAGTGTACAGAAGCAGAGCGTGCCTCGGAGATCAGAGGCTGAATTTATCATTTATTATTTATAAGCAGTGCATCTATCTGAATTTCTGGCAGCTGCTCTCGCAGGGCTCTGTGGCTGTCTGCACTCCACATGACACTCCCGCTCCACAGAGCTCTGGGACTGGCAGGGACCTTCGAGTCCCCACCAGAGCGCTGGTGCTGATTTGCACCAATTTAAGACTTTAGGACTTGCCAGGAGATGAGAGATGCACAGGGACCTTCAGGACAAACATCTTTCTGAAAGCTGTCACACTGCCTGACCTCAACCGCCTGAAACAGCTTTCCCCTTCCTCCTCACCTCCCCACCACCCCAAAGCCCAGTCGAAAACACCTCTCCTCCTGCCTTTCTCCTATTCCTTACTGCAATTTCCCATGCACAGCACATAGAATAAGTGATGTTTTCTCCCCCCACTCAGATCTACCTTCTTCATCAGTTTCTATTTGCAAGGTGACACCTTGCTCACACTAACCGAGGAGTCTGCCAGCATTCAGTGTGGTTTTTTACCCCCTCTGCTTTCCCAAGCTTGGAGAATCTAACAGGAAAGAAAGCACATGCTGCACTAACCAGGTCCCAGAGAATCCTGATGTCCCACTGCAGCTGGGCCCACGAATTGCCAGAGATTTAACTGGCTTATTCCCAGCCTCTCTGGAAACAGCTTTTTGTGTTTCCCAAGTTCCTGCTGTTCACCCGTGGCTCTCACAGGGAATAACAACCTCCTTCCCCTGTCAAATGCTGGCTTCCCTATAAAGAGGCTCAATTAAGAGGTTAAGAAACCATGCAAAATTCCTGCTCAGTGTTACAGAAACCCAGCGGTGATGGATCGGCACACGACTCCCACAGCAGCACCACACCGCCAGCCCAGTACAACCATCCATCCCCATGGCCCTATCTCAGCCTGTCCCAGCCAGGACCCTCCCTGCCAGCCCCAGCTCAGCCTGGAGGTTTCCCATGGGGATTGCCAAGCCAAGGACCGCCCTGCCGCTCCCTGCAGAGCACGTGGCACAGAGGTGCCCCGGCAGCGGGCACGCCAAGGACTGCTCCAGCTGCCCTATCGATCTGCCAGGAGCGGTGAGCTGTGAGGTTTATGAAAAATGCATTTTCTCACCTCTCCACAGAGCGCCAGGCAGTGGTGACAGCTCTGACTCCCCGGGGGACAGCAAGCAGCAGGGAGCAGGATGGCACACGGGCAGCAAGCGTGGGGCTTGCCCCCTGCGTGCTCAGGATACGTGGCCAGGAATAACATGGCATAGCAGCCTGTGGATTAATTGCATGGGGTGCCTGGTTGGATGTCCAGCCCTGGCTGGGCTCCCACGTGCTTCCAGTTTTGTGGCAAGCTCCCAGTGGGATCCACCTCGTGGGTCAAACCCACTCAGGAGCTGCCAGACTGGCACAAGGACCTGGAATAAGGCCCCAGCATTTCCCACAAAGACTGAAAAGCTAGTCTTGCTCCCCAACCATCAAAGCTTCTCCAGGCCAAAGCCAAAGCAGAACAGCCAGCCACTGCAGGCAGCATTCCTTCAGCAGGGCTTTTCCTAAGGAAATTTAAATTAAAAAGAGCCCCAAGGGCTGCAAATGCAGAAGCAAATGCACAGACACAGAAAGCTGAAAGAGAACATAATTCCTTCCCTCTCCTGTTCTTCGTCTGCCACCCCTACTTTGGGGAATGGTTTGTTGCCTTTTAGAGCTATTTTAGATGTTACTTGCAGCAATGTATGGAGAAAACAGTTGAAATGTGATGGTGCAGCATTCTTTTTAATTAAACAATCCCTCAGGCACAACAGAATGGCTCCAGTCAAGCCCAGGACACTGCAGGCCTGCCTCCTCGGGGGGAGATGCTGGCCCCGCTCCTCCAGCAGCGCAGAAGGTCTCACAGGCCCCTCTGGAGGTCTGTTATCAGGTGGCCCAGATCTTCCACAGGCTTTGTGTCCTTCCTGCTGCCATCCTGGCTTTTTGCCTCGTCAGCCTCTGCTAAGCAGAGCTTTGATCCCTCAAGTGACTCCTGGTTCAGGGATCTTCTTTCCTTCTGCTGCCCAAACACGAAGGACATGGAGCTGGAGCTCCCCAGCACCGGTGCTTCAGACGGGAAGGCTTTGATGTGGCACAGAGCGCCTGGCTCTGAGATTCCTCTGGTCTCCCCAAACAGCAGCAGAGCCACAGCTTGCGATCCATGCAAAAGAGCATTTTCCTTGGGGAATGGAAGCCACGCCAGCGTTCATCTCCACCTTGTCATGGCAGAACAAGCTGCATCGGTGCTTCAAAGAGCTCCTCAGCCCTAAATCCTTAGAAAACGTTGACTAAGTGGAGAACCTGTCTCTGAACGTGTCATGAATGCCAGCAGAGGTTATGAAACAGCACTCCTGCGCATGCCTGCGCCGCCACGGGACCCCGCGCGTGCCGCTGGAATCGCAGCAGCCACCGCAGGGGAGGCTCAGCTGCCCCATGGATAGTTGAACTGACAGGTTATGGAGAGAGAACGAAGGAGGGAGTAAAGCTGCCGGTCCACAGGTCCCCCCTGAGCTCCACAACCACACTCCCTGCTCCTCAGAGCTGTGGGGTTCACTCGAAGCAGTACCTTAACTCCATCCCACTGCCCCTCAGCCACACCAGTCTAAAACCTGCACTGGGGAAGGAGGAGAACAGAGATGTGACCAGAACTGAGTGGGTTTCCTCCACAATTTTCTCTTCCAAGGGACAATTACTCTGTTTGTAACCACAGCAGCTTCCAGTCAGTGCACTGCTTCTCATCTGGAGCTCAGACCAACAGCAGGAGATGCAGACACTCAAAAGGAAACTCCTTTTGGTGAGATACCCTATAAAGAGCCACTTCATGGACTGGCATATCTCAATAGCTGAGCAGCACTGGTCCACAAAGGGTTCTTCCTTTGACAGTCCCGGCTGCCACTGCATCTGCTGGCTCTGCAAACACCCAAGGAGCAGCCAAAGGACACAGATTTTCACTCTCCGTGTCTTGGTGTTTGCTGTAAGATGATTGGCAAAGCCAAGAGCTCGAAGTGAGCAGCAGGCTGTTACTGTGCACACCCTCAGCTCTGATCAAAGATGCATCTGCAGCACCTTCCTCTCTGCTGTGGGACACCAGAACATCCTGAGCAGCTGCCTCTGCATCCTGGTGGTGCCACGGCAGGTGGGGACATGGCACATCCACCACAGGTCTGCCAGACCCTGTCTGTGCATGTCTGAGCTTCTCACTTGATGACCACATGTCACAGTATCCCACAGTGGTAGGGAGAACAGAGATCCAGCAGGCAGGAATTGTGCAGCAAGATTCCCTTATTTAATTATTTTACAACTCTTTTATAGACTTTTTTCTGCACAGTCTAATTGGTCAAAGGATCAGGATCATCCACCCCTTGATGTGATTGGCTAAAATCCTAAAACATCCATTGTCAAAATATTTTTCTATTTTCTGTACTATAAACAAAGGTTTTGCAAGGTCGCAGGTGTTCATAGTTTATACAACTCTACAAATATCTTCCGTGAGAGAGAAAAATATCTCACAGGACTGGAAAGAAGCAAGAAAAATTCTTGCTAGCAGCATATTTGAATCCACAACCACAGACCTCAGCTGTCCCCTCCTGCACACAGATTTCATCCCCAACTATTCTGCAGAGTTCCTCCATCAGCTGCCATCTAAATGAAGCTGCTCTGTGAATCCAGGCTGTTTCAGTGACAGCCTCCACAGTGACTTCCAGTGACCACACACGTCACATGTCAAGACAAGTTTTGGCACCGACCCCAATGAAGGAGTGAGAAATCTCCACGCACCCAGAGGCAGGCAGGGGCAGTTATTCACATGTGAAAGGGAACAGCAGTGGGAACAGGCCACATATGTTTTCCGAGGCAAGGACCCTGTCATTTATGGAACAAATGGCACACTTATTGTGCTATTCAGGAAGAAATAATAATTACAGTGGCCTCCAGTCTCCAGCTCTTTTAAGTCTGTACTTAAAGAAAGAGCAAAAAAAGACCAAAGCAAACAACGCTTCCACAGAAACTTCTGAACGGGCTTTTAGCTGCTGGACAAAAGCGTGGCAGCAGCAACTGCTCCTCATTGTCCCGTCTCGGTCCCGTTTCGTAACCGCAGCCCGGCACTGCAGGCAAAGCGCGGCAGGAGCAAAGCCCTGCTCGGGTGCTGGAGCTGCCCTGACCTCCAGCCTCCTGCCACGGCACCGTGCTCCAGGTGTGCTCCAGGTGTGCTCCAGGTGTGCTCCAGGTGTGCCCAGCTGGCCTGGCACGTGCTGCCTGCTGGGCATCCCAGGGCCAGGAGCAGGGAGCCAGCTCGGGCACCTGGCGGGCTCTGCGTGCCCAAGGGCGTTGAACGGGGACAGAGGAGCCAGAGCACGCCCAGGGCTCCATCCACGGCTCCAGGATGAGCTCTCAGGAACACGTTCCCAGCACACATAACTCTCTGTCTAATCAGGCACTCAGCCCTGTTGTGGGCGAGATTTACGGAGAGGCTTTTTTCTCCTGGAAGCAATAATAGATGGACAGCAGGAAAGGGAAGAAATTAATGAACAAGTAATCATTCCCAAAGTTGCAAATAGGAGCGATTCCTCACTCTGAGACAACTCTGGAAAACAAGATTAAAATGCTTAGGGGACATATTCAGAAAACTGCAGGTAATAGAACAGATAAAATGTATTTACACTATCTCACAGGGGACATGTACTTTTTATTCTGCTGAGGAATGTAATATTCTGCTCCTCATTGCAGAGCTAAAAGGGTGTCCTAATAAAAGCAACTTAACAAAGCGTTTTTAATGGCAAGTGGGTCTGGTTCCAGAACACAGGCTCTCCTCTGCCCCGCAGCCAGCACGCCGCAGGAGCCACAACCAGCACCTGCAGACACACCCAGCACACAAACATAATTAATAATCCGTGCCAACAGCACAATTATCCACCAGCAAAAGGGAGGCTGGGATGGCAGGGAGGTTGCAGCAACGCTCCCTGCGCTGATGTTCCCTAAGAGGAGGAGGCAGGCCTGCCTTCCTCCACTTCCCAGTGCCCGCAGAGCCACGGCTGCCAGCGAACAGACTGCGCCTCAAGTAGCCGCCAGCAGAAACAATTTGTCATGTGTCAGATCAAATAAACTCTTATGAGGCCACTGTGCTCCCTGAAGCAGACGGCTGCCAAACTCCGAAGCAGAAATCCAAGAAAGCGAGCCGGCCGGCGTCAGCCCCGAGTGCTCGCGGAGCCCAGCACACTTCTCACAGCGCACCATCAGCTCCCGTGCAGCACCCCAGGCCAGGCAGCCAGCAGCAGTACCCATGCTGAGCAAGGATTTGGTGTTTAAATTATCACTCTGCATAGTCCAGAAACTCCACATTCCTCATCCAGTGGCGCAGCACCTCGCTCATCCCAGCGAGGCCTGAGGAAGGCCAATATCTGTCAAGTGTCTGGAATGTGCTGCAATGGATTATCACTTGTCTGAGCAAGCGCTTCCTCCCTCCCAGCCAGCACATGCTCCCTTGCTACAAGAATTCCCTCAAAACTGAATTACAGATTACTCATTTTTTCTTTTAAATAGTCCTAGAGCCCTTTTCTTTTGTTCATTCCCAAGCACCACTGCAGTTTCCCACGCTTTGGGCTTGTGCCCTTGTGTTGAGGCCCCTCGCAGGTCCCGTTTGCTGCACAGTCCTACAAGAACCACTAAAGCACAGGACCTGGACATGTCCTTCTCTGTGATTCTGCTGGGCAGAAAAAACCCCTAAAACTGCTCTGGGCACATCTGCAGGAATAAATTATGCCAGCAGTACTGTGAGGATCTCAAATCACTCACCTGCTCCTGCAAAGACCAAGCTCAAGCACTCCCTGGTGTGCACAGAGGGCACATCCCTCAGCCCAGGGCTCAGCCGCTGGCTCCAGATGCTCCAGTGGGCTCCGTCTGGGAGCAGCCACCTGAGCCCTGCCATAGCCAGGAAAGCCACTCCTCCTATAGAAGATGGATAATGGCCCCATAAAAGTGAGTCTGCAAGAGGCCTGAGGTTCCTGGCTGGAAGGAGGTTAGTTTATGGCAAAGTGAGAGCAGCCACAGAGAGAAAGGCAGGAGATCCAAAGGAAGGACAGGAGAAGCTGGAGATGTTGCTTCAAGTCACCAGAAAGCAACCTCCTGCCCCAAACTCCAGCAGCAGAACCTCGACACTGCCTATCAACAAAATGAAGTGAGAAAACGGGAAATCTGGCAGCCTAAAGCAAGGAACAAGGGAAGAACAAGAAATCAGGCACGGGGCATTCCCCCTGGCATCAGCAGGGCCAGTACAAACCTCAGCTGTGTGGGGTTTTTCCAGTTTATTTAAAGAGCATCCGATGCCTGATGACGAGTTATATTTAGACACCTTCCTATCTGTACCAGGACTCCTCTCCAGCCACACGGACTGGCATGGAGCACAGGACCCCATCCTGGAGCCTTGGCCAGGATCACTGTTCCCAGGAGCCTCTCAGAACACAACACTCAGGCGCCCCAGGCACCAGGAGAGCTGTAAAGGACTCGCGGCGCTGCTTCCAGCAAGGAGCAAAACACAGGCTGTTCCTGGAACGCGGGAAGTGTTACACCGAGATCCCGGGGAGGAGGAGGAGGTTACAGACACAAGTCTGTCATTTACAGCGATGCTTTTCAGGCACTTACAGCTGCGCAGACATCAGGAGTCAGGTCCCCACAGATTCCCAGCCTTTGCATACTCCAGTTTCCAGCCAACAGCTCTCTGGACTGTGACCCAGCCCAGCTCAGTGGTGGAGAGCAGTGCACAGCCCTTGGCCCCAGCCTTTGAAGGCAGGTTAAGCAGGCAAAGCTTCAGGCATCAACCCAGGACATGGCTTGAACTCACATCTCTGAATGGAAACTTCCTCTGAAAAATTCATGCTTTTTTCAGCTCTCTGACTGTGAGAGATTTCAGAGAGAATCAAAGGGCTGGAGTGCTGTGGGAGTCCAAAGCAGCTGCACCGGGTTCCTCAGCAAACTCTGGTTCTGTTCCTAAACAACGGGAAATTCTCCAGACACGTGGAGAAAACCAAATCAGCCTCAGCCATCCCATCTCACCCTGCTCCTCAAATCTGAACAAAGGAGCCCATTTACAGCACCACTGATGAATTCCTTTACCCCAAGAACACGTGCCCAAGTGCCACGCTGTGAGTACTGGGATGATTCCCAGAAGCCTCCTGCTGACGTGGAACACCCTTCCTGAGCCTCCCCACATACACTGTGTACTTCATTACCCCACACTCACTGGGAGAAAAGGAACAAAATGCATTCCAGAGACACTTGCTGATTTCTGAGTACAACCATGCTGCAGGCAGCACCACCATCTTTCCCTCCCTTTCCAAGGTTGGCACATGCCATGTCCAGTTCCCAGAGACAGGAACCTCACACCCAGCCCTTCTGTTCTGTCACCCTGAGGAGGGCCCATCTGGAGGAGCCATCACATATTAGGTAACAACATGGTATTCCAAACTACTTCCAGAACTTGCAGAAGCACTTAGATCACCCATGGCTCCTGCTGGAAATTTTCCATAGTGTAACAGTTTATTTTTTGGGCAGGAAGAGAGCAAGAAAATTAATTAAGGCAGAGTAAGAAAAAAAACTCCCCCTGAAGTGAGTTAACGACACTAAAGCAGCAGTTGTGAGCAGGTCAGGTCCATTTTAAGGGCTATACATTTTCACTTCCACAGTCTTCAAAAGGAAAATGAAGAAACTTTGTTCTGTATGCATATTGTCCACCATTTGTTATTGTCTGTCTATTGATGCTTACTTGAAAAACAAAATTTAATTAAACCCCACAGTACTGCATCGCCTGCCTTTGAAATATGCCTGCATTAGTGGATCATTACAGTAAATGAAATACAGCTTCATATCGGATTTTTCAAATAACGTCCTAAAACTGTTACAAATTAAATAATACTCCTGCAGAGAGAAATTAAGAGACAGAGTTTTTAGCAAGGGCAAAGAGATGTTTACAGATGAAGTCTGGGATGAGACGTGGAGGCGATGAGGCAGCGAGGTGCCACAGGGCTCTTCCACACCGTGTTGGGAGGGTTCTGTGTACCAGAAACTAGACAAGGAAAGAGTGTGCCAGGGCCAGGCACGTGGAAAGGGCAGTGTCCCCAACCCCCCAAGAGTGTCAGCACGAGCAGACAGGATTTTGGGGTGTGCTGGCACAATCTGTCAACGCAGAGAGGTGTTTCTGCACGGAGCAGAGCTCAGTGCAGCCACACACCCTCCACGTCCTCTGGAAACCCGGCCAAAGCAGCAGCAGTCACGGCAAGTGAAGCCTTGTAACCAGTGGAAGCAGTGAAAGCCTGGACACTCAGTGGCCAAGGAAAGGGATGCAGGAAGGTGCTGTTGTGGCAGGATGAGAAATACATACCCAGGGAGGAGAAAAGCAACAGGAGCTTTGTTATCTCGGGGTGAGCAGGAGCACAAGCGGGTCAGTGAGTCAGCGCTGGGCACAGCGGCAACGCCTGACGTGGAACACCCCAAAGCAGAGTGTTCAAAGCAAGTGAATATTGTGCGAGCCTCACAGCTCTGGCTTCAAGAGATCTTTTCCTTAATAGCACCTGGGGTGATGCCAAGTGTTCTCTGACGATTTATTTACTCCAAGAAATCATTTCCCCTAAATAAGCGGAGCCCATTACCGCATCCTTCTTCATGTGAGCCTGGAAAAGGCTGTGCCCTGCAGCTCCTGTGGCCTCATCTCCATGGTGATGCACCAACACACACACTGACTCCAGCAAGAAGGCAAACCTCCCCAAAAGAAAGGCTGAACCTCCCCAAAGGAAAGGCTGAACCTCCCCGAGGGAAAGGCTGAACCTCCCCGAGGTTCAGAGCTCTCATCAGCACAAGCCCTGGGGTAAGGTGTGCTGCAGGTGTTGGCAGGCAGGGCTTTCCAGAGAAGCAGAGCATGTCAGCCTACAAGCAGGCTGGAAATTAAGAAAACCTTGCAAGGGCACCTCTGGATCCATTTTACAGGAAAACAGTAGAAGATTCCCAGCTGCTGTCCATGCCAGGGAGCAGCAACTGAGAGACAAGTTCCTGTAGTTCTCATCAGCCTGTGTATCTATTATTTATAGGAAGAAGGTTCAGCATATAATTATTGAAAACTGTCAACTTCCAGCCTACGCAGAGCTTCCTCTGTGGAAAGGCTCCTGCTCTGTGAACCAGGGACTGCTCACGCCTGCATGTCACAGGATTAAAACGAGCAGCTGTGGCAAGAGGGGATCTATTACATGTTGCCTTATTGGTCTTGCAGCAACAACGAGCACTGGGACCCCACAGCACTAACAGCACACAGCAACATCAGGCAAAAAGCACAGGAATACAGAAAATGCAGCCCAGGATCCTTCCTGAAGGAAAAATATGGTGGTCAAGGGGCATTGGGAGTGATGTAAGAGAGCTGGCACATGGAGCAGCTGGGGAAGGAGACTGACCAGGCTCTGTGGGGCCAGACTGGCGAAGGCACGGCAAGCACAGCACTCGGGCGCCAGCCCAGTGCTCTCCTCACCCCCACCCCGAAGCCTCCACGGGGATCAGCAGCACACAGCCGCTCACCTGCACACCCCCAAACGCTCTCCCATCAGGAGATTCTGGCTTTGTGCTTCCCAGGCTGTGGCAAAGGCTCCCGTGACACCTAAAAGCAGCACAACCAGCTTGCACAAAGGATGGAGATTGCTGAGGCTCCGCAGCCATCCCGAGGCGAGGCGGGAGCGATCTGCGAGTGCCACAATCATCAGGCAGTGGGAGCGTGCCAAGGGCAGGGCAGACAGAGGTTAAAACTGAGCAGGCTTCACACTCCCAGGTATTCCAGGAAACGTGCTCATCCTCAGCTCACCAGCACTCCTCTCCTCTTCTGAACACAGTCAGAATGAGGTCTGATCATTTAAAACAGACCAGACTGCTGCTCCCAGCTTGCTGGAGGAAATAAAGGGAGTGGGGATGTCTGACAGGGAAGAGGGGGCACAGCACAGGCACCTCTGGAAGTGCCCTGTTTCTGCAGTTCAAGGTTAAACACCTCCTTTGCACCAATTTCTGAATCTGCCTCTCTCTAAAGCTGCACCAGGTAATTAGAATCATTATAACTATTATTAGACCATAATATTATTATAGCATTTTTGCTACACTTGACATCTGTTGGCTGATAGATTTAACTGGTACATAAGAAATAACTGTGCAGATTTCTTGCAAATGAGCACCAACACAGAAGACATTAAAGCATTCTGCATTCAAAAAGTTAATTTTATGGAAGTATGCTTGAAATAAAAATTCTAAAATTAAGTTAAACCTTTAAAACCTCTCGTTAAAGGAATTATTTGGGTTTAAAGTAGACAACCATTAAAAAACTCCTGACTTTCATTTAGATGTTTAAAGGCATATACGTGGCTTGGTATCTCCTTCAGATCAACATATGCATCTTCTTCCCATCTACTCCAGAGATTTCTAAATCATCCTTCCATCTTCCTTTCCCTCTCTCTGCAGCAGGCACTTGAATTATTTGGGCAGAGTCTGACTGCACAGTGAACCAGTGAATCAGGGCTCTTACAACCTGCTGTCTGCAAATCCTATAGAATTATCAGCAAACACACATCTAGAATAAAATACAGCTTCTTGCAGCCCATGAAGCCCAAAGGGCTTTGCAAACTAGACTCAGGATGCAATTTATCCACCACTGAGATTCAGCTGTAATCCAGAGTGGAACACAACCTTTCTATCCATATTTAACTACAGCACGCAGCCCCCTGGAGAAAAGTGAGGAAGAATCCAACAGAAGCCACAGGAATGTTTTAGGGAGACTGAATTTTCTCCCCTGGAACTGAACTTTGGTCAGGGCACCCACTGAGTTGTACTCAGTGATGCTTGTGGGTGCCTTCCAACTGAGAATATTCCATTATTCTATGACTCTACCATCAGCCATGGACCAATATAGGAGAACAAAGAGGGCACCGTGTCTCCATCCTGTTGAGGGTGTCCCTGAAGCACAGCTGGAGGGAACAGCTGGGTACCACAAGTTACCAGCCTGGAGAGGAGGAAGAAGTGAACACCACAGAGGAATCCCGTGTTGTCCTTAGATTCAGTGGAGGCCAAATTTCACCCCACAGTTACGCCAATGTGCAAAGAAAGATGGAACAGTGTGTGGAAGAGCACCTCAGAAAAGGACCCATTCTTAAACTTCAGACAGCTGTGCCCAGCAGCTCAGTACTCACAGAACTCAGTCCTGCTTGGGCAGTGATGTTTGCTCCAGTGAAATCTATTTCAGCTCAAGCAAATCCTCTTCCTTAAGCAGTTGGCACTGAGGTGACAGCAGAGCCCTGGTGCAATGAGGTATCCTGCAACCACTCCCACAGTGACACACTATTTAGGAATAAAAATGAGTGTCATTAATTTCTCCAGAGCAAGTAATTTTGTTTTTTCCAGAGAAGAGTAACCACACAAGGAACTTGGAATTGCTTGAGGAGAAAAATGTACTTTTGCTACCTTAGTCACAAACAGACAAGCCCAACTCTCACTAAGGAGAGACCTATGGGGAAACAAAGGGGAGCAGGAGATGCTGGACACAACTTTGCCCCATGCACACCCCACTGCTCAGGCAGCTCTGAGTGGAAAGCAGGGCTGAGGATTGCTGAGGAGCTGTGCCAGTCCCAGCAAGCGTCGGCAAGAAGCCCCAGGTAAATGAAGTTCATGAAAGCCCTTAAAAATCACCTAAGCCTTCAGAAAGAGAGCACAAATCCCCCACTACAGAGACCTGCCCATCACATCTCTGACCAGCACAAAGCAGGCTTTTCACTCTATCCATCTGATGCTTTCAAAAGCCAGAGGAGCTGGGTCTGGGCGAGCTCACCTTAATGAGGCCCAGTGCTCATAACTAACTAAGAAAAAAAAGACCAACCAAAGCAACTCAACCCCACGCACTTGAGGGGTAGCTATCAGCAATTCCCTGTCAGCACAGGAGAAATCCTTGTGTATGGACCCTGGGAGCTCAGCCCAGGTCTGCTTCTGTTCATCCTTTCCATTAATGGCCTGAACAACAAAAGAGAAAGCACTTACATAAAACCTGAAAGGATGCCCAGAGTTAAGAGCTGAAAGCACTCTGGAGGTCATGATCGGAATTGATAAACTGAAGAAAAGTTCCCAAAACACCCACAAATCAATAGAAAGAAAAGCAAGGAAAACAATGCAAAGAACCGCACCTGGAAACAGCACAAACAGAGATCAAGCACACAAATAGAGACCAGGGGAAAGCTCTTCAGACAGAGGGAATGCTGGGGAAAACTGGGGACCAGACTAAATGTGCCAGCGCTGTGACACCACAGCCCCAAAGAGCTAAACGTCACTCTGTGATCTAGGAACATAAAATACCCAGTTCTGGGCTCTGTGCTGGGGATCACCTCTAGTCACAGACAAACCAGAGGGTCTGGGCAACCAGTAGAGCAGTCAGCAGTACAAAACACGCTGCCCCATACCAGCTGTGGAGGGGTTTCTCCATCCCTGCTCTCTCCAGGGCTGGTACCAGCTCTCAGATTTTAACAGGTTTTACTTATAAGGACAACCAGCCTTATAAATAAATGCTCCCCATTCTACGAAGGAAAGAGACAAACTGGCTACTCAGTTTGCTGCAAGGGCAAATTAGATGAGCTGTCAGGCTCTCTGAGACTGGGATTCCATCAAGGCCCAGAGGGAACTGGGCCCTGTCCAGATCTGCACTACCATCCACCACTGTCCAGCCTGGAGCCGAGTATCTCTCACCTGGCTCAGGACAGGGCCATGGACAAGGAGGCTGTTCCAGCCCTGTATTTCATTTTATCATCCTCCATCTGGCTACTCCTACAGCAGTGACAAAGCCAAATGAACAGCCTTCTCTTCCCCAAAATACAATCCTCATCCTGCTGAGGGGCACCCACACACAACACAGACCAAGCACCACCGTAACTGCTCCCATTCTCGCCTTCGGTATCTTTCACAAACGAAGCTCTTCAAGCTTCATTTGCCACCTCACCGCTGCAGCAGAGATGCCAGCAGGGAATGGGATGCTGCCCTGGGGAAGGGCATGGCTTCCCAGCTTCCCTCCTCCCCTCTCACCCCACACAGCCCCACCGACCTCTGCAACTGCCTGAAGCCCATAAGGGCCATCACGCAGCCCCCCCTACCCCAGACACCTTAATTTGAGGGGACAGTTGTTGAAAGCCATCGAAGTCATTGCCACAAGGTGTTACAAAGCAGGCGACAGCAGCTGATGCCACCAGTAGACAGCTGCACCAAACCCCACCAGCAGTTTGGGAGAAATGCAACAAGGGCACAAGAGCTACAGATCTCACGCAAAAGCAGGGTTTAACTCTCAGGAACATTTCAGATTTCCCAAAGACTCAGAGGGATTTGGGGTTCTGCTGAGCTGCCTCATGAACCGCAGCCAGAATGGATTTGACAAAGCCTCGGTGAGCAGGCGCCGTCTCCCTTCGCAGGGCTGCTTCCCAGAGATCCCCAGTGTTGTGTCACTTCTCACTTCAGGTGCTAAGAATATCTGCGTGTTCATAAAAAATAGCAACTAGCTACTGAGAACTGATCAACAAAGCGCCCGACAAATCTTAATTAAAGCTGATTCACCTCCCTCACGAGCCTGAGTTGAACGCTATTTCTCAGAGGAGAACGCTGAGTGGTAAGAGCTGAGGTGGGTTATAAAAGCCACGGAGGGAGTCAGTAGCACAGAGGATTAGCACACAGAAAGGCTGACTATTATCCCTAAATTTATCCCAATAATCCACTGCCTTGCAAAGTCTCAAGGTACGGCTGCTGTGCTTTCAACCACACCTGCCCAGCCCAAGCAGGAGCAGAGACAGGTTTGGGGGTGCTGGAGTTTTCCAGGTGTTTTATTGCTCAGGCTGAAGAAATTCTCCACTGTAAAAAGGGAGAAGGTGGTGGCAGTAGCACCAGCACTGCTCTTGTGCTGCTTCAGGACACGGGGACAACGCTGTGGGTTCAAAAGCTATTCTGACAATTCATTAGGAATTGTTTCCAGCTGACTTCTTCCAAAGAATCATATTTGTATCCCTTCAAATTCAGTAAATTCATGGTTGCACAGACAGCAGCCTCCAGAACTCGCAACACTGCTCTCATCTCTGGTAGCTGGACTTCTACAAAAAAAGTTTCTGGGACAATATTTTGGGTACTTCCACCACAGAAATTCCCTAGAGGCTGCTGAAAAACAACGTGGACCAGACTGGGTCATTTTAAGGCAGGGTTGGGGGAAAGAAAAGGGAGAAAAATAGAAGTCCATCCCTTAACAATGCTACTCCCTGAGAACAAATGAATTCAAAAGATCACAGGGAGCAGGAACACTGCGGCAGCACGTTGGGTAAATGACAGGGTGTCATCGTCTTCTAACGTCCTCTGGAGACTTATCTACACTTAAAAGGTGCCTGCCGGGGCTGTGCACGGAGCAGCCTCTCCCACAGACAGCTCCACCACAGAAATGCCTCTGCAGATTATCCTCCTTTGGCAGGCAAGCTGAACAGTACCGGTGCAGGCAGCTCTGCCTCTGCGCCACACTTGGACTGGGTTAGTTCTAGCAGAAAAACACTGCAGAATAAATAACTCGGCCCTAAGAAATTTTATCTACAGAACTTGTTGGTGTAAACCCGGACCCTCCCGAAGGCGGGCAGCGTCAGTGCTCTGTCAAAGATCACTCCCAATGCAAGTGTTAGTCAACCACTGAACTTAAAACATTTCAAGGCAACATTCCAAACAGTGTTTATATACAAAATCCCATTTGCTCAGCGTTCCCTTCCTGGCCTTCTGCAACGTGTCATTTTACCAGTTCTCCAGCCAGAGAGCCATATGCAGGCTCGCACCAAAATAATTGCAGCAGTTTTAAAATTCTGGCCTCGTGTTACAGAGCACACACCTTGAAGAAAAATCCATTTTAGTATCCCAGAGCTATTCCAGTGCTTCCAGCACATTTTTATTCTGCAGCTGCCTAGGCACACAGCAGGCCAGAGGTCACCCAGCCCGGCCGAGTGCTCCCGGTAGGATCCAAACTGTGCCCCTCGGGAGAAACTTACGTGTAAATACTTATGTTTAAAACCCCTCAGTGTAAGGGATCCCTGTCCTGCCCCCATTGTGCCCCTAAGTGGGCGTCACAGGGCCCGCGTTTTCGGTCACGGCTGCTACACTCCAGCCGCAGCAGCGGCCTGTCCCGCCAGCCCTGCCCGAGTCCCCGGGGCCGGGCACACGCCGTTTCTCACGGCTCTGAAGCGAAGAGGGGCGGCAGGCAGCGCCCAGGCCAGCAAGGCCTCACCGCCGCCTCCGCTTGAGCGAGAGCAGCGCAGAGGAAGCAGCGGCGCCGTGCCCACCCGGCCGGGACCAGGACTGCGGCCGGGACCAGGGCTGTGTCCCGGACCCCGCGTCCCGGACCCGGAGCTGCGGCCCGGCCCTCACGGGGCCGCGGCAGCGCCGCCCTCCCGGACCCCCCCCACCCCGACTCACCGCTCCGCACTGCGCACGCTCCGCCCGCCCCAGCCGCCCCGCCCCCGGACCCGCCCCGACCAATCAGCACCGGCCTTGGCCCTGCTCCTGGCCCTGGCCCCGCCCCCGTCCCCGCCCCGCCCAATCAGCACCGGCCTTGGCCCTGCTCCTGGCCCTGGCCCCGCCCCCGGCCCCGCTCCGCCCAATCAGCACCGGCCTTGGCCCTGCTCCTGGCCCTGGCCCCGCCCCCGGCCCCGCTCCGCCCAATCAGCTCCGTCCGCGGCCCCGCCCGGGCCCGCCCCTGCTCCGTGAGGCGGCGGCGGCGGCGGCGGCGGTGCTGTCCCGGCCCCGCCGTGTCCCGGGCCGGGCTGAGCCGTGTCCCGGCTCGGGCCTCGGGAGCCGGGGCTGCGCTGGGCGGGCAGGAACCTCCCTGGCTGTGGGAACGAACGGGCAGTGGGCAGCAGCCCCGCCCTGCAGGATCTGTCCCTCAGGAAGGGACTGACGGGACTGGCTGGCGAGGGGCCCCTCTCCGCATCGTGTTAGGTTGGACATCAGCAGGAATTTCCCCATGGAAAGGGTGCTCAGGCCTTGGCAGGGGCTGCCCAGGGAGGTTTGGAGTGCCCATCCCTGGAGGTGTCCAGGGAAGGGCTGGAGGTGGCACTCGGTGCTCTGGGCTGGGGACAAGGTGGGGATACCTGGGATGGGTGCTGGGGGTCAGGAGGGAATGCTGGCCTTGCACATCACATCATCCCTGCTGCAGGCTACTTCATCACCTCCTTTATTTTTCACAGGTGTTGAGGAAGGTAGTGAGGTTTCAGGTAAATTCAAGGGTGTAAATTCTCAGCCTTGGCACCCCTGGCTGATGCTGAAATGAGGTGAGAAAGTCAGAGAAGGCACAGGGAATGCCGGGTTGCCACAGGTGTGAGCTCACTGGTCCCTTCACCTTGTTCACTCATTCTGCTGATTAAAATCCTGCCAGAGCATTTCCCACTCCTCTCCCGACTGCGACTGAGTGATGGCATTGCAGAAATGATGGAAAATCAACAGCCACGAGCTGTGCAGCCCTCCCTGGCAAGGGCTGGGCTGTGGCTGAGGAACAGGCCATGGGATCCTCTGCACAGCAGCCAAAACCACCCTGCCAGCCCCAAAATTAAACCTGCAATGCATAATTATCCTGTGAAAGATGCTCAGTGACAGCAGGGGGACCTGTCCCTGGGCCAGTGTCCCCGTGGCTCCACGCACCCGTGCTCTGTGTTTCACTGCTGGCACCCACAGAGGTCCTGGAGGCAGGAGATTGACTGTAAGCAAATCTCAGCTCTCCTTGCCAGTAATTGAATATTTTCAGTCTTTCCAGGTTGGTTGTAAACATCTCAAAAACATAATCTGGAATCAAATCCCTCAAAGCCCATCAGGAGTGCACCAGAGCTTTATTGATGTTTATGATTTTTGTTGGGGCTTATGGTCTCTCAGGCAGCTACGTGATTGCTGGCTGGGTGTAACTCCTGGCCTTTGGATGGGTGAAAGCACTGCTGTACTCCAGCCTCTGCCTTCTTTTGGGCTCTGGGTCTTCTCTGCTCCTGGAGCAGCATTGCCACAGCTCAGGACATGGCACCGGCTCTGCCCAAACCCTCACCAGTGGGGCAGGTGAGCTGGATCCAGCTCTACCCGTTCTTTCTGCCAGGTGGAACAGCACTAAGGGGATGATCCCCCACCTCTCTGAAGCCAGGTGATCCCCCCTCTTTCAGGCACAGCAATAAAACCCCTCCAGACACCAAGCCCAAGGCTGACAGCCAGGCGGGACTGGTCTCTTTGCTTGCAGCCCAGGAGCAAAATGTCAGCTGGGATACTGGGAAGACGATTTTCTCCCTGGTTGTCTCAGGGTGCTGGCACAGCAGCCACCAGGCAGTTTGGGAAGCCTCACTGAGATGCTCAGTCCATCCAGAGAGGAGCACTGCTGCATCCCTGGGCAATCCCAGCTGAATCCCACATCTGAAACCACTCCCACATCAAAGAGATAGGAAAATAAACTCTGCATGTACGCCTTCTGCATCTCGAGTTCCTCTCTTTGGTCTAATGGGGTGGACGGCTTTTTCCAAAGGTATTAGGGAAGATGGGTGTGAGAGAGTAATTTGGGACTGGGAGTAATTTTTCATCAGTATACTTAAAGACAATCACAGCACTAGGAGGGAGGCCTAATTGTGGAGTTGTGTAATTAGCTTTTATGTCACTGCAATTATTCTGTTGGCTACATATAAAGAACATGGGAAAATGCAGCACTTAATTTTAAATCAAGACTTGATTCTCTTTTAGTAGGTAATTGATGTTGATCACATCACTTAGCAGCGACTATAAAATGTGCTATTTAGATTGTAAAAGGACGGAGAAAAGGACTAAGCAGATAGGTAATTGATGAATCACGGGCCGCCTTGGTGGGAGGCAGCAGGAATCCTTCAGCTGGCTCTGTTGGCAGCTGCTCCTGGGCTTCGTTAGTCCCCAGGGTGTTAACGAGCACAGAGCCCCTCTCCCGGTCCCACAGCACTGCTCTGTCCTGGACCACAGTGACAACAGGGCAGCTGCACTTCATGAATTGATCCCTCCTGGTTAAACCCCGTCCTTTAAGGAATTCAGATTTTCTTCAGGAAAAGGTGTGTGGGTTTGTGCCCAGGACTGCCACATGCTCATCTGGAGCCACCAGGCTCCTCTCCTCAAGGCTGTCTGGCTTCTCCAGTAGTTCAGTTGTGGCAATGTGTCCCAAATTTGGTCACGAATTAAATTGCATGACTGATGCTAAACACCCCCAGACACATAAGTGGACATTTAAGTCCAAAAGCAAAATTAAGTGACAAGGTGCCATCGCTGCAAAGCCTCACAGTGCTGCCCCTTGACAGGTAACTTTTAGTTTTTTAGTGATTTTTTCATACTAAAAGTGCCTGCAGGTAGTTTTGGTTGGAGGCAGACCCAGAGAAAAGCCATGGATGCTGTTTAACACAGCAAGGCAGAGACATTCAGAGGGTTCAGTTGCCCTTTTCCCTCTGGAAGGATGCCAGGACCAGCACGAGAGGTGTCTCTCCTGGATATGAAGCAGACTCCACAGGCTGCAGGAGACTCCTGAGGTCACATTTCCAGGTGGCAGGTCCAGGCTTTGCACTCCCCATTTGCAGCAAAATAGATGGATTTGTGGCCAGAAACACTTTTCCCCTCAACCTTTTTTGTTGTGCTGTAGCAAAATATGAGATGGAATTTGGGCTCCAGCGGGTGTAATTGTTGAACAGCCTGCCCCAGCCAGCCTCACCGCTGCTGGAGAGCTGCCCACGGCCACTTTCCACGCTGGCACAATGAAATGCATTTTTACAGCCCAAGAAGTGAGTCATGACCCAGCCCGAGTTCAGACCAGAGGGTTTTTGCAGTACATGTGACTCCAGAGAGGCCAGAGGGGAACCCTGGGCTTGAGATAGGATGGCACCACAGCTGTGGAGTTACTCCAGTCCCTTTTAAAAATGCTTTTCCTCACCCATTTTGTGTGCTGGGACATGAAGGCTATTGCAGGACCTGTTCTGCCATGTCAGCATCAGCCACTCCAAATTGCCACGAGGATCAGATGGCTCCAACTTGCAGCCTCTTATCACCACCAGCACAAATCCTATTTCATTCACTGCCAAAATAATTACTCATGCAAGGGCTTTTGCCATCAGCCCTTGGGGGCTCCGAAATGGTAAGCAGGATGCGATGAGCCCAGGGGCCATCCCTGCTCTCGGAAGGGCTGTGCCAAGAGGGGTGAAGCACGAGGTTTACTGGTGAGCTGCTGCCCGTGCAGCCGTGGCACAGCTCGGGGCCAGGATCCCGCTGAGTGACAACCCCTGATGCTTCTTCTCCCTCTGGGCCGTATCCACGGGACAGCTCTGCCCTTGTGGGACTTCAGCTGCAGGACAGAGGGAGGGCTGTGCCTGGATCGAGAGGCGGCGGTGCCAGGTGACTGCAGCGTTTCATTCCGGGTTATTAACGGCGCCGTTCATCACCACCAAGTGCTTTGCCCCCCGCAGGTTCCCCCGCTCGCTCCTGCCTGATACCGGCCTTGGATTAAATTAGCAAAAGTGACGCAGTGATCAATTCCCAGCGCTTTGCTCCGGAGCCGGGCACAAATGAGTGGGAAGCAGGGAGGAGAATAAAGCCTGTAGTGAGAGCTCAGGGACCTGTAGGTACAGAAGGGCTGTGAAGGGAACCTCAAGTTTTCAGTGCCACCAGCTCAGCTGTGACCAGGCAGGGACAGCAACCCCACGGACCCTTTCTAGAAGCCGTCACCCCAAATGACCTGGGCAGGGGCCTTTATGGGTGCCCAAGCAGGGATTTGGGTGAAAAATAAAGTCACCAGCATAGAGGGCCATGCAGGCAGCAAGGGGACAGTTCAATCCCCTGCCTCCTCCCTATGGAACAGACCCTGGTCACAGACACAGAGTCCTGGTTATCCCTCAGCAGAGCCAGACTCCCTTGGCCTGGGGGCAGTCAGTCCTTCCCAGGGCTGAAGGATTCAGATCTGGAAAAGCCCATGGGCAACACCCATCCCTGCCTCTCTGGCTGCCTCCCCCAGGAGTCACATCTCGGCTGCCACCTCCTCTTCGCTGTATTTGAAGCACCTCCACATCACAGCACATGTGGGCTCAGGAGCAAGGGCAGGGACAGTTAATAAAACACCTCCCCTGAGGTGGAAACAAGGAGACCATCCATCTCAGCAGTGTTGTATCATTAAGGGACAGGGGATGGTTTTGAGCCATTATTCCCTGCAAAAACGGGCTTTAAATCATCATCCAGCACTGGATGTTCTGAAGGTGTCTGGCAAAGCCCTTGTGGCTCCTTTCCACCATGGCACGGGTGACCACGGTCATAAGTATCTCCATCACCTGGAGATACTTATGGAGCCTCCACATCCACACTCTGCTGCTGCTCCTGGTACCAGCGTCCGGGAAGAAATCAGCCCTGTAAAACATCAACAAGACCAAACATGCTGCTTTGGGGTCTCAGGTCCATCTCCCTGGGGTGGGATCACAGGAGGGCAGGGCTCCCCAGCTGCCCCACCCCTCCTGGCGTGGCAGGATGTTATGGAGCAGCAGTGCAGTAATTGAAAGCCTTTTTCTTTCTGGAAGCCCTTGAGGCTGCCAGTCTCTCAGCTGAGCTGGCGCTTGCCAACACTTTTTCATTTCTTCTCTGTTTCATCTAAACTTTCCATTGGGTTCCTCATCCATCTGAGCTGCAATGATAAATGCGGAAATAAAGTGGCATTTACAGCCCCTCTCCTGGGTTGGTTTTGTGTATAAACAAGCTGTGCTCACAGCATCCTCCTCTCCACAGCGCTGGCTCAGGAGCAGCAGGGTCTGCCCAGGACTCAGCGGGGTGAAGGCTTTGGGGAAAATGAGTGTCAGCCACATCCCTGGGTCACTGTGGGGAGAAAACAGCAGCAAAAGGGATGGGGCAAGCAAGGCCCACAGGAATTTCTGTAAAGGACTCAAAGGGAAAGAGCAGCAGCTGAAGAGCTCATTGTGTGAAGCATGAAGAAAGGCTTTAATTTGCACAGAATCTCTTAATCCATTAATCACAGGGACATTTGTGTATGAAAACCTCCCTCTCGCTTAATACTCTCTCAGGTTTGTCCAAGAAGGCAATAACTGTTTGGCAGGGGAGTGGGAGGAGTGAGGTGGGACAGGCTGAAGCCATGGGCTTGTTTCCAGGGAGGGAAGATCAGCCCTTAACAGTGTGGAGCCAGCACGGGGAGGAGCAGCGATGAAAAGCACTGGACACAGCAGCCCAGGAGCCACAGTGGGCACTGGGGACGCTGCCTTCATGAAGGAGGGTGCCCCAGGGCCTCTTGGCTCTCTGGAGTTTGCCTGCAAAGGCTGGACAAACCTGCCTGGGTGCCTGGAACAGAGGGTTTCGGGGTTTAAGAGCAGACTCTGACATCTTCCCTTCACCTCCACCACAGTCCCTTCCTCTCCATTCACACTGCTCCAGCGTTCCTTCCCTTGCCCCCAGAGAGCTGGGGGGGGTGAGGATCATCCTGAATGCAGAGGGAAGCACTGGCAGCATAGCATGCTAGGGCATGGACTGATCCACCCCCTGATCCTCACCTAATGCTTTTCTCAGGCTTAACCTGTTCTACTTCAATCCCAGGTGCTTTCCCAGCAACGCCAGCATTGCACCAGACCAGCCAAAGTCTCCTCGTGTCCCATGATGGTCCCACAGACCTCAGACTTTCCTGTCAGCCAGCAGGTGAACAAAATATCTACAAACCCAGCTGCGTTCCTGGAGCTGCTACCTGTGTTCCTCAAGGGAGAAAAATAGGAAAAATTAGTATGCAGCTTCTTCCTCGAGAAATCAATGCGATCTCAACTCACTGTGAAGTTCCCTGACTGTTAGAGATGCTGCACTGGTAAAAACTAACCCTCAGAGGAGAAAGGGTGGGGAAAAAAAGGAAAGAAAAATAAATTCCAGTGACTAGACAAGTCTAAAATGTTGCAGAGGGCTAAACTGCCAGGGCTGGGGCTTGTTTGGAAGTCCCAGAGCAGAGAGGGCTGCACAGTCCAGCTGTTTATCACCCCGCCAAGAATCAGCTGTAATTGTTAATTCTAATTAGAGCTGTTGGGAAAAAATGTAATCAAGAGTTTCCATTAGAAAAAAAAAATAAGACATTTCATCTAAATTAAAAATTTTGGTTTTTAAGAAAGAGGGTAAACGTTGAAAATTTTGTAACAACTCATTTCAGCATTTTGAAGATGAAAAGGGATGTATTTTTGCTGTGAAATGCATCATCAATTCAAATGTGTTTTATCTTACAGTCTGAAGAGCAAAAAATAGTCTTCAAATCAAAGCAAAAATGGTATTTTAGGCATTTTCTTTTAAAAAGCCTATCTGGGGGTTTCTGTCCTAATTAAGAATGATTTTTTTTTTTTTTTTCCTTTTTTCCTAATGGAATAAGCTGTTCCTAGTTAGCTCTGCTCTAAAACGCTGGGTTGGTGCTTTTCTTGACCCATCTTGTCCCCAGCACCTGACCCCAGGGCTGTGCTCACACCACCCCGCTCTGGGTATTAGCGCTGCCTAAAATCCCGGAGATTTGAGTCAGGCTTTATAAAACTCACAGAATTAAAGCCAATTCCTTGCTGCCAAGAGACCTGGTGGGGCACTGGAAGGACACAGGTGTGTTTGGCGGGCCTTGTGCAGGTCTGAATTCCTAAGGGGAGCAGGTAGTGGTGCCCACACTCGGGGCAAGGCAGCTGCAACACGTTCCCTTGTATGTTTGACCCTGTGGCTTGATGCCATGGGGTTGCCACAGATCCCAGTAGTGGTTTGCATCCTAGGGGATCCTCTCCACAGGACTAGCAGGCCACATTTATCACGCTGAGAAAGTGGTTTAGGATCTGTAAGATGAACAGCAGAGCTTGTGGTTTGTGATCTGTCTTCTGGGTGGGAGTACTAAAGGAGGGAGAGGACAGAAAAAATGGGAGTTAAATAGGAGCTGGGAGCAGAAAGGGACAGCAGGGAAGGAGACTGGGCCAGGGAGAAGCTCAGCCAGGGAGGAAAGGAGGGTGGAAGAGGAAGGGAGCAAAGCTCAAGGGCTCTGCCAGAGATGAAATGGGAAAAGAAATTGCTGTGCAGCAGTTTCAGCCCAGAACAGAGGGAGCTGCACGGGCTCCTCGAGCTGCCCAAGTGCATTTTGAACAACAAAAAGACCAGACTCTGACAGGGACAGGAGACTCAGGCGGGTGTGGAAGGAGGGAAGTGGGGAGAGGGCCTGCAGGCCCGGGGGAGGCAGGGTCCCACAGCAGGGTCCCAGCAGGCAGGGCATGCTCCTGCCCAGCCACATCCCGAGTGGCACTGCTCTTGCTGCTGGTGCAGCCACCCCTCTGGCAGATTGATTGGGGGTTATGTAACCTTTTCTGACTGCTCTATCCTCCAGACCAAGCAAGGTTGCTCTCCAGCTCCATGAAGGGAACAGGCTGAGCAGCCTTTTCTTGAGCTGCCCAGAGGGACACATCCAGCCTCAGCCTCTGAGACAGCTGAGCAGCAGATCCTGCCCCGCTGCCATCCCTGGGGAGCTGTGCTGGCAGAGCGGTCACCCAGGACATGGCACGTACCAAGCCCCGGTGGGAGGCTGTAGGCCTTGGCTAGGGAAGGAGTTGGTTGGATCATGGGTTCTTCTTGCAGGGAGCAACTGGTGGATGAAGCCTGGAGCACCCACTCACACGTGGGAGCAGCAAGCCTCGTGTTATCCCAGCCCTGCACCTTCATCTCCTGACATAGCCACGGAATAGCGCAGCAGGACAGCAGCTCCCACTGGCACCCAGGGAGGGTCACAGAGGAGCAGGCTGATGTGCAGGTGAACAGGGCTTGTACTCACTCTCTTACAACAAAATGGTGAGTCCAGCAGAGCAGGACGGGTCAGCAGTTCCCTAAGGGAAGGGGAGCCAAGATGACCTCAGCAGAGATACTGTCCCCAACAGCAGGCAGAGTCCCGCCAGGTCTGAGCACAGCCAGGTGCTGGTCACAGGGTCACCATCTCAGGTGCAGCTTGCAGTGGCCCCAGTCCAGAGCCCAGATGACCCAGGAGCCAGAGATGAGCCAAGGACAGGGCTGGAGGCACAGCTACAAAATGGATCCAAAGTTAATCTGGGAAATACAGCCAGAGGCATGGCTACAATGTGTGTCTGAGGGTCCTTCCAGGAGCCAAGGGTCTGACCAGGAGCAAGGTGCTCCTGCAGCATCCCTCACAGGAGGAGGGAAGTTCCAGGGCTGAGCTTCAGTGGGGCTCCTGTCCTGTAGGTGGGGGGTGTCAGTGATCTGGAAGCTCCTTACACTGAGCCCTGGCTGTTGGCTGCAGGTTGTGCTGTGGGTGGGCAGGGGGCTCTGGGCAGGCCCTGTCCCCACGAGGGCACGGGGGACACAAAAGGGATAACACACTGCACCAGGGCTTTATGCTCCTAACTCAAAATAAGCTTTCTTTTAAAAATTTATCTAAGAAGAATGATTTTTCTCTTTTTTTTGTTATTATTTTGAAGTTATAAATCATTGAAAGACTTCTCACTACTCTCCCAAATCATTCTCAGGCGAAGAAAAGGCAGTTCTACCTTCGTCAGTGCTTTGTAACAAAATGAGTCAGATTCATTTCGCTCATGATTCGCCTTTGGCTCCCTTTGTCCATGTCTTAAACTACTTCATGGCTTGGTCTGATTAGCAGTGTCTCCTCGGGGGCAGAGGAGGTCCTGCAAGAGCTGGAGGTGGTGCAGGTCAAGATTAAAGTGCTCTGCATGCCATTCACTGTCAAAACTATAACTGGCTTAACTCAGTGCAATTAGATGGCTCAGAGGTTAGGGAGTAACGGCAGCAGCGTTTCAATGCAGGTGATTAAAGCACAGCCCTGGCATTAAGGGATGTGATTAAAAGGCGGTGCTGAGGCTGAGACCTGGCAGCGGAGCTCAGCAGGCAGGGTTAAATCCACAGCTTCTTCTGGGGTTGGACACCCCAGGGTCTGGAAAAGATCTCCAAGTATCAGCTGAGCCAGCTCAGCTTTTAGGTCTGGAATGCCATCTTGTGATGGCAGTGGGGAAGTGGAAATGGCCCCTCTGTGGAGTCAGAGGACATCATGGAATTACAGAATGAGTTTCGTTAGAAGAGACCATAAAAATAATTTCATTCCTCCCCTTGCCATGGGCAGGGACACCTTCCACTGTCCCAGGCTGCTCCAAGCCCCAGTGTCCAGCCTGGCCTTGGGCCCTGCCAGGGATCCAGGGGCAGCCCCAGCTGCTCTGGGCACCCTGTGCCAGGGCCTGCCCACCCTCCCAGGGAGGAATTCCTTCCCAATATCCCATCCATCCCTGCCCTCTGGCACTAGGAAGCCATTCCCTGGGTCCTGGCACTGCATCCCTTGGAAATTGTCTCTCTCCATCTTTTTTGGTAGTGGAAGGCCACAATTTGGTCACCCCAAAGCTTCTCTTCTCCAAGCGGAACAATCTCAATTCTCTCAGCCTTTCCTCTGATCATCTGCCCCATGCCTCTGATCATCCTGGTGCCTCCTTTGAACTCACTCCAATAGGTCAATGTCTGCCTTGGATGTGATGAGTGCCTCTGGTTTGGATGGACAGGAAGCCCATCACACTCCAGCACAAGTCAGGGGCTAAGAGAAAATCTGCCTCCAATTGAAAAGTCCCGGGCTATTCTTGCTTGGAGAGAGTGCAAATGGTTCATTCCATCAACATTTCTCTCTCTAGGTGGATTATGTGGCTATGAAAGCAGTTTATTCCAGGCTGAAGAATCTGACCTATGTCTCTCCTTGGGTGCTGAGGGAATTTCCTTCTCAGAACAGAGGGACAGAGTCCCACCTATGCCAATAGCTGCAGGGGAAGGACCTCTGGCTCAAGGTGCCATATCCAAGCAGTAAAGGTACTTTTCTTCCTGGATTGAAGCTGGGGAATTCAGCAAGATCACCTCAGCTGTGAGCATCCACACCAACCTCAATGCTGAGACGCACACGTAGGGTCATGGAGAGCCCGTGCAGGAAACACAGGGTCTGTGGAGCTGGGAAAACTGAACTCAAGCACCAGCTCACGGGAAGCAGATGGCCAGTGAGCTGCCTCTCTGCTTGCCCCTGATGTATCCCACTTCAGGCACACGAGGCAGAAGTGTCAGCTCAGAAACAGCTGCCAGCAGCAAAAAATCCAGCCCTGAAATATGCAGAAAAAAAGTTGTGGTGCTGCCAAGTGCCTCGCTGGGAGAAGCACAATTCCACAACTTCCCTGGCCTCCACTGGATTCCTTAACATAGCTCAGTGCTCTGTGTATCCATGTCCAGGCACAGCAGTGTAACTGTGACCTCCCTCACTTAGGATCCATTCAAAGGAAGTTTTTCTCTGGGCTTTGTGCTCCAGTGAGACATTTCAAGGCCTTTCCAGAAAGCCTGGCATCCCTCCCCCATGATCTTCATGTGCTTATGCTCCCAGAGCTTAGGGACGAGCTCAGCTGGAGCTGTGTCTTGCCTCAGGCAATCATCCACTCCAGCTCTGTCTTCTTCAAATGCTTCATGGTCTATTTTCAGCCCAAGGCAGGCAGCTATTCTTCCTGGATGTGGGGTGCTCCTCCCTGGCTCAGCCTGATCCTGCCTCATCCCAGGCAGCTCTGGGCTTGTGGTGCCCAGGGCACGGCTGCATGCAGGGAGAGAGGCTGGTGCTGAGCAGCAGGAGGAGTTCAGTGCTTCCCCTGTCGGTGATGAACCTGCTGAGGAACAGGTTTGCCAGCTATGCCCAGTGCAGCACAGGAAAAGCTGTCTGGTGGAGGGACAGGTAAGAGCAGACACAGAGCACTTCAGGCTCTTGTTCCTGGAGCTCTCACTGCCCATGGCCGAGGGCACGTGCCCACAGACAGGAATGGATGATGGCTCTGCCAAGACCCTAAGCCACAGCTTCAGTTTGGAAGCTGTTTATTTCATTAGTGCAGCATGGGGCCCAAATGAATATGATTTGTCTCTTTTAATAAGACATTTTCAGCAGGATCAGGGAGATACTTCAAAAGCTTCCTGAATGCCAAATACCAGAACTCAGCAACTCTCAGTGCCAGGACCAGCCTCTCACTTCCCAGCAGATTCCCTCTGTGTGCACAGCTTTTCCTCTGCTTGCTGGCCTCGGAGGGGGGCTCAAACAAAGGCCTGCACATCATTTGTGAACTTTGGGTGAAAAGTGTCAAACCAAATGAAACACAGTGGTTCTGCCATGGGAGTGAAGCCCTTTTCTGTCACAGGAATGTGCTCTCTGCATCAGCTGCAGCCAATCCCTGTTGTTCATCTTGGCTTGGTGGCAACTAAACAGATCCTCCTTTTCTCCTGCAAGTGTTCTGGCAGGGGCTGAAGGGACTGAGATGCTTTGTTCCAAGCCAGATTAGAGATATGAGTTACTACAAAACAAAAGCCCAGCCAGCCTTCAGGAGAGCTCCTCTAGTCTTGACACAGCCTCCCCTGAGCTCCCTGCATCCCAGCACAGCCATGCAGCTTGTGCTCAAAGCAACTCAACAGGTTCAAGAAGCCTGGGTAACCCCTGTTGAGTGAATGCTCAGTTACAGCATAAAGGAGGAATCACATCTGAGTGATTTTGTTCCCATAAAGTAGCAGGATGGGTTAAACCAGGACACGAGCACTGTCTGTTGGCACAGTGCATCCACTCAAGAGATTTGCACTGGCATGGAGCTGTAATGCTTCAAAATACGTGTGCTACAAGCCTGGGATGGGACATCTCCCCCCTGTAGGCGATGTCTGCAGCTCCTGTGGCAGCAAGAGAGATCCTTTACTGTCACCTTAGCCCCGAACACACCCATGCCCAGGCTCACTGCCTGCTCTATGTCACCACTCACCTCCAGCTCTGGCACTGCAGGGTTGGTACTGTGATCCTTCCATACTGATCAGATTTTGGCTCAACACCATTTAGCCACACCATCAGTCACTGGAGAAAAAGACAGAGTAGTACTGTGGGAAGAGGAAAAAAATTCGGTGAATCTATGGAAGAAAAGATTTGTGGATGTACATCATCATTTACCGTGGTGGGCACCTCCAGGCCCACAGCCAAGCAGGTTCAGGCTCTGGTGAAAAGAACTTTTGTCCCCTCTGTGTCTGTCCTGGCTGGGGACCGTGATGATGACACGTTGCAGGTGTTTGTACCCGCACTGCACTATGAGTGACACCAGCCTTGCTTGGCTCCCACACAGCAGAGATGGGGCAGCCATGGCCTCAACACTGCCTTTTCCTCTTTTAGGAGATTTAGCACTCTTTGAGGTGCTGCACCCAGGTCAGGGCAATCCCAGGCATGAGCACAGACTGGGAGAAGAGCTCATTGACCAGCAGAGAAGGACTTGGAGGTTCTCGTGGATGAAAAGCTGGACATGAACCAACAATGTGCAGCGGGAGCCCAGAAACCCCCATGTGCGGGGCTGCACAGAGGAGTGGGCAGCAGGTGAGGGAGGGGATTGTCCCCCTCTACTTTGCCCTTGTGAGACCCCCCTGCAGAGCTGCTCCAGCCCTTGGGGCCCAGCATCAGAAGGACCTGAGGCTATCGGAGCGAGTCCAGAGGAGGGCACACAGAGGCTCTGAGGGCTGGAGCCCCTCTGCTCTGGAGCCAGGCTGGGAGAGCTGGGGGTGCTCACCTGGAGAGGAGAAGGCTCCAGGGAGAGCTCAGAGCCCCTTCCAGGGCCTAAAGGGGCTCCAGGAGAGCTGGAGAGGGACTGGGGACAAGGCATGGGGTGCCAGGACACAGGGAATGGCTTCCCAGTGCCAGAGGGCAGGGATGGATGGGATATTGGGAAGGAATTCCTCCCTGGGAGGGTGGGCAGGCCCTGGCACAGGGTGCCCAGAGCAGCTGGGGCTGCCCCTGGATCCCTGGCAGGGCCCAAGGCCAGGCTGGACACTGGGGCTTGGAGCAGCCTGGGACAGTGGGAGGTGTCCCCGCCATGGCAGGGGGTGGAACGAGATGATCTCTAAAACCCCTCCCAGCCCATACCGCTCTGTGACTGATTACCGAGGAGTTTTCCCCGCCCCGGGGGAGCGGCCGAAGCGAGCGGGGCGGTGCCTGTGGAATCACCCCGGCAGCGCGGGAGGGCTCGCTCCTTCTCTGCCTTCGCCGCCGTGAGGAGGAGGAGCGGCTGTGGTCGGGCCGGGCTCCCTCGGCTCGCCGCCATGAGGGGCCGCCGCCATGAGGTGAGGGGGGACAGGGGAGGGGTGGCGGCGGCGGCAATGGGGCTGCAGACCGGGGCTCCGGCGACGGAAAGCACCACCTGAAATACTCCCATTTTTTTTATTTACTTGTTTCTGCAGCCCGCGGTGCCCCGGGACTGGGGGTGTTGCTCGGCTGTGCCGTTCAGCACTAATTCCTCAACCTTTTGCTCGATTTGCTGCCTTTTTTTTCCTCTCCCACAAGCCAGGCCGCTGCTGTTGAGCTTTATGAATACAGATTGAATTAATGGATTATTTGCGATATTTCTGCTGTCCTCTCTGTAGGTCTTCAGGCGATGGGGGGGATCGAGGTGACCCGGAGCTGTGGGTGGCCGGGAGCCGCCCGAAGGAGCAGCCCTGAGGGGACCCGACACCGTCGTGTGCGAAACCCCCGAGCCGTGCTGTGCTGGGACAGCCAAACGAGGCATCCCCCAAACGAGGCATCGCCGGGAGGGCACTGGAGCCTGCGGAGAGCAGATGGGAAGGGACAGCCTGCCTGAGAGGCACAGCAAAAGCTCTGGAGCAACCTGGGTGAGGTGTGACCATGAGCCAACCAGGGGAAATGAGCAAAAATGTTTGTTTTGCTGTCTTAAATTAACTGAAAGGCCTCTGCTGGCTCCTGTGTTAGCCTCAGGTCCTCGGGGTGGAAACAATATGGTTTATCCAGTGATAGGTTTAGCTTATCTGTTCCTCTTGCTGGATGAAGCCTTGGTGAGAGGAGGCATCACTAGAAAGATGATCACTAGAAGATCACGTTTTTCTGCCCTGTAAAGCCCCCAGTTTTGTTTTCTTTCTCCCAGCAGTAGTCAGCTGCCCGTGGCTGCTCGGTGCCTGTGCCAGTGTTATGCTGCTGGGAGAGAAAGGTGCTGCCGAGTCCTCCTGGCACCAGCGGGGCCGTCCTGGCGCTCGGTGGTGCCAGGTTTTGGCAGCGCTCTGCATGCCCGAGAGTGGAGTAACTCCTGCCCGTGGAGTTAGAGCCTAGATTGGATGCAGACAACACACAGAAAATGAAAAAATCTGCTGCAGATATTTTCATGTGCATCTTTCACATAAAAATGGATATCATCTAATTAACTGGTCAGTGCTACAGGTTGAATAGGGGACCTCCTTTTAACTGTCTTTACTGGGTTTTTATTGCAGGCAAGTGGTTGGTGTGGGGCTTGCTGGAGCAGCAGGAGTGGTCAGGAGAAAAGCTGTCGATGCTGCTTTGAAGATCCTTGTTTGAAAGGTATTGGGAAGATGGAAACCTGGAGCCCACAGTTTAAACAGGGCAGCTGGAGAAGGACTTGTTTCCAGGATCTGGCTGTAGGAATTGGAAACATCAAAGGTGGTTTGGGGCAAGGTATAACAAGAATTACATGTACAATTTATTGTTAATCTCCTCTCACTGCTTGTTTAAAATACATTTTTGTATGACCTCAATTAAACATTTATATTTAAGCTTGCTCAGTTTCTTTTTCATTATCTTACAAGGCTGTTGGGTGTTGCAGTTGGGTGCAGCAGGATTTGAGTGGTGTTGAATTCTTGTGGGAGACTGGTGTGAGTGAGGCACCAGCTCTCATCCCTGGGCCTGGGGGGAAGTGAGCCCACAAAAGGTTGGAAAAGGCTAATGAATATGTAAAATACATCTGAACGGGTGGGGAGGGGCAAGATGACCCTCAGGGATTCAGACAACAGTGGTGTTTAAATGCAGAAGTGGGAACAAAAGGAGTGTTTTGCTCTCCAAGATGAGATTTAGATCCCTTTGGATTCTGTGCGGTCTTCTTGGGACCCCTGTGCTTGTGAAATAATCCAAACTCCATAAATGTACCTGACACTGCTTGTTTAGCCATGAGCCCTTCTGCCACCTGAATATCCTGAGCTTTGAATGCAGAGTTTTTATACAGCACGTGGAAATACTTGTTAAAATACTCAACGTTATCGGGAGAAAGTCTTTTCCTGGTTGAAGCCTATGAGTTTCTCTGTTTCTGTAGGAACAAATCCTACCTGCAAAACTAATCAAGGGTTTCCCTGTGCATTTATGTTGTGCCCAGCAATCTTCCTCTTTCCCAGATGGGTGCCACGGGGCTGGGTGCCTGTTGCCCTCATGGTGGGGGGTCCTGCTGGCAGCCAAGGAACACTCACTGTGTAAGGGGGCTCTGCTGCTGGACCAGGTATTTCCAAAAGTGGCTCTGTCAGCCACATAAAGCATGTGCCATATGGACAACAAATACAAGTTGTCAGGCTTATTTCCTCAAAAAAAGGTCTCTGCAACAAAGCTCTATGACACTTATCTCAGGGCTGAACCCAAGACTCAGAAAAGGCAGGACAGGGAAGAAAGTCTGTTGGCAGTGGCAATTCTCCCCTCAGAGCGGCTCTGCTCAGTGAATGCCTCACCATGAGAGCTCTGCTGAGGCCCTGCAGCTCAGCGTCTCATTTTTTTTCCCAAATCACAGAATTCCAGAATGGCTTGGGTTGCAAGGGACCTTAAAATTTCATCCCATCCCACCCCCTGCCACGGGCAGGGACACCTCCCACTGTCCCAGGCTGCTCCAAGCCCCAATGTCCAGCCTGGCCTTGGGCACTGCCAGGGATCCAGGGGCAGCCCCAGCTGCTCTGGGCACCCTGTGCCAGGGTCTCACCATCTTCACAGCCAAGAATTTTTTCCCATTATCCCATCCATGTCCTGTCCCTCCAGCCCTTGGAAATTGTCTCTCTCCATGTTCCCTGCAGGTCCTTCAGGCCCTGCAAGGCCCCAGTGAGGTCACCCCAAAGCTTCTCCTCTCCAGGCTGGACAATGCCAGCTCTGGCAGCCTTTCCTCCCAGCAGAGCTGCTCCATCCCTCGGATCATCCTGGAGCCTCCTCTGGCCTGGCTGCAGCAGCTCCAGGCCCTTCCTGTGCTGGGCCCCAGGGCTGGGGCAGCTCTGCAGCTGGGCTCTCACCTGAGGGGGCACAGGGGCAGAATCCCCCCTCCCCTGCTGCCCACGCTGGGGCTCAGCCCAGGGCAGGGGGGTTCTGGGTGCTGGGGCAGGTCCAGCTTCCAGCTTTGTGCACAACTGGAAAATAAAAAATAGGGATGTCCTAAAGTAGTCAGCACAAGCACAGGCTCGGGGGTCTGGAGCTCGGGGTGTCACCTCTGGCAGGAAGGGGACAGCCAGCACTGTGCAGCACAAAGGCGATCAATAAAGGTCAAAATGATTCACCTTGGCCCCACTTTGGTGCCTCGAGCGAAGGACAGCAAAGGGAATTGGGTGAGAACCCATGAAGTCCAAGACTGGCGGTGAAATAAAGCTGGGAAATGGAGCAGGACCTGCATTCACACTCGGGAAACGTCAGCATGATTTATGGTTCTGTTTAGGAGCACCATACATTTTGCAATCTATATATGAGTTTTACCAGGCAAAAGTGGCTGGATTGCTTTACATTTGCTCTGGTTTTACTGCTCTGCAGCACCACAGCACTGGGGGATTGTTAACTGAGATTTATGAGCTTGTTTTTGAGCACTTAATTGTTTTTTACCCTGAGCTTGTTAAGAGCTGGATTTCTTGTGATTGTTCTCTGAGCACTTCCATATTATTTCAACATGTATAGTGTACCACTTCCATTTTTTAAAAATACCTTATGTGTTATTGTTTCATTGTGCTCTCCAGCCACATCTAGAGAAGAAAAATCAGCCTGTGATGAATTGTACAGGCAGATTTTTCCTTTCCCCTGGAGCTTTCCCTTAATTCACATACACACCCTCGCCTTCGTAAAGCTGCTGGAACACAGCAGCTTCCAGGCTGATGGAGAGACTGGTTCTTTAGGCACAAAATTAAACAGGGAAGAAAGACGTTGACTATGAAAGAAAACCAAATAACGAATAGTACTTGCCGGGTTGCACGAGTACTTGGTGACAGCCCTGGGTGTCAGGCGGGCCGCGGCACAGGGACCGCTCCTCATCCAGCACCAGGTGGCAATGTGGGATCAGAGGAGCAGCACAGCCTCGCACATCGACCGCAGGGCCTTTCTACCAGAATCTTCTAACGAGTCTCACAGCCAGCGAGAGCCCAGTTTTGAATATTTTAGCCATGGTGACACCTGCGCTGTGCTGAGGAGAGCGGCCTTGGGCAGGGCGGGGCTGGGTGCCCGTGAGTGTGCCCTGGGACACAGGGAACGGCGCTGGGGAGCAGAGGATACTCTGGATATCCCGGACACCCCGGATATCCTGGACACGCTGGATACTCCGGATACCTTGGATACGCAGGACACACCCCGCAGCAGCGCTGCCGGCGGTGCAGCTCCCCGGCGGAGGCTGAGGGGAGACGCGAACCCGCGGTGGCGGAGCCCGCACCCCTCCCGCCAGGGGGCGTGGCCGCCGCCGCGCCCCGCCCCCCGCGCCATCCCATGCTGCCCCGCGGGAGCGCGGACAATGAGCGGGGCGCGGGCGGCGGGCTGGCGGCGCGCGGTGCAGCGGCGCTCTCGCGAGAGCAGGGTGAGCGGCCCCCACCTCTCGCGAGAGCCGTGCCGGCGGCGCCTCCTCCCCGTCCCCATCCCACACCCCACATCCCTCTCGGCGGGCGGGGCGGGCGGTCCCGGCCAGCGGTGGGAGCGGCGCGGACTCACCGGCGATACCGGAGCCGAGAGGGGCGGCCGCCGCCGGGCACGTGAGCGGGCGGGCAGCGGGCGGGCGTGCTCTCGCGAGCGCGGCGAGGCGCGCGCGGAGCTCGCGCAGCCGCCTCAGTCCCTCTCTCCCTCCCTCAGTCCCGCCGTTCGTCCGTCCCCTTCCCCCCGCCGCTGGCGCCGCACCGAGCGGGAGGCGCCGCCGCCGCCGCCGCCGCCGCGCTCCGTCCCCGCCGGCCCGCAGGTAGGAGCGGCGCCGCGCTCCCGGCCCGCCGCCATCTCGGGGTCCGGCGGCGGCCGCTCCGCCGTGAGGGGTGAGGGGGGGGTGAGGCAGGAGCGCGCGGCGGGCGGGGGCGCGGGCGGGAGCGCGGCGGTCACGCGCAGGCCCGGCCCGGCCGGTGCCGCGGCCCCCGGGGCGCCCCCTCCCGCCGCCAGCCGGTACTGCGGGCGCGCCGGGCCCGAACAAAGCCCCGACTCCCCCTCCCCACCGCCGCCCCCCGGGCCCGGGGACAGCGGCTCCTGCTCGGCCCCTCGGCACTGCAGCCGTGACCCGGCTCCAGCTGCGCTTCCCGCAGCCTCGAGCTGCCCGAGCGCCCTGCCAGCGCTGCTGGCCCAGCCGCGGCCTTGCAGGCGGCGTTGTTCCTCCCTCCTTCCGTAACTCTCTGAAGGCCCTTAGAGTCAAAAACTGCTGGTTTTGATGTTTATCTGGCGTTAGGAGTTAATGAATTGAGCAACAAGATTCCTGACAGTGCAGCCAGCCGTTTGATTCCTCTTTCTACTCAGTTTCACTTTCATATAATTCAGGCTGTGGTTACAAATCCAGCTGCGGGGTTTTTTTTTCGTCCTGTGGTGGATTGATAATGTTCTGTTTTTTTAATGTACGTACTCTTCTTCCAGAGTCAAAGTAACGAGATACAAAGTTCACCTATTCTGAAAACAAGCAGAAGTTGAAAAGAGGTGTCTGAGAGCCTGAAAAACTGCTTTGTTAAATGATAAATGAGGCATTTACGCTGTTGAAAGAAAGCTGAACCATCCCTCAGATTCCAAGTGTGTGGCTGTTTTTCTTTCCACGATGCAGACCTTTGGGAAAAAAGTATCTGATAGTGGTTCAAACTGCTGAAGGACCTTTATTCTTTTTACTCTGCATTAAATTCTTCAGAACCTTCTGAACTGTAGGTGGTCCTGACTTCCTGGAGTCAGATAAGTAGGGAGCAGCTCTGGTCAAAAGCATGAGTTTCTTAAAGCAGTCTGTGTAGTTTTCATGGGGAGAAGAAAAGGGTGCATTTTCAGAAACTTCTTTACAAAGAATCTGTTGATCCAGTGATCTGATCTTTTCATACTTATAAAAAACATATTAATATATTTAAGTTTTCAGCGTGCTAAAATGATAAATTGCTTTTTTTTAAATACAGTGGAACATACTAACATTTTTATTGTATTCCCAAGAAATTAGTGAGCTTCTGTCTTGAATTCTATAAAAAAAAACCTTCCCAAAATGATTCATTCCTGAATTCTGAGTGAGGATACTGGCACTCAGGCCTTGGACATGCTTGTGAGGTGATAAGCCAGTGTTTGTACTTGTGCATTGTGCACTTGATGTTACATACATCTTGGAACTAAATGGTGGGGAAAAAAACCCCAGAGAAATTTCTAAATGTGTCCTTAAAATGTGAATATCCACATTCCTGAAGATAAAAACTGAAAATCAGTTAAAGAGGGGAGAAAGAAGAGTCGGTCTTTGGGGCTCCAGACTGAAGTTCCATACAACTGTTATATTATAGCCACCTGGTTTTTTCAGGACTGATTTGGTGAGAAATTGGGAAATGCTGTGTGCTGCCTTTTGCTGGGACTTGCACATGTCTGCTGAGAGATTTGGTGAATACAAAGGTACTTCGTAATGTAATACTCGACAGGCTTCTGGGTGCCTCAGCAGATCTGGGGGAGAAGCTTTTGCAAGCAGAGTTGCAACGAAATTATTTCCATTCAGTTTGTTAATTTATGAGTGATTTGTTGTAGCCTCAGTGCTGGTTCCTTTCTTCATCAGCTCTCTGAGTCAACAAGTCTTGAAAACAAAAGCAAATACTTCATGATATTTCTGAACTAATTTAGTTTGTGAGTGCTTAAGTACCATATTGTGCAGTCAAAATTTCAACAAAAGGGTTTTTATTTTGAGCAGTGAACCAGTTCCGTGATTTTTCTCTGCCTCTAGAATACTTCTTGCAGCCTCGTGCAGGAATTCAGCTGGGAAAGAACAGGATTTTATCCCAGCCCTGGACATGCCAGGAGACAGGCAGAAATTGAGTTTTCCAGATCAGAACACAGAACTGTTCTGTGTGGGGTTTTTGGTTTGTTTTTTTGGGCTTTTTTTTTTTTTAAAGGTAAAATTTGGTGTGGGTTTGGATCATTTTCTCTATGACCTGTTTATAAAATATTGTGGTATGTTCTGTGGTTGGAGTCAAAATTTTGGTGCCTGAGGGGCTGTTGGTCCCCACACCTGGTGGGAATGGAGGAGGATTGTACCCTCGTTGTGCATGGACGCACAGTTGTGTTACCAGAGCTTCCAGCTGAGATCCCACAGTGTTCCACGGAGACTGGTTTTGGCAGAGCCCCTCTGTTAATGGCTCCATGGAGCTTTTTGTAGCTGCAGGAATCTGTGTGTATCTATCTTACTGGAGAGTGGGGGCTCTGAAGGTGTCAGAGTGGGATTGAAAGCAGTAGAAGGAAATGGCTGGAAGCCATAGAGGTGATCATGTGTTTGTGGTGTGGTTGCCACAGTGACAGCAGTTACCTGTTGTTTCTGGGTGTTACTTCTTTCCCTTTCCAAAAATACATGGGTTTTGCCTTCTTTCTCTGCTGTTCCTTGGATTTTTTTTTTCCCCCCACTTCTGTTCCTGTAAAGGAATAAATGCACTTTTTAAGTGCACTTCTTACAAAAGAGGGCTGGTTGAATATATTAAATTATATAATGAGCAGAAATAGGAAACCAGTCTCTTTTAGTGCTCCTTTCTGCATTCAGATGTTGAAAACTGTAAGTTCTTTTAAGATTCTTGATTGCTAAGCCAGTCATTTTAATTCCCCATTGGTAAATATGCCTGTTAAGATGTCACACTTCTCTGTTCTGAAGCAATCCTCTGTTACAGTCACTTCAGCTCTCAGATTATTTTGTGCTCCTCTGATCAAGGAAGTCCCTGGGATGAAGCTAAACATAATCCTAAGAACTGAAACTCCCAGTTGTTGTGCCTGAAACAGACTGGCTAATCTGTGCCCAGAAAAAGTGTACATCCAGTGTGCCAGGTGCTCCTGAAGTTTCTGAGGCCGTGACCTTTGAGATGGCTTGAATGAGTGCTTTTCTTGCATGTGAAACAGCAATATTAAATAACAACTCTGAATACTGTGACCTGAAATGAGCGAGAACCTGCATTTTCTCTAAGGTTGCTGGACAATTCCTCCTTTGCCTTTGGAAAGACAGTGGCCTTTTCTGTATTGTCCAAAAGTTAATCCCTTAGATGTGAAATCCATTGTACTTGGTCATTCAGCAACTAGATAACATCTGCTTCTAATTTCCTTGCAAGTTCTTGTTTTTACTACCATTAATTCTCAGAGCAGCGTGGGGGGCTGCCTGTCAAAATTCCAGATTTCTTCCTCAATAACCCTTTTTGCCATGATGTGCTGGAGCCAGTTTTGCCAAGAAGCATAAGAATTCTTCCATGGCAGAAGGGATTGCCACACCGAGTATGATGTGTAAGAGAGGAGAAGGAAGACCTATAGCTCTTTATCCAAAGGGCACACTTCCAAAAACTTGTATGAGACTTTTTTCCCAAGGGTATATGGTCTGCAAAAGCATTGTGTTCTTACAAAATGAGGGTGTCCTTTTCAGCTTGTAGATAATTTCATGTTTTTACCATAACTGAATTTATTTGTTTTAATTCAATGTATTTTGAAGTGAAAGTGAAACTGACTAGAAAGTGAAAACAGTTATTTTTCGTTTTTAAGACTTTTTTCTGTACATAGTGGAAGAGGAATGGGTAAAAGATGAGTTGTTCTAAGAGCAAGATTAACATTAAAATTACAACAACTATGCATAGGTTAAAACCCCCTGAGAGTGGCAGAAGGAATAGGGAGCTGAGGACTTATTTTCAGTCTATTGGTGTTCTGTAAAAGGTGACAAGCTGAGGTTATTGTGTTCAGCATGATCAATATATTCCAAGAATTCACTGAATTAAACCGTTCTCAGGTCAAAATAATATTGGAGCAAGAGTTTTGTAAGCTTTATTGAAAAGATATGTTAAGTTTTACACTAAAAGAAAAACCTTCTGTAGTGTTTGAAAATCAGCCTTGTTTTGGGCTCTGATAACTGTACTCTGTAGGATTCAAATTCCTTATTTTTGTTGTCTGCCTTTATAGAAAACTCTTTTGCAACTTGTAGATAAAAATTGTTTTCATTGTCTGCATTTGTCTGGAAATCTAATAGCATTTTGACTTTCAACTTATTTCAAGATTGCTTTATATTATATATTTTCAAATCTTAATATGGCCAAATTTCTGTCCACAGATCTTAAAAAAAGGTGTATCTGAAAGCCTGTCTGTTCCCAGTGTAGCTGAAATTACATGGAGAACAATTAGCATAACACTTTCAACTAACTCGTGTCTGGCTCTCGAGGCAGCTCTGTTCAGTCCTACCCGTCTTGTTGCTGTGACTCAGTTGATGGCACCCTCTCTCAGAAGTTGGCCCTGCTCCGTGGGAACCTGTCTCTATCAGATACTGCTGTGGAACCTCTCCGGAGCAATCAGCACAGGAAGTGCTGCCTTAGGATCTTGTTAAACCTGACCATGTGGAAGTTAAACATCCTCTGGTGTGATGGTAGAGTTCTTCCCCCACCTCGTTCCATTGTCTTCATCGGGTCTTAAAGGATGGGGTTGGTTAGGAGTGGAGTGCAGCGCAGCAGCCATTGCAAGATGAGTGGTGTGATAAAAGTGGTTTTTTGAGGATATTCAAACTTGTTTATTTAAATACTCAAATACCTGATTGAGTGTGGGGCATTTCCTGACTTAGCACCAACATTTCCTGACTTAGCACCAACTTAGCACCAACTGCCAGCTTGTGCTGTGTCTTCATCATACACTTGTCTTACTGTCCCACTTCATGCTTTTCCATAAGATTGTCTCTCTCTGTGTCTTTGTCTTGCCTTTTCTCCCATCTTTCCTATTTTTATTTTTCCCTTTGCCCCTTCCCTGGGTATTTGCAGTTGCAGGAGCCTGGTGTGGTTCTGTAAAGGCTCTGGTGTGGGGTCTCAGCATGGCACCATCGGGTCCCTGTAGCCCTGGTCCTGCCAGGCCTCGGTGCCATGGGGTTTGTTCCCTGCTAATCTCTCCAGAGCAGCACACAATGAACTGCCAGCTGACAGCTGTGACAAGAGGATTAGGGACCATTTGTTCAAAGAGAAAGGGTGTTCCTGAAAAGTGGAGAACTTTCCTGATCTAGTGGAAACTTGAATAGTGTGGGTCCTTGCACTAAGAGCAGAACACAGTGAGCCTGTCCTGACCACAGGGGTGTCTTTTGAATCGCTGCAGGGTCAGGCTCAGAAAGCCCTCTGGAATACTTGATTTCATGAAGAACCCAGTAAGTTCAGCTTCAAACCGTTCTGAAAGTGTGTGAATGAACTAGGAGGAAATTTAGGTGTAAAAATGGAGTGAGCAAGGATTAACTTGTAAAATTGTCATAAAAGTGCTTTGAAGAATCCTGAATGAGTGTAAGATAAAAGCATGATACCCAGGTGAATATTAGAGTTCCTCTCTGTTTGAACTCAAAAGAGTCTTGATTTTTACAATACGGTTTTTCAATGCTTTCTGTTCAGGTGTCCTCCAGTGTGGCCCCTTTCTCTGGGACATCTCCCTTAGAATTTGCCTGGTATGCTTCCCCTGTGTTCTTGTGTTACTGTTTTCCTCTGAAGCTTTCTACAGTGTTTTTCTGTCTTCTGCCTCAGAACTTTCAAACTTAATTTTTATCCCCATGTTTCTCAATCTCTTATTCTTAACAAATGTCACACAGTTAAGCTTCCTTTAAATGACTCCAGCGTATGTGAATCTTAAAAACGTAGCTGAAATGAGTTTAGATGCACTGATAACAAAGTACGTACAAACTGTATAAAGGAGTTACTTTGCAAAGGTAGAGTTGCGTGAGTTATGTGTGTTTTGTGTATTTTTCAGGGAATCCATTAATTTTTTACATAAATGCTAATTTTGTAACATGCTGCTACTGAGAAAGAAAACCCAAGTGCTATTCAGCTTGGTGCACTGTTGGGACAGGCTGTGGATTGAGCAGGCAGTGGGGATAGAGACCTATTCCTAACCTTGACTTTTTCCTTCTGTTTCCAGTACAAGAGCCATTGCCTTCTGCAGAACTGGTCTCTTCAAGGAAAAGTCCTTGCTTTCATTTTGTCCTTTCCATTCCTCCCCAAATGTACCTGTTCTCTTGGGAGCTGACTTCGTTTGCAGCTGTGCAATCTGTGCCTGTTTCTTTTCCAAGTGATTTTGTGTTTGATGTGCTCCTCAGTGGCAGTGCTGGAGAAGCAGAACTGCTCTGCCGACGTTGGAGAGGGCTTTGAGGCGTTGGGGACCCAAGAACAGATGATTCCTGCTAGAATATTTTCACATGTGTTGCATTGCTTTAAACTTTATGTATCTGTCCCAAGGCTGGAGGAGGATGGGGTGAAGTATTACAGTTTATTTCTGCTCTGCACTAAAAGAACATTTTATGAAATATATTCATTGCAGCATGCTGTGGATATTGATACACTGTTTAGTTTAAACTTCATGTAAATGCAGTTGAACCAAATATTTGACTGCTAGGTTAGTATTTTAGTGGGACGCCAAAGAGTCATGTCTCTCTTGTGAGCAGTGTTTTAGGATCTTTAACTCCCACAAGTGGTCATGGTATCAGTGCCAGCCCCAGCCAGGCAGTGCTGGTATGAGACAGGGCTGCTGGGATGTCGTGCCATCTCCTGACTCACTGGTTTCTCTTCCTGCAGGAGCAGGTTTTTCCTTGGGTCTCCCATCCCAGCACTAAGCCTGACCTTGTTTAGTTTGAGGTCTGAGAGTACAGGCTGGTGTCACAGCTGCCATGTAACAGAGTAAAGAATCCCTTCCGAAATGCTGCTAGCAGTGTAACTGCAATTGGAACAAGAGGTCTTGTTTACTTCCTGCAAAATGTAAAACTTGTTTTTCTTGTTCACATCTGTCTTCACATCAGTAATTGGAATTTTACTGCATAAAGATTGAATATTATGTTTGGTCTTATTTACAGATCTTATAGCAGAAACTTTTTGCCCAAACTTCAGTTACTTTTAACTTCCTTTCGTCCTGTTCTGTGGTGGTACAGGTTTCATTTTCAAATATGTGTTATATGCCAAAGTCATCTTGGATTCTGTGGGCCTAAGTTTTTTGTGTTCTTCTCACAGACACAGCACAGTAATGTAGGGTATGAACAAAGCCATTAACCAGAGATCAAGGCTTACATGTCAGTAAACTTTATAGATGCTCTCAGACATCGCAAACTTCTGAAATTCACTTTTCTTCAGTGTGAAAGTAGCTTTTTGTGGAAGAAGAGTAGTATGTATAGGAAACACTACTGTATTTTTATCTGCAATAATATATGTAGGTTCTGGGTACCTCTTGAATCTGTTATGTGATAAAAGCCTTGTAAGATTGAGATCTTTAATGTTTTTTAGATCAACATGATGCATAAGTTTAAAACTGCATCTGTTTAAAGGGATTTATGACTAAAACTGCTTGTTTTTCTACAGAATTGTCTGGTGTTTCTCAGCTTGAAGAAGATCTGCAGTCATTATTGATCCTCTTTCTTGGCGTTACCGTTTTTGAAGTGAAGTTTACCTAGCTTTCTAGTGTGAGCTCTCTTTGCAGCCATCTTAAAAAAAAAACCTAAAAAAAAAAAAAGAATATTTTTTGATCCATAAAGTAGACAAGCTCTAGTTCTACAATGTCCAAGTCATTCCAGCAGTCATCTCTGAGTAGGGATTCACAAGGTCATGGGCGTGACCTCTCTGCAGGAATAGGCCTTCTTGCTGCTGCTACCCAGTCTTTAAATATGCCAGCATCTCTTGGAAGGATGAACCAGGGTACTGCACGCCTTGCTAGCTTAATGAATCTTGGAATGAGTTCTTCATTGAACCAACAAGGATCTCATAGTGCACTGTCTTCTGGTAGTACCTCTTCCCATAATTTGCAGTCTATATTTAACATTGGAAGTAGAGGTCCGCTCCCTTTGTCTTCTCAGCACCGTGGAGATGCAGACCAGGCCACAAACATTTTGGCCAGCTTTGGTCTGTCTGCTAGAGACTTAGATGAACTGAGTCGCTATCCCGAGGACAAGATCACTCCTGAAAACTTGCCTCAGATCCTTCTACAACTTAAAAGGAGGAGAGCTGAAGAAGGTTATGGTAGAGATGGCAGATCATCCACACGGGAACCACCATACAGAGTACCTAGGGATGATTGGGAAGAAAAAAGGCATTTTAGAAGAGATAGCTTTGATGATCGTGGTCCTAGTCTCAACCCAGTGGTTGACTATGACCATGGAAGTCGTTCTCAAGAATCTGGTTATTATGACAGAATGGATTATGAAGATGACAGATTGAGAGATGGAGAAAGGTGTAGGGATGAATCTTTTTATGGTGAGACTTCGCATAACTATCATAAATTTGACAGTGAGTATGACAGAATGGGTCGTGGTCCTGGTCCCGAGAGATCTCTCTTTGAGAAAAAGAGAGGTGCTCCTCCAAATAGCAATATTGAAGACTTCCATGGATTCTTACCGAAGGGTTATCCCCATCTGTGCTCTATATGTGATATGCCAGTTCATTCTAATAAGGTGAGTTATGCACCAGATACTTCTATTTTCCTTTACGTTGTAGTATCTGTTCTGTTTTTACCTATTTCTTTAATTATTTCTATGGCCTGGTTGCTTTTGAAATGATCTGAAAGTTGGTTTGAGAGTGAAAAAGTCACTTGGTTTATTTGCAAGGTAATTATTGACAAACATTGTAAACCAGGGCTTTACATTAATGTATTTTATTTGCCCAGACTGCTTAACTTCAAGTCAAACAGCTATCATCTACTGGGATATCTTGTTTATATTTTACATCTACATGTTCTCTTAACCACAAACATCTGGCATTCAAGCAGTTTTGGGGTGGGTTTTGGTATTTTTTTGTTGGTTTGGGGTTTTTTTGCAGTGTATCTACTGTGCCATTCCGGAACCTAGTTTCAGCTCTCCTCCACATCTGTCTTGATTGCTGATTTATATGTAGTTAAGATGCATTCTTGCACAGTTCTGCTTTTTCCCTGTCCAGAGGGAAAGAGTTAATGTAGAGCCCTGGAACTTATTTGCAAAAGTTAAAAACCACGTTTTAGATTAGCTCATTCTTGCCTTTTTAATTTCACTTTAACACTCTACCTCATACTATGGCTGAAATTTGTCGTCATTTTTCTCCTTTTTTCACAACTTTCTTAGAACACTTCAGACTCACTTTTTATTGTCACATGTTGCATCTATCCCTGTAGACTCTCCGAGCAATCAGTCTGCTGTTGCAGTATCCTGCTCTGTGTTCCTAGTAGTGTTCTTTACTTGGCTCACAAGTAGAGTGGATCTTCGGGTGTGTTCGGTGATGCTGAGACTTCCCTCTTAGTTATCCATGACTAGTGCAGCTCTGCAAAGGAAGCAGGTTACTCAAAATGGCCTGTTGATTCGGATGGTATTTTCAGAGCCTTCTCACTTTCAGCTTTTCCAATGTACTCATCTTGCTGATTTCCAGTATACTAGGCAATTTAATTGGCTAATTGGCTAATACAGTGCCCCTCTTGTCACAATTAGTGGCTAATTAGCTTGAAGGCCTTCAACTGAAAGCGTAATACATGCTATTACTGTAAAATTGATACAATGTGGAATTGCTGTTACTAACCATTTCTTTACAGTTACCTCTCAAAAAGCGCTGTTCTGTACATCTGATCTTTTTGAAACACAAGAATGATTCTGTCCCTGCAAGGAAAGGATCAAACCACTTCTAGAGCACACGCAGTATGGCTCCACCTGATCTGACAGTTTATGAACTTGTGTTGCTTTAATTACTTTTTATATAAAATACTCACAGTAATCCAGGTTTCTTGTCTCCTGTATTTGACATTTATGTTCACAAAAGTTTTAAGTGTTAACAGTTTAGCTGCCATGCTCAGTTCTGTAAAAGGACTTCAGTTGGTTAGATTGAGAACATTAACTTCTGAGGCCCTTGAAGATGACAACCAGTAATCCTGTAAGTAGGGGTCTTTTAGCTCTTTATTTTAAAGGCTCTTAGTGTGCTTTGGAGTGCAGATCTAATGAAAGGATATCCACATGGAAATACCTTTCCAGGTATGAGAAATACCAAATTCTTTTAACAGCATATAACCTAAGTGGCTGACCTCTTCTGTAACATGTAAAACTTTTTTTTTTTTTTTAGGAATATGCTTTGACTTTAAAACTGCTAGTACACTATAAAATATTTGTGATTAGATCGTCTGGTTCTTATGACCCAAGTTGGGGCTCTGTTTCTAATTTCAGAAACCATGTCACCACAAGAATTTTTCTCTTTCTCTCCTTCTTTCCTCTGCTTTGCATACCCAACCATTACAGAATTCCTTATTTGTGTCTCCCACAAAATCAAATCAAGTAAAACATAACTTTTAAAGTAATGTGATTTGAGCCGAAATTTATGGAAAGCAGAAAGGGAATGCTTTTCATAGCTGGGACTATGTAAATTTATTACTGTAGTAAAAGAATCTCATTCCCACCTCCAAATAAAAACATCAGAGATTTTTTTAAGTGTTTGATCAAGCCGTGTGTGTATTTTAAATGGAAGCAAGGTGTTAAACATCCTTAGTGTAACTTAAATTGGCAGATTAGTCTTCTTGGTTTTTTTTTATTTTAGTGATGTTCTTAATTGCTTCTTTAATTTGATGTGTATATATTTTAGGACCGAGTTTATTTTCTGTCTGTGGAGTAAATTGTGCCCCAGTTACTTCAGGCGTTTGGTCAATCCTGATCCCTTTATCAGGGAATGAGGTGTTAGATGTGGAGGGATTGTTTTCCTGCCAGAGACAAAGGTTGATGCAACCCGAGCAGATGAATTTGGAGGTTGAACACTTGAACCTGGTACATCTCAGAGGGAGAGCCTGGCTGTGGCCCTGAGAGAGGGCTGGCTAAAATTAGGTGCTTGAGTGTGGCCTAATTTTCTGAGGAACAGCATGTCCTCTTGCGTGCAATTGACTGAGCCAAAGGGGAATCTGGGTTTTCAGAAACTCAGTTCAGGTTTTCTTTTGCTTAACTTGGGGCCTTTGTGTTAATGAATTTCTGTAAATACAAATAACCTGGTGCCCCAAAACCTTGGGGAAGGGAGACTTCCACATGGATGCAGGCAGCAAAGGGAATTCAGATTAAGAATTGTGTAATAAAAAGTTAATGTAGATGAGCTACCGTTGTTCCCTGGGGGAGAAAAAAAATCTGAAGTTATAAGTCACATCCCCCTTTTTTGCCAACTTAAAAGCATTTGAATGAGAATTAAATCTCCCAGTCTTTGCCTATAGTTTGCAGGTAACTTCTGCACCAGTTTAGAATAATTTTAAATTGTGTTGAGACGGATTCAAAGCATGTTATGTCTGGCAGAACCAGCCACTGAGGCTTTACTGACTGTGCACCCAAATCTAGAGGGGTTTGGGGTTTAAAGGACTGTTTTCTAGAGTGTACTGCTAACACTTGTTAGAAAGTGTTGAACTAAAGAAACTTCATATTGAATGGTTCATAGATTTTTTTTTTATTGGTGGGTATTTTTCATCCTAATTGGCAGCCTATTTATAGTCGCAGAGCCTACATCTTGTGCAGTTAACAAGAAAAAGTGGTGCTCTCATTTTACATCTTGATAAAGGGGATGATTTAATCTTGCTCCTTGTCAGAAGCATCATGGAGTAATATTGTAGTACTTTATGAGAGACCTTAAATCCAGGTTTTTCTCCATTGTGGGAAGTGCAGGGTAGGCATTTAACATATGAGAATGCTACAGTGAGCCTTGGGAATGTCTCATTGTACCCAGAAGGATGGCTGCAGTGTGGCAGAGACCAAAAATGTGGAGAGATATAAGGAATTAGGAAAAAATCCTTGGTGGGTGCTGAGCAGAAACAGACATTTAAGAAGAGCCACATAAAGCAGTTGCCACTGCACTTCGTGTTCATAGTTGAAAACATGGCTGATAAGAAAAAACCTTCAGCCCCAAGGTCCTTGAGTTACTGTCCCCCTTGTTTATCTCTGCGGGTCCCTTTCCTCCCTGAGGAGCAGCAGCGTGAAGGTCAGGCTGTGGCTCCCAGATGTGCAGCAGGGAAACTCCAGACATTCTGTCACTTCACAAATGGGAATAAAGCACAGGCTTGTGCTCTTACTTGTAAGAATGTAAAGATGCAGAGATCAGGCACTAAAATAAATAACTCCCTTTGTAGTTAAAACAGTCTGCAGAGAAAAAGTAGAAATCCCTCATTCCTTTCTAGTGCTAAAACCAGAACCAGGACAAGTTTCATATGGCTGATTTGGTTTAATTTCATTATTTCTCCTTTGTACCATCTTGATTTAGATCTACTTTTTTCCTTGGTAATTCCCCTCGAGTGGTCATATATTTTATATTTCACCTGTGTACTTGTAGTTTGTCCTAGCTATGCACTTTCTTTTAGTCTTTCCTTTCTGAATTCCGTGCAATTTCTTGGCCTCTTTACGGTTCTAAAAATTGGAGTGTTTACTTCATATTAATCTCGAGAAGTCTGAGGAATGAAGCAGAGAGTGGAGGAAATTCTGAAATGCCTGAAGACAAGCAAACACTCAGCCTTCAGTTCCAAAGGCTGCCGTGGCACTCTGTGCCTGGGCTGTAGTTTTCCAGGGAGCTTTGCACTCTGAGGCAGGAGCGAGCCCTGTTCCCCTCAGATGCCTTTTCACTCAGGTTAGGAGGGAAGAGGTAGGTCCAGTGTCAGTGTCTCTTCAAAGCACCACAAACAGATGCCATTATCTATGGATCTGCAAAACTCCAGCTTAGAAGAGAAGATACTGCCTGTAGGCCATGACTCTGCAGAAAGGACTTGATGTGTGGCTGCTAATTGTGACTTGTTTACTTTGCTGCAGGAGTGGAACCATCACATCAATGGAGCGACTCACAGCCGCCGCTGTCAGCTGCTGCTCGAAATGTATGAACTGGAAGTACAGTAACTGGGGAGGAGGGCTCAGCCTGGGCACAGCACCGGCCCTGCCACAGGTCATGGAGCGCTGGGACGGCACTCAGGCACAGGCTGGGATTGTTGGGGGTCCTGTGCAGGGCCAGGAGTTGGACTGGATGATCCTTGTGGGTCCCTTCCAGCTCAGGGTGTTCCCTGAGTTTAAGTAACGGTTATGTTGCACAAAGCAGGTTTAGAAAACATACCGTGCCTTGTAGGGAATAAAAACAACTTGGAGCATCTTCAGGACAAAAAGGAATCCTAGTTCATAGCTTTGGAATCCTGATGCGTATGTAACAGCTGGATCTCAGCAGCTGAGAATCTGTTGTAACTGCAGTTACTGATACCAGCTTGGACATTTTTGTTGTAAAACCAGCAGTTCTGCAAACAGTAGGGAGTTTGTCCTGAAGAGCAGCATTTCTGTCAGTGCTCTTCATGGCTCTGGCAGTGGCCTGGAGTGTTGCCTGTGCTGCAGCTGTGTTACACCTACAGGTATCACTGCTTGGGTGAGAAGTGTTACACAGGTAGAGGACATTGCATTTTTCTTATATTTTCTTTTAATTTTGTTTCTTTTAAGATACCCAGAATGGAATCCTGACAGTGATTCAGGACATGGAATGTAAGTAGTAATTAACTTTGAAGTATTTATAATTGTTTATTTGAAGCAGAGGACATTCCTAACATTTTATGTGAAACAGCACACCACCTTTGGTTCAGATGGATTCCTCCCTCTGTTTTCTAGCTGAAGGGCAGAGTAAAAGTAGCCTAAGTTGTCTGCATAGAAGCTCTGCAGAAATTAGGGTGTTTCGTGAATGAAAGCTTCACAGTTTTTTGGTTTAAAATGACATTGTGTTTTCCCCTCTTTCTAGGGGTGATCCTTTTATGTTGCAGCAGTCTACAAACCCTGCACCGGGAATTTTGGGACCACCACCACCTCCATTCCACCTTGGAGGACCTCCTGTTGGGCCCAGAGGTAACATCAACAGGCACCTACCTTTACCAGGCTTAACTTCTTTCCACGTTTATTTTTGGGTTTTTCTACTCTTGTTTTAATTTGTTACCAGTGTTTTAAAACAACAAAGCAAAATGCTTTTCTGAGCGGTAGAACTGAAATACTTTGGCCAGGGAGGGACTAAAGACTGGTACTGACTTCCACACTTCTCATTTCTGCCAGCTGCCAACTCCGTACAGCTGGTGATTTTTAACTGAGATTAATCTAGATGTGTTTAGCACTTGGATTTTTTTCCTGTCTAGGAGGTTTTTGTATCTGTCTTCCAAGTAGCTACATGTTGGTGGAAACTTGGTGGGTGAAACTTGTAAGAATTCAGTGTCCTAAGTCGTTTTCCCCCTTATTTCAAGTGAATTTGAGAAATAAATTGGAATAGCAAGTTACAAGAGCTCTGAAATAAATTAAAAGCCTTTTTAGACTGCAATGAAATGATTAGTTTTTAGAACTTGATCTCATTCTGGTTTGGTATTACAAGTGACATATCTTTTAAGAACTGATGAGACATGTTAATCCCAGTCTTACAGGTTGAACTAAGCTTGTTCATTCTTTAAATTTGTTAAAGGAGCTGGAAATGGAAATATGCAAGGACCCAGACACATGCAGAAGGGCAGAGTGGTTAGTATTAAAATTCTTCTTTTTTTAATGCACATTCTTGTTGTGTAATTTTTCTGTGCTTTCTTAAGGTGTGGGGTTTGTTTGTTTTGTTAATGAATTGTCTTTAGAAGGGAGATTTTAGAATTTGTGTGGAAGTACTGAAGCTTTGGCATGAGACTGGGGGTTTGTGGTATTGAGTACTCTAAAAAATACTTATTCCAAAACCGTACAGAACTTCTTTAGACATTTCTCTTTATGATGAAGCTCTGGGACATGAACTTATGGAAAGGCAACTTTGGCATGGCAGGCATCTTCCTCTGGAAATCCCTAGAAATTCTGTGCCTTTCTTGTATGCATCTTGTTGTGGTCACTAGTGAAGATAGATATAATTTTTTTTTTTAAATATAAAAAGTTAAACCATTAGAGCAGAGCATTTCCAGCTTTCTAGGCTTGCTGGTACAGGGGTTTTTCATGCTGTGTACATGTGCTTTGTCTTCAACAGGAAACAAGCAGAGTTGTGCACATCATGGATTTCCAGAGGGGAAAGAACTTGAGGTATCAGCTGCTTCAGCTCGTTGAACCCTTTGGGATAATTACAAATCACCTGATTCTAAACAAAATCAATGAGGTAAGGTTGGCTCCCAGGGCACTGCTGGTGGGGTTGCCTGGTGTCTCTGGTGGGCTTTGTTCTTGTAAAAGGACTTGCTCAGCTACTAAGTTGAGATGGGACTTTTGTCATCAGGGTCGTGTGGGAAAGGAGGAGTGTGTTTCCAGAAATGCTGCACTACTGCATTTTCACTTAAATATTGAAAAATCTCCTCCTTGTTGGTTGTTCATTGCTTTCTCAACAACACCACATTCTGCTCTTATTCTAAAACTGTCTAAAAACTTACTTGGTCTTAGTTTGTATTATACAGTGTGTCTTATTTTGAAGTGTGGAAAAAGGCAATACCATAGAAGTGAAAAAGCAGGAAGCAGTTGAATGTTCTGAATCCAAATCTAGGTGGAATGTAAACAAACAAAATAATTCTGTTTGTGCACCTCAATAAAGTATCTGAAATTCATACCAAGTTCTGCAAGTCAGTTCATGTTGCAATCAAAAAGCAGTTTTCATTTCTGATGCAGTTCTTTTTAAAAGACAGAATGGAAGAGCTTGAAATTTTGAAACAAAATTAGCTTCCCGAAGGAGCAGCACATAATTTGGTTTTGTATGATTTCAGGCATTTATTGAAATGTCAACCACTGAAGATGCCCAGGCTGCAGTTGAGTATTACTCAACAACACCTGCCCTGGTGTTTGGTAAACCAGTCAGAGTCCACTTGTCACAGAAATACAAGAGAATAAAGGTAAAACACTTCTGCTATTTTTAGCACTTATTTTAATCTGGGGCAGTCAGGGCTATGAGGCTGCTGTGTTTAAGTTACTCTTAATTTCTGTACTTTTCAGTTGCATCAAATTAATCAAGGGATAGTCACCCATGTATATTTTATATATAGTTCTTGAAAAAATGTCATTCCCTTTTTATCTTAGAAACCCGAGGGTAAACCTGACCAAAAGACCGAGCCACCAAAACCAGAACTTGGTCGTGTGATCCACCTGAGCAACTTGCCCCACTCAGGATACTCTGACAACGCCGTGCTCAAACTGGCTGAGCCCTACGGGAAGATTAAGAACTACATCCTCATGAGAATGAAAAGCCAGGTAACTGCAGGGGAACTCTCCTGGGGGAGGCTTTGAAGGGAGTTTAACTGAATGAAGACATTACACACCTTCAGCTGAGAGATGTGTAGACTCTTTGCTGAGGCAGAGGTTTGGAAATGACCTAGGGTCTGTCTAGGTGGGGGGTTGTTATGGAGCTTCCTGTGAAGTGTCCCTGGAATATGTGCTGCTTTAAAAACAGGAACAGACCTCAGCTGGAAAAAGGTATTTTAGCATGGAGGCTTAATTATTTGATTATGCAGATTTCTTGGAGTCTTAGGGTGAAAAACCACTACCTACGAAACATTAACAAATATATTCCACTGTTGTGTTTCTTTTGTTTAACCTTTATTTTTCATTGTTTAAAACTAAAGAAAAGCAGTCCTGCTGTGGCGCTCTAGCTTAGAAAAGAAACGTTTGAAGACAGGCTATTGCATGCGTATAGTAAAATGCTTTGGATGTGCACGGCCATGATTTCTATAAATAGACAGAAGTTTAAACTATTTAGCTCTAATTTTTTTAAGCTTTACTGTCCCAGTTCATTGCTCCCTTGAGTTAATAGGAAGTTCCACTGCTTTTTCAAAGAGATGGGTGCCTGAATCCCCTAATACTACACTTGAAAAGTGAAAAATTACTAGACTATTGCATGACCCCTAGGAAGTCCTCCCTGACCTTATTTCACTGGAAAAACAAAATCCCTTGCTGTACAAGTTGGCTGCTGAAACAGCTTTCAGATTTTTGGCAAGGATACTCTAACCCAGATGTGTTTGTTTAAAGCTCATTCAGCAACCTTAGCGTGCCATAGGCTTGTTCCCAGGAGGATCTCCTCACAAAGCTGGAGGAGCAGCAGTTGCTGCCTTTCTGTTTCAGGCTTCTCTCAAAAACAAAAATAAAATACTGGGGTAGTTTCACATCTCCCCTGAAATTCCCAGGTACATAAGCACTAAATAAGAGTTTCATTGCCCTGATACGTTTTTATTGAAATCATATTTTAGGTAACGGTGACTTTTTTGACAGATTATTTAAATGCCTGTTTAATTTCAGAACTGTCTCTGGGACAGATGTTACTGAATTAAAAAGCTGAGGTTTGCAGAGCACTTGGGTAAATGTTAAAGTGTTTGGAGAGGATGGATGTAATTAAACCTCATCATTTTGTTTCAGTATTTGGAAGTGCTGTGTTTTAAGTTAAATAGCTTTGCCTGAAAAAGTGTTGTGTGTTTCGGAGTCCCTTTTAATGTGTGTTGTAATCTTTTCAGGCCTTTATCGAGATGGAGACCAGAGAAGATGCTTTGGCCATGGTTGAGCACTGTGCCAACAAAGCGCTTTGGTTCCAAGGCAGATGTGTGAAAGTGGATTTATCTGAAAAGTACAAGAAGCTGGTGTTAAGGGTAGGGAGTGTTTTTACTTTTTTAATTGTAGTTGAAGATGTTTTGATGGTTGTTGTAGTCATCGTGGTACTTGATCTTGTCTACTTCAGTGTATCAGACAATGGTTTAAAAAAGCAGCTAAAGCAGTGCTCATGGCTTAAACAAGAGGGGGAGATATTGGAACCCTGGGCTTAGAGAATTTAGGTTTCTGGGATATAATTATATATGTGTGTAACAATATGGAGGATTTTGGGTATGGATTTGTTCTTCATCTTTTCTCCTTCACAAATCTGGCTGTTCTGGTATTGGGTCAAAAACCGCGCACTGGGGGTCATGAATAGATAGTTATTGGATTATAAACAAAAACATATTACTTAGCATTTTATAATTGGGTGATTTGGACTTTAAAAAGTTAGAACTCACAGCCATTTTCCACCTTGTTAACTTGGAGGCACACTCATTTAAAGGAGGGAAGGGTTGACTGAAGGAGGGTTTTTACATAACACCAGGGTAATATTCATGCAATTATAAGTCTTTCTTGATCACACTGGGACAGTAGGTAGAAAACTGAGATGAGCTCAGTTGGTCGGAGCATGGTGCTGATAATGCCAGGTTTGTGGGTTCAACCCCTGTGTGGGCCGTTCACTGAAGAGCTGGGCTTGATGATCCTTATGGGTGCCTTCCAACTCAGAATATTCTGTGATAATAAAAGCAAGAGAAATCTGAACTGTCAGGCTGTCTCCTAGAAAAATCAGCTTTGTTGTGGAGCATGAAGAAATCTTAGTGTTGCACTAAGTGGTAATGCAGCATATTGAGCACTTAGTGGCAGATGGAATAGATTTCCTTGTTACTGCCTACAAGTGACATTTCCTGTCCAGTAATTCATAAACAGGTGAAGTGGTGGGAGTCTGCTAAAGGTTTTCCACTAATGATAGAGAGAAAAGTACAGATTAGGACTGATCTGTGCCAGTGCCTGCACTACAAACCAGGAATTGTACGTGAATTTTCTGGAGCAGGATATCCCATTTGTTTTGTAGCAAATAACTGGTAATTACTGTGAATAAAGGCAAGGGATTTCTAGGTTGGTCAGGTCCTGTCTGAGAAAAAATAAAGAGTTTACTGATCAGCTGGTGGGTGGCATGGGTAGAGTCCCTGGGGTTAATGTAACTGCAAGCACTTGGCTGGATTGGATTCTGGTCTGAATTAATGCTGCAACAGTTGTGCAAGTCATTCTCTGCTGTGACTCACAGATTTTTTAAATTTTATTTTAGATTCCAAACAAAGGAGTTGAACTGCTGAAAAAGGATAAAACCAGGTAATCTCCTATTGTTAAAGCAGAATGATGTTTAAAAGAAATACGAAAATACCTTATTCAGAGTATAAGAACAATACAAAAGAGTCAGGCAAGCTTTGAGATCGAATGGTTGGTTGTTGTGCCCAGGGATGAACTGTTCATGATATACTACCCACCCTCTTCCTCTAACGATGGAGATTTCACAGCCTCTTCAGGCTCCTCAGGAAATCCTTTGCAGTCCCTAATTAGCCTTGCCTTCCTGCAATTTAAACCCACGAGCAGTTGTCCTGTCTTGTAAGGATAATTTCTCCTTGGAGCAGCCTTTTGTATGTCTGAAGAATGGTGTCCTTCAGGGTTTCCCTCAGCCTTCCATTTTCTGAGCTGAAACACAATAGTTTCCAGGCTTGTCTAAAGAAATATGATCTTTTTCTTTAGTAATTTCTGGACTCTCTCGAGGTTTACAAGCAACAATGTTCTTTGTTCTTTACAGAAAGAGAACATATTCCCCAGACAGCAAAGATTCTCCCAGTGATAAGAAGTCCAAAACAGAAGCTGCTCAGAAACCTGAAAGTGGCAATGCAGAAGAAAAAGCGAAAGAGGAGAAACAAGAGGATGCTGCTGAGCCTTCAGGTGCCAAAAGTGGGGAACAGGCAGAGCAAGACGAACCCAGTTTACTTCTGGAGTCTGAAGATGAGCTGCTGGTGGATGAAGAGGAGGCAGCAGCACTGTTAGAAAGTGGCAGCTCAGCAGGAGAGGATGCAGATGTTGCCAATTTAGCTGATGTGGCTACTGAGGAAAAAAAGGACACACCTGATGATGCAACTGTAAAAACTGAGGGGAATGTTGCGGCCACTCCAGCAGCCAAGAAAAAGCTTAAAAAGGTAATTCATACTGTGAGGTACTGAGTGGGGGAAGCCCATATACATTCTGTTGCAGACCCCCCTCTTTGGGTCTTTAAACCACCTTTCTGGAGAGGAACAGGTGTTAAACCTTCCTGTGAAGGAAATGGAAGGTCTCATTGGATGTAACTTGCACATGGATTCAGTTATCAATCCCTGGTTCTGTTTTGACAGAAGCCTTTGACTTGTGGGCTTCTACCCTTGTTGCTTGCTGGGGATTTGCTTGCTTTTCTCTTCACCCCTTTTTTGACTAATACTTAGCTAGGAACTGTGTTCTCCCCAGCAGTTTCTCAGAGAACTGGCTGTAGTTACCCTTGAGCCCAGAAATGATGTTCAAAAAGTAATGTACTGGGGACTTGAGGCTAATCTGGGCTTGGACAGAATTGTATGTACAGCTACACCTTACACTGAGAGACAGGCAGGGACATCTGCAGTTAGCCAGGGCCCCTTTCCCACTGGAGAAAGAAAACAATCGGTTTCAAGGTGTTTCCAGTCACAGGCTACTTGCTGTGAATTCCCTTTTTTTCACCACATGATCTCACACTCTTGTGGGTTTTATGTCCTACCTGCTTTGTTAATCATGCTCACTTCCATGGAGTAGTGTGCAAAGTTTTAGTAATTTGTTGACTTGGAATGTTGTTTTGCAAGAAAGTCAGGCATGTTCCTAATTAATGAATGAGATGTGCATGGATCTCAGTTTTGGGGGATCCTTGTCAGGAGCCTGGTTAATGGTGCTGAGATGGATACTGGCGAGGCAAATGGCATTTCCTGGTTTTCTTAGTGCTCCTTATTAGCATGTGGGCATTGGCTGTGATAAACTGCCTCAGACCCAAACTTCATTCCTTGAAGACCTGCATTCACAAAGCTAGTGCTGTTTCAGTCCTTGCAATTGCTGTTAAGTATGTGGAATAGTGGTACCTCTGTATCGGCAGGAACACTTCCAAAAATTCAGGATTTAGACAGTCCCTCTTCTAATGAAACCTGGATTTTAAGAGGCCTTCACAGTTTGGGTGGTTGGTGGGGTTTGGGTTGGTTTTTGTTTGGTTTTGTTTGTGTTTTGGTGGCTCTTTATATGTGGATGCTCTAAGCTTTCTACTGGCTGAAAAGAGCTTTTAATTATTTTTAATGAACTTTCATACCATTAGCAGGGACAGAATAGTTCTGGTAAGGTTTTACCTTCTAGTCAGGCATGAGTTCAAGGATATTATGGGGCTCTCAAATAGAAACAAAATTTGTGTGCTCCAAAATGACTTTCACTTAAGGTACTCATGTTAAAAGAACTTTCAGCTTAAGAAATTTAAGTGGTTTTTGTCTCTGTTCTTAAGTTGAAATCATGTTGCTATGGTTAAACAGTGGCCACTCCTGATGCAAAAAAAAATAATCATTCTGAAATGGAATCCTTGATTCTGGGGCAGTGGGGTACAAAAAGATCTGGATAAACCTCTGCATCCTTGAGTAACAGTTTGAGTGAGCGAGGCAGGTCTTGGAGGAAGAGTTTGGAGAAGGTATTTCTGTTCTGAAGCTTAGGAGAGTTTGAGGGGAGCACTGCAGCCTGAGCTGACACGAGGCCCCGTTCTCCCCGCAGCGCTACGTGGGCGGCTTCCCGCGGAGCATGGAGGGCTTCGTCACCCTGGACGAGGTGGGCGACGAGGAGGACTTGGACCACCAGAAGCTCCGCAAGTCGGGCCTGGCAGTGAAGGCTGCGGGCAAGAACGAGGACAGCCTGGCAGAGATCAAGGTGGACAAGATAGAGGAGCCGGAGCAGGAGAACGAAACATTAGAAAACGGAACTAAAAGCGAAGACAATGCCAAGGCTGAGAGCGTTGAAGGTTCTGATGCTGCGACAGCACAGGATACTGAGAAGAATTCCCAGGAAAACACAGACCCCCAGGGCGAGCAGGAAACAAAGAGTGTCCAAGAGAAACCTCTTGTCCCAGATGAGTTTAGGATTGGGCCATACCAGCCAAACATTCCTGTTGGTAAGGCTGTTTCCATTTCTTCTCCCAAAATGTCTCTGCGCATTGTAGTAGCGTTTCTCATTTCATCTGACTTTTATTTTTGGCAATACATTGCCCCATAGCCTTTCATTTTAGGGCTTCCCCCTCCTCCTCCTTCTTCACTCCTGCCCTGAACCGAGTATTTTCTTTCTCTTTTCCTTATTTTCATACCGTTTTTCATAACACTTTCCTTAGGCAGAAGTTGAAAGAGGTATCTTCTAGCAACACAAATTCAATTGCTAGCACAAAGCACAACAGTGGTAATAGTTCAGAGTCATGTTAAATACTCCAAAACTGATCACAGAACATTGTGAGTTCTTTTGAAGGAACCAATAAAATGGGCCCTTAATCTGAAAGGTTGCTTTTTAAATTTAAAAAAAAGCCTGCGCTACTAGGCCCCTGCTTGACTAAACTAAAACAGAGACTTTTAAAGATAAAGCAGCTTTTAATGTAAAGTGAATTATGGTTTTAAGATTTAGCTGAAATGACATATGACATTAAAAGAAATGATGTAGAGTAGATCTCTTAGTTTATTTTGTGGTGTTTACTCCTCTAGGTGTGAATTATGTGGTACCCAAAACAGGGTTTTATTGCAAATTGTGTTCCCTGTTCTACACAAATGAAGATGTTGCAAAAAAGACCCATTGCAGCAGCCTTCCTCATTATCAAAAGTTGAAGGTAAGGCAAAAACTTGTTCATTTTAAATGGCTTGATTCTTTCTGGGGAATAGAGCTCAACGAGACTGGACTGAGAATAAAATTACCCTTCAGGCAGTGGAAATTGGCTTACTCTATAACTTTTAACTCTGGGTAGACCTCTCCAAAACTTCATCTTGTGAAAATAATATGCAGAATACACAGTTTAAAGAGGGGCTCCAGCATTTTTTTTTACCTTGTAAATTTGGATTAAAGAGGGAATTCCAATTGGAATAAGGCCAGGCTTAGAAGTAGCGATGCAGAGTAAATACAGATGGCCCAGATCCCTTCCAGTTGTCCCTTAGAGAGTGTTTTTAACCAGTCAGCAAAGCTTAAGATGAAGTTTTTATATGTTTAAAAAGACAAAAACCTTTGCAACTTCTGATTTTGTGAGCATTTTTTACAGTTTCTATCTGGATGAGGTATCACATGATTGCATGGCATGAGTGACAATGCTGCTGCTGTAACCTCATACTGTGAGCTGCAAACATCACCTCCAGGAAAGGGCAATCCCAAAGGAATTCTGATGGTCCTGCAGTGTCACATTAATGCATTTCGTGGCAGTTGGTTGATCCCTGAGCTGAAAGCAAAACCCAGGGGCTTGACAGAGGAGGAGAATGTGGCACCTCAGACTCCAAACACTTGCCTTCTTGCAGTAACAGGGAACCCTAAATAAACAGAGGGCCCAGGAAGGCACATAGAACAAAAATTGTCACCAGACAAACAACACTGTGAAGGAGTAGATCAGAAAATCAGTTCCCATGCAGGATCTCGTAGGAAGAAAACCCACCTCATCCATCACCATAGTGTTTTTTTTCTTTTTTTTTTCCATTGAGGTACCTGCTTATGGGACATTAAAGCCTTGATGTAAAAAGGGAAGGGGGGAAATAATGCCAATTTGTGAACTGTATTACTGTAATGAAACATGATTTGCTTTGCTTTTTCCATGGTAGAAATGATTAGTGAGCTGCTCGTGGGTGACTGTGGGACAATGGTGGGGTTTGGAATTGGGGAGGGAAGGGGGGAATGCAGCTTCTGTTTCACAGTGGCTCTTCTGGAGCTGGGAGTTTCCTTTTCTTGGAGAGCGGGAAGAATTAAATAGGTGAATTGATGTTGCTACCAAATGTCATCAAAATGATAACAAATTAATCAAGCTTCCAAATTAACCCTTCTCCAGGGAGGGGAGATGTTGTGTCCCTGCCTCTGTAGAGGGCACATTCCACCCAGGTAAGTGGGACAAGGGGAAGGAATTCCCTCGGCTTGGAAGGAGAGCTCCACTCCACTTCAGGGTAGGGAGAAGTGCCAGCCTTGTTAGTTATGACCTTTGCAATTGCAATTAATGTTCACAGATTTTAAACTTTGAAATTGGATTTATGGTTCTGTTCTTTACGTTGTGCCTGTGAGAAACTCTTTAAATATATCCCAAATATAACTGCTTTCTTTCAACAGAAAATTCTGGATAAAATGGCAGAAGACTACAGGCAAAAGAAAGAAGCTTAAAAAGAAGGAAGGATGTAAGAAAAACGTGGCTTTGTTTTTAATGTTAATCTTTTTTAAAAGCAGTACAAGTAGTAGATGGAATTACTGTATTCTTTTTTGTTCTAGTGAGATACAGTAGGCATTATAGGTCTGTTCATGTGTTAAATGTTGTAGCAAAAAGCATATGCAGTTAAGTTAATGACAACAGTTTGTTCTTAATGTGAGAATGGCAACAACTTTTTGTTTGACACTTCAAGCTATTACAGAGAAAAAAACCTTGCACCCTTGTGGAAGGCTCATCCATGAGAAGAAAACTGCATTTAAATGAAACTTACTACTTTCAAGCTTCAGAAATTGTCTCTCAATTCCATTCTGAATAAAAAATGAAAAGTAACACTGTATTTTTATTTTATCTAGAACATTCCGTATTTTGGTCTGAGCCTAGCAGCTATTTGATTTTTAGTGTAAGGCTGTCATTGCATTTCACTTTGGAAAAGTCTTTAAATGTAAGTTGCATTTTTAAATGTTGAATTGGAGTTTCTTTTAATGTCACTGCTGTTATCTATAGCAAATAGGAAAATTAGTGATTAGTCAGCTTTACAACTTTGTGATTTTTTTTTTCCTAAGCTCTTGCTAGACTTTCCTATTCAGCTATTCCCTGTATTTTTAGTGAGAAGTAAATGCCCATTCTCTGACCAGTATTATTTCCTCGAGCTCTTCCTGCTTTTACTTGAATCTCGTCGCTGTCGTACATCTCTGGTATATCAAAAGCAGCATTGGAGTCCTGAAAGGGACAAAGGTATCTTTATATTCTTCACATGGAAGTTTCATACTTGCATTTTAACACCATTTTTTTGTTAAAACCTGGTTTTGTCAAGACTCTTTAGAACTGTGCTCTTAATGTACCTGCACATGTGAGATGTGAACAGGAATTTGCATGTGTAACCTGTGTTTATCTGTAGTTTTTGTTATTTACTGCTTATTTGTGACTTCAGGTTACTAAAGTGATTCCCAATAAACAAAGCTAGGCCACAGTGATTTGTTATAGATGTTTGGCATGTTAACCAGTGTGTCTGCTGAACTCTTTATCCTGTGTCATGTCACCACACCAAAACTCGAGCTCTCTTTTTAAAATGTGCATGTTTTTAACACCTGTGCTTCAGCAGCTTCCCGCTTAACTTTTCTTTCTCTTCCTAAACCTTCTTGCGTTTCCAAACAAATTAAAATATCACTTGTTAAAACTCTGGTAGGTATATTCTGCTGACACTTTTATTTCTGGAGTTTTGGGGTGTTCTCATCAAAGCTGAAGTTGAAGCCACATCGCATTCATGCGGATAAAAGAGACTGGGCCCAATTCTTCCAGGCTGAGCCTCCACCAGTGAGGATTTGGGGCTTGGAAGGGGTTTGGGATGCAGGAGGCTGAGTGTTGATGAAGTTATAATGTCGTTAAGCAGACACACCCAGCAGGTACAGGACAGTCTGTTGTGTGCAAGTCAGGCCTTGAGAACTTGTTTTTCCAGCTGTGACTTTGTGTTGCACCTTCCCCCAAGGGGCTGCAGTCCCTCACAGAGCTTGAGCCACCTCCTGTGAGGGCAGCAGGTTCTCTGGGGCCCCTGGAGAGGGGAGAGGTGCTGAGGAGCAGCTCCCGTGCAGGGTTTGTTTAAATAGCACATCCTAATGAAGTCTTACCAGGCAGTGACTCATCCTTGTACAGAGAGCAGCTCCTGCTCTGTGCACTGACGACACTCATTAGAATGCAAAATGTTGTTTGGGTTTGTAGGAAATGGATTAAATGTCAGGCTGTGATAGAATCTAAAGCTTTTCGAGGCCCCTGAAAGAAATCACAGGCAGCAGCAGCCCTGCACTTGGAACAGAACTAAGTCCCAGGGATGGGCTTGGAGCCCCAGTTAGGGTGGCATTTGTCACTCACCTGTCACTGAGAGGCTGCAGAGTCCCTCAGCCAGGCCTTGGCTGCAGAGCCGCTGCCCCTTCACTCTGAGAGATTTGTTTCAAAGGTCTTCATCGTCCCCAAGCATTTTAAGTTTCCTTACAATGTGCATTAAGATTAATGTCTTGAAATACTACATTTAATTTTTAAATAGCCTTTTGTTAGCTAATACCTGTGCTGATCCTGTACCTTGTGTGAGTGCTGACCTGTGTACATGTAAACGTGTACATCATGTTTAGTGTCTAAACATAAAGTATTCCTAGGTGTAAGTGTAAGGATGCTTTTACATGTCAGAAACTAAATCAAACCCACTGCTTTTGCCAAGGGTCTTTTGTTTCCATGCAAAGGTCAGGGAGAATACAGCCCCTGGGGTAATTTCTGAGGAAGAGGTGCCAGAAAATCCTGATCTTGAGGACAGATGCGAGATGCACACATTGGTGCCATGGGCTGCTTATTTGGGAATAACTGTGTGCACTGTGTAGGGGTGAGGGAAATCCCAGAGCACAAGGCTGAGTGTGAAATGTTGGGCTCTGCACTTGGGGTACCAATTTCACCTGGGAGGAGTAACCTGGAGGCTGTTGTCCCATTGCTGTGGGAAGTGAGTAGAAAGAGAAGCCTTTGTTAGAGATGAGAAAATCCTGCTGCATTTGTACAGTTCGAAATTGTTGTGGAAATAAGAGTAGTCTGTACATAATGTTTTTTTAAGGGTGATGCTTGCAGGGGTATTTTGCAGTGTGCTGGACTGTGGGGAAACTTGCATCCTGGGAACCCATTGGTAACGGTGACTAATAAAATCAGTATAAACACATGCCCCGTGGGACAGTCGCCCCCCAGAAAATTCTGTGGGAGTAATTATCCCTCACTAAATTTTAGGATGCAGAGAAACGTTAATGCAGTTGTTATACTCGCATCTCCCTTCGTTGCTTCCCAGACCTCCTCTGGGAGCACTTCGAGGGCAGAGGCTCCTTCCCAGCTCAGAGCGGCTGTGCTCACTGCTGGGACGGAGCCTGAATCCCCTGCTCCGATCTGGGAACTCCTCACCAGCGGCCGAGCCCGGCCTCAGCCGGGACACCGAGCCCTGTCGAGCCGCACACTCGGCCCTTCGCGGGTTCAGCCGCCGGTGTGCCACGCCTGCTCCCGGCTGGCCCAAGGAGGGCTTGTGGCTCCACATTCTGCTCCTGGCATGGAGCAAAGGGCTTTAACTCCGTCGGTGTCCGGTTTCTGTGCCTCTGTGAGGTTGTGAGTGGGAGCGGGGCTGGGCACAATGAGGGCACAGCGGAGCTCGGCTGTGGGCAGGAGAGGCGTTTCCACCTTCCCCTGAGGAAAGGGGAGGTGGAGCAAAAGGGAATAAAAATGGCCCTTTGAACCCATTTAGTAAATGGGGCTGAAGCCTCGGCACGTACCCAGAAAAGAATATCTATTATGTCCCATTTCCTGATAGCCTTAAAAACGCACGAACCTCGTGCAGAAACACCAGTTTGTGAATAGGAATGTTGTTCGCCCAGTGTTTCGTTATCCTCTCCCTCAGCGAGGCAAGGGATCTGCGCCTCCCGGGTCAGCCGCTGTCCCGAGGGAGGCTGGGGGAGCCTCGGGGGTGCCCGGGAGCGAGGAGTGTTCGCAGCCCGCTGTCAGAGCCCCGGGGGCGTTCAGCGCTCCCTCTGTGGGCACCGCGGCTGCTCGGCCCCCGCCCCCTCCCCGCCGCTGCCACAAGATGGCGGCCGCCCCGCCGGACTGCGCTTCCCGGCGTGCCCCGCGCCGCCGCGCGAAATGGCTGCCAGGTGCCGTGCGAGACTACAGCTCCCGGCACGCCGCGCGCCGGGAGGAGGGAAAAGACTACGTGTCCCAGCGTGCAGCGCGCCGCCCCCCCGCCGGTGCTGCGGCCTGGCGCGCGCCTGCCACAGCCGCTTCCGGGGGAGAGGGGGCGGGGCCGGCGGGGCCTGGCGTTGGCGGAAGTGACGTCAGGTCCGGCGGTGTGTGGCGGAGCGGGGCGGGCCGGGCCGAGCGCGGAGCGGGCGGAGCGGAGCGGGGCCGGTGGGGTCCGGGCGGGTCACGGCGGAGCGGCGGCTCCTCTGCGCACCGCAGGTGAGCGGCGGGGGGCGACCCCGGGCACGGACCGCCGCGGGGGGCTCGAGGGCGCCGCCCCCTCCCTTGAGGCGGTGCCGGGCCGCGGCCTCCACCCCCCGCGGCGGGGCCGCCCCTCGGTATTGTCTGCGGCGCCATCCGGGGCCTGCGGGGGCGGCTGGTGCCGAACAAAGCGGGGGCGGGGGGAGGCGGCCCCGCAGCGCTACCGCCCGCGCGGGGCCGGGGGGAGCGAGCGGCGCGGCCCGCGGTTACCGACAACACCGGGCCCGCGGTTACCGACAACACCGGGCCCGCGGTTACCGACAACACCGGCCCAGAGTTACCGACAACACCGGGCCCGCGGTTACCGACAACACCGGGCCCGCGGTTACCGACAACACCGGGCCCGCGGTTACCGACAACACCGGCCCGCGGTTACCGACAACACCGGGGCCGCGGTTACCGACAACACCGGGCCCGCGGTTACCGACAACACCGGCCCGCGGTTACCGACAACACCGGGCCCGCGGTTACCGACAACACCGGCCCGCGGTTACCGACAACACCGGGCCCGCGGTTACCGACAACACCGGGGCCGGCGGCGGCTCCGCTATTACCGAAACATGGTCCCGGCCGCGGGGTCCGGCCGGGGCCCGTCCCTGCTGCGGCGCTGCTCGCACAGCCCCCGCCTTAGCCCCTCGCCACGGAGGCGGCTGCGTTCGGTAACCTCCAGCGCAGCCCTTGGAAGCGTTTATATCAGATAGCGCTGGCGTCCCCCATGAATTTGATTAAGAAATCTGTTTATTAGGCGAGTATAATTATTAGACGGATGTAATCAGCTCCGTTGATAAGAGCCGTGTGCTAATCTCGATAGATAAGGAGGAGCTGGGCTGGTGCTGCCGACTCGCAGGAGGAATCACCGGGTGATAAGTCACTGGCTCCTGCACGAGCTGCTCTAGAACACCTTCCCTTAATCTTCAGCTCCCACCAAAACCATCGTGTATGGTTTTGGGTGCTTAAAGCAAATATTGTAATTTTTTAACTTAATTGTTTTCCTCATTCTTTTTCTGTCGTGGGTAAGGAGCTGGGGTTGATGCATGGAATTAGGCCTGACCTCACCTCCGGAGAAGGCAGTGCATAATCTTCTTTCGTGACTAGGTTTTAAATGCAGACTCTTCAGTCACAAAGCTCTGAATTTTAATGATGGTCGGTCAAGGGCTCTCCATGGCTGTAACTGCAGCAAAATTCAGGGAAATGGGTGAATTAATGGGCCTTAGTTATGTTCTGGAGTAACAAGCTTCACACTCCATACAGAAAACAACTCAGGGTTAACTGAAAGCATGTTCCTACAGGATTTTTAATTTCTGACTTCATTCCTAAGATAAAAATCTTTTTTTTTTTTAAGTGCCTTTCCTTAGGCACTTGCAGTGTGCTTGCTCCATCACCCCCACTCCGCACCACAATCCCAGAGGAACTTGGGTCAGGCCCTCACAGTGTGTCACCGTGGCAGAATTCTCCCTGATTTCTGTTCCTTAGCACTGCCAATGTTATATTTCCTCTTCTAGTGTGAGGAGCTTTGAGCTCCTCTGCTTCCCACCTACTCCCAGATGGAAAAGGGGTTATTTTTATTCCCAGCAGCAGTGTAGCCTGGCACTGGGGCTTGTTTCCTGCAGCAGCCTGCTTAGATTGGGACATTTTGCAAGACTGAAGTGGCATTTGGCTCTCCCCCTCAGAATTCCCTGACTGAAAAGGTTGTATCCACTAGTGGTGAAACGAGACTGATCTCATCCCCACATGTGAGCATGGAAACCTGGTCTGTGTCTTGAAGTGGAGAAATGGGAAGGTTTATTTGTTCTGTTGGAAGCTGCAGAAAATGAAATCAGGAGTGCTGCAAGTGAGGGACTGGCCTGGGGCTTCCTCACCATTCCTGCAGGATCAGTGAGTGTTGGCATGTTTCCTTGTGGGAAAAGCATGAACGGACTGAGGGCTTCATCAGATAAGCTTCAGATATTCAGGCTGATCCTGGGTCCTTCTGGAAGATCATCCCCATCATCCTTGGGCAGTGGTGGACAAAGCTGGTTTGGTCCAAGCTGGAGTTCTCTTCCCTCCCTCCTAAAGCTGGAGTTTCTGTCCAGTAGGAACGCTTCAGAAACGGGAAAGCCGGTCCATGATTCAACAAATTAGCCTTCCAAGCTTTTACACAAACAAGTAGGGTTGGTTTGTTGGGTTTGGGTTGGTTTTTTAAATTGTTTTTACCTTTCTGAACTTGTCTGGTACGGTCACCTTGGGGCAGAAGCTGCCTGAGTTCCTTACTGCTGAGGCGGGTACCTTCAGGAAAATAGTAATAGCAAGACTAGCTCCGCAAAAGAGAAGGTGAAAATACATGCCAGTAAAAAGGAGGGGGAAAAAAAGAAATTAGGCTTTTTAGGCTTTATTTCCTGTACTCCGTCCCATGTGTTGGCTTGGGAGCAGCTGAAGTGGCTTTAAAGCAGTTTCAAGCTTGAATTGGGGTGTTAAAGGCAGCATCCTTTCCTGTTTTATGTAAATGCTGCCAGTAATCCTTAGCAAGTTTGTTTTGTAAGAACATCAAAAGGAGCCTGTTTTCCCGTGGTGGAACACACGGGATCTGCTCCCATTCGTGGCACTTCCCAGGGAGCTGCAGTGACTTCCGTGCTGGGGTTTGCCTTTGATTTCAAAACCTGGAACAGAGCAAGCCAGGCAGGTTCCGTCTTCTTTGTACTTTCTTAATTGGTCACTTGGATGTGGCAGGTTTTTAGCTGGTATTATCAAGAGTTTAGAACCAGAACTTGCATTAATTCCCTAGATAACCGGACCAACTGGTTGTGCAAAGAGAAGATGTGAGGTGCTGGGTGATAAGCCCTTGTACTCTTAATAACAACACGGCTGTATTTTGATACCCTCTTCTCTGAAGAAGTCACTCTTTGATATGCAGACAACAAGCTAAAGTGTTGTTTTGATAATAAAAATATTTTCACTCGCTGCTGCAACTTTCATTGTGAATTTTAACATGAGAAGAACCGTCAAATTTGACTTGAGTCTTGGGTTTTTTGGTCAGGTTTTTTTTAGGTCATTTTTTGGAAGATGTTGCCTCACCGTGCATACTGTTTAAAGAAAATTGATACTACCAGTGTTAGTATCCAACAAATACTCAGCTTTTTCAGTGTTGATCTGTGTACTCGAGCGTGGTACAGGAAGGGTAGCAGTGTTGTCTCACCTCAGAACACACAGATTTCCAGGTGGCCCTGTGCAGGGTCAGTTCCTTGTGGTTTCTGCTCCCTGCAAGGTTTCCCAGTGGGAAAGGGCTGTGAAACCTGGCTCGTGCCGTGACACACAACACTTAAAAATGCTTTGGAAAACAAATTCTCCTTTTGAATGTTGCCTTAAAATTTTCCTACTGGCAAGTATGTGTGCTTCCTGTTTTTTCCTGTCACTTTTAATTGGCCGTGGTGCTTGACTTTGGTGAGGTTCAGTTTGGGAAATTAATTTGTCCCTGGAATCCACACACAATGGGAACGGTGCTTCTGATACTGTTCCTTGTTGTGATCTCAGAGCTCTGCTGCAGTCGGGGCAAGGCTGCCTTGGGCCTCCAAATGCAGGTGCAGCCTCCCTGCCCTTGGGCTGGGCTTGTGCAGAGGCAGGGAATGAGGAATCTGCGCGTCTGTAATCGCTGCCCTCCTCAGTTGCAGGTTTGGGATCGGAGTGGCAGCCATGAAGGACCCGAGTCGCAGCAGTACCAGCCCCAGCATCATCAGCGAGGATGTGATCATCAACGGGCACTCCCACGAGGATGACAACCCCTTTGCTGAGTACATGTGGATGGAGAACGAAGAGGAGTTCAACAGGCAGGCAAGTCATCCTCTGCTTTCAGTGTCTCCTCTGTGCTTTGTCACTTCCCAGCTGAAGGGACAGACCTGGGGTCTGACACTGACAGTCCTTTGGAGAAGGAGTTTTAGATGGGCTCTCTGGAGGGATCCCGGGAAACAGACGGGTCTCCCTTTCTCTGGCAGTAAATGCTCATCTTCTGTAGTCCTGGTGGAAAATACAGGAAGTGCAGCACGTTCTAATGCATCCATTAATTCCCTACTTCTGCAGGTGGGAGGGGAGAAAAGAGAGTTGACAGATGTGCGTGGCACTTGGGAAGGGCTGGCCCGGGAGGTGTTCGTGTGCGGACATGCCGAGTGTCCTGCTGCTGAGCTGGGGAATTCCAGGTGCACACCTGCCTTGGGAACAGCACTGCTGCTCCACAGGGTGACAGAGCTGCCGGGTAACAGGCCCACTCATTTTAATACTTGAGTCTTACAGCTCCCTTCTCCATCGGGTGGGAAGGAAGCCTTACCTTCCTCTGCCACCTTGCATCTGTCACCCTTTTCTCTGCGGCTCCTGCGGAGGCTGGGAACAGCCCACCTTTTTCCACACTCCTTTCCCATTCCCAGCTTGCTCTGTGCACTCCACAGCTGCTGCCTGTGCTCCAGCAGCTGTGGCTGTGCCAGAGGCTGAGCCACCAGCATTGGATCCACAGGGTGCCAGCAGCACTGAGCTCATTCCGAGTCAGGTTTGCTCACAGAACCTCAGTTCTCTCGTGCATTGTTTCCTGTTTGGTGACTCTTTCTCCCTGGGAGCTGTACCACAGTTAGCATACAGGGGGTGTAGTTCTCTGGGAAGGAGCTGAGAGTTGTGCCATGATTTTTCAGGCACAGATGCCATTGAGCAGAGGAAAGGTGGGAGTGTGAGGGGAGAAGGGTCGTGCTCAAACACCTGAGGCAGCCTGGTCACCTGCTGCTGCAGACACAGCCCTCTGGGAGCTTGAACAAGTCAAACTGGAGCTGTAAAATACAAACGGGCAGTCCTAATTTCCAGCTGTTTGGGGAATTAAATGTTATTTAGTACTCCCGGAGCTGCCATGGAGGCACCTGTAGGGGCACAGGCCGGTAGCCAAGCCCCTGGAGCCAGGCAAGCCCTGTGTAACAGGAGCCTGTGGCTGTGTGCCCCTGGCAGGAGGGAGGCAGTGCCTCCTGGAGGTGCCATCCAGGCTGGAGTGCTGCTCTGGGATAGCACTGAGTCAGCGTTGGTGCTGCTGGAGTGCCTGGGCGGTGGCTCGGAGCACATGGGGATGAGTCTCTGTTCCCCAGAGCACCAGGTGAGCTGGTGGGTGTGTTTTGCCCCAAGGGCAAGGACCAGGTTGCACAGCAGTCCTGATATGTGGTGTTAATGTTTTTGATTTGGTGTTTGTGGTAACTGAGTTTCCACTCCAGGATTGAGGAGGTGTTTGATTTCAGAGCAAAGGATAGATGAGAAAACTTGTTCGAGCTTCCACTGAGTGAACTTCTAAATCTGTCCTGAATCATTTTTCCATTCCCTTGTGTCTGGGCAAGTCATTCACACCAGCTTCTGTTTCCCTGCTTTCCACTCTTAAACACTCTGATGCAGGACATGGAAAATTTGTAGGATGAACTCCCTCCAAAGCTTGTTTACTGAACAACCAAGGAAAACTGCTTTAATCTCTGCACTGCGTGTCAGTTCTGCATGGGTTGGTTTGTCCTGCTCCCAGGACAGCAGGGCTGCATTCCTGACAGCTGCTGGGAGCCCGTGGGGTTCCCGAGGAGAGCCGCAGTGGGGGAGCACACACCGGCAGCCAGGGAGAGGCCGCTTGTTCCGGGTGACAGGCCGTGGTTATTCTTTCCCCAGGAGTCCCGTAGGACGCTTTCCTGGGGAGTGTTTCCTGGCTGTGTGTGTTGGCACAGCTCCCTTCCTCATGCTTGCAGCAAGCTCAGTCCAGACTAGTTGGTACAGCTGCAATTTTTGCTTGGGACCAACATTTTCCTTCTCCTTTAGGTCATAACAAGCTACAAACAAAACAGCTGGGGCTGGTGGGGTTCTCCTGCCATTCCCTTTCAGCTGCAGCCCCAATCCCTGGGACAAAGCACTGATGTCCTTCCTGCTGCATGGACGTGGTGCTGGGCTGGGGTGCTGTGGGATAGCTGGGAAGGTCAGCTGGGTGCACACACCTGGGAGTGAAAACCCCACGAGCTCACAATAGATTTGTTGCTGAAGCAGTTTCTTTTCATTGCACAGATCGAAGAGGAGTTGTGGGAAGAAGAATTTATTGAGCGCTGTTTCCAGGAGATGCTGGAAGAAGAGGAGGAGCATGAATGGTTTATTCCAGCCCGTGATCTCCCACAAACAATGGATCAAATCCAGGACCAGTTCAATGACCTTGTTATCAGTGACAGCTCATCGCTGGAGGATCTGGTGGTAAGTTCAGCTTCTCATCCTATTTCTAAAGCTTGAGTCTTTGTCCAAGGCTGGGGCTTGTTGCTGCTAATGGCGAGAGAAAAATCCTTTCCAGTAGGAAGGAGCCTGTTAAACTCTGCCTGCCTGGGCAGGGTGGGTGGGAAGAGATGTGTCCTCGTGGGATGTGACCTATTTGGTGGGTTTCTTCATACCCACATGGAGCCTTTCCCAGTGCATGGCACCCGTTCAAGAGTGGGTGGGATGTTATGAAAGAAGGGCACTGAGTGGAGCTGGGGCTGCAAAAGGGTCACTGGGCATCTGCCAGCACTGACACGTTGGGCTGGTCTGAGCCCTGTCCCAAGGTCTGGTTGGGATTGGGAGAGCCACAGCAGATCCCTGTAGCAATTCTAGGGAAGGGGAAAGCAGCCAAACTGTGATTATTTCCCTCTTTTTGCCATCTGACTTCTGTCCAGAGCTCAGCTCAAAGGAAAGGGCAGAGTGTGCTTATTTTCCCTCACAGAATCCAAAGTTCCTCGTACAGAGCACAGACCCCACACCATCCTATCGCACAACTGCTCTGAGATTCAGAGGCAGACCCTGACTTTTCCAAGCTGAAGCAGCTGCAGGCAGCAGTTTCAGACTCAATGACGATCAGAAAAGCCTAATCCTCCATTTCTTGGTGAAAAAGAGCTCCTTTTGAAGGTGCTGGTTCCCATGTCTAACTGCAGGACACTGAGCAGCAGCAGTTTGCCAAGGGGGAGGACAGGGGAGTCACAGACAGAATGTGAAAAATCAGTACAGTGCTCATACTCATGAAATTCCCAGAAGTGGCTGAAGTTCCTGGAACAAGTCACCTCTTGCTTAAATAAGCAAAATTTAAAAACCTCATGGCACGTTTTAAGAGCTCAACTTGAGAAAAGGCCATTTCAGCATGAGGGGAAGCTGCCGTGTTTGCTGCATGCCTGTGGTTTGCTGCTTGTTCCCTGAGCCCTCATCCAACTGAAACTTCAGGTGGAGCTAAGCAAGGTTGGGTAATTCAGGGAGTAGCACAGAGGAATGGGCTTTTCTAGGGATTACAGACCGCTGATAAATGTAAGCAGCCTATTGTATACCTGATTGTTACTCTAAATCCATAAACCTTTGCCTCTAATTGTCTTCAGCTTGAAAATGGAAGCTGAAAAAATGATTCACCTCGATTTCTGTTCTTCCCTTCCTCAGGTCAAGAGTAATCTGAATCCAAACGCAAAGGAGTTTGTTCCTGGGGTGAAGTACTTAAACATTTGAGTAGACTGGGCCCTCTTTTGGTGGATGTAGCACAATTTCCACACTGTGAAGCCAGTATTAGAAGATTTAATTGTAAAAGCTCTCTCTTCTTGTCACTGTGTTACACTTATGCATTGCCAAAGTTTTGTTAGTCTTGCATGCTCAATAAAAGTGCTGAGACTGTTATTAAGTAAATCTGTCAAAAGTTTAATGGAAACATAATTGGGCCCTGGCTCTGTGTGAAGGAGGCAGTGAGGTAAGAAGCACCAGTCAAGTTGAGACAAAGTACCACGTTAATAAAACCTTCTGCAGACTCTGCTTTTTAAACAGGACTTGGAATTTGCGGTGAATGGTCTGTTTTTAACTAAAGATGTGTTAACTGGTGCTAGCTTGCACCTGATAATGCCTTAACTTCCAAGTGAAAGTGAAGAGATCTGATTGTTATGCAAATTTGCTAACTTTCCTTTGAGGTATCAATGTTGTTACTAATGTTAATTTCCCCCCTTACAAAACATCATGATCCTGGGAATCGGCGCGAGCTTAACCCGAATCATACAGACCTGTACAGAGTCGTAGATCTCAGCTACTGAGCTAACATCCAAGCGATTGGGAGGAAGCAGTTCCCCATCCTTTGCAGTGTGTGATCATGTTAGAAACCTTCCCCTTCCCGTGCTGTTTGAGGAGATGTGAGATCCATCGCAGTTTCTTCCAGGAACGGGCGCCATACATAGCACTGCCTATGTAACTCTTAGCATCCCACTTTCCATAGCTGGATTTAACCAGGCAACCCCCAGCATTAGTGATTTGAGTGGTGCTTTTCCCTTGCTTTGTTTAATCATCACTACACAATAGTCTACAGCACAACAACTTTTTGGTTTCTTTTGGTTTTTGGTTGTTCTTTTTTTTTTTTCTTTTAATAAAGCTAGAACAGTTTTGGCTTCTTAAACTTCATATTTGGGTAGGTTAAGCTGCCATACGTGTTCAGTGTGAATAGTGTTTAAGTTGAAAATATTGTAAAAAAATTATATTTTTTCAAAAATATTTAAAAAAATAAATAATAGTAGAACTGATGTGGTGGCTGTCTCGTAACTGGGCATCTCGTACGGGAACTCGCTTGGCAGCGTGTGGAGGACAGGGCTGGCACTGTGGATGCCAGCCTGGAAGGCTGTGGAACCCGATGGCCCAGGATCCTGGCTGTGGCTGGACCCTTCATGGAACCAGAGACTGCTTTGGGTTGGAAGAGACTTCAGCGATCCAATTCCACTGTCCAACCTTCCACTGTCTCAGGCTGCTCCAAGCCCTGTCCAGCCTGGCCTCAGACACTTCCAGGGACGGGAATTTATTCCTCTCCTCCCACTCCATGCTCTCCCTTCGTTCTCCCTGTGGCTGTTCCCAGCCTGGCCCTGCTGGCAGCCCTGGGAGCAGCTGATGGCACTACAAAGCTGCTGCCACAGCCTCTCCAGGCCCATCCACTCTTTCTTCATGGAATGTCCTGAGTTGGACCCACCAGCATCGAGCCCGACCCCTGGCCCCGCTCAGGACAGCCTGGCCTCGCTGTTAAAATCTGGTTAAAGCGAAGGCGAGCAGCCGGAGCTGCGGCTCTGCAGGACGGGCGGGGTGAGGCGGGGCCTTCCCGCAGCGGCAGAACCACCTCGCTGCAGCCGCTGCCCTGGGGGAGCACCAACCCCTTCTGCTGCTGCTCTGCACAATGCTCATGCAGTTACCCGGGGCTCGGTGCTGGGCGCTGGCCTTCCGAGACCTGCCAACACTAGTCCAGGATTTCCACTGGCCTGGGGAGAGTCTAGGCTCGAGCGCCTAAAGAAAGAGGTCAGCAAATAACACACAGCTGATTTTTATCTGCAGTGCGAGTTCCACCAGCGAGTCCTGCGTGGCTGCAGTTTGTCCGTGAGCTTTGGCCTGGCCACCGTCACCTCGGGGTGGTGGCAACTGAGTGCAGCAGCCAGGAGCCAGCGTGTGGAGCAGCCAGCCTGGCCATGGGCTGCTCTCCTGGCGTTGGGTTTATCCCTCTCCTGCATCCCGTAGCACTGGGATGTTCATTGGGGAGGAGCTGCCGCTGTCCGTGGCAGCCCCCGCCCCTCTGGCTTTGGGGTGTGACTGCAGCAGAGGTGGTGGCACCCGGTGCTGAGCAGCACCTGCACAGCACCCAGGCCTCCTCTCACTCCTGCTCCAGCCCCAGCAGCTGGGCTGGGAGGACAAGGAAATGAGAGGGGACACAGCTGGCCGGAGAGCTGTCACACACTGCAACACCGTGCTCGCCACCAGCACCAGGACAGCAGCAGGAGAGAGGCCTCAGAGCCTGGCTGGTGCTCGTGGGAGGTGGGAGTGGTTGTATTTGCATCCTTCGGGGTTTATTTTAGGTTGGGATTTTTTTTCCCTTCATCTTCACTTTTAACAGATTTTCTCACTTCTCTCCCTGCTCAGGCTGGGGAGTGAGTGTGTGGCAGTGCCACCATGGGCTGTCACGGGGTTGTGCAGTGTTGCCTCAGCTCAACTTCGGTGCTAAATCCAGGCCCAGGACTGGCTTGACCCTGCTGCGTTGGGGGTCAGCCCCCTCTGTGCCTGCATCTGGGAACACCCCAGCAGCATGAGGTGCTGTCACCAGCACGGCCGGGACAGAGCCAGCGCTCCAGAGCTCCCAGAGCAGGAAGGGTTTGCCAAGGGCTTGTGCTGAGCTGCCTCTCCCATAGCCCTGGGTCCAGGCAGAGCCCACCTGGAAGAAATCCAGCGTGTCTCCGTGTCTGGCAGCCCAGGAGAGAGTACGGTCAAAGGTGCTGACGCCTTTGTGGTGCTCAAAGGGCGAGGGAACGGTGCAGGAGGCAGCAGAGATGCTGGCAGGGCACGTGCGCTTGAATACGTTATCATTTTTAATGTATAGTCTTAAATTAGGCATCCTAACGCTGGTCTGGACGCTGCCCCACGCAGAGCCCGTGCCAGCCGCTGGGTCACCCTGCCGGAGCCGAGGGCAGGTGAAAATCCGTGGCCCCGGCTGGGAGCTGGTGGCCCCGGGGCTCCGATGTGGCTGACGGGCTTCAGCCAGCGCTGGACGAGTCTCAGCCAGCCAAAGCTTCAGGTGGAGCACGGCACGGGGTGGCGGTCCCCAGGCTGTACCCCGGAGCTCGGGATGTCCCCCAAGAGAAACGTTGTGTTTCTCTAGCCCTGCGTTCGAGCCGAGCACCAGAAGCCTTGGCTTTGGCCTTGGCCGGTGCTACCGAACCCCGACAGCCCCCCGGGAGCTCGGCTCGGCTCCTCCGGCGCTGGGGCGGGACCCTCCCGGGACCCTCCCCTGGCTCAGACCTTGGTGCACACCGAGCCCCCGTCTGCGCCGTCCGGCCCCTCCGCGGCCGCCGTGCCCCGGCCGCTCGCCCGGGCCCTGAACCCGGTGAACACCGGGCAGATGGGCACCTTCCTGAGCCAGCGGCTCCTCCGCACCGCGCCCATCCCCAAGGGAAAGTCGTAGCTCCTCAGGCTGGCGCTGCTCGTGCTGTCCGAGTGCGCTCCTGCCTTCCACTGCACGAGCCCTCGCTCCTCCTGCGTCCCTGCGGGGATGTCCAGTGTCACCCCCCCGGCCCCGCCATCCCCTCTGCCGGCTCTGAATCAACAGGAATCTGCCCCAGCCCCGCGGCTTCCCCTCCCCGGCCCCTGTGCTGCAGCTACCCGGGATGGTGTTGTCCAGGACGAAGGCAATGGTCCCCCCGACGAACATCTCCGTGGTCAGCAGCACCGTCAGGATCTGGTCCAGCTCGGGGACACCTGCGACAGCGTGGGACGGAGCCGGGGGTGCTGTGAGGAGCGGGATTTCCCAGCTGCTGCCCCGGGGCGGACGAGCGCCGGGAGATCTGCCCTCCTCTCTCCCCAAACTCCCAAAATCGCGGCTTTTCGTGGCGGGCGGTACCTGTGTTAATGGCCCCGGGGTGGGAATCCAGGTAATTCGGCAGCGTCAGCCCGAAAAACATGGCAAAGCCCAGCACGAAGAGGTTTCGGGAGGAGTTCATGTCGACGAACTGCAGGTTGGAGAGGCCGACGGCCGTGATCATTCCTGCCGGCAGAGACGCGGCGATGCAGGCGGAGGTGCCCGCGCTGGCCGGGCATCGGGGGCTGCCCCAGCCGCGGTGAGGGTGCGAGGAGGCAGCCCCGGCTCCCCCCAAACCCGCCCTGCATCCCTTGGGCTCATCAGCCCCCGAGGCTGCGGGGACGTGGCCCAGCGCTGCCGAGAGCAGCGCTCCGGGTCTGGGGGGGGACAGTTACCGAATAAGGTGCAGAACATCCCGCCGAGGACGGGGTCGGGCAGGGAGGCGAAGAGCGCCGTGAACTTGCCGATGGTGCCCAGCACGAGCATGATGCCGGCGCCGTACTGGATCACCCTCCTGCTCCCCACCTGCACAGAGACACCGGCAGCAGGTGACGGTGCCTGCGCCCCCCGGCCGAGCCGGGACCCTCCCCGGCCCCGGTACCTTGGTGATGCCCAGGACGCCGATGTTGGGGCTGGAGGACGTGGAGCCGTTGCCGGTTCCCAACAGCCCCGCGATGATGCAGGAGATGCCCTCGGTGAAAATGCCCCTGGGGAACAACACGGTCCCAATCCCACGCTCCTGCAGCATCCCTGACCGGTCTCCAGGGATGCCGCGGTGCGAGTGGGGAACAGCTGGCTGTACCTGTTGATGGCGTGCACAGGGGGCGGGGGGGCTCCTGCCAGCCGGGCACAGGAGTAATAGTCCCCGATGGACTCGATGATGCCCGCCAGTGTGGCACTGAACATGCCCAGCACGGCTGCTGAGGTCACCGTGGGCAACCCCCACTGGCCTGCCCGGGGGGCAGAGCAGATCAGGACTGGGGACACCCCAGGACCCCCCACCCGGTGCTCACCGGTGCCACTTTGGGCCCTCCCGGGTGCTCCCCTGCCCCGCCGATGCCGCACCATCAGCAAGGCAAAGGGGTATCGGGGGGCCCAGAGCGCCGCGGGGCTGCCAGGCACTCACAGGGGTAGGGGACGCGGAACCAGGGTGCCACGGACAGGATCTCGCCCCGGGCGTCCGTCCTGGCCTTGTACCCGTACTCCCCGGGCTGGCTGGGGAAGACTCCGGTGCGGGTCAGCACGTAGCAGATGAGCCACACCACCATGATGGCCAGGATGATCTGCGGGGCACACACCGGGGTGTTCCCGCATCGCTCCCGAGCCCACGTGCGGATAAAGGGGGGAACTCGGGGCCACCCCAGCATGCTCTCAGCCAGTCCCTACCGGGAACATCTTGAAGATCTGGATGCGGAGCAGGACAAAGCCGTGGCCCCGCCGGTAGCCGGGCAGGCAGATGGCGACCTGCCGCAGGTACTGGGCAAACAGGACAATCAGGAAGATGGTTCTGGGGGGAGAGAGAGATGGGATCCCTCGTGCCCCTGACATCCTCCTGGCTCCATGCTGGACCAGCCTGCCCCCCTGTGACCCGTGTCCCCATGCCATACAGCACAGAGATGCCCCAGTGGGAGCCAGCCCGGTCTCCAGCCGCCTGGAAGACGGAGAGTCCGATGAGGGACACGGTGGGGGTGACGGTCAGCGGCCCGATGTAGCTGAGCAGTGCCCCGGGGAGCCCCAGCAGCCCGATGACCACTTCCACCAGGCTGGACACTATGATGGCCCCCTGGATCTGCAGGGCATGGAGAGGTGCAGGAGAGGGCGTCAGCAGCCTGCCGGGGAGTCTGGGTGCCCCGGGGGTGGCGGCAGGATGTACCTCTCGCATGCGGGGCTGCCAGATGTGGGACGTGTTGAGGGGCAGTGACCAGTTGCCGTAGATCTGCTCTGGGGATGAAGGGGGGTGAGGTGGTCCCGGGGGGCGCCGAGAGGCTAGACACCCCCTGCACCCCCCTGCCCTCACCTTCAGATGGGCATCGCCACTTCTCCAGGGCCAGGATGGACTTGGCGGGGACAAGGAAGGCCAGCGCGCTCGCCTGGAAGAGGGGCAGCCTGGGGGGACGAGAGGGATGCCTGCGCCCGGGCCCGGGGCTGGGCAGGGGGTCCCGCCGGGGCCGCGGCCCTACCTGATGCCCACGGTGGTCTGGATGAGGGTGGTGATGCCCACGCAGGTGAAGATGGTGCCGATGAGGTAGCTGACGGTGAGCTGGTCCTTGCCCACGCACAGGCTCTCGGCCAGCAGGAAGGGGACGGCGATGGTGCCGCTGAAGCAGGTCAGGTAGTGCTGGGGGGCGAGGGGGGCTCAGCCGGGCTGGGGGGTGCCCCACACCGCGGGGAGCGGGGACTTGGGGTCTGGCGCTTGCCAGGCTGTACCTGGAAGCCGAGCAGGATGCAGAGGTACCAGGGGGGCACATCCTCGATCCTGTAGAGCATGTCCATCTCTGGCCGGGGGGGCCTGGTGCCCGCCCCGTGGTCCTGCTGTGTGGGGGCACAGCTCAGCCTGTCTCACCGGGGCTGTGTGCAAGGACGGGCACCCCACCCTGCCTCCTGGCAGCCCCTGTGCCCTCAGGGCTGGGAGGGGTCCCGGCTGGCCGGTCTCCATCCGCGGGTGCGTTACAGATGGATTTGGGGTGCGGCGCTGCCCGCGGGGTGCCCCGGTACTCACCCTGCCCGCCGCAGGCAGCTCCTTCCCAGGGGTCTGCGGGGAGCCAGCGGGGGCCAGAGCCACGTTCCCATTCTGGCAGTGAGGACGAGGTGGGAGCTGGGTCAGTGTGGACCCAGGTGTCCCACGGGAAAGGGGCTGGGCTCTGCCCTGGGCGACGCGGGTGACACCGGGCCATGGCTCAGCATGTGTGTCCGGTCAGTCCCACCCGGTGCCAGCTCTGACCCCAGGAGGGGTCTGGGCTCCCAAACCCACTGGTGCCTACGTGGTAGTTTGTTCCTGGAAAGTGTGGAGGGGGATCCCCACTGCAGGTGCTGGGAACGGTGGCACAGCCAGTCCCAGCCGCAGCATTCCAGCGTGTTCCCTTTGTCCCGGGAGTCACCGCAGCCCCCAGACTACCAGCATCTGGGCATCCTGACTCTGAGCTGGCCATCGCTGGGGCCAGCGTCCCTGCTCACCACCTCCCTCCCCACCGCCCTGAGATGACACCGAGGAAGGGATGGGGACAGGGACGGCGCCTGCATTCACCTGGGGCTGAGCCAGGTCTCCTGAGCGGGTCCCCATGTTCCGGCGACGCGTCCCCGGCGGCGATGTCCCTGCTCGGGGGGGTTTTATGGCCGTGGGAAGGACTTAGTCACCGGCCGGGCGGTGGCGGAGGCCGGGGCGGCGGGCGGGAGGGCGGCCATTGGCTGGGGGTTGTGAAACCAGGGAGCGCAGCCCCGGCACGGATCAGCCATTAACTCCTTTAATTGGGGCTGCAGCCGCCCGCAGCAGCGCCGTGGTGAAACATTAGAGCCCGTGGGTTACAGAGTAATTCCCCGTTCGCCCGGACGCGCTGCCGGCACGGGCGTCGAGCGACAGCGGCGACATCGGTGACAGGAGACACCGGGAAGGCGCCCACCTCCCGGCGCCCACCTCCCGGCACGTGTCGGCTCCCGCTGGGGACGAAGTCGGCTCCGAAGGTCGCCGGGGCATTAAGCATTAACCTCGCCGGGCTACAGCTCGTTCTGCAGCGCCTTGGGGGGGTCCGGGCGGTCCTTGCGGCCCGCACAGGGTCCCTTGTCCCCGTGGCACAGCAGCTGCCGCAGCACGGCCGGGCCCCGCCGGTGCGCCTCGTAGATCTGCGCCTCGCCCCGCTCGCCCACGTAGCCGTGGCACAGCTTGGAGAGCCTGCGAGGAGCCGCGGTGGTCACCTGGCGGCGAGGGGACAGTGCCCGGACCTCCTGCACCGCCAGACCCCCGACTCACCTGCTCGGCCATGGGCCCCCAGACACCATCACGCTCAGGGGCTGCTGCCTGGGCAGCCCTGGCCCCGACAGCCGCTTCTCCCCGTCCAGCTCCAGCACCCCGTAACTGCGGGGAGAGGGGTGGTTGGAGGGAAAATGGTCGCTGGGCACTTCCCTCCCCTATCCCTGGGGACAGCCCCGGGGGCACTCTGATCCCTGGGGCACCGCCATCCTTGGGGACATTCTGACCCCTGGGGACACCCCCATCTCATGGACACGCCGCTCACCTCTCCCAGTCCTGTGAGCAGCTCCTCTCCAGCACCTCTATGTAGTCCGACTCCCTCAGCGCCTTCTTGCCCACCTTCCCCTCCGCCTTGCTCAGCTGCTCCTCAATCTGGGGTGAAAAAAGGCGGAATCCGGGCAGTGAGGGTGGCAGCCTGCCCACGACCCTGCTCCCGAGCGGGGCTGCGGTCTGCACAGCCTTCCGTGCGGCCCTAGCAGCAGAAGCACATCTGCATGGGTTAGAGGGTCCATGAGGAGCCCAAAAGGCTTTTAAAGTTGCCAATAAGGAATATCCATCAGTGGGGTGCCCCAAGGGAGCCGGCAGCATCTCCCCAGGCTGAAACATCCCCACAAGGGTTCTCACTCCGCTTTTGGGGCGCCGTGTCCTCGGTCCCCACCTGGAAGGCGATGGCGTGGCAGGCGTCGCAGCGCAGAGATTCGGGCATGTGGGGCGAGAGCCGCTCCTCGGGGCTGAGCTGGGGCGCAGGGACCGAGTGGGACGGGGTGGCGGGGGGGTCCCCACACATGTCCTGGGCCCCTCTCCCCCCCAGCAGGCTCAGCACCAGCCACGCTGCCAGCGCTGGCCGCATCGTGCCGCGCTTAGAAAGTGCGGGGCGCAGGCGCGGGGTGGCTATAAACCCCTCGGGGCGGGCTATAAACCCCCCGGGGCGGGCGAGCGAGCGGCGCTGAGGCGCGGCCAGCACACACCTGCATCCGGCTGGGGCGGCCCGTCCGTCCCGGGTGTCACGGCAGGAAGGGGGGGGGGGGGTGTCCCCGACCGAGTGCCCCCCTCTCCGGGAGGTTTTTGCTGTAACTCAGTCTTGTAATGCCTGATCCCTTCTCCTCAGCCTAAATCCTTCCTGGGATGGTGTGGATCTACGGGGGCTGGGGCTCCGGGCTGGGATTTGAGGTTCACAACTAGGGTTTGAGGCTCGTGGCTGTGGTTTGGGGCTCAGGGCTGGGGTTTGGGGTTCAGGGCTCACTGAGGACTGCAGAGTCCCTTCCTGCTCACAGGGACTGGGATTTATCTGGTGGACACTCCAAGACAGACAGACGGACTGCAGGTTCTAAGTGCCTCAGCTCCTCGCCCCCCTTTACAGACCACACAAGCACAGGATGAATAAGCAGATTTAAAGCTGTTTCAGCATTTTTATTACTCTTTTGGGGTGTCTGTGCTGCAGCTGTGGCTGGGGGGAGGCTGGGGGTGCCCAGGCCATCACCCCCCTGTGCCAACCAGCCAGAGTCATCCTTGAGATGGGACTGGCAGGACAGGGGAAAGCGGGGCCTGTGTGGTCCCTTTGCTGGGCGGGGACCTCCATGCCCCCTCAGGGCTGCCAGGTGCTCACACTGGAAAAGACCCTTTTTGTCCCTGTTTCCATGAGAAGCCAGTGAGGTCCAGCCAGTGCCCGCTACCCCTCGGCGCTTTGCCAGCTCAGCCGTGGGCAAGGGGACTCTCATCAGGTGATGCTGACTTCGGGCTAAAGCCCGGCCATGGGAAGGGACGTCCGCGCGGGTCCATCCCGTCACATCCGGAGCAGTGACCCCTTCTCGGGCGCGGCAGGGCTGGCGCGGGCCGGGGACTGCTCGGGGCCGGGGCTGGCCCGCATCCCCGTGGGGATGTAGTACAGGCTCTCCAGGTAGCCACAGTCGGGACCCCCGGCAGGGGACGGCCCCTCGCCCTTGGGAGCAGAGCCGGAGGTCCCGGGCACGCCGGGGTTGTCGGCAGCGGGCAGCTCGGGGTGCGGCGGCGAGGGCGCGGAGGGCGGCGGTGCCGGGAGCCCCGGGAAGCCGCCGTAGGGTGCGTAGGGTGGGCCGTAGACCCCCATGAGCAGGGGGTTGAAAGGTGCCTGGTAGAGCCCGGTGTGTGACGCCACCGGTGGGACCAGCATCTCCAGGTACTGCCCGGTCTCGGGGTCGTAGAGCGTTTTCATCTGGGGCTGCCGCGGCGGCTCCATGTAGTAGCACTTCCCGCTGCTGGGATCCACGAGCATCCTCCTTTGGGGGGGCAGGGAGGCGGAGAAGGGCTTGGGGGGGCTCTGCCTGCTCCTCCCACTCGGTGAAGGGCCATCGGTCCTCCTGAGGAAATGAGGAGCATCCTCGAGGCGGGGCTGGGCTGGGGGCTCCACAGCAGCTGGGCCCTCGGGGGGTCGGGGCAGGGGGGGCTCAGGGCTGGGCTTGCTCCAGGGCACTTCTCCACCAGGAAGGGGATAGGCACCACTTCCCAGGGGAGCGCTGGCTGCGCTGGGGACAAAGGGGGATCCAAAGAAAGAGCCAGCCATGTTGGAGACTGATGGATGCCCAAGGGAAGTGGGGACTGGGTTGGTGACTAAGGGGGACCCAAAGGAGGAGCTGCCTGGGCTGGGGATCAAGGGGTTCCCAAAGGATGCACTGGATGCATTGGGGACCCAGGCATTCCCAAAAGAGGCACTGGATGGATTTGGGACCAATGGAGACCCAAAGGATGCACTGGATGGATTGGGGATCAAGGGGTTCCCAAAGGATGCACTGGGTGGATTTGGGACCAATGGAGACCCAAAGGATGCACTGGATGGATTTGGGACCAAGGGGTTCCCAAAGGATGCACTGGGTGGATTGGGGACCAAAGTGGTTCCAAAGGATGCACTGGATGGATTGGGGACCAATGGAGACCCAAAGGATGCACTGGATGGATTGGGGACCAAAGGGGTCCCAAAGGATGCACTGGGTGGATTGGGGACCAAAGGGGTCCCAAAGGATGTGCTGCACAGGTTGGGCACCAGAGGGGCCCCAAAAGACTTGTTGGGGTTGGAAACCAAGGGGGTCCCAAATGATGTGCTGGCCAGGCTGGAGGCTGATGGGAAGCCAAAGGGTGAGTTGGTCACATTGGTGACCATGGAGGTCCCAAAGGATGCACTGGCTGGGTTGGGAGCTGAGGGAGTCCCAAAAGAGGCGCTGGCCGGGCTGGGGACAAAGGGAGTCCCAAAGGATGCACTGCCTGGGTTGGGGACCGAGGGCATCTTTGGCACCAGCGTGGATTTGGGGGCTCTCTCGGGGATTGCCAAGTAGCTGGAGTTCTCGGCCAGGGCAGCAGGCGGCAAGGGCTCCGTGGCCGCCGGCCACTGCGGCGAGTGCTCCCAGGCCTCCCTCCGCTCCGGCAGCCGCGCGGGGGGACCTTCGCTGCCCTCCCCGGCTCGGATCGGGGCGGAGGGGCCAGGGCTTCCGGCAGACCCCCCGCTGGCTACCGACACCCGCGGGCCGCCGGGCTGCTCCTGCCTCGGCTCGCCGGCGCGGAGCTCTGCCGCGCCTCTCGCTGCCGGCTCCGCAGGCTGCGGGCGGGCGCTGCTGCCGGCCGGGGCTCCGGCTCGGGGGTCCCTGCTGTCCTCGCTGCTGTGCCGCTGCCCCAGCGACTCCGGCCCCTCGGCAGCGTGGAGCGCTCTGCTGCTGCCATGGCCACGCACCTCCTTCCCCTCCGTGGGGCTCGGCGGTGGCGGAGGCAGGAGAACGGTCTTCTCTGTCCGCAGCACCGCGCTGCTCTGGGCCGGGGAGCTCTCCCTGGCCACCGGGGACGGCCGGCCCACCAGGACGTGCAGATGGGTCTCCACGTGCGGCACCCCCGCGGCCACCGGCGCCCGTGGTGGCACCCGGAGCTCGCTCCGCTCCCGGCGCGGGGGCGATGCCGGCGGCTCCTCCGTGGGGGCCGCTCCCCTCCGCGTGGCCTGGACCCTCGTGATGTTGATGGGGGAGCTGTGGGAGGGCGCGGCCCGGCTGCCGGGGGGCTTTGCGGGCCCCTCGGCACACGCCGGGGGTGGCTCTCGGCCGGGGGCTGCCAGCACCTCCTCACCCACCGGCTCCGGAGCTGGCTCCCGACGGACCGAGGTGCAGTGGATGACCAGAGGGGTGGCCGGGGGCGGCTCCCCGCTGCTCGCCGGTGCCACGGTGCCGCGGGAGGTGCCGGCAGTCCCAAACTTGAGGCTGTAGCTGCTCTTCACCAGCTTGCGCACGTCCCGGGGCTGCGGGACGCGCCCCTTCCCCTTCTCTTCTGGCTTGGGGGGCGCGGCTGGCGGAGACCCCCGGGGTGCCGGGGTGCCGGGGCTGGGCGGCCGGCGGGGCACTGCTGGTGGCTTCTCTGGCTGGCTCTGCGGCAGCGTCCTCACCTCCTGCGCTCGGGAGGAGGCGAAGCGGCGGTGCGGCGGGGCGGCGGGGAGCACCCGGCTCTCGACCTTGAAGGGGAGGGTTTGGGAGTGGATGGGGCCGATGGCTCGCTCCTTCAAGCTGGGCCACGGCCTCGGCGCCCTCGCAAACCGGGGAGCGACATCCAGCACCTTCCCCACCCCAGGCTGGGCTTCGAACAAGGCGCGGGCTCGCTGGTAGCAGATACTCTCCGACGTGTGCTCCTCAGCGGTCGCGGGCAGCCAGCGGCCCCCCAGCACCTCCTGGTACTTCATCCTCTGGTTGAGCTCGTTGAACGTCTTCCTCAGGTTGCAGACAGTCTCCCTCGTCGCCTCGCTCAGCACCACGCCCTTGGTGGGATGGCTGGTGGTGGCGCTCCCCGCGGCCGCCGTGGCCACCGGCATCCCGCTGCCCCGCAGGTCCTCGGCCGAGAAGCTGCAGTCCGAGCGGGACAGCGAGCTGGACTTGCCCTCCAGACCATCCCCCAGCAGGTCGGTGCCGGCGGAGGACGGCCCCGAGGAGGTCGAGCTGCCCCGCAGCCCCTTCTGCTCCATCTTGATCCGCTGCTCGTACTGCATCTTCTTGGCCAGGACGTTTTTCACCAGGCACGAGGCCGCCCGGGTCCTGTCGGTGCCGGCGTCCAGGGAGGCCGCCTTCATGAACTGCTGGTAGTTGAGCCTGAAGTCCTCGCCGATGGCTCTGCCCTTGCTGGGGGGCTCCTTCCTGGCCGGGGGCTGGGGTGCTGGGCCGTCTCCCCGGGGACCAAAACCCGTCTCCTTCCTCTCCTTCCTCTTCAGCAGGATCTGGCGCTTGGGCACCGTCCTCTTCTTGCCGTGGCCCTTCCTGGCCTCCCCGCTCTCCAGCTCCACGTCCACGCACTCGAACTGTTCCTTGCCCAGCAGCTCCCCGTCCACGCCGGCGGGGAAGGGCCAGCCCACCCTGCCATGCAGAGCTGTCGCCGCGCCCCGGGGCTCCCCGGCGCCCGCCGGCCACCGCCGCGGCCGCCCGCCGTCCTCCGACAGCGAGTTGGAGAGGCTGGAGGAGGTGTGGGAGCTGCACATGTCGAGGCGAGCTCCGGGGAGCCCCGAGAGGCTGCGGAAAGCCCTGGCCGTCAGCGCCTGCACCTCGCCGTCCACCTCGTCCGAGTCGCTGGGAACCCCGCCGAGCATCGCCCCGGGCTGCCGGGGCACGGCCGGCTCCCCGCCGGCGGCCGCGGCCGGCACAGGCTGCCGGTCCCCACCGAGGGGACCCATCCTGCCCCCCTGGCCCGGCGCTGGGCTATTCTTAGCCGCGCTGGACAGCTGAGCCCGCTGCGGGCGGGCGAGGGGGCCGGGCGGCGGGGGGACGCCGGGGGCCCCCGCCGGAGCCCAGAGCCCCGGGGCAGCCCGGCCGGGCGATCCCTCCTCGTCCAGGAACTCCAGGCAGTCCTTGAAGGTCTCCGTGCCGTCCGAGCACAGGGCGGAGTGGTAGGAGGACACGGAGGAGCTCGACATGCTCTTGGTGGGGTCGTCGCGGGGGAGCCCCGGGAGGTGTCCGTCCTCCTCCTCCTCCTCCTCCGCCGACCGCCGGCCGTCCCCACCCGCGCGGGGACCCTCGCCACCGCGGCCGGGCGGCTCGGCGGGGGACAGCAGCACGGGGTCCCTCTTCCCGCGGGGCATCGTGGCAGGGGGGAGCCCGGGGGGTTCAGCCGGTGCCGGGGAGCCCTGCTCGGGGCCGGGGCCGCTCTGCCGGGGCCGCTGGCTCGACCTTCTGGCTCCCTCGCCGTCCCGGCGGCTGGAGCCGGCGGCGGCACAGAGCAAGCCCCGGATCACATGGACTCAGCGAGCGCCAGCCGGGGCAGCCGATGCCAAGCGCATTGCAGGGATGCCACCGCCGCCCCCAGCCTCGGGGACCTGCCGGGGGGCCGCCGGCTCATCCCTGCCCCCTCAGCCCGCCCCGCTCTCCCCAAACCGCAGGACAGGGCCCAGGTCATCCCCCGCACCCCATACACGTCCTGGGTGTGCAATCCCATGGAACGGCCTGGGCTGCCCCGGAGCTGGGGGAGCTGCAGACCCCTCTGGGAACGTCCCATCCCTGGTGCTGAGGGCACGGCAGGATCTCGAGCTGCTGCTCCATCCCCACCCATGGCTCCTTTCCCGGTGCCACAGCAATGGTGTGCCCACACTGGGCTTTCCCCAAAACCCACCCTATCCCAAGCAGGAGCTCCTCCCTTCCTAATCTAAGGGGTAAGGAGCAAACTCAAGGCTTGGGATCAACCCGGGCATGGAGCACCCCTGGGACTCACAGGAGCTGACCAGTGGACTACTACCATGTGTCTTTTCTGGGGAGACTCCAAGCCAGTGGCTGGGGTGGCACAAGGGTCTCCGCAGCTTGCCCACCCCAACTGCTGCTGGTGCAGCCCAGTCCCAGCTTTTGGGGGAATCTTTGCCATGAAGCAGCAGCAGCAGGTGCTCCCCAGCACTGCCAGCCCCGGAGCAACCCGATGCCCAAGTCCTCTGGGTTCATGCAGGGACTAAATTTAAACCTTGGCAAGGAGGAGAGGAAAGCTTCCCGCAAAGCTGGGCTGGCACTTAACCCTTCACTGCTGAGCTGGGCTGGGCTTGCAGGTGGCATTTGTGCCCACAGGGACTGCAAGGGACCTGCCATGGGCAGTGCTCACTGCTATGGTGGCCTTCTGCAAGAAAGAGTGTGTATGTGGGATTTCAAATCCTAAAATCCCACCCTTTCTTCATGGAAAGGGTGGTCAGGCACTGGCACACACAGCCCAGCGCAGTGGTGGAATCACCATCCCTGGAGGAATTTAAAAAATGTGTAGATTGGGTGCTTGGGGTGACATGGACTAGGGGTAGCCTTGGCAGGACTGGGGGAACTGTTGGGCTCAATGATTTTAAAGGGCTTTTCCAACCTAAATGATTCTGTGCTTCTACAGATTATTAGTTCTGTATGCTGGCTCCGAGCCTGGAGTCCCTGCCTGATGCTGGATTTGGAGTGCCAGGGCAGCTCCCTGAGCTGACAGCCCTTGCTGCAGCCCGGCCCTGCTTCTCCGTGGAGCTCCAGGGTGTGTCCAGGGCCATCCACCTTCCGTGGCACCGACAGCGGGTGCCGGGAAGCGGATGGACAGCAGCCGGACAGCAGCCGGACAGCAGCCGGGTGTCCGGTGCTGCTCTCCTGCCACCCTCGCAGCCTCCGGTGGTGTTGTATCACTTGTCGCAGCTGCTGTCCCTGTGACCAGTGTGGCTTCAGCAGGACCTGGGTGTCAGATGCAGCAGCAGCAGCAAGGACTGTGCTGAGCACGAGTGTTGGAGTGAGGCAGGGGAAAGGCTGGGAGAGCTGGGAGTGCTCACCTGGACAAGAGAAGGCTCCAGGCAGAGCTCAGAGCCCCTTCCAGGGCCCAAAGGGGCTCCAGGAGAGCTGGAGAGGGACTGGGGACAAGGGCTGGAGTGCCAGGACACATGGAATGGCTTCCCAGTGCCAGAGGGCAGGGATAGATGGGATATTGGGAAGGAATTCCTCCCTGTGAGGGTGGGCAGGCCCTGGATCCCTGGCAGTGTCCAAGGCCAGGCTGGACTTGGAGTAACCTAGGATAGTGGGAGGTGTCCCTGCCCGTGGCATGGGCTTTGGCGTTCTTTCCAACCCAAAGCAGTCTGTGATTCTGGGATCGCAGGGATGCCATGAACAACCCATCTCAGGGTGGTGTGGGAGCGCAGCAGAACTGGCCGGGCATTGCTGTCACTCTGCCCTGGCTGCAGCCCGGGGCTGCCAGCAGCCACCAAGCCAGGCCACGCTCCAGCACCTCCTCCTGCTCCTGGGGTTTCTCCCTCAGTGTGGAGGCCGTGGAGAGACCCCGGAGTCCTCCTGCCAAACGAAATCCAACCAGCATCTCCAGCACCCAGAGCAGGCCGGGCTGTGCGTGGGAGCAGCCTGCGGGGCACAAACACGTTACAGAACAGAGGGTGGACCCCAGCTGAGCCAGACCTGCTAATTAAACACTCACTTATGTTTAAGCCAGCGTGATACTGCCTGCAGCTCACCACTGCATTTGCTTATTAACCTGGATTTCATGCCAGCTCGGTGCGTGCTCACCTCAGTGCTGGCAAGCCTGGCACGGGCAGCGAGGAAAAGGAGGAGGATGAAGAGGAGGAAGGCTGCTGTTGGCTGTCGAAAGCAGGACGTGCCTCTCCCACGCTGGAGCTACTTTTTTGCAACTCCGGAGGAGCAGGAAACACCGGCCCAGGTTGGCAGGGACTTTCAGAGCTGCCTCAGGGGTTCAGGAGGGATCTGGGCATCTGGGACATGGCAGCAGCCCCGCAGAGCTGAGGCACTGGGACACCCCAGGGTGCTGTCTGACAAAGGGACCCGCCGGGGCGTCACAGGGCTGCCCTGCTCCCCCTGGCAGCACCGCGCTGGTGCTGTGGCACAGGGGCGATGCCCGAGCGGGTGCCAGGGCTGTGCACCCCAGTGCCACGGCCCAGAGTGCGGGGCCGGGCTCGGACACGACGGGGCGGGAGAGGCCCGCGGCCACACGGCGCCGTGTGAGGGGCCAGCCCCGCTCCCAGCCCCCTCCTCTGCTCCCAGACTCCTGCCCTGTTCCCAGCCGCCTGTCCATTTTCCAGCCCCGCGCTCCGTTCCAAGCCCCGTTCCCAGCCCGGTCCCGAGGTGTCCCCGTCCCTGCGGGCCGCCCCGCAGACCCCGCCCCACGGGGCAGGCGGGCCCCGCCCCACAGAGACCCCGCCCCGCAGAGCCCCTCCCTCTCCTCAGACTGAGGGGAGCGCTCAGCCCCTGATCCCGGTCCCGGTCCCGATCCCGATCCCGATCCCGATCCCCATCCCGGCCCGGGAGCGCCCGCGGCTGGCGGCAGCCCAAGGCCTCGGCCATGTTCCGCGCCCCGCGGCAAATGGCGGCCGCCGCCCCCTCAGGCGCCAGCACCGCCGCCCCCTGCCTTCGGCCAGGCTCGGACCACCACGGACAGGCACAGCGATGTCACATCTTTAATTTAAAAATAAATAAATGTATATACACACACAAACCCATGTTCAAGCGCTCGGTGCACCCAGGAACACCCTTTCCTCCCGTCAGAGCCCCACAAAGAAGAACCGCAAGTACCCCTTGGAGAAGGACGGCGATGCATTCCCGCACCACGGGCTCCAGAGAGGATCCTCCTTTTCCCCGTGGAGCACCGTACAAACGCAACTCGTCCTGTTTGTCACCGCAGAGGTCCCAAGCCTCATGTCCTCCCTCACAGCTCACACCGGGACCAGCACCCTGACCCTCCCTGGTTAGAACAAAGAACACTTATTGCTTTTGGGCATGTTTTTACCTCCCTCCTGCGTTTCCTAGCTGATTGTGCTTCCCACAGGAGGTCTCCCACCTCCATCAAGTACTCAAGATCTTTGGATGAAAGGTACAATCTGGTTTCAGTGCAAAATGCTATGGAGGAGTTCAAGCTCTGTGCAGGACATTGTGAGTCCAGGAAGTCACTGGATTTGGTCTCCCTACCTGTATCCCTCTACAGTCACACAGGAATGACAGGGAAGATACCAACCCTGGAACCAAGTCCAAACACTTAAATAGATTTCTAATATATTCTACAAGCTATTTTATATATAAAAAGCAACATTATTTTCACTTTTTTTACACACTCGTGCTCAAAACTGGGAAATACCAGAATTAAGGCTGCCTGCTCTGCAAGCCAACTTGGAATGATCACCCATTCTTGCCCTTAAACTCTGGCACTAAGTATGTTCCACACCAAGCCCCTCAAAATGCCCTTTTCACCAGTGCTCCTCCTGCTCCAAGTGCCCAATAAATTCTACTCAGCATCCCCCCATGTTCCTACAAGATTTCCTACAATTGGGGCACAAATGTCAGCATAAAAATGCAACTTAGAGAGTCACTATGTTGTTTTTTTCCTTTTATGACACACCACCACAGCACTGCTGCTGTACCTGGAATGTTCTCCTCCCTGCGATGGGAGCTGGGATGTTTAGGGCTTGTGTGCAGGAACACCAGGCCTCAAACCTCACATCCCAGGGCAGACCCCAGAAAAGCTTATTTTCCTGTAGCTCCCAGCTTCCTTTCCTGCCAAACCTCCCAGGGCTGTGTGGATGGGACAGGGACATGGAGGGGACACACTGTGGTACCAACATTCCCAGTTCCATCCAGCAGGACTCATACACCACTGCACCAGTGCCCAGCACAGGGACAGTCTGAGCTTTACAGGCAGGTTTAATCCTGGCATTTCCCCCGCTTTTGAGCATTTGCTCCCTAGGTTTCAGCCAAGGCCACCTGTGCATCCTGTGTGACTCCAGTTTCAGGAATGTGGCAACAGCAGAGCCTTGCTCATGTCTCACTGACTCACACTGCCAAGGTCAGAGGGGAGCAGTGCTGGTCTGTGAGCCCCCCACCCCGGGCAGGTATTCCCTGGAAGAGCAGGTCATTCCATGCAGGGCACACACCAGACTGCCTCAGGGGGTTAATAGTGCTTAACTGGAGTAACACTGGTCTAACACTGGTCTGCTCTTCATGAGGACGACCCAGCCTCAGCCTGCCCTTCAAGGCCTGGTTGTGTAAAGGAAGATCAAGAAAAAACAGGACATTGCCACATGGATTTTTTCTTTGCATTATCATGTCTACAGTGAAACATTCGTAGCTGCTCAACAGAGTAAAAATATGCTACATGAGAACTGTACCGGAAAAAGCAGGACCCTGGGAGAGCTGGGGAAGTGTGCAGATAAAAACCAGAATGGAGTAGCCAGCTTCAAAATATGCCACTGGAAACAGACAAGGGAATGAACACAGTTCTCCTTTCCCAACGGTCTGGCAGACACTGGAACTGGTGCAGTTCCCAGACTCCCATCATCTGGTCGATGTTGGTGCCAGGATGGGCACAGCCCTCCCTTGGAGCAGCACGGGATGTGATCCCTGGGGCAGTGGGAGAGCTGGGAATGTGCTCAGGGGCTCACCTGAGGCAGGGACCTGTCCCTCCTGTACTGCAACAACCCCCCAGCTCTGTGGCACAGCCCCGAGGGACAGCGGGAGTGACCCCCAGCCCCGAGCGCGGCGCTGCCGGGGATCCAGGGAGCTGCAGGTCCAGAGGAAACACGGGAAGCCGAGAGGTGCCTGCTCTCCTGGGAAGCACACACAGCCTGGGTGGCGGACAAACCGCCCACGCAGACGGGTTCTGAACTCAGAGCGCGTCCTGGGGAATTCATTTACAAAGTGCCACTGGTCCTTGGAACCAAATCTACTGTACAGGATATACTACAGCAAACAGCTCGGGATGGCCCCTCTCTGCACTACCTGCAGAAGGACTCCAACGTCCAGACTCTTTACAACAGACTCCTTCCCTTTTCATATGAAGGAAAATAAAAACATAAGTTAAAACAGCAATAAGTAAAACTACGGAACGTGCCCGTCCTGGTCAGCCCCCTTTGTGCATCCCGATCAGACTGGAGAGCTTCTCACAGTGCTCAAGTTTCAGGGACTCTGCTTTCTGTTTTAACCGCTCATCTCTGTAGAGCTTGGCCAAATTTGACAAATCAGACTCTGAAAGATGAAGAAAAAAAGATGTATCAGGATGAAGTCGTGAGCCTCCTTTAAAGAACTGTTTCTCAATGCTTTGTTATCCTTGCAGCACTTTTAATTTTGGTGGGTACTGAAGCCAGGGAGGTGAACAACTACCCAAGGGACTCGTCTGGAAGGCCTCCCTGCCCTTTCATTAAAAATCTCAAAGGTACTTTGCATTTTGTTCCTCTTCTTCTCAAAAGCCACATAAAACTGAAATAATCCCATTGTTTAAATTATTTCCCCCCAGTAATTCAGAGAAGTTTCTTTTGCTGATTAGCTGAGGAAGTCTTAATATAGGTTTCTCCCTGAAGAATAATTTGGCTGCAGGATTAGATGCACCGAGGAGAACAGCAGTAATTTACTTCTGAAAAGGTCAACATCTCCGTAAGCACAGGCTACCTGATGACACTCAATTTTTCAAAGAGCTTTTATACACCTTACAAGCCCCTCATTTTACAAAATTATTCAGAGTGGAAAGAACTTCAATAGATCCTTTCATGCCTTACGTCCTCTGTCCCTGTCCCACTGAAATTTAAAGCTATTTAACCCTCCTCCCACTCACCGAAAAGCTTCACAAACTGACAAGCAGGAACAGTTCATTTTAGAGCAGGAATCCATTTACAGGTTTATAACCAAAATGCCACTCAAGCAGTGCTGGGCACAGCCTTGTCAAGCCTCCAGCAAAAAACAGGCTCAGGTAATTGTCCCTGAGCCCAGAGTCCCTGGAGTTGTGCAGTGGAGAATCCCAGTTTACACTTATCCAATTGGGGAAAATTATTCCCTGCACTTTCAACAGCATTCATTCCATCACATTTGCTCCTTGTGGGTTTCAGTCTTTCACAGACTAGTTCCTTTGAAGCCTTTTCTTCAAGGAGGTTCTAAAATACTGAATTCCAACTATATTTACATTGGATATACAGAAGAAATTCTTCCCTGTGGGGTGGGCAGGCCCTGGCACAGGGTGCCCAGAGCAGCTGTGGCTGCCCCTGGATCCCTGCAAGTGTCCAAGGCCAGGCTGGACAGGGCTTGGAGCAACCTGGGATGGTGGAAGGTGGGGGGTGGGATGGGATGAGCCTTAAGGTCCCTTCCAACCCAAACCATTCCATGGTTCTATGCTACTTATCCTGATTCGGTTTTCAGCTGCCTCTTTGTGACCCTGAGCTCTTTGCAGCCTCATTTTACAACTGTGGCAGCCCAGCTGAAACACCTCCTGTAAAAACCTGGGGCGTGCTTTTTGAACTTAACTGTGCCAAAGATTTCAGAAGATCCAAACCCACAGCACAGCCAACTTGCACAGACCGCTTTGCTGAGGAGTCTGGTGCAGCACTGTAAAACTGACTGGCCGAACAAAGTACCAACCAATCCCTTATTTTAAGGTTTTCCTTAAGGTTGTTGGACACCAGGTAACACTTTTCAAGTCATAAAATCAAGGACTTTAAAAACCAAACTGTTCCTGAACTACTCATCTCTGTCCATTTTGCTGGTGCTCAAGGGAGATGTGCCCTCAGTAAACACAACAAATGTACTATAAATAGACATTCAACTGTCAAAAAGCTCCTCACACCAAGTCCAACACTTCAGCAAGGATTAAGGGACCAACATTTTGCAGCAACAGCTGACTAAGAACGGCCTCAGCATCTGCAGAACTTTTCCCCAGCACTCTGTCCTGTATTCAGAGTTTATTTTTACAAACGTGACTGTCCTAAGGTCAGCCCAGTCTCAGCTATGGCCTGGATGGGAGGCACTCAGAAAATGGTTACTTTTACTGACAGCGCTGTCCTCAGGCTATGCTAACTGTGGCTGCTGTAAATGTATTTGCAGCTGGTGACTAACACAATCCCTAAGTGTACAAAGCTCTGGAGGAGCGCTGTTTGGCAGGCACTCGGCATTCCGGGCTGGATCATCTCCCCTCTCTGACTCCTGGGCTGTCTAAGACTCACAAACCCTGTCCCCCTCTTTGGAGCTGGGCTCTCCTCAGCTCCAGGTCTCTGTGAAAGAGACAATGTGGTGACTTTCAGTTGCATGAGGTCAGTTAAAGAGATTTTTTCTGTAAGAAAGAAAGTCTCTCCCTGTAGCAAGCCTACATTTACGAGTAGTAACAGCCACGTTATCCCTGGAGGCTGCTCCTGCCAGCTACAGATACTCAAAGTTCCCAAGTCAAGCACACCAAAAACTTCAGGATTTTTATGGTCTTATATTATGGGTTCTTTTCCTTTTTAAATTCAGAGCCTACACCTTTTTATTTCTCTTGAAAAGCAGGATTGGTAACTTTTATGTAAAATAAGCCAAAACAAGCCTTCCCATCAAAAACCTGTAAAGAGTCTGGAATCAGCAACACTATTCCTGTAGGATTAAATGAGTCTTGTTTAGACAAACTGTGTTTCTACAATGATGCAATTGGTCAAGAAACTGAAAACAAGTGCAAAGGCACTTTTTAGCAGCGTGCTGAGGACTGTTCTGCACAGAGCAATTTAAAACCCCCACCAGTGTGTGAAAGCAGCTTGTCTGCTGCTACTGAACATTCACACAGACACAACTTGTTCCAGCTTCCTTTACACACAGCACTGCTTGCTGTTGACTCATTTGAAGGTGATGAGTTCCTTAGGTCAATAAAATCAGTGAATAAAATCAGTCACAACATCCCAGCCTAAGCTACTCCTCGTAATTTGATTTGTTATTTTTTACCATTCTGCAAGCAGCAGGAATTTGCTGTCTCTTCAATGAACCAGATTAGTAGCAATTAAGAAGTAATAAAATATGGGCTTAACATGCCTTTATTTGTGCCACTGATCTACTCAGGGCTGAGTGAGAATAACGATTTTGAATGCTCACATCTGTGTTCTCCCTTTCTGCATTCAATTCTTGTGTCTGAAAGACGTGAAAATGGTGAAAAACATGATCTCCAACTCAGCTAAAGATAGAAAATGCAAATAACACCCAAAGCACGGAAACATGCTCTGAAAACTGATACCAGGAACACGGCCCACTGCAAGAGGGCCAAGAGCACCTGGACAAGCTCTGGACTCTCCTGGAGAAATTTTAAGGAAAAAGTTACAGAAACCTCTTGTGGAGCCAGTCAGAGCAAAACTGATTCTGCTCCAGCAAATGAAACATGGAATAGGTGATGTCTCAAGATCTTTTTCAGCCTAGCAATCTGTCAGGGCTGAATAAATGTGGTGGGTTGTATGTTTAAAACATCACTAAGAGTTATTCAAGCATAAAACCTGAGCGGAAAAAAGTGTCTCAAATGGTGAAGTCTACTTTCCACTCGTCTCTCAGAATCACTTAAAATGTATTTTGACAGATCTCAAGAACAGAAAATTCAGTGTTAAGAGCAGATGTGAGACACCTTAAACCAGTGCAAGGCTGAGATGTTACAAGGATTGGAAACTGAGGCTAAAAACAGCAGAGCTTTGTGAAGCACATCCACCCCCCAGCTCTGAAACACACGTGGGACAGAAATAACTTACTCTGCTGTTTCTCCTTCCAGCAGCTGGTCTGAATATAGTCTATGTAATCTTTCTCAACTGTTTTCTCAAGCTCTTGAAGTTCTGCTCCTTGATAATTCTTTTCAAAGTTTTTATCAACATAGTAAGGCACCTGCAAGTTCTCTGTTTCTCTGCTGACAACGTGGCCTATGGACCTGTGGGAACAGCACGGAGAATTCAGATGTTTCAGCAGTTCAGACCTCAAGAAATCAAGAGCTGTTTCTCCATATTAGCATTTCCAGAGGATGATATTTACAGCAATGTTTGTACAGTCCATTTCTGCAGGATTATGGCTCCCTCAACCATCCAGTCAGGAAATTACAAGTCTCAGGGACAGCAAGCTGTGCAGTACAAAGAGAATCCATCCTCCTGCTAAAACCACAGGAGAAAATCCCAGATGGAGAGGTATCAACACAGTTCCTTCCAAATACTGTGTTCGTTCCCAACAGTTCAGTCAAGACCCTTCTAAAATATAAGAGCAAATTTTATCTATGAACTCTGCAAACACTTTATTCTGTTTGCTGGTGATTTCTGGCAAGCTCGGTGCAGAAACCCACGGGGATTGATAACAAAGGTAGAGATTATAAAAACTTAGGGCACAATGCAATTGGATCTGGATTTTCCCATTGTTTTGGATCCTTTAGTAGCAATAAAACTTAGCAGGGGAGATTCTAGTTACACTTTTCTTCAGGGTTTTATAATCATCAGTAAGCACAGTGAGGCATGGAACAGCCTGGAAAATACCCTGTAGAAGATTCAGCCCCTCTGACACAGTCACTGGATTAAACCACACTCCTGGAGTGAATTTCCTTATTTGAGCAAAGATAGCCAGGCCTTTGCTCAAATCACTGCCCACAGAGAGAGGCAGGCAGCCAAAACACAAAGGTTACACTCTACTCAAAGGAATCCCGTTTGCCCCTTTTTCCTGGACTCCTCTTTTCCTTCTCTTTCCCTGTGTCTCAGAGGTGTCCCCAATTTCTTTTAGTTTTTAGGCTGTTCAGTTGTTTTAAGCCTAACTCTGAACCAGGCTCAGGCCTGACTATCTCACATCACCAGGAGAAGGGGAGGTAGAGAAGAAAAGCAGCTCAGCTGCTGTGGGGGTAGCGTGGGAGGTTTCACATGGGACTGGCAGATAGCAAAAACACTCCCTGGAAAAAAAAACCACCCTAAAAACATCCACCCTCCTGTTCTTTTCTGAGGGCCTCACTCTGACATCGTGTGGTAAAATGGTGAGGGGTGTTGGGCTGCTCTGACAGAGGAGGGGAGGGGAAGGCTGGACCTGAGCAGTTTTACTCCTAGAAGGGAGCAAGGGGAGTGTTTGGAGCACTCTGCTGGTTGTCCCAGACCTGCCAATTCCACTCCTCTCTCAGTGAGGGCCAGCCCAGGTCCAGATGTGACCTCCAGCACCAGATGTGACAGGAGCATGTGGGTTTTCCCCTGCCCCACAAGCTGCCAGTGCAGCAGCTCTGGTGGGGTCCTTCTGCTCCCAGAGCCCACCAGCCCCCAGGGCCCTGCTTTGCTACAGAGGTTAAACCAGGGCATTTCAAGGCTTTAACAATTTGTGGAGCTTCCAGTAGAATTCATGCTCCAGAGAAGGTTTGGATTTAAAGGTTTGGATTTATACTGCAAACCACAGGCTTCTTTTTTTTGTTGCTTTCCAGAGGAACCTCAGGGGTGGTCCACAGATTCTGGGGGCTGGGCAGATCAGAGGCTGATCTACACCCACGTTCCCCATCCTGTATCACTGTGCAAAGCCATTTCACACCAGCTGAGGAAGGTTTCTGACCCTCTTTGTGCACTAAAGCTCCCCACAGGCAACCCCACAGTGCTCAGGAGAACTCACCAGTGCAGGCTGTTGGTATTTCCTTATTTACAAACTGATAACATTTTCTACAAAGAGCAAAACATTAACATGCATTTTGCTATCAAACCCAACTTCCATCTGCCTTCATACTGCAAACAGCAAGAGCAGAAAAATGTGGTTTTAAAGGACTTACGATTTGTAGAATAAGCTGTAGGGTGGGTTGGTGGCCATCAGCTGGGTTATAACTGACACAATTATGATGATGAAAACTGGCATCAACTGGATAAATGCAGAGTATGAATTCTGAAAAGTACAAGGATTAGCAGTCAAGAAAATACAGAGATGGAAAAAGGCATCTGTTCACAGAAGCCAGGCTATCAATCACAGATGAACAATTTGTTACATGGAAACTTAGAAGAAAAAAGAGAAAGGACTTTGGGATTTTGAGAGGGATGACACTGTAATTTCTAAATAACCTTTATTAATAATATCAGAACACTCTTGAACACCATTTCCTTTCCACTATCTTTTCCTCTGCCCCTTCCCTCACAGTGCCTACAGCACTGTTGTACCTGCAAGTGTCGAATCCAGCCTGCAATTCCCGTGTGCCTACGGCGTTCCTGCACCCTCTGAATTTGCTCTCCATTGTATATCTCAGCCTCTGCTTCAGCACTGCATTTAATGGTTGAGCAGTAAAGGGTTAACAGCTCACATGCAGTGTAACTTCAGACAGGATGCAAGCGCTGGGGCTTTTGTTTGGATTAATTTAGCAGAACAAAAGACTGGAAGCATTATCAAAGAGAAAACACTGATCTTTCCTTCTGCTCTTCCATTTCTTTCTAAACCAGCTTTTAAAATGCCTTCTCTCATGCAGAGGGAAATATCACATGCAGCTATTTAGACACTGCCCTCTACCCTGGGATAGCAACAAGGATTCCTGATGCAGTAGTAGGTGGGATTCACAGAATCAAAGAATTACTGAGGCTGGAAAAGCTCTCCCAGCCCATCGAGTCCAAGCTGTGCCCCATCCCCACCTTGTCCCCAGCCCAGAGCACCGAGTGCCACCTCCAGCCCTTCCTTGGACACCTCCAGGGATGGGCACTCCAAAGCTCCCTGGGCAGCCCCTGCCAAGGCCTGAGCACCCTTCCCATGGGGAAATTCCTGCTGCTGTCCACCCTGAGCCTGCCCTGGCCCAGCCTGAGGCCGTTCCCTCTCCTCCTGTCCCTGTTCCCTGCCAGCAGAGCCCGACCCCCCCGGCTGCCCCCTCCTGTCAGGGACTTGTGCAGAGCCACAAGGTCCCCCCTGAGCCTCCTTTGCTCCAGCCTGAGCCCCTTTCCCAGCTCCCTCAGCCGCTCCTGGGGCTCCAGCCCCTTCCCAGCTCCGTTCCCTGCCCTGGACATGCTCCAGCTCCTCAGGGTCTTTTCTGCAGTGAGGGGCTGGATTCACTTCCCCCAGCTGAGCTGTCTGTCAGCTGTACCAGATTTTTTTTCTGAGCCTGAGACTCACAAGGAAAAACTCATCTTCCTTGGAGAATGATCCCTGGAGGGTAACAGACTGTCTCCAGAGGAAGATTTTGCCAAAGCAGGTGGCAGGTGTGTATGTGCAGTGACAACAAAGGACACCTTGTGTCTCATCTGGAGGTCTCAGTTGGCAGAAATGTATCCCACACCCATCCTGTCCCCAGCTGGAAGAAGCCTGTGCAGCCCCTGGGTGCTAAAATACACCTTGAGCACAAGCCAGTACTTCCATATCCGTTACCAGTCCTCATTTGGACTAATTGTTGTTGGATTACCAAGCATTGGAGCTTGCAAAAAGCAAGCAGCAGCAAAACCCTCCGTGACAGAAACTGGAGGGCCTGTAATCCTATAAACACAATGCATCTCTACAGCAGTGATTAATAACAGCCAATCTCATGACAAAGGAAATATCCACCGCGGCTGCAGCCTTTGAGGATAAACACTGAGCACTCAAGCATGGGAAGGTTTGTCCTGGCTTTGGAAGAGGATCCCTCACCCTGCTGAGATATTTAAATATTTAAGCTGTGGAGATCCTTCCTGCTGGCTACCTGCGGCCTGTGCTCTTCCTCCTCTGGCTCCTGTGTCCACGCCCTCTCAGCCCGGTGCCTCCGTGGGTAATAGTGAGCATCTCTGGTTACATTGGAGAACATGTGGATATTCCCTGGAAAAGAAACCAGGACAGACCTGTGTTTCACCCAGCTGCTGGAACTCACCAGGATTCCTCAGCTTCTATTTAATTATCCAGGTTTATTCTCCACAGCCTGAATTGCAGCTGGGAGGTCTGAGACTAGAAAGCACAAACCACATCAGAATTAAACACCACCACAATGTTGTTCCAAAAAGCCTACCAGAGAAATTGTACTGTGCTCCAATCCATCTTAATTTAAATCAAGCTGCAGAAACATGTTCTGATTTTTATGATTGTATCTCATATTTTAATGCTGTTCTTGTCACACTCACTTGCAAGGCTGTGGCAGGAAAATGAATTTGCTTCACCAGGCTTGGGCTATGAATTATGGTCTCCCATAATTACTGAATGTGGTCTTCTACCTTCATTTCTAATTCCTCTGCCTTCAAGCCATTAATAATTTCACTTAATTATTTTATAATACGGAAAGAGATTTTTAAAAGAGTAAAAAAGGAGAACAATTCAGGATTTTCCTTCTTGCATATGGAATGCAGTTGATTTATTTTTAAAAAATCTACAATGAGGGAAGAATTGCATTTGCTGCTTCAATTTGAAGCTCAGGATCTGATTTTATCACCATATGAATATCTTAATAATAGCTGTGCTCTCCTCTTTCGAAATTCAGAATGTCTTTTGTGTTAGAGAATTGAAATCTGTGGCTTATCATCACAACAGAAATGCAAAACTATTTTTAAGCCCTGGGAAAGATGTCACATTATTTTATACTCTTATCCTGTCCTTTTTTGAGTTTCCCAAAGAATTCTGCAAGAAACCTGGGCAAAGGTGACCTCTGCTATTGTGTCAAAACCCCTGTTCCACTGCTTGTTCGAAGATTTTCCAAGCTCTAGGCATGTGTGCAGTCAGAGCTCCAACAGCGAGCCAAGCCAAGCCAGGCTGGCTCCAAGGAGGAAAGTTTCTTTTGGGAAAAAAGAAAATTAATTTCTATCCCTCAACATTGCTCAGACAGGATTTTATCAAGCTGTGAAGAGAAGCAGCCAGCGTGGGAAAAGAAGAATGGCTTTTATAGGGGTGCCTAAAAAAAAAAGGTTTTCCCAAATTTTAAGTTTCTCCAAGAATTTCTGCCAGCAGTTTCTTTTGGTCCATGGGCATTTATTTTTTATGAGAACTTGTAGCCTCTCCTCCTTACAACTGCAACACTCTGCCACGTGGAGTCTCCTTTGAGTTTAATCACATTTAACATTTTAAATTTAACTATTTTTCCATTGAATATCCATAGAGGAAAACTGCTCCATAAAAACAAAGCCATAAACCTGCCCTCAAAAGCCCAGTGAGGAAACTCTTGTTTACTACCAACACCCACTGCTACAAAATTGCATTTTTATTTTCTTACTCTTTGCTGCTTTCCCAAAAATTCCCGTTTTCTCCCTGTTAAACCTGCCATGCCCAGTACCCAAACTCCTCCCAGAGTTACTCAATCTCCTGTCCTCAACTCCAAGCACCCTGTTCCCCACAGGCCCATTCCATGAGGGTAATGTCCCACAAAAGGCACATCCAGGTGCAATTCCTTGCACAGTCAGAAATGGAAAACGTGCAGACTCCAGCTGGAATTACACCATGCTGGGGTTGGCTCACTTTGCATATCCACTGGTGCAAGCCTGGGAGCAATCTGAGGTCCCCTTAGCTGCAAGATGCACCGCTCACAGCAAGGTTTAGTAATTAACTACTTGTCTCTGTGTCTTCAGGCTGTAGTAACTGGTGTGCACCTCACTTCTCGTGACAGCTTGGAGGTGGAAAGTTCCCAGGAGTGCTAAAGCAATTCTTTCATTGCTGCCAGAAGGCCCTTGAAGTCCTCACACCTTTCAGATTTCCTTTTAATCCACTGATCCTGCAGGATCTATTTCTCCTGCAAATCCAAATGCCAAGGCTGGACTGAGACATGCACGGAGCTACTACAGGTACAGCTCCACTGCTGTGTCACTGGATCCTGCACATCCACCGGATCCTGGATCCTCTCCTGGCAGGCAGCACTTGCTGAGCTCCCAGGCTGTAATTTCATTACAGCACAGGCTGCTGCGAGGCACAGCAGCTCCTGTTTCCCTGAGATCACAGCTCCAGGAGCTGGGCCGTGCTGGCCTGGAATGCTGTCAGGTGCCTCAAGTACAACCCAATCAAGGAATTGTTCATGTTGAAAAAGACCTCTGAGATCACTGAGTTCAACCATCACCAAAGACGCCTCTGATTCCTTCTCATTCACACCCTATTTCAGCTCCCATACCATTGCTGGCTTCAGATGATGGAGGGAATAAAAGAAAGGCAGAAATCAAATGTGAAAAGGTTTCTGCTCTTTTCAGACGTATGATCAACTCCCTGAGCAGTCCCAAGGGAAAGTGACCTTCCTCATGATTTATAGAATCACAGAATATGCTGAGTTGGAAGGGATCCCCAAGGATCATCCAACCTCTGGCCGTGCACAGACACCCCAACAACCCCACCCCGGGCATCCCTGGCAGCGCTGTCCAAACACTCCCAGAGCTCTGGCAGCCTCGGGGCCGTGCCCATTCCCTGGGGAGCCTGGGCAGTGCCCAGCACCCTCTGGGGAAAGAAACTTCTCCCAGAATCCAGCCTGAGCCTGCCCTGACACAGCTCCAGCTGCTCCCTCGGGGTTAGTCAGTCCACAGCCCTTCAAAATCCCTGCAGACAGGTACTGACCTGTAGGGAAATGCCCACCAAAAAACACATTGAATATTTCTTCTGGTGTGATGTCTGCTTCGAATTCTGTGTAGTAATTGTAGTGCCTGGCCTGGCCAGTGCTGACGTGCTCGTGGTCACTCCCGAGCTCATCGTAGCGGAGTCGTTTCTCAGGGTTGCTCAGAACTGCAAAAGCATTGCCTATTGCTGGAGAGGGAATTAAAACCAGTGTTACATTTCCAGTGTCACAGGTCCCACTTTTATAGGTGGAGTAGCAAAAAATCCCCAAACAAGCCTAGGAAATTTGTGCTTGACCAAAGACTAAGTTACTTTTGTAACAGCAAGATGTGTAACAGCTCTGGCACTACCTGTGATGGAAACCACTTCCTGCTGTCACTGATGCCAGGAGAAAGAAAAAAGTGTCCAAGTATATGGAGAGACTTGAAATATTTGTAAAACTGATGTGAGAGTTCGCTTCAGCCAAGAAACTGGGTGAGAATGGAGCATTTTATCAGCTCAAACCAAATGCAAGTTTGGTCCGAGTGCACCTCCATATACCACATACAATTAACACAAAGTTAATAACTGCAGGGACAAATTAAAATGCAGAGGGCTATCCCAAGCTTTTCCTGCTGGCAGAGATGCTCCTGAAGCTGTGTGGCACACCTATTTCACACCTCACATCCAACCACTCAGAAGTGTTTGTTTGGCTCATCTTCTTCTTTGGCCTCTGACAGAACAAGTTCATAGAGAAATACAACCCAAACACAAAGAAAGAAAGAACATCCCTTCAGAAGCTCCTTGTTTTAACAGACTGTGAATGATCACTTGTTTTCCTCGTGCTGCGCTGCATGGAAAGGGAAAATATGCATGAGTTTACGCTGCAACATAACTGAGAACTCTGGACACAGCCTATTGGATTAAATTTCATATTCCCATACATATACATATAAATAAAAATTTATTCATCACAAGGAGCAGTTATTGATGACAAACATCCCACACTCTGGCATGGGCAGTGTCAGTTCCAAGTTCTGAACCTTCTGCAGTATCATGGAATCCCAGAATGGTTTGGATTGGAAGGAACCCTACAGATCATCCCATCCCACCCCCTGCCATGGCAGAGACACCTCCCACCATCCCAGGCTGCTCCAAGCCCCAATGTCCAGCCTGGCCTTGGGCAGTGCCAGGGATCCAGGGGCAGCCCCAGCTTCTCTGGGCACCCTGTGCCAGGGCCTCAGCACCCTCACAGGGAAGAATTTCTTCCTAATACCCCATCAAACCCTGCCCTCTGGCAGCGTAGAAGCCATTCCCCCTTGTCCTGTCCCTCCAGGCCCTTGTCAAGTTCCTCAAAAGCACCTGGGACTGCGACCTGGGATACATTTCCCATCGTTTCTAAGGGAGACGTGTATTTTGCAGGCCGAAATGCAAGCCCTGCCGAGCCGCAGCGGGGTTCTGTGAGGACGCTGCTGTGTGTGCAGCCCCTCCCGGCTCCGTGGGCCGGCGGGCGCCTCTGCACCGGCGCTCCGGCTGCGGCCCCTCACGGTGCCCCCGGGCCCGCTCACCTTTGAAGGCCTCGGTGGCTCCGGGTGCGCGGTTCTTGTCGGGGTGGAACTTCAGGGCCAGCCTGCGGTACGCCCGCTTCAGCTCCTCCTCGCCGGCATCCCGGCTCACCCCCAGGATCTCGTAGTAATCCCGGCACCGCTTGATCCTGAGGGCGCACACGGGGTTATCCCGGGGCTCCCCGGCCCCGCTCCCCGCGTTTCCCCAGGCCCTCCGGCCCCGCTGCCCGCCGCCCCCCGTGCTCCCGCGGGCCCCCCGTCGCCGCTCACCGCCGCACCCCGTCCAGCTGCTCGGCCGTGTAGGTCATGTCGGCCCGCGGCCGCCGCCGCCCCTCGCTCACCGCCCGCCACCCCGCGCCGCCATCTTGTGCGCGGGCGCTGCTGGGAGCGGGCCCGGCGGGGCTGGCGGGGGCGTGACGTCATTGCGAGGGGAGGTGACGTCATGAGCGGTTCTGAGGGCAGCGGGAGGTGGGAGGTCATGGAATCACGGAATCACGGAATGTCGTGGAATTGTGGAATGTCATGGAATTATGGAATGTCCCGGGCAGGAAGGGATCCACCAGGATTCATCCCTCCAGCTCCTGGCCCTGCACAGACCCCCCAGCAACCCCACCCTGTGCGCCCCTGGCAGCTCTGGCAGCCTCGGGGCCGTGCCCATTCCCTGGGGAGCCTGGGCAGTGCCCGGCACCCTCTGGGGAAGAACCTTTCCCTGCTCTCCAGCCTGAGCCTGCCCTGGCCCAGCTCCAGCCGCTCCCTGGGTGCTGTCCCTGGCCCAGGAGCAGAGCTCGGAGCTGTCCCTGCGCTGCCCTGGGCAGGAGCTGCAGCCCCGGGGAGCTCTGCCCTCAGCTCCTCTGCTGCAGCTGGACCAGCCCAGTGCCCTCAGCCGCTCCTCGGGTGGCCCCTCCAGACCCTTCCCCAGCCCCGGCTCCCTCCTTTGGACACTCTCCAACAGCTTTAGATCCCATCAGGAAAGGCCTCGGGGGCGCTGGTGACAGCAGCTGAACATGAGCCCAAGGTGGGCACGAGGCCACTGGTCCCTGGGCTGTCCCATCCCTGGGGTGGCAGCAGGATCAGGGCAGTGCCCGTCCCCGTGCTACATTGCTGGGGGACCTCGAGGGCTGTGTCCAGTTCTGGGCCCTCACTGCAAGACATTTCCCAGTTGCTTTCATCATTGCTGTTGTTGGTTTCTCCTCATCCCACCTCCCCCTGTCCCAGGCTGCTCCAAGCCCCAATGTCCCGCCTGGCCTTGGGCACTGCCAGGGATCCAGGGGCAGCCCCAGCTGCTCTGGGCACCCTGTGCCAGGGCCTGCCCACCCTCATTGCAAGACCCTCAAGGGCCTGTGGGAAGGAGGTCAAAGGAAGGAAAATGAAAGCAGCAGTGAGATCCTATGGGATCTCAAAGATCCAGGGAGATTTGTTATAACTTTGCATTCACTAAAAATCTACTTGTAGTGCTCCGTGTGTGGAGTTACAGGTCTCTGAGAACTGGAGCTGTTTGGGTTTGTCTAATTGCAAATCACCTGGGATTTTGTGTTAAGCAAATTCACCAGTCTGGTGGAGCCTGGGTGAGTGACAATGTTTTACTTTTCATGAATGTAACCAGAAAAGCTTCATTTATTAAAAAACAACTTATCGAACTACCTGGTGCAGGTGTCAGAGGTTGAAAGTGCATTGGCTCTTACCAGGAGCTGTGAAAATGTTGCATTTATTTTGCTGAACATTTCCTTGCCAGCTGCAAAGCACAGCTGCCTCCTGCATTGCACAAGGCGATGCTGCTCTCCTGGCCTTCCAGGAAGCTCTGGGAAAGCAGTGGTGGAGACGATGGAAGCTCTCCTGGCAAACTTGGGCTGCCAGCCTCCAGGAGCTGAAGCAGCTCAGCATTTTGCTTGTGACCACTCATTTTACACTGACATAAACCCTGGTCTATGCAGGGACTTTGTTCCTTACACTTCAGCTGAGTCTTTGAGCATGTGGGGAGATAACGATCTCCCTTCCTGAAGCTCCGTTCTTATTAATAATAACAAAGTGTTTAAGATGGCAATTTGCATTTCAGCAGCGCCTTTAATTCACGGCTCTCCGAACGCTTTACAGACACGGATTAACAAGGCCTCACAACAACCCTGTGAGGTAGGTGGATGTGACCATCCCACTGCTGTGGGGACAATGAGGGCACCGGGGATAAGGGGCTTGGAGCAGTCATGCTGGGATTTGACCTAGAACTTGGGCATTTAAGTCCCATCAGGCCTTCAGCTTCAGATCAGGCTTTCCCAACACACGGGTCTGGCTCGACGTGGGGCTACGCTGATTAACAAGCCCGTGACTGCCTGGCACAGACTATAAAGGCCATTAATGTAAGGCAGCGGTTTATTAGCGGAGTAGATGGTGCCTTGGTGCTTCTTGCTGCTGGAATTATCTGAGTGTTTGAAGGCATATCAAAAATAGAGTTAGATATCAACCACCGAGCGTGGCAGGCTGTAACTGGAGAAAGCCCTTAGGCCCCAGGTGGGGAAGCTATGTAGGACACTACTGTAAATGTACTGATCAGAAAGGACATAATAATTTATATATAAAGTCCACCCTTGCTCTTTCCCCGAAGGAAAAAAATAAAGAACCTAGAAAGCCACTGCTGGTTGTCACGTGTCAGCTTCAAGCTCCGGGCTCTTGGCTTCATAGCACCTGCCAAAAGAACAAAACGTGGGACATCAGCAGCCTGGCTGGGCTGGCAAAGGGAGTACAGCAATGTGTTCTCCTGAACTCAGTCCCAGCTTTAAAACAACCAAAAATGATGTGAATTCCTCATGTAGGATGGACCTGAGAGCACCAATGGGGATGTGCTTCAACCATGTGTGGGGCAGGAGTGGGTAAGCTGGGCTGGAGGGTGAGACCTCGATTTCTCACAGACCTCTTCATTTAATGACAAACCCCTCCAGCTTTGCAGCTGGCCACAGGTGATGTCACCTGTGTGCGTGAGGTAAACTTGGCACCTTGAGCTCAGCCAGCCCAGGTAAACCTCAGATGGGCACCCACACTTTTCACTGGGCTCACTGGAAGCAGTTTGGACCTTTAGAAGTTTGGTGGCAGCTGGTTTTTGTTATATTTCTGAAGGAATAAAAGAGCAAAGAAATACCTCAAGGCATGCTCTTATCCAGCCAGAGAAATGATCCCCAGCTGACTCCCTAAAAAGCAAGGCTGAAAAGGGAAACCTTTTCTGACGGGGGGTAGCTCATGCTGTTGTTGGTGTTGATGTTCTTCATGGAGATCAGAGTGATGCTGTTCCCCTTCTGGCTCGTGTCTGCCGAGCAGCTGCCCAGGAGAGAAGGAGATTATTAATTACTCTGGGAAACAAGACAGGGAATCACAGAATCACTGAGGTTGGAAAAGACCCCCAAGACCATCGAGTCCAACCTTTGAGCAATCACCACCTTGTCAAGCAGACCAGAGCACTGAGTGCCATGTCCAGGTGGTCCTTGGACACCTCCAGGGATAAAATTTCTTTGCACACAGCTGGAGGCAAACAGGCAAGGCCAAGGCTGGTACAGGAGACCAGCTTTGGTTTCCACTGCCCACTGAGCTGCTGTCCTGATTCTGGCCCGTCCATAGTGAGTTACGAGGCTTAGGAAGATGGAATTCCCCTTTTTTCCTACCCTGAGGGCTGGGATGTGCATTCCTGACCAGTGAAGACTGGATAACTTTGGGGATCAGGGAGCCTTAGGCACTGTCCCATTTTCTGGCATGTTTTGCCTCAGTGGCTTCAGATCCCTTGGATGATGATCTTTCAGGGTATTTCGTGACCACTGATGTTGATGGAAATTTGGCACCTAAACACTTACAGACTTTGCTCCCTGTGTCCCTTATCCATTTCCAAAGCAGGGTTTATTTATTTGGTAGGAAACTAGCAGTGGGAAACAGTAATGGCCATCTTGGAAGATATCTAAGACTGCTCTGAGATCCAGAAACGTGAGTTTAGACCTCAAGTCTGTGTCTAGACAAAGACAAGCAATCTGCTTTGGGAAGGTGATGAGTCTTCTCTCAGAGCAGCTTTGAAATGAGGCCCCTTAATATTGACCTTCTACCTATTTCTCTATCAGAGGCTGAAGTGTTATCAAAGCTGATTTTGCTTTTCTAACTCTCTGTCAAAGATGTCTTGACATGCTTCCTTCCACCTGAAATAACCAAAGCAGACGCTTTGCCTTGCTAAAGTTAGCTCTGGGATAAATCAGGCTCTCTCCATCAGATGTGGGTAGTGTGAGCAGCCTTACCTCTCTGACACCATGGAGGTTCCTGGTTTCTGTTTGTCTGGGGGGAGAAAAGCAGTTGGTGATGTGGAGGTGAGAAATCATCCCAGCTAAGCCATAAAATAAGTCAGCTCTATTCTGAATTACATTGTACAGGGACGTAAATGAAATCTGAATGAGATTGGAGACACTGTGGGGGAAACGTGGGAGCTGATTAGAGAAAACCCTTCAGCTAAGGGGTACATACTGGCAGGACCTGCCGGCCCTGCTGCCCATTCGGTCGCCAGCATCCTCTGGGCTTTAGGAAGGTGTCTGCCTTGCTGCAGAGCAGCCTTGCCCTCTGGTGTGCACAGCTTTGTGGGAAATGGGATTCCTAAGGTAAAGGACTGTCAAACGCCATGATTTTTGCTGGAAGAGCTGCCCACCTCCTGGAATTTGAGCTGCAGGAAGCTTGAGACTGGCTGCAGGAAGCCCTGTCCAGATGAGGCTGGGCTGGGGCTCTAGCGAGGAGGTCACGCTGTGTTCCTGACTACTCAATCCATGTTCCAGTCTGGCTTCCAAATCTCCCCACCACTGTGTAAGCTTTTCAAAGACATCTTTTAGGAATTGCCAGATGCACATGGAAACTGGTGACTTGTTGGTTAGGGAAGTACAGATTCCCCCAGACAAATACCTTCCGGGTCCTTGGAGTGGTTGCACTTGAACCTCAGGCTGACCACGCTGACCAGGATGATGACCACCACTATCAGGATAATGACGAAGCTGATGACACCTGGGCATGGAGGAAAGAACTGTCTGAGCAGCAGAGAGACTTTGACATCAAAACTTGGGTAGGAAATCAATATCTTCATTAATGTAAGCATGATACGTAATAGACAGAGAAGCAAATAGTTGTTAGAACAAATAGCTTTATCCTCCTGTGTTTTAACCTCAGAGGGCTTCTCTGAATACTTAGTCAATAAATACTTAATTGATAAGGCAGTGCCAGGAAGGCAGAAGTCAGCTGATTACACTGGGGATTGATAGGAGTCAGTATGTTCCTGCTACAGTTGGTAAATCCTATCCCAAAAGTGTAAAGCCAGATAAATAAGTAATGTAACAGGGAGAGACAAGCTAGAGCTGTGGGTGATGTTATCTGTTCCATAAACCATGTTTAGACACTTTAAATCAACTGTAGATTTGATACTGACATCAGGCCTCAATAAATCAAACAATTCCTTGTACAGGAAATTTGTCCTGCTAAGAATCCCTCGGACTTAGAATCATGGAATCACGGAATGGTTTGGGTTGGAAGGGACCTTAAAGCTCATCTTGTTCCACCTCCTGCCATGGGCAGGGACACTTTCCACTGTCCCAGGCTGCTCCAAGCCCCAATGTCCAGCCTGGCCTTGGGCACTGCCAGGGATGCAGGGGCAGTCACAGCTTCTCTGGGCACCCTGTGCCAGGGCCTCATGAAGTTGGGTGTCCAAACCAGCGTGGCCTGGTGAAACAGAGCCCCCTCCTCTCCCCAGGTGCCACAAGACCTTACCAAAAGCTGCCACTGTCAGCGGTGATTTCTCGTCTGTCGGGCTGGGCTGGGGTAAGTGGCTGGAGGGGTTTGGTGTTGGGGTGACAGGCTCTGAGGTGCCTACAGAGGGGAGAAAGGTAGATTTACATAAAAGTCATTCTTCCATGGCTGGGAAGAGGATTCCTAGCAATGCTAGAGGACCTAACTCTCACTTGCACTTCACTGGAGAGACCAAGTTTGGATCCTGGCCAGGTCCATCAATCTTAATAGCAAAGTGAGCAAGACCTGTGTGGAATCATTGCCGTGGTGGGGTCCCCTTTATGGACAAGCTGAGAACACCCACAGGGTTTCCTTCTGGGATCCCAGTGAGGAAAGGTCAAGGTCAGCCCTGGCAGTGCGTTTGAGGGGGAAGTTTGTCCAGTCTCCCTCCTTTTACAACCTTTTGACATAATGGCACCTTTCCTGCTGTTCCCAGGCTCAAGAGGTTACCCTGAAGTGCTGCTTCTGCTGAGATTTACAGCCTTTTCAAGGGCTGGATGGGATGTTCAGCCTCCCTCAGGTATGCACTGGCCTTTCTCCACACTGCCTTGAAGACAGCAGTGTGATGGCCTTGCTGCTGGCTGTGCAGAAGAATATAAAATACAGAGCAGGAATCACCTCTCTGCAAGGAGGAAGCACCTTGAGTCACTGATGTCGTGGTGCTCTCGTTCCTCACGGGATCCTGACCTGCACAGAGAGACACAGAATGTGAGTCTTGACCTCCAGTGTCATCTAAGAACCAAAGGAATTAATGGGCACCTGGAGAGGAGAATGGATTCACAGTAGTGCCGGGGAAACATGGAATTAATACTCCCACCTCCATACTAAAAGCTTCCCATGAAACACACTTTGTACTATTTTCCATGTCCAAATGGAAACCTAGGAAACTGAAGTTCAAATACCCTTTTGTAACCTCTTTAGGGTCTGCAGTCCCAGGTGCAGATTTGGGGCGGAAACAGCAAGGGGAGGCTGGAAGACTGAGCTGGGAAGGCAATAGATTTGCTATAGGTCATAAACATTGAGACTTTAAAATAAATCTGCGTAGGGGAAGAAATGTTGCAGAATGTGGGTGTGGATTGACTATTTGGCTTGTCCCTGGGCTTGAAATGAGTGGCTTTGCTATCCTAGGTTATCTAGAAGTAACTAAACCCATTTGAGGTGGGCTAACTTGTACACCGTATGTAGGCCTGCTGTGGCAGCACAGAGGTTTGTCCAAGCAAGCACTCTAGTTCTCAGTGGGATGAACTGCCTTGTGTGAAGCTGCTTGGTTTGTGACAGCTGCTTCCAGTGCCTGTGCAAGGAAATGTAAAGCCAATGTGTGAAATGTGTTTCACTTGTACTGAGAAAAAACATCCTTTGCTGCCTCCAGGCTGTTGTTGAACAGCCAGAGTGTCTGCATCGACCTTAACGAGCGGCTACAGGCCCTTTCAGGAGACTAAAAGTGGCAGTTCAGAGCTTCAGAAGATCATTTGTAGGTCAAGTAGGATCTTCTTCCCTGCTTTCCCATCTGCACATTCCCAGCAGCAGTGCTGGCCAAAGGGATGTGGTGCCTGGAGAGCTGTGCACAGCTCCTGGCACTGCCCTGGGCAGCAGCTGAACCCACGTCCTGTCCCACAGCAAACAGCCCTGCTTTGGAATGGGATTTTGCCAAAAGCCAGAAGAAAAAGGGGAAAAGGCATGAACTAACCAATCTAACTGTTTCAGAAGCCACACAGAGCAGAACAGTCTGGAGAAGCAGGGTCTGCTGCTGTACAATTTTTTCCCCAGTCATCGAATTCTTTGTTTCATTCTGAAATTGTTCTTCTAGCCACGGGCAGAAGCTGTGGTTTGCCGAGCCTGCCACGGATACCCCATCCCTGGGAAATGTTGGGTCCCACCCAATGGGAGACCTGGCCTTTGGAAGCATCAGCATCTATAGTCAGAGATGTGTGGGGCTTCCCAGTGGTAAATCAGGGTTGGAATGAACAGCAATCTGCTCTGAGCAAAGGGCTCCTGGCTTAACAGGGGACAACCATGGTGGGTGGGCATCTGTGTGGGCACAGCTGGCCACGGGTTCCTCACCTTGCTTGTCTTAGAGATCTGAGAGGTACTTGGAGAGGCAGAGCAGTTTCTAGACCATTGCAGGTTTTTGAGGCTGAATCTTTACTGGGGAATCAGCTCAGTTGTCAGATTCCAGTCTTCCAGTCACTTGGATTCTGCCCTTATTCTGAGAAAACTCTTACTGTATTCTCTAATTTGTGCTTACAGGTTGGGTTAAGCAAACTGTCAAAAGCAAAATTGTATTTATTTAAAAGGATTTTAAAAGGGCTCTCTTCTCCTAAACATAGATCCATTGTTCAGCTGTGCAAGTTCATCCCAGCAGAGGATGTTAAGAGCATTTTTCTTGTGTTTTATCACTGCTTATAAGGACACCAGATGTGGTTTTGGGTGGCTCAACCCCAAAAAAAGACTTGTGCTTAGAGAACCTGTGCCATTGATTGCCATGAAATTACCTGATCTTATTGTTATTCTACAAAAGGACAAAGTACCTTGAGGTGTTGGAGAAGGAGCTGCCGTGCTTCTGTTTCCGCTGGGCTTATCATCTAGATAAAGAAAACATGGGAGAGGACAGTTAACTTGTGAAGCCACTACAGTTTCCACTGTGGAGAGCTGTTGGGTGTCTATGGAGTAAATATCTTTATTTGCATGATACTTTCCCTCCAGACAGACATCAGGATGCCAGGTTAGCAAGGTGTGGAGTCAGCTCAGAGTGTACCCGACAGGTGAGCTTGGCGAGGGAGGCTGGGGAGGCTGGGGCTGCTCCAATATTTGATAAAGCATGATCTGGATTTTCTGATATGGGCTTGGCCTGGCTGTGTCCATCTGGGGAGCTGGAATGAGCTGCTCTTTCAGCAAAGACTCAGAGAAATTCAATATTTGCAGAATTGCTGAATAACCAGCACAGTGTGGACTAGCCCAATATTCTGATGCCCGCAGTTTGGATTGGGTAAGGAGGGAGGCACAAACAGGTCCTGCCTGAGCAAATATTTGAGTTTTTCATCCTTACCTCGCTCAGTGGTTGCTGTCAGGGTTGTTGTAGTGATGGGGGAAGGTTTGGGTGTAGTGGTTTGACCCACAGAGGTGAGGTTCAGGATGGTCACTGGTGTTGATTTTACTGACGGCTCTGTGGGGAAATTGTAGCGTTACCTCAAAAAGTTCAACTCAGAAACAGCCTGGAGAGGGCACAGCTATTGCAGAGTCATCAAATTCCTTGAGAGTTAGGAATAATCTGCTAGGGAAAGCATGGAAATAGCCTTCAACCTGCTCAGAGTGAAGGAGCTCTTGTACTTTGGAATTCACTTTTGCTCTTTTCACTGTGGGGAGATGCCGAGCTGGTGGAGCTCAGCAAACACATGGAGAGAGTCAGGGGTTTGCCACTGCTTCCTTCCCTGCTTTGAAAAGTGAACGTGTTTTGTCACTGGACACTTGAGCTGCCGGGAGCTGCCTGGCACCCACATGATCATTTCCTTGTGCTCTGAAGTGCCAACTTTCACATTTCATTTCGCTGAGAGTCTTCAAGCACAAATAATTCAGCTCTTGAAGTGGTCTGGGGGCTCCGTCCTCTGCCTCAACCTGCTGCTCCAAACTGCACCTGATCCAGAGCAAGATGTGGGGGAAAAAGCTTTCAAAAAACCTCTGCAAGGAAGAGTGGATCACCAGCTGGGAATTTATAGGCAAGTTCCTTGTCTAGACTTCTCTTGGCTTTCCAGTAAATTGAAAAAATGGTGAAATGGTTTCAAGGTTAGTGTGGTGGGCTTTTTTCCCCCCTTTATCCAAATGCTTCACTAAAATATTAGAATTTAAGATAAAGTTTCTTTTAAGTTTCTTTTTTTCCCACAAGGCTTGGAAGCAGGAGCAGAGATCTTTTTGAGATCTTATTCCTTGATATTTTTGGGGTCCTTCTGGAAGGGTAGCTATGCTTAGATTTTTTTTTTCCTGAAACATAGCAGGAAGAGATCTGACTCCAAAGATCCAAGTGGACACTAACAGATGTGGATCTGGAGCTGGAGAGATCATTTCTGGTGTAATTGGTGTTCTGTACATGTCACAAAATCATAGAAAGGCTTGGGTTGGAAAGGATCTTAAAGACCAGCCAGGTTGGACGGGGCTTGGAGCAGCCTGGGATAGTGGGAGGTGTCCCTGCCATAGCAGGGGGTGGGATGAGATGAGCTTTAAGATCTCTTCCAACCCAAACCATTCTGGGATTCCATGATTGTATGATCATCTCATTCTCCCTATTCAATTTAGTGATTTTTTCCCCCCCCTGGTTTTGCTCACACCTGTGCCTTGATCCCTGTGGGGTGAGTTGGCTGCATCAGAAGCCCTGACACCACAAAATTTCCTTCCTCCTCACCACTGTCCTCTGCACAGCCCCAGCTACTGCTGGGTGGCCCAGTCGGGCTGAGGTCAGACCAGTTACACACTGGGATGTCCCCGAGCCGCTCTCCTCGGTCTCCAGCTGAGCGTTACCTGAGCTGTGGTTCTTCACTTCAGGGCTGTGTTCTATTGGTTGGGATTGACCTGGAACACAAACAGAGGCACGGAGGTGACTTTTCCAGGTTGGTGAGATCCCACAGGGAGGGTTGAAGGATGGGCCAGAAAGGGGCCATGGTAGCCAATGAGAGCAGAAAGGGTCAGGGGGACAAGAGATGCCAAGGAGAGGGTTTTTCACCAGTGTGGCTGTCGGGACCAGAGGGAGCTTGGCAGCTCCATGGATCCCTAGCTGCTAGGAAACAGCTGGGGAAAACAGGGAGCAAAGGTAAGGTGGAATTCCTCTGCTTTCTCCAGGCTCCCTGGAACACAGCCTTGCTCCCTTCCAAAACGAGCCCAGCCAGGCCACCCTCTGGGGCACAGCACCCTCCATGTCCCCTGGAGATCTGGGGGGGAATGGTGATGGATGGGGCAGGCAGAGGCAGGATCCTGGGAGAAGATCCCTCAGCAGATGGGACTTATGAATCAGGGTCCCATTTGGGGCCTGTCCATTTGCAAACCCCCATTTCCACGTGCATCCACATCCAAACAGACACATGAAGCACATCACAAGCCAGAGGTACCTGTTCCAGCAGGGCTGGAGGAGTTTGTGGAAGCTGTAGGACCTGAAAGGAAAGAGCAGGAGCGTGAGTGGTGCAGGATCTGTGACGGTCACTAACGCACTGCTGCTCCTGTTCCTTGTGTGGCTTGGGTTTTCCTCACCTTCTGTCAGAATGACTTTGAAATATGGGATCCCCCCAAAAGCATTAGCAGAGAAGTAGTAGCAAAGGAGTTTTACTGAGTGTAAAGCTATCAGGCTCTGAGTAAATTAGTACTGGAGTTTATCCAGCCAGGATAAATGTCCTCCTCCCCAGCTGGAGCCAAACCCTTTGGGGGGCCATAGAAATCCATGGGGTCATTCCCTCCCTGGGAGCTGTTTGCCTCAGCTCAGCCTTGGCAGAGAAGGGTGTGACCTGTGTCCTGGTGCTATTCAAACAGTTAAGACACACATTTGGACACTTTGTTCCCTTGAGAGCTTAAGGAATGGATGGATGAGGTTTGTAAAGGCTTCCAGGAGCTGATGGGACTGGCTCTCCTTCCTGTCCTGTGTATCCTGGGGAGCTGGCTGAAGCCTGTGGCTGTGAGTCTGGAGGGAACCGCAGCTGCCTTCCCTGTAGGGCAGGGTAGCCCTGTAGGTCCATACGAGGTTGTAGGTGTTCACTGGGTCCCCAGTTCCTCAACTGAAAGGTGGCTTTGTTTGCTTTGGTGTATTTGTTTGCTTTTCTTTTGGATTCATGGCAAAGCATCCCTGCCCCAATCCCTCTTGTTTCCTACTCTCAGCATCTGTGATGTTTTCCTTAAAGCCCCAGCTCCCAAAGTCCTGTCCTCATGGAATCACAGAGCAGAGTATTTTGGATCGGAAGGGAACTTTCAAGGCCATCTAGTCCAACCCCAAGGGTTAGATGCGATGCCAATTAAAAATGCTGCCCTTGAAAATGGGAGAAAGAAATGCCCCACACTTGAGGACAAGACCTGGAAAATGTAAATACACTTTAAATGCTCAAATCCAACCCAGCTGGTTTAACTTTGGGAAGGTGACTTTGAGTCTGTCATTGCTGGAATGCACATCCTAATTGGGATTTTAAAATGGTTATTGCTGGTGGCCCTGGTGCTCTCTGTGGTTAAGTTTAATGAAAGAAATGACACTACAGGTACAGAAAGCAGCTGAACCTGACTCCACTGGTGATCCATCTCACTAGAGCCCCATGGGAGATAAAGGATTTGGACAGAAAGGGACAGCAGGGAAGGTTGAATCCCTCCAGCATGCTGTCCCCTCACGATGCCTCAGTGGTCTGTGGTGGGAGCAGTGCCTTTGCAGGAGCTGCAGGGGAGGGTCCAGGCAGGCAGCACCAGCCAGGGGACAGCAGTGCCCCTTTTCAGCCAGAACCTGCCCTCCCTGGGGGCAGACGCAGCTCAGCTGCTGCTTCTCATCTCTCCTGAGCCAGCTGTGAGAGAGCTCCTCCCCAGGCCCCTTTTCTCACCAAGGAGGGGACCAGGCAATTCTAAAACGCCGTAGCTCTGACCTGTCTCAGATCTCCAGCCTGCAACACCCCATAATGGCTTCAAACCAAAAGAGAGCAGGCTTAGTTCGGATATACGGAAGGAATTCCTCCCTGGGAGGGTGGGGAGGCCCTGGCACAGGGTGCCCAGAGCAGCTGGGGCTGCCCCTGGATCCCTGGCAGTGCCCAAGGCCAGGTTGGACGGGGCTTGGAGCCACCTGGGACAGTGGGAGGTGTCCCTGCCCGTGGCAGGGGGTGGGATGAGATGAGCTTTAAGGTGCCTCCCAACCAAAACCAGCCTGGGATTCCACGATTTGATACCAGGAGCTGTAGGGGTGATGTAGATGAACTTTGGGTAGGTCCATGAGCTGTTGGTGCCTGGAGAGGCTGAGGGCCCTGCAGGGAGGGGTGTCTGGAAGGAGACTCTCAGCACTGAGTGTGGTTTCCCAGGGCCTGGCTCAGAGCTCACCCTCGGCACCCTCTGGGTGTAGCAAGTTCCTGATTGATCTCATTTTCCTCATGGAATTGCTTTGGAGCCGTAATTGCTTTTGTGTCTGAGGCTTTATGACAATGATCCCAGCCAGACAGGAAGTGTGTAAACCATGGTGAATACATAATAAAATGTGGTCTATTCCCACACACGGTTTGGCTGTGAAAATCAGACCGGACTTTTCAGACCTTTTCCATGTTTTTCTCTTCTAGTTTACTGGGCAGCAGGCTGGGAAAACTGTCCTGTTCAGTCCATGGAAGAGGAGACAGGAGCAGATCTTTGATTACACAGAGAGGAAGGGACTGGCTGGTTTCCTATCTCTGTTTGGAGCAGGATCAGAAAACAAGGACCTTTATGTGCAGCAAGGAAAAGGGAGGCTGGGCACTAGGAACCTGCCTTAGCGCAAGGATAGTGAGGTGCCAGGAGTGATGGTGTTGGAGAATTTATGGGATATCCTTCCCTAGGGGTTTTGAAGAGCAAGTCACAGGAGTATCAGGACAGTAAGAGACAGGGTTATGGGCAGCTGTACCATCACCTACTAAATCAATTAATATAATGGGGAAAAAAAGTGTTTTAGGCATGTTTGCCTTTCCTAAAGAGGTGGAGATGCTTCTTTTGAGGACGGGGGATGATCCTGGACATTGGTTTGCAAATGCCTTAAGATACTCTCTACATTCAGCACAAAAAATAAAGTGCTGAGATCATCATGGGGGTCAGTATCCTCCAGCAGCTGCCAGACTCAAACAGCTCCTCTTTCTCCAAAACTCCCTTGCAGGGCCCATTGCCTTGTTTTCCCACGGGGAGAAGTAGCTGTGACACATTTATGGAAATGATCACAGGTACTTTTTCATGGTCATGGCATGTGGAAGCACCCAGAATCGCTGGAGAAAGAGCTGCTGTCTGCACTCAGCCACAGGAAGAGGGGAATGAAGGTGCTGAGCTGGCCATTTATTCCACCATTTTTGGTGCAGATGAGGAGAAATCTGAGAACTTGAACAGAGCCTCTAGGGATGGGGGGAAGCTGAGGGTGAGGGAGGTGACATTGCCCTGTTCTGCCATCCCTGATGGGACCATCCATGGGACAGTTTCACTGCAGCTTGTCCTGTCACTGAGGGTCACACTGGAGAACTTCTGAAGTTCTCTGTTTGCAAACCTAAACCATGGGGTTATTGTAAAAAAGATGAAAAAGCCGTTTTTTCCCAGTGCTCAGTTCCCGGAGTTCCTGTGGCTGGGCCGATGCTTGCCTTGCTCTGCAGTGTTGCTGTGGAGAAATGCCCGGCCTTGCTGTGGAGAGGCCAAGGGATGGAGATCCCCTTCTGGCATTCTGCTCCGGAATAAACAGCCCTGGCTTCTCTAAACACATCCACACTTCATTTCAAAGCGGAGCAGGCCTGGCTCTGACTTCTGGCTGCCGCTGCTGCTTGTTATGCCTTCCCTGCCAACTCAAATAAGCAAAAGCCCCGTCCTATTGGGTGTTTTCTTTTGGGGAGGGTGCTCAGCATCCCTGATCCCACAGGAGCGGGATGGATCTGTGCAAAGCAGGATGAGGCTGAACTCCCGTTGTGGGGCTGGGCAGCAGGATGGGGATGAACAAAACGCGCCACGCGTCGCGGCTCCCTGCAGGCATCTCAGGGGATTCTGGAGTTGGAAACCATTCCCTCCCAGCGCTGCTGCCAGCATGGAGAGCCCTGGCTGTACAAACAGCAGCAATAATCAGCATTGTACAGCTGCAATTGCAATAAACATCAAAGCCCTTCCACCAGCGCAGGCACTGCCGGTGCGTTTGTTGCGTGTTTGGGTGCAAAGGATTTACAGCTGGGCTGTGCAGTCCTGGGTGGAGACTCGGAGCTGGCTGAGGGATTTACCATGGGAAATACGGCTTTCTGCTCGTGCTGTCCTGGGAAAGCTCCAGTTACCCACTGGAGCTGCAGAGGAGCACGTCGGAGCCGCGGCTGCATTTGGCACTTGGTGCTTGCTGCTTTCTGGTTTATTTTTCCAAAGGGTAAACAGGAGAATTTTGGATTTCTGGTTTTGGCAGTTGTTTTTCTGTGGGGTTAGGTGTGTCTAGACTGATCTGGAGCCTTCTCTTGTGGCAACTGAGATATTCCCAAAGCCAGCAGCTCACCCCACTCCTCAGCACAAAGAGAGGATGATGTCAACCAAAAGACAGGTGAATTTTAGGTGTTTCTGCTTTGGTATTATTTTTGGCAATTGTAGACATCTAAAGCATGGTTTTTCCAGGTGCTGACCAAAGAGAGGGACTGACTTTAAGCCCCCAAACTTTGCCAGGGCCTCCTATAGAGACCTGAGCCAGCTTTTTGAAAGGCTTCAGCAGGGTTTAGATCAAGGTGTTCAGCCTGTGTTCATAGAGGGCTGGAGTCACTGGGGGGGACCTCTGGCACTGGTGTCGAGTCACAGGGACTGGTCCTGTCCACTCAGAACTGCTGATGGGGAGGGACCATCTATTCCCAGTGATAAGGAACCCTGCACTTGTCCCTTCCCTGGCAGTTTTTGGGGGGATGTCCCACCTGCAGAGGCCACGGGGCAGTGCTGTACCTCAGTGTCACCCTGCACTTGAAAACGTGTTCAGAAAAGAGATCCAGAAACCTAAAAATAGGCTTTTCAAGTCAGATATTGGCACTTCTGTCAGATGACTCACGACAAAAAAAATACCAACCCCTTAACACAGGTGCAGCTGTTTCCTGGGTGAAACACGGCAGCAGTGAGCAGCACCCAATTCCTAGGACTTCCACGTGGAAAAAATCCTCTGTTAGGAACCCTGGAAAGCAGAGAGCTCTGCCAAAGCCTAGGTCCTGTTTTATTAAGTGCCTATATAAGGTGTCTCTGCCTTGAGGGTCTCACAGCAGAACAGGTGGGGTGGGAATTGTGGAGGAGGGAGAGGAAAAGTGTTGCTCTGCAGGCTGGATAACTGACAGCCTAAATCAGGGCCAGATCCACAGAGGTATTCAAGTGTCTAACTCCCAAATGGTGTGGGGGGGTTGGCAACTCACTGCCAAGTGGTTCTGAATTGTAATGACTCAGTCAAAGTGTTATGGAAAGTTTAGAGAGCCAGGAATTAATCCCGGATCTCATCAGCAATTAAAATTAATCGTTGCCTTCCTCTGCCCATCCTCAAGGGCTGGGCCTGGGCCTGGGCATCCTCTCCAAGCATCACATTCCATGCTCCTCTCTGGTGAGCCGGTCTGGAAGCAGATCTTAGTGGGAGGCAATTAAAACCCACTTGGATGTAGAAAGCAGCAGGAGACAAACAATGTGGGGAAGCTGCGTGCAGGGAGCGGCTCTGCTGCACCACCGTGGTGCCCAGGGCTGGTTTTTCCATGCAAAGGGGCTGTTCCTGGAAGGAAAAGTAGCATGGCTTTTCTCCTGGCTGCACCACCACTGCTCCACCAGGCTGCTGCTCCATCACCCTCCCAGCTGCTTGCTGGTCCCAGTTTCCTCCTGACCTGCTTATTTTAGAGCTCTGGGTTTGCTCCTGCTGTTTGCAGTGCTGGTGATGTGGGTCCTGCCCTTCTCCTGGCTGTGCTGTTCCTCAGGTTTGGAGCTGGGTCTGGGATTTTGAAGGGGAAATCACTCCATGCCCAGTGCAAATGAAAAATGGCTGCACCACCAATCCAGGCTCAACTGGAGCTGGAGCCCAGCCTGTGCTTTTTGCCTACCTACAAGTTTTTAATAATATTATTTATTAGCAGAGCTCAAAGCACTTTACAGAGGAGACTTTCCAAGTTTCTCCCCAAACTGATTATCCTTTCCAGTAATTCTGAGGTTCCCCAGGTCTATTTGAGTGCTGCTCTGTGGTGCTCATGAACCACCAAGCAGGAATGTGATTTGCTGGGACTGGTTCAGGAGACACGGTGTGAAAGGGGCTGGTGGCTAAGGGATTTCTCATAATCCCTGTTCTTTCCACCTGCTTTTCTTTGGTGTCCTGGCTTGAGTGCCAGGAGAGATGAAGGATAACCCTGCTTGGAAGAGGTTCCAGTCTCACAGAAGCAACAGCTACAGGCCAAGTAAAGCATCTTGGCCTGACAATTGCTCTGAGTCCAGATTTTGGGTGAATGAGCCTGGTGATATCACCCAGGTTTTATTCCCACATTTTGTAACTCTTTATGTATTCCCCCATATCTCACACCCCCACAGCGTGGGCAGCAGGGGAGGGGGGACTCTGCCCTGCTCAAGTGAGACCCCACCTGCAGAGCTGCCCTCCTTCAGCTTAAGGACATTCCCCCTTGTCCTGTCCCTCCGTCCCTTGTCCCCAGTCCCTCTCCAGCTCTCCTGGAGCCCCTTTAGGCACTCTTTAGGCACTCTTTAGGGGCTCTGAGGTCTCCCTGGAGCCTTCTCTTCTCCAGGTGAATCCCTCCAGCTCTCCCAGCCTTCCCCCATGGCAGAGCTACCCCATCCCTCTGACCATCCTGGTGCCTGCTCTGGACCCAGATGAGAGCTTCTCCCTTGTTGAGGTCATGGTGGGTGGGCTCCTCTGGGTAGTGGGGCCAGGAGAGCTCCCAGCTGGGGCTGGGCCTTTGCTGGTGCTGCAGAAGCCACAGCTCCCCTCTCCAGCCTGGCTTCCCAGCAGGAGCATTCCTGCTTTGGGACACCAGCAGCACCTCCTCCAAGGACACCTGTTGTTGACTCACCTATTGTGTAAATGGGACATAATTCCTGGAAGCTGCTGCAGTCAGATCTGCAGAGGCACCGGAGGGTTTCGTGTTACCGAAGGGAGCAGTTTGTTGTGCGAACAAACATTTCTCCAAACCACCTCCTGCTTTCTCTTCCTTGTTCACCACGTCAGGGCTGGGCTGGCTTCGCCCTTGGCTGAGGAATTTGCCCTGGGATGCCTTGGTTTTAGGATGCAAGTCTGGAATCTGGGTGCCTGTCCTTGACTTGCGCCCCATCTTTTTGATTACATCGAAAAATATATCTTGAAATACATGTCTGGTTTTTGAAATTCCACATTTGTCATGGCATTATCCATCCACAGGCTGTGGCACAGATAAGGAGAGCAGTGGATGGAACAACAACAGTGGGAAATCCTGCTGGGTTTTCATCAGCTTTGAGGGGGAATTTTTTCAGTGGAAATCTTTTGTCTGGAAAACGCCTGCCCATTGTAATGGGAACGGTCCATAGGAAGAGGTTTGTTTGGACAAATTTTCTGCTAAGTGTTTCTGGGGGGAGGAAAACCAAATTGGAAATGTGCCAGACCTTCTCGCTTCAGCAATTTCAAAACAACAGTTTGAGCCTCCCTTATGTGAGCTTCCCTTCAGAAATAACCTTGAGAACAGAGAAGTTTAATTTAGGAAATGATAAATTAATAAAATATTGAATTTGCACCAAGCAAAAGCAAGAAAGGCCTGTATGGGAACAGGCAGGTGGTAGTGTCCAGCCAAAGCTAATTCTCTGTCTCCTCAAGGTTCCCTCCATCTCCCCCAGGGCAGGCAGCCTTGTTCCAGAGCCCCTAATTCCCTTTTCCAGCTGCCTGTGTGCCGGCAAATCAGCGGCAGCACGGAGCCCTCTGCCCCTCTCGCTAAGCTGCTGCTTTGCCTTGTGCAGAAGCTTCCCCAAGGACTTGCTGTAAAATTAAAAATGGAATTAAAAAGCCCTTTTGGAGCTGTTGGGTCAGCGCAGAAGAGGGAGCCAGGACACATTCCAGGGAAGGCCGGTGGTTTGGTGGGAGAGGTGTGATGGTGCCGTGACTGAGGGGGGTGGTTTTAGCCAGGTGGCTTTGAGAGGACAGAGTGATGCTCTTGGGACTGAGGGATGGAGGGTGGCATCCCACCCACCTGATGCTGCAGCCGCCAGGTCCTGCTGGCAGCTGGAATTCGGGGCAGTGCTTCTGGGAGTCCCGCTCTGTGGATCCTGGCGTGGTGCAGACGGGCCAGGGAAGGGGGCTCACCCCTCTGTGGCGTTCCTGTCCCATAAAAGCCCTCCCAAGGAGTTTTAAGAGGGAAGACAGCATTCTGGGTGGGCACTAAGGAGTGTCACAGGGTGGCCAAGGCACTCAAAGCCTCTTGATCTGATCCTTGATCCGATCCCAGGCGCACATCCCCCCTCTGCTGAAGGCAGCAGTGTTGCCCTCTAATGAAGAGAGAAAAATTTCCAATCCACATGCTCTTATTTCTTGGAATTATACAGCTACAAACTGAATTGGTTTCTATATTCTATGGAATGAGGAGATCTTTCCTTTCTACCACAAACCATTCTATGATTCTCTGCCTTTTAAAAATCCCATTATTACCAGCACAGTGGCTGTAACCCGAGGCAACTTCTATGGTTTAATGATAAAACCTCAGAGTTGGAGACACATTATTTTATATTCCTTTGGATGTGTTCCAGCTCCCAGCTACTACAGCTGTCAGCAAGGCAAGAGGTGCCTGACAATGCAGGGAAAAGCAACCTGTCATTCTTTGGAGCAGGAAACCAGCTCCTTCATCCCACACCTCCACTCAAGAAAGAGAAGTTAAAGCGGAATTACCCCAAAGCAGCAGAATTATTACAGCAAGGACGAGGTGTGCTCTGCACGAGCCATGCACGTGGGCTTTGTATTTATATTAATGAGAGGAAAAAGTGCAAATAAAAAGTATTTCTGAGGAAAATAATGTCCTATACATTTAAACATTCCACCTTTACTCTGATTTGACAAAAGCCACCTACTACAAATGCCTCAGCATCGCAGCCCTCAGCAGAAACACTCCTATTAACCAGGAAACAAAGTTTTGTACTCCAGCACTGCCAAACAAACCCCATAAACCCGACAAAGCCACATTTCCCCAGCAGCCTGACTCCTGCCACCCCTGAGCTGAAAGGCTGAGCTTCCCAGTGGCAGCTCCCACACCTTCCAGCCTCTGCCCGCTTCCCTTGGGAGCCCCCCGTGAAGCCGGGCCCCCCAAATCCCCCCTCGCGCTCCCCGGGGTGTGTGGAGCAGCTCACCTGGGAGCAGCAGGAGGAGCCAGAGGAAGGGATGGATGGACGGGAGCAGCATCTCCGCGCTGGCTTGTGGCTCGCGGAGCCTCTGGCCATCCCGGGAGGGACCGCGAGCAGCGATTCGCCCGCCTGGGCTGACTCTCACACGGCTTCCTGTTAAAGAATAGGAGGAAACGGGCTGAATCCACAGGGGAACTGTGTTTTTCAGCCCATTATGGCCGGGGAGGATGTGAGACATCGCTTACCGGCGGCAGAGGAAACCTCACCGAGCTTTGCTGGGGACTCGGCTCCCGGCACGGAGGGATGCCCTGCTCTGGGCCTCAGCGGCTTCCTTGTGCTGCTGGGGTTTTTGGGAGGTGGTTTGCGTGGGGTAGGATGTGCCCCCAGGTCCCATTCCCCGCACATGACGGCTGTGTTGGGCCTCTCTGGGGTAGGAGCTGCTGGAGGAGCCTCCCCACCACCTGAGAGGGGGTTTCTTACCCATCCATGAGGAATCTGGGAATAACTGCTCCTTGTGGGGCCAGGGTAGCCCAGCAGCTGGATCTGCCCTGCACCCTGGGCCTCCCTGGGCAGCTCCAGCGAGTCTGGGCACCAGGACATGCCAGCTTTGGGATGGTGGCTTTGGGATGCTGTTCTTCAGACAGCACAGCCTCCCTCCCTGCAGGACACACAGCCCTGCTGGGCTTGGACCAACCCCATCCCCAGTTCCTTGAGGAGGGGAGGAACTGGAAACCCGGGCTGGTTCTGCCCCCATGCAGCCCAAGGGGTTCAGGCATTCGGTTTCTTGGCCGTGGCCCTGTGTTGTGCTGGTCCGTGCAGGTCCTGCCTGTCACACTGTGAACTCCACAGGTTCTGGTTTATCCTGTGCTGGATGTCAGTGGGTGCTTGGGGGAGGAGAAGGGTTTTAGTGTCCCCATGTGGGAAAGGCTCCTGTGTCCTTCTCCGGGGGTCCATGTGGGTGTTCAGGATGCAAAGCCACGGAATTCTGTCTCCTGGTCTGAAGGACTGGCCCAGCCCCTTCCCACAGCCCCCCAAAAGCCACAGAGCCTCAGCCAAAAGGCAGAGGAGCTGCTCCTTCACTGCATCCTTGCTTCCCACAGCTGGCAGACAGCAGCAGGACTGGAGGCAATGATCCCTGTGCATGGCACAGCTCCTCACATTCCGTGGGTCTCTTCAAACCCTTCCAGCCCCCCAGGAGAACCTCCAGGCCCAAGGCTGACGGCCTCCACAGCAGCCTTTGCTGGGACAAACCCCTGCCAGCAGCCCCCCCACCCTTTTGTCCCTTGCACAGATGTGATGCTCAGAGATTATGCAGTAGATTAAGGTTTTACTGAATCCTGAAATGAGTGCAAATACCCAGAAGCTCTCACACACAGTTAAATCTCTTCTGGATGCTCGGCTGGGTGGTGGAAAAGGCATTTCCCACCCTGTCCTCCCCACGTGTGGGAAGGACAGAGCCCAAATATTCACCCCAGCCTGTCTGCTGAGAGCCTGCAGGTAAGAGCAGTGGTGCTGTGGGGTGGAAGGGTGGGAAGATGTGCTTTGTAAGGGCTAAAACTCCGGGGCATCCATGTTTTCCGCTCTGAGATGTGCTCAAGGTCACTCCCAGTGGCAGAGGGTGTGACACACGGCATCCCCGGGCCAGGCCGATGTACCTGTGTGCCTGGAGGGCATCCCTGCAGCCTTGTGCCACGGCCGGCGGGTGAGGGGAGGGATGTGCCAGCCCTGACCTGGCACTGCCTCCTGCCCGCGACCCCCGGCAGGTCACGCAATCATTTAGGTTGGAAAAGCCTCCAAAATCATCGAGTCCAACCATTGGGCTGGAGGCCCAAAGCATCCGGAGCTCCCCATGGACTCACCCCGCAGCCGTGCTGGCAAATGGGACCCCCGGCAGGGACAATCATCCCCGGGCTGTGCCACCCCTCGGGACGGGGCCCTTCCAGCCCGGAGCACGGCCTGGGCTCACCGTGCCGGGCTCTGCAAAGAGCCCACGGGCAGAGCGGGGATTTTTTACAGCCGTTCCTTCGCCGCAGGACATTTTCACGCCCCGCCGGTGGCAGGAGGGAGGTTTCCTGCAGCCGAAGGGGGGAGGGTGCTTGTCCCCAGACAAAAGGGCCCTTGTCCCGCAGCGGGGGACAGGAGGGTCGCGGGGCGCGGGCAGGGGCGGCAGCGCTGATGTGGCAGCGGGCAGGGCCGGGGTTGAGCCGGGGGATGTGCCCGCGGGATGAGCCGGCGCTTCCTCGTGTGCCCGGGGGAGCCCCGGCGGCTGCGGGGCCGGGCCGTGACGTGGCAGCTTCCGAGGTGAGTCTGGCTGCACCTTCACCGGGGAACCAGCCCGCAGCTCGCCCTGCTCGCCCCGCCGGCAGCTCCCAGCCCCGCCGCTGGAGACGATGATTCTAAGGCAGCAAGGACGCCCAGGTACCCCGTGGGGCTGGCAGGGCTCTCCTTCCTTTCTTCTTTCCTTTCCCACTGCCCACTGCTCCCCCCCGTGCTGGCTCCCACGGGGTCGTGCCTCTGGCGGGGAACGACTTACGGGGTTGGGTTCCCCTGGGAGGTCCCCGTGGGGTTTGGTCCTGGATCAGCACTGTGGGGCTGAGGTGTGAGAGGGGAGGGCAGAGGGCTCCCCGCAAGAGCCAGGTGCGGTGGCCGAAGGTGCCCAGGACACGGGGATGCAGGGCACCGCCTCATCCTGCAGCCCCAGACTTAACCACCAAATTTGATCCCGTGCTGCGAGCCCGAGGGACGGAACACTTATGGGATCATCCCATTCCCTGGCAGCTGCGAGTGCAGGCGGGAGCTGCGGGCTCGAGGCCGGGAGATAGGGACAGGGACGGGCTGGCTCGGTGGTCACTCCCCGTGTCCCTGTCCCAGGTGACCCCGCTGAGCCATGAACGCCTCGCTGCCCGGCAGCCAGCTGAGACAGCCCGAGCCGCAGGACGTGGCCGCCTTCACCCCCGTCTCCATCGTCAAGAGCGTGACCAAGAGATCGGACGCGCTGCCCGTGATCTCGGTGATCGTCGCCCTCTTCGTGCTGCTGGCCGTGTTCATCATCCTGGTGGTGCACTACGGGCCCCAGCTGCGCACGGTGCAGATCACCCTGTACCACGAGCCCATGCCCCAGCACATGGACAACGGCGTGCTCCTCACGGACTGGAGGCAGCTGGATTCCCACAGGAAGCTGCCGGGCTGGGATCTGCCCGGCATAGACTCGGCTGGCGTGAGCTGCCACTGCTCCTGCAACCATCACCTTCCCCATGGGAGTGCTGAGCCCAATGTCATCGAGATCACCTACCTGTGACACGGCCCTGGGCACCTGGGCAGGGCTCAAGGGACATGTCCCACTGGAAAAGTAGTGGCTGGGATGTTCGTGTATCCCGGGACTCAGCGCTGCCCTCACAGGGACCTGCATCTCCCCAGGAGGTGGCTGGCCCCAGGAATGCTCAGCCAGGAGCTTCAGTGACCCATCACCGGCCCCCAACGTCCAGCCCAAGGGTCCCGCCGTCCCCAGGCAGGAGCTGGGTCCCAGCCCGAGCTCAGCCTACGTGGGACAGCTTTAGCATCTCTTCTGGTTTTACCTGCCCTGGTTTTACCTGTCCCACGCTGCCTGGGAGTGGCCAGCAGAGCTGCCTTGGTCCTTGCCCCAGCTGGGGAGCTCTGGGGCTGTGCTCGGGCCCTTGGCAGCAGCTGGAAGTTGCATCACCCGGAATTGTTTTCCAATGAAAGATGTTTCCACATGCAGTGTCCTCATTACACTGTTGATACGGCACAGAGAATTCTCCAGCCGCTCTTTGCCTCATGCCACAGCCCCTTTTCCCCCGCTGGGGGCTGGAACATCGTCCTGTCCCTGCCAGCCCCCTCAGCCCCTCTGGCAAACAGCCAGAGGAGGGGAGAGCAGAGGAGGCAGCTCCTGATTCCGTGTTGGCTGGAGCCAGTGACAGGGGACAACGTGTCCTGTCCCCAGTGGAGGTGGGTGAGAGAAGAGCGGTGACACAGCACAGGCAAGAGAGGTGATAATGACACATCACAGCTGGCTGAACATCTGGATGGGTTGGCACCAGAGGGGAAGCTCACGTGACTCTGGGCAGAGCCTGCAGCTCTCTGTGCAAGGGGATGGGGAGACCTGAGGTCACCCTCACTGTGGCCACCTCTCTGTCCCCATCCCTGGCTGCTGTCCCAAGGAGCGCTGGTGGCGGTGGCACCTGCACTGGGGTGGTGTTGAGGTGGCACAGAGGGAGCAGGAGAGGTGAAACCTCCTGAGCTCCGCAGGCTCCTGGGGGTGTCAGACCGTGGTCCCTGTCCAGCCCTGGGCTCTCAGCTGCTGGAGGCACTGGGATCCCTTCAGTCCCAGTTTCTCCTCCCGTGGTGGAAGCAGGACCTCGGTGTGTGCCGTGCCTGGGGCCGGAGCAGCCTCTGGGATCCCCCACAAGGATTTATTCTGATGGACAGTCCTAGAATACAGCTCCCACCTCTCCCACTCTGGAAAAGCTGGGTCTGTGTCTGCCCTCAGATCCCTGGCACAGATCCCTGTGGGCACAGCCGGACAAGAGATGGGCTTTACCTGTTCCTCCAGGTTCTGGGGGTATTCCCAACATAGCAGATGCTCCAGGATCCCTCCTCTCACTTATTTCCAGCCCCTTTCTTGCTTTAAGGCTGGGTAGTGGTTGGACTTGCTGGAAACCTTTTGTCTCCACAATAAACATAATTTATATTAGTTTTTGGGAGGGTTGTTTTCTGTTTTGACTTTGTTCCCGTTTGTTTTCCAGGGGTGATAGGGCATTATCAGCTCTCCCACAGCCCTGTTAGAGGAGATAAGGGCTGTCATTCCATTGGAAATCAGGGAGTCCTGCTCCCCTTTGCATGTCAAAACAGAGCTTCGTTTGCAATGTGTTCAACCCTAACAGCACCCCTGAGGAGATAATCATCTCTAGGGACTTCTCCTAATTAAGAATTCCTCCCTGGGAGGGTGGGCAGGCCCTGGCACAGGGTGCCCAGAGCAGCTGGGGCTGCCCCTGGATCCCTGGCAGTGCCCAAGGCCAGGCTGGGGCAGCCTGGGACAGTGGGAGGTGTCCCTGCCATGGCAGGGCTGGCACTGGATGAGCTTTAAGGTCCTTTCCAACCAAAACCATTCCACCATCTCCTTAAATGACATCTGTGGGTTGTGGCCACCCACACCAAGAGCTGGAGAAACCTCCATGTGACCATCACAAGATCTGCACTGTGGCCCCAGAGAGGCTGCACCCTCCTCTTGGGGACATCAGCTGGTGTCACCCGCCCAGGGTGAGGCAGCAGAGTTGTCCCCCAGCTTTGGTGGCTGTGTCATTCCAGCTCAGGGAGCAGCACAAAGCCTTCAATTGGAGGGACAGGAGCTTTCCTGAAGGACACCCACAGCAGGGAAACCTCGTGTTTAGAGAGAAAAGATTAAAAACGTCTAAATATTAATAAAGAGAAAGATAAAATGGGTAATTATTGCTGGCACTCATTGATTTGCAGCCGCTGGGGACTCGTACAGGTCTGATTGATGTCACAGTGTGCCGTGGCCCGGATCCATCACTCACCCTGGGTTGTTGTTCAGGTGTTTCGGGGTGTCAAACTAAAATCAGATAAAACTGGCAGTGAATGGTGGTGCTGAGGGAGCTCCAGTGTCCCCAGATTCGCCCCGTGCTCCCATCCTGTCAGCACGACACGACCGTCTCTGGAAAGATCCAGCACTGAAGCCCCCGCCTTGGGGAGCTCTTCCCTGGGTTTCGTTTGCAAACAGAAATTTCAATACAAGCTTCTGGAGCACAGGAAAGAAATTACTGCAAGACTCAGAATAGCAAATTAAAACATACAAGCGAGTGACAATATGCTGCTAGCTTTCTCCTCCAGAAGGACATCAAGGGTTAGATCTCAACTCTCTGCTTTCTCCCACACAATAAAACATCATTTTCACAGCTTCTCCTCGTTTCTCTTTGGCCAGCTCTGCCTCTCTCTGCTCACAGAATTGCTTTTTGTAGCACGGGGCTTTATAAAACACGTCAGGGTCCTGGAGCAGCGGAGCCGTGCATGACATTACCATAACATTATTCCTCTCTATTCAAACACCCAGCCTGGCCCAATTTACTTCACTTGTAACTTTCTTCCCCTCCTCAATAATAATCCTTTTATGAGCACAGAGCAACAATAACTCTCCTTATCGTCCCCTCTGTGCAGGGCAGCTCCTGGAGCACGGCAGGCAGGAGCTGCTCTGCTCAAAGCCAGGTCTTTGCCTGGGGAAGCTTTCAGGAGCTGCTGCATCAATAATTACCTCTGTCCTGATCAGGGACCGCCTGCACCCCCTTTTATTTCCTTCCTAATTAAGGTGTTGCCCTGCAGAGGGGAGGCACCTTTATAACCCCCCCAGGGGAGGGTTTAGTGGGGGGTTACAGCGGGGTTTGGGGGAGACGCTGCTCGTGGTGCTGCAGAGTTGCCTGAAATCGTGTAAAACCGAGGGAAACACCCCAAAACTGCCAAACTGAGGGAGGCACCCAGAGCAACGACCCTAAAACCGTATAAAACCGAGGGCAACACCCCAAACGTGTGCCAAACTGAGGGAGGCACTCAGAGCACCCGCTGAGCACGGAGGGGAGGCAGCTGCAGCACCAGCGGAGCCTCCCCGCAGGGCTGGGGGCGCGGGGGGAAAGGGTGAGGGGGGTCGCATCCCCTGTGTGGGGAGAGCTGGGGGGCTCAGCACCCTCGGGCCGCGGCGGGGACAGGCGGGGACGGCGGCGGAGCGCAGCGCGGAGCAGCAGTGGGCTCTCGTGGTGGAGGGACCCAACTGCAGAGCGCGGACACCGCCGGGGCTGCGCCTTCCCCGGCCCGGGAGCTGCAGGAGCCCGCAAGGAACCAGCCAGGGAACGCGTGGGGTGGGGAAGGAGGAGCAGCCCCGGCCAGGCTGGCGCGGGTGGCCCGTGGAGGTCACCCTCGGCCAGAGTCACCTGCTTGGGTTTACGGAGAAGGTGGGCTCAGGGAGAGCCAGACACCCCCGAGAGAAGGTCCCCCCCACCTCTTGCAGAGCTCTGTGCCTGGTGTGAGAGGGGGAATCACGTCCTTCCTCCTGAGAAAGGGCCCCAGGAGCCTCCCAGGTCCCTGCAGGCGGCTGGGGAAGGTTCTGGGCTCCCTTGTGCAGCGGCGCCTGCACCCAGCTCCTCACACACCTCATGCTCAGGGAGGGATTGCTGTCCTGCTGAAAAGGGAGTGACTCTTCTAGGGGAGCAAAGGCTGTCTTTGAAGGGCTGAAAATTCATAGAATCACAGAATTTCCAGAGTTGGGACCCCCAAGGATCATCCAGCCCAGCTCCTGGCCCTGCACAGACACCCCAACAACCCCACCCTGGGCATCCCGGGCAGCGCTGTCCAAACGCTCCTGGAGCTCTGGCAGCCTCGGGCCGTGCCCATTCCCCAGGGAACCCGCTCCAGCTGCGGGATAAACCTCACAATCCGTGGGGAATGGTGAGAAGCAGCCGTGCCTGTGCTTGCTCCATCTCTGTTTGCAGCCTTTCTGAGGTGGAGCTGAGCCTGGAGGAGCCCATCCCTCCTCAGGGTCCATCCTGTGTCCATGGCCTCGGTGTCCTGACCCTCAGACACCATTTCTCACCCCACAGAGCAGCTGTAGAGCAAAGATGAGACCAAATAAGCCCTGAGCACTCCAGTGAGGCCCAACTTTGGTTGGGCACCAGTGGTGCTCATTTTGAACTCTTCTCCTTTTGATGTTTTCTTTGAATCACAGAACCACAGAACGATTTGGGTTGAAAGGGGCCTTAGAGCTCATCCAGTGCCAGCCCTGCCACGGGCAGGGACACCTCCCACTGTCCCAGGCTGCTCCCAGCCCCAATGTCCAGCCTGGCCTTGGGCACTGCCAGGGATCCAGGGGCAGCCCCAGCTGCTCTGGGCACCCTGTGCCAGGGCCTGCCCACCCTCCCAGGGAACAATTCCTGCCCAAGATCCCATCCAGCCCTGCCCTCTGGCACTGGGAAGCCATTCCCTGTGTCCTGTCCCTCCATGCCTTGTCCCCAGTCCCTCTCCAGCTCTCCTGGAGCCCCTTTAGGCCCTGCAAGGGGTTCTGAGCTCTCCCTGGAGCCTTCTCCTCTCCAGGTGAGCACCCCCAGCTCTCCCAGCCTGTCTTCATCAGAGAGAATTATTGGATTTGAAGAAGTCTCTTCCCTCTCACTTGAAGCTGCCCTCAGCTCCCTGCTGTGTCACGGCACAGCTCCTGCTCCCAGGCCAGCACCGTGTCAGCCCAAAATGACAAAGTTTGAAGATCTCCAGCTGTGCCATGGAGCTGGAAATAGCCTGGTGGTGCTGCTCTCTGCCCTGTGATGGACAGGGAGAGCGGTGCCTCCAGCACGGCTCTGCACCCCTGGGAGCTCGGGGTGTGCCCATGTCCTGCTCTGGATCCTGGGGAGCAGCTGAGCTGCAGAGGAGCCAGGTTTGCACTCCTGGAAATGGCATTTCCAGCTGCTCTGGGCACCGACAGCACCAGGCAGGAGCTGAAGGAAGCACTGCACGCAGTGAAGGGAGGAAGCACCGCAGTAACTGAATGTGGCTGAGGCTCTTTCTGAGCTTTAAATGAAAGGGTTCAGGTGCAGCCTAAACCTTGGCGGGGGAATTTTGTGTTCACAGGCATCACATCGTCCATGGAGGTCCTGAAGCACGCTGGGAGCCGCCGGGGTGTGAACAGGAAACAGGAGGAGACACATTTTGTTTTTAGCACCAGATCTCATTTCCCTGCCTGTGCTTCTGGCAAGTCTCAGCTCAACCCCGTTTTTCTTTCCTATTTTCTTGCAGCACTACTTTGTCCATCTCCCTCCCCGGCACTGGTTTGCAGCTCAGCGATGCTTGTGCAGCATCCTCCTGCCAGCTGGGAATGTTCTGATGGCTGGGAGTCACAGGCCTGGCCTGTGGGGATTTATTCCTGAAGAATCATAAATAATTCATGCAGGAGCTCCTCCAGCTCCTCCTGGGCAGGCCAGACCTGTCACCAGTGCTGGGATCTGTACAGCCTGGCTGGGGACAGTGCTCAGGCGGTCACAGCCCGGTGACAGTGGCTTCTTCTCCCAGCCCTTCCCTGAGAAAACTGGTGCTCAAAATCCCACCTGTCTTGGGGAGAAAAAAAAGTGGTTTGGAGGTTTGGAATCCTCCCAGCTGAGGGGTGGGGACGGCAGCAAGCGGGGTCTGGCAGGTGCGTGCTGGTGTGGGGGGAATTCACCTCCTGCGGTGTCAGCGGTGGGCTAAACACGGGGCACTCGGGGACATTGGCTTGTTCTGCAGTGGGAGGTGATGGGAGAAGGAAATCCCACGCAGGGCTCCTCGGGGAACCCCCCCAGCCCCGGGATATCACATTTATTTCCTTTCCCTTGTGATGTTCCAGCGCGGTTCTTCTGTCCCGCTCCACCCCTGGAAAGGAAAAGCATTAAAAAGACGCGAGGCGGAGGGATAACCTTCCCAGCAGAAGGAAGTGGCCTTCCCACCTCCCCTCCCAAAATCGGGGCACGGGCTGAGAGACATCCGGCTCTCCGCCCGCAGCTCCGCGGGCAGCAGGAGCGAGCGGGAGGGAACGGGAGCGAGCGGGAGCATCCCTCCGGGAGAGCCCCGGGCTGCGCGGGAGGAAGCGCGAGCACAAAGCAGGGAAATGACTTGGCAAAGGTCACCTGGAGCTGGGGCCGAGCCCAGGAATAGCACCGGGGCTCCGGCCACCCCCCGCGGCACCGTGCCGAGCGGTGGCACCGGCCCAGCTGAGGGGACGGCTCGTGGCACTGGGGTGGAGTTGATTTTGTTGCTCTTTGGGGCATCAAAATTCACCAAGACAAAGCAAAGTGATGACAGCAGCGATGCAGGAGCCTCACCTGGGATGGGAATAGGCTGGGGGTACAGCGGGTGCCCATCAAGGCTGGAAAAGCAGGGGGATGGGGCGAGGTGGGCACAGGACACCAAAGGAGGCTGCCTGGAAGGTGTGGGGACACAAAGGTGACGTGGCTGGTGGGGCTCCAACCACACCTTGAGGATGCTCCACAACGGCCAAGGAAAATTCCACACGACCTTCCCTGTCTGGAATGCCTCCAGTCACCTCGAGAGCAAAGTAAACCCAGCCCGGGCTCCGGGGGCTCTGCAGGCTCAGGAGGAATACATGGAACAGCTTTAGGCTGTGTGTGCACAGCTGGCCAGCTGTGGTGATACCGGTGCAACAGCTGGGCAGCCTGAAGGTGGGGGCTGGGGGCTGAATTGAGGCGGTGCAGGAATGACGGGGGCTGAATTGAGGCGGTGCAGGAATGACGCCAGGGTCATCAGTGCTGAGCCAAGCTGGGATGGAGAGCGTGCCGAGACAGGGAGCGGCCGGGGCAGACGGATGCAGGGATGGGGAGAGGCCGGAACGGACACAGGTCGTGTCTGCCAGCGCCTCCCGCCTTCCCCCGTGCCCTCCCGGCCGTGTTTGATGTGGCCACGCTCCCGCTGATTCACCAGCTCGTTTTGGTGCGGCCAGCTGGAATTGGTGACATCATCAAAAGCTTTGTGCTGGGAAAGGTGACTTGGGCACATCGCCCTCCAAAGGCAGAGCAAGGAGCAGGGATTGCCCTTGGATTTAGGCAAAATGGGAATAAGTCAAAGCCTGAGATGTAACAGTGGGGGAACAAGGCTTTGAGTCAAGGCAGGAGCAGGAGTCCATCACCTCTTCCTGAAGCATAAGAGGTTTGTGGCGGGTCAGGGAGTGCAAGAATCACACCTTGTGGGCAGCGTGCTCTGCAGGTGACAGCAGTGACGGTCCCTGCAGGGTGGCAGCGGAGGGCACTTCCACACCCTGTCGCAGCTGGGCCCGTGCCGCCCCACGAGCCGCCACCCCGCCCCGGCATTGTACCAGCCCGGTCCTCCCTTTTCCTGTAGGTGGGGTTTCCATAGGATGTCGGCCGGTCCATCCCCAGCCCGGCCAGCCGGCCGGTGGCTGCTCCCGGGACGGTCCCTCCGCTCCGGGCTGTCGCAGCCCGGGGAGCACCCGGCTGCCGCGCCGTCCCCGGTGATGGCAGCGCGGGGGACAAAGGCCAGCCCTGCTCGTGATTTCCCCTCTTTTCCAAGCGCTGGCTGGCGCCCACGGCTCTCGGAGATGGGAGAGGATGCCGAGGCCCTGCGGTGGCCGTGAGGACTCTCCGGGGATGCGGTGGCCGGCGGGACAGCCCATGGCAGCGCGGCGGGGCCGCGGGGGCTCGGCCAGCGGCGTGTTCGGGCTGAGCCGCTCGGCGCTGCAGCTGCCGGCGCTGTGGTGGTGGTACCTGTTCCTGAGCGCCGATGCCCAGGAGGTGGCCACGTTCACGGTGCAGTACCGGGTGCTGGAGGAGGTGCCCCCGGGCACTGTCATAGGGAGCCTGGCCGAGCACTTCGAGGGCGGCGAGAGCGGAGAGGCGGCGGAGACGTTCCAGCTGATGGAGACGCCCGGGAGGTTCCCGCTGCACGTGGGCAGCGGGGATGGGGTGCTCAGCACGGCCGGGCGGGTGGACAGGGAGCAGCTGTGCCGGCACAGTGATCCCTGCTGGGTGTCCTTCGACGTGCTGGCCGCCCAGAACCCGGCCCTGATCCACGTGGAGGTTCAGGTGATGGATGTCAACGACAACGCGCCGCGGTTCCCCACGCCCGAGCTGGAGCTGGAGATCTCGGAGAGCGCATCCCTGCGGACACGGATTCCGCTGGATCGAGCCCTGGATGCTGATGCTGGCCCCAACGCCCGCTGCACCTACGCCCTCTCCCCCAGTGAGCACTTCGCTCTGGATGTCGTCTCCAGCTCCGATGGGACGAGGCACGCGGAGCTCGTCGTGGTGAAGGAGGTGGACCGGGAGCTGCACTCCTCCTTCGACCTCGTGCTGACGGCCACTGATCACGGGGAGCCACCAAGATCAGGTACTGCTTTGATTAAAGTCATTGTCCTCGACTCCAACGACAACAGCCCCGTGTTCGCAGAGAGCTCCCTGACGGTGGAGGTTCGGGAGGACGCCCTGCCCGGGACCCTCCTCGTGACGGTCACGGCCACCGACCCTGACCAGGGTCCCAACGGGGAGATCGAGTACAGCCTGAGCAGGCACGCGCCCCCCGAGGTGCTGAGCACCTTCAGCATCGACGCTCGCACGGGCAGCGTCCTCCTGAGGCTCCCTCTGGACTACGAGGAGACCCACGCCTACGAGCTGGATGTGCAAGCGCGGGACCTGGGTGCCAACCCCATCCCGGCACACTGCAAGGTCCTGGTCAAGGTCCTGGACGTCAATGACAATGCTCCCGACGTCCACGTCACCTGGGCCGCGCGGGTGCCCGTGCTCTCCGAGGCCCTCCCCAAGGACAGCTTTGTGGCCCTGGTGACAGCCAGCGACCCCGACTCGGGAAGCAACGGGCAAGTGCTCTGCTCCCTCAGCCAAGGGCACGAGCACTTCAGGCTGAAGAGGACCAACAGCCACAGCTTTGCGCTGCTGACCAACGCCTCGCTGGACCGCGAGCGGCGCGCTGAGTACAACCTGACGCTGGTGGTGCGGGACATGGGGGACCTGTCCCTGGCCGTGCTGAAGCACCTCACCATCTGCATCAGCGACGTCAACGACAACGCCCCAGCCTTCGAGAAGGCCGCCTACGAGGCTGCTGTTGCCGAGAACAGCGAAGCACCTGCCTTCCTGCTCACCGTCCGTGCCACCGACCCCGACCTGGGCTTCAACGGGAAGGTCACCTACAGGATCCTGGACCCCTCTGCTTTGGGGCTGGTCTCAGTCGACCCCACCACTGGGGACGTTTTTGCCCTCCAAGCTTTTGATTACGAGCAGGTGAGGAGCCTGGAGTTCCTGGTGACCGCGGAGGACGGAGGGCATCCCAAGCTGGCATCCGACATCTCCATCAGGCTGGCTGTGCTCGACCAGAACGACAACGCTCCCATCATCACCACGCCAGCGCTGGTGGGAGGGGTGGCCACGCTGTCTGTCCTGGTCAGTGCGGACACTGGGTGCTGCTGGGTGGTCCCTGGGAATGGGAGCACCCAGGGAGCGGCAGCAGTGACCAATTCCACACTGGTGTCATGCCCTGGCAGTCCCCTCCTCTTCACCATCGTGGCCAGGGATGTGGACTCCGGCATCAACGGGGCTCTCCGGTATGATCTGGTGGGTGGGGATGATGCCGGGCTCTTCATCCTGGACCCCCTCCTGGGGCAGGTGTCCCTCAACACCAGCAATGCCAGCAGCCTGGCTGGCAGCCGGCGGGAGCTGCTGGTGCGGGTGAGTGACCAGGGGGACACCCCCCTGCACACCCTGGCCCGGCTCCGCTTGCTTTTCCGGCACCACGGGGCCTTCTCCAAGATGTCAGCCCGGGATCCCGGCTGGCCGAGCCTCTCCGTGGTGGTGGTGATCTGCCTGGCCGCTCTCCTGGGCGGGTGCCTGCTGCTGCTGGCGCTGACCCTGTCCCTGCGCAAGAAGGACAAGAAGGACGGCATGGCCTACAACTGCCGGGAGGCGGAGGATGCCCGCAGGCAGCAGCAGCTCAAGAAGCCGCACAGGCAGATCCAGAAGGCCGATATCCACCTGGTCCCGCTGCTCCGGGGCCGCCCCCGGGAGCCCGAGCCCCCCCGGCCCTGCCAGGAGGAGCAGCCTGGCACAGCCACCCCCGCGGCCGGGGGGTCTCCACAGCCTCCGCTCCACCTCACCCCCACTCTCTACAGGACCCTGAGAAATCAGAGGACACAAAAAGACTCAGAGGAGCAGCAGGGCACCTTCGACCTGCCCATCCTGCAGCGCCGGCCCTGCCAGCCCCACAGACCCAAACACTTGGTGAAGGAGCCCGGGAGCCCCCCGGAGGCACCGCTGCACGGCAAGAGCTTGGTGAAGCCACCCATGGGAGAGCCCCAGGTGCCACCCGAGCAGCCCGTGGGTGCGGGGGGAGCCGGGCAGCCCCAGCCCCACCAGCAGATCCTCAGGAGCCTGGTCCGGCTGTCGCTGGTGGCCCTGGCGGAACAGAGCCCGACCGGGGAGTTCGCGATGGAGTCACCCCCAGTGCAGGTAGGAGCTGCCCCGGGCGTGTGGACACCCCCAATCCTTCCCTGCCCGGGCCTTGCCCACCCTGGGGGGGTGGGAATGTGCACCCTGATGGTCTTCGGTTGGTCTCTTCCCCCAGACTGGGCAGCGATGCCTCAATGGGCTGGGTAGGATGAACAACCCTCCCCGCCCGGCAGGGTCACCCCAGCAGGACACTCGGGAGCGGGGCTGTCACGGCGAGAAGGGACAATCCCGTGGGCAGGGAACAGCGGGAGGGGTGCGGGGGGAGCTCGGGGCCAGGTGGGCTGCCTAGGGCTTGTTTTTCCCCCGGTGTGGGGATGCTGAGCCATCTGCAGGAGGAGGAAACGCTATAAAAAGGCCGGGGGGGGGGGGGGGCTCGGAGGGACGTCCTGGCAGGAAGCAGCTTGAGTGGCCAGCCCGGGGCTCAACAGGCTTTTCCTGCCTTGCAGCAAATCTCCCAGCTGCTCTCCCTGCTGCACCAGGGCCAGTTCCAGCCCAAAACAAACTACAGGGGAAACAAGTACACGGCCAAGAACGGCAGCAGGTAAGGCTGGCTCCCAGCACTTCCCTCCCCACGCCCCCTTCCCCTGCTCCAGTCCCACCAGTCCAAAACCTCCGAGGGCAGGAGACACCAGGGCAGAGACACAAGGGAAAGGCTCATCCCCTGGGGTTGGAGGTTGTCTCTTCAGGGGATGGGTCTGCTCCTCTGGTCCTGGCTCCCAGTGGTATCCAGCTGCTGGGGCACCTTTGGCAGGTCCCTCCATACTCACCTGAGCTCCTCCATGGCCATGAACCATCATCCTTTGCCAAGAACTCTGACAGTTTTGGGTGCGCAGGAGCACGCAGTGGGCCAGCTCTGGTGGCAGCAGCACAAGGATGAGTGTTCTCATGGCTCTGGGCAATTCCTTAGTGCCTGTCAACATGAGTTTGGGACACCTGACCCTGTGCCAGGGGGCAAAGGAGTGAGGAACTGCAGCAGGGCTGGAAACACCGAGATATCCCAGCTGTGTGCCAAAGATATCCCCAAACTTGATGGTGTTCCCATTAAATGATGCTGCTGACCTCTGGGTGCCCACTCCTGAGGATGCCAAGGCTTCATCCCTGCTTTGCCATGTCCCCCTGTCCCCACCTGCCCAGGCCAGGGGCAGACACAGCTTTCTCCACCTTCCTCACCTGCAGCTGTGGAGGATGGAGGGGGAGGGAGAGCAGCTCCAGGGCTTCTGGGGCAGGGCTGGGCTGTGGTGCTCCTCACCTGGAATGCTGGAGGGAAGCTCCTCTGAATTCATGGGGAGGAGCCAGCAGGTCCCTGTTTGCTCAGGATGTGCCCCTGGATCCCTGGAAATGTCCCAGGCCAGGTTGGATAGGGCTTGGAGCAGCCTGGGACAGTGGAAGGTGTCCCTGCCCATGGCAGGGGTGGGATGAGATGGGCTTTAAGGTCCCTTCCAGCCCTTCTGTGGTTCTGTGATCTTGCTGCAGAAGGATAAAAACCCTCTCAGGCAGGAAGTGTGGAGCAAAACCGCAAAACTCACTAACTCAGGGGCACTCAAAGGTGCCTTTGGTTCTCAGAGTGATGCATGGGGAGGGTGCCCACAGCCCCTGTCCGGGGCATTTTGGGGGGATAGAGACCCTTCCAAGGGCTCATTGGGGCAGGGCTGTGCTGGGAGCTGGAGTGACCTGGGTGTTGTGACCCCCTGGCAGGGCTGCAGGGCTGGACACGGGGCTGGACACAGGGCTGGACACGGGGCTGGACACGGGGCTGGACACTGACTGCCTGAGCACCAAGGACAGCGGGCACGGCGAGAGCGAGGCCGGGGACCGCGACTGCGACAGCGCCTTCGAGCTCTCGGTGCAGCAGCTCGTGGGAGAGGAGCTGGAGACCCTCCTGGAGCCCCAGGCAGGTGAGGTGACCTCGCTACGGGCACAGGGTGGGGCTGGGGGGGCTCCAGCAGCGGGATCTCCTCAGGTAACACACCCTAACCCCAGCCAGGAGGTGCAGCTGGCTGGAGGGGCACGTGGCACCTCCTGCAGTGGCTCTGGCAGGGGCAGGGCTTGGGGCAGCACGTCTGGACCATCCCAGGCTTTTGGGACCAGGCAAAGGGACTTGCTGAGCTTCACGTTGGAATTTTCCACGTGTTTATGGCTGCTCTTCCCTGCCATGGATGTGTCTGCTGTGGTTTAGGGTTTAGCGATGTGTGAGCTTGACCTCTGTCGTTGCTGAGGGGTGAGGTCCAGTTTCACACTGCAGCTGGGGACCTGCTTCCCACGCTGGCCTGAGCCCTCCCTTCATGGTGTCCTGGTCCATGCAGAGTGAGAAAGGTGGACACTTGTCCCTGTCAAGCCCCTCAGGGTGTTATGTACCCTCAGAGCCCCTCTGGGCTCCTCCTTCCTCTTCATCTCCGGTGACCAACTTAATTTTAGTGTATCTTTTTTGAGATGTGTGACCAGAATTGTGTGCAGTGTTTAGGGTCCACTGGGGATACAAGGAGGTTTTCTGGTTTGTTCCTCATTCCTGTCCTGGCCAAGCTCCACGCTGAGCTCTGTTTGTGGTGACTCCCAAATCCCTCCTCTGCGTGGAGGGAGAGCCATCAACACATGACAGGTTGCTGTTCCCTGGGACAATTATCTGACAGTTGGTGACACAGGAATTCACCAGCCACGTTTTGCTCATGGCACTCAGCATTATCAGGTCCTTCAGCAGGCCTCTGCTTTTGGGTGTTTTAGTGGAGTCAACACCAACATTGTCCCCTTTCCGTGTCATTTATCACTGTGTTGAGCAGATACTCTGGGACTCCACTAATGACCTCCCTTGGTGGAGAAGATTAATTATTCCTACCCTCACTTCCCAGCTTTTAACACATATTAGTCCCTGCAGAACCTGGCTGTAAATTCAGGCACAGCTCAGGTCCCCTGCAAGCCTGGCTGGTGCTGTTCCACCAGCTCAGGTGACCTCTGCCATCACAGAACTGAATCCTGGAATGGTTTGAGCTGGAAGGGACCTTAAAGCCCATCCAGTGCCACCCCTGCCATGGGCAGGGACACCTCCCACTGTCCCAGACTGCTCCCAGCCCCAATGTCCAGCCTGGCCTTGGGCACTGCCAGGGATCCAGGGGCAGCCACAGCTGCTCTGGGCACCCTGTGCCAGGGCCTGCCCACCCTCCCAGGGAGGAATTCCTTCCCAAACTGTCCAGCCCTGTCTGTCAGTGGGAAGCCATTCCCCCTCATCCTTCACTTCAGGCCCTTGTCCAAAGTCATGCAGGACTCTCCATCCAGCCCTTCCAAATTTCCAGAACACAATTCCCCATCTGACAATGTCAGGTGGTTCCTTTGGGAGCAGCAGTTCCGTGGCTCTCTCTGCTAAGCCTTGCACAGAAGGATTTCTCTGACTGCCTGTGCTGGATTCACCTTCACTTAAAAACTCCTGTCACCATTTCCACCTCCCCTCCCTCTGATCCCGCATTCATTTGAAGCAGTAGTTAATGAACAGCAGCTAATAAACCAGGCAATTTCATATCTGAGTTCCTCTGGCACTCCGGGGTGAATGCCATCTGGGCCTGACATTTTCTACATGTTCCTTTTATTGATTTGTTCTAAAAATCTCCTCTCCTGGCATTTCAATTTGAAAGAGTTGGGCTGACTCATGTCCTGTAGCAGAAATTTCATTGTGGAGCCTCTGTGCTCGTCCACAGTCAAGAGAAACTCATTGAGCTTTGCTGCTGGGGTGGTTTGAATTCCAGAGCTGGGCTTTTTTGGTGCTCTTCCTTAAGGACAATACCTGCTGCTTCTCCCCCTTTGCCTTCCTGCTCTTTTATTCCAGTAAGGAGCAAACAAAGGAAAGGCTGAGACCTAAAAGCTTCCTTGGATTCCAAGGTCCTGCAGCCAGGAGCAGGGAGCAGCCAGGAGCCCAGCTCCATCCCAGGTGCACTGGCATGCCCTGATGCCAGGAAAGGAACTGGTGGACCTGCCCAGCAGCTCTGCCTGGATCCAGTCCTGCCAGGACTGGACCTGTCTACTCCAGGGAGCATCCTGGAAAATCTGGGCTATGGTGAGGCTGATCCATGAAGTGCCATCTCCCGTGATTCTTGGATCTAACAGGAAAAAGCCCCTTTGGCCAAAGTCCTGGAGTTCCATAGAATCATTAGGGCTGGAAAAGCCCTCTCAGAGCATTGTCCCCTGCACTGCCAGGTCCACCACTGGCCGTGTCCCCAGTGCCACATCCCCATTCCCGGGATGATGATTCCGCCACTTCCCTGGGCAGCCTGTTCCGTGCCAGCAGGGAATGCTGAGGCTGTGGCTGGGTGGGCTCCTGCTGGCCGTGCCCAAAGAGGCTGCTCTGTTCTAGGGATGCCAAACCTTCCCCAGGAGCCCAGACCTTCCCGCAAAGGCGGCCGAGCGCAGCCGCCGGAGCTGCCGGGCTCCTTCCTCCTCTCCCAAACACAAACAGAGCCGTGGACTTGCATCCTGACAGGGAGGAAGGAAGCACTGCTGGTGCTCAGGAGGATCCTAACAGCTGGCTGAGGCTGGCTGGGCCTTTGTGCTGCTCCCAACGGAGGGACTGCAGTCCCAGGCAGCTCTGGGATTGTTGATGCTGCGGGATGAACTCCCAGCACCGTCTGTCAGCGCCGATCCCCCACCAGCCCAGCGCAGCACTCCCAGCAGCAGATGAGAGATAGAACTTTATGGATGATAAAAACAACCCCTGCTCCCCAAACACCATTAAAACAAGGCAGTAAAGAGTTATTGGTCAAATTAAACATACATAATTATGAGGTTTCATGGCCACGGGACTGTCAGCCTGGCTCTCCCTGCAGAGAGCAGACCAGTTGTGCCCTGCTCCAGAGATGAGGCAGCCAAGTACTCAGGGAATGAAGTGGCTTCTTGCAGGCCGGGGAGGAGAACGCTGCATGTTTTACAGCAAAACCTGCAGCACACTCGGGTGATGTCTCCAGGAACAGTCACTGCGACTCAAACACTGAGACTGCAGAGAGAAACCCTGCATGTGAAGCAACACAGAAGAATTTTGGGGCTCCAGCTGAAACAAAAATCTGAGGGCTGTACCTGCCCTTCTCTCCTGACCAGGCTGGAGTCCCAGCTCTTGTCCCCAGCCCATGCCAGGACAGTTGTTTTCCAGGGGAAAGGCCAACTTGCTGGGTGGGCTGAGGAAGGAGCCGTGCCTCAGTCACTGACTGCGGATCCCATGTCCCAGCTGTGGCAGGGTGTTATTGATGACCCTCTGGAACCAGCAGGGTAAGAGCACTGCAATGGGGACCCTCCTTTCAGATACCGTGTCTTGTGTCAGAGCCACACAATTGTTACAGGGACACCAGCCCTTGCTACCCTGCCACTGCTGGGTTTTGTTACCAGGGAGCTTTTGCTGCTCCCAAAACCTTTCCCAAACCCGGTGGTCGCTCCAAACCCCCCCGAGCTTCTGGGATGTGCTTTGGGAAGGAACAATGAGGGGCTGGAATGCAGCCTCTGTGTACCACAGCACGGACTCTTGTTTACCAGCTACCTCAAAAAACAAGAATCCCTGTTTCCCTTCCTGCTGTCTGACGGGGAAGCTATTCCAGGCTCCCTCTGCTATGGGGTCCTTCCTTTATTTTCCAGGAGATGTTTATTCGTGGACAGTTATAATCACTTCTTCTCTTGCCAACACTATTTTAAGCATAAAGATTTCCTCTGCTGGTGCTTATCTCCTCAAAATAATGACAGGTTGCAGTCAGATCCCTGGAGAGCACTCGCTTCCTTAGGAGCAGCCCCCCCCCACCTCTTGGGGTCTCCATTGTGTCAGCCTGGATCACTCCTGGTTTCATCTCCAGAGTTTTCCCTGCTGGTGTCATTTCAGCTCCCGCTCCTGCAGATGGATCATCTGATTTGTGTGTAATTCCCCCAGTCACACCCAGTAACAATCCACCCTGGCTGTGCCTCCCTGCCAGCAGGGAATACCCCAACCAATCCTCTGTGTGATTCCAGTCGCCCATTTTGGGCCACAATCAAATTACTGGTGCACTAACGAGCCTGCCCCAGCCCCCAGCCCAGGCTCCCCCTGCTCCTCAGCTGTTTCCAATCGAGGAACAACTACTTTAGAGCTCAATTGTTCGGTCCCAGTCTCCAACCACCCAGCTGTGCATTTTATAATCCAGAATTTCATTCTGGTATTATTGTTTTCACAATAACCCATTTCTTTTCGGTCTCAATCTGCCTCTTTAACAGCACATTCCCACCCTGGAGTGACCCTGAAGGGAAGTCCACTATCTTTGTGTCCAACACTTCCCTCTGGAAAGCTTTTCATTGTCTGCTCCCCTTCAGCCAGTCCTAAACCCTCCCTCTCTCAGGCTTTGCTAACAATATAGTGAAGTGCCAACTGGGACTGCAACAAATGAGAATGAACAGTGATTCTAATGGTTATTTTATTAAAACAAACCAAACCAAAACCCCCAATAGTTTCAAACCAGTTCTATTGTGTTTGGCTTTGTTAACCTGCTGGTTTGCGTGGTGTCACTGGTGACCTGTTACAATCACTGCTCTCAGCTGATTTTAGATATTTTCATTTATCAATATTTTTATTGATTTATTCCCCTCCCCCCCCCTTCTCTGCTGCGCTGTCCCTCCCCAGAGCTGGCCCTCAAGAGGCTGACAGCTGCAGACCCAGCGTGGGTGGCCCGGCTGTCCCTGCCCCTCACCAGCAGCTACAAGGACAACGTCTTCTCCCCCGACTCGCCGCGCTCCCCCGAGGACGAGGAAGCTGCGAGGCAGGAGAAACCAAGGACCTTTGAGACCTTTGGCAAAGGTGCTGGGGCTGACCCCAGTGGCACTGGGACCAGGCTGGCCAGCACGTTCCTGTCGGAGATGAGCACCCTGTTTGAGATGATCCTGTCCCAGAAGGTGCAGGTGCACAGCGAGACGGGCGCGGGGCTCCTGCGGCAGCTGTCGGCCCGCGGGCAGAGCCTCGGCCTGGGGGACACTGCCCCAGGGCTGTAGCAGCTCGGTGGCTGAGGCAGGGAGAGAACAGTCAGAGATCTGGGGTGCCCAAGGTCGCCCCCAGCTCCAGCAGGGTCACTGTAGGACCGTGTCTAGACAGGTGTATTTCCTCCTTTGCCTCGCCCCATTGAGTTTCTCCACGACTGATTTCACCTTGTTTAGCTCCCCTCCGCCTGCCCGTCCTTGCCTTCCTCCTCTCCCACCCTGCTCTTGCAGTGCTCTCCCAGTGCTCTCCCAGCTTCCCATCCCACCCAGCAGCGGGAGGGCCCTTTCCTCCCAGGACAGGCCCAGGGAGGGGGTTGTGAGAACAACCACAGCACAGTGAGATACATCCATGTGATCACAGACTGTGAAAGTACCTGTCACGGACACTGCTGCAGCTAGACCCCAGGGTATCAGTTATTTAAATAAAACTGGTTTTTTCTAACACTACCCTCTCTGTCAGCAGCGTAGCTGACACAATCTATGTGCAGAAAGCTGCCTGAAGTGGCAGCTGGGGAAGGGGAGATGTGCCTGTCTCCCACTGGTCCTTCCAGCTTCTGTGGTTCTGCCACTGTGAACTTGGCACTTTGTAGAACCCCCCAAAATCAGCCCTGGCATCTCTCCTACAGCTGCTCCAAGTGCCCACCATTTCCTTCTCCATAAGGACTGGATGTGGCACTCAGTGCTCTGGGCTGGGTGACAAGGTAGGGATCAATCACAGGTTGGACTTGAGGATCTCAGAGGTCTTTTCCAACCTCAATGATTCCATTCTATTCTGTTCTCTCCTTTGAGGCCATTGGGTTTTGGAGCACAGTCCTTATCCAAAAGCAGACACCAGATGGCTGGAGTCTGCCACAGGTAACCTGGGAAAAGGGAAGCGTGAAAACACTGTTTTGAAATATTCAGTCACAAGTTTCACCCTTTTTATGGGTTTTCACTTTGATCCGTCTGTCTGGGAGCTGTAAGACAGTTTTGGGATAACAGCACGGGTGGGAAAACGAGGATACTGGTGGCAAAGGAGGAGACACACAGGTGTTTGTGCCTCTGCACTCCTGGAGAAGGGAAGGGCAGTGGTGACCCACAGGCTCATGCAGCAGTGTGGGGATGGCAGGTGAGGGCTTCTGGGCTCTCCTGGACCATCTCAAGTGTCCTACTCCTGTTCTTTTCCATGGACCTGGAGGTGACAGTTCCCAGCTTTAGCTGTGTACACACCTGAGCCACAGCACCAGACAACCACACAGGTAATTTAAAGTGGAGTAAATGAGAAAGTTACCCCTTTCTGTTGCTCTTGGGACCCAGTGACAAGAGCAATAGAGTGAGATTTCCCCAGGTGGACTTTTTAATATCCAAAATGTTCTGTTTTATTTGGAGTCTTCAAAATGCTTGTACCGATGAGCCCAGGTCTGGCATCCATCCACAGATGGGTTTGGCCTGGCCTGCTTGTGCTGCTGCTCTGTTAACACAAATCTCTTGCTGGTTTGTTTTACAAACAAAACGAGTTCTTGCACCAAAACAATGTCAGGGAGCCAAATTCTAACTGAGATGCAGCTGTGCAAACCATGAGGGAGGCATTTGTGACTGAGGAGCTGCAGCCCTGTGGGAATTCCTCTGCACCATGGGAGCACAGGCAGAGGGACAAACACTCGGCACATCCTCACATCTCCCTCTGCAAAGTTGCTTTGATGTGCCTGCTAGAGGACAATCCATACACAAAAATACCTTATAACAAGCAGGTTTAAAAGGAGACAAATTCCTCCCTCTTGGTCCTGTTTCCTGATTCTGCAAACTGCTTTCAGTCCCCCCAGCCCCTCTCCCATCCCGACCACAGCGTAAGCACACTCTGGATTATCACAGCATAGGAAATCCACCCCAGGAATTTCCTGCTACTTGTATCCTGCTTGATAAAGGAAATGGTCTAAGAAAGTTTGGTCTGAGCAGAAGGAGAGAGCAGACCAGAAGAACAATCAGATGTATTGAGGGGTGGTTGTGCCCCTCCCTTGCTGCATGGAGAAGTTCAGGATGGGGCCATTGCCTTTGTTTGTGGAGCCTGATCAGCACCAGAGCACCACGGCCACAGGAAGCTGGACAGTTTGCACAGATGCCCTTGAACCAGTTTAAACTGGTGTGAACAAATGCCTTTTTCCGGATTCAGCTGCCCCAGTGGAAGAAATTATCACACCAGCTGCCTGCTGCTGCTGCCTGCCAGTGGTGCCTTCCCGCTGGGAGCATCCCTTATCCACTCTGCTGAAAATGAGCTGGCGTGCTCAGCAAACAGGGACAGGATGAATTTTGAAGCAAACCTTGCTCACTGTGTCTCAGAGAGGTGTGCCCATAGGAGCAGCTCACTGCTAGGGCTGCAGGTGGGGACAGAAGGACACTGGCACGGTGCAGGATGGCCAGGGACAGCTGTCACTCTCGCTGGTACAGGTGGATCTGTCACATCCCATAAAAAACTGTGTCCTAATGATGAGACTTCACTCTCTTGCTTGCCCAGGTTTGCAAGCAGATTAAAGTGCCCTAATGGCAACACAGAGCCAGCCCAGACTGTGCTGTAGCAGGGGCACTGTAGGGACTTGCCCTGAAGAGAGCAGACTGCCTCAGAGGGAGAGGGCCAGGCCAATCCCAGGGTAACTTGCTAATGTCCCCATATGGTGGCTTGTAAACCTTCCTGGGGGACCATGAGCAAGACATGCAGGGCTACTGGAATTACAACCCCAGATCACACCACTGTGGTGCAGAACAGGATGGTTTGGGCTGGAAGGACCTCAAAGCCCATCCAGTGCCACCCCTGCCATGGGCAGGGACACCTCCCACTGTCCCAGGCTGCTCCAAGCCCCAGTGTCCAGCCTGGCCTTGGGCACTGCCAGGGATCCAGGGGCAGCCCCAGCTGCTCTGGGCACCCTGTGCCAGTGGCATGGTGGGAGTCTGTGCATGGCTCTCATATGGAAATGCAGGTGCAGAAGCAACGTCCCTGTGTGGAAGGTAAGAGGAGCGGAGGACTTGGTGGTGTAGGAGACATGACGACGTTTATTCTCAAACCCCAGGGATTTAAAAATGCCTCCTGTTCCATGAACAGAAAGCTTTCTCTTCCCACTCACTGCCAGCCTGCTGCCATCCACACCAAGGCTGCCTTGCCCTCTGCCTGCTTGTCTCACTTACTGCCTGCTCTACTGGCAGCAGTGCTGGGGCTCCCAGCCCCGCAGCTCCACTGGCACTGTCCTGGCTCCGAAGGCACGGCTCCATCCCGCACTGCTGAGCAGCATCACGTGCAGCCTGTCTGTGCTCCACGAGTGGGGCAGGGGTAGGGCACACTGTCCTGGCTGGGTGCTGTGGAGACCTGCAGGCTCAATAGTCCAGAAATTGGGGCTGGAGGATGAGGCTCTTAATCCCGAAGGGAAGGGATGCTTTGTGTGCCCAGCTGGAAGTAGAGAAAAACAAGGTATTAATGACACTGTCATGGGCTTGATCATTCAACCACAGAATCACAGAATATCCTGAGGTGGAAGGGACCCCTAAGGATCATCTAGTCCAACTCTTGGCCCTGTACAGACACCCCAACAATCCCACCCTCCCTGAGACCGTTGTCCAAACACTTCTTGAACTCAGCTTTGGTGCTGTAACCACTGTGCTGGGAGCCTGTTCCACTGCTCAACCACCCTCTGGCTCAAAAACCTTTTCCTGGTATCCAACCTAAACCAGCCCTGACATGGCTCCAGCCACTCCCTCAGGTCCTGTCCTTGGTCACAGGGAGCAAGGCTTGGAGCTGCTCCCGTGCTGCCCCTCCGGAGAACACTGAAAACCACAATGAGCTCTGCCCTCAGGCTCCTCTTCTCCAGCAGAACAAACCAAGCGCCCTCAGCTGCTCCTCACAAGGCTGCTCCTCACAAGGCTTCCCCTCCGGACCCTTCCCCACCCTCGAGGCCTCCTTTGGACACTCTCTAATGGCTTCTTTGTATTGTGGTGCCCAGAACTGCCCCCAGGACTGGAGGTGAGGCTGCCTCAGTGCAGAACAGAGCAGGACAATCCCTCCCTGGCCCGGCTGGTGATGCTGGGCCTGGTGCCCCCCAGGACACGGTTGGTCTTTCCAACAGAAATGATTCTGTGACCCATCATACGATGGGAACCGCTGATCCACTTCAGCAGGACTGGAAAGAGCTGCTAAGAAGTGGAAAGAACTAAGAAGGAAAAGTGGTGCCTTCCCTTCAGTACAAAGAACTCCTTTGTGCCGTGGCCCTGTGCAACCCCTCCTCTGGCAATACAGGCCCCACCTTCACGGGGTCACTCCCCCAGGCAGTCCCGCAGCCCCTGGTGCCCTGCTGCCCCTGGTACCTTGCAGCTCCTGCTCCCACGCCCGCAGTCTCTCCCGGGCCTGCCTGTTCCCAGCAGCTGCCGACTGCCGGTAGTGCCTCAGTGCTTCCGCCAGGTTCTGCTGCACTCCCAGGCCCTGCTCGTAGCAAACGCCCACGTGGTACCTGCTCTGGGCATCCTGGCACAGCAACCAACACAGGGACAAGTGACAACAGCACAGGGAAGGAAACAGAGAGTCTTTAACACCTTCTTTAGGGTTTACTGCTCTATCCTTGGTCACCTCCTTAAGTTTACCCCTCCATCCCTCAGTTTGTATCTTCAGTAATTCAGCCTCCTGGAGAGAAGCACAATCTCTGACTCTGCTCCTTCCTATCCCTTTCCAATTAAATGCACTGATTTCCCTTCAACACCCAGGGCTGTGTCAGGGGAACAAAGGAGCAGCTGGCTCTGCAGAGCATCCCAGCTGTCTCAGAGGTCAGAGCTGAGGTGTCTTGGGCAGCCCTGACTGCACCACATCCTGATCCCACCCAAACTCCGAGCACGCCCTGGGACTGCCCTACGACAGTTCAAGCCCAAGTCTTGTAAAAACATCACAACTGGCACAGAGGTACTTGCTGCCAAGGGCTGGGAGACTGCTCTTTAACACAACAGTGCAGCACTCTCCTGCTCAGCCCCACCTCATTCTATTCCAGAAGAAATCTCAGGCAGCAGAAATGAGGTAAATGAAGCAAATATGCACTAGAGAAAAAGCACCTGAACCACTCAGACATACGTAACTGCTGGGAATGAAGGGGAAAGCAAAGGTTGTCACTGCAGTGAAGCTAAATCCAAACCCATGACATGTTTATGTGTCAGCTGTGCACTTTATCTCTGAGATCCAATGGGAGGCAAAGGGTCTCAGATAGCAGGAGAGCTCCTGAAGACATTGAAAAGACTGCACAGACTCGTGGTCACACAGATCTTTTCAGCAACAAAGCCAGCAGAGCAACCTGAGGAGTGTGACTGCCAGAAACATGATCTAACCAAGGCTTTGCAAAAAACAAAAAAAAAGAAAGAAGAAAGAAATAGAAAAAAAACCCTCAAGTAAGTATCAAGTTTTAATAAAGCGACGAGAGAAGAACATATTGCAAGTGTTGCTGTCTGGGATGTAGCTGGTAGAGGCAAGTGAAGAACTCAGTGAGTGGGTGCTTTGCAAAATGTTGCAAGTCTGAGTTTATGACAGCAATAAACTCCTTTAGAGATGAGATAAACACATTGAAGGATTGGCACTTCAGCTGTGACAAGAGATAGGGTTCAATCAGGAGTACTGCAGCTCCATCTCTCACAGGATGAGCGCCTCAGAGCCACGACTGCAGCGAGAGGAGATCCCCAAATTAGCACGGCAGAAGTGACTGCGACACCCTTGGAAACCTGGAGGTCAGGCTCAGTTCTCCAAGAAAGCTCTTTAATAGGGGTTTGTATTCTGTGGCTGCACGTCTGAAATAAGGGAGGATAAAAAGTGGGAACCAAAGTAGAACACGGTGTTGGAAAAACACTTGTCAGAGTTCCCTGCTTGGCTCTAGCAGAGAGGAACGACCAAAGAAACGCTGAATCCAAGACTTCTTGTGCTGTTTTCCTTTTTTCTGGAGTTGCACTAAACGGTTCTGTCCTTGCTTCATCCATACCCAGCGTTCTTTCAGCCACCTAAACATAAATTCCAACTCCAGGGTAATGGAAGTGAACCTGTCTCTGGAGCCCTTCTCCCAGGAGAATGGGTACATCCCAGGGAGCCCAGGATCAGCCTGCCCTCAAGGCAGCATCCACAGCCAGCATCCACTGAGCAACAGAGATGGGGAAGGATGCCTGGGGTCTGAGAACTGCCATGGCTGGGACCAAAGCATGCCAGGGGTGCACCCCAGGACCTGCAGCTACCTGACAGATTTTGTGTTGTTAAGGCATTACCAGTAAATGACAATCATCTATTTAACGGGGTAACTCAGTGTGATACTGTTCAGCATAAACATCTGACTCCAGGCTGGAAAAAAGGAGCCAGTGATGCATCTTAGGAGAGACCCTTAGCAGATCTGGAACTAAATACTGTGTATTGTGATGTCTGAGCTGCTGTGGCAAGTCAGGCCCCGTCCCACCAGACTGACAGTGTCTGCATTCTGGAAAGAGGGTGAAAACCCAAGTGGCAAAGTTTACAGTGATGTTATGCCAATCGAAATGGTCAAACTCACTATAAAGAATTAATTAAAGAAGATCTCACATGACTGAGGAGTGGGCAACACAATGACAAAGGAAACAGTATTGCCAAATTGCAAAGCAGTGCTGATAGCAAGAAATTTGGGTATCACACTGTGAGAATTCCCTGAGACCAGCTCATCACCGCTCAGTGTCAGGCACAGGGCAAGCAGCATTAGGAATCAGTGGAAGGGAATGCAGAACAAAGCAGAGGATCTCATTATGTGAGATCCATGGCATACATCCATCCCGAGTCCACTTTTAGTCCAAACATCTTAAAATGGTCAAAGGAGAATTAGAAAAATGGAGAGAAGACTGACAAGCAAAGTAGAACAGCTTAACTACACGGAGAGACAAACTAAACCAGCACTGTGCAGCCTGCGAAAGAAATGACTCAGAGAGGACACACTAAAGGGCACCACGACCAGAACTATTAGCCAGCAGAACAGGCAGTAGCTATTCATTATTTTCCCTTGCACAAAAGCTGTGGGAACTGAAGTTAAAATGAACAAGTTCTTCAGAAAAAAAGCCCCAGCCATTACAATGCAGCTGAAAACAAGGGGACAATGTCGCAGTGCTGGAAAGAAACAGAACTGTGGGATGCAGAAACCTGGCTGCGAGACATGGGATCCTCCCTTCTGCTCCTCTAAATGCTGGTGGGGGTTGAGGAGAGTGCTGTGCCCACATCATGGCACTGCCTTTCGAAAAAGAGAAGCCTTGGTCACTTGGAGAAAGTGCAAGCAAGAAGATTCTTGGGGATCTAACACAACCTGTGAAAAGAAACAGCAACAATGGGGGAAGGCTGCACGGAGATTCAAGTGTTTAAATATGTTAAAGGTGCCTGAATTAAAAAATAAATCCAGAAATAGTCTTTTCATCCTCTCTACAGAAGGAAAGAAACAATGGGCCAATTTTGAAGCATAGATTTGAGACAGACACAACAAAGTTCTCAAAGTGATGCAGTAGTGAAAGATTTTGACTGAAGAGGGTGTTGATGCTCCATAATGGGAAACGTGTACAATTCTGGAAGCTGGATACAGGCCCTGGTGCTGTAGGAACTCCTCCAGCCCAACAGGGCTGCCTCTGCCTCTGTGTTCTGTAGGGTCTGTGCCCAGGGCCTGTCTCCTCTCCAAGAGGCACCAAGGCCACTCTGTCCTTTTCCACTGTGCAGTAAAATCCTGCCACTCGCTCCCATTTCCAAGAAACCCTGAAATCCTCCACCTGCAGATCCCAGTCTGAGGACAATCCCTGGCAGAGGGATTACTCACACCACTGTTTGCTGCCAGCAGCAGGTACTTCAGACCTTTCTTCTCCTGTGGTTGCAGCCCCCTCATGTAGAACACTCCAAGATAAGCCTGTGCCTGCAACAAAACCACACGGTCCAGATCAGCCAGGATTTTAATTACTCCGTTCTTTTACTCATTTTGCAAGCTGCTCAAATGCTGGGGTTACTGTGGCAGTGTGGTAAGGAGCCTGCCTGTGCAGGGGCTGCTGGGAGAAGCAGGGCTGCCCTAGGAAAAATCAGCAGGACATGGTAAACACAAAGAAATCACATTTGAGACCCAGAGTATCATTTCAAACTTCCCTGTGGGACTCAGAGCCAGGGAATGGCTCCCACTCATGACCTGTCCCTAAGATCCAGCAGATGCACCACTGGGGCAGTGTGCTCCAGGAGGCACAGGCACTGCCAGCCTGGCATTCCCAGGACAAGATGGCACACGCCTAAATGCATCTCCTGGAGAGGGAAAGGAGGGCAGGATACACAGATCTGCACAGATGAGTCATCTCAGAAAGTCACAGATACAAAATGAGGATCTGTTCTTGCTTCAAGCACTGGAATTTCCTCCAGCACAGCGACCTGCACTCTTGGAATTGAGAGGAGATGAAAACTGAGCTGTGTTTTCAACCACAGGTCAGCTCTCCTAAGCCACAAGTTTAATGCAAGAGCCACATTAACAACAGTGTGGCACAGTGGCTCCCGTGTGCAGGCAGGGCTGTCTCCCAGACACTGCCAGGAATGTAAACAGAGAATCAGACAATGGCTTGGGTCAGAAGGGACCTTACGGATCCTCTAGTTCCAACCCCCCTGCTGTGAGCAGGGATAAATACATCGGAAAGCTTTTCCTTGCAGTGCCACAGATGCTGCTTTCTAGGCTGTGGCTCCAGCCCATCAGTCAGGGCTCTCTGCTGGCTCTCTCCTCTGCCCTGCCATGCTGTGGACACCAACCTCTGTAACACCAGCCACCGCTGCTTGCTCCAGGAGCGCCACAGCCTTGTGATGCCCGTCCCAGTGGCTGCCAGGGCCGTGCTGGAGCAGGTACCTGGCGTAGCGGTACTGGGCCATGGGGTGACAGCTGCTGGCTGCCTGGCAGTAATAAAAACCTGCCTGAGAAAGAGAAACCCAGGTAATGCCTGCCCTGAACGTGACGTGGCTCCCTTCAAGCTTCACCTCTCTGTCTAGACCCATCACAAGCTGCATCCCTCCCCAGAGCCCTCCCACAATCAGAATATCAGCTGGGTTAGGTCAGACAGTGGACTGTGACCACCCCAGAGCCCTGGAACCACGCTGCCTGCTCCACTCAAACTCCCTGAGCTGAAGGGGGGGCACTGGGCCAACAATGACTCAAACCAAGCTACCTTTGCTGCTCTTCCCAGCTCCAGCAGCTGCTGGCCAGCTTGCACTAGGTGGCAGGCTGGAGTTACAGGAGCCAAAGCGGAGATCTGAGAAGCCCTGGGATGTGCAGTGGTGTCTTAAATACAGCAACATGACAGGTTTCTCCTTGGAACCCCGCTGGGTGCTGGTAGCACAGCCTGTGCACCTGGAGAACCCTCGGAGGCTGTGGGAAAGGGGAACTCAGAGCACCTCTCTGAGGGGACTGGTGACACTGAAAGCAGCTCTGCAAAGCTGCAATTTTTATTATTTCCAGCATTTTCTACCCAGTCTTCAGAGCTGGGGCACTGCCCAGGCTCCCCAGGGAATGGTCCTAGCCCCGAGGCTGCCACAGCTGCAGGAGCGTTTGGACAGCGCTGCCAGGGATGCCCAGGGTGGGGTTGTTGGGGTGTCTGTGCAGGGCCAGGAGCTGGGCTGGATGCTCCCTGTGGGTTCCCTGCAGCTCAGGATATTCCATGACTTTCCCACCCATGTAAAAGAACGAGCACCCAGCACAGAGCCCTCTCCTGGTGTGTGCTGCCCACACCCCACCCCACAGGCCCTGGGTACCTTTTCCAAGTCCTTCTCCGTGCCCCTGCCGTGCTCGTAGCACAGCCCCACGTTGAACTGGGCTTTGCTGTAGCCCCGATCCGCCGCCAGCTTGAAGCAGGTGAAGGCCACCCGGCAGTGCCCCGCCCTCATGCTCTCGATCCCTGAGGAAAACACAGCCTAAAGCCAGGGAAAACAGGGAAAAGCACAGGGCCACAACCCAGCCTCCAATGCAGCAACCTCCCCCACAGCCACTGGGCCTTCCTTGGCTCACGCCAAGCGCTCTGGGCCACTTCCAGCTGGCTCACCAACCCTCACTCCACGGTTTCCATAAGAAAAATGGCAACACTGCATTTTAGGGATTTTTCTAGGCTTGTGGCAGAGAGGGATCACAGGCTAACACAGCGTATGGCTCACACAGAAACAACTTGCTTTTCAGTGCTGCAACTAGTGGTGTATATAGGGCAGGGACTTTTCTTAGATCATTGCATCTTCCTTCTGCTTTTCTTAGAGTTGCAATCCTGCAATTGCTTTTTCAGCTTGCCAGGAAAGCTGTGAGCTCAGACAATAAAAGAAGGATACAAGGATATGACATCTTATGTTGCAAAAAAGACAGAGATGGCTTAATTTCCAACTACAGATGTCAGGACAACAGTGCAGGCTTCAAGCAAGCCTGGATTGAAATATGCTGAGGTAAATCAGGTGGCATGATAGGACAAAGGGCAATAAATCTCTCCAAGCACAGTTAAAATTGCTGAAAGGAGGCTTCAGCTTGGGTATTTGCCATCCCTGCCTTCGCGCAAGACCTGCAACCATTTGGAGGTCCTCCAAAATGAGAAACCTGTGGTTTAAGGGCAAAACAAAACCAACTTCCCATTACCGAGGATATTCAATGCAATGGAAATATCAATTCGGAAAATCTGCTGCAATTGGAAAGCGGCTTCCTCTAAATGCCCTCGCTGAGCTGGGTCACCCTGAGGAGTCAAAGAAAACAGCTATTAAAGACAGCTAAGTCATATCAATCCTAGAGGAGATTCTTGCTTGGAAACCAAGCAGTGAGACCTGTTTGTATTGTGGTACAGTCACCAGGAGGGTGATGTCATGTGTCCACACAAAAACCTCCCTGTCCTACACAGCCACCTCGTTGGGGAAGCTGTACAGACACTGGGCTGGCCAAGGAGCTTGGTGCAGCCTCTCAGGCATCATCAGACCTTTCAGAATTCAGCAAATACCTGATCCTACTCAGAGCAGTCTGCAGCTCCTGCCCAGGGCAGCGCAGGGACAGCTCCGAGCTCTGCTCCTGGGCCAGGGACAGCACCCAGGGAGCGGCTGGAGCTGGGCCAGGGCAGGCTCAGGCTGGAGAGCAGGGAAAGGTTCTTCCCCAGAGGGTGCCGGGCACTGCCCAGGCTCCCCAGGGAATGGGCACGGCCCCGAGGCTGCCAGAGCTGCCAGGGGTGCACAGGGTGGGGTTGCTGGGGGGTCTGTGCAGGGCTGGGACTGATCCTTGTGGATCCCTTACAAATCAGGATATTCCATGATTCTAAGATAACTCCCCCCTCCAAAAATAACATTACCCCTTGTTCCCTGTTCCACATCGTGCCCACACACAAAACACCCTCACACCTTTGCATGTGCTTTACCCAGTTCTGGCTGAGCTCACCCCTCAGCTGGACTGAGCTCTGCCCAGGGCTGCTGAAACCCTGCAGGGCACAGACAATTCCTTTCCTCCTCGTGATGAACAGAGGGGCTCAGCCCAGCCCAGCCCAGCTGCACACCCCGAGTGCCATCGAGTGGCAGCAGAGCTCAGTGCACACAGGGAAGTTGGGAAAACGTCCCTTGGCACACACACCCAGCTCCACTGCTGAGCTCGGGGCTACTCCCAAGAGGCCAAGACAGGGACCAAGGCCCCTCCTTGAGCTGCTCCATGACCTAGGACCCAGCTCCAGGCCCTTCCTACAGCCCTGCACAAGTGGCACATCCCAGGATGGGGAGATCCACGCTGAGCCCCCCAGCAGATCAAGCAAATGCCTCCCTGGTGCCCTTTGCAGGAACTCGCGCTGCTAAAAACTGAATTTGCCTCCTCTCTGCTCACAGTGTCCTTGAGCAATTGCTCAACCGATTTTTTAAAAAGGGAATTATCTGCATCTAAGATGTGAATTGGAAAGAATTGGCAGGTTTAATCACAACAAGAACAATAATATAATTTATGGCCTTGTGACTCTCGAGCTGATGCACTCTCTTCAAGCCCCAAGTGCTTCCCTCTTTAACAGACAAGAGCCAGCCCTGATTCGCAGCGTTTGGAGGAGTGACACCACCTTCCCCAGTCATGGGTTGTCTGGTAAACACCAAAATAGCAACAGCATGTAATCACCTAGTGAAAGATTGCATCAAAATGCAAATACACAGGAGCACACTGGTGCTGCTGAATTTGTTTTTTTATTTGGTTGCTTGGTTTGGTGTTTTTCCCCATCTTCTTTCAGTGCTTCCCTGCCAGCAGTCCTGTCACACTGATACCTGAAAGGATGGGGATGTCAGTTTGTAAATCCTGGAATTCTGCTCTAAAGCAGATGCCAGTATATCCCATCTCCCTTTTTTTTTTTCCAGTCTTGTGTGTGAGTGTTGCTCAGGCTGTGCTTGGAGCAGCTCTGGGATGAGTTCCTGCAGGGAAGGTGCAGACACAAAGGGTAGAAAATCAAACCATACCTTTGCACTGTGGAGAACTGGCCCCACCCTGGAGCTCACAGGGATTTGGAACTCCCCTGCATTAACAAAAAAACCAACAAAAAAGCAAGGTTAAGCAATGCTGCATCTTTGCCTCTTCCCACCTTCTCTATTCCATAGCTCTTTCCTGAAGGGCTGATCTTGCATCCAGCCAGGGACATCAGGAACAGAAGGAATCCCAACTAATCTGACTTTTGGAGCAAGAGCAAGCACGTGCCCCAGGAATCCAGCCCTGTGGGGCCAGCTCCTCCAGAAAGGCCCCTGGTTTTGATCTGAAGACACTGAAAGTAGAGAATCTCCTGCTTCTCCTAAATGTGTGTTCCAGTAACTCATAATCACTGCTTTAAACCCCTGTGCTTCATTTCAAATTAAAGTACTTCTACTCTGGGTTTCTGCTCACAGGCACTGGCTCTTCTAGGTTTTTTCTTCTTTACTAAAAAGCCAATTCCTGCTTTTGAAAGTCCTGACACGACTAATCAGCCCCTCTTGATTCCTGTCTGTGATTCTAAAAAGACTGCACCATTCAAGTCTTTCAACTGCAGCACTTTTCTGCCAGCCTTGGTTAATTTTATGACTTTTTGCTACTGTTCCTGAATTCCCAACACTGTTCCTGAGGGGCAGCCCCTCTCAGCAGTGTCACAGGAAGGGTGACATTGCCTCCTCACGCCCAGTTTGCCTGGATCAGAATTGTGCTGCAGCTCCCAGCTTGCCCAGAGCATCACACCTGCCCTCAGCTGAGATGCTGCCTCCTTAGCTCCTTCTCCAGGTAATTTCCTTGCAGGGTACAGCTCTGCTTCTGCCAGGGGATGATCAGCCCTGCTATCAGGCTGCATCAGATGCAGGCTTAGGTTATCAGCCCCCTCTGCTCCCCCAGCTCATCCCTGCCCTCTCAGGTACACTGGGACAGCCAGTTCAGCACTGTGTGACCAGTTCCAATCAGAATTATCTGACAGAGCAGCTCCAGCACAAGCTAAGGCACCCTGCTCAGAGCAGAACTGGCAGAGGTTACAGTGGCACTTACTCCAGCCACTCTAAGAGGACAATGACCTCCACGAAGAGAACAGACAGCCTGAGGCCAAGCATTTTTAACCTGGACCACCACAAGCAGCTGGATCCCATGGGACATTTAACTCCAGGTGCTGGAGCCTGGATCACTGCGAGCCAGAGCTGCTCACAGCAGGAGTAGCTGTGCCCTCCCTCTCAAGCTGTGTGGGAGCCAACACAAGCGAAAAAAAATGTCCTTTTAGGGCCTGATTCCTTGATTCCTGGCACTGTTTGGCCCCACAAGCAGCAGCAATGAGGTGTGCACCAGGCAGGAGTGCTCCTTGCAGTGCCTGACTGTGGCACAGTGTGCAGGAGCTGTGCCCTGTGTGCCAGCTGCAGCCTCATTATTCCCAAACAAACAATTCCCCCCCGGCTGAATGCAAATGTGTGTTATCTGAACAGGCCCCACTCACCCAACAAGCAAGATCACTATGGCAAACATGATTTCTATGCATCATTCCACCAAAAGTAGTATAATCTGTGAATTTATTAGTTGTGCTTTCCATTTCTTTGCAGAGCAGGCGTCAAATTATCTGATATTTCTCACTGTAAGGCTCTATCATGTATCTCCCTCGTGATGTAATTTGGGTTTTTGCCACACATACAACTGCAAATCCCACGGAAAAAATGGGCTGTATTAAGAATTCTCCCACTACTTGTTTAAACAGCATTAGTAAATGCACACTTTCAAGAAACTGTACATTTTGCACAGATGTCTACTCCTAAATCAGAGACTCCTCGTTTACTGTGAAAATGTTGTAATTTGGACAAACCACTGAAGCATGAAAAATAAACAGCCACTAATTCTGAATTCTGCCAGCCTGCAGAAGCACCTTGTGCCCCTCTAGCACTGGAAACCCCTCCTCACTCCAATCTCCCCACAGTAGGGTTACCAATCCCAGAGAACACCTGGAAGAAAACCCAGGGATCAACTGATCCCGACACCCAGCCCCAGCTCCTGAAGGATCAGAGAGTCCCAGAATGGTTTGGGCTGGAAGGGACCTTAAAGCTCACCCAGCCCCACCCCTGCCACGGCAGGGACACCTCCCACTGTCCCAGGCTGCTCCCAGCCCCAATGTCCAGCCTGGCCTTGGGCACTGCCAGGGATCCAGGGCAGCCACAGCTGCTCTGGGAGACCTGAATTCCCTCAGAATCACCTTTGAGGCTGGGCAAGCTAAATTATTCGTCAGGTTGTTTAAAAGATGGGAATAACACAGCTGGAATTGTCTGTGCAACTTTATTTCTACTTCTTCAAACCCAAGCTATGATGCAACGTGACTGCCCATCCCTTTTTCCAATGTGACTGCCCATCCCTTTTTCCATGCAATCCTGCAGCTTTCAGCGTTCTGGATGCCCAATGCTCACATCTTCAGCAGTTAATAAATATTTCTGTCTTTCCCCACTGTTCATCCTGGACTAATCAAGTGTTGCTCACAGCTAGCTCCAAATGAGGAATTAATAATCTTCTCATAGACAGCCTAGATTGCTCATCCCAAAACATCCACAAGAATGAAGTCACAACAAGAGCTGGCCAAAATCCAGCATTTCTGCCTCATGGAAAATTTCACTGTTTCCAATTGGTTTCATTGTGCTTTGAAATGAAAACACACTTTTGCAATGTTTGTGATCTCAGAATTGAAATAACGAATTTTACAGTTCTGCCAGGGGTAAAATACAAGTCCCCAGGGCATCATTCAGCTGCTGTAACACTGAGACTGGCTGTAATCACCTGCTTGCTCACTCTGTGCCTTTAACTTCCAGCAAAAAGCCTCTGAGTGAGGCAGGAATTGCACAGAAAAAAATAAGATGTGAACACAGAGCTGAGGACTTGCTGGTAGCAATATCCAGAATGCTATTGAAGGCAAGTTTTAGGTTAATTTCCTGACGTTTTCCTTTTAAACAAAGGAGATTTTTATCCTATTGTGCTCAGTTAAAGTTGGAATGGCTCCTGTGGAAAGCTGGGATGTTGGGATCCATCACACAGATCTTTGCCACAGCAACAGCAGATTGTCACTGTACAGGGAGACCAGCACCAGCAAGTCTGGCAATGAGCTGAACACCCAGAGAAAGGGTAAGGACATGGAATTCTCTCCAGAAGATCCCTTGCCATTGCTGGCAGCAGCAAACTGGAGCAGGGAAGGTACATTCTGCTCCACTCCGAGGGCTGTTCTCTCATGGCAAGACTTTGCTACCAGATTCCCCTGCATCATCTGCCAGGCGTCTGTCCTTCCCTTCCTTCTGCTCTCCCCAGCTTCCTGCTGCATCCTCATTTTGCCAGGCTCACCCTCCTTCAGTGGCTAAACACCAGGAAAAAAAGAAAAATCCTGTACCTCAGGCAGGTTCTTCTGTGGAAAGCAAAATGTAGCGAAAGAATGGGATCATCAAGCTTCACTCTCCACGGAAAGATTCCCAGGACTTCTCACATGACAAAACCCTGCATTTTGTCAGGCTCTTCAGTGCAAATTACCAAATCTCTTCCCCCTGACTTTTCTCCATAAATTCCCACAAAATGGATGCACAGCATAACGTGGAATGTAACCTGAGGACTTATGTATGGAGCAAAATCAAATTATTTCTGACATATATTATCTCTGACAAGTGACAGTTGGAGATGCTTGGGCAGAAGGGTGAGGAGCAGGGATTATAAAGTCACGCTCTCCCTGGCAGAACTTTCCAGCAATCAGCTGTTCTGTGATCTGAGCAGGAGGCTTGGCTGGACCAATTAAGTCTAATTTCAGTGTGTAATTTTACTTTAATCACTTCCTGGAACCCACTTGTACTTCTGGCCTGTAGCAGAGAGTACCACAATTTCCCTGGGCACTGGCCAAACACAAAATGCCTTTTGCTTTTTTCCAAACTTGCTACCTGACCCTTCTGTGCTGCCTCTTAATATGAGGATTATGAAAGAGATGGTCCCCATTCCATTTCTCTCAACACTTTTAGTTTCACAGAGCACCAGCACATTCTCTGTCACTTCTTTTTCTTAAGTTGAAGAGTCAGTCTCTGTTTGGATGTAATTGTCTCCTTGTCATCTTTTCTCTGCAGTTTTGTCCCTGTTTTTCAGACACTGTCTTTTCCTTAAGTGTTGAAGACGTGGCTGCATCCCAGACTCACACGAACCCTCGGCACTGCCTTGTCCTCAGTTCCTTCCTTCACCATAATTAACATTTAATTGGCCTCACTGCTGCCGAGCACTGACTTAACCTTATCAAAAGCACATCCACAGTGACTTTAAATGTTCCCTCTGCAAGACAATTATTAATTTGACACTGCTCATTCTGCATGTGTATTTACAGCCACACTCCCTTGTGTACACTCGCTTAACCCACCTGGGGATTACCCTGGCTTTAGCTCTTGTGCAGTTCTTGCCTGTGACTTTCAGATTTGACTGTCCTGAATAATTTTGTACCATTTGCTGCTTCTCTTGCCTCACTCGTCACCTCTTTTTTCCAAATCACTGCTGACTGTGCCGAACAGAAGAGGTTTAGCAAAGGACAAGGGAATCCTGCAGTAATGGCTCTCCACTGTGGAAACTTTCCTGTGCTTTAAGGAGTTACCAGCCCAAGAGTAACCCCTCCATGTTCCCTCACATCAGCTTTAATTCTTTAGATAGCTTTGGTTTAGGTCCTGTCTGGATGGTTTTCAGAAAGCTAAAAGCTGGATTATCTTGCTCCACATGCCAGTTGACTTCTCCAAAGAAGTCTTAATAGATTTACAACTCTCTCAAGTCTCTGCACAGGAGCAAGCTGGCCTGAGAAATGGCTTCCTAAATCCTTCCAAGACCTTTGATCCCAGCCCACTCATCCCAGCATCTGACACCTCTATCCTGTAGCAGAGTTTCTATCAAATCAGAATCACCTTTTTTGCAGTTCTGTGTCTCAAACAAACACCCACCCACCCCTTTTTAAAAGCCAAGCTGTGCAATCTGTCAGTGCTCATTCCCCTGGTCACAGAGCAGGTTTGAGCATGGGATTACAGACCATCCTTGGAGGCTCAGTGATTTCCCAGCTTCTGAAGAACATCTGAATGAAGACCACGTGGCCTTAGAGACTTGTCACTGTTCAATTTATCAGTTTGCCTAAAAGCTCTTCCTGTTGACTCTCACTGGGAGCTGTTTGTCAGACACACATTCACTCCAGGATGTTCAGCTGTGCCAACTGGAGGCATTGCTGTCTCCACTTCTTCCCACCACTCCTCCCAGAGGTCCGTGTCCAGTCACCTGCCAGTGCTGGAGTGCTTCTTAATGTGCTCCAGGCTAAAGCAGATGGGTTAAACAGCCTGATTGGCAGTTTAGGTAAATTAACCTGGCTGTTTTCCTGGAGTTAATTAGGAGACATGGAAACAAAATGCTCCATTTGCCAACTGATGGGAATGGTAACCTCTGGCAGGAGATGGTTTGATAAGCAGTGATGGGCATGGCTGAAATCAGCACAGAAGGAAGCCAAAATTCTGAAAGCAAGCAAAAAATGGGGAACAGCTCTGACCTTTTATGCAGCACCTTTGTTATTTAAATTCCTCCCTGGGAGGGTGGGCAGGCCCTGGCACAGGGTGCCCAGAGCAGCTGGGACTGCCCCTGGATCCCTGGCAGTGTCCAAGGCCAGGTTGGACATTGGGGCTGGGAGCAGCCTGGGACAGTGGGAGGTGTCCCTGCCCATTGCAGGGAACAAGATGAGCTTTAAGTTCCCTTTCCAACCCAGCCCAGTCTGTGATCCTATGATTTAGCCAACATCTGTGGCTGGTTTCCTTGTGTGCCTCTCTACACCATTACTGAATGCTGTCCCCTTGCCACCTGTTCCAGCAGGCTTCCAACAACTTTCCTGGGGCCATTATCAGTGTTTCTATATCTAGTGACTTTTGGGCCTCATCTGATCCTCCTTGGTGTGACTTTAAATTCCCTATGTAGGACACGCTTTCCTGGGTGAGACTTCAATTTTGTTGGAGTCTATCTTTCTATTTTTATAAAACTCATTTTAATAATGTCTTTGATACCTTCTTCCACTGTCTTATCTATGGCATAAGAGCTCAGCAATGCATCCTCATCTTGCAGGAAGAGAATAATTCCTTTAGTTTCACGCCATGTACACCAGTGTCCCAGATCACTGGTGCAGCATCCTCCTGAATCCTTCTGGCTGCAAACATCTGTCCACAACAAAAGAACAGGACTGGATGCTGTAATCAGTCTGCTAAGGCTGAGCAGGGTTGGGAAGGCCATTGTCACCTGCAGTTACAGCACAGCCTTGTCTCTGCCTTCAGGAGGTTTTTTCCTCCTGTCTCTGACTCCCGATTCATCCCTCTGAAATTCTGCCTTTCCACTCTGACCTGCCTCCTCAAGTGTCAATAAATGGCTGCACACTCCCTGGCCCTGAGCTTGCCTTGGGGGAACTCCCAAGTCCTTCTGCCACAAGTATCCTGCCCCGCAGCACATGGCACATACCTGCTTCTGCCCAGGGCTGGCTCTCTCCTTCCCCTGAGGGGATGCCTGAGGATGAATTCTCTGGTACAGCCTCTGGACTTGCTTTCTGCAGGAACTGGGAGCCCAGCTGCTCGCTGGGACAGCCGGTTGAGGCTTCAGTCACCACTGTAATATAGAGCACAAAAACTCTGTCTGCTTCGGGGGACAAGGGCAGTCTGTGGACGTACCCAGTGTCCTCTGACCACACAGACAAGCAGAAGGAAAGTTCGTGCAGCAGAATTCAGAACGGACAACAAAGGTAAGGGCACACAAAGTGGGATTGCACCAAGCCGTTTAAAAGCAGAGACTGTCCTGACACTCTTCCCAGGGCCCGAGAGCGGTTCTCAGCCTCTCCCAGCTCTCTTCCAGGCTCAGTTAACACACCACAGGCAGGAATCCCACCCGGCAGCCCCGCACCGCCCTGCCCAGGCCACAGCCGCTGACCTGTGGGCTGGGTGGGCAGCGAGGAGAGCCGGGGAAGCCTTCTCTCTGTCCTGGCGTCCGGCAGCGACCTGAGCCACGCGATCTGCCTGAGCAGCTGCAGCAGCAGCGCGCCCACGGCTCCCTGCGGAGAGGGGGGCACAGTCAGCGAGAGCAGCCCCGCTCCCTCTTCCCGCTCCCATCCGGCCCCTGGGCCCCGGCTCTGTTCGGGGACCCGCCCGAGGTGTCCCCGGCGCCGCTCCTCACCCAGGTGACGGCCTCCCGCACGGAGTAGCGGGGCACCAGGCCGGGCAGCGGCTGCCGCCGTCCTCCTCGCTCCGGGCCATCCTGACACGCGGCCGCCCTGCAACAACCACACACACGGGCCCCGTGAGGCCGGGCCGCGGCGGCGGCCCCGGGGCGGGGGACACCCGAGCCGCACTCACCGCTCGGGGCTGTGGCCGCGGCCGCCGCCCAGCCCGGGGGCACAGGCGGGGCGGGCGGGGGTGGGCGCGCAGCGGCCCCGGCCCAGCAGCAGCCGCCACATCCCGCCCGCCCCGCCAGCAGCGCGCGGGGGCATAGAGACGGGCGGGCGGCCGGGCACGGCGGGGGCACGGCGGCCCGGGGCTGCGGGGACAGCGAGGACAGACGGGACAACGGGAACAAGGGCGGCTACAGGCGGCCGGGGCCGGGCGGGCGGCGCGGGCGGAGCGGCACCATCGCCGCGGAGCGGGGATACAGCGGCGCGGTCGCCATGGAGCGCGGACGGAGCGGCAGCAGCGCCATAGAGCGCGGCTGGAGCGGCCCCGCCGCCACGGAGCGCGCAGAGAGCGCCGCCCGCCGCGGGAGGTCCCGTGTGGGCACGGCCGGGGCTGAGGGGGCACCGAGGGCCCGAGGGGGTCGTGGTTTGCAAAATGTGGAATACGGGAAACATTTCGGAGGAAAGCGTGTTCACTGGTGTTTGATCTTGGTATACTTTCCAGCCTAGTCAAAAAGAAGGGGGGTTTTATCCGTGAAACAGCAGCTCACAAGCTCTACGTGATGTCCAGGTGTTCGGAAGTCCGATTACTTGTTGGTGGAATCACCTTGCTGATGATGCTGATATTTCAAGAGTCAGAAAGAGTTAACAGTTTGTCCAGAGTGTAACAGGGAATGAGAGGGGGATTATGAAACAGGGCGCTGCCTTATTGTTGTAAAATGTGGAATAAATTAAAATTACGAAAGGATGTTCTTTGTGTGCTTTCAAGCCACACCAACAAGAAGGGAGATTTAATCCCTGGAACAAATAGCACCTAAAAAGCTCCAAGTGATGTCCAAGTGTTAGAAGGACAAATAACTTGGAATGGCCTTGCGAAGGTTTAGGGCTGGACATGTTTTGATGATCTCAGACCCCAGGGAGGTTGAAGAAGCTTGGGAAGATGGGTGTACCACTGATGGTGGACACAATGCAGGATTTATAGACCACAAGGACATTCGGCAGGACCCACGAGATAAGGAAGAAACTGATAAAGCCAACTCAGCAACTGGGCTGAAATCAGCTCCGATTGGGTAGAAGGTAATTCCAGCAGGGGCAAGTCACAACCACTGACCCATGGCCCAGGAAGCCACTGACCCAAAAGAAGAGAAGGACTGACAGTGGGACTAATTAGCATGAAAAGCGAGAGACTCATTAACCAACAGAAGATAGAATACTAATTAATAAGAGAACTAGGTGACATGCAGCCAGTGAGCACGGATGCCTTTGTTTGCTAAAACGTATAAACAGTGACAAGTTTTGGTTGTGGCTGTGCTGGCTTTGGGGATTTGCCACCAGCCCCCTTTTCTGCACAGAACTGTCAGGAAATCAAACACCTCGACTCTGTGTGGATCAGCCCCTTGCACGCCAGGGAAAGAACCTGTTTTGGGAGAACAGGGAGAGTCCCTGGGGATTGCTGTACTTCGGCGTGGGGGGATAATTCCTCCTGGGGAACATGGATAGGGACACACCCCAGACTGGTCATACCCATGTTGTTCCTGCAGCTTTGGGGTGTCTGTGAGTGTTCCCTGAGCCCTGGGGGTGACAAAATGTAAGAACCACGTTAATAGTGGGGAGTGCTGAAGGATTCCTGTGGTTGCCTTTTCTTCACCCAGAGCTGCACCCCACAGGGGCCATGCTGTGCCAGCCTGAGGAAAAATCATCTTCATGTCCTCCTCACCCTGGGTTTCCATGAGGAGTGGGAATACTGCCCTGCTCATTCCAGCTGAACACTCTCTTGTTTATTCCTTTGCTCCATAGGCACAGAAATTCTTGGCCATTGCAGCAATTGTCTCTCTTTCTGGAATATGGTGTTTTCTGTGCTGGTAATTCCTGTTATGAGCTCAGAGTTCTTGTTCAGTATTAGCTGTGGTTTATGCTTGAATGGCTGCTAGTTTAATTCCAGGTATGGCTTTCCACAAGATCCATAATCACTCTCCTTCATCAGCCTAAACACTTGCTTTAAACTATAAAATTTCTCTTGGTGTTCCACAGCTTGTATTTTTTTTTTTCTTTGGTAGTGTCATATGGGACACAAATCCTTTATCCTTTTCACCCCAGATTTGGCTTAATAGTGTAATTACAAAGTCATTTAGTTGCCTGTTTCACTAAATGTGTCTGTAATTGTCTCATGTTAGTAGACTGGTGTTTGCTAAGCTACTACAGTTTGTTTGGGGATGAAAATTACATGCAAAATAGAAATATCAGCATCTCCACTCTATAATCTTGCCTTAATTTTCTTGCTCATCAGGTTGATACCACTAATTAATGCTCCAAAAAATGAACCTGCATTTGTTGGTAGTGGTTCATCCAAGGTCTTCTCAGCTGATCACTGAATTTTTAATGCTTTGGTCCTGGTTTCCTTTCAAGTCCCCAGCCAGGTGGTGAGTGATACTCTGTCTTTTCTGTGACTGGCAAGGCAAGAGCAGAGCTAGTGTGTTTGGATTCCTGTTGAGGGGATTCCCCAGCAGCTGCACGGTGTCCATGCTGCAGTTATGTACCTGTGTCTTTGACACTGGAGAAGGAAAATCACTGGATGGAGGTGAGGGGATGCTGAGAGATGAGAAAGCAGCTCTGGAGGGAAGGACCAAGTGGCCTGGGAGGCCAGTGGGATCGTGGGGTGCTTTTCCAGCAGGTCAGGGAGGGATCCTGCCCCTGTGCCCAGCCCGGGGGCACCTCTGGGGTGCCGTGCCCAGCTCTGGCTCCTCAGCACAGCAGGGCCAGGGAGCTCCTGGAGCGGGGCCGGCGGAGGCTGCACAGCTGAGGAAGGGCCTGGAGCATCTCCGTGCCCAGCACAGGCTGAGGGAGCCGGGGCTGCTCAGCCTCGAGAGGAGCCCCAGCTGAGAGGGGCCCTCAGCCCTGGCTGTCCCTGGCTGCAGGGAGGGCTCAGGGCAGGGCCCGGGCTCTGCTCCGGGGCCCAGCAGCGGCCCCAGAGCCCCGGGCAGGGCCTGAGCGCGGCAATTCCCCCGCCCAGGAGGCAGAACTGCTGCCCTGGGCAGGGCCCGGCCCCGAGCAGATTGTGCAGAGAGGCTGTGCAGTGTCCCTCGCTGGGGATATTGCAGAGCTGTGTGGGCACACTGCTGTGCCCTGGGCTCTGCCATGGCCCTGCTGGGGCAGGGAGGTGCCGCCGGCTGAGCCCCTGTGGGCCCTTCAGCCTCACCCACTCTGGGGTTCTGGGAAGGGAACTGACAGAGCAACACAAAGCTGAGCTGGCAAAGCTGTGCAGGAATGTGGCTGAAGGAGGGAATGTTGAATAGAGAATGGCTCAGGTGGAGGCAGAAGGACGTTCAGAATGTTCCACATGAGGTTCTGCTGCTGGGGTTGTCCAGCTCAGCCAGTTTGTGTCCTTGCAGCTTGAAGGCAGAGTGGAAAGGACGTTGAGAAGGAGGAGGGCATCAGCTCTGAGGAATTGCTGCAGGTGCAGTGTCTTGCTTCAGCTTTTCTGCCTGCTGGTGATGGGATTGTGTTCCCTGCACCCAGGGGTGGTGGGGGAAGTGGCCAATGTCACTGCAGGGTCCCTTTGCAAGGTCACAGCAATCAGGAGAGGATTCTGCTGACTGAGAAAGGACAAACATCATACAGTCAGTGAAGAATTGTTCCCTGGGAGGGTGGGCAGGCCCTGGCACAGGGTGCCCAGAGCAGCTGGGGCTGCCTCTGGATCCCTGGCAGTGCCCAAGGCCAGGCTGGACATTGGGGCTTGGAGCAGCCTGGGATGGTGGGAGGTGTCCCTGCCATGGCAGGGGTGGGACATTGGAGCTTTAAGGTTTTTTCCAACCCAAACCATTCTGGGATTTTATGAGAAGGGTAAGAAGAAGGATTGGACAATTCTAAAACATTCAATTTAACCTGACTCTCTGGAAGGTGTTGGGGAGCTTTCTCCTGGAAACTGTTCTACACAAGATGGTGATTGGGAGCAGCCAGCATGGATTTAAGGACAATTATGCCAAAGGAACCTGATTGCCTCTGTGATGAGACTGGCTCAGAGGGGAGAGCAATGGGTGCTGTTTACTGGACTCTAGCACAAAGGCACCCCTGGTGTCATTCTACGAGCCTGGTGGGTGAGGTGTGGAGTGGGTAAATGGGCCATAAATTGGATGGAAATCAGCTGGATTGCTGGGCTCAGATGCTGGTCAGCAGTGGGTTAGCAGCACACAGAGTGTACCAGAAGGGACTGAGAAAACTCTGCTTGTTATCATGATAATTTTAGAAAAATAAATACTTTGCTCCTGGGGGAAATAAATACTGTGCTCCTTAAGAAATATATTTATTTTGGTTGGAAGAGGGAACCAGGCTGGTTATGGAAAGCAAGCTAAAAATAGACACCGAAGTTCTAGAAGGTTATACACGTTCTGAGTTCTTTTAAAACCTGTGCAGTTGAAATCACTCTTTCAGTCACTGGTTTAAACACTCATTGATGCCCCTTCCCCCTCAAAGTGCAGACAAAATGAAGGTATTTCCAAGTTTTTGATTATTTTTTTGAGGCACATTTGGCACTGGAACTTTATTCTCTGGAGCTGGTTCCTCTGGTCTTGTGGTGGCCTCCTGCTAACTTGAGTTTTCATCTGCATTTTTATTTTTCTGCATCTTGAGCAAAGTAACTTAGTGGGCCATGTAAGCTTTGATAGATAATAGTTGTTTTTTTAATCTAAACCCAGAAATTTATGGCCAAAAATCTCACCATCCCCCTTTGACCAAACAGACTTCAAACAGTGTAATTACAGGGGATATCTCGTTTCACAGCTCACAGACAAAGCAAATGTGTTTGTTTTACTTTATTAGATTTCTTATAATACATTCATACAAACCCAAATGTGCATATACACACTCTGTCAATACTGCCAACTGCAATTTATTAAGTTTTATAAATTTTTTCCACTAGGTCACTATGTTGTTGAACAGAGAGTGAAGGCAGGATCAATGCAAAAGATGGGAAGGCTGAATTTCCAAGTAAACAATCTCAGCTTTCTCTTAATAAGTTTATAAGGGATATTTTTGAGGAAGGCTAATTAATCATATGCCTGAAACCTCTCTTAAAGCAGCTGTAGAATAAGAAAAGAGAAGAGTATAAGCAAACAAAGGTATTTGGGCATAGCTGTAGCTCGTGCTGCTGCTTCCCTCTTCCCTGAGTGCTGCAAAGCCCCTCAGTCAGTCACAGTAATCCAGAGCTGGAAGTGGGAGCAGGCTTTGGGGATAGATCTCGTTGCTTTGTGATGAACTCCGAGGCCCTGGGAGAATCTCTTGGTGTTGACAGCCCCTGACAGTAAATGTCACATGGATTCGGAGGGAGCTCAGAGCCTTCTGGTGACTGCTATGAGAAGAGACACGGTGACAGCAAACCTGATTGATGAGCCGTGCCACGAGGACAGGGAGCTCTGGGTGGTGATTGTCTGTAATTGAATGGTCCACGGAAGTTATTTCTGGGTTTCCACAAACACTCCAGGAGAGTTTTCACAGGGGAGGGGTGTGAATTCAGAATGAGGTGCTCAGCAAGTCCTTGTTAACTCAGCCCTAACAGACTTTAAAACTTAACGGGCTGCTTTAGCTCCGTGCCCAGAGCTGTAATGAAACAAACAGCACGTGGAGATGGCCGGTCCTGCAATTACCTTGAGGAACGTTCCTTTGTAGCTTTTGCCTCCTCTTTTCAGTGCCCTCTCCTCGTGGCCGGGCCGTGTGATGTTGGCGATGGAGGCTGTCCCTGGCTGTGACACGGCTGTGCTCTGACACCGGCTCGTCCAGTGACGCTCCGGGCGTTCACCGGGAGTGTGAGACCTCGGAGCCCCTCACCCAACGGAGCATCTGCTGGCACTGACCAATTAAATTGGCCTCTCTCTCATTAAAACCCCTGTGCAGGCTCTGGTGTGTCACAGATCTTTAAAATCTCCATTATGACTTCCACTTTCTTGTGGGTATTTTTAGCTTCTACTTGAAGAAGTGATTATTGTCTCTTGCACTTAAACATATCAATTTCGGCTCCACAGACATCTCCTCTGGGCTATAGTCAAAGACCTGATCTGACTCGAACTGCTGAGTCCTTAGGGAGGATTTCAACACAGCTCCAAGCGCTCGGACATTGGAACTGTGCAAGCAGGAAGAGGGAAAGAAATTCAAGCCCTCCCCCCTGCCCTTTGGTTAGGCAGGAGCACATCCCTTACAGATTTACTTGGTTGTGCCAATTTAATGTGATTTCTTCTGAGGGCCTGGAACCACTCAAGGAAGGCTGACAGGTTTTATCAACAGAATGGAAACTGAAGTGATAAGGTGAGAGTTGTTGACCTGATAACTAACAAACAGAAAACTCCAGTGTCCCTCCAGCTAAATATTGCGCTCCTCAGGTAAGTAAATGATGGCAGCAGCTGTGGTCTTGTCACCGAGCGAGAGAGTGTTTGAGTGTGGAGGAGCAGGAGGTGAACTGTGAAAACAAACACATTCAGTTTGCCACAGACTATTTCCCTCTATTACTTTTAATGAGAGCTAAACTCCAAAATGCACAATGGGACAATAATATTGTGGGGAGAAGGAACTCTGCGTGCAGCTCCGAAATTCCAGACACCCGGTTGCAATTAAAAGGATTGCTGGTGTATTATTAATGGCTCGCCAGGAGTTGGAGGCTGTTCCCAGGTTTGGGACCAGTTGGTACAAGTCAGTGCACAAGTGACTGAAAGGCAGTGCTGTCCCTGAAGGAGCTGAGTTAACAGCCTGAACCCACAGTGCTCAGAGGAGCTGGGAAATGAGAGAAGTGTGAAAAGGTGAGAGGAGCTGTGTCAAAACACATCCCTGAAGGGGCTGGCAAGAAACAGCTGGGTCACCGTAGGCAGATGTTAGTAAATACAGCCCAAGTGTGTGTGTGGGGTTATCACTTTTATTTATTTTAATTCTGAAATCGTGGTGAGGGGAGGACAGCTGGGAAAGGAAGTGGAGACCTCTAATGAGCGATAATTTTGGGGTAATGGACACAAAAAGCACTGCAAGTCTTTCATTCCTCCTTCCCCCCTTGTATCTCCCTGAAAGCGCGCTGGGATTATGTAGCAAACGGAGCTGTCACAGTCCTCCCAGAGCCCTCGGAACTGTTGCCTGACAGGATATGAAGGCTTCAGGCAGCTGAACAAAGAGGCACACGACAGAGCTCGTGTTCGGTGTCCGTCTCCCCTTGCTGGCACCTGGCCTGCTCGGCACAATTGGCAACGACAAATGCCAAGCGATCCCTTCCTATTCAACCTCTCATTCATGCTCACTCTGTTTCTCACATGAAAGCAGTTTTGTACTCACCATGTTTGTCATCCTGCCATGTACCTTTTCTTTTTGCTGTTACAGTTTCTTTTTGTCTCAGGTGAGGGTACCAGAGATGCGCTGGGTGCTGGAGAAGCAGAGCCACTGTTAATGTGAGCAGGGGCTGGGCCGTACTTTTCTCTCCTAAGAATTCTAAACTTTGGGATGTTTTTGCCTGCTCTTGAGCAATGGGGTCATATATTCATAGAACAAGCTGTTATAATGTTGAGATGCATTTCCTAAATTGTGCAAACTAGCTCAGAGCCCATCACTCTGCGTGTAAAGTGTTGCTTTTTGTGGGTAACCAGATTATAGTTGTCAGGGCTGAAATTCGTCTTCCACTTCACCATGAGGCTTGCTCAGTGTTGTTGCATCTTGAACTTTCTGCAGTAACTAGTATCCTAATTAACTTCGGTTTTTATCAGAAAACTTCTTCACTGTTCCCCCAACCTTTCAAATCATTTCTGAGCACACTGAACACCGTGGACCTTAATCCCCACGGGACTCCACTGCTGATCATCTTCCACTGTGAAAACTCATCCTTTAGGATAATCTTCTATTTCCAATGCTAAATTGTAACTCTGTGAGGTCCTTACCTGTAGTCCCTGGCTGTTTTAGTTTATTTAAAAGCCTTTGATGAGACCTTCTATGCATGAGGTTTCTGGAAGCTTGGGGTGAGTTGGAAATGCAGGGAAAAATTCTCAGCTGGAGCTCTGCTATTTACATGCTTTTGACTCCTTCAAAGAATTCCAGCAGATTTAGAAGGCTTGGATTCCTTTTACAAAAGTCATGTTTACTTTTCCTTAACATGTTACTTTTATTCATGTATTCACTAATTCTGTTCTTTACTGAAGCTTCAGCCAACATGACCCATATGGACATTGAGCTTAGTGGTCTGAGGCCTCTCGAATCGCCACTGGATTTATTTTAAAAACCCCATTTCTTATTAGTTACCTGCCAGTCCTTTGATAATCACAGCAATTTTCAGCAAAAGGTTACGCACTGAGGGTATTAGCTCAGATGATTCATATTTAACATTCTAGAAAAAGCTTGTGTGAATTCCATCGGGCGCCCGCTGAAACGCCGTTATTCATTTTATCGGCTTTGTAATCGCCACTTAACACCCTTAAATTAAGACAAGCCTTCTGTGAAGGCCTTATAAACAAAATCCTGGTGCTAGAGTTTCCAAGATTCTCCAGGTGAACAGAGGTTTGGAAAAAACCCCCAAGAATTTGGGATTTTTTTGTGATTGCATCGTGTTTCCTGAGTGCTCCTTCCCCACCTGTGTGGTTCTTGCAAGCTCCTTGCTCTTGATGTGTTCAAGAAGGATTTATAACATTCTTTTTCTATTTCTTTAGCAAACTGCTTCTAAACTCTTTCTTCCATCTATGTTACAGTGCTTTTACATTTAGTCTGCCAGAATTTATGTTCTTTTTAGATTTCCTTTTTCAGACACAACTTCAGCTTTTTGCAGGATACCTTTTAACTTCCAAGAGCCTCCCTGATCCTGCTGTTTTATGATGCAAGCTTTTTGTTTTCCTCTCAAGTCTTTTTTTTTGACAGGTTATATGCATTTGCTTTGAGCCTCCAATATAAAATCCTAAAATAGTCTACCTGCCATCTGAAAACATTTTACCTTTCTGGCTGCCACTCTGAGCGTTTTTTGTAACAAATTCCTTCATTTTCCAATTTTCCTTTCGCTGGAATCGGGCACAACCACTTCATTTGCCAGCATTGCTTCATTTCAGAGGATGCAGTCATGAGTCAGATAAAAAGATTAAGGGATTGGCCTAACCCAGTCTCTGGGAGGGCTGGAAATACCAGCCCATTAACATTTCACTAATGGTAATTTCCCTGATTTAGTTACCTGAGGAACAGGCAAGGAAGCAGCTTGCCAAAGCTGGTGATGGTGGGAATTCCTGTCCTGGAACATCCACTTCTGTCTGCAGCCTATGATGGGCCAAATGACAGATAAGTGGGGAAAAACAATCAATCTGAGCTGATTTATCACCACTTCACAGAAGTTTGGTACTAATTAGTGTGAGTGATTTGGGGCAGGGCGTTGGTGGGAACCAGAGTGAGGAGCAGGGTCACAGTGACAATGTCCAGCTGTCACATCAGCAGATCAGGAATGATCGGGGTGTGATGGACAAGGTGTGAGAGGAAGTGGAGAATCACAGAACCATGGAATCCCAAACTGGTTTGGGTTTAGGGTGCACCTTAAAGCCCATCCCATTCCACCCCTGCCATGGCAGGGACACCTCCCACTGCCCCAGGCTGCTCCAAGCCCCAATGTCCAGCCTGGCCTTGGGCACTGCCAGGGATCCAGGGGCAGCCCCAGCTGCTCTGGGCACCCTGTGCCAGGGCCTGCCCACCCTCCCAGGGAACAATTCCTGCCCAAGATCCCATCCAGCCCTGTCCTCTGGCACTGGGAAGCCATTCCCTGTGTCCTGCCCCTCCATCCCCTGGAAATTGTCTCTCTCCATCTTTCCTGGGGGCTCCCTTCAGGCCCTGCAAGGCCACAATGAGGTCACCCCAAAGCTTCTCTTCTCCAGGCTTGGGAACAATCCCAATTCCCTCAGCCTTTCCTCACGGGAGAAGTGCTCTGTTCCTCTGACTGTGCCAAAAGCTTCGCAGAAGTCCAAATAATCAAGAGTTTAGACCTCATGGCTTCAGTTCCCATCTAACACAACCTTGTGGGTGTGCTCTGAGCCACAAGCCGGCACAGCCTCGTTTGGTATCCACTTCTTTCCAGGTCTCTTCATCTGTTCCTTGCAGAAATCAGGAGCTGCTCTTGGACAGCTCTGGAGCTGTTTGGGATCAGCAGTGAGGCCAGGCAGATGAGTAAAGCCTTCTCTCAGGTGAGAAACCCCTGTAGGGGTGAAAGGCAGCAGCACTCGGGCACTGCAGAGCACCTTGAGCCACCCCACACCGTGACAGTGCCACTGCTGAGTGGCACTGAGTGCTTAGCAACAGGGAGAGTGATGGGGATACAGATGAATTGACTGTTTTCTGAGCAAGCTGGGTAGGAACAGAAGTAATTAGCTGCTAGCTGATGAAAAGGCATGCTTAATTATTAGTATAATTATAGATATAATAGACCAGGAATTATTCAGTAAAAGTAAGAAGGCCAATATGTTACGAAGAAGGTAATGGGAATGGAGGAGAGAATGACAGCGCTGTGAATTCTTGAGAGGAGATGTAAAGAATTAAGATGATAAATCAGGAATCTTTTGGGTTTCTAGTCTCTGACATACCAACTCAATTTAGCAGTGGTAGAAGGGTACACAGAGCTAACGAGGTCTGTGACTTGCATGATTTCTTTTATATAAGAACCCCTATATATAAGGGTTTATATAATGTTGATTTAACTGATGGAATGCCAATGAAATCGAGCTGTGCTTTCATAAATCTCAGAACCTGCACAATTTCACAGGGATCTTTGCTCTTCTTCCAGCACAGCCATTTAATTCAATGGGTCCTGCAGGAAGCTCGGCTGTAGCTGCTTCTGATCAATATTGGTAATTGATTATAATTGTTTGATAAAGCAGGACTGCTTTCCCTGACACCCTGAGGAATCATCTGGCTCAGAAGGTGCTGTGTTATTCAGCCTGGGCACTGCAGCTTAAATTGCTTTCCTTGGGAAAATGGCTGGAGAAAACAGGCTGAACTGCACTAAGATCAGGAATACACGGCTGATGTAGGATGTAGAATCACTGAAATGGGCAATCTGGGGAGGATTAAAGCAATTTAAGATTCTTTTCCGATGTCAAAATGGATACAGGGAGAGCTGGTCCTGCCTTTGTGCCAGGGGTTGGGCTGGATGCTGGTGGCAGCAGCAGTGATCTGGTGTCCTGTGAGAAGCTGCAGCTGCAGGCCCAAGGTGTCTACAGTATTTTCTAAAATTGAAGTAGTTTCTAAAATTCTGTCAAGTGGGATGGGAGACTGGCACCAGCAGCTCTGATCCAGAGCCCGAGAGTCTGGGAGCAGCAGTGCCAAAGGATTCCGAGCCCTTCTGCCTGTTGCGCTGGCTGGGGAGGAAAATCAAGATAGGAAGGTTTTATCGAATTAGTATTTGAGGGCTAATTATTAAAATGGCTTTTGATGAATGAGCTGTGAGTCAAGCTGGTCTGGCAGACAGCATTTTGATGAGGTGTTTGTGAGACAGATAGTCCTAAGATGGTAAGATGAACACAAACCACTAACCTTAATGAGGATGCTAATGCAGAAATGATACAAATGTCCAGGAGCAATTGCTGTGTGAAGTCACTGTGGTGCATCAGGGCAAACAGGGGACAGACAAACCGTAATCAGCCTCAGCTGGGCACAGAATCCTTGAAAAGTGAAGCTGCATGAACTCCCAGCTGAGCCCTTGGTCCATCTCCTCCTTCCACAGCAGAATCAGAGCTGCTGGTGACATTCCTGGCGTGTGCAGAGCAGTTGTTTCATTCACAGGCATTTTGCAGCAGACTCTGATCTGGCACAGGGCTGCTCCTGCACCAACCCTGCACCATCAGGGCTTTTCCTGCTCCTCTCCATGCTTTGCTCTCTGTTGGCACCTCCTGTTCTCAGTCTCTTCATTCAGCTCGTGTTTTCCGTTGTCTTGCTGCTTTGCCTGTCAGCCTTTCCCGAGGAGCAGCACCCAAACCTGGACGTGCCTCTGCACTCAGGTGTTTCAGAGGACAGCAGAGGAGCTGCAAGATGTCTGGCAGGTATTTGTGCTGCTAATAGAGCCACTCAGATAATAAACTCTCTCTCTGCTCAGGATAACAACCCCTGTGCAGCCTGTGATCCAGCAGAACCTTCAGATTGTTCATTTTTCCAGACTGCTTTCTGCCAGCTGGTGTCTGTCCTGTATTTGTGCACTTTACTCCTGCCCAAGTGAAACCACTCTGCTTTTCTTACCAGTGAGATGGCTCCTGTATTTATAGACTTGTCCAAGTTGTCGAAAGTTTTTAACACTGCTCTCCCCCATGTATTCACAGCCACTCTTCACAGATTTAATCTTGGCAGATTTAATAAACACGCAGTCCGTTCCCTCATGCAGGCTATCAATAAAATATTGAATGGATCTCATGAGCAGCTGAGTAACCATTCAATTTGTCCTTTGCATTGCACAGTGAGCCATTGGAAACTGCAGATTCCAAGCAGATTTGTGTCAGGACTTCAGCCAAGGCACTCTTCACTTAGCGATGTCATGTGGGACGATGCCAGGAGGTGTGTGGGATCTGCTGCGTCTTCCTTATCCACAAAGTCTCATCCATTGGAGAGCAAAATTGGGTTGGGTCAGCTTGTTTTGTTCCTGAGGGATTCATGTAGACAAGGATTCGCCTCCCTGATAGTTTCTATACACTTAGAAAACATTCTGATTATTCTGCTGTTTTACTTTGCCTGGGTGTTAAATCTTCTGATATCTTACTTATTCTGTTCGATTTGTGGACAACTCCCAGTGCTGGAAAGTGTAAGAACTTTGTGGGCAGTTGGGAAGGCAACAGATCCAAACCTCTCACTGGGAGAAATACTGTGCCAAATGTGAAATTCCTGTGATAATTCACAGAGTCACAAGTGGTTTTCAAGAGAGTGGTGGAAGGAATGTTTTGACAAAATGAAATTATTTCATTTCAGTCTGAGAAATGATGATGCAAATCAGCATGACTCAAAAAAGAGATTTCAGGGAGTCTTGAGAGAATTCTGAACAGTTTGAACTGCAAGTCTGAGCAGCCTTGTAGAAATTGTCTGGTAGATTAGAAATTGAGAGGAAATTCTTCCCTGAGAGGGTGGGCAGGCCCTGGAACAGGGTGCCCAGAGCAGCTGGGGCTGCCCCTGCATCCCTGGCAGTGCCCAAGGCCAGGTTGGACATTGGGGCTTGGAGCAGCCTGGGACAGTGGGAGGTGTCCCTGCCCATGGCGGGGGGAGGAATGAGGTGATTTTTGAGGTCCCTTCAACTCAAACCAGTCTGTGATTCTACAATAAATATGGCCAGGGTCACGTAAAAGAAGAATTTGTGAAAGAAGAGGTTGGGAAACCTGGTTTTGGGGTGCACTGACTTCCTTGCCTATAATAGATTGGTAGTGAACTTCTAAGAAAATAGAACTAGAGATTAGACTAAATTTCATAACCTTTTAACCCAGAGAACCTGGCTCTTGTTTGCAGAGTGTTTTCTGAGCTCTCCTACAGGCTCAATGTTGACAGGAGCTTAATCACAGCACAGGGTGACCTTTGCACAGCTCAGTGAGAAGTGCCCCTGCGCTGGGCTTTAGAATCTCCTGCTCACTGCACACACGTGGCTGCTGGTTTGATCCCTCCAAAACAACGGATTATCCTGTGCTCTGTAGCACCCGTGGAGTGTTTGATACTGTGTGGGTGGGAAGTGCATGCATATTTATGTGAACACTCCAGTGGATGAGTGGAGGAAGAAAGAAAAACCATTGCAGTTGGGATGAATGATTTGCTGTTCCTCAGAAACACTGACTTTGCCTGAATTTGGTGTTTCACAAAGGAATACCACCCAACAAACTCTTAGCTCTGTGTGCTTTAACAAGCCTTTGGGTCAGTGCCTTTTCTGCTCTGCATTTTTGTTACGTGGAATTATTATCATCATGGGAATGCCTTGAATTGTTTGGGATAACCACAGAATCCCAGACTGGTTTGGGGTGGAAGGGACCTCATCCAGTGCCACCCCCTGCCATGGGCAGGGACACCTCCCACTGTCCCAGGCTGCTCCAAGCCCCAATGTCCAGCCTGGCCTTGGGCACTGCCAGGGATCCAGGGGCAGCCCCAGCTGCTCTGGGCACCCTGTGCCAGGGCCTGCCCACCCTGACAGGGAAGATGGAATTGCTGGTGGAGAAGAGAAACCAAAAGGGTCATCAAACTCCCAAAGCAGAGGCAGATGTATTCTATGCAGGAATATTGAAATGTGACCAGGGGTTCTGTAACTACTCTTCCTCCTCTTTATCCCCCATCTTCTGCAACACTGATCCCTTCTGCTTCCTCATCCGTACAGCTTAAGGAGCTGCACAAGTATTTTAGATGTCATTTGTGTGCACAGAAGTGTTCTTGCTTGCTGGTATCCTTCTTTTTTAATGTCCCCTGCACAGGCAGGGTCGGGAATGTTCCTGGTGATGAAGCAGATCCATGGGAATGCTCTGAAGAGAAGGGTACAAGGCAGTGTAGAACAGATTTGTGACACTGAGGTGAGTCAGTTCTTAGCAGAGAGGGCTTGGGAGTATTAACTCCCAGTGACTTCCACTACAAGGCAGCTGTTAACATATTACTGTGAATTGGTTTAGGGGAAGAAAAAAAAAAAAAGATTAAAATTGCATAAGTAGATAAATTTTAAAGCGACAGAAATAATAATGACACGAAAATTGGCTGCAAGACCTGAGCGACAGTAACAATGGAACGTGTTAAAAATAAATGGGTAGCCAGGAAAGGGTGCAGGAAGAGAGGCACCTGAGCTTGACAGTTTCTATGACTGCACGAAACAGAGCCACAGCCAGGCCCCCGCTCTCTCCCAGCACATTCTCCTGCACGGGAATCAGCCCCAGCACCAGGCTGCTGAGGAGAAGCCTCCCGCTATTTAGTATTCATTAGAGATGACATCTTTCAGATTGCAGTGCAGAGTGTAAACAAGCCACGCTGGAGGGAGAGTGGAGAGCAGCCTTTCTCCCAGCTCTGATTTATTTCTTGTTGATATTCACTCACTCCACAAACCTGTGGTAGCACCAATTTGAAGGAGCTGTCAAGCCAGCCCTGTTTTCCAGCGTTCTTTGCAGGGAGCCAACCCACCAGGAGGCAAAGCACAGTCCCTGCAGCAGGACAGGCGTGTGGCTCCCTCGTGGGGCTGCAACATCTGGCAGCTTTGTTTGTGGCTCTGCCTGGGATGTGCCAGCTGCCTGCTCGGTATTCCATGGCCACTGCAGCTTGGAACCTCGTCGGCAGGAGGAGGGAGCCTGTCCCCATGGCTGGGCACCTGCAGCTCTGGGCAAAAGCTGCCTGGACACATCTTTTAGTTTGTTTTCACTTCAATATACACACACTTCCTATCCACACAGGGGCAAACACTCCAGAGGCTGCCAGGATCCCAAGGACTCTGAGGACGACCACTGCTGTCACATCCAGGCAGGGACGGGGCACCTGGAGAGCCCATGGTGCATCCATGGCATGGCCCACGCTGCATCCCCTCTTCTGTTGGTGTGAGATTGGCTTTTTCCAGGGGAGCTGGATGCCAACCACCCAGAAAAGGTCCAGGGGTGCTTTTCCAGCACCTCTGAGCCATGAGGCCCTGTAAACCGTAATTCCTGAGCATGGGGAGCTGTGGTGTGGGGGGGTGCACACTCACCCCAAGCTTCCCCCAGCCCCCCCAGATCCTGCTGCTAAAGGCAGACCTGGAATGCTGAGGAGAGGCCGCGTGTGACAGCTCTGCCCAGCCCCGCTGCCTGCGTGAGTGTGGGGAGCCTGGAATTCCAGGGGATCCTTCCAGCTCCGCCCTCTGAACATCGGGTTCTCATCATTCTGCTGGCACAGGTGCATTCCTGCTTTCGAATAGGAATTTTCCTTTGGGAATCCCTTCTCTGAATTCCCTCCCTGCCTTTTACCAGGCCCTTTTGCAAGCTTGGTGCTAGAAATTCCTTTGCCCACCTGTCCCAGCATCCAGGTCCCTGCTCCCTGCAGTGCCGGGGCAGAGTCCTCCCCATCCTTCCCTCTCCAGCTGGAGGTGCTGCACATCCTCTTTCCTCCACAGCCTCCCTCCTGTGGAAACCCTGGTGAATACCCCTCTCTTTTTCCAGAGGGATTCATGACATTATCTGAGGAATATTCGCTCTCCCCCCCAACTCCCTCACAGTACCACCTAACTTAAAAATGAGACCTATTCAAAAGTGCAGGAGCTTCCTAAAAGGAAATTAAAAGCAGCTGCTCTAAGGATGCAGAAGATGAGAAACCAGATAAACCCACCCTATCTGAAGCTCAGAGCAATATATCACTGAGTGAAATAATTCTACAAGGGACCAAAAAGGCAATATTCTGACAGCAGAGTGGAAGAGAGTACTCAGAATCTGGGGTTTCTGAGCAAATAAAGAAACTATGGGAAAAAAAATTTAAAAACCCATTAACTGTGAAGCTAAACCTGTAGGGCAGGCAATGGAAATTTTTAAGGTGCAAACTCACTAAAGGAATCATAAAGATATTGTAAAAATGTATTCAAAATCACCAGAATAGTATTTTTTCAGTGGTTTGGTAAACAGATGACCAGCCTCTAACAGGATTTCCTGTGAGAGAGGAAAGCAAAGTGAATTTTGTGTTGGTGCTGTCTGTAGTTGAGGTAGGTTGTTCTCCCATGAGAGCCAAACTTATGGGGACAAGTGTAAGGAACCGTCTCAAATTAAATGACAATAAAATTCATTTTAGGACTAATTGATAAGATGAAGAGTCAGAAATTACCAAGACCATCTGGTAATCGCTCAAGAGCTCTGGAGGAAAACAAATATGCAATTATGGAGCTACAATAGTGTGTAACCTGTCACTTAAATCAGTTTCCCTGCAGGAGAGATGGAAGTTGGGAGATGTGACAGCAATCCTGGAGAAGGTCCCCAGGAGTGAAGGGCAGAGCTGCAGATGGGCTCGGTGGAGGCTGTGCTGAGCAAGGGAGGAGAAATGATAAGGAGGAAACAGAATAAATGGATAAACCCCAACGTATCTGGGAAATTTTTTCTAGTGAGAAACCACAACTCACAAATTTGTTGGAGCTTGTGAAAGGGTCCTGAAAGGGCACTAAAGGGCCTACTCAGAACTTCACAAGAAATGATCTGGTGGGTGAGGCCATGGTTCCTCTGCCTGCACTGCCCACCTGTCCTAGATATGACCAGAGAATCCCAGAATCCCAGGATCACTGAGGTTGGAAAAGCCCTCCCAGCCCATCGAGTCCCAGCTGTGCCTGGTCCCCACCTTGTCCCCAGCCCAGAGCACCGAGTGCCACCTCCAGCCCTTCCTTGGACACCTCCAGGGATGGGCACTCCAAACCTCCCTGGGCAGCCCCTGCCAAGGCCTGAGCACCCTTTCCATGGGGAAATTCCTGCTGCTGTCCACCCTGAGCCTGCCCTGGCCCAGCCTGAGGCCGTTCCCTCTCCTCCTGTCCCTGTTCCCTGCCAGCAGAGCCCGACCCCCCCGGCTGCCCCCTCCTGTCAGGGACTTCTGCAGAGCCACAAGGTCCCCCCTGAGCCTCCTTTGCTCCAGCCTGAGCCCCTTTCCCAGCTCCCTCAGCCGCTCCTGGGGCTGCAGCCCCTTCCCAGCTCCCTTCCCTGCCCTGGACACGCTCCAGCCCCTCAGGGTCTCTCTGGCCATGAGGGCCCAGAGCTGGACACAGAACAGGAGTTGTGGCCTCACCATAATTTTATAAATCTCACTCACATCCTCCTTGCTCTCTCCAAACTGAAGAGCCCCTTTAGTGTCTCTTCCAAAGCAACATCTGAAAATCAGCATAATGTGGTTGATGGTTCTTGACAAACCTTGTAATGGAGCTGTAAAATCCCTTGCCACGGGATATTATGGATGCTCAAAGTTTACTTGTGCTCCGGGAGTAGCGGGAGAAGTTAATGGAGGGAAGTTAAAGCAGAACCTGTTCAACAGTAAAACCAGGGATTGTGACTCGGAAAGTCCCAAGACACACATTGTTGGGAAACAGAATAACATTCCAGTAAAGCTCTGCTGCGTTCCTGGTGTGTTCTTAAACCCCTTCCCTGGGCATCTGGATTGGGAAGCTGCTGCTGGAGCAGGGGAACCTTCACCTGACCCAGCGCAGCCTCTGCTGTGCTTTGCTGTGTTCTGTCAGGAGCAAATGAAACACGGCTCCGAATGTAAACACTTGCGGTGGCTCCTCTCCCCACTACACAGGCAAACAATGAATTTTTATTCGAATGCTAATGAAGATCTCACCACGAGGCTGCCGGGGCTCAGCGAGGGCTAGAAAGAAGAAAGCTACATGGGAGAAATAACGAGAGGGTCTTTAGAAAGGGATGAATATGTATTGGAGAGATTGATGTCATTAACCACTCACGGGTCAAAAATACACTTGAAGCTACTGATGTAATTTGAAGTAGGTAAACAAGTCTAGGGAAGAAAGTTTTCCTACAATTGGTGCATCTGTTGTGATCTGAAAAGGAGAAATTTGTACTCCTTGCATCGCTTTAACTCCAAACGATCTGGGCTTTGTAGTCGAAAAGCAGCTCTTTCCACAGGCATCTAATCTGGATCTCTTTTGGTTTCTGGATCAGAGCTGAGACAAGCTCCTTTTACAAATTTGTGCTGCAGTCTACTAAAAGAGCTGTTCCTTGCCAGGAGAATATTACACCCAGTTCTGAGAAAAATGAACAGAGTCAGCTCGTTTGAGAGCGAGCTGATGCTTACTCACAACACTGATAAGGCTGACATTTACTGAGGAGTGCCACAATTCTCAGGCCAATCAACAATCCCGAGAGGATGCGGGGTTTTTTTTTTTGCAGTGATGCTTCACATCCTATTGATTCAGGAGGAGCATCACCCTTCTGAAGTGTTTGACTAAAAAAATCCAGCGATGTTGATCCCAACTCCTCCGCCCGAATTCCTCGCAGCTGTACCAGCCTGCCTTGGCACATTCGTTAATGGCTGTGGTGTGGTTAATGATGCTCCACAACTCGTCAGCGCCTTACGTGTCATTTTTCATTCCTGTAGTGTATTAAAAGCACTTGTGCGAGGCTTCTTGGTGCCTTGATTGCAATTAAAAATGATACTTGGAACGATGCCACTTAACACCTTCACGGAGGAGCGCGGGCTCACAGGAGATTCCTGTTGGTGACATCGGGGTTCTGCCCGGTGCCCTGCCTGTGCTTTTGGGAGCATCCGCAATTTCTGGCCGTGCAGGATTCCTCGGGATTAGCCCTGCCTGAAAAACACTATCAGAAGGCTCTCGAGTGCTCAAGTAGATTATGTCAAGCAGTTCCCTTTTGATCATTATTATAAAGAAATGTTCAAATAGTTCTGGAATATTAGTGATGCAAAATTTTCATTACAGTCACTGTGATAATTAACTCCTGCCATATCGTGCTCCTTATCTAGGAATTCTATTATTCTGCTTTTATTATCATTTTGACCAACTTTCAACGTACAAAGCTGTTTCTCTGCCTCATCTTTTATCTTTTTTGAGTAGACAAGAAACCCGAATAGTGGCGAAGAATTTTCTGACAAAATTATTTCTCAGGGAAGAAAAAAATCCTTATTTATCAAAACTTGAACTTTTCACAGGAACATGCGCTCCAGATGTCAAGAGTTGCAAAATCCATCACTTCAGGTAGTAGTTTGTTCCCAAATTTAATCATCACTGCTGCTAAAAAATGTGGGTTTCATTTCTGCTTTGAATCACTTTCATTTTTCAGTCCTCAGTCTTTCTTCTGTCTCGGCGAGATTAAAAAGCCTTGGTTGATATTTCCCCCTTGTGAAAGTTCTTATGGAATTGCCCCACCATTGAGCTGTTTAAGCTTCCCAGCTACACATTTTCCTCTCCTCATATACTTTTTATGGCTCTTTTCTGCCCCCAATCCAATCTTCCCGCGGTGTTCAATGGGAACACCAGACCCTGGATGTGCCGGGGCTTTCATTGCTGCTCTCGAGGATCTCAAAGGTCTTTTCCAGCCCAGTGAATTCCCTGATTCTGTGGGGCTCTCTTTCAGTGCTGCTGGGAAGGAGCAGATTCCTTATTTCTGGTCACTCCTCCCATTTCATCTCACTTTGCCTTGAACTGTGGGGAGCTCTGTGCCCACTTGGACTTCTGAGATCTGCACTCCAAGAGGAGCTCTGTGCTCCAAGAGCAGCCCAAACTCTCTGCTGGTTCATCCCCTGCCTCTTCTTGAACTCCCTCCTCTTGTAGCTCGCAGGAGATGAAGCAGGAGCAGCCTCTTGGTGGCTGCTCGGGGTCTGCGAGCTCTGCACAGCTCCTTGAAATTGCTTCTCTAACCTTTTTCTTCCCTTTGTGCCATTACATCCATTTATTTTATGAATAATAGCAGGGCCCACGTTTAGTATTTCACCTCTCAGCACTGAGCACTCAGTCTCCTTTCTCTGGTGATTGATGGGGTAACTCTGCTCATATATTTACATTCTCACTGCCAGACACTTCCAGTGTATGGTCTTTTCCAGTACGAATTTTAGTCTGACTAGATTCCTTAAAACATTCCCTTTCATATAAAAAAAGAATCTTTCACTTTTATGACTAATACTCTCTTTTCTGTAGTTTATGGCCATATATTTTAGTACACTGTTGGGTTTGTCACTGGCATTTGCTGTTTGCTCCGATTTTATTACCTGTGTTTTATTTCATCTAGCTTTTTTTCCTCCTTTGATTTAGCACCGCCCCCATTTTTATATACACATATTTATCGTTCTTAATTAAGGGAGCAGCTTTGTTTAGCTTCTTAGTCCATTTTGATAAATAAAATCTCACCTATTATCTGTTCCTCTCCCTGCACTAAGCTCTTCCTCTGCACTGGCTCCATGCACAGAGCATTTGTGTCGTCCCAGCCCTCAGCAATCTGTTTACCCTTAGCTCATGACAGATTTCCCCCAGCTCCCACTTAATTAAACACATCCTATATGTTTTCCTGAGCCTGATTTTCCAAAGTCTGATTTCTGTGGAGTTCTGATGGAGCCCATCACCTCCGGAGAGCATCTCCTCCCCCTGTGCCTAATTGGAGCTGTGTGTGTAACTGGGAGGATTTCAGAGAAACTGCCAACAGCACCCTGGGGCTAAATCTTCAGCCAGCAGCCTGACTTTGCCTTCCAGGATCCTTCACTTGCAGTTCCCTTCAGGATCTGTGACATGCAGCAGGACCTCGTGCTCCTCCCCAGCATTTTCCGCCCAGGTGTCTCAGGAGGGGCCCCTTTGTGCTCTCCCTGTAAGTCAGCAAATCTGTCAGCACTTGTGCAGCTGCTCTGTGCTCCTGGTGTTTGAATCCCCAGCAGCACAACCCACCAAAAATTCTCAATTTAAAATGGATTTTCAGACAGAGCCTTCCTGGAGCTGGCAGCCTGCTTCTCCTCAGCTGGAAGGCAGCTTCCTGCTAATTTGCCGCCGTGTTCCGTGGCTGCCCCGTCCCTGGGAGTGTCCAAGGCCAGGCTGGACAGGGCTTGGAGCAGCCTGGAAGGGTTGGAACTGTGGCAGGGAGTGGAACAGGGTGAACTTTAAGATCCTTCCAACGCAACCCATTCCGTGATTCTGCACTGGCCTAAACTATTTATTGTGAGAGGAGAGCAGAGTGTGAGCGAGGCCCCGTCCCTCACGCCCTTTGACGCTGGGTTGGTGCTTCAGATCTGTTCTCTCTTCGTCTTTCCAGATTAGCAGCTCTGGCCTCAAACTGCTCTGGGGCTGTGCTGGCAGAGCCATGTGGGCAGTGCAGGCAGGAGCTGGAGCAATTATTGAAGCTTTAGTGGCTGCCCTGGAAGCTCCTGCAAGGCAGGTGAGATCACTGAGCTCTGTCCAAAGGCAAACACAGTTTACTCCTTTGAAAAAGAGAAACCAAGGGGCGAGAGACCACTCTTCCCAGAAATAAGTCCGAAAAAAAAGATTACATGATCAATTTAAAGCACACAGGAGATAGAAAGGAGGAGACATAGATTTAGCAGGAATTAATCATGCAAGCTCACTGTAATGTCTTTCCTTGAGAAAATAATGTCTAGGAGATGAAGAGGAGGCAGCAGATGGGACATATTTTGCTTTAGGAAAGCTTTTGAAACTGTTCCACATGATTCTCTGAGAAGCAGACTAAAGAAATATGGTCTGTATCAGTGTGCCCAGTATTTCTGGCTGGGCCAGACTCTTACCTTGTTTCTGTGTGAGGCAGAGCCCATCTGCTGCAGCCCCTGCTCTGATGGATGCCAGTGCCTTGTGCAGGCACAGAAACTGGCCTGGGGCAGAGATTTATTGCTTTTGGGAGGGCAGAGGCACTGGGTGGGCTCCCAGCAAGGCTGGGCTGCACTTGCCCAAAGCAGCCCCTCTGGCAGCCCTGGATGCAGGGATGAGGGGAGCACAGCCAAATTCCTCGTCCTGGCAGCTCAGAGCTGGCAGTTCCTCATCCAGAGGTTTCTGCTGTAATGTGGGTGCCCTGTCAGGCTGGAGTTTGGACTGGAATCCTGCTGGTGTGTCCTGGTGTTCTGTTCAGTTGTTTAATTAATCATCGATGTGGTTTAACAAAGAAATCTGTGGTAAAACCAGGATACGCTTTGAAGGTCAGGTTTGCTGAAGGTAGATTTTCTGACCTGGAGAAAGCGATCAGAAATTCCACAGATAAATAGAAACAAGTGCTCTGTGCCACATTTATGAAAGAGGAAACAGATACCAAAATATATAAAGAAAGATCCAACTGCCTGCCTGAAGCGTGCCAGGAACAGACATGGGAATTAGAGAAAATAAAAAATTTAACAGGAGTGAGCAATCACCAAAGTCTCAGACCAGGAGGTGTTAATGAAATGTATTATTGAAACATGGGGAAAAAAGCCTCATTTTCTGCAGTGCTTTGAGCTCTGCTGGACTTCTGTGTCCACACTTGGTGCTAGAGGGAGCTGGTGGTGTGAGTGATGTGGGTACCAACGTCAGCAGTGAGTAGGAAAGAGACTTGGAAGTGAAATCACTGAGTTATAAATTGTCACAGCAGCAGACGAGCAGGTTCTGAGTCGTTGGTGAGGTAGTTTTTACAGGGGAGATAAGCTATATAAATCAGCATTGCAAACTGGGCTTGAACATTCCAAAGCAAGGAGGGATTTTTATGGCTGGCAGTTGTGGAAAGTCACCGAACGAACAACTGCATGTGGCTCCAGATCACAGCTCCTCTTCAAGAGGAATAAGAAAATTCATGTAATTTAGCAAAAATGGAAGGAGCTGAAATCAATAACATCAAGGAAGGAAATAGCAAAGAATGGGCTCAGCAATTAAAGTCCCAGCTAAGCAGGTCCCATGAAAAATGGGCAATGAGATCAATAAAAAATGTAAAAATATATCTATACAAATGCTGTAACTCTGCAGCCCCGAAGAGGTGAACGAGACTGATTTTAAAGGAAACTATTGACATAATAAATGCCTCAGAAACTTGGCAGAAGGGTAGGAAACTGTAATAATAGGGAACAAATTACAGAGGAAGGCTGGGAAGGGGTGCATTAGTGGTGGAGCAGTGGAGGGCATGAGGAATTGTCCCTAAATGAAGTTCCAGCAGAGGACATTTGGGAACAAATCAATAACAGGAGCAGTCGGAAAGCAACAAGATAAGATGCTACTCGATCAGGAGCTCTGAAAGACCTCAAACAGTAGATTAAGAGGAAGCTAAATGTAGCATGAAAAGTGTCACTCGAGTTGACCACACTGCAAGAGGGATGGACAGTGGCAAATGTGTCTTCAGCCTTGAGGAAAAGGTCTCCAGGACAAATGGGAAAAAGCAGGGATCAGTAAGTCTCCCTTCAGCCTGAATAAGTGGGTAAAAACGACAATAATAAAGAAGAGAACCAGGAGGCAATTTCATAAATGTGATTTATTTGGAAGAAGTCATTACAGTTCTTGCAGAAGGAGGCCGTGTCTCATAAATCTCTTGGAGCTCTTTGGAGTTGTCAGCAGGCTCGTAGGTGAGGCTGATGCAGCTGATGAAGTGCACATGGACTCCCAAACAAATGTCAATAAGTCTTTCTCTAACGACTCTTCGAGTGCTTGGGCTGAGGTAATAAGATGTCCTCCGTAGGTAAATAAGACAGAGACAAAACGGGACAAAAAGTGGGAGGAAAGCTGGGTTTTCCCAGAGAGAAGAGCTCTGCGGCTTTGCCGTGGTTAGGAACTCCTCCATGGTTTGGGAAGAGGGGTGAAGGTGGCACTGACAAGCTTTGGGGGTGGCACAGAATCAGCTGGGATAGCCCAGCGTGGCCCTGGGAGGAGAAGCAGATGCTTCCTGTGGCTGTCAGGAGCAGCAGGTGAAAGTCAGAGCTAAGAAATGCAAAATAGTTTGTCTGGGAATATCCATATTCAATTATATCTTATCCTTAATTATGGCTTGAGCAGAGCATTATTGTCACTCAGAGCTGCTGCAGGATAACTCCATGAAAACATTGGAGCAGTGGCCCCAGCACTAAAATATTCCAACTGAATGAGAAAGAAAAAATTAGCAATGGGAGAAGAAGGAAAACATGATGATGTGATCATGTCACTGTATAAATGTTTGGCAAACCCACCTATTGATTAATATCTGCAGTTCTGTTTCTCCTGTCTCCATAAAGAATAAAACAGAGCTAAAAAGGATGGGTGGGAGTTCTTCAGCTCAGAGATTTAGACTCCTAAATTTAGGATTCTACCTGGAGGTGTCAATCTATGAGGTAGAGAAACTCCAAGAGGAAATCAAAGCTTTTTAATCTGAATTCCACCCTCAGAAAGTAGGTGAGGACAGAATGGTTTTGGGAACAGGACAGGAAATAGGCAGGCATGGGACAGAGACCTTGGGATCTCCTAGCTAGGAAAAAGTAAGGGGAAACAGGAAAAGTTAAGATAAGAATAGGAAAAGTTCAGGATACCCCATGAAATTCGGAGGCATCAGGTCTAAATCAGAGTCAGCTGTTCTCATGTAACTGATTATTAAATTGTACTGCCTCAGGCTGCTGTGTAGGTCAAAAGTAGAAATGAATTAACAATTCCTGGGAGGCTGATGGGGACTCACTGTCCTGCCAAACGGAATTAGGGAGGCTCCTTCAGCTGTCAAAAGCCAAGCAGAGGGACCTGGGAAGGACTCGGAGCAGGTGAGGACGACAATAAAGGCAGATTTTAGGGCAGAACAGGCGCTGTGAGTGAGGAACTGGGGAGCATCCCACCAGCAGCTCTTCCTGTGGACACCAGGATGAGAGAACCACAGCTGGGATGTCGGGAGCGGGAAGGGTGGGATGCTCCAGCACAGACTGTGGGCAAGGAGAGGCAAAAGCAGAGAGAAATCCTGGGCAGAAGTTTTAGAAAATGAAGGAGGGGTGATGACAGCCACAAACCAACATTCCTTGCGCAGGGAATATCCAGAAGGTGGAATCAGCAGTGTTTGCAGCCAGGACCTTCAGCACCTCAGGGCTGCCTGGACCGAGACCATCCACGAGCAGTGCAGCTGTTCCCAGGGCTCCTGCCTGGAGCTGGAAATGCAGGCACTGGAATTCACCTGCTAAAGCTGGGCTTTGCCAGATGCTTTTTGAAGTCTGAAATTGCTCAAACCCACGTCCAGCCCAGTTTATCTCCCTCTGTCCAGACTCCCTGGGATTCTCTGGCGAGTGGTGTTTCATTATCAGAGAATCACACAATCATTAAGGTCAGGAAAGACCTCCAAGGTCATCAGGTCCAGCCTTTGGTTGAACACCGCCATGGCCACATCAGCAAGCGCCACATGTCCTCATTCTCTGAACCCTTCCAGGGCTGGTGAAACCTGGGGAGCCTGTCCCAAAGCTCCTGTCACTGAAGGGAACCTGAGTCCAGTCCATAATGATCCAAACACGGGGAGTTTGGATGGATTGGCTCAGAGGAGCAGCTAACAAGATGTGCAGGGCTGTGGAGAGTAGGGCTGGAGAACATCTCCAGCTCCTCGACATGGGGGAGAACTGAATTATGGATGTGGCTGCCACTGCAGCTCGGTTGGTTTAGTGTAAAACCGTGTTTAGTGATCCCAAACTCTCCTCTTTCCACCCCACTTTTGTTCTCCATGTTGTTCAGCTGTATTTTCATCCTTCATTTCATGCTTTAGAGGAACACTTGCTGCCGTTTGGAGTTTGTGTGCCAGCTGTCCCCAGGGGGATCCCACCTGCTCTGAAATGGTCGCAGGTATTTGCCGTGTGCTTGGGCAGCCATGGGGTTGGCTCACAGAGCTGGGAAGGACTCGGAGTGCTCTGGGAAGCAGGATTCCTCATCTGCAGGGTGCAAACTCGGGGAATGATGATTTAATTAGATGGGGAGCACAACTTAAAAGCGAAATTGGGATCTAATGCAGCTGCCTTTAAACTGCACTTACATAAGAAGCCCATTATAACTTCACAAGTGGAAACCTCTACATGAGGGGAAATCAGATGGCAACTTTGTTGTAAAGTAGGTCGAGCTGCAACATGCTAAAATCACAGGATCAGGGAATGTCCTCAGCTGGAAGGGACCCCAAGGATCATCCAGGCCAGCCCCTGGTCCTGCCCAGCAACCCCACCCTGTGCACCCCTGGCAGCTCTGGCAGCCTCGGGGCCGTGCCCATTCCCTGGGGAGCCTGGGCAGTGCCCGGCACCCTCTGGGGAAGAACCTTTCCCTGCTCTCCAGCCTGAGCCTGCCCTGGCCCAGCTCCAGCCACTCCCTGGGTGCTGGTGCTGAAATCAGAGCTGCCCCTCTGTTTTTCCAAAATCCATTAGTACTTTAAGGATCTTTTTTTTAAGTTGGGAACTATTCATGGTGGGATTCTTGGGGTTGTCCTGTGCAGGGCCGGGAGCTGGACTTCGATGATCCTTGTGGGTCCTTTCTGACTCAGGATGTTCTGGGGGATTCTGGGATTCTATGCATTAACTCAGAGTTAAAGCTCCTGTACATTGTGCTGGAAGTTGCTGGTGCTGATGGAGGAGGCACCAACCTCTCACAGAGCACCCCAAGTCCACGAGCCTGGGAGGAAAACACCGCAGCTTCCCTGTCCCACAGGCAATTCCTGCTTTACTGAGCACCTCAGCCAAAGAGCACCATTGCAGGTGCATTTCTTCCACTGCAGGATGAGACTTGAGCAGTTTTCACTTCTGTCCCCTGTCCCCTTTGACCACGATGGGGCTGCCCAGGAACCTGGCACAGCTGGAGCTGCCCAAAACGTTATTTTCCCCAAAAAACGGGTGGGATCCCACCCTGATCTGGTGCAGCCCCAACACAGCTGAGCTGTCACAACCGTGGGGGTGTTGTGGAGCTTCTTACACTGACGAATATTTCTTGTAGAGCCTCTGAAAGGGAAAGGTTTGTAATTACAGGGAAGAAAGGGAGTGCTGGGACTAATCTCGGAGCTTTGCTATGCATATGGATGTGCTTCAGTCTCTGGCTGGGGATGATCTGCTTTACATGAGGACTTGTCACCAACGCAGGACTCTGAGCTTAGTGCCGGATGCTCCGAGCGAATCCTGGGACTGCAGGACTGTTCCTGCCATTTCTTGCCTTTTCTGACCTAGAAAATATTTATTTCTTTTTTGAAATTTTTTTTTTCCTTCCTTCCTATAAATCAGAACGGCTATCCCTAGAAAAAAAATTTAATAAGGTATTTTGGTGCCTGTCAGGGAGTTGCCAATTGAAATCGGGGTCAAACTGGTAGCATGGTTCTGGACTTAATTAGATAGGCTGCTGCTTTTGGGGAGAAGTTATTTTAAAGAGTTGGACACTGGGGAATTTTCTGCATGGAGTTAAGAGGAAAACAGCTTTAAAATGTGTTTCTCCATTTCCTAGAAAATGAGGTTTCTACACGGTTTTGGATGGTTCAGCCAAATGTCTCTGGTTTTTCATGATATGTTTCACAACATATTTGTTACGTCCAGACATAGAAAGTTAGAATTAATCAAACCTGAAATATTTATGGAGAAAGCCATTTCACGTCCATCTCTGTCATGAGACTGGGTGCTCTGATAGGGATTAGAGGTTGTTACACTAATGACTTAGACTTTTGTCTCATTGCCAGAGCAGTTTCCCAATTTAGAACCTTTTCTTCTGATTAATATTTGTATTCCTCCCACAATTCCTCTTCTTATAGGAACTCGTACTGGGAATTATTCCAGACCTACATAACGTCTCTAAAATCTTTTTATCCCTCTGTTTGCTGATCAGTGGAAAGGATTTTAATGCCAGGTTAGGTAATCGAGATAAATCCGAACTTCATCTAACTTTATCCCTCGACCATGTCTTGGATATTCTGGAAACATTTTTTGTGATCCATAAATAAATTCACGTAGGATTTTGATTAATCTTTTTTTCCCTGCTCCTCTGTTTTTGGCGAAGCCTCATTACGTTAATGGGAGATCCAACAGTGTTTTACAGCTTCCACTCTGCACAGCCTTGTTTAGGGCAACGATTTTTGGGGGGGTTGAAAACGTCGGGGAGTTGCAAAGGGAAAGTTTTGTGCACAAAACTTCTGGGTTTGGGGTGATCTTCGGTGCTACCCTGAAGCAGGAAAGGCTTCTGGTATCTCTTAAAGCTTCCCCAGCCCCCTCAGCTCTTTGGATGAGCTTGCACAGGGGGTGTCAAGTGCACAATGATCCCATTCACTTCTTGCTGGGAAAAACAGGGAGTTAAACTTGTGTGGAGTAGATCTGCAGCTGGCACTTGGAGCCAGCAGAGGTGTGGGTTTGGGAGAGGGAGGGCTCCTGGCTCTGAGAGCCACGGCACGGCACTCCTGGCTTTCAGTGTGCCTGTTTTGGGACATTGCATGGCCACAGACCAGCTTGGTACAGTCACTGGGACCAGTGCACAGCTAAGGAGCAGCTTCACAAAAATCCTGGGTAGAAACTCCTGCTCCTGCTTGTGGGCAAGAACAGAGCAGGGCTTGAGGCCAGAGCCTTTTTTGTTCGGCTCTTACCTCCAGCAGAAGGTTTTGAGCTGACCAAGAAGTCAAAGTTTCCTCATGGAGAAGAAGACTTTGGCGTGAGTGAGTGCTGGGTGACGTCCCTGTGCCTCAGAGCCATCAGCCTGGGAAAGAGGATGGCTCCAGTTTGTCAGGAGAGCTGGACCCTCACTGGAGATATCCCAGAGCCATCTGGACTCAGTCCCGTGCCCTGTGCCCTGGGATGACCCTGCTGGAGCAGGGGGATCAGGTGACCCCTGTGGTCCCTCCCAGCCTTCCCCACTCTGAGATTCCCTGATTCCGTGCGGCTCCAAGTTCCACCCGCCCGTGCTAATGACAGACAGGCTGGAAAAAGCCCTCCCTTGCTGTGACCCAGAGCGGCTCTTTCCTCTGATGGTTCATTGATTCCTCTTGCTTCTCTTGTGGTTCAATAGATTTTGATAAGTTGGGCATTTACAGATCTGCTGCTATTAACATTCAGCGGCGGCGGGCCCCGAGCTCCTCTGCCAGCGGTGCCGCAGCCTCTGAGCCTGCTGATTTCAAACTGCTCATTGCTGAGGGATCCTAACATCCCTCTCGGTTCCTAATAGACTGGAAAGTATTTCATCATCTCCAAGCAATGAAAGCAAATCATCCTTCTTTCCAAATACCGACTAAAAGTCTGTTTGAACCCTTCTGCATTTTCTGCATAATCCTTCCCCGTTCTCCTGTCTGCACCGAGCAGTGACCCCGCACTGTTGCTAGGATTTCTTCTGCAAACATAACTTTCTTGTGCTAAGCTCTGTCAGCCATGGATTTTATTCCAAGCTTTCTTTGTTTCCTGCTTCTGTTCATGTAGGTCAGGAGTTTTTCCTGGCGATTGATTTACAACCAGCTTGATGTCGTGGCCGGGTTTGACATTTGGGGCTTTGTTTTCCCTTGCTGATGCCACCACCAAACTTTGACCACGCCAGTCAATTTCTTTAAGGTTTCACGCAGAGTGTTTGACTCTGTGATATTTTTTAAAGTGTCAGGTGAAATGGCAAGAGGATTAGGGAAAAGACAGCGTTTTCCCAGTGTTTTTGATACATATCTATCTCTCTGTAGTATGTGTTATTCTGTGTTATCCATCAGTGATAGCACAAGGGTTCTGCCTAAAAGAGGGGAAATTTAGGTTGGATATTGGGAAGGAATTGTTCCCTGGGAGGGTGGGCAGGCCCTGGCACAGGGTGCCCAGAGCAGCTGTGGCTGCCCCTGGATCCCTGGCAGTGCCCAAGGCCAGGCTGGACACTGGGGCTTGGAGCAACCTGGGACAGTGGGAGGTGTCCCTGCCATGGCAGGGGGGGGACGAGAGGAGCTTTGAGTTTTCCCTTCCAACCCAAACCATTGTGGGATTCTGGGGTTCTATGTTTAATATCTTTATTTGTATTTATTATATAAATACCCCCCCCAAGAGCAATGCCAAATAATTCACTTTTGCCGAGCCAGAGTCTTAATATTTGCATTAAAGGCTTGACATTTAGGAAAGGGGTAACCCCAGTGAAAAATGTGTGGCTTTTTTCCTTTTCCTCTGAAATGTGCCATGTTCTGGGGCTCTCTCCATGTCAGTTCTGGATGTTCAGCTCTGGATCCACAGAGACCTTGTGCAACACCAGGCCCCATTCCTGGCTGGAGGCAGGAGCAGGATTCCCCTGCAGGGCAGAGCAGAGGAGCTGGGATATGCCAGAAGAGCCTGGAGCCAGGGCAGGGAGAGGCCTTGGAGGTAAACAGATGTAAGGTGGGAAGAGAAGCAGAAACAGCTGAAGAGGCACAGGTGGGACCAGGGAAACTGTGGCAGAGAGGTGGAAAATCGGTGTTTCTCCAAGTGTGATGCCTGTTGGGAGTGTGGGATGGAGCTCAGCACCACCCTGTGCCTCCAGATTCGGCCAGATTAAAGTCTCTATACAGGGTGACACCATCCTGTTCAGCTCAGAACCCCCGTTATTTGTAGGTCCAGGCCACAGAAGGGGATGAGGACACTGCAGTGCTGTTTTCCTCCTCAGCAGCGTGTGGGGAAGAGCCCAGGGCTGCCTGTGCTCCTGCCCCTGGCCTCTTGATCCATCCCCAGCAGGGCTGCAGGTACAGGAGATCATCCCTCAAGTCCAGGGGGCCAATCCCTTTCCAAACCCACCCCTGCTCCCCAGGCTCTCCTGTGCCTTGTGCTCCATCCCCAGGTGTCAGAGATGCTTTATCAAACCTCATTCCCTTATCAGAGCTGTTATCTCCTGTTCCCAGCACCCTCCTCATGGAATCACAGGCCCACAGAGGGGTTTGGGTTGGAGGGACCTTAAAGCTCATCCAATCCACCCCCTGCTGTGGGAAGGACACCTTCCCTATCCCAGCTTGCTCCAAGCCTGGCCTGGCTGATTGCCTGTGCTGTCCCTTGGAGAGGACGGGCAGAACTCCTGCCTGGAGAGATCCGTGTGTGCAGCTGCCCCTCCATGGCCTAACAGAGCCCTGTGGCCTCCCTCGCTTCGCTCGTGTTTGCTTTGGGCTGGAAGTGTTGGTGGCCACAGTCCAGCAACTGATAATCCAGGCAATTAGCCAGGAAAAGTGCATTTATTTGTCCTCTCTGGTGGGTTTTCCCACAGCACTCACTACAGGCCACAGGATGTGAGCAGGGAGAGCCCCTGGTCTTTGCTTTGTCTCAGCAGGAGGATTTTGGGGTTCTTTGCACCTGAAAGCTCCCGGCTTTCTTTTCTTACAGGTCCACTTGCAGCACTTCCAATCTGCAGGGCTTTTCCTTGGTGAACCTGTCCTTGTTCTCTCACCACCGTGTCTCTTCATTTTCGTTATTAGCAGATGGAGTGTGAGTCCCAGCCCTTCCCTCCCATCCTTCCTGCCAAGAGGTCTCTGGGTTTATCTTCTGGATATTTAATCTTGCGCTGCTTTTCTTCCACGGGTTCTGATTAATTTTATTCAGGTACACAAAATTATTTTGTGAGTGACACTCACCATTAAAACATCCTGAAAGTTAAGATGCTCTAACCTCAATCCAGTGAGAACATTTTGGGCATCCTTCTTCTGGAGTTTGAACTTCACGATAATTTTTCTGTAATCCGCTTTTAATTGCGAGTCCCCGGCATTCTGCTGGCTCACACGAGTGGCTGCTGGGGAATATGGAAATTCCATGGAAACATGAGGACCATTCTGTGAAACAGCCTCTCCAGGCAAACCCGTCCTGCCACGTTCAGTTCGAGCTGCTGGGCTGGGGCTGTGCAGCTCTAATGAGCCATTGCAGCAGCCAGCAGCTTCCCACTGGATTTGCTGCATATTCATGTGGCTTCCTTCCCCTTGTTCCAAAATTCTTTCCGGTAGATTAACTAGGAATTCTCAGTTGTTTTCTCAAGTGCTGTGGTGCCCAAGGATTGTTCTGTCCTTCCCAGCGTTGGCTGAAGAGTGGGGCCGGTGTTTGGAGAGCTGGGGGTGCTCACCTGGAGAGGAGAAGGCTCCAGGGAGAGCTCAGAGCCCTTCCAGGGCCTAAAGGGGCTCCAGGAGAGCTGGAGAGGGACTGGGGACAAGGCATGGGGTGCCAGGACACAGGGAATGGCTTCTCAGTGCCAGAGGGCAGGGATGGATGGGAGATTGGGAAGGAATTGTTCCCTGGGAGGGTGGGCAGGCCCTGGCACAGGGTGCCCAGAGCAGCTGGGGCTGCCCCTGGATCCCTGGCAGTGCCCAAGGCCAGGCTGGACATTGGGGCTTGGAGCAGCCTGGGAGAGTGGGACGTGTCCCTGCCCATGGCAGGGGGTGGCACTGGATGGGCTTTAAGGTCCTTCCAATCCAAACCATTCCATGATTCCATGAAATTCATTTTGCCCATCACTCAGAGCTGCCTTCTGATCTTCCTAAACGCTTCCACCTGGTGCCCATTTCCTAAGACAGCCTGTGTAGGGGATTGGGAAGAGATGGTTTTTAAGGTCCTTTCCAACCCAAACCATTCGAGGATTCTTTGATCCTATAATTTTCCATGGGGCATAAAAATATCCGTACACAAGTTTTGAAACCCATAATCACACAGAAGCCTTGGGAGAGCCAGACAGCTCTTCTTCATACTGGGAGCCACATGGAAGCTTTCAGGGGGCACCAAAAGTCACTTGAAATGAAAAAAAAATGCTTTGAATTCCTCCCTCTCCTCTTTTTGAACATTCAGAAACACAGTCCCTCCTTAAACTTAGTGCCCAGTCCTGATAAACACAGCAGCTTAAAAAAATGATAAATATCTCGGAGTAGGGTTGCTTCCAGGCCTTTCCATGGAAAGACAGCAGCAGTCTTGGATGAAGCACTTCCCAGGGAAGGGAACTCACATTTTAAGGAGAACCACAAGGGGATGAAAGGAGACTGGAGGCTGCCAGCACCAAACCAGACTGGCTGCGGTGCTGGGAGAGCTGGAGCGGGGAAAAGGGGGGTAATTCAAGCTCCTTTTTTAGTGCTACCTCCATTTTACTAAAAAAGAGTAGAAAGGGAAGCTGTGATTTTGCAGCAGGATGGAGCCAGCAGAGCTGTGGCTGAGGGGAAGCCAAGGGCAGCAGCTGAGGGCTGCGGGCAGCAGCCACATCCTCAGTTTGTTATTAGGGTCGTGCAGGGCCAGAGCTACAGGTGAGGGGAGTTTTCCTTCTTTTTGGAAAACAATCTCCTGAAGGGAAGGAGCACAGATGTCTGTAGGTTTCTCCTGCCCTTTTCCAGTCCCTGTATTTCTCTTTAGCTGTGTTAGAAGGAAGTTTGATTTTATTCCCTTCTCCTCCCCTGCGAAACATTAACCGATGGCTGCTCGATCTCACCTCCAAGGCCTTGCTGGCTCCTTCCTCACCTCAATCCATGCCCGTCCCTGAGCTCCTCTGGAGCATCAGGGGGCTGTGCTGATCCTCTCTGTCTGGAAACTGCAATGATTTTAAGTGTCTGGAGCTCCTTCTCCATTCCCAGGGGCAGACATCCCTCAGCCTTGGCACAGCTCTTCCCCTTTCCCACCCGGTGCTGTTCTCTGAGGATTTTTGGTCCCTCACCTTTTTCTCCAGGGTTTTTCTCTGCAGCTGTGGAGGTGCCTGGGCTCTACAACACATTTGGAGTGTGGAGGCTGTGCCAGAGTTTTGGGGGGCTGTGAAGAGATTCCTGGTGTATCACTGCTCCCAGCTTGTCTTGGGAGATGGGGAATTCAATTCCTGTGTGTGGTGCTTGGTCCTCTCTTAGGGTCTGTGGGCACTTTGGGGTTGCAGGAATATGTAGAAGAGAGGAGAGTGGGTCAGCCTGGGAGCAAGGGAGGATTTGGGCATGGTGAGTGAGCAAAGCCAAACCCCAAGGAGCCTTTGGGGCCGCTGTGCCCCACTCCTGGCGGGTCAGTTGTGCCCCGGAGCGCGGGAAGGGGGACCTGGAGGGGAGCCCTTGCTGCCAGAGGCACGGTGATCCCAGATCCCAGGGACTTCTGCAAAGCCCCCCGTGACTGGGCTGGTGGTGGGGGCTGTTCCCAGGGCTCTGCAGGGCTGGGAGTTGTTCCCTGCTTTTCCCATTGGAAAAGCTGGCAGGGGTCAATCAAGAGGCTGTTCCCCAGTCTGTGTTTGAGGGAGGTGCCTCCCTTGCAGGGCTCTCAGGGCTGCAGGGGGCTGAGCTGAGGCTCTTTGGGGCTGTTTGGAGCGGTTTGGAGCTGGCTTCTGGCCTGGGATCATCTCCACGGCACCGGGGTTTCCTGTGGGAATGTCTCATGGGGCTGCCTGGGCCTAAAGGGAGCAGCTGGCTCAGCCTCCGCTGTCAGAGGCTCCTCGTTGGAGAGAAAAGCTTTTCCTGACCGTTCTGCTTTCCATGGCCAGGAGGGGTTTGTGGATGGCCAAGGCTGCCACTGTGGGTCAGGCCTTTGGGAAGTGCTTGGGATGAGCTCTTCTCATCCATCCACAGGAGTGGGATGGAAAGCCATCTTCCTTTCCTAACTGTGCTGGCAGGAACAAACCTCTCTGTGCTTGAACCACAGCCCAGCGAAGGTGGCCATGGTGTCCCTGTGGCTGCCCTGGGCTTTGGGCTGAGCTTTGGCAGAGATTTTGCCTTGCCCAGCTGGGGCTGGAGCTCTGTCTCCTGCTGAAGACGGGAGGCCTGGGCTGGGCTGGAACAGAGGAGCACAAATCCGCAGATCCAGTGCTCACATCTGCCCCTGGCAGGGTGAAAGCAGCTTTCAGTCCTATTGTTTGTAGGGGAAAAGTGCCTGGAGTTTCTTTCCTGTTATTTCTCTTTTCCGAGGTGTTTATTGCTAAGAATAAACTGCTGCTTCACCTCCTGCCCGCCCTCCGAGCTGCTTGGGGCCAGCATTTTAGACTTCAGCTGGAGCTGCACAGAGTCAGTGACCTCGTTTTCCAGAGACCTTGCTTGAAGGAGCAGGAACTGGATTTTGCCTTCATTTACCCCTTAAGGAGCTGGCCCAGGAGGGAAAGGCCCCTGCGAGCAGGTCCTTGCTGGGAAGTCACACCATAGGGAGGCCTGAGCGGGAATCAGCCATGCTGGCATCATGCTGGGATAGTTTTCCTCTTGGAAATAACAAGTGGAGCAAGCCACAGCTGAGCCAAGATGATTTTTGGTTTATTCCATGCGCTGTTCACTTGTAACAGATCTCTGGAGCAGGTCTTGCCCTGCTCCTCATCCTCAGCCTGTCCCACAGCTCCTGCAGCAGTCTGGCTGCTAAAATCCATCCAAAGCAAAGAAATGAAAAGCTGGGGGGGAGGTTTGGGAGAGCCTTCCCCTTCTCCTTTGCTCCTGCACACAAACTCTGCCTGTTTCGGGTCCTGCCCAGCCTCACTGCTGTGGGGTGGGACTGACAGTCCTGAGGGCCCACAGAGCACATGGAGAGAGCTCCTGGGGACACCAAAACAGAGATTTCCAGGGAAAATCAGCTTGAGAGCACTGGGACACCCTGAAAATCGCATCAAGGCCTCTGAGGGCACTGGAAAAGAAACAGAGAGGCTCCAGGGGTATCCAAACCCTCCTGAGGGGCACGGTTGGAGCAGGACAAACAGAGCAGGGCTGGTTTCCCTCCTGTGTCTCCCTCTTGCCTCTCCTCTTGCCTTTCTGTCCAGGGAACACAAAAGCAAACCAAGAGCTGAGGGAACCAGAGGGAACCAGAGGGATTCAGAGCACTGAAAAGCAGATGGAGGGATCTGAGGGGCCCCGGTGGCACCAAAATCCATATGGAAGCACGTGGGGGTTCACCAGGAAAGAGCAGAAGCCTCTGGGGACACGAGAGGGGCACCAAACCCAAATTAATTCCATATGTGAGAGACCTGGTGGGGTTTTGTCAGCCTGAGTCCTGTATCTGTCCTTTCTCCTCCATGTGCTGGCATCCAGGTTTCAGATGGATTTCACGGTGCGTGAGCATCCCGGGAGAATTTCCTGCTTGTGGGAGAGAAACGTTCCCATTTCCACCCGGATCTTACAATGCCTTGTCAGTGACAAAACATTCCCAAATCCTCTCATTTATCAAATGGCCAATCCTGTTAACAGCTTAAGAAACATAATTACCTGCAATCTCTTCTGCTATTCATTTTCTGCCTGTACTTCCCTCTCCCTGGCAGCTTCCCAGGAGCCAGGCAGGAGCTGCAGCCTCAGCACTGCAATTCCCTCTGCAGTGGGAATCACGGTGCTCCCAGGGCTTTTGCCTCCCCGTTTGGAGCAGCAGGAAGCAGGTGAGTGGGGAAGGCACCAGTTGTGTGCAGCTTTCCAGGCACTGGAAGTGCTGATCCCTCTGGATGGTGGGAACATCATTGACCAGGATCTGCTTTTTCAGGGTGGAAGAAATCCCAGCCAGATTTCATGGAATCACAGGATGGTTTGGGTTGGAAGGGACATTAAAGATGATTCCCACAGGCAGGGACACCTTCCCCTATCCCAGGTTGCTCCAAGCTCCCAGCCTGGCCTTGGACACTTCCAGGGATCCAGGGGCAGCCACAGCTTCTCTGGGAAATCCATTTCAGGGCCTCACCTCCCTCACAGCAGGAATTCCTTCCCAGTACCCCATCTATCCCGCCCTTTGGCAGTGAGAAGCCGTTCCCCCTTGGCCTGGCACTCCAGGCCCTCTCCATCTTTTTTGGAAGCTCCCTATAGGAGCTGAAATGCTGCCACAAGGTCTCCCCCAAATCCTTCTCTTCTCCAGGCTGAATTCCCTTGCATTCTCTGATTTCCCTGTGTGCAGGTGGCTCTGGGAGAAGCAGCAGGAGAGGCTGGGGCAGGATTTGGGTGCTGGAAGGGGCTGTGAGAGCTTCAGCAGCAGCACAGCAGAACCTGAAACATCAGGGAACTGGTGAAAAGGGGGAAATCGGGATCAGCTGGAGGCAGCGTGAGCTCCTGGTTCGGGCACTGCTGAAAGGAGCTGATTTCCTGATTTCCTCATTTCCTCATTTCCTCATTTCCTGCTCCTGACTTCCCAGTGCCTCGTTTGGCCCAGGTCTCAGGCAGGATTTGGAAGAGCAGCATTTGCAGCCTGCAGGTTTGCTGCCTTCCTAAAAGTTAGTTTGTCATGGAGCAGCTCGACCTGAGGAGAACCCTCCAGGACCACAACAGCTTCTCCCACAACCACAAAAGTCCCAGCTCTGTCCTTCCCATGCCTTTTGGGCCTTAAAATCTTGCACCATGCTGACATCCCTAAAACCCCAACACATCCTCACTGGCATTACCTGGCCAGGACAAGCCCTGTCTCCTCTCTGTGTTCAGAGCTGCCTTCAGCCAGGAAGGATTTTTCTGATTCCTGCTCCCCTCCTCTCTCGGCTACTTTGGATCCTGGGTGTTTTGGATAAATGATCCACATTCCTTCTGACACTTTCATATGTTATTTTTAAGCAGGTTTTCTTTTTTATGCTGCTTGCCAACGATTTCTCCTTGCAGTTCTTTGAGTTTTCTATTAAAACCCCCCATGAATAAACTGTGTACAAATCACAAGGTCTTTAAAAAAAAACAAAGTCAGGCGACATCTTAAGGGATTTGGGGCTTTTTGATCCTGAAATGCTGAATTCAAGCATATTTTGGTCACTATTATACAATAACCCTTTCTTAAGAACAATTTGGACCTCAAATACTGAGTGTGGCCAGAACTGCCTAAAAAACTGCTTTTCCTTTTGGAAATAGTTTAAGTCATGGCTCAAAATTCAGTCACTCACAGACCAAACATCACCCAGACCCAGACATTTTGGAAGGCTCTGGCCTACCTGCCTGGAGCAGGGAAAGGAGTGGGATAAGAAAGGATCCAAGTCTTGAGGAGGGATGGAACCAAGCTGCATTCTTGTGTTTAACAAGAGATCGTTTATATATAGGGAGATGAAGAACTGCAAGTGAATAAACTGCACCTAAAGAAAAAAAGGGAAAACTGCCCCAATAATGATAAAAAAAGTAGGACAGCTGTGCTTTTCTGACAGAACTTGCTATTTCTTTTATGACATTTATCTCAAATCATGCAAACCCTTCAGAGCAGCACTAATGCCCAGTGGAGTTCTCCAAGCTAAATGTTTCGTTGTCAGTGCAGGAAACAAAGATAATGGAATTTGAATGCTGGATGCAACAACAGGGGCTGCCTCTCCCTGCCCCATGTGGGAATGATGGCTCCAAAGGGCCTCACCAGGACAGGCTGGAGAGCAGACACCTGATTTGTGAAGACATGCCCAAGATCTCAGCTATTTCCCCCCATGATTTGTTTCTTCCTGGAAAGGAAAAAAAAAAACCCCACCAACCCCCCCCCCCCCCCCCCCCCCCCCCCCCAAACCAGTTGCATGAGGACGCCGTGATATCAAAGCCAAGTTTGAGCACATTTCTGATTTGCAAATGGCATCTCAGCATTTTCATGAGCATAAAATGCTGCTGTGGTGCCGTGGTTAAATATTTCATTCCCGCTCCCTGAACAAACTTAAAATCTTATTAGGGGGCGTTTTGACATTAAAGTGAGCTTCTCTGTGGTGCCCAGCGCTGAGACATCTCCAGCTCCAAGTGCAGCTGCAGGAGCCCTCCCTGCCAGGGAATGATCAAAGGTGCCACCCCTGCTTGTCCCCACAACCAGCCCAGGAGGAAAAACACATCTTGAACGTCCCCAGGGCTGGGGGAACAGCATGGAAAATCCACGGCAAACACATGGAAAACACACACTGCTGTCAGAACCCTCCTGTGAAAAGGTTGGGCGAGTTTAGCAAACAGAAATGCTCTGCCTGGGTTCAAATTGTGCTGCAGCAAAACCTCAGCCAGCTGCTCCATTTGTTGTGCGGCCTTGGGAGAGGGAAATGCTGGGGAAAGGGTTTTGGGGAACAGACGGACAAGGAAACATTCCCTGAGGGATTTTCCAAAGCTCCCTGCAATCCCCGTGTGTGCTGCCCTCAGATTTGGGGGGTGGCTTGTGGCAACTCCCAGGATGTTCCTGGGACCATGGGGTGGGGTGAGGTAATTCCCAGTGAAGTCCTGATGTGGGAGCAAGGAGCTGCTGTTCCCCCCCCCCCCCCCAGAGGCTGGAGCACATCTCCCATGGGAGCTGCTGGCTCTGCTCTTCCCAGGGTGGGTGTTTAACCCCCAAACAGCCATCGCTGCCCTGCTGGTGGGAGGAGGATGTGGGAACAGCTCCATCACGTGCCGCTGTTGGAGCTGGAATGGGGATGTTGACCAGGGCTCTCAGTTTCCCGTGTTTATTCCGTTGCTCCCCATGGTTCTGTGCCACGCTGGTTCTGCTGGGGCTGAGGTCCCCAATGCCACCGTGGTGGCAGCGCTCCTGGAGTATCTGAGGACCCGTTTTGGGACTCTGAGCATCCCAACTCCACTCCCCATCCCCCCTGGATGTTCCTTCTGGTGCCTCTGTGCCCTTGGCACACCCTGGTCCATGGGGTGGGCGCAGGGCTGAGCCTGCAGAGCTGAAGTCGTGGCCGTGGGTGTTCCAGAGCAGGATGTGCTGCAGGACAGGTCACAGGAGGGGACAGGAGTGCTTTGCTGCTCCTGCACTTGGCTCACACAACCCCAGGAGTGCTCCAGGCTGGGGCAGAGGGGCTGGAGGGGAAATGATTGCTGGGTATGGGTGAGGCCTCTCGAGGGCTGTGTCCAGTTCTGGGCACCTCACAAAGAAGACCTGGAGGGGCTGGAGCGTGTCCAGGGCAGGGAAGGGAGCTGGGAAGGGGCTGGAGCCCCAGGAGCGGCTGAGGGAGCTGGGAAAGGGGCTCAGCCTGGAGCAAAGGAGGCTCAGGGGGGACCTTGTGGCTCTGCACAAGTCCCTGACAGGAGGGGGCAGCCGGGGGGGTCGGGCTCTGCTGGCAGGGAACAGGGACAGGAGGAGAGGGAACGGCCTCAGGCTGGGCCAGGGCAGGCTCAGGGTGGACAGCAGCAGGAATTTCCCCATGGAAAGGGTGCTCAGGCCTTGGCAGGGGCTGCCCAGGGAGGTTTGGAGTGCCCATCCCTGGAGGTGTCCAAGGAAGGGCTGGAGGTGGCACTCGGTGCTCTGGGCTGGGGACAAGGTGGGGACCAGGCACAGCTGGGACTCGATGGGCTGGGAGGGCTTTTCCAGCCTAAACGATCCCAAAATTCTCCCCCTAGGGCTCCACCCAGCCCCCAGGCAGCCTCACAGAGGCTCTGGAAGCACCAGCGTGTCACTGAGCAGCTTAACCAGCTCTTGCTGCGGGTGAGCGAGGCCCCATCCTCACGCAGGGAGGGGACGAGCAAGGGGAAATCAGGGCTTATGTTTGCCACTGATAAATGCATTAATCTTTCGAGCAGAATTTCAACTACAACCCTTTTCCAGGCACCTCAGCGCTCCCTTATTTTGCAGGCCTTGTAAGGGAATGTGATTTTGCCTTTTAACTGGAGTGTATCTTATGCTAAGCAGCGAGATTAAGCGGAGGGATCCAAAAGAAGTTGCTGAATGGCAGAATTGCCTTTATAAATAACATTAATAATTTATCCGATCCAGGGGTTTTTTGGGTAAATGAAATACCTGCCTCTGTATAAAGCCCGCTGAATAGGTACACATCTCTGCTTTTATGAGGCTGGGATTAAAGAAGGGAAATGCTAAGGGGCTTATCTTCGCTTCAGTTTGCAGCCCTTCCGGCTAATGGCAAATTCATTTAAGGAGCTGCTGTGTTTGTGCCAGCTCTGGCTTTGTTCTCGGCGCTGGAGCTTGGCTGCATTTCCCACCACGGCGCTGGGGAGAGCTGAGAGGAAGCACTTTGCTTTCCTGACCTCAGATTACCAGACAAAAGCCAGCAAGAATCGTTTTCCTCCCCGTTCTGTGCTGCTTAAAGCGTCTGCCGGGCCAGGACCTCCCGTGTGGGAGAGGCTGGGGCTGGATGAGCCCAAGGAGCTTCTGTCGAACGTGTGCTGGGATGCCCCGAGTCCTGCTGCACCAACGGGCGTGAAACGGCAACGTTCGCCCTCCCCAAAGTCCACGAGCTGTCACTTCCCAGCTTTTCTTTCATGCCTGGTGAAAATCAATCCTTTCAGAGTTCACTGAAGGTGAAGGCAACGTTTGCTTTCCATTCAGGGCTGAGCTGTCTTCGGCAGCGAACCTCTCGGAAGGGAGAATAGCAAAAATCAGCAGAAAAAACCCCTCTGAATAATTCCAACTAGGCAAGGGAAAAGCAATTTGCTCTCAGTTATTCCTCAGACAAAAGTATGAATATAAAAAATCATCAGCTATTTACCCTGCCTGGACTGTTTGCATGAGGTTTGTGCCATTCCAGCTTTGCTTCACCGACCCTCAAAGACCTCATCACCGGATCCTCGAGCCATTTAAAGAAATCAGGGGGCTTGGGGGATTTTCTTTTTTTTTTTCCCCATCAGCAAGGCCCAAAAGCAGAGGAAACAAAAGGGGTTCTAAATCTGACCCAAGCTGCTGCTTGTGTGTGCACTGACCTGGATCAGGCCCTGACCGACTCTACGGGCAAGGAGATTTTACCCAAAATTATGTTACAAGCTCTGTGCTCTGCATTCAGAGAGCGAGGCTGTGGCACAGGCAGGTGGGAATTTACAATCTGCTTTAGCAAAACCTGAGATTGTCTTTAGCTGGGTGTTTGAAGGCAGTTTTGTGTCACCCACATCTGCTGCTGCCCAGGCAGGCCCGCAATCCCCAGAGCTGTGCTGCCGCAGCGAGGAGAGCAAGCAGAAAGGGAGATGAAGACCTCCTAAGCTTTTATCAAACCCCTCCAAAAAGTCAGGAGATTTGGGGATTATGCCGTGTAATTACATTACCTGCAGAAAAAAGTTGCCTGAGAATTTCCTGTCTTGTGCTGCCAGCGCTTTTCAGCCATTAGTAACACACAACTTCCCATTGTCTTTTCCAGAGGCACAGATGGGCTAATTTTCAGCTACCTGATAATTACACACTGTTTGAAACTATATCAAAAGCTTCCACTCCTGCCATCCTGCAGCAGCCACTCCTGCAGCTCCCAAAGCCCCTGGCTGGGGCGTGCAGGAGTCCCCATCCCTCAGTCCATCTGTCCATCCCGGGGTGGAGCAGAAGAGCCTCCACACTCCCACTCAGCCTTCCCAGGCTGTTTTTGTAGGGATTTGCACCTTTTCCAAACGGGTTGGAGTCACTGAAGCACCACCAAAAGCATCTGCCCGGCTCCATGCCAGCATTATCCCGGGTTAATATGGGATAGAGCTGCATCCAGGTGGTTCTACTGAAACGCTCATGGGGATGCTGCTAGTGTGGGGAAATGAAGGATAAACCAGCACAAGAAGCTAAAAATCAGCATAACAAGGGTTTAGTCTCAGTTTTCCTGGGCAAAGCTGGGGATCACCAGGCTGGAGAAAGGCAGGATGGACAGGAAGGGTGACGGCCCCTCCTCTAGAGCCAAGGTGGGGGCTGGAGAGCCTCCCTGTCCCCTGATCTCTTCTCTTCAGGAGTGGTTTCTCTGCCAGCTGGGCTCTGATTGGATTTAGAGGGTGTTTTTTCAGTGGGAAAATGCAAAAGTCCTCCCCACTCGTGTGTTTTCTGCTCCCCATCATCAGGTCCTCCTGTTCCCTTATCAAAAAAGGAAATTAAATTGGGTTGACATGACTGGCTCTTGACAAACCCATGTTCTTTGATTTTATTCATCCTTTTACAAGTTGCTCATTTAAGCCTTTCCTCCAGCCTATTTCAGGGAATTTAGATTAAGATGATTATTCAGGGTTTTTTCTAACCTTTTTTTTTAATATTAAGTCTCCTCTTCAAAGAGAGGTGCTTCTCTCATCTCCAGGGACCTCTGCACCTTCATCAAGTTTGAAGATAACCACCAAGGGTTCGATGTTCCGGGTGCCTCTCATTTTGAATACATTTGACACATCCAAATGGCTCCAAACTCCTTCCCTTCCTCTGGCCTTCCCCACAGTTCCCTTCAAAGCTGTTTCATTCGGTTTCATCCACAATTAACCTTTGGATAAAGATTGAAGCAATGGAGATGGGACAAATCCCTGCTTGGAACGCTCGGTCCGTTCTCCCTCCCCAGGCATTCAGGGCCCTCCACATCTTCCTGTTCTCATTTTACATCTGATTTATCTGCAGGCCCTTCTGGTTGCCTCCAAAACCTTGTGAGCAGCTCCCACTGTGTGTGAACCCGTATTATCCCTCTTTTTCCCCCAGGAATGTGCCTGTTCCCACTCTCCACACGATTCTTCCCTGCTTCCAGGCCCCGCTGCCGCTGTAATGCCATCTAATTATGCTCCTTATCAGCTTTCCCGGGAAGCAGTTTGTTGTTGTGCACCATCTTTGGCGTCTTCTGGGAGCTGCCAGTTCTCCTGCCTTTCCTGATTGCACATTCCCATCCAGGAGAGCTCCTCCAGCACAGCCCTGATGGCTGTCAGCTGCTCATTATTTTGTTATTTCTATCAGCCCGCCTCGCTGTGCCGCTGGGAAGGGACGCTCAGGTGATCCAAAGCTTCTCCTATTCCCCAATCTCTTGGGATGCCAGTTAAGGGCTGGCCTGATAACGCTGCAGAGCTGAAGGGAGGGGGTGGCTGAAAGCTCCTGCAATCCTCCCGGCGGTGACCCGGGGTTGGGACTGAGCGCAGAAGGAGTTCCCTGGGGGAAAGGGATCCAGAGCTGGCCAATTTTCCCGTGTTGGATCGCGTGTGGGAAGTGGGGCTCTGGCATCTCCTGTTGTTCTGCATGCACATGGAGATGGGCTGGGAAAGCAGCTCTGCCCATGCCTTGGCTCTTCAGGACCTTCATATCCCCGGCTCAGGAGGACCAAGGTGACCCCACCTCCTTGTCCCTGTTTTTGGGGTCCCTGCCTCACACTCCTGAGGTTCCCGTGCTGGCACAAACATCTTTTTGTGTCTCCTGTGGCCACGTGGAGTCAAGAGCTGCTGGAAAGGCGTCTCCCAGAGGGAGGAATTCCAGCTGCCCTCGGGGATGTTCCACGCTCGGCTCCCGGCTGTTTCCCGGCGCGATTTAGTCTCAGGTTTAACAAACGCTCTCGCTCGCCTGGAGTAATGAAGCAGCGAGATAAAAGACAGGGCCACGGAAGGTTGTTAAAGAATTACTTGCAAATTAACGTGAGGACAAAGTGTGTGAGTTAATATCGTCTAAAGACCCTTGAAAACGGCGCTGGCGTGTGCACCCTCCAAGCACCGACATTCCCAGGCACAGCTACACTGGTAAACCGAGCCCAGGGGGCTCGATTAACAGGAAATTTTCAGAATGCCAATTAGAGCAAAGTTTACCGAACAAATTGTTTGCACTTGTACCCTAGAACCATCATGAATTTTAATTCTGCATGGATTTATGTGGCTGAAACAATAATTAAAGATACATGAACGCCTCCCGTTCAGGAGAATCCCCCAGGGCTGCGCTGGAGTTTTGGGTGGGGAAGGGGGTGAGGAGCCTGTTTGGGCAGGAGCTGCTCTCTCCTGGGGGGACTTGGGGTGGAGAAGGCTTTTCCCTGTGGAAATGAGCAGGTTTCCAAGTACTGAGCTCCCGGATTTGTGCTGCGTTTTGTCCTTGATTTCTTTTCTCTCTCTCTTTTCCTTCTTCATTTCTGTAATCTGACAAAGAATGATGCACGGGATGTTCTCCCAATAAACAGTGGCTTCTCTTTTCCTGCATCCCACTTTTGGAGGCTGTGGGATGTTAAATCAGCTCCTTGGCTACCCCAAAACTGGAGTCTTGCCCCTCCCTGCAGCCTGGGAGGGTACATGGGAATCCTTTTTCTCCTTGTCCCTGTTCCTGCTCAGCCAGTCCGGGGTTTGGATGTGGGGGAAAGGTGGATGGGGATGGATCCCTTTTCCCTTCATCCCTGTTTCTGCTGAGGCACTTCCAGGTTTGGATGTGGGGGAGAGGCACATGGGGATCCCTTTTCTCCTTGTCCCTGCTCAGCCAGTCCCAGGTTTGGATGTGGGGGAAAGGTGCCTGGGGATGGATTCCTTTTCTCCTTGTCCCTGCTCCTGCTCAGCCAGTCCTGGGTTTGGATGTGGGGAAAGGCATATGGAGATCCCTCTTCTCCCTATTTCTGCTCAGGCACTTCCCGGTTTGGATGTGGGGAAAGGCGCATGAGAATCCTTTTTCTCCTTATCCCTGCTCCTGCTCAGCCAGTTCCCGGTTTGGATGTAGGGGAAAGGTACCTGGGGATGGATCCCTTTTCTCCCTTCTCTCCTTATTCCCACTCAGCCATTCCCAGGTTTTGGTGTGGGGGAAAGGCCTGGAATCCCCAGGGAGCAGTTTTTCCCCCAGGAGGAGTCAGAGCCAGCGGTGTGATGTAAATGTATGTCTTCATTTGAATTCCTCTCCCCCTCTCCTGGTTGCTGGTAAATAAGTTACACATATTTTTAGACGAAGTTATTTTCTGTCACTGCACTTTTAAATGTCAAGCTCCTGGAGAGGAGTCTTCAAGAGAGTTTAAGGTCAGCCAGGCTTTAAGGAAGAAATACAGGTAGGGAAGAGCAGCAGTGGTTGGGCTTTGGTCCAACCTAAGCCTGGCTGTGGTTTAAATGGGGGGAAGCAGGAGCATCCCACACAGAGGTGCCAGCCAGGAGCATGGCTCTCCCTGTCCCTCAGCTATGGAAAAATGGAAAAGCTTGAACAAAAAATGCTGGATGAAAATTCTGTGTTGTGTTGGTTGAGGAGCACTGATGAATAATTCATCCCCCCAAAGGTCAGCTTACAAATGATTAATTAACCTGAAGAGAAGTTGTCCTCATTGGCAACATCCGCTGTCCTGAACAGCTTCATCATGTCTGTATGGGATGTTTAAACACAATTATTTGGGAAAAGGATCGAGGAACCTCAGAGCAAACAGAGAGGGGCCAGCAGCAGGCGTGGGGGGCACGGCGGCTCCTCAGGCTTTGCTAGGCCACTGTGGGGTAAAGCAGGCTCAGGCACTGCTGGACCTGCTGAGATAGGGCTGGGAAGGAGCTGACACTGCACAGAAAACCGTTCAGCATTTGTTTTCCTGCCTTGACGTGGGAGTGTGGCTCTCCTGCCGGCAGCGCCGCTCCCGCGTCTCCCGCTGGGCCTAATGGCTGTGGGGACACGGGCAGGGCAGGCAGGCCTGGCGTCCCAGGGCTCCTGTGTTTGTTAGCAGCCATTGCTTGTGTGCATTTATTAACAAAGTGCTCCTTAAAAGCTCTTCCAGTGTCTGGAGTCACTCCCAGCTCATCCCTGGAGCGTCTCTGCCGGAGCTGCCTCACCCTCAGCCAGGAGCTGAGGAACTGCTGGGGACCCCCTCAACCCCTCTGCCCCCTGATTCAGGCTCCAGAAGAGTCCCCAGCTCTTGCCAGGGTCACTTCTGATGCTGATACTGATTTTTTTAAAATTAATGGGTGTGTTTTACTTTGGCAGAGGCAGTGGCTGAAGGCTGGGCCCCCTCAGTACCTCTCCCAGGACAAATGCGTGGAAATATTTTCACATAAGAAAGTTGCTGTTCCTCCAGCTCCTTCTTCTTCCTTCCCCTCCCAAAATCAGCAGGATACCGGGCTCTTCTTGCACTAAGAAAAATCTGCCCCTCTCCCTGACATGGCTCCTACATTGCACGAATTAAGTTGATTTATTCTTACCTTTTTTAATCCATAAAGTGGCAAAAGCAGCACGTTCACACCTGAGTGCTTCCTGTCCTGGAGCGGGGAAGGCTTCCCAAATGTTTCAGCTCAGCTCCACCGTTTCCAGGAGCAGAGGGATCCCAGAAAGCACAGAAGGAGTCTGGGGGAAAACACAACAGAATTTCCCATTGGGAGCAGTTGGGTTTAACTTTGTCGAGCAGGGCTGGACACCAGAAGGGGAGTCTGAAGTGCTGCTGGGTGCGGAGCCTGAACTGGGTTCAGTGACCCATACTGGTCATCCTGGTCACTGAACTGGGCACCTGGGGTTCAAACTGAAAGGGAAGATTAGGTTGGATATGTGGGAGGAATCGCTGGCTGGGAGGGTGGGCAGGCCCTGGCACAGGGTGCCCAGAGCAGCTGGGGCTGCCCCTGGATCCCTGGCAGTGCCCAAGGCCAGGCTGGACATTGGGGCTGGGAGCAGCCTGGGATGGTGGGAGGTGTCCCTGCCATGGCAGGGGTGGGATGGGATGATTTTAAAGGTCCCTTCCAATCCAAACCTTTCTGGGATTCCCTGATTCTGCACAATTGTCTGTGGGCCTGAGTGCTGATGGAGCCTCTGGATTCAACCCAGAAACGCTGGAGCGCCCATGCACAGCTTGATGTCACCCCTCAGCTGCTGAACCACCAAGTTTTTCCCACCTGTCTGCTCCCCTTCCACGTCTCCTGGCTGCCAATCCACACAAAACCCCTCCCAAAGTGCTGGAATTGGGAGCAGTGGGGTCATGGGGATCATCCAAGTGACATCGGAGTTGCAGCAGCCACTGTGTCAGCTCTGCCTGGTGCTTCTGCAGCTCAGGCATCTCCTGGAGCTCCAGCTTTAATCCCTATATTTCTGCATTTGTAGGGGTTTTTTTTAGAAGCATGAAAATGATTTACAACATTTCACGTTGCATTTTTTTTAATCCCTCAAAATGAAAACAAATCTTTTCCCGACTTCGCCCGATTTCAAGGCCTCGCTTTTGTTCAGCTCTCGCCGAAAAAAAATATGGGTGGGAGAAACTCCTAAAATCCCCAACCACTGGAAAGAAAATTGGGATTTTTCCAAGTTAAGTACTCTGACAGAGCAAACGTGCATGTTTAATTTGAAAATGTTGATTCCAAATGGATTTTTGTTTAAAAAAAGCTTTCCTCAAGCAAGTCAATATTTGTAATCAAATTGAAATTTCCTCTGGGAATTATTTATTTTTATGAGGTCTAATTTTTGCATGGAAAAATTCTACGCAGGAAGGGTTTAAGGCACTTTAAAGCTGCTTTAGGAATCTGGGAGATGGGAGGGGGCTGGGAAATCCCACTCAGGCTGACCCCACTTGCCTTTGATGAGGGTGAGCTGATGAAAGAGTTTAAAGTGACTCTTTCTTCTTTGAAGAGGGAAAGGAGTGAGCAGGAAGAAAGGGGAGGAATTGGAAGGGAGGAGACATCCAACACCAGTTCCCTCCCGCTCCCCTCCTTTATATTCCTTGGAAATCGAGAATAAAAAATCCACGTGGCCTGGGATTCCCCTTGGAAACGCTGGACATCAAAGTGAGGGACCTGAGCTGGGCTTGTGGGGTTCCTCCATGGCCAGAGGGGACAAGGGGCACTTTGGGGAGGTGTGGAGCTCCCCTGTCCCCCTGCCCTCCTACATGTCCCTGTCCACCACAGGTCCACATCCACCACAAGTCCATGTCCACCACAGGTCCCTGTTCATCATAGGTCCCTGTCCACCAAAAGCCCATGTCTACCACAAGTCTGTGTCCACCACAGGTTCCTGTCCACCACAGGTGTGTGTCCACCACTGTCCTTTATGGACACCACAAGTCTGTGTCCATAAAGGTCCATGTTCGCCAGAGGTCCACATCCGCCACAAGTCCCTGTCCACCACAGATCCACGTCCACCACAAGTCCCTGTCCACCACAGGTCCATGCCCACCACAGGTCCATGTCCACCACAGGTTTGTGTCCACCACAGATTCCTGTCCACCACAGCCCAAGGAACCCCATCTATGCTGCCCAACCTGCTGGACATCTCCTGGTGGGGCAGGAGCACTCCTGGGACAGTGCAGCCCCTCCGTGGACATCCCACCATGGCCCCAGGGAGGGATAGGCACGGGATGCTGCTGCTCCTGTGTTAACAGAGCTCCAAACCTCAGGAGAAGCAGCCACAGGACTCCTCCAGCACCACAGGGAAAATTGTCACAACCTCCAGATGATTTTCCTGCAGGGCCTGTGTCCATTTCAGAGCAGCACTCGGGGTTAATGATGTGCATAATTTCCGTTATTGTGCCTTTTATTTTTTTAAACATCATTATAAATCGCCTGCTTTCATGTTTCTCTTCATGCTGATGCTCTGGGAACACAACAGAGTGGTAGGAAAACAACGACAGAGCCCTGCAGTGTCAGCCTAGAACACAGAGCCAGCACTCCCGGGCTCCAGACACTCCCAGGAGCATGGCACCGTGGCACATCCCTGGCTCCAGGGCAAGTGCCAACCTGCAGGTTTGTTGGGAATGGAAACAAGGAAAATCAGGGTTTCTGTGCTCTCTTAGAAAGAGGCAGGAGGCAGGAGCCAGCCGTCAGCATCTCCTGATGCTGCTCCTCTGCCTGCACCCACGGGCTGGGGGTTTTGGGGACCTCTCCCAAAGGAGCAGGGTTTTCCTCCTCGTTCCCAAGCTGTACCCAAGGAGATGGAGAGGGATTGACTCCAGTTTTGTGTAGCTGGAGGGGGATAAGGAGACTCCAAGCCGTGGTGGCTCCGGGCACAGCTCCTGGGGCATCCTGGGTGGCTCCTCACCACACACCCTCAAAGCTTCGCAAACATGCCCTGATTATTTTCCAGCTCCAACTATTCCTTACCTTCCAAATCTTGCTGCTTCAGCCCCTTTTCCAATGGACTGGGGTGAGCTGATCACCGAACAAAATCCCTTTTCCATCCCCCAGGCCCTGATTCTGTTGCTCTGCCTACACACAGTCCCTGCCTGGACTCGGGTACCTGTGGGGAAAGGCCCTGCTGAAAACATTCAGGGACTGGCAGGAAAATTATCGGAATGATTGGGGTGATTAATTTGGAGTTGTTGAAGACCCTTTTAAAAGATGCCCTAAATGTGTTCCAAAAAGCCACGCTGATCACAAAAGCAATGAAGAAATGCACCTTGATGAGATAAGAGGTGAAAGAAGCAATAAAACCAAATAAAGCAGCCTATATAAGAAATGGGATAAGAGCAAGCTGACAGCAACAATCAGTGGGCAGAAAACACGGGATGCAAACAGGGCCTGACAAGGAATGAGCTGGGAAAAGAGCCTCAGTGGAGATGGAGAGGTGGTTTCCCAATCCGGTGTTTGGTTCCCCAGGTGTCCTGGCAATTCCTGCGAGGAGGGAGCACGGCAGGGCTGCTCCGGGGGGTCTGTGGTGGTTATATTAAAAGGAGAATTCCTGGTTTGGACAACACTGAACTGTTCATGGAATACTCCTGCCTCCCCTCAGACAGGGATTTTTGAAATAAACCTGAAATCCAAAGCTTGGAAACCTGACTCTTCCTCTGCAAAGGCTTCTGATCCACCTGTTTTAGCTCTGCTATCGCTCCCAAGGACATGGAAAAACACCTTGAGGTTGAGGAAACACCTTTTCCTGTCACCCAGAGGGCTGACTTCCCTGGCAGGACCCAAACCTGTAGTGTTCAGGGTTTGGAGCAAATCCAGCATTTCCCAGGGCAGGAAACACACTGGGAACATGCAAGAGCATCATGGATGCTGAAAATTCCCTCCTCCAGGTGCCCGGGAGCTCTGGCTGCACATGCAAAGTCAGCCAGGTACCATGGAGGAGAGACGGGACAGATTCCTGCTGCCCTCAGGGGTCTGTCCCCAAAATGGGGTTTTCCTGCTTGTTTCACATAGTTTTGCCCTGTCTGAGGTGTGGATCCAGGTTTCTCCAGCCTGGGAGCCAGAGGGGCTGGAAAAGGCCTGGGTAGGGGTTCAGGGTCTCTGTTTCCAGCCTTGGGAAAGATCCCCCTCAAACAGCCAAAATCCCAGGAAGCTTCGGCCTCTGCTGGCACTGGCACAGAAACCAGGAAAACGCTGACATCCAGGGGGAGATGCAAACACAGGGAGCTTCCAGTTGGCCAAAATCCCATAAAACCTGACCTCTGATGGACGGCGGCCTCCACATCTCAAACAGCCCCTGCTCAATATCGGTGCTGCCACCATTTACCTTGGAGGGCTGGAGGAGCAGCAAAGCCTGGAGCTCCCGGAGATGTCTCATTCCCAGGATTTCTGTGCCTGTTCCCAACTGCAAACCCCATGGGGAAAGCCCAAAACTGCGGAGTTGGGGTTATCAGAGCACCTGAACCTCCTCAGTGATGGAAAATCAGAGCGAGACAGAAAGAAAGGATCTTTGCCAGCAGGATGGTCCTGTCCCTCAGGTTGGTTTTCAACCTTGGAAGCCCTCTGGGAAAAGCCTCCAGGAAAAGCCCCTTCCCTGCCTTTGGAGCAGGGCAGGAGCCCCAGGGAATAAACACCGAGTTAGAAAAAACAATTGGAGTTTGATGATAACCACGAAGGAGGAAATGGAAGCTTCTCTGCAGAATTCCTCACCTCCCAAGCCCCGGGTTCCACCAGACCTCAGCCCTGCCCAGCTCTACAAACATACCAACAATTTGTTACCTTGTTCCCTGGATTACTCCGAGCTTTTGGGAAGCAGTCTAAAGCAAATCCATTAAAAAATGGGTTCCTTGTATTTCTGTATACCTGCCTCCAACTCGATGCCCTTCTCTGTGAAACCCCGACTGCAGCAAATTCACCCTTTGCTTTTCCTGTCCCCAGCAAGCTGTTACCCAGGTTTTTGGGGATTTATCCCTCATCCTGCCCTTGAGTGTCTCTGGGGTGGGAGATCCAGCTGCAGCTCCTGGGAATGGGGGGATAAAGCTCCTTCTGCCTCTCCCCCAGGACTGCTGCTGGCAATTCCAGCCCGGCAGATTCTCCCTGGCTCCACCTGCACCCCAAACCCACAGGCTGTGGGGTGCTCTGGGTTGCACTGGACTGAAGCTCCTTCTGCCCAAATCTGAGCCTGCAGCAGAGCTCCTCTCACTGTGGGGTTTATCCAGAGCCGTGGCAGAAGCTGCACTTTCCCATCCCAATTCCACAACCTGAGATCTGCCTTGTTTGGGAACTTCAAATCCAGCAAATGGGAAGCACAGCCGGAGGTGGTTCAGGCTGCATCAGGCACTGCACTTTTCCCAAAAATCTGAAAGCAGCCTACAACAATCACCACTGCCAAACACCTCAAAAACCTTCCAGAAACTCACTTTTCAAGGGATTTAGGCATTTGTAGCCTGCTGTTTGAGAGGAACAGGGACATGGATGAGGCTGAGCTGTATTTTAGCTCTGCTTTCACTCGCAGGACACAGAAAGAAAATCTTGTAGGGTTTTTGTGTTCTGCAGAGGTCACTGGGAGGACTCCAACCCTGACGTGTTCAGCACGCCCAGGTTGGACACAGAGAGGTCAGAAGAGGGGGTGGTCCTGGCAGATGTGTCTGGAATAGTCTCCAAGGCTGCCACAGACCCAGATCCTGCTCCCAGCCCTGCAAACCACGGCTCAGCAGAGCCCTTCCCACCCCGGGCACCCGCAGTGCCCTCCCCGCCTTTGGGGCAAGGAGGGGAAATGCATGCACAGCATGAGCTACCCCAGATTTTATTCCAGCAAAATGGGAGGAACAATCTTTGCTTTATCCCGTGGAAAAAACCCAATCACTTGGCACTTTTTAGTAGCAGCAGCAATGAGGGAAGAAATTCCTCCCTGGGAGGGTGGGCAGGCCCTGGCACAGGGTGCCCAGAGCAGCTGGGGCTGCCCCTGGATCCCTGGCAGTGCCCAAGGCCAGGTTGGACATTGGGGCTTGGAGCAGCCTGGGATGGTGGGAGGTGTCCCTGGCCATGGCAGGGGGTGGAACTCGGTGACTTTTATGGTCCCTTCCAACCCAAACCATCCTGGGATTCTGTGAAGGCTCGAGGGAGTTATTCCTTAAAAACAGTGATTTTGTACCCAAGTCCCCTGGATTTCCCTTTGGCTCCCTCAGGTTTCACAGGCAGAGGCAGAATCGTCACTTCCCTGATTAAATATCAATGCACCTCAAGATTTATAATAAAATTAAGGGCACTTAATTAAGGACCCTGCAACTTTATTCTGCTGGAGCTGTGGTTCCGCACAAACCCCTGAACATCCCAAATCACCCTTAATCCCACAAATCCTGCATCAAACCTTCTGCATCCCCTTCCACCTGTTGCGAGCCAACAAATTAAACAGCTCCAAACTTCTCCTGGAATAACAAGGACAATCAACTCCAGCAGCAGAGAGAAACCCCAGGATCACAGGATGCTTTTGGAAACACTTTTTATTCCCCAGCTTCTAAAAAAATAGGTTTGATTCCAAGGGGAAAACAGAGGAGGGGTTTATAGGATAGACCCAGCCTAAGATAGAGGGGAGCAGGGAGGAAGGAGGGGGAGAAGCTTTAGGGGACAGTGGCACCTCCAGCTGGTGCCCAGTCCCGTTTTTCACCCTCTTAACAGCACCCTGACACCAGCTTTATTCATGTAAAATATTTAGTGGCTTCCCTCCACAAATTTCCAAACAACTTGGCTGATCTTGCAGGTGAAAACTGGTTTAAAAATTAATTGCAAGCTTTTAAAAATTAATAATTATTGCGCTTAATTAAGCTTGCGGCTTCACAGCTTTTAAGCTGCGAACAATTTGGGAGCTGCTGCCGTTGGGATGGAAAATGCTGGGGGATGAGGGCTGGAAATCTGTTCCCTTCATTGTTTCCCAGAGCAGGTTTTTGGGCTCTTCTGCATCATCTGCATCGTTATTGATGGCATTCCTGCCCCTATCAAAACCTGGATCTATAACACGGCAATTTTGCTGGAATTTCTTTTGTTCCAGCCTAATCTAAAATGTTTCCTTGTTGTCCAGAACACATTTGGATATGGATTTTTTTTTTTAAAATGGATACTTTTGCTTCTCCCATCCATTGTTCTTTATTTCCCAGTGTCTCGTTTCTAATCACAGCCATTATCTTCCTCCCTTTCCCGATTTGTTACTTATTATCTGTAGGTCGGCTCATTCCTCTGGCTTCCTTTTTTTTTGCCTGGATGTGTTGTGATCTTTCCTTTGTGATCATCATAAATACTCCTGTCAAGAGGGAAGGGAAACAAAAGGCATTTATTTCGGGCAGAATCTGAGCAATTTCTGCTTTCCACTGAAGCGGTGGAGAGAGCTTTAAAAATTGCTGCATGTGTGAGGAGGGCCCAGCAGATTTTGCCGTGGGCTTCAGCCTAATTCCTGCATGCAGATGGGATTGTTGATCCTGGGGATCTCTCTGGCACATGCAGAGCTCGTTTACAGGAGCTGCTCTGCACCCTGGCCTGGTCTCAGCCCCCAAATCCCCTCAATTTCGTCGATCAGTGGTTAGAAATCCCTAAATCTGAATTAATATTGTCCTGCAGAGGTGGATGCACGACAGGACTCCACATCTTTAATGGCTTTAAGCTGAAAAAGGAGAGACTTAGATGGGATATTGGGAAGGAATTGCTCCCTTTGAGGGTGGGCAGGCCCTGGAATGGAATTCCCAGAGCAGCTGGGGCTGCCCCTGGATCCCTGGCAGTGCCCAAGGCCAGGCTGGACACCGGGGCTGGGAGCAGCCTGGGACAGTGGGAGGTGTCCCTGCCCATGGATGAGCTCTAAGATCCCTTCCATCTCAAGCTTTTCCATGATCTCCCTGCCTGGAGCAGGGCTGAAACTGTGGGGAGTTTGGGAGAGGGGGTGAAATGGGGGAATGTTTTTTAGTGTCCCCCAGGCCAGGAGGACACAGGCAGAGCTTCCCCTGGAGCTGAGTGCTCTGTGCCCGCCCCCAAGCTGCAGCGCTGCTCTCGGCTGCCCTTTGGTTTGTTTACATTGATTTTAGAATAATGACTTTCCATGAAATAAATTTCGGTGGAGAAAATAAATTATTTTCGGGCCCAGGCCGCTCCCGGCGCTGATTCCCCATTCCCAGCCCCTCGTTGGCATCTCTGCATTTCCATTCCAGCGCGAGGCATTCACAACTTTATGTATTTCCCTTTTCATGCAGAAAATCTGCCTGTTTCTACTCAGCACAAGAGGAACTTTTGCTGGGTTGTTTAACCTTGAACAAATGCTACTTTAACCATTTTCAGGACAGCGGAATGACAGATTCTGCCGCTGCCTTTCTGCACCACTGCTCCGTGGTTTAAACCTGAATGTGGCAGAACTGAAAACGAAATACAAAATATATTTATTTCCACCCCCCCAGTGCTGCAGTGGAAATGTGCTTTGAGTCCTGCTTGGGGTTAGAAATTTTCTTGGAAGCTGTGGCCTGTTGTGTTCTTCTCCTGGCTGTGTTTGATGACCTGCCAGCCTTCTGCTCCACACAGGATCCCAGGGAAGGGTGATCCCACAGATGCCTCCTTCCTCCGGGGTACAGCTCCGCCAGCGCTGCTCTGCTCCAGGCCTGCAGCTCTCCTGCAGCGTGAGGTGAATTCAAAATCATTTTCCTCCAAGGCTCTTCAAGAATTTCAACCAAGATCTCCATTCTCCCCTCACAGTGATGGAAGGTAAGCGGATGTCCGGTGGGGAATGCTCTTGGAAAAGCAGCTGAATGTCTCCTCCATAAGGAAAACCCTGTGTTTCCACCTCAAACTGAGGCAGACTCTCGGTTTTGGGATTAGAGAAGCACGAACCTGTGCAAGAGACCCCATCCTCATCCTCAAGTGAAAGCTTGGCCCAAGCCACCCATTCCAGGAGATTCCTGGAGAATTCCCAGAGGAATCTTCCAAACCAGAAAGGGGATTAAGGGAAGCAAACCTGGGCAGGTGTGGGGAAGCTGGGGAGGCCCAAACCACCTTTCTGCATCTCCCTGGGGCTGTTGGTTATCCTGCAGCCCACCCAAACCTGACAGCGTCCTGAGGGGAAGAACTGTGGCGACACAAAATCTGAAGCAAGCAGGTTCTTCCTGCCCCTTTGGAATGTCCTGATCCATGTGATATCCCACTTTCTGAGCTGCAGGAGCTGTGAATTATCTCCCCTGTGCCAGCCCTGCCCATCACTCACACTTTGCTCAGAGTGAAGAGTCTCAATCCATGCAATCTCTCCGTCTGCAGAGGCATTCCTCAGCCCTTATCTTTCCCACTTCTCTCTCCATCTTTTCTGCTTCCTGGGGTTTTTTTTTCCCCTGTCTTTTTTTTTTTTTTTCTCCTCCAGTGGAGGGAACAGATCTGCAAACAGTAGTTAAGTAGCAGGTGAAATATTGATCTGTGCAATGACAAATTGATCTCTTCTGTTTTGTTTAACACTTCTCCCCCGAAAAGTTTTCACACTCAATTTATTTTTAGGCTATCACAGATCACTGAGGTGATTTTTTTTTTCCCTGACTGTACCTGCAACGTGGGCATGTAGGGAAAAAGCCACATTTCCTCAGCAGTTGTAGCTTGGTGAAGGCTTGCAACTGGTTCAGCTAAAATTCCAGAATCCCAGGATGGTTTGGGTTGGAAGGGACCTCAAAGATTATTTCATTCCACCCCCTGCTACAGCAGGGACACCTCCCACTGTCCCAGGCTGCTCCAAGGCCCAATGTCCCCTTGGGCACTGCCAGGGATCCAGGGGCAGCCCCAGCTGCTCTGGGAATTCCATTCCAGGGCCTGCCCACCCTCAAAGGGAGCAATTCCTTCCCAATATCCCATCTAAATTTCCCCTCTTTTAGTTTTAACCCAGTGCCCTTGTCCTGGCGTGCAGTTCCTGATGCAAATCCTTCCCCAGCTTCCCTGTAACCCATCCAGACCCTGGGAGGGGCTCGGAGGTCTCCACACACCCTTCTCTTCTCCAGGCTGGACAGCCCCAGCTCTTCCTTCAGGGCTGTTTCACCCTCCCACAGGATCTTGCACACCTTGCTCCTGTTTTCCTGTCCTGTTGTGAGCTCCTGCTGTGGCTTTGCGCCAGGAACTCGGAATGTTGAATGATTATCAGCAGCCTCGTTGTTCAACTGCTTTCCTTTCCTTCTCCTCATCTGAGGAGTCCCCGGGTGCTCCTCTTGGCACTTTCACTCTGCTGATTTATTCCTAATTTGGGTTTCCTGCACAGCCATGAGACAGAGGAGGAATTTGCTCTGTAACACTGCAGTTTCACACTGCACTCGTCATTTGTTTAAGAGCCTCTCCTGAAGACTTCTCTGAAGCTTTTCCCACGTGCACCCCTTGCTCTGGAAGCTCCTGGGCTCCAAGAACTCCTGGTGCAGTGACCCTTCCCCACCATTCCGTAGTTATTCCTGTGCCTCCTGAGGTCTCTGTTATATTTTCCTGAGTGTTTGCCCAGCTCAGAGCTGGGCTGGGCCATCCCCGGATTGCTGCTGGAAGCAGCCTTACATTTCCCACCTCCAGCTCCTCTGGAAACACCTTATTTTTAACAATTCCTTGCTCACCACCACTAAATGGCCCTTTCCTGTGGCACATCCTTCGGGCTCGGGGGTGGATTCCAGCTGCTCCTTGGAATACTTTCAATTTCCCCATTTCCCCCCCAGCCTCCTCCAGCCACCACTGATTTTGGGATGGATCCTCCACTGCTGGGGCTCCACAGCTGCTGAGGGGGTTGGCAAAATGGATTTATTATTAGATTTATTAGGGTTTATTATTAGATTCTTACACCTTCTCAAAAAAAGGGTTTTTCTCCTCTGTCACAGCTTTGTCTTCTCATATTCTTTCTCTCATTTTCCTCCTTTGAACATGACTTCCACTTTTTGAAGGATACTGTTTTACCTCTGACAGGCTCCTTTGGTCTGCTCTTTAATGAGAACTGCTAATTTTTTGCCCTTTTAAGGTCTCTTTTGATAATTGTATAGATTTGCTCTCATCCTCTAATAGAAGATCTTTAAACAGTGTCTGTGTCCCCTGGAAAAATGTCACCCTTTTGGTGGCTGCTTTTAATTTCTTTTTAACAAGCCTCTCCCCTTTTATGTGGAGAGCCTTTTTGAAATGAAGTTGTGATGAACTTTTGCAGGTTTATTTTTAAACTCCTACAACGTTACCGAGTTTCAGTACATCGAGACACTTTCACAGAGCAACCCTTCAATAACAGCATTTAAAATCAGCCCTGTGGCCTGCTCAGGATTAAACCTGGCAATGCTTCTCCTGGCTGTCCCAAGGAGGAATTATCTGCTGGGTTGTCTCCATCCATTTTTCCATGGAGTTTTTGGAATTCTCCCCAGTTCTGGGCTGGTTTTGGGCCCAGATTTTGATGAGTTTTACGGTTAAGGGTCACCTGGTCAGGTGGGTGCTGATGTAGCCTCAACCTTTTGCTTTGGTTTTGAGTTTAAACTCACAGAGCAGCAGTTATTTTCCAATATTAATTGTTCATTCATTGTTCATTGCACTAATTAACACCCAGCCCTCTCCTGCACTTGCCCCACTGCTGTGCTCTGTCCTGGCTCTCATGGGTTGGGCTCTGGGGTCACCTTGTCCCTCTGATTTCCACAGAAACCCCAAAAGCTGGGATAAAACCTCCCTAGATCCCACACTGAGCTCCTCAGCTGGACAAAAGGGCATCCAGGATACCCCTTTCCCAAAGTAAAGGTCTGGAGAATTTCCCACTTCAGCTGGGATTGCTGCTCCTAAGAATGGACACGTCCAGCTTTGCCTGGATTCATTTGTGGTGCCAAATAAATCTACGAGAGACAACACCACCAGATAACACATTTTAGCAATGGAAAGCTTATGCTGATAATTCCAAAGTTTAAAAGGGAGCTCCCAACCTCCCTCGTCCCCCAAAACCTCACGGCTCTTCTCAAAGAAGGAGGTTACTCCAACATTTGCCACAGGGGAGCCAGGAATGTGTGACCACACAGAGGAAGGTCGTGAAAATCCAAGCACCTTCCCCTCTCCCATGTTTTAGGCTGAAAGCAGGATTATTTCCAAGTGCCATCATTTCCTCTGAGGTTTTTATCACAGCTGAAAACTGCCAGGAGCATTCGACAAGGCAGGAGAGGAGGAAAGGGAAGCCCAGCCCTGCCGCCTACCCTGGCTGGGTCTGCCTGAAAACCTTTGTAAAGCGAGTGTGCAGCTCTCCTTAAAGGCAGTGGCAAGAGCCTTGTCCATGCCAAGAAAATTTGTCCTGAGGCCTGAGGTAGATGCACTGAGCTCTAAAGGAAAGGCAGGGCTGGCTTTGCCCCCATCCCAGGAGCAGCACAGGCTCCACTGGCTGCTCCTCTTTGCTCCTTGTTCTCTCTGAGCTGTTGTGAACTGGTGGGAAGTCACTGCCCCATTTCTAAAAAAACCCCAAATCCTCGGCATCACCCCTACATCACTGGGGAGGCCTCTGCTTGCCCAGAGCAGCTGTGGCTGCCCCTGGATCCCTGGAAGTGTCTGAGGCCAGGCTGGAGCAGCCTGGGATAGTGGGAGGTGTCCCTGGTGATGGCAGGGGTGGAATGGGACGAGCTTTAATGTCCCTTCCCACCTGGGATTCTGTGATAAATCCAGGCTTAAAAATCCCAGCAAATTCCCCTCCAGGTGAGTGCAGACAACATTTCCCAACATTTTACTTTTCCCTATTAAAGCCCGGCCTGTTTATCCATTCTCAGCTGTCAAGAGTTTCATTTTCCCCCCGTTCTTGCCTCGAGCATCCCTTCCCTTGCCCTGCCCCCAGAGCTGCTGGGCCGTGCCCTGCTGGAAGCACTGGGCAGCCGCAGCCTCATCTCCGCTTGTCTCCGCTCCATCCCCTCCTGGAGGCTCCCGAGGATTCTGTTTGCGCTGCACAGGCTCAGACCCTGGGCTTTAGGGATAAGCCAGATTTTCTTCTGATTAAAGACTTCTGGAAGATTAAAGATACACAGCCGGGGCCCAAGTCAAAGCTGCAAAGCAAAGATCACTCTGCAACTTTGCACTTGGCAATTTGATTGTTTTTCTTTCAGTCTGTTCTCCTGCATTTTTAAACACAGAAATTGGGGATGACAATCATCTGCCACAGAGCAGCACCGTGCCCCTGCTTGGGAGCAGGGCTCAACATGGAGAGCCAGAGTGGAGTCAGAACAATTCCCAGGGTTTTGGCAGAGCCAGTCCAGCTCTGCTGGATGTTCTCCCACTCCTACACAGCCCCGGGCTCCCGCTTCAGTCTGGCTTTGTTCTGCTCTGCTCCACTTTCTCTTTTCCTGCCGTTCCCAGCAATTGTCTCCATCCCACACAGACAAACCTCTCCATTGCTCTCCACGTCCTTTTCCTCAGCCTGGGTAACAGCAGAGATCCCTCTGTCTCCTCCAGCAGGATTTTTCCCCCAGTCCCACGGGCAGCACAGGCTCTTCTCACACACCAGAAGCAGGAAGGCAGCAGGGCTGGTCGGACAAAGGGCAGGGGACACATCCAGCACCCCCAGTGTGTGCAGTGTGGGGACAGAGCGGTGCCCTTGGGAGCCAGGACATCCCTCCAGTGCCAGGGACACAGCCTGGCACACGAGCACCTGAACTGGATCAGGATCCACCACTGGAGCAGGCAAACTCTGCCTCTCCCCCTGCTCCTCCTCCCCATCTCACTTGTGCCAACTTAGCAGCATCTCCCCAGAGCGTGGCCTGTGTCCTCATCCCAAAAAAACATTCTCCAGCCAAAAAGGCCATCCCCATAAAACTTCTGCAGTGCCCACTTTTTGTTTCTCTCACCAAACACCCGCAGCCCTTGGCACAGGGGATGGTGCCCTCTGTCCTGCCAGACCCCAGGGTCCCTGTGGGGGGTGGTCTGAGGATCCCCCTCTGCCACTTGGTGCTGCCATGGGGTGTTCAGGGATGTGCAGGAGCCTCCTGAGCGATGTCAGTCGGTCCTGAGCTGGAAGAGGGTGAGCGTGGAGCAGCCCAGACAGGCCTCCAGCTGTCCCAGCAGCTGCTTTGGGACCCGAGTCCCTCCCGTGGGAGCTCCTGGTGGCTTTGTGGGACCATGGCTTGTCCTGTCCTGCTGCCACCAAGCTCATCAGCTGTTCCCAAGCAGCTGCCCACAGCCCTGAGAAATTCTATCCCATTTCCTCAGTGTCAGGAGCATTCCCAGAAGGCTTTTAGAGCAAAAAGGGCCCGTTTTGTTTGACTCTGTGTTAGGTTACTTCCTTCCCTTCTGGAACAAGGATAGCTCAAAGCGACAGTCAAACAGAGAGGAAATAAAGAGAGTTATGAGGAGAAATAAAAAAGGGTTTATGATCACTTTTCCCACCCACCACGTCCTCGCCGGCTGCTCCTTCCTCCCAGCCCAGCTTCCAGCTGCCAATAACTCACAGAGCATTTCCAGCATCAGCCCTGGGCTGTTCGTCCTTCCATCCCCCTGCTCTGGCTGCATCTCCCAGCTCTGCTCGGCTTTTCCTGCACCTGGAGCCTGCTCCAGGCCTGGGCTGCCTCCCCCCGAGGGAAGGAGCTGGCTCCCTTCAGAGGCATCTCCTGACTCCACCACTTGCATTGGAGAGACCTGCCACGCACACACGGCGAGCACCCGCAGATCAAACAGATGCTGTCTGTCACAGAGCTTAGAGCCTAATTACAGAAGATTACAGAAACTATTTATAAATATTTATACCCATTTAAATATATTTATAAACGTATCAGGATTGGATAAAAGTGTATATTGTTATTTTAGCTTAAGACACAACCAAGTACCTTTCATACAATGCTCATACAATAATCATATATTTGTATTGAGCTGCTTTTTGACGAACATGGACAGCAGCTGTTAACATTTGAATCACTGTTAATACAAAGTAGGTTGGCACCGACGAGCTGAGGAGGATGGGTGGATGCTCAGGAGTCTGGAGCAGCAGAGCAGGTGTGCTATAGAGCAGGAATCTTCCCCTTCCGAGGCAGAAACCTGCTGCATTCATCCAGAAGGAGACTGGAAACACAGAAGTAGGTGATGGATCTTCTCTCACCATTAATCTGCCGGTTTGTTGTGGCAGAGCAGAGCCTTCCCCCATCCCTTGCCTGTGCTGCACGTGGGCGAGCAGCTTTTCCCTCAGCACAGCTCCTGGTGCTGCTCTTCCCACCGGGATCCTCTACCTGGGAGCAGCCCTCGGCAGGTGGAACACCTGAATCACGGCAGGTGTGACACCCGAGTCACAATTTCCTGTCACCCAGAGGTTTCCCAGCCTCCCAAATCCCCACTTTTGGGCTCACTTTGGACCCCAGGAGGACCCAAGGCACGTCCTGAACCAGGGCAGGGCTGTGCTGCTCTCTGTGCAGCAGCTTCGGGTCTTTGTCTGACCTCAGGAAAGGCTCCAGCAAAGACGTTGGGAAAATCCCCGGTGGTTTCTCCTTTCATTTGGCTCCCTAAGGGACACCACGTGTGACATCCAGAGGTGCGCCAGGCATTTTGGGTCACAGCTGACAGAGGCTCCCTGATCCGGATGTGTCCGGGAAGGTCGGGGGATGAACCTTTCGGCGTGTTCTTGTGGAAAACTCAGTGGGGGCGACTCAAACCTCGCCTTTGGCATCCAGCAGCAGCCAATTATCCAGGAGGATGCGGGCTGGGGGGCCACCGACCTGGCCAGAGGTCTGGACTGGCCTGGATGTGGGAATTTGGAGGACGAGGATGCAAGTGCAGGGGGAAACAGCCAAGTGAAATTTGGGAAGCACTGGAGAAAAGGCAGCTTGGAGCAGCAGCAGGGAGCTCTCGGTGCGAGCTGCCCCTCGGTGTCCCCACAGCCCCATCCCGAGGAGGGTCCAGGGGGGCACTGAGCAGCTCAGATGCTGCTCTCCATCGCAGGCATGTGCTGTGGGGGATCCAGCCCAGCCCTGCCTCCTCCCAAACACGTTTCCCCCCTCTCAGGAGACAGCAAAGCAGGGAGCTCGCTCCGTGCTCCCAGCAGGGTGGTTTTTAGCAGGACAATCCCTTGGTCAGGCATCAAACAGCAGCATGTGAACCATCTGCTGCTTTGACTCGAACACCCCGAGAAAAGCTGCTGGATTGGAAAAAGGATATTAATCTGAAAAGCACACAACAAAGCAACTGCAGGGTGTTTCCCCGCCCCGAGCCAGAGCGAGAGAGGGAAAGCTGATTACCATGACACACAGGAGCCCTGATCTAATATTCCACTTCAAGATTTGCAAATAATGTGCCCATTAACATTCATTAGCTCTTTAAATAATACCTGCCAGACCTTCCAGGCACGGAGGAAAGGCCCCTTCGCCCAGGAATCAATCACCTAACAGCCTCTAATTGTGCGTTTTCCACGGCTCCGGGAAGTTTCCATGAAAACAAGGCAGGACAGAAGAGCAAAGCTGGAGCTGTCACTGCTGGGAGCAGAGCTGCGCTGAGCCACCCTCGCTGCTCCCGCGATCTGGGCTAATTAACAGCTCCTCTCCGACAGCTCTCGATTCCAGGGCTGCCGGGGGAGGCTCCCCCAGGAGCGTGTCAAGGCAGCCTCTCGGCACCCAGAGCAGCTCCTGTCCGCAGCTCGCCAGGGCAGCCCGCAGACACAGCCACGGCCAAAGGCAGAGGTGCTGCCGTGCCCGCCGTGCCCCTGGAGGTGACGTCTTGGGAATCCCACTTCATTCCCAGACATGGGCAGGTCTGAGGGCTCTCCTGTGGAACTCCCACCCTGGCAGAGGTGGGAAGCTCGAGGTTTGATATCCAGGCATGGCCGTGGAGCTGTGGTGCTCCTGGAAGCCTCACTGCTCTGTTTGTCACCGGGGCTTTCTGCCCTCCCAGCCCTTCAGGAAGGGGAAATTCTCTGCCAAAGGCACAGGGGAATCCGGGACAGGGACCTCACCACTCTCTGGTCATACCGGTCTTGGATGCCCAAAGCAGCCCCCTCGATGAATCCAATTTTCCAGCCTGCACTGGAAACTGCCCCAGCTGAGAGTCTCTGTGCTCCGACCCTGCCAGGGGACCTTGTCCTGTCACTGCTGTGGCCCCATCCCAGGCAGACTGAGGAACACAGAGAGGTAAAACCACAGGGCTGCTTTTATCCTTGTGGAGATGATTCCCAAACCTGAATCACGGGGACAGGTCCTTGCAGGGTTGTGAATTCTGGGAACTGCAGAGTGAAGAGCCCTTGGGGCCCTCAGGCAGGTCAACCACGAGCAGGCAGCTTCCTGTGAAGGTTGGTGGGGTGGAGAAGCAGTGCCACTGTCACCTTCTCTCAGCTGATTTCCACGGATGGACGCAGCCCCTTGGGTCACCCACAGCGACCAGCGGGACCTGGCTCCAGACCCAGCCTTGCTCTGAGCTCTGCTGAGCTCTTGGAACACACTGAATCTAAAAAACCCAACCTGCCACCGAGAGAAACCTGGGCAGGCTCAAAGGCAGATCCCGGTGAGCTGCTCCATCACCACCCAGCCCCAGCTCTGAGTCACTCTGCCAACACTCAGAAGAACTCCTAGGCACTGTAAAGCTCAAATTTAATTGTCCACACAAGCACTCTGCATTTTCCTGCTGTGTTTTAGTGCTTCTTAAAGCAGCTACACCACCAGATAAGTAGGTCCCTGTGCTCAAGGCCACGAGCAAGCCCGGAGGCATCGGGGGTCTGTGGCACATCCTCGTGTTCCTTAGGAAATGGCTCTGCCTGCCACAGATGTTCCAGTCAGAGGGAAAGCAGTTTGGGAAAGGCACATTTTCCTGGGGAAGAGCTGTGCAGCTCTTCAGAGCAGCGTTTAATCAGCCCCAAATGAGTTTGAGGCTGTTAATAGACAACCCCGAGTGACTCGTGTGGTCGGAGCAGGCAGGTCAAGGAGGGGCAGCAGGAGAAGGATGGGAACACCAAGGGGCTGCGCCCCGGCAGGATTAGTGAGAACTCTGCCCCAAACAAGAATGCTCGGGAGCAAAGAGAGGACTGGAGAAATCCCTTCAAAGTGTGAAGGTGAAATACAAAGAGAGAGGGACACAAACCCTTTTTTAATGTGCAGATGATCCCAGAGCAACGGGGAAGTGCTCAGGCAAAGGAAATCGTTTGGTGTAAGTGCCTCTCTCTGAGCTATTGCAGAGAAATGCAGGAGCAGGATGAGTTTATGAGGGTGCTTAAAGGGCAGTGATCTGATGAAGAGGAGAAATGCAGAATTAACATTCTCGCCTGAATTTCTGCACAAATTTACCACGCAAGATTTGGCTGGATTGCTCCACACCTCTGCGAGAAATTAAAGGGAATTTCCAGTGGCAGAGTGGGGCAGTGGATGTCCCCATCACACTTGGACATGCAAAACCCACGGTGGCCACCACTGCTCCTGGAGAAAAAAGACCATTTTTAGGCTGGTCTTTCCCCAGTCCCAGTGTCAGGTCTGCTCTCTTGGAGCCAAGGTCCCCCCAACTTCCATGGTGATAATTCCCACCCCAGACCTGCTCTCTGTTATTGCTGAGCTCCCACTAATCCTCCCTGTTATCTCTCAGCAGCTCCCATCTCATTTATCCTGCCAGCTTCCACAAACTTCTTTAACCTCAAACTCCTGTAAACTTGAGAAAAAATCCGATTTATGTTATGCACTCCCCGTTCCTTCCTCCTGCACCTGTGTGAACATGGATAAAATCACTGTTTAATAGTGCTGGTCAAGCCTGGCTGCTCCTTCCAGAGCCTCCTGCCAGCCCCTTTGGATCAGCTACTAAAAGTTGGTGTGAAACTCGGGAATGTGTTCTGGAGGAGAGGAGGGAACAGCCTGAGGGCAGCCTTGTACCTGGAACTGCTGCGGGGGAGCAAACAGGGAGAGGGGATCCACCCAGCGAGGTCTCGGGGTCTGACATCCCACAAGTGTCCCACATTCCAAAGGTGCTGGGACACAGCCCAGCCCTTTCTAAGAGCTCTGAGACGGGCTGGGGGGTCCTTTTTTCAGGAGACAAGGAAATGCCATCCCACAGCAGCTGCTGCCCACCAGGATCCCTCATCCGGCTGCTCCAGCTGGGACCAGGGCTGGGGAAGAACAGGCACTGGCCAAAGCCATCCTTGTGGTACCTCTCCAGAGTGGGAAAAGCTCCACCTGGATCAGTTTCAGGAAGGTTAAATTTATCCCAGAACAAGCACTCCAGCAGTTTCCAGCTCCTTTTCCCCACAGGTTTGGTTTGTTCCCTGTTCCTTCTGCAGTACCTTGACTCACCAGCCTCTAATTATTGCCTGCAGTTACAAACATGCACTTCTCCCTGGAAAAAGTCCATTATTTCTCCCTAAAATGGAGGGCAGCATGCAGATGCCTGGGTAATGTGAGTACTTGCAATATGTTATTAAAACAAGCTCTCCCCCCTCCCCTCTGAGAGAACAGCAAGCGGGGCTGTCTGCACCAATTTCGGGAAGTTTTGTAATCCCAGCCCCGACTCTGAGGAACACCAGACTCTGTAATTTTCCAGCACTAAAATCAGGGAGCCGGGGACAATTCCGGAGCAAAGTTAATCCCTCTTGCAGCCATTTGGAGCAGGAGGGGAAGAGCAGAGGCATCAGGGAGCCCTTTCAGATTTCACAATTATCTCAAATCGCTTGCGCTCGGTCCCTGCGGAGCATCAGCGAACTCAAAGCCCAAAGGCAGAAGAACTTCAGACAAAAGGCAGCTCCCACCGTGTCCTCACACCTTCCAAACATCAGAACCTGTCACATTTCAAAGCTGCAACGATGACTGGATTAAACCACCTGCAACAAATCATCCCCATGTAATTTCAGTGTTAAAAAAATCTTTGTGTCATTGTTGGCCATGAATAAAAAGTTACGGCAGGAAAGGTTATTTTGAAAGCAAAATTATCATCGTGGCTTTCCTTGATTAAATCCTTGCAGCATTTGAGGAGCCCTACTCCAGTTTAAAGCTTAATTTTTGACAAAATAGCACTTTGATAGGGAAAAAAAAAATCTTCTAAAAAAGGAGCTGGCCCTGATGTTGGAGAACCCATAAAAGTGCAGGAAAATAAAGTGCTGGTATTAATTTTAATATATAACCTATTAAACAGAAGCTATAAAACGTTAAACAGAAATAAAATATATTATTATTATTATTATTAGCATAAGGAAGAACGTCCAAAGCAGCACTGGATATTCAGGAAAGGGTAATCCCAGACTGGGATGGGTTGGGTTCCACGGGCAGGGACACCTTCCATTGTCCCAGGCTGCTCCAAGCTCTTTGCCAAATCAAATTCCATCCCAACCAACCCTTCCCAATCATTTAACCCTGGGGTGTTCTGAGTGAAGGTGACACCAAAGCTCCCAGGGAAGGGTCCCTTGCAGCCGCTCCGAGCTCATCCCGGTGAAGTTCTGGAGCTGCCATCGACCCTTGGGACACCCAGAGGTGTTTTCTGCTCCAGGAGGAGCAGAGCCACCAGGCTTGGGATCAGCACAAGGGTGAGACAGATCCCAGGGATTTTATGGCTCTGTTATTGATGATCCTTTTCCGTATTAATTCCTGGCCCTGGTATTACTGTAACTGGGCTAATAACAGTTTGTTACATTTGATTAGACTGTTAGGCTGCAATCAGACCAACAGTAAATCCCTGGCTCCATGGAAATGTTCCCATTCCAGCCCTAATAACGACGTGGCTCTGACAGGCAGGGGAGAAGGGGCAGCCGCAGCTCCTGGGAGCAAACAGGGAGAAAGAAAATCCTCAGGGACCTTGTTATGGCTTTGAAATGGAGAATCCAGGCCAGGACAGTGTGTGACCACAGCAGGGGAGGGTGGCTGAGGACAGCCTGCGGTGGCCTCCAGTCAGGAGGGCACGGAGGCCGCCCCTTCCACCAATCATTACTGGTCAGGGCCTCAATTAGCAGCCATTCCAGCAGAACTTCCAGCTGCACAATTAATTAGAGGTCAGAGGTGGCTGGAGCTGCCTCACCCAAACTGAGGATGCTCCTCCTTTTGTATTCCCAGAGCAGCCAAAGCGCAGCACGGGCTTTATTCCCTGTCAGGGAAGGAGCAGGAGGGCTCCAGGTGGACATCTCCTCATTTTCACCCCTCAAGGCAGCGAGTGCCTGGAGCCACAGGCACTGCCCAAAGGGGCTGACTAAACCCACATCCCTTGTCCTGCTCTCCTCTCCCTGGAGCACCAAACATCCCAATGAAAGCTGGGGCAGCAGCCATCAATCCACCTGGGAGCACCTTAAATCCCATCCACAGCCAGCGTCCCATGAACTTCCCTGCAATCCTATTTGGGGAGCGGCCTTGCAGGGTGTGGAGTAACAGCAACGTGACTTTCCCATCCCTTGGAGAGAAAATACTTGGGTGCACTCCTGGTTTATCTTGGGAAAGCAGTCCCTGCGAGCGCCGCCGGAGCTGGAGCTCTCCCTTCCCTGCTGGTTCCAGGTGATAAGCCCCACACAGAGCCTGATCGTTGTGTCTTGTTTACCCAAGTGACAAGAGGCCTCTTTGTGGCCAAATTCTCCTCTGGAAGCTCCCACCTGAGTGATTTGCACCTGAGTGAAAGGCTTGTGAGGGACTCTGGGGTTTAGCGCTGGGCTGGGTTTACAAGGAGAGGAGCTGCTGTGGTGTGGGAGCATTTCTGAGGTGGAGAAGAGCCTGGAAGCTGCCCCATCCTCCATTTTCCTGGATTTCCCTGATAATGGTTGTTCAGCACACCTGTTCTCAGTGACAAAACCCTGCTGGCACAAAAAGCCACGGCCTGGGGACACGGAGGTGGTGCTGTGGCCTGGCCAGGAGGTCCTGGTTGTCCCACAGGGATCCCACACCGGGAAAAAAGGCCTGGAGAGAGGCAAATCTTCAGTCCTGGGTGTAGGGGCTTTGTTAGGCATGGCCTGGGAGCTTGCTGGAAAAAAGCTCATCCAGGGAATGAGGAGCTGCCTGGAGCAGAGGGTGGGAATTGCCCTGTGCCCCCCTAAGTGCCCTCAGGGATATTTCAGGAAGTGTGGAGGCAAGAGAGGGGGAATTCTGCAGTCCCACAGGTATGGGATGGAGGTGTGTTCTGCAGGACTCACAGCTTGGTTCCACTGGGAATGAGGCTTGGAGGGCACCGGGATGTCAGCCCCGAGTCCTCAGTGCTGCTCCCACTTCCAGGGCCAGGGGTGTGGGACAGGGCAGGCACAGCTGGAATCCTGCAGCCGGGAATAAATCCATGGGGTGATGGTGAGGGATTTGAGCCCACCCAGAGGTCCCTCCAGCCCTGCAGGTGCAGCTCGCCCTGCCTGTGGAGCTGTAGGATAATGTGGATTGACTGACTGAATTCCTTAGTTGTAACTCCCACAGCTGAAGTTCCCATCTCACATGTTCCAAGCATGTTTGGGTGGCCTGTGTTTCATCCCTTGTAACTTCTTATTTTCTTGGTTAATTCTGTTTTGCCTAATAAAGTGCTTTCATTTGCTCTCATTTCCATATTGTACTGTAGCTAAAGAACAGAGATAAAGAGAGCTACAAGAAACCTGGAATAGATAATTGGTTAATTAAAACAACTTCCCTGGTATGTGCTTTATAACATATTGTTCTCACGTGAGGAAGCAACAATCTGGTGAACTGCTCCGGATAGGTAATTCCAACTTCCAGCTGCCTTTAATGAGTGTATCCTGTAAAAGGGCTGGGAATTATGAAATCTGGATAACAAGCTCCCTTTCCCAAGCAGGTTGGAGTGGCTTTGTATTAAATCCTTATGCAGTTTTCTCTCCCCATCCCCTTAAGACAATTCATAGTTGTCATGGGAATTTACCCGTGGCACACCCACCCACCCACCCTCTGCTGTCAACAGGACCTGTGGGAAGCATCTCGTGGGGAAAAGACACATTCCCAGCTGTCTCCCTTTCCTAAAAGAAGTCTGGATCAGGTGGGATACTGTGGAGAGAGGGCAAACCACTGCTCCAGCCAGAAGGAGCTGGAGAGGACAGAATGGGTGGGATCAGGGTTGGAATGCTGGGGCTGGGAAGCTGCAAACCTGGCAGAGACCCCACAGCGAGGGACAGGGATCACGGAGAGAGGCCTGGGAGAAAGTGGGAAGATCTGGGATGAGAAGTGGCTGCTGCAATCCCAAAATCCATTAATCGCTTGCCTAAAGCAAGTCTGGAATCAAGGATCTGCCTGCAAGGACACCCTGGCCATGGGAAGAGCTGTTAATAACCCTTTGAAACATTCCCTTCTGTCCAGTCTGCTCCCTTTCCATCTCTCTTGGTGTGTTTCCCATCTAACATTTAGGGTGGGTCTTCTTTTCAGTAAGGGGGAGGTCTGGGCAGATCCATCTCAAAGCTCTGGACAGCTCTGGATCCGTGTCCCAGCAGCCTGGAGCAGGCAGAGGTGCCCCTGTGGGTCACTTGTTTTGCTTTTGGGCCACTTTTCTCAACCCCTGTCTGTGACCTCCCCCCAAAAAAACTGGTCTGACAGGTGTTGGAACATCCCTCTCTCTCCCCACAGGAGAAATCCAGCTCCATTTGAGCTGGAGATGAAGGCACTGAAATTCAGCTTCCTGATGTGTCCTTGTGCCCTGTGAACCTTTGGAACAGCCCTCCAGACACCTGGATCCCTGCAGGAATGTTCTGAATTTCAACTGGAGCCCACCTGCAATGGGAGAGTGGGTGGGATGCACACCTGCATCCAGGTAGCCCCCAGGAATCAGGCAGTGCTCTCTGCAGGGAGCAAAACAGGACCAAAAACTCCCCTCAAAACGACCAGAAAAAAAAGAGAGAAATAACAGGGAGCTCCGGTTTATTCCTCAGTTCCAGGTGATTTAAGTAATTGGAAAATCATAGTTGTGAAACAACTCTTTGCAGAGCATCATAATCAGCAGCACAGCTCAGCGGGGCCTAAGTGCAGCAGAGTGGCTTTAAAGACCCCCTGAGCAATGAGCTTTTTGGGGAGCTGTGTCATGTGGAGATGAGATCTCTGGGAAGAGCAGCTCCTCCGCAAAAAATACCCCGTTTGCAGGACCATAAGGATGCAGAGCTTCAGGGAATGCTTGGGAGACTTTGGGCAGCCTGCTGGCAGCCCCCATCCTGCCGAGGTCCCGCTGCTGCAGGAACACAAACTGCAAATTATCTGTGACATTTCCACAGTGCAAAGAAAACTGTGAGCACGTGGCTGCTCATCCCCCCCCACTCTGGGAGCTTTGGGAAAGCACTGTGGGCTCGGAGGAGGGAGCTGGCTGCTCCCAGGAGTGCAGCCAAGCCAGGCTCAAGTGCCACCTCCGTCAGGGCCGTGTGTCCCCGAGTGAGGCATTCGGATCACGCAAAGTCCCCTCCACGTTATTAATTTTGACTCAGTGCTTTGAGTTCTGCTCTGAGCAATCCATAATCTCCAACCAAATAATCATAAAGGCCCTGCTGGCCTTGAAACATATGTCTCTGACAAGAGCAATAAACCTATTTATTGCTATTGTGGCCACCGCAGAAGAGCTCGGGCCATGTGAGCATGAGATTCCCTTGGAAAGGGAGCCAGGCCCAGAATTTACTAAATAAAAATATTACTCCTAAGATCTACTGATCATGTATGTGGGCATTTAAATATCAGAGATAGTTACTGCTGTGAAGGCTGGGAGAGGGAAGAAGACATAAAATGAGATTAAGACAGAAGGATGAGAGCTGCTGCCATAAAAGTAACTCAATAAATGAGGCGCTGAGCTCAAGCCTGCACATCCACGAGCATCCCACGACCGTAAACCCGGGGATACAGCAGGATCAGGTCCCAAAAGCTGCAGGAAGGGGAAGATGTTTCTTTAGCAGCCACAGGTTTGGCCAAAATGCCCCAGCCAGTGGAGCAGGGCACCAATTTGAGAGCTTTAGGAGCAGCGAGGGTCTATCTGTGGTGCTCAGTGGAGCAGAGCAGGCGCTGCCCCAGAGGTTCTGAAGCAATAAATGGATTGGAGCAGCGATGATAACGTGTTTGCAGGAGAAAATTGCCTATATTGAGGCAGTGTCATGCTAGAACTCCCCAACAATAACAGGCAGGCTCGGAAAGAGGCAAAGAAACAGATTGGGGGAGATTTTCTGGCTTTTAAAGGAAATTAAACAAGATGGAAATGCACTGAAAGAGAGCTGCACAGAGAGAGGAGCAGGATGGGCTCCACTGGGGTGTCCTGAGATATTTGAGAACACAGATGTGGACAGGACCAAACAAGTTTTATGGCCTGAGCTCCTCTCCCCTGCTACATAAAAATCAAGAGACTCATGGAAATGGAGTTAATTCACCACTGCATATGCAGAGAGAGCAGCTGCAATAAAAGGGAATGTGCTCCTTGGCTGGTATTTATTTTTCAAATGTTCCCACTAAAGTCCTGGGGACAGCAGCAGCAGAAGTGCAGGAGGACACTCCAGACTTTTACTGGGGGAAAAACAAGTAAATCACAAGTGAGGGGGACAGCAGAGGAAATGAAAGGATGGCCTTGCCCTGGGTAAAAAAGTATAGGATCAATTCCAGGCGGAGATTATTACAGATTATAACAGCAGTTTTAGGATTTTCCCCCTTCTTCACATCATCTGTGGAGGCCATAATCTGTCTGCAGCTGGAAGGGGCTCCTGCGGGTGCCCCAGAGCAGTGGATGCCAGTGAATATTGCTCAGCTGGGGGTACTCAAATCCCGTATTTCCCCTCAACCCTCACTTCACGGCGAGGATAAACACACTGTCATATAAAAATATTGAATCCTGAAGTCAGGGATAGCTCTGACAGACAGAATAACACCGGGCTCTGCCTTTAAAAATATCCCTTTATTGGCTAGCAAATAACCTTTACGACAGAGATAATTCCATTCGCTCACCTCCTTCCATAAAAAAAGTTTATTCTGCCTAAAGCACTTCCCATGAGCTTATCCAAGGTGATAATATTGATGGGATGTGATAAGAGAGGGTCTGGGATGCTCCAGGCCCTCCCTACTGCCACCAAAGGCAGAGGGGGAGCTGAGATTTCCAAAGGAGGAGCTGGGGAGCCTCTGGCACAGCAGGAATGAGGCACGGAAGGGAGGGTGCAGCACTTTCCCAGCAGTGTTTGGGATGTTAAGAGTGACTCCTCAGCATCAAAGCTGTCCTACTTCCTGAGTCTTATCATATTTGCCAAAGCACAATTCAGGGAACAGGACTCCAGTGCAAATCACATTCCGCTGGCAGCCTCGGTGATAAATAAATTACATCCCTCTTCTAGAAACAATTTCCCATGATCAATAATGAATAAAAAAAGTCAGGTCCAAAGCAGTGTTGTGACAGCCCCGCACAGAAGTGAGTGGCAGCCGGGATTTTGCTTCAGCAGCAAAATCAGGGCCTGATAAAACATTGCATTTCCCCAGGACTCCAAAGATACCGGAAAATAGGGAGAAAAACTCACGTTCCACCCCCTCCAAAGAGCCTGGCAACACATTTTGTACAAAAAGCCTTCTCCTGCACAGATCATTGCACAACCAGGGGTGGGTGGGGTCAACTCTGTGTCCCGAGGGCCAGGGCAGCTCCATCTGGGCACAAAAGCTGCTGGGATAAGGATGCAAGGCCAGGAAAATGTTCCCTCCCAGTCTCACAGCCCCTGGAAGCAGCCTCAGCTCAGGATTAGCGAAGTGTGGGACTTCTGCTCACAACACACAGAATTTGGGGCTGAGATGGGATGTCCTGGTACCCTGGGCCTTCACCACCTCAACCCCTCCTGACGTGCAGCCCCTCCTCCTCTCTGCAGTTTGGGGACATTCCCAGGTTCAATCGTCACTTACTAAAGGCGTTTTCAACTCGCAGCTCCTGCACAGCGAAATTTCAACTCCTCCCTCCATCCTGAGATGCCCCAGTCCAGCAACCCATAATGTTTATTGCCTGGAAGAGGTGAGGAGAAGAGGTGTGGTGGGAAATAGGAATCCAGAAACGTCTGTGGAACACGTGGGATTAAAGGTTGTAGCATGGGGAGGAACTGCTCCAGTTTACATCCGGATGACCTGTAAATAAATTCCTAGGGGATCAAAAAGGATCATGGAATCCCAGAATGGTTTGAGTTGGAAGGAACCTTAAAGCTCATCCCATCCCACCCCTGCCATGGCAGGGACACCTCCCACTGTCCCAGGCTGCTCCAAGCCCCAATGTCCAGCCTGGCCTTGGGCACTGCCAGGGATCCAGGGGCAGCCCCAGCTGCTCTGGGCACCCTGTGCCAGGGCCTGCCCACCCTCCCAGGGAACAATTCCTGCCCAAGATCCCATCCAGCTCTGCCCTCTGGCACTGGGAAGCCATTCCCTGGGTCCTGTCCCTCCATTCCCTTTTCCACAGTCTCTCTCCATGTTTCCTGCAGCTCCTTCAGGCCCTGCAAGGCCCCAGTGAGGTCACCCCAAAGCTTCTCCTCTCCAGGCTGGACAATGCCAGCTCTCGCAGCCTTTCCTCCCAGCAGAGCTGCTCCAAATCCCTGTGGCTCTCTGGAGCCATCGAGGCAGGGCGATCCTGCAGGGGCTGTTCCTTCTCTAGAAAATTCCTTTGATTTTCTGAGGACAATCTTGGGCCTAACCTAATTCTGGCCACTAGGAACATGGAACTTAATTCCTGGACCAGCCACATCCATGAGCTGAGACCTCTCTGTCCTGCTCATCTCTGAGCTCTGAGGCTGCCAGGGCTCAGGTAATCCCAGATTTCCCAATTATCATGGGCTGTCACTTGAAGAGTGCCATCCCCAAGTCTAAACCAGGCATCAGCTTCACAGATAAAAACAGAATCACAGACGCAAATGTCTGTGGTGACCACAGTCTGCAGTTCCAGTGACTCAGCTCCAAGCAGAAGGATAAAGTGCAAATCCATCCGGATGAAGATTTCCTTAAAAGCCTCGCAAGGACCCACTGCACAGAGCTGAGAACACTTGTGCCTCATGTATCCGAGAAAAACAACACATTTTAAAAAAGCAAACCTCGATGAAAAGGGGGAGAATTGGGAGCTGTCTCAAGAACAGTTGCCATGATGCCAAAACCCCTCAATCCCACAGGTTTGGAAGGAGCTGTGCTGCTCTGACAGCATTCCTGATGGCTCTGGAGCCTGGAGTGGAGCCGGCTCCGTGTGTGGAGGGCTCGGGAGACCCTCAGCTCTCACCCCCATGGCCAGTTTGGTTTCTGGCCTTCCCCACACACCAAACCCTGAATTAAATCTCAGCCGTGTCCTGGGGGACCAGGCCCAGCTCCCTCAGCCAGGCCAGCTCAGCCGGGATTGTCCCGCTCTGCTCTGGGCTGGGGCGGCCTCACCTGGAATGTTGTGGGCAGCTTTGGGCACCACGGTGTAAGAAAGACATGAAACCACCAGAGAGCATCCAAAGGAGGCCGTGAGGGTGGGGAAGGGCCTTGTGAGGAGCAGCTGAGGGCACTTGGTTTGCTCAGCTGGAGAGGAGCAGACTGAGGGGAGATGTCGCAGTTAGAGCTTCTCGTGAGGGGAAGAGGAGGGGCAGCTCCAATCTCTGCTCTGTGTGATGGTGCCAGCACCCAAGGGAATGGCCTGGAGCTGGATTTTGGGAGAAGGTTCTTCCCCCAGAGGGTGCTGGGGCACTGCCCAGGCTCCCCAGGGAATGGGCACGGCCCCGGGGCTGCCAGAGCTCCAGGAGCTCTCAGGGATGCACAGGGTGGGATTGCTGGGGTGTCAGGAGCTGGATCATGATCCTTGTGGATCCCTTCCAGCTCAGGATATTCTGTGATTCTGTGATTAAAGTGCTGCAGCTCACAGCAAGCTCCACTTTCCCCTCACAGGCTGAGTCAGAGCACTCCGAGAGCAGCAGATCAGGGAGGGGAAACAGGAGGACGAAGCAGCTGCTGCTCTCCCAGCACAGAACACGAAGCTTTTCAAGTGCCTCTCTCTGGTTTGCTGGTGGAGGCAGCCTTGCCACCATCTGAGTCAGGCCAGCTCCCCCTGAGGGTGCCGCTGGGTGCAGGTGGGGCTGGCAGAGCTGCCCAGCCCTTCCCCAGGACAGGCAGCCCCCAAATCCTGGACACCTCACTCCAGACACCTCAGTGCATCCCACGCCAGCCCTTCTCCTCCTCCAGACAGGAAAGAGTGAGGAATTGTCACCTGGATTCTGTTGCTGATACCCTCCTGCTGCAGAGCCCACAGCAGTGACACATTCACAGGCTCTCCTTTCTTCCTCTGACTCACTGGGTTTTGTAGAATTTGGTATTTTAGAGCTGGAATGAAGAGCTTTAAAGTACCTTGGAGGATTATCTGTGGCTTGTGAAGCTCCTGGATGTTCCTCTGAACCTCTGGATTGAATATGAGGGATTGAGGGGACATCTGGGTCTATCTAAAGGGGATACCAGGACATGTATTTATTATTCCATAGTAGGCTCGGTATAATCCTGAGGGCTCAGGGATCAGGAATAATTCCTATTTCTGCCGCTGGATGTGTAACTGGGGGTTTGGGGTTGGCTTTTCCCTTCTGTAACACCAGCAAGCAGCTGCAGGTAAAGGTGGATTTGGTTTGGGAAGATGCATCTTGACCTGATCATCAGTTTTGGGATCAAGAAGGAGCTTTTCCCTAAATCAAGGATCATAGGGATGCCTTTCTATTTCCCACCTTCTTCTCTAAGATGGACTTGCACTCTCAAAGGCCCCCTGGCTGTTTTTATTGGGCTCAGGCCCTGCTGTTGCAGGAGCCCACAGCAGTGGCACATCCACAATCTCTCTCTCTCTTCGATTTTGTAGTCCTTGGTGTTTTAGAGTTGGAATGAAGAGCTTTAAAGTGCCTTGGAGGATTATCCGTGGCTTGTGAAGCTCCAGGATGTTCCTCTGAAGCCCTGGATTTAATTCCTGTTTCAGAGTTGCCGTTGTCCATCCTCCAGTTCCATGTGTGATCCAGGGAGGCACCCAGGAAAGTCCCTCCCAGGGTTATCCTGCCTCATCCACAATAATTCACCCAGAAACACTCAGAAAATCCTGCTGAGTGGCCGCAATAAACTGCTCTAATAATGTTCTCAATTAACTATCAGCTCTATCTTCTTAGCAGCTGTCCTGGTATGTTATGGAGGAACAGTGTGGAGCAAAATCACTTCAGCAGTGTCCTTCTGGTCTTTGTTCTGGCCCAGTGTCCCCCTCTCACTGAAGCTTTCCCAGTATTCCACATGATCACAGGATGTGTTATTAAGCCCCAAATTCCCCAGGAGTTTTCTCCGAAGCCCAGTGCACAGCATCTCTAATTTAAATGCATTTGCCTCAATAATACAATTTAATAACTACCACAGTTACAGTTGAGAATGAAAAATAACTCCTTAGCTCTGTAAACTTGCAGCATTCCTTCCTTTTGGCTTCTTTTAATTACTAAGCAGAAATATTTTTGGAACGTATTTAACTTTTCAGCAACAGTCCCATCAATTTTATCATTCCCACTTAGCAGCAGGCTTCACACCAGCACTAGATCCCTTTTCATTCCTATTATCAGATTTCTTTGAGTCCTAACACTTGCCTGTTTTCTTCTTCTGTTCTTTCCTTCCCCAACCAGACTTTCAAATAACAAAATAGCTCAGCTTAAAAGGCAAAGCCCAGATAATTGGGGCTGGATTAATTAATTTCTCTTCCCTCCTTTCCAGAGGTGTCTGCACTCCCAGCCACTGCCTGTCACCTGCATTTAAAGGAATATCTTTACCTAGAGCAACGTTACAGAAGCACAGAGATCCTTCGTGTGCATTTACTGTCGTGGCTCTGGCAGCCATCCAGCTGCCAAATTTATCCATAAGAACAGAGGAACTGGAAACTGGGGAGGGGACAACCAGTGGTTCCAGTGTGGTGGCGACTCACAGACCAGTTCATTCCTTTTTGTAAAATGTAGAGGGTTTGCTTTACTCCAACAAGGCAAATAATCTGTATTTGTTTCTCTGTTTTAAATAATGTGTTTATTTCTCTGTTTTAAATAATCTGTGTTTATTTCTCTGTTTTGCACAGCAGAACTGGGGGGTTTTGGTTTCTGATTGACCAGGCAAGGAAAACCCTCCTGGGACCCAGGAGCACCACTTGGGCTCAGCCCTGATGTTGTCATGAAGAGGCAAAACCCTCTCCCCACCCTGGTCCCCCTGTCCCTCCCAGGCCATTCCCGTCCTGCTCCCAGGATGAATGAGGGGCACCACTTGCATTCCCTGGGAGAATGTGGGGTCTGGACCAACACCAGGCTGGGACCAAACCCTCCTCACACCCCCCAGCAGCCTTTTGAGGGTGTCACCCTGGCAGGGCCCTCCCAGCTGTGCCCCCAGGGAGGCTGCAGCCACACTGGGACCAGGAATTGTGTCCCCGCTGGAGCTGGAGGAAGGGGATGCTCCTGGAGCAAGCAAGGAGAGCTTTTAAAGGCTGCAGGGGTGTCCCAGCTCCAGCCACTGAAGGGATCAGCCTTGGCAGCTCCTCCCTGGCATTTGGGCTCCACCAACAGCCCCGGGGATCAGCTCAGCACCTGGGGTGGGCAGATCCCACTGGGATCCTTCTGAGCCTGCTGCAGGCCCAGCACCCAGAGGGGAGGTGGGACTCGCCCCTAGGGGGATGTGGGGCTGCTGGAGAAGCCAGGCTGGAGCGGAGCAGTGGCTTTGCCCGTGCCAGCAGCCCTGGGAAAAGCAGCAGCGTTTCCTGGGATGATGAAGGACTTCCCTGCAGCCATGCAGGCACGTTGAGGCATTGATTTCATAAATGCTGGCGTTACTTGGAGGAGCTCCCTCGTGATGCTCTCCATCCTCCCCCGCTGCTGTGAGCCCTGAGCCTGATCCCGCAGTGGGGACAGAGGAGCTCAGAGCAGGGAGGGAAGAGGATGGAGGCAGGAGCAGCGTTTGGGACAGGCCAGGAGGTAGCCAGGCAGTAGCAGGAAGTAGCCAGCGTGCCCAGGCAGACTGGGAGAGCCCTTCAGGAGGCTGAGCCAGCCCTGAGAGCTGCTCTCCCCTCCCCGGTGCCTCCCCCCAGCTCTCCCCGCGCTCCCTCCCCTGCCCTGCGGTTCCACGGCTATAATCAAATCATAACTTTTATTAAATTTGAGATTACTTTTTAATGGAATCAATTTCTGGTGTGGTGCTTTTCCCTTCTGCCCCACGGCTCAGCCACGCTCTGCACTTTTGTGGTTTTACTCGGGTTTTTATCTCTGCTGCTGCCCTAACACCCGGCCCTGGGTGAGCACCCCCGATCCTGTCCTGCCCCAGAGGGACACTTGTCCCTTTGCCCGGTGTCCCCAGGGCAGGAATTCCCGCTGAGGGACACCACAGGGGCAGCAGGATTTGTCCCGCCTTCCAGCTGACAGGGGGGATGGAATCAGCAAGAAATTTTCCCCCGGAGGGAAGGGAGCCCTCCCGTTTCCCTTTGGCTTTGGGGCTGCATTGGAAACCCTGTGCTGGACCCAGTGGCTCTGGAGCTCCTGGAGGCACCCGAGGGGATCTCATCTTCTTCATCATCCCCTGCAGGAAATCAGAAATTCATCCTCTTCCTCATCCCCTGAAGGAAATAGAAATTCATCCTCTTCCTCCTCTCCTGGAGGAACTTCAGCCCACCCTGGACACGATGCCTGTGGCCCTGTGAGGATTCCAGCCCCACATGGATATCCCCAAGCACAGCAGCTCAGATCTTCCCACCTTCACGGCTTTGCAGTTTCCTGAGAGCCCTCTTGCCCAAAATGGCTTCATCTTTGCAGTTTTATGTAACTTTCCCCTCGTCTTCCCCTCCTCCCCTCATGCTGATTCCTTTCCCTTTCTTCCCCAACACCTACAGATTGTATTATATCCTCTGATGCAAAAGCCCCATTCTGCTTTCACTTGGAACCACGTAATGACAACAAGAAAAATAACAGTGACAGCTTTTATTTGGTCCTCCTCCTGCTGATGTTCTTGAAAAGGAATTTCACATCCTGACTTCGGATCTCACATTGAAACCTCTTGGATTCCGCAGCTTTCTCGGTGAGGATTCTCTAAATCCTGTATTTTCTGAAGCCTTAATTAGGAGCCACAGGCCACATTAGGTCAGGCTGTGTCCTTGTTGGTTCAAGACCTCAAGGCTCTAATCCAGGCATCCCTCTCACAAAAACTTCCTCTCAGTTTGGAAATACCTGAGTGCTGCAAAGATGGATGTTGTGCTCTGAAGGCACGCGGAGCGTGGGCTCGTGGGCTTTGTGCTGTCTATTACAGAGGAGTTTCATTGAATTTCTGGGGGAATTTAAATTGAATTCCTCCAAAACAAATAAAGATGCATTTTCTGGAGTGCTTTCTTCAGATGAAGCTGGAGCAGCAGGTCCTGAGCCCAGGGATGTGCAGAGGGGCCCTGAGGCTGCAGGAGCCCCACGTGGAGCAGGGAAGGGGTGTCAGGGGGTGCAGACCCCACTGGGGGTTAATAATGCAGGACAATCACCCCAAAAAATTCCATATCCTGACTTTTTCTTTTTTAGCCTGTTTGATGCTCATGTTCACACCAGGAGCACCCTAAATGTTTGTCCTGAACACAGTCCCTGTGTTCATCCCACTGCTGCAGCCAGGCCAGAGGAGGCTCCAGGATGATCCGAGGGATGGAGCAGCTCTGCTGGGAGGAAAGGCTGCGAGAGCTGGCATTGTCCAGCCTGGAGAGAAGCTTTGGGGTGACCTCACTGGGGCCTTGCAGGGCCTGAAGGAGCTACGGGAAACATGGAGAGAGACTGGACAAGGGATGGAGGGACAGGACACAGGGAATGGCTTCCCAGTGCCAGAGGGCAGGGCTGGATGGGAGATTGGGAAGGAATTGTTCCCTGGGAGGGTGGGCAGGCCCTGGCACAGGGTGCCCAGAGCAGCTGGGGCTGCCCCTGGATCCCTGGCAGTGCCCAAGGCCAGGCTGGACACTGGGGCTTGGAGCAGCCTGGGACAGTGGGAGGTGTCCCTGCCATGGCAGGGGTGGCACTGGGTGGGCTTTGAGGTTCCTTCCAACTTGAACCAATCTGGGATTCTCTGAACCTTCTCTCCTGCAGAAATAAAGTTGAGCTCTGCTGTTTGATTTATTCAGGAAAACCCAATATAATCTTTTCCCTCCAATGCTGGCTCTCTCTTTAACTTTAAGACAGGATCCACCAATTGATTGGAGTTTTGGTGTGTCTGCCTTGCTGTAACTAAAATATCTTCCATGGCTGAGCATCCACGAGGCCAGAATTGGGTTGTCCATAATTAACACATCTCTAGAGGCCTTCACAGCATTTAATCACTTCCAACACAGCATCAAGTGCCCCTTTTGGGAATCTGAAGGAGGCTTTATATTGTTCTTTGCACCCCTCCTAAGATGGGAACCCAGAGCTTTCTCCAAACTCGAGAAATCTCTCCCGCAGTGACAAGGAGATGAGAAGCTCTGAGTCTGCAGCTATTCAGGTAACTTTCTCTGTCTCCTCCTTTCAAAGCCTGATTTTATTTCCCAGCCAAGTCCATTCCAGCTGTATCTGTTCCTGGGAACAAAAGGATGTTATTCTTTGAGCTTCATTTGAAATGCTCTTCCATGGCCATTTATGAAAAGCATAAAAATAGCTTCAGTCCTGAAGCATGAGACACATCACCAAAAGCTATATATATACATAAATATATATATATATATATAAGAATAGATATTTGTGTGTGTTTGTGTGCAGTTTTTAAGGACAACATTCCCTTTTCTTGCCTGGCCATGTGGGGTTTATTTCTGCAAAGGGCGAAGTTTTTTTTCCCAGTCTCACACAAATCACCAGGACTGGGGGAGCTGCAGCTCTGCCGTAACTCTGCCTGTAATTAATAAATCATCTGAAGAGCAGAGAGTAACAGGTCCACTTTGAGGGCCAACAAGAGACTTCTAAGTATAGAAGTCTTTGAAAAATTAGAATCAGAGTCCAGTTTGGTGTCCGCTCACAGCTCCTGGATTTCTGTTGCTCCAATCCACGGGGAAGCTCGAGTTTTGTCAATCTGAGCCCCCTGCAGGTCCAGCAGATGGGAGCGGGAACTGGGCACGGCTCCAGCTCCGTGGAGCTCAGGGATGGACGTGCCCCTTTCCCAAGGATGGGGCTGGTGCCATTCCCATGGCTTTTCCCACGCTTTGCTGGAGCAGCCAGGCCGGTGAGAGCAGCATTCCAAACCCTGATTTCTGGCTGCGTTTTGAGCCTCAGGTTGCAGTAAGTAATTAACTCTCTCTGTTACACTCCTCAATCAAACTGAGACATTCTGGCCGCTTCTCTGCAGTTTTATTAAATAAAACTGGATCAAAAGATCATTTCCTGCAAACCCAACGCTGTCCCAAGGCTGGTCATCCTTGGTGACCTGTGCAAGCTCTGCAGCTGCTCCAGCCATTCCCTGGCACCTCCTGCCTGTCTCCCTGCTCCCAGAACCCAGCTGGAAAATCACTTTCCTGCCCTACCCTGGCATAGTTTGGAAATACACATTTCATTCTCCAAGGCACCTGAGCTACCCGCCCCCAGTCACCTCCCTGGGCTGGCAGCTCCTGATTGTCACCCTGTGCCCCCTGACTGCTCCCACTTCTCCAGTGGCACAGCAATCCCAGCTCTTTCCAGGCTGGGATGTGCCTGGGAAGGTGCTGGGTGCTTCCTGCCCCCTCCCTGCCAGCCCAAGGCACAGCGACCAGACCAATATCTCCCCGGGCTGCTGATTTCCCTTGGAACAAGGACTACAAATTCCCTGGGTCTCAGAGGGAAGCCCATTTTTCAGTGCCACTTCCAGGAGGACAGCCCGTCCTTCCTGCAGAGCCATCCCGGCGTAGCAGACAAACATTATGTAAATGTCTGCTCCACAGGCACACTCAGACACGCTTCTCGTGCTTCATTAGGTCATTGGCAGGGAACGGCAGCGCAGCCTCTCCGATCTGCATCCTTTCCATCAGAGGCTGTTTGCCGCTTGATGGCTGTTGTCCTGGCTGGGCTTTTTAGGAGAAGGGATTGTTCTTGCTGCTGAGGACCCCACTGGAGGCCCAGATCGCCACATGAGGTGTTTACCTGCTCTGTCTCCCCATCCACACCTCCAGTGAAGCTGCACTGGAAGAGAAGAGAGGAAAAATAATTGCAAGGGATGAACGGAGTCAACCCCAGGCTGGTCCTGGGGATCACAACACCCTCAGGCCCTTCCTTTTGTCCCCATGGTGGTTCCAGCTCACTTCTCCTTCGCTCATGGCTTGCTCCAGGGCTCCAGGACAGGGATGAGAATGCTGTTCCCAGCAGGCACAGCCCACAGCCCCTGGGAAAGGGCTCATTTTTCCAACAATAAATGCACACAGGACACTCCGTGCAGCAATAACAATTTTCTTAAAAATGAAGTTTCTCTGCCAAAAGTCCTTGAATCTTGCTCTAATGACCCCGTATCCTGCCGTGCAGTGCTGGCTTCCAGGGGTGCTCACAGGATGCAGGGGCTTAGGCTCATGTTCTGATTTTACGGTGTTGTCCATGGTTTATGGAGGTGCTGTTATGTCCTGTGGCCATTCTCATATGAATTTCCTGGGGCTCAGCTCCTGCCCTGTCTGCTCTGGAGCTCTTCCTCCCAGTCTGCCCAGTCCAAACCAGCCACATCTGCATGGCTGTGTCCTCATGCTGCTCCCCTTCAGCTGCTCGCCTTCCATCTCATGAGATTTCTTCCCTGAACCTTTGTCCAGGCCATTTGCACTCCCAATCCATCAGGGATTGACGAGGATGTCCAGCACTTTCTGGCATGGAACGTTTTACTCAGAAGGAGCATAGAATGAGTGGTTCCCTCCCATTCCAGGGAAGAAAAATGACAGAAATAATTAATTCTGGCCAAGGAGGCCAGTGGGATCCTGGGGTGCTTTTCCAGCAGGTCAGGGAGGGATCCTGCCCCTGTGCCCAGCCCTGGGGGCACCTCTGGGGTGCCGTGTCCAGCTCTGGCTCCTCAGCCCAGCAGGGCCAGGGAGCTCCTGGAGCGGGGCCGGCGGAGGCTGCGCAGCTGAGGAAGGGCCTGGAGCGTCTCCGTGCCCAGCACAGGCTGAGGGAGCCGGGGCTGCTCAGCCTCGAGAGGAGCCCCAGCTGAGAGGGGCCCTCAGCCCTGGCTGTCCCTGGCTGCAGGGAGGGCTCAGGGCAGGGCCCGGGCTCTGCTCCGGGGCCCAGCAGCGGCCCCAGAGCACCGGGCAGGGCCTGAGCGCGGCAATTCCCCCGCCCAGGAGGCAGAACTGCTGCCCTGGGCAGGGCCCGGCCCCGAGCAGATTGTGCAGAGAGGCTGTGCAGTGTCCCTCGCTGGGGATATTGCAGAGCTGTGTGGGCACACTGCTGTGCCCTGGGCTCTGCCATGGCCCTGCTGGGGCAGGGAGGTGCCGCCGGCTGAGCCCCTGTGGGCCCTTCAGCCTCACCCACTCTGGGGTTCCGTGGCCTCTCAGTGTCTGTAAGAACTTGCCCAGTTCCCTTTCCTGAGCCTGAAAACGGCTCCTCTCTTCTCCCTCTGACTCCTCCCACACATTCAGGTGGGGCAGCTGGTCCAAACCCTTGGATTGTCCTGACTGAAGGGCCTCCCTTGGGCGGGAGAGCCTCACTCCGTGCTCCCAGCATGAGAAGAACCTTGAATATTCCAAGTAATGCTCCTCCATCCCTATATTTAATAATGCCATTCCCTTAAAATATGAAAAGCAGAGGGAATATAGAAATAAATATAATGCCTCCATAGCATTGTATAAGTAAATCTGGTGCTTACCTGGAAGAAAGCACTGCAAGAATACTAAAAGTGAGTTGTTTGGTTTGACAGAGCACAATGAGCACCTGCCTTCATTACTCTGCTGAAATATGGGCTGCTCCGAGGCATTTTGATAATTATTTCTGTCATACACTTATTTATTTATTTTGCCTTTAACCCAGCCTAGGTGTGCCAAGGGTTTTTGTGGATAAATCCTCACACTGTGTGTGTGCGTGTAGGAAGTTGCAAGAGTTCCCTAATTCTTTGTGGAATGACAAGAATAGTTTGTTTGTTGTTTTTATTTTAATCCTGAAAATGAACATTGGTAATCACTGTTCTGTGGGGAGGCAGCTCAACACATTCCTGCAAACTCTGCTGAAAGCAAGCACGGGAGATTTCACCCTCGGAAAATATTTTGCAAAAAATAAGGTGTGAATTTGAACACACAAAATCAATTTTTTTTGCATCCTTGGCAGCAAGAGCCTCACTCAAATTCCTATTAAGCTCTGGGAAGGCTGTTTTGTGTAGGAAAGACAAAGTCTTCCCTGGATTTTCTTCCACGGATGCCAGGCTTCTAATGGAAAACCCAGATTGGAGCAAAACTAGTGGGGTTCAGTGTTCCTTTTGTACCAAGCTGGTAATTAAACATTGGGGACAGGAATCCAAAACCCTAAAAATGGATGTGGGCCAAAAAAATTGAGTTGGGAATGGGCAACGTCCCCAGCCCGTGGGTGTTTAACAGCCCTGTCCCTCACTGGCGTCTCCGCACACCTGGAATTTCCAGGGTGGGATGCACAGGAGGTTGTAGGGTGGCCATGGAAAGCAGCAGCTCCTGGATCCGCAGAGGGAACCAGCACAGGGGATTCGGGTTTATGCAGCTCCTGGCTCCAAGGCAGGTGTCAGCAGCAGGACTGCACTTCCCAGGGCTTGAGACAACAAGGAGAATGTGGGATGCAGCTGGAGCACCTCTTCTTTTAAAAATGTCCGTGATTCCTTTCATGTTTTGGCTAGTGGAGGATATTTCTTTGAGTCAGGAGGGAACAGGAGAGATACACTGAGCAGTGCCAGGCTGGGAGTGCATCTGTGCTGTGTTCGTGTGTGTGAGGGAGCTGGGAAAGCACAAAACCCTTGGATATCCAGGTCTTCCAGAGGCAACACATTCACAAGGTCCAAGTACAGGAAGGGAGACTACAAAGAAGAGGGAGAGAGATGATTTCCAAGGCCTGGAGTGCCAGGACACAGGGAATGGCTTCCCAGTGCCAGAGGGCAGGGCTGGATGGGATACTGGGAAGGAATTGTTCCCTGGGAGGGTGGGCAGGCCCTGGCACAGGGTGCCCAGAGCAGCTGTGGCTGCCCCTGGATCCCTGGCAGTGCCCAAGGCCAGGCTGGACACTGGGGCTTGGAGCAGCCTGGGATGGTGGGAGATGTCCCTGCCATGGCAGGGATGGGATGGGATATTTAAGGTCTCTCCCAACCCAAATCATTCTGTGATACTAAGTGCAAAGCTCCCGGACTCAGTGGGAAGCTGAGGATGGGTCCCGTGGGAGCTGTGGGTGCTCTGGCCGCTGACCATCACTCATTCCTGGGGAATGAGCCCCTCCAGACTTGTTCTCCCATTGCTCTGGGTGTTTTCCCGGGATTCTCGAGGCAGGGAGAGCTTTCCCCTCCACCCTCTCCCCGTGGGGCAGCAGGTCCCTGCTGGCACAGTGCCCATGGCTCTGGCTGTGCTGCTCCAGGGCTCCGGGGCACCCCGGTATTGCCTGTCAGGGAGATTGGTGGCATCTGAGCTGCCAAACTTCCCGAGTTATTTCCAAAGCGCCACTCGCTCGGCCCCGCTCACCGGTGATGAATGGAGTTATTATATCTGCACAATCTCATCCTGCCCCCCAGCAAAACTCCCCGCTGGCTGCAGCGGGGCTGGGGAGGCACACGGAGCTCCGATCCCATCTGTCTTGCAGGGAGAGGGAGGATTGAGGGCTGCAATAAGCAGCATTAAATAGCCGAGAGTGCGGGATTACAGCTCGGCTGCTGCACTCTCCCAGCCGCTCTCCATGGCCTTCCCGCTGTCCCTGGGCATCCTGGGCGTGGGGACTGGTGCCTGGAGCTCTCCTCCCACCTTCTGGTGCATCTCAGGGGGGAAAATCAGCTTGGGTGGCCCTGATTTGAGGTGGGGTCACCTCATTGCACAGGCAGGACTCTCTCCTGGTTGGGGGCACCAGTGGATGCAGTTCCCAGGCTCTTTTCTCTCCACCTCCACTTCCCAGCTTTGGGAATGTTGTTCCCACAGCGAAGACCAGCTGTCAGGGCACCTGGTGGAAATGACCTTTCCTCCATACCTGCTGTAGCATGTGTGCTGCCCAGAGGGGGCTCATTAACGAGTAAGAATTAGTTAATGCTCCCAAAGCTTTGGGAATGTGAATCATCCCTGGCTGAACCCCCACCCGTGGTGTTTCCTCTGCAGCTGCAGCCAGGACGGACACTCCTGGGACACAGGAGTCACCCCCGGGTAGCAGGAGGGTGCAAGCCTGGGGAAGGACATGCAAAGTGTGGCCTGGAGCCCCAAAGGATGGGCAGGAGCACCTGGGCTCCTCCAGCTCCCGTAGGGGCAGTGCCACCGATGGAAAGGGTGATGTGCGGGTCAGGACTGGGGTTCAGGTGTCCTTATGGGCACAGGGACAGTGACCAGGCTGTGGCCCTGGCACAGGGTGCCCAGAGCAGCTGTGGTTGCTCCATCCCTGGCAGTGTCCAAGACCAGGCTGGACATCGGGGCTTGGAGCAGCCTGGGACAGTGGAAGGCTGCCCATGGAATGAGATGAGATTTAACGCCCTTTCCATGGCATTCCATGATTCTATGATCCCAGGATTTATGATCTGTGTGCCAGAGGAGCGATCAGCAGAGGCGCAGCTCACCCCGGGCAGTGCCGGTGCCACAAAGAGCGGGGCTGCTCGGGGGAGGATGGGGGATGGAATCCCATGGAAAAGGCACATGGACACTCTTCCCCTGCGTGTTTTTACCCCCGCAGCCCCCGAGAGAGCCGCGGGTGGGCTCGGGGCTGCGGCAGCGGGCTCAGCATCCCCGGCCGGGGACAGGCGGGGGGCAGCAGGGGCTGGCGCGGCTTGCGGCCCCAGAGCCGGCCCTGGGGGGCTGCGCTTCCCCTGCTCCCGGCGTGGGCTGTGGGAACCTCCGTCCTGCCCGGCCCCCTCCGTGGGCGGGAGCGCCGGCCCCGGCCCCGCACCGGGGCCGCGATGCTCCGGTGGAGCCGCGCTCGGGGAAAGTGTGGGAAGAAGGGCTGGGAAAGGCACGGCCGCGTCCCCCCGGAGCCGGAGCCGGGGCACAGCACGATTCCCACCCCCGGGAATAGCAGAGCGGGGTTAACCCTTGCGGGCTGGGGAGGCCGGCATTGGGGGAGCGGGACGTGACTCGGTGCCTGCCCCGACCCGAATGAGGGGCACTGGGGCACCCCTGCCCACCCCTACCCAAACAAGGGGCACTGGGGACAGCTTTTGCCACCCCTGCCTGTGCCAGGGACACGGTGGCAGCCCTGCCCACAGGAGCATCCTCACAGTGATGCCATGAACATCAGCTTTGACCACTCATTAAAAGCTCAGAGTGACCGAGCAGAGAGTCCCAGGGAGGGCTGGAAAAGGCTTTTGCTGTCGTGTCCAGGTGGGATCAGAGGCTGGAAACCCAACAAGGCACTTTCACATCCTGGAACAGCACCACAGGCCCCCGTTCCTCCCCAGTGACAGCCCTGCCAAGGCACTGTCACACATTCCCAGGCAGCATTAGAGGAGCGGGGAGCGATGGCAGCGAATTTGCATTAAAAATGGTCACGTTGGCATTTGCTTGGTGCTGAACGCTGCTGCTCTTCAAAGCAGCACACATTTCACAGGGAAAGGAGAGCAAGGAGCACACTGTCCCAGGTATGGGACTGATGCCTTTGTCCCGAGCAATTTTCATCTTAAGAATAAAAGAACTGCATAAAGGAAAATACTGCTGAGCACGTTGGTTTGCAATTTTCCAGCCTTTAAAGGCTGGTCCCATCACTTTCCTCCCAGAGAGGTTTGTTCTCTGGCCCCTGAGGACACTGTTTCCTTGCCAGATCCTAATTTTCAAACCTCAGCTCTTTCAGCCCCTTCCAATAAACATCACAAGAATGTTGCTAAATAGGGAAAGTGGTTTTTTTTTTTTTTGTTCTCCTTAAGCCTTAAGAAGGAGGGAAAGATTTTGTTAAATGTTAAAAAAAGGATTACTGCGGGCTGAGGCGCTGTTTATCCAAGCAGGGAGGGTTTGGAGAGTAAGGAAGGGTTAAACCTATTGGAGCTGGGGAAGTGGGCCTGGATGAGGCTGGAAAATCGAGGAATGTTGGTAGTGGGGGTGGGATGTTTGCAGTGCCCCTCTGTATCCCAGCTTTTCCCAAGGATGGGATGAAAATGCCCACGACCATCCGGTTGTTTCAGGCCGTTTCAAGGCTCTTGCTTGTCCTTTTCCTCATTCCAACATCCCTGCTCCATCCCCACCAGGCCAAGGCCGTGGCTTTGGGCACGGGGGAGCAGACTCTGAGCCTGCCTGAAGAATGCCACACTTAGTAGTCATTAATTTAATGACGTGAAAGCTCATCAGTGGCTCTGGAAACCCAGAAACTGCTCTGACTGCACCGTGCTGGGCGCTCTGGGGTTGGCTGAGGGACCCTTTGCGGCATCACCGGGGTGGCTGGGGAAGCCCAGCTTCATTCCCTGGAACGTTCCAGCAGCTCCATGGGTGAGCGAACCCCCAAAAGGAGCCACTGAAGCTTTGAGAGAAACCAAAAACCCTGGAGCGGAAGATGCTGCAGGAGCTGCAGGGCTTTGCCCTCTCAGGGAGGTGAGAGCTGAGTTGATTGAGGTGGAAAATTCCTGAGATTTGCTACTTAAAGAGAGAGAAATGAGTTGTAAGAGGTCGGTGCTTTCCTGGGTCAGGGGCTTTATCCGGGACAAATTCCCTGCTTGTTCCCAGGATGTGGAAATTCGGTGTTTCCTGCCTGAGCTGATGACGTTTCCTGGCTCGAAGTGTGGCCTGGGAATGCCTGGAAATGCTGGGAAGGGAGGAGAGCTAATCCAGGGGTAACACCTGCATGGAGGGGTAACCACGCATCCCAAATTTTGTGCAATTCCAGCGCAGCACAGCGATGATTTAATGTGCTCACACACCTAATGAAAATAATTTGAATTTAATACAAAAATAAGGATCTGTGGCCATGTCGATCCCTGATCCGGCTGCCCATTCCAGCGGATCCCAGAGCCTGGAATTCTGTTCCTAAATTCCCCACCACAACATGGAACCTCATTTTAACTTGTGGTTTTCTTTCTCTTTTTTCCTGCTCCTCTATTTGCAATTTCAGTCAGCTGAGCCCTTGCCACGCACTGAGACATCCCTTTAACTCCCTTTCCTGGATGTAATTTCTCGGAATTTTTGTGAAATCCATCTGCATGGATCCCAGTGCATACAAATCCAATGACACCATTCTAATCAGCCTTAAATGCTGCAGCAGCCCGCTCCCATTTAAACTAATAGCTCCCAGCAGGCAAAGGTTGTTATCCTTTATGGACCAGCCCTCTGGGGAGCCACACGGAACAGCTTGGAACAACAGGGAATGCATTTGGAAGTTGCCAAACTTTACTTACTGCCTCGCAGGGCCTTGGGATTTGGTGATTTTTGATTTTCTTTAGAATTTATTTTCCCTTCCCTACATGCACGGCAAAGGTTTCTGAGCCTTGGTGTGATCGTCTAAAATGGGAATTTCAGTTTGTGATCTCAGATTCCCAGAGTTATCGGCTCTCACCTGCGTGGGCACCTGGAACATCTTGGATTATCTAGTTTTTAGCAGAGGAGGAAACTTGAGGGACCTCCAGCCTGAGAAATCCCGGCGAGCTGTGGGGATTCACACGTGGCCTTCCAGGCAGGGAGGTTGGAGGCAAAATCCTTGGGAATGCCAGAGCTCTGCTAACAGGTTTGTAAATGGAGGTGCTTTGCTTTAAAAGGAGATATTTATTGGGCACGCAGGTGGAATGAAAACAAGCACAGATGGGGGATAAATCTCCCTGAGCAGCAGTGCAGCACTCCCAGATCCTTCAATATCCAGATTTTAGCACCTTTAGGCCTTCCCGGCAGCTCTGGGGCTGGGACAGGAGGCCTCACCCAGCACAGGAGGAGCTGCCACGGCCTTTTCCAGCTGCTTGGAATTTCCCAGGATCTGACATTGGTCTCTGCTCAAATGTTGGGTCAGTAATGAGGAGAGGGATTTGGATGAAAGGAAAATATTTCACGGAATTCCAGAATCATTGTGGTTGAAAAGACCTCCAGGATCATCGAGTCCAAGCTGTGCCCGATGCCCACCCAGAGCACCGAGTGCCACCTCCAGCCCTTCCTGGGACACCTCCAGGGATGGGCACTCCAAACCTCCCTGGGCAGCTCCTGCCAAGGCCTGAGCACCCTTTCCATGGGGAAATTCCTGCTGCTGTCCACCCTGAGCCTGCCCTGGCCCAGCCTGAGGCCGTTCCCTCTCCTCCTGTCCCTGTTCCCTGCCAGCAGAGCCCGACCCCCCCGGCTGCCCCCTCCTGTCAGGGACTTGTGCAGAGCCACAAGGTCCCCCCTGAGCCTCCTTTGCTCCAGCCTGAGCCCCTTTCCCAGCTCCCTCAGCCAATCCTGGGGCTCCAGCCCCTTCCCAGCTCCCTTCCCTGCCCTGGACACGCTCCTCAAATTTCTTTGTACCATCAGAAGTCAGAATATCCTGGAGAGTGTCAGCAAAAGCCATTTCATGGCACATTTCTCATGAAATCTGCTCAGGGCAGCAATGACTGAACCTGTTTTGGACCCACAGGTTCAAAGGTGAGTGGGGAGCTGGCTGCTCATTTGTGGAGCCCAGAGCAAATTTTGGAGCCCACCTCACTCTCACAGCCTGGCTGGAGATGCCTCTCCGTGTTGCCTGCTGCATCCAGGACTCCCAGAGAGAGCATTCCTGATGGAATCCGAGCTCTGGGAGCTGGGGCTGGCAGCCTGAGGGCTTTGCCTGCTCTGCAGAGGATCTGCAGCCTGGCTGGGGCTCAGTGTCTAAGCCAAGCTGTTGAAGCTTCCATTCAGCCCAGCTCCTTCCAGAGCTGAGGGGGAAAGGAAGAGAAATGGGATATTTTCATGGAAATCCTTCCTGGCTATGGACTAATTCGGAACAGGGAAGGAGAGGATCAATCTCCTGGTGGCACATCCCAACTCCCTGGAGGAGCCTGGGAGGGCTGTCCCGAAGGCCCAGCAGCTCAAAGCTCGTGCATTGTCCTCTTCCCTGCCACCAATCCACACAAACCTGGCCATATTTCAACCTTCTGTGCCCACCTAAACTCTGTGGCTTTATTTTCACCACAGGCTCTTTGTTCCTGGATGCTCTGGAAAGGGAATTAGTGCCTAATCCTTCTATATGTGACTCCATGCTTTGCATATCATCCCCATGTCCCTTGTCCCCAACATCTTCCCTTTTGTGACGAGCTGAGCTCGTGTCTGAACTCTTCCCTGATCCTGGAAGGTTTTTTCCTCCCATCCTGGGAGATTACAACTAATTCAGTGCCCAGCCATGCATGCCAAAATTTAAATAATAAATCATCTCTCCCTGCCAGCAAACACCCCTAGACACGACGGCAAAGCCCCACTTCTTCCCGGGAAAATGGGGCTCTGCCTCAGCCTGAAAATTCTGGGAACTGGGGACTGGGGATGCTTCCCACCTGCCTGCACATCCCCCTCCCTTCCCTGCTTGCCTTGGCTCTGCTCTGAAGGAAATGATTGCGTTGGGATCCTCCAAATGCCAGGGAAGGGAGCGGGGGAGCCCGGAGGAGCCGATGTGGGGCAAGGATTGAAGGGAAGACACAGCGAAAAATGGGAGCAGGGAACAAAACCTGGGGTGCAGGAGGATGAGAGTCGGTGTGTGACCCACGTGCCAGTGTGCTAAATTCCCCTCTCCACCAGCGTGAAAGGGTTTTATCCCTTAACCAACACCGTGGTGAGAGGTTTATTCAAGCAGAAAATTTTTAATTGCATTCTCTTGTAGTCAAATATTAATGGAAGGACCTTGTACAAATAAAAGTGAATAATGCAACAGCTTAGCTGACAACATTGTTTCACATTCATTGCAGATTGTGAACCTTCATTAAAATGGATTATTTTTGCTTTGGAGATTTAACCAGCAACATGACTTTCCCCTCTCGCTGGCCCTGTTCTGCCTGAGCCCGCAGAGAGCTCGGGCCAAGGAGGAGCTTGCAAAATTAATTCCGAAAGAAGAGGCTGAAACTTCCAGGACGTGAATTCTCCTCATCCCCTCGGCTCAGAGGAGAGTTCAGCACAGAAATCATCAGGCGAGGGGTTGGAGCAGTGGAGGAGGGTGCGGGGGAGTGGGACAAGGTTTGGGAAAGGCAAGGAAGGATCCAAGCAGTGACCTGCTGGAAAGGAATCCGAGGTGATCCCAAACCCAAGGGGGTCAGAGGGGAGCCTTTGCTTTAGGACAACAGCTCCACCACTTGGGAGGGTCAGCTGCTCCTTCTGGGCCAGCCAGGACAGCCTGGGGGGGTCTGAGGGCATCTCTGGCTCAGCCCAGGCTGGAGCAATCCCGGTCAGAGAATCCCAGAATGGTTTGGGTTGAAAGGGAAATTAAATCTCATCCCATTCCACCCCCTGCCATGGCAGGGACACCTCCCACTGTCCCAGGCTGCTCCCAGCCCCAATGTCCAGCCTGGCCTTGGGCACTGCCAGGGATCCAGGGGCAGCCCCAGCTTCTCTGGGCACCCTGTGCCAGGGCCTGTCCACCCTCCCAGGGAACAATTCCTTCCCAAGATCCCATCCAGCCCTGCCCTCTGGCACTGGGAAGCCATTCCCTGGGTCCTGTCCCTCCATTCCCTTTTCCACAGTCTCTCTCCATGTTTCCTGCAGCTCCTTCAGGCCCTGCAAAGCCCCAGTGAGGTCACCCCAAAGCTTCTCCTCTCCAGGCTGGACAATGCCAGCTCTGGCAGCCTTTCCTCCCAGCAGAGCTGCTCCATCCCTCGGATCATGCTGGAGCCTCCTCTGGCCTGGCTGCAGCAGCTCCAGGCCCTTCCTGTGCTGGGCCCCAGGGCTGGGGCAGCTCTGCAGCTGGGCTCTCACCTGAGGGGGCACAGGGGCAGAATCCCCCCTGCCCTGTGGGATCAGCCCAGGACAGGGTTGGCTTTTCCTGTGCCACCACAAGGATTTTCCCCACTCCCAGCTCTCTCTGCTCTGCCTGTGCTGTCCCAAAGCTTTGGGGCCTCCGTGCCTGCAGTGTCCCCGCTCCTCATGCAGCCCTGGGTCCCATTCCCAATCCCAGCTCTGTGACTCTCCCCATGGAATGTCCCAGGCAGCTCCAGCAAAGCCCCTCTTCGGGAAGGGATCCCAGATGCACAGCAGCTGTTTAAACCTCTCCAGGATTTTGCCCCAAGCCATGGGAGCAGCCTCATATGGGGATCAGGAGGCAGGAGGCTCCCTCAGGAGCAGGAGTGCATCTCTGTGCCCCAAAGCTTCGCTTTTCTCCAGAGAATTCCAGAGGGATGCAACCCCGGTGCTCAGCTGGCCACAGCATCGTGGTGTTTGTGGGCACAAAGGAGCTCCCACTGATTGTCCCAAAAAACCCTTTCTCCTCGCTCATCTGCATATTGCTTGGCTGGGAAGTGGAAGCTGTTCCCAATCTCTCCAGCCACATGTTTTCCTCGTGCCTCACCCGGGATTAATTGGGTTTGGAGCTGCGGCTGTGGGAAGGCTCTGATGTCCTCCAGTGCAGTTTGACTCCCGAGTTCCTTGGCAATTCTAATTCCTCGCTTACATTTCGAACAGCAATTCCTTGTTATTTTTAGTCCTAAAACATTATGAACATAGAGGAAACCAGACACCTACAGAAGTTGCCCCTGTGCAAAATTATGAATGATTCAAAAGTGCTGTCGCAATTGCCAAGCTCTCCTGCTCTAAAAAGCTTTGTAATATTCACAGTATGGGCTTGGCTGGCTCCTGAGCAGTGCAAAACACCCGGCAGAAATTAATTGTCGAGCCCTGATTTTACCCTCAGGGAATCAAAGATAAAAGCACCGAGATCGGGGGCTGATAAGGAAACCCCACCCTTCTCCCTGCGCAAAGGGAAACGGCTCCTGCCTCAGTTTCCCTCCTCCAGCATCGCTCTGGGGAGTGGGAAAGGGAATATTTGCACCAGGGGATCCCTCTAAAGCAGCTTTAAGGGGTTGGATCAATTAATTTGCTGCCGGTATCTCGTGGTGCAGGTGCTCGGTGTCCCCGTGGAAGTCACTGCGGGGCCACTCGCTGTCACTGTGAGCTGCGGGGTGACCGGGGGATTTCTATTTGTACAAAGGCCCCACTGTCGAGGCAGACGGGCCCCTGACATAGCAGCTCTGAGAGTCCATAAACCAGCAATTATCCCTGTTATTAGATCATCCCATTTCCAGCCGGAATCCTTTGCCTGTGGAGCACGCAAAGCGAGCCGGTGCCTCTCCCAGTGCCGGGCTAATCTGTGCTAATCCATTATGTAAATCACCCGGACAAGAACCAGAGACAAACGTTCCATGTCTCGCAGGCATCCGGCCCTCCTCAATGGAATCTGACCCACAAACGCCGTGCTTTGGGCTGCAGGGTGCTGGGAGAGCTGTGCGGGAGCAGCATCTGCGCCGGGCAATTCGGAGGCGCACTTTGGAGCCCTGGGGCACCTCCCGAGCTCAGCTTTTTCATGGGGCTGCTGCTGAATCGGTCCCCGAACATTCCCTGGCCCTTTGAAACGAGACCTCTGCCCCCAAACCAGGTCGTTTCGGAGCAGCTGCTGTCGCCTCGGGGCGATGCTCTGCCCGTGGAGTCGCTCCAAAATGTGGCCTTTATGACCAGGACCTCCGGGAATCTGAGGGACAATAAAACTTGCCTAGCTCAGGAGAGAGAGTGTGTATTTTTCTTACTTGAAGCCGCTGGTGACATCTCCGTGAGGCAGCAGTGGGGCAGCGGGTGAGATCCCAAAGGGCAGCAGAGCGTGCGGGGATGGAATTCCTGACCTCGGGAACAGCAGGTCCGTGCTGGAGAGCTTCTCCTGCATGTCCATGCTGCCCCTGGACGCAGCTCAGACACCTCTGAAGGTGCCCAGGTGACTCTGAGGTGTCACCAAAGGGATCTGCTGTTGCTCCTGCCTGCAGCTCGTGGGGCTCTTCCTTACAGACCTGGTTACGGACTGCTCATCGCTGGTTCCTCATCCCAGACCCCGTGGTGCAGATCTCCAGGAGATAACGACGCGAGGACACTCTCGTGTCTGCCACGAGGCCTGGCATCAATCCACCGAGATCTGGGCTCTCCTTGGGTTGTGTTTCTCGCTCTCCCATCGCAGCAGGGAGAAGCAAAGCCACAAGGGGATGCCAGATAGATTCTCTCTCTGCCTGGATTTCTGCTCCTTGGGAGGGAATCTGGGCTGTGGCGATGAATATTTTTGAATGTGGGGCTTGGGAATCTCAATGGCAACATGTTTGAGCAGCACTCGGCAAAGCAAACACAGCCCTGGCTGTGTCTGTGCTCCCGCTGTCTGTCGGCATCTCCGAGCCGAGCTGCGAGACTGCGCCGGATCCGCGCCTCGGAGCCGGCTCTGCCTCCGCCCCGCCAGCCTTTTATTCAAATAAACCCTGGGATAACGACATGCAGGAATCCTCTGCTCCCGCAGTGTTGATATTGCACATTCGGGAGGCACTGCAGAGGGGGTGCATGTGGGCAGAGCCATACGGGCGGTGGCAGCTGCTGCCAGGCTGGCACAGCGGAGCCGCCGCCGCCGCCGCTCCAGACGCTTCCCACAGTCTCACACTTTGCTCGAGCGCCGAATTCCCTGCCGGGTTTGAGGTGCTGAGCCCGTCCACGCATCCCGGCAGGGAGGATCCGCCAGCGGCGCGGTGCTGGGAGTGATTTCGGGAGAAGCCGCTTTGCTCCGGGCTCATCCCGGCTGGAACTGCTCAGGGATGAGGCGCCTGCGAGGTGCGGTCCAGCTGCAGGTGGCTGGAGCCTGCAGGTGGCTGTCCCCCCGCTGCGGGTCCGGAGCCTGAGGAACGGCCCTGGGCACGTGGGATGTTTGGATGGAGGAGACAAACGGGATGCTGGCTCCTGGAGCTGCAGCTGGACACCAGGACACGTCCAGCAGCTCCACAGCCACCTCAGGCTGGCCCTCAGGACAGCCCTGACCCCAAACGCACAGTGGGGACAGCGACACTGGGGGTTCTGCATGCATCATGGAGCCCGAAGTGACAGGGACACCTTCCCTAAAGTGCCACCCATGTCCTCCCTCCCCATCCCCATCCCCACCCCCATCCCCACCCCCATCCCCACCCCCATCCCCATCCCCATCCCCATCCTCATCCCCATCCCCATCCTCATCCCCATCCCCATTCCATCCCATCCCATCCCCATCCCCATCCTCATCCCCATCCCATCCCATCCCCATCCCCATCCCATCCCATCCCATCCCATCCCCATCCCCATCCCCATCCCATCCCCATCCCCATCCCCATCCCCATCCCCATCCCCATCCCCATCCCCATCCCCATCCCATCCCCATCCCCATCCCCATCCCCATCCCCATCCCCACCCCCATCCCCATCCCCACCCCCATCCCCATCCCATCCCCATCCTCATCCCCATCCCATCCCATCCCATCCCATCCCATCCCCATCCCATCCCATCCCATCCCGTCCCATCCCCATCCTCATCCCCATCCCCATCCCATCCCCATCCTCATCCCCACCCCCATCCCATCCCATCCCATCCCATCCCCATCCCATCCCATCCCATCCCATCCCCATCCCCATCCCCATCCCCATCCCCATCCCCATCCCATCCCCATCCTCATCCCCATCCCCATCCCCATCCCATCCCCATCCCATCCCCATCCCATCCCCATCCCCATCCCATCCCCATCCTCATCCCCATCCCCATCCCCATCCCATCTCCATCCCATCCCCATCCCCATCCCCATCCCCATCCCTATCCCATCCCCATCCCCATCCCATCCCCATCCCCATCCCCATCCCCATCCCCATCCCCATCCCCATCCTCATCCCATCCCCATCCCCATCCCATCCCATCCCCATCCCATCCCATCCCCATCCCCATCCCCATCCCATCCCATCCCCATCCCCATCCCCATCCCCATCCCCATCCCATCCCATCCCCATCCCATCCCCATCCCCATCCCCATCCCATCCCCATCCCATCCCATCCCATCCCATCCCATCCCATCCCATCCCATCCCATCCCATCCCATCCCATCCCATCCCATCCCCATCCCCATCCCATCCCCATCCCATCCCCATCCCCATCTCCATCCTCCTCCCCATCCCCATCCCCATTCCCATCCCATCCCATCCTCCTCCCATCCCCATCCCATCCCCATCCCATCCCCAACCCATCCCCCATCCCATCCCCATCCCCATCCCCATCCTCATCCCCATCCCCATCCTCATCCCCATCCCCATCCCCATCCCATCCCCATCCCCATCCCCATCCCCATCCCCATCCTCATCCCCATCCCCATCCCATCCCCATCCCCATCCCCATCCCATCCCCATCCCCATCCCCATCCCCATCCCCATCCCATCCCCATCCCCATCCCCATCCCCATCCCCATCCCCATCCCCATCCCCATCCCCATCCCCATCCCATCCCCATCCCATCCCCATCCCCATCCCCATCCTCCTCCCCATCCTCCTCCCCATCCCCATCCCCATCCCCATCCCCATCCCCATCCCCATCCCCCTCCCATCCCCATCCCCATCCCCATCCCATCCCCATCCTCATCCCCACCCCCATCCCATCCCATCCCGTCCCATCCCCATCCCCATCCCCATCCCCCTCCCATCCCCATCCCCATCCCCATCCCCATCCCCATCCCCATCCCCATCCCCCTCCCATCCCCCTCCCATCCCCATCCTCCTCCCCATCCCCCTCCCATCCCCATCCCCCTCCCATCCCCATCCCATCCCCATCCCCATCCCCATCCCCATCCCCATCCCCATCCCCATCCCATCCCCATCCCATCCCCATCCCATCCCCATCCCCATCCCCATCCCATCCCCATCCCCATCCCCATCCCATCCCCATCCCCATCCCCATCCCATCCCCATCCCCATCCCCATCCCCATCCCCATCCCCATCCCATCCCATCCCCATCCCATCCCCATCCCCATCCCCATCCCATCCCCATCCCATCCCATCCCATCCCATCCCATCCCATCCCATCCCCATCCCCATCCCATCCCCATCCCATCCCCATCCCCATCTCCATCCTCCTCCCCATCCCCATCCCCATTCCCATCCCATCCCATCCTCCTCCCATCCCCATCCCATCCCCATCCCATCCCCATCCCATCCCCCATCCCATCCCCATCCCCATCCCATCCCCATCCTCATCCCCATCCCCCATCCCATCCCCATCCCCATCCCCATCCCATCCCCATCCCCATCCTCATCCCCATCCCCATCCTCATCCCCATCCCCATCCCCATCCTATCCCCATCCCCATCCCCATCCCATCCCCATCCCCATCCCCATCCCCATCCCATCCCCATCCCATCCCCATCCCCATCCTCATCCCCATCCCCATCCCATCCCCATCCCCATCCCCATCCTCCTCCCCATCCTCCTCCCCATCCCCATCCCCATCCCCATCCCATCCCCATCCTCATCCCCATCCCATCCCCATCCCCATCCCCATCCTCCTCCCCATCCTCCTCCCCATCCCCATCCCCATCCCCATCCCATCCCCATCCCCATCCCCATCCCCATCCCCATCCCCATCCCCATCCCCATCCCCCTCCCATCCCCATCCCCATCCCCATCCCATCCCCATCCTCATCCCCATCCCCATCCCATCCCATCCCGTCCCATCCCCATCCCCATCCCCATCCCCCTCCCATCCCCATCCCCCTCCCATCCCCATCCCCATCCCATCCCCATCCCATCCCCATCCCCATCCCCATCCCCATCCCCATCCCATCCCCATCCCATCCCCATCCCATCCCCATCCCCATCCCCATCCCATCCCCATCCCATCCCCATCCCCATCCCATCCCCATCCCCATCCCATCCCCATCCCATCCCCATCCCCATCCCCATCCCCATCCCCATCCCCATCCCCATCCCCATCCCATCCCCATCCCCATCCCCATCCCCATCCCCATCCCATCCCCATCCCCATCCCCATCCCCATCCCGTCCCCATCCTCATTCCCCCATATCCCCCTGCAGCCCAGATGGACATTTGAATTTCTGCTCGATGGGTGCCAGGTGGGACAATTCCTCTGGAGTCCCAATCCCAGCTGCAGGCAGAGAGGCTGGAGGGAAATCCAGCCGGGCTGGACTTTGGGGGGAAGGAGGAGAGGGGTGGGAGAGGAGAGAACCCCAGCATGGGAGAAGAGGGAGCAGCTGAGGGAGGCAGGAGCATGACTCGGAAAAATTCCAGGTATTTTCCTATGGAAAGGCGCCTCTACTTCCACCACGGGTCAAAAAGTGATGGAAAGGCAGGAATCCTGCTGTGCCCAAGGAGGGGGAACGGCCCAGCCTCCAGCCCCACCTGCAGCTCTCCCGCTGGGATGAGGCTGCTCCCCCAAGGGGGTGTTGCTCCATCACATCTGGGCTGGATTTTGCCAGGAAAAGGAACTTCCATGCTGGACAGGGCTCCTGTGGTTCTGCTTTTTTCACCCTGGCCGAATTTTCAAATAGTTCTCCTAAAAAAATTGAAAAAAAGAAGGGAATAAAACATGAAGAACCTCTTGGAAATGATGCTGGAGGCTTTGGAGTTTTGAACAAAACAGGTTTTCTTCAGAAAAAACACCACAAAAACCCACATGAGCAACCCAGAACTGGTTTCAAATCTGTACATGGCTTTTTTTTTTTCCATGCAGAACCCTGCAATTTTGGGCCCAAATGATGTTTTTTAACAAATGAAACCTGTATTTCTTTTCTCTCTCACACAAAAGAAACAAAAGATCCAAAGGAAATTGTGATAAATTATCCTGGAAATAGGCATTTGCCATGTGCTGACTGACTCAGGAGCATCTTCCAACAGGATTTTCCTGGGATTTCTGCATGGGCCCAGCTTGGGCTGGTCCAGTTTGTCCTGTCTGGGTGATGAAATGATCAGAAAACCCCCAAAATTGGCATTCAGGCCAAGCTGGTGCCTCGATTCATTCCCTTAATTCCCTTCCCTCTGCTGGGATTTTTTCCTGCTGTTCCAGCTTTGGTTTCTTCCTTGTGCCTTCATCGAAACCAGGGGAAATTCCTTAAAAAGAAAGTTAAATAAAGCTACATGGAGTGTTAACAGCAAAATGAATGAGGGGGGGATTTTTTGGGAATCTTGAAGATTTTCTCTTCCCCAAATAACCCATAAATAGAGGATGGGAGAAGGATGGGAGAAACTTTGGGGTGCCCCATTCCCATTGCAGTAACTGCAGTCTTTTCCCAACCCACTGCCCATATTCCCATCCCTCTGGGGCAGGAATTTGCACTATTTTTGAATTATTATTAATATTAATATTAATATTATTACTATTATTATTATTATTATTGTTGCTGTTATTGTTGTTATTATCGTTATTATTGCTATTGTTGTTATTATTATTATTTCACTGCCAGGTGCAGGCTGGAAGCCACCCAGGTGCCACCTGCCCATCCCATGGCATCCTTCCCTTCTCTCCATCCCTTCCCAAATGCAATTCCCAGAGTCTGCAGAGCATCTTCTGGCTCCTTGGTCTGTATTAATGAATCCCTTAATTTACAGCCCACTTCTGTGGCGGAAAATTCCCAGGATAATTTGGCTGGGAGGAACCTTTAAAGCCACCCAGTCCCATCGCAGTGGGCAGGGACAGCTCCCACCACAGCTCAGGGAGGCTCAGGGAAGCTGCCCTTGGCATCACAGATCCATGGAATTGTTTGGCTTGGAAGGGACCGTGAGGATCCAAGTCCCTTGGAAGGCAAGTTCTGGATTTGGGGGGATCATGGAACAGGAAGGGAGAGGTGGAGGGACATGGAGGAAACCCAGGAAGGGGATTGGGGGTGGATTTTCCACGTGTGACATCCAGCCAGGAGCTCATCCTGGTGCTCCAGGCTCCGTGCACGGGGTGGGAACCCAGCGCCTTCAGGTAGCGGCTCTGATCAATGCTTCACAGTGTGTGTCAATAATAATCAATCAATAATCAATAATTATTATGATCATTTTGCACCTTTCTGGGTTGATTTTTGGAAGTTCCATCGCTGCTGCTGGTGCCGCTGCCGAAGTGCTGCTGGTGCTCCCCTGTTTGTTCCCTGCAGCCAGGAGACCAGGCAGGTGTCACTAACGCTCAGACACAGGAGCAGGAAGCAGCAATTTGCATGAATTAATTAAGAAACTGACCTCGTTCCCCAGCACTCCTCGGAGCCCGAGCCAACCCCCCAGTTCATCCAACCAACACCGGCTTCCACCTGAACTGAGCTTTCCCCAAACCAAACGACAAAATTTATCCCCAGCAAAAGCCACCACCAGTCCCCTCCCTTCAGTCATTTATTTTTTCAGCCGTCCCAGTGATTTATTTTTAAACATATCAGGACGTTATGTTCCGTGACATTTCTCATCCACACAACACCATATGGATTGGCAAGTGATTCCTGCTGGAAGCTGCGGGCTCGTGGATGCACGGAGAGCTGGCAGCTCGCTGCTCCCACCCCTTTTGGGGCTGTGCCCTCATTGTTTCCACGGGCACCGCTTTGATTGGAGACAACGGCGTGGCTGGTTCGGAAAATTGGATAGACTGGATTTTCCTGGGAGTGTTGGAGGCCACACCTTCGCTCCCAGAGTCCTGCAGGGTGGCATGGAATGCTGCATTCCAGAGCTGCGGTTTGGTGCTGGGCATGGAATGCTGCATTCCAGAGCTGCGGTTTGGTGCTGGAGGAGTCTCTGGGAGGTGCAGACAGCAGGGCCTGTGTGACCCCTGCCACCCCCATGCTGACCTGGCACAGCCTGGGGACATCAGTCACCAGCTCAGGGGGCATTTCATGGAATCATGGACTGGTTGGGTTGGAAGGGAGCTTAAAGCTCACCCCGTCCCAACCCTGCCATGGCAGGGACAACTCCCACCATCCCAGGCTGCTCCAAGCCCCAATGTCCAGCCTGGCCTTGGACACTGCCAGGGATCCAGGGGCAGCCCCAGCTTCTCTGGGCACCCTGTGCCAGGGCCTGCCCACCCTCCCGGGGAACAATTCCTTCCCAATATCCCCTCTGAAATTCCCCTCTTCTAGTTTTAACCCCTTCCCTTTGTCCTGTCCCTCCAGCCCTTGTCCAGTCTCTCTCCATCTTTTCCGTAGCCCCTTTAGGCCCTGCAAGGCCCCAGTGAGGTCACCCCAAAGCTTCTCCTCTCCAGGCTGGACAATGCCAGCTCTGGCAGCCTTTCCTCCCAGCAGAGCTGCTCCATCCCTCGGATCATGCTGGAGCCTCCTCTGGCCTGGCTGCAGCAGCTCCAGGCCCTTCCTGTGCTGGGCCCCAGGGCTGGGGCAGCTCTGCAGGTGGGCTCTCACCTGAGGGGGCACAGGGGCAGAATCCCCCCTCCAGATCTCCCTCCTCCTTGGGAAGCTGCTCTGATCCCTTTTCCCTCACAAATCATTCACCTCAGTAAGTCCCTCAGAAAATTATGCCAAAGATAAATCTGGGAATAATCATGAAATTGGCTTCCACTCCAGGGAGTGGCTGAGCAAGAAGTGTCCTCACCCCTTGCACACTTTGACCCCTTCCCATCCCTGTTCCTGGCCCAGCCGCTGCAGGGGAAGAGCACAAAGTGGAATTGAGGCATTTTTTAGCAAATTCCCATCAATAATTGACAGGATGAAAAAACAAATCCAGGTGCTTGAAGACAGAGTGTAAACCATAATTAAAACCTCCCAGTGCTGCTCTGACAGATGGCACAATCCAGACCCCGAGAATTGTCCATGAACATTTATTTGATATCTGAGAACGCTGACTGCCAGCAGGCTGGGGTGCTGGGACTGCACCACCACTGAGTCCCTGACATCCAGGGAGACATTCTCTGGATTGCCTCAGCATTCCCATAAAACCATCCCAGAAATGATGCAAGGAAGACCGAAATCCTCACAAATATCCTGTCGTGGATGCAAACAGAGCACCCAGGGCAACATCCTTTGTAAAGATACCAAACCTCAGCATGCAAATGTGGCCAGAAACAGCACCAAAAGTGGGGTTGTTTTGTTGTAGGAACAAGTTGTGGTGTTTTGAGGTGAGGTTTGCAGTCCTGGAGCAGGTTCTGCAGCCCTGATGGGAAAAGCTTGTTTAACCTGTTCCTGCTCCCAGCTTTCAAAGGCAGCACAAGAACAACTGGTGCACATTCATCCCTCTGTGAAGCTGCAGCGAGAGCCCAATTCTGCCTCCCCACTAAGATTTGCTGGTGCATATTTCTCCCCCATCCCTTTCTGCCACCCTTGGAGGTGATTTTCCCTGGCTTTGGAGAGGCAGAGCAGCTCTGCAGCTCCAGGAGCCGGACAATCCCTGGGGAGCAGGCGGGCTCTGCTCCGGAGGAGCCTCCTGCGTGGGCCCGGCTCTGCAGTGCTCTGCAAATGTTCCTGCTATTTGTAATCAGGCCTGCTTGTCACACTTTGATATTTGTTCTCTCCAAGCTCTCCTGCAGAGCCTGCCAACGGGAATGTTTTCCACACAAAGCTGCAGCAGCATGTGTTTCAGACAGGAATTCTGAACTTACGAGCGCTTGCCTCGGAAACCTGAGGAGTGTGATGTGATTAAGAAGCAGGTCCACATCGCCCGGCTTGTTGGCAGTCAAAACACTCCCAGGTCGGAATTAGGAACATCAGGAAGCCCTGGAGGGATCATCCAGCAGCTCCTGGCTGAGGTGAGTGTCCCCATTCCCAAATTCACCCCGGCATTAATCCACCCGCCAAGCAGGGCCAGCTGAGCAGGCAGCCGAGGCTCGGAGCACAGAATTACTGAGCACAGCGAGGGAGGCTCAGAAAGGCCCAGGCTGAGGGGAGGAAAGTTTTAAAGAGAAAAAAAAACCCCTTCAGTGCCTGCAGAAGAGATGATCCCAGCACCATGGGATGCTGGGCCTGGAGGAAATGCTGAGAAAGGCTCAGGTGGTGATGGTTGCCCTGCGTGGGTTTAGGAGGATGGGGATTTCCTGGCCTGGCCCACCTTGAAAATTCGGATCCAAGCTCCCTGATCAGCTCTGGAGCCCAGGACAACCCTTCTCAGAGCTTTTCTTAGCTGTGCTGCAGCAAAGGCACCATCAGCTCTGAACACCTGGCTGTGGAAGCCCTCAAAGCAGGAAAAAGAGTGGGGACAAGGAGAAGGATGTTCAGCAGCACGGTGGAGAATGGAAATTGAGCCCGCTGTGCCAGTACTGCTCAGGAGATGCAGGCTCTCTCCTGGTCACGTTGGTCAGGTGACAACATTTTGGCAGAGGAAGGTGTCCTTGTGAGGAATTCCCTTTGAATCCAGAACTTTCTGGTGCCGTGGATAGGATCCCTGGGTGCTCCTGGTATCCCAACCCTGTGCAGGCTGAATTGTCCATGTGCTGCTTTCCCTGCCTGTCCAGGTCCTGCAGGGTGTGTGTGCTCTGCCACCGTGCCCGGTGCCACCTCTGGCAGGGGACATGGATTTCCAGGGAAGGATTTCACTCCATGGGTGCACAGGGAATTCACCTGGGCTGCCCCAGCAGCACTTTGGGAGCTGCTCCGTTTTGCTGGTGGCAGCTCCCAGCAGTTCTCCATCCATTTCATGGGAGAGCAGGATGGAAAAGGTGAGGGAGGAGCTCTCCCACAGCCAAATTCCCAGCTCAGCTCAGCACTGGCACCCAGCAGCTCCAGAGAGGGTTTGGAGGTGCTGCTGCCTCCCCCTGCCCATCCTCACCCCCAAACAGAGGGGGCTGAGCTTGGCCACGATCTCTGATCCCCCTTAGAGAATCCCCGAATCCCAGAGCCACTGAGGCTGGAAAACATTCCCAGGACCATCGAGGCCAAACTGTGCCCGATGCCCACCTTGTCCCCAGAGCACCGAGTGCCACCTCCAGCCCTTCCTTGGACACCTCCAGGGATGGGCACTCCAAACCTCCCTGGGCAGCCCCTGCCAAGGCCTGAGCACCCTTTCCATGGGGAAATTCCTGCTGCTGTCCACCCTGAGCCTGCCCTGGCCCAGCTGGAGGCCGTTCCCTCTCATCCTTAGGCACATTCCAAGTCTCCCATGTGGGAGACACTCCCAGGCCCCAGGGATTTGTCACTGGATCACACCTGGGGACACCCTCACTGTGCTCCATCTCATTATCCTGGTGGCCACAATGAGTGATGGGCTCTTTGCCCCCTGCCCACGGGCCCTCAGGCCCTCCCCAGCCCCACAGAGGGAGCTCAGAGCATCCCAGCCAACACCAACCAGCCTTTCCCTGCACATCTCCACTCCTCATCACTCTGCTGCTCACTCGGGAGGGTTAGAAACGCCGGGATGGCCACGGAGGACAAATCAGGGGCCGTCATGAAGTCATTTCTCTTCTCCTGACTGCTCTACAAATGCTGCCTTCTGCTGTCTACCACCCATGCAGGACCCGTGAAGCTCCCGAGACCGAAGCAGCAGCGCTCCTCTCATCTGCTCAGCTCCAGCAGCTCAAAGACAGCTTGGCTCTGCAGAGCTGCAGAGACAGAGCCTTGGAAACAGCAGCACAGCCTTGCAGCCAGCTTAGTTCCGCATTTCAGCCCCTGGAAACACCTTCAGGAAGGGAAATGTATGGGAAAAGCTGACAGGGTTGCTGTGTTTGACTGCTGGCACATCCTTCTAATTAATTTCTTTGCTGCTCTTCCAAAGCGAAGCTCCTGTCCAGGATCAGAGCTGCTTTCTGCTGGAGCTGCCCAGCCCTGGGATTTGTGCCATGCTTTCCCTTGGCCTGAGGCTCCAGCACCTCCCGCGCCTCCAACATGGAGCTCCCAGGGGCATCTGAAGGGCTCTGGATGAGCCAGGCCCATGTGCTGCCTTCAGGGCCAAACCAGGGCCACCAACGGGACAGCCTGGCCTCCCCCAGGTCACAGCAGAGCCCGCTGGGGCTCACGGCCCAGCTCAGAGCCCGCAGGAGTCCCCGAGGCCGGGCTGGACACGGTTCATCCCTGCTCCGATAATCGGTCCGGAGGAGCGGGGCCGGAGCTGCCCTGACACAGGCACGGCCTGAGGTGTCCCCAGCTCGGAGGTGGCAGCAGCTGCTGGGACAGCCATCGACTGAGGAACAAACTGGTGGAGACCGCCTTGCTCCGCCCAAACTCAGCGGGAAGTTGAGTCCCTTGCCGTGGCTTTGGGGCTCCCCCCCACACACTGTGACTGCAAGGCCAGCCTGGCACCTCCCCTGAGCTGCTGATGCCATGAAGACTTTTTGCCTTTTCTTTTATGCCCTTTCTGTATTTTTCACATTTTACAACTCCTGTATTCTCAGTGCTTTTTGCCTCCATTCTTGGCCTTGTTTGTCAAGCTGAGAGACTCAACATTTTAGAAGCTTCGTAGCTGCAGATCAGTGTGCCCCAGAGCCCAAGGTCCTCTCCAGAACACATTCTGTAAACCAAGATAGAACCATCCAGGGGAAAGCTCCTTGGGGAGAGGGGCTCATTCAAGCCTCTCATTGGGGAATCTTTGATAGATCTGCTAATTAGTAACACCTATAATGATACACCAGATCTTTTGGGGTGGGCATTGTGGGAGGCATTGCAGTGTGTTCCACCTGGATGTAGTGCACCTAAGGATCCTTAAAATAAATACATAAAATAAATAAAATCCCTTTTCCCCTTCTAACCGTGTTTGACTCTTGATTTTAGACCGGGAAAAGGCATCACTGTCACCAGAGCTTTCCTGCAGTTTGGTGGTGGCCCTTGACATTTGGCATGCCCAGATAGGACAGGGACACTGAGGAGGGAGCATGGAGCAGATCCCAGCATCCCAAGGAGCAAAAGCCTCGTCCCACTTGGAGAGGAGCCGCAGCCGCAGTGTGGGAGGCACCAGTTGCTGAGAAACCTCCTCCTCACCGTGGAGCCTGCAGAGGAGGTTTATTATTCTGGGATCCTTTACCTGCTGGTCTCCAGCACTGAAATACCCACTGAAAAATGATTGTACAGGCTACAGAGCTCCTGGCTACTCCGACTGTTCTGTGTTTTCCTGCTGGAGGAACTCTGCGCCTGGAACTCCCCAACAAACCCATTTTTTCCTTCTCCATCTTGCTTTCCTTGCTTCTTCAAACAAGTGCAGTGGCCTTGTGCTTTCAGGGGAGTTGCCCAGAGATCCATTTTCCCCCGTTAGCTTTGTAGCATGTGGGAGCCAGCCCTGGAGTGAGGCATCACCTCGGCTTCTCCCCACTGGGAATGTCTGGACAGGGAGAGCTGGAGTTCTGCTCTCTGCAGACCCCATCCTTCATTTTGCACGCTCCTTTATGGAGGCAACGGGGCAAAACAAATGAGGCTCGATAGCCTCACCCGAATGAGTTCCCACCCTGGCACTTCATCCCTGCTCCCCTTCATGGGAAGGTGCTTCCCTTGGAGGAAAATTGGGATTCAGGCAGTGCTGGGTGAAGCAGCAGCTCGTGGTGACACAGGCAGGGCTCTCCCAATCTGTCCCACAGCTTCCCCCAGCCAGGACTCTCTCCATGAAGGAAAACTGCCTGGATGCTGTGCCCAGACACCCACTTAGGCACAGCTCCGAGGTGGAGCTGCCCAGATGTTTTCCCTTCCCTCCAGAGAGGGAAAAGGACATTTAGACCATAAACCTGGCTCCTGGAGAACTCCAATAATTGGCTGTTGTAATGGAAAAGATTCCAAATTCCTGGGCCAGGCAGAGTAGGAATTGCACAGGGTTTGTCCATAACCATCCCTGCCCATCCATGGGCGATTGCTCCAGCCGACACTTCCCAGTCCCTTCCCTGGGAATGGTGTTCAGAAACGCGCTCCAAACTCTTCCCAGCTGTGCTCCCTGCTCCCACAGCTTCCTGCCTCAGGTTGTGTCCTGCAGACACCTCTCCCTGAGCACAGGCATGGCCCCCCTGCTCCGAGGAGCACATGGGATATGTGGGACTGCCACTATCCACCTCTTATCCAAGAGGGAGCTGCCTCCGGTTGGAATCCTGCATGGATGGCCCTGTTTGGATGTGGCTGGAGCTGAAGGGAAGGTGGAAGGCCTGCAGGAAGATCCAGCAGCTCCATGTGATCAGCTGGCTCCATTTGGAGCGCTGGCAATGCCGTAATTCCCATGGGCTCCTGGCAGAAGCTTTGGGATGGAAGAAGAAAGGGCTTTGAGCCATGGGTCAGTTCCCAGTGTGCATCCTGGAAGGGGTCCCGTGCTCCTTAGGGTGGGAGAGAGGGAGAGCCTCTCCTGCCTCGGATCTGGGATTCCAACAGCAAACTGCTGATGGTTCTGTAGATCCCACACCTTGGACACACCAGTGCCAGCCTGGGACTGGGGACACTGGAGTGTGTCACTGGGGCATGGGGCTGCCCCTCAGCAGGATGAGGACATGGGGATCCTTGGCAGAAGGGCCATGGGCACAGCCCAGCCCTGCCACTTTGCCTGGAGCCTGGCAGAAGCACCAAGGGCACCAGCAGGACCAGATCCAGCTCCCTGGGGGCTCTGAAACTCTTCTGACCCCAACACGGAGCGAATCCTGGGCGTAAAGCGTGACTCTGGACGGAAAACCTGAACCAAACCCAGATTATAAGGATTACAACACAACCCACCTCACCCTACAACCTTTTCCTATTCCTCTTCTGCCGTTTTTTCCCTTCCTTGACGCATTCCCCCCTCTCCCCGTTGCCCGGCCGGCCCTGGCTGCAGCAGGAGCGGCAGCAGCTCGCTGGAACGAGGCGCCGGAGCCGCGGAGCAGCAGGGAGCTGCCACATCCATCACGGCTCTGCTGTTGGAATTAATGAGAGCGCCACAGGTTCGGGCTGTCACTCACTGCCCTCACTTTGCTGCTTCCATATGGCTGCCAGGCGCCCGCTCCGCTTCCCGAGCCCTGCCAATTACAGCCGCAGCTCTGCCGCCCTCCTCCCGCCGCACTCACAGCTTCATTATTCTAATTAAGCCAAACAAGCTGAGCTCTCCCTTTTGCGCTGCTGATGCGCGGCCCTCGCGTGCGACGCTGCAGCAAAGCCCGGGCTGGGGCAGCTTTGCAGGGAAAAGTGCTGGAGAAGGGGATTTTCGGGATGTTGTCCCTCCCAGCCTCGCCAGGCCTCGCTCCTCACGGGGGGAAATGGCCCCGTTTGGCAGCAAAGCTTTCGGGGGTCTTTTCTTTTCAAATCGCAGCCCAGGCTGCCTCTGATCAGCTCCCTTAGCTCCCAAAATAATTCATCAGGGGATCCTTCAAAGCTCCATTGCATTCCCACCTTTGGTGGGTTTTTTTTTTTTGGACGTTTGTTTTAGGTTCTGCCTTCTGCCCCAAGGAAAGGGATGAGGCGGAACCACCAGGGCAGGAGCCCCTTGGGAAGGAAGGGATTTGCCTCTCTGTGCTGAGGAGGGGGGTGTATTTCCCTGGGATGCAGCCACGTCCCTGCATCCCTAAACAACACCCCCAGCCTCCCAAACTTTCCTCTTGATACTCCCTGACTTGATGTTTTGGGCAACAAGTGGTCCTGACTCCAAAGAAAGGCTGGAGCAGCACCCCAGCCATGGATTGGGAGGTGCAGCAGAGCAATCCACGCTGGGATTAATGCACTTTGTAACAGCTGGGGGCTTCTGTGCCCTTAAATTGAATTTTTTGGCACAGCAGGGGTGGGTTAATCCCCCTTTTTGCTGAGAGGGGTGGATGAGGGGATGCAGGGAACACTGGGAACGGGGCAGGATGCTGATCCCTGCACTGTGGCACAGGTGCCACTCCTTCCCCAGCACCTCCTGCTCCATGGCTGGCACACAGGGGCATTCCCAGCACTGTCTGAGCCAAACCCAGGGATGCTGGGTCCCCTGCAAAGGCTGACACGGAGGAGGCTCAGCGCGTGGGTGTGACCAGCCACAAGCATCCCAGATCCCTGACCCGGCCAAACTGGGGCAGCAACAGCATTTCCCAGGAATTCCACCTGCCTGGGGCTCGGAGGGGTTGGCAGATCCAGCCCTGGGGAGGTGGTGGGATGAAGGGAAGGGAAGGGAAGGGAAGGGAAGGGAAGGGAAGGGAAGGGAAGGGAAGGGGAAAGGAAGGGAAGGAAAGGCTCCTCTGCAGATCCCGGTGCCGCAGCCCTGCTCTCACTTGGGATTTGCTGCCCTTTGAATCCCTGGAATTGGTTGCTCTCAGCGTTACTCTGACGAGCTCAGCCAAGAGATGGAAGTGCTGGGAGGGAGCCAGAGCAGAGCCTGCTCCTGCCTGAGGGTGGGGAAACAGCAGGGATATTTCTCCATCTCTCCTCCCTCTCCCTGCTCTGTGACACCGAGCAGCCTGCGGAAAAGCCTTTGGAAACCAGCGGCTGCTCTCTGCCTTAAGACAGGCTTTATTTTTTAATAAATAAAAATTTATTATTTTTATTTATTAAAAAAATTTAATATTTTTTTAATTTAAAAAGAATCTAATAAAATCCTCCCCAAATTTTAACTTATATTTTTCAAGAACCCTCGGTCTCTAATTTAGTTTTAAATTTCCTAAACAGTCCTGTTTTTTTTTTTTTTTTGTTATTTCCCCAGTGTCTCTTCTCCCACCGTAGCTTGGAGTAGAAGCAGGAGGCTTCCCAGGCAAACTGGGAATGGTTTGTGTGCCTGAAATTCGGAATATCTTGAAAAAAATCCCCAAATTTCCCCAGATTTTTCCCAGACTGTCCAGTTCTCTCAGATACCTTCACTGAGTGCTCTGAGCTTCCTGATATTTCCCATTCCCTGTTCTTCCCTGCCACCACTTTGGGATCACCCCTGCACATCTCCTGGTCCCTCCCTGACCACCACAGCTATGCCCACACCCCAAAGGGGCATCCTGGTGTAAATCCCTGCCTGGGCATGGGACTCTGGGGTCTCCGGATGGCACCGCCCGGCAGAGCCGGTGACTCCCCGGAATTCCAGCTGCCTGGCAGCTGGAGGGGGAGGCAGCAGAGCCATGCTGGCTGTGCCATTGGGAGCGCTTTCCCCATGAGTTATTGCCAGGTTAAAGGGTTGTGATGGTGCCAATATCCCGAGCCGGGTTATTGTGTTATTAATGGGAGCCTGTCGCTGGCCATTAGCGCCGTGATCAATCTCCGCTGACAGCGGCTGCTTAGGCTGTCACACTTTGTTTTATCTGCCATCCTTAGACTTTTACTAACTCAGAAATTGCTAATCCAATCTCCTCTAACCCACTTAGGGGAGGACATTGTCTCTGTGCTCCTCAGACGCCAGAGCTGGGCCCGGGCAAGGACGTGCTGCTGGCCGGGGAGGTGGCTCAGGGGTGACTGAGCCAGCTCGTGTTCCTCAGGGAATCATGGAATGGATTGGGCTGGAAGGACCTTCAATCCCATCCCATCCCACCCCTGCCACAGGCAAGGACACCTCCCACTGTCCCAGGCTGCTCCAAGCCCCAATGTCCAGCCTGGCCTTGGGCACTGCCAGGGATGCAGGGGCAGCCCCAGCTGCTCTGGGCACCCTGTGCCAGGGCCTGCCCACCCTCCCAGGGAACAATTCCTTCCCAATATCCCATCCAGCCCTGCCCTCTGGCAGTGGGAAGCCATTCCCTGTGTCCTGGCACTCCAGCCCTTTTCCCCAGTCTCTCTCCATCTTTCTTGTTGGCTCCTTCAGGGCCTCACCCCCTCACAGGGAAGAATTTCCTCCTGCTCAGGAGAACATTTTGCCTCTGGTACTGACTGAACTCCTGGTGACTCCATGTCCTTGTTGCTCCATGGATCTGTCATCTTCATCTCCACCCCAGCTCCATGAGGATCTCTCCAAGTGCCTTCACCAGGCATCTCAGAAGCCTCCAGAACTTTGGCATCTCTACCCTGGAGCCTTCAATGGGCAAAAATGACCTTGAAGCCTTCAAACTTCAATCCCAAGAATCTTTGGGGTAAACCTTTAGAAAGGGTTGTCAGCATTTTGTCAACTTGGCCACGAAGTTGCTACAGGGACTGGAACCCCTCTGGAACCCCTCTGGAACCCATCTGGAACACCTCTGGAACCCATCTGGAACCCATCTAGAACCCCTCTGGAACACCTCTGGAACCCGTCTGGAACCCATCTGGAACACCTCTGGAACACCTCTGGAACCCCTCTGGAACACCTCTGGAACACCTCTGGAATCCTCTGGAACCCCTCTGGAACACCTCCCCTGTGACACTGTGCTGGGCAAGGTGGGGCTGTCCAGCCTGGAGAAGAGGAGGGTGTGTGGAGGCCTCAGAGCCCCTTCCATGGTCAGAAGTTCCTACAGGGAAGATGGAGAAGGATTCTGCATCAGGAACTGGACCCCCACTGCCGGAGGGCAGGGATGGATGGGATATTGGGAAGGAATTCCCCCTGGGAGGGTGGGCAGGCCCTGGCACAGGGTGCCCAGAGCAGCTGGGGCTGCCCCTGGATCCCTGGCAGTGCCCAAGGCCAGGCTGGACATTGGGGCTTGGAGCAGCCTGGGACAGTGGGAGGTGTCCCTGCCATGGCAGGGAGCTGGGGGTAGAATGCAGGCTGGCAAATCTGGTGGAGATGCTCCTGGGGGACACTTGTGTGGGGACTGGGGATAGAATCAGAGAATCATTAAAGTTGGAAGAGCCCTCTAAGGTGATTGAGTCCAGCTGTTAACCCAGCACTGCCAGGGCCACCACTGAACCGTGTCCCCAGGTGCCACATCCTCATGTTTTTTAAACACTTCCAGGGGTGGGGACCCCAAACCTCCCTGGGCAGCCCCTGCCAAGGCCTGAGCACCCTTTCCATGGGGAAATTCCTGCTGCTGTCCACCCTGAGCCTGCCCTGGCCCAGCCTGAGGCCGTTCCCTCTCCTCCTGTCCCTGTTCCCTGCCAGCAGAGCCCGACCCCCCCGGCTGCCCCCTCCTGTCAGGGACTTGTGCAGAGCCACAAGGTCCCCCCGGAGCCTCCTTTGCTCCAGCCTGAGCCCCTTTCCCAGCTCCCTCAGCCGCTCCTGGGGCTCCAGTCCCTTCCCAGCTCCCGCAGGAATTCTCCAGCCCCTTCCCAGCTCCGTTCCCATCACAGGACTGGGCAGAACTGGTGTGAGTAGCCAGGGAGAGAAAGCCCAGGGTGGGCAGGATGGGGATGTTCAGGAGCTGGGAATGGTGCAGATGAGGTTGGGATAACGCTGCTGGGATAACGCTGTCGGGATAACGCTGTCGGGATAACGCTGTTGGGATAACGCTGTTGGGATAATGCTGCTGGGATAACGCTGCTGGGATAACGCTGCTGGGATAACGATGTTGGGATAACGCTGTTGGGATAACGCTGTTGGGATAATGCTGCTGGGATAACGCTGCTGGGATAATGCTGTTGGGATAACGCTGTCGGGATAACGGTGTCGGGATAACGCTGTTGGGATAACGCTGTTGGGATAACGCTGCTGGGATAACGGTGTTGGGATAACGCTGTTGGGATAACGCTGCTGGGATAACGGTGTTGGGATAACGCTGTTGGGATAACGCTGCTGGGATAACGGTGTTGGGATAACGCTGCTGGGATAACGCTGCTGGGATAACGGTGTTGGGATAATGCTGTTGGGATAACGGTGTTGGGATAACGCTGTTGGGATAACGGTGCTGGGATAATGCTGTTGGGATAACGGTGTTGGGATAACGCTGCTGGGATAACGCTGCTGGGATAATGCTGCTGGGATAACGCTGCTGGGATAACGGTGTTGGGATAACGCTGCTGGGATAACGCTGCTGGGATAACGCTGTTGGGATAACGCTGTTGGGATAATGCTGCTGGGATAACGGTGTTGGGATAACGCTGTTGGGATAACACTGTTGGGATAACGCTGTTGGGATAACGGTGTTGGGATAACGCTGCTGGGATAACGCTGTTGGGATAACGCTGTTGGGATAATGCTGTTGGGATAATGCTGTTGGGATAACGGTGTTGGGATAACGCTGTTGGGATAACGCTGCTGGGATAACGCTGTTGGGATAACGCTGCTGGGATAATGCTGCTGGGATAACGGTGTTGGGATAACGGTGTTGGGATAACGCTGTTGGGATAACGCTGCTGGGATAACGCTGCTGGGATAACGGTGTTGGGATAACGCTGTTGGGATAACGCTGTTGGGATAACGCTGCTGGGATAACGCTGCTGGGATAACGGTGCTGGGATAACGCTGTTGGGATAACGCTGTTGGGATAACGCTGCTGGGATAACGCTGTTGGGATAACGCTGTTGGGATAACGCTGCTGGGATAATGCTGCTGGGATAACGCTGCTGGGATAACGCTGTTGGGATAACGGTGTTGGGATAACGCTGTTGGGATAACGCTGCTGGGATAACGGTGCTGGGATAACGCTGTTGGGATAACGCTGTTGGGATAATGCTGCTGGGATAACGCTGCTGGGATAACGGTGCTGGGATAACGCTGTTGGGATAACGCTGTTGGGATAACGCTCTGCACTGTGCGAGAGGAGCCCCGGGTGCTTCCCAAGGGCCCGGCTCCCAGCCTCGGGAATGTGTGTCATTCCCACACATCCACACGTGTCATTCCCACGCACACCCAGGCTGCTGGTCCAGGAATTCTGCTGCAGTTCCGTGCTCACACCGAGCAGCTCCTTTTTGCTCCCTGGCCGAGGCAGTTTTGTCTCCTGAGCTCCTGCAGCCGCTGCCGTGCCGGGCCCGAGCCGCTCCCTCCGTGCTCAGCCCGAGAGGCTCCAGCAGTGCCCAGCGGCCTGCAAAGGGCAGCTTATCAATAAATGATAACCATTCCTGATCCGGAAAAGCAGGAGCAAATTCCCGAGTCCCAGCAGCTCCCGGCGCAGCAGGGAGAGCTCCCAGAGGACGGGCAGGGAGGGTGAGGCCGTGCCGGCGTCAGGGGTCTCCACGGGCAGGGAAGAATGGGGCAGAAAATTCCCAAATTCCTCCCTGTGTGCAAGCAGAGGATGGATGTGAGCCCCGCATCCTGCCAGGAGGGCAGCAGGACGCCGGGATCTGATCCGTGCTGAGCTGTCAGCAGCACCAGGGACACTTGTGGCCTTTCCTCCAGCACCTCCAGGCCTCTCCGCAGATCCTGAGTCCTATTTTTAGCTTCTCCCATCTCAACGAGGCTCTGGCAAACGGCTTCAGATGCTGCCAGGGACAGGCCTGCGCTCCCTGCCCGCTGTAATTCCGTGGATGCCGCGTTCCCAGAGCCCGGCAGCATCTCACAACCTTTGTGAGTGGGACGGTTTCTCTCAGCTGTGGTGACCTGGTGACCCCTCCCCGTGTCTGGGTGTCACCATGTGACGTGCCAGCACCACCCCGGGCTGCCGCTGGATGCATCCAGCACAGGAAGGACCAGGAGCTACTGGAGTGAATCCAGAGGAGGCCACAGGGCTGCTCCAGGGCTGGAGCCCCTCTGCTCTGGAGCCAGGCTGGGAGAGCTGGGGGTGCTCACCTGGAGAGGAGAAGGATCCAGGGAGAGCTCAGAACCCCTTGCAGGGCCCAAAGGGGCTCCAGAAGAGCTGGAGAGGGACTGGGGACAAGGGATGGAGGGACAGGACACAGGGAATGGCTTCCCAGTGCCAGAGGGCAGGGCTGGATGGGATATTGGGAAGGAATTGTTCCCTGGGAGGGTGGGCAGGCCCTGGCAGCTGTGGCTGCCCCTGGATCCCTGGCAGTGTCCAAGGCCAGGCTGGACACTGGGGCTTGGAGCAGCCTGGGACAGTGGGAGGTGTCCCTGCCCATGGCCGGGGTTTGGAATGAAATGATCCTTAAAGGTCCCTTCCAGCCCAGACAATTCCATGATCCTACAGTGATATTCCAATGAGTTATTAGGAAATGGATGATGCTACATGAGCACAGAGACCGTCCAGGGCTGTGACAGCCTCAGCAGGGGGAGCAGGCCTGGAATGACATCCATTAGGGAAGCAAAGCAACAGGCACGTTCTGTGGAACTCCCTGAGGGGTAAATCTGTCAAAACAGTTCCGGACTGGGCCCTCTCGGGTTGCCAGAGTCACACACGGAGGGAAAGGCGCAAATCCCCTCGCAGCTCGTGCAGCCTGGGCTATCAACATCCACCTCCAGGAACATCAGCGTGAAACACTCCAGAGGGGAAGAATTACAGCACAAGGTGGGGATTTACAACCTCCCACCGGTGTTTGGTACAGCTGGGGAGGTAATTCTTTGTCTTTCGGTGGTTTTTAATATCCTCATGGTGTGAAAACTGAGAATTTCATGTGAGAGGCCCAAACCATCGCCGATGTATGCTGTGAATTAGTCCACGAGGCAAAGCATCGGCTGAGCCTGATATAATTTTAATTTTGGGCACCACATTGAACCATTTTTTATAGCAGGATAGACTTTCCAGCCATGAGGGAGAATTCCCTCCTTTTCCCAAGCCAACGCACAACTCCTTGGCTGCATCTTGTCCAGCCGGGATTTCTGGGTCTGTGCCAGCTGGAGAACGCTCTGCCTTTATCCTGCAGCATCCCAGGAGTTGCTCCTTCAACCTCAGAGCCAAGAAAAGGGGGAAAACCAGCTCCAGAAACTTTTTGTCTTAAAGCTGGGGAAGGAAGGAGAGACCTCCTGCACTGAGGCCAGCCAGGGTGGAACAGGAGACGCTGGAGCAGTCTGGAAGAAAGTCCCACTCTCTGCGAGCCTGGGTTTGGGAGCCCTTTAAAGCAGGCGCCCTTGGGATGCTGCGGGGCTGCCCTTCAAGGAGCGGGGAGGCTGAGGGAGGCTTAAGCTGCTTTAACTCAGCCTCGGGACTTGCTGCAGCCTTAAGGCCTTTAAGCCCTTGGGTGACACCGAGGGTTTAAGGTCTTACACGGTTTAAACAGGGCTTAAGCGCTCGCTCACCTTCACTTGGGACACTTCCCTCCTGGACGGCACCTCCCTTGTGCAAGGAGGGCTTGGATCCAGCGGTGCCACCCGGGAGGGGCCCCACAGCACAGCCTTGGGGTCTCATTCCCATTCCTACAGCTCCAGGGAGTGGCAGTGGGGGAAAAGCGGCATTGCCAGCTCCTCATGAGCTTTTGGTGAAAGGCAAAGCTCTGGGCATGAGGAGATGAGGGCGGTCGTGCCACCTGGGAGACCTTCCCCTCCCTGCTGCTGGTGGTTGAGAAAGTCACAGGGGATTTTGGGGGTCAAACACATTCCCAGAGGGTTCTCTCCCCCGTTCCTGCAGGATCAGTGCTGGGATAACCCCGTGCTGCCGACAAGAACTTGTCTCTAATGCTTTCCTTCCCGCAGGACGCTTCCCCAGAGTGCAGCTCCCAGTCTGGGGTTTGTGATGCTGGCCTTGGTCCTGCCTGGGCTCAGATGGGAGGGAAACAACCCTCAGGGAGATTTTAGTGTCCCTAATTCCTCATGGGATGGCTGCATCCCACCTCCAGGGCAGGGAGTCAGAGCTCAGGAGCCCCCCATGCCCTGGCTGTGCTTGTCACCTGCCTGTCCCCTGGTCCCAGAGCCACCCAGGGGACGCGCAGAGCTTCCAGAGCCTTCTCTGCACTGGAGATGTGGAATGCCAGCCTGGAGAAACCACTCTCCAGGACTCCTTCAGTCCTGGGGACAGCCCTGGTACCTGTGATCTCTGCAGGTGATCAGGGGTCTGCTGGAATTTTTAATTCCATGGATGTGTAGCCCCTGCCAGACCTTCCCAAGGGAGGCTGCACCAGGCTGCGGCATTCTGGAAAGATGGATTCATGCCACTGTGCACACAGAAATCATGGAATCACGGAGGCTGGAAAAGCCCTCCCAGCCCATCGAGTCCAAGCTGTGCCCGATGCCCACCTTGTCCCCAGCCCAGAGCACCGAGTGCCACCTCCAGCCCTTCCTTGGACACCTCCAGGGATGGGCACTCCAAAGCTCCCTGGGCAGCCCCTGCCAAGGCCTGAGCACCCTTTCCATGGGGAAATTCCTGCTGCTGTCCACCCTGAGCCTGCCCTGGCCCAGCTGGAGGCTGTTTGCTGTCACTTGGACATCTCTGAGTGGCATGAGGAGCAGCAGGATCCATAAAAATCCCTTTTGTCTGGGCATACGGGAGGCTGCTTTGGGAGGCTGAGGACAGGAGGATTCCTCCCTGGTTGGCTTCCTCCTCTCTTAAAAACTCAGGTGAGAACTCCAGGCTAAGACAGAAATCCACCCAGTGTCCCCAGCTCAGTGACATCCATCAGAGCCCCATCCCACCATTCCCACCCCGGGAAGCAGCATCCCATCAGCAGAGGGGATCAGCGCAGGGAAAGGGGCAGGGAATATTTGGGTTTGCAGGTGGGGAGAGCTCCCTACATTGTCCCACTGGGCCTGAGGGGCTGCAAACCCCACAGACAGCCTGGGATGTGGGATGTGGGACACACGGCCTGGGCCAGCCCCTGGAGTGGAAACCCCACGGAGAAAAGGACCTGTCTGGACTGCTGGATGCTCCTTGCCTTCATTTTGTGAGCTTTGACGAGGTTGCACCGTTTTTCTCAGCACAGGAGCCCCTCCAATCCCTGCTTTTCCAAAGGCACTGGAAGAGTTGGTGAGTTCTGCAATCCCGTGTCCTTCCCACCCAAAGAGCAGCAAACCAGAGCAGCTGTGAACCGAAACTGCTGCAAAAGCATTCCCAGAGCCCCCCTTTTTTAAGACGGGAACACAAAAACCAGGCCTTGCAAATCTGCACCTGGCAGGGCCTCGAGTGCTGCTGCAGCAGGTGAGGGCCCCTCTGACAAATGCCACCTTGGATTTTTCCAAACCATCTCTTCCTCCCACCTATGGGATTTGAGCGTGGAGCTCTCAGCCCAGCTGTGCTATCACAGAGTCCTGGGAGAGGCAGCTGAGTCAGGTCCAGACTGATTAGAGCTGGTTCTAAATTAATTCGGCGGGGAGGGGCATGGAGGACCTCGGAGTCGCTGCCGTATTTTGATTTTTCACGCTGGGATTGTGCTCTTGATGTCACTGTTCCAACTGCTGCACTTGAAAGTGCCCATAATATCAAAAAGTGTCTTTGTTATCTAAATAAAAGGTTGCATTTCAGGTAAAAGAGGGGTTTAATAACCATAATTTTCCCTTCACTCTGCTAATTTGGCCGGCTGAAAGGAGCAGCTTTTGTGCTGAGAGGCTGCACAGGAACACCGGGAGCCCCTGGCTCGCTCCCTATTTTTGCAAACCAAATTTCTCCTTCAGGTGCCTCGGTGTGGATGGAATTTGGGCTCCTGGGTTTTTAATTCCTGTACTTTTAGCAGATGTAGCTGCACCTAATGGGATTTTAGGGCAGGGGAGCGCAGTCCATTCTCCACATGATTTGTGGGGTTTCTCAGCAGGATCGGGACCATATTCACCTCTGGAATCTCCCTTGGAGGGGCAGTGAGGCACCCCTGACACCTCCTCAACAAGGAGACTTTACTTGTGTTTAAATCCTTTGTCTGATCTGTTCTGTTCACCCCAATTTAAACCCAGACCTTGAAAAATACTGGGAAAAACAAGAGATTTGTCAGGGATTTTGCACCCATCCGCTGTGGGCAGAGAAAGCTCGTTAGCAGCTCCCTAATGAGCCAGCCAGCAAGGCCAGGAAACCTGAGACTAAAAAGAAGCCAAGATGGAGCAGAATGAAACATTCCCGTTTTCAAAGAGGGAAAATTGGGAAGGGCTCAACAGAACAGACCCAGAAGGGCTCCGTGTGATCAGCCCCACAAAACTTCCTCCTGTTCTCCTGTTCTCCAGCTGCTCCCCAAGAGCTGCCACGGGCCCAGCTCCCCTCTTGCCAGGCAGGAGATGTGGAGCTGGGGGTGTGGCAGAGGGATAAGGGGGAAATGGGATGTGGTGGCTTCCTGGGATGATCCCAGCCTGGTTCGTGTCGTTTTTAGGATGTAGCTGCCAGAAATGAGGCGCTCCAAGAGTGGCTGTCCCTGTGCTCCTGCTGGGGAGGAGAGACATGGGCTGGGCTGAATGGGGTCAAGTTTTTCCAGGTGCCTGAGTTTCCCCATAGATTTCTCACCCTGGAGCTTGAGGCACCCACAGAAGGTTCCAGCTCCAGCACATTTGGGGTTTTCCCTGAGGAGCCACAGCCTCTGCTGGACCTTCCTGCTCAGCTGTGCTGCCGCTGCTGCTCTGCTCTGCACCCTTTTGGCTCCTCCAGCCCCTCTTTCCCATCCCTCTTTCCCATCTCTGATCCCCAGCCAGCACCACGGATCTGGCACCCCAGACCCCCCAAAACCTGCACAGCTGTCCAGCCTCGGGCAGGGCAGGAGTGTGGGATCCCCTTCCCGCCCTGTCCGTGGTGTCAGATCCCACTCCGCGCCCAGCCCGTACCGGGTTTGGTGCCAGGTGGGTTTCCCACCATCCCTGCTGCCCTGGGATGTGGTTGCCATGGCAATCCGTGCCTGAGGTCCTGTGGGGAACAGCGTCCCCAGCTCCTTCCCTGCTCCTGCGGGGCAATTCCTGCATCCTGAGGGAGATGCTCCCCTGCAGCCCCTCGCACTTCTGTCACCGTTTCACCTCCAGGCTGCTGCAAACGTGACACTGCCGAGCAGGACGAGCCGAGGAGGGGCATTTTGGGCTTCCCAGAAATGTTACGGAGATATTATCTGACAACATCACAAAAATCCCCTCACCCACGCACGCTGTGCATAAGCAGAGTTTCTGAACCCATTTTCTAATTGCTCTCTGTCATTAAGAAGGATCAAAGTGAGGCTGAACCATTTGGAAACGCGTCTGGAGCCGGAGCCCGTGAGCTTTGTCTCCTAACAGACATTTAATAGGTGGCTGATGAATGTGGAAGTGCTGCTTCCCTCAAATATCAATATTAACTTGAACTTTGCCTTAAGTAAGCTGGAGCCCACATCTGAAAATGGAATGTGTTAAATAAAAACCAGCCATCCCCATTGGAAGCTTTTCCTTTGACTCCTTTTCGTTCCCGGCCCCCAGGTAACGACCTGAGCCCCTTCTCCTGCCCATGGGTGCACGAAGGGAGCTGCAAGTCCTGGGAAGTTGGATTCCCAATTCCTGAGGTAACAGCGGGATGAGAACATGTAGGAATGGTCAGGCACGAGCGATTAACAGAGCTGCTTCATCCCCAACCATGCCTGGCTCCAAAAAACACTGCAGATATTCCATAAGGAGAGAAATGACTCCAAAAAGGAGTTTGCAGAGCTGCCTGCCAGGGAAAGCTGCATTTCTGTGGCCCAAATTGCCCGGTTTTATTCCCCTTTCCTGCCCCATCCCGGGATCCTCCCTGTGTGCTGCTGATTCCTTGGCTGTGGGATATTTTTCTCTGCTATTAATGAGCTGCCAAATCTGAAAAGAAAACGAAGCTGGGTGTATCTGCATAGGAGAGAGCTGATTTAATTTGCTTTAGGTTGCTCAGTCTGTTGGGAGGACTAACTCCAAGACCCTTCCTCTTCCAAGGAAAAGAGCTGCTGCAGCAGAGGATCCGGGAGAAGTATGGGAAAAGAGGAGGAAAAATTAACTTGGGCCACTTCAAGGGGGTGAAATGAATCCCTGTGTGGGAATGAATCCCCCAGGGCTGGATCCGGGCCTTGGTGGCCGTGGGGTGGTCAGAGGAGCCTGGGCAGGTTCCTGCAGGATTTAGGGATGGCAGCTGAATCCCAGGGCTGGGACAGCTCTTCCCAGGAAAACAGGGATTGCACTTCCGGAATAAATGCTGCAGGGAATAAACCCCTCCGTCCTGATTCCTGGGGAGCCCTGGCTGAGGGGGGCAGGGCAGGATGGGTCCTGCAGCCTCTCGGCAACATTTTGGGAGATTAAATTTGCTGCCAAAATGGACATCAGCTTAATTTGGGAAGGAATTTGGGAGCTCTGCTTTAAGGACCTGAGGGGAAAGAAGAGGTTTTATTCCACTTCCATGGATGCTTCCGCAGCAAAGCACGGAGAACACCTGGAGAAGGAGCATCCTGCTCAGATGGGAAGGCAGGGTCAGCTCCATTCTATCCCAGCTGATCCAGGGCAACAGATCCATGTCCTCACTCCAAACTCCCTCCAATTCCCTACAAGGAACACCGAGATGGTACCAGACATATTCCCAACCACAGGGAAGCTGGGAAAAGCTTTGCTGCCATCAGGGGCCTGGGGAGGGCAACCACAAACAGGGGCTCAGTATTCCCAAATCCCAGAACAGCTGAGCTTGGAAGGCACCTCTGGAGATGCCCTTGTCCAACCCCTGCACAAGCAGAGTCACCCAGAGAGGGTTTCCCACATCCAGGTGGGATTTGGGAATCTCCAGGGATGGGAACATCATAACCTCTCGTGGCCACCTGTGAACTCCAAGTGTTCAACGCCCTTCCCAGTAAAATCTTCTCACATGAGAGAAAATTCCTGTATTTCTGTGTGTGCCCGTTGCCTCTGGCTGGTCACTGGGAACACTGGGAACACTGGGAAGACAAGGCTCCCACCAGCTCATGTCTCCAGCCTGTGGATGTCCCTCTGAGGGACAGTTTGCCCACCAGGTGTATTATGGAATCATGGAATGATTTGGGTTGGAAAGAACCTTAAAGCCCATCCCATCCCACCCCTGCCATGGGCAGGGACACCTCCCACTGTCCCAGGCTGCTCCAAGCCCCAGTGTCCAATCTGGCCTTGGGCACTGCCAGGGATCCAGGGGCAGCCCCAGCTGCTCTGGGCACCCTGTGCCAGGGCCTGCCCACCCTCCCAGGGAACAATTCCTTCCCAATATCCCATCTGAAATTCCCTCTTCTGGTTGAAATCCATTCTCTTTCCCTGGGGAGCAGGACCCTCTGTCCCACCCGCTGCACCCGTTCCTCCCGGCCACAGAAGGACACAGTGACCTCCCTGGAAGTGTTTTCTCCCTACACAACCATTCCAGGGCTTCCAGTGGTGGGTTCCTGCTGGAGGTGGGAGTGGCGTGATCCCCCTCCAAGGAGCTGGGATGTTTATCCAGGTTTGCTGGGTTAAAAACCACAGGCAGCAACTGCCTGGAGCTGGAAGCTGCAGAGCCCACAGTGTGCAAGTGCCGTGATTCCCATAGGAGTTTGGGGACAAACCCAGTCAGTCTGGCTACAAACCAGTCTGGTGACAACCCTGTAGGATCCCCAGAGCCTGGGAAATCTCATGGGTGCCATGCAAAGGCAGAAGATGCAAATCCATGGCCAGAGGAGCAGGAGGTGGGAGCCAGATGAGGGATTCTTGTGCTTGGAGAAGGAATTCAGGAGGTGTGGATCCTCTCCTCCAGCAGGAATCAGTGGAGACGGCCTGGATTGAGCCCTTGGGTCTCTCCTGGGGTCCAAGGTGGGAAGAGCCTGGAACAGGACATGGCTTCCTCATGGGAATGGTCCCGGCTGAAGCAGCACAAGAGCGTTCAGGAATCTGGAGAGCATCTTTTGCACTCAGGATGCATCAAGATGATGCCTTAGGTTTTAACTCATGTTTTTCCAGTCCTGCACTGCCTGGTGTGTCACTCTGAAGTTCCTTGGAGCCTGGTCACTTCTGCTCTCTCGTGTCGGGCAGACATAACAAAGCCTCTCCGGGCCTGCTCTCCAAGGACACCCAGACCATCCTAGGCCCAAAAAATATAAACTAAAAGCCTCTAAAGGGGGGCAAGCTTGGGGAAATTACCTCATTAACTGAAGATTTAATTGGAGAATTAACCCTGATGATGCCTTTTCCTGGTCTTAAAATCAAGAGTCTATTAATTTTCTCTTTTTATCGTTTCTTTTCTTCTTTGCCTCAGTTTTGTGAGTTCTTTTACTCAGAGTTCGAACTAAAATACAGGAGACCAGGAGTTTATCTTTGGACTTAGATGTTTCTTTTATCTTATCTCTAGCACAGCTGCACGGGATGCGCCTCTTAGTTAACAAGGTGGAAAATGGCCGTGAGTTCTAACTTCCAAGGCCTTTTAAGGTCCAATTTACCCAATTATGGAATGCCAAGTCATTTCTTTTTATTTATAATCCAATAACTATCTATTCATGACCCGCACTGCGGGTTTTTGACCCAATACCAGAACAGATTTGTGAAGAAGGAAGGAGAAAAGAAGAAGAACAAATCCACACCCCAAATCCTCCATATTGTTACATATATCCCATAAACAGAAATTTTCTAAACCCTGAGTTCCAACAGAGTCAAACACGGTTAGAAGGGGAAAAGGGATTTTACCTTGGTATTTATTTTAAGGATCCTTGGGTGCACACATCCGGGTGGAACACACCGCAGTGCCCACCCCCAAAAGATCGGGTATCACATTAGAGGTGTTACTAATTAGCAGATCTATCAAAGATTCCCCAATGAGAGGCTCAAGTGAGCCCCCCTCCCCAAGGAACCTTCCACTGGATGGTTCTATCTTGGTTTACAGAATGTGTTCTGGAGAGAAATTCTGTGGGTCTGGGGCACACTGATCCCTACGAAGCTTCTGAGATGTTCAGTCTCCCAGCTGAACAAACAAGGCCAAGAATGGAGGCAAAAACACTGAGAATACAGGAGTTGTAAAATGGTAGAAAAGGCAAAAAAATCATCATGGCATCACTGATATGCAGATGAGCCAAGCTTCTAAAAGTGTGAAGAACTCGGGACCTGGGGTCCATCTTGGGGTCCATCTTGGCAGTAGCCTCTGGCTCCCCAGGGGCACCTTTGCCTTTATTCCCTTACTCCTGTCTCTGTTTTTAGGTGGCCTCTAAAGACATCAAAGACATTCCAGAGGAATCCCTGCAGCCTGGATCCCAGCCCCTGGAGCTGTGGCGACACAAATGCCAGTGGAGGATGAGGGGAACGCGCCCCGGGTGCTGTTTGGTGGCACGTGGCTGCTGCGAGTGCAGCGACGGAAGCGTGTCCATAATAAACCAAGAGAGCATTGCCAGCAGGAAATGCCATTTCGATGGCATTTTGTGGTAACGAAGAATTTCCATGGGAATACGATGATTTCAAGGAAAATTTAACTTTGGGAAAAGAAAGAAAAAAAGAACAGGAGAGAAGACGTTTCGTGCTCTGTGAAAGCTCGAGCGCCTCTCTTGCAGTGGACACGTCGTTTGTTACCCCACAACTGACTTCATTTCCCAGCTCATTCACCAGCCGGCAGTTACGGAATTTCATGGAAGCACTTAGCTCGGATCCAGCCGCGACTTCCTTGGCACATTGGAGGGAACCTGCAGCAGGGCCAGGTGTTTCTTGTGGAATTATTTAAGATGGAATACATGCTGGGAATGGCACTTCCCTTGCACTGAGCCGTGCTGTGGCAGGAGACCGAGGCCTCCGAACTTCCCGAGCCTTTTTCCATTCACAGAATCACGGCATTAACCAAGCTGGAAAAGGCCTTTGTGATCAGCACGACCAACACCACCTTCCCAACCAACCCAGAGCTCTGAGTGCCACATCCAGGCTTTCCTTAAACACCTCCAGGGATGGGGACTCCACCACCTCCCTGGCCTTTCCAAGCCCGTCCCAACCTGGTTGCTTCCCCTGATCAAAGCATTGCTTTGCCCACCTTGAGCTTCCTGATTAGTCCTGGTTTTAGTCCTGGTTTTAGTCCTGGTTTTAGTCCTGCTGTGCCTCCCCTGCCCTCGGAGAAGCCCCCAGACCCCTCTGACAAATCCCCATCCCTGCAGCTTTTCCATGTGATTCCCTGTGCTCTTTGTTAGTTCTGCTTTGGGCGATCCCATCGCTCCCGTTGGCTGCGGAAGAGGAATTCCTTCCTTCCCTGCTCGCTCTGGCTGAAGGATGGCAGCAACTCCCAGCCCTTGGAATGCTCTCCTGGCCACTCCTGGAGCCACAGGGTCCTGGTAACTCCACCAGGATGCCTCAGGATGCAGCCCCCGCCCCGCTCCGGCTGCTTCCAGGGATGGATCCGGTGTTTCTCCACCTCCTGGCATGAGAACAGCTGGAAAAACACCCACTGCCCACCTGGATGCTCCCACAAGATTTTCGGGCGGTTTAAACAAGTCCCAACCAACCCGAGGTGTCCCTAAACATCACACAGGTCAGTGGGATCCCAAATCTCATCCCAGGAAAGCAGACAAAGAGTCCGAATTTTAACCCTCCACCAGGAGAAATGGCAGCCAGCGGATCTTGGCCATCGGGGTTAGGATAAGGGGATTACAGCACCTCCTCGAGTCCCGGAATTTCAAAGGCTCCTGGCACTTGTACTTTTAGATGTATCCCAGAGTAATTAAGCAAAGAAACTTTAAAAGAAAGGAATTTGGGCAGCCTGGAACTCCTGGGGGCGTTCCTTGCTGGAAAAGCTCAGCCACCATCCCTGATGGGAGATTCAGGCTCCTGCTCCAGCCTGCTGCCTGCTCCTGCTGGGTCTCCTCCCAGCTCTCCAGGTCTGGGGTTAGGAAGGGGCTGGAATTCCAGCAGGGATGGCTGTTCGATGGGTGGGTGCTGCTGGAGCCCCTCTGGCCACATCCAGGACGTGCAGCAAACCTGCCAGGAGCAGTCACTGGTGATGGACAAGCACATCTTGGGAAACCCTGGGATCAGGACGAGCTCTCCATCACTTGTGAGCCTTTCCTGGACCAGGAAGGTGGCAATGCCAGGAGCTCCGGGACCTGCTGCCCTCCTGAAGCCTCTCCAGTGAGTGCTGGATTCAGGATTCATCCCCAGGCTGGGAAAGCAGCTTTTCTGGATGATTCCTGCTTCCCAGGCTGGCTTGCAGCGGGCAGAGGCAGCGTCCTGCTGGGCTTTCTGTGACTCACTGTGCCACCCACTTCCCGAGGAATGGGAATGTTTGGGCTTTAACAAGCGAGCCGAGCCCTGGAAATTGCTTGTGGAGTATTGATTGGTGTCCAGGCTGCAGGGAAAAGGGATTTGCAGTCATTAGCTGGGAGATGTCGGGGCCGTGGGACTGATCTGAAAGCGGCACAGAAATAGGAATTATTCCTCTTGGTTTGTTTGGGGGTTTTATTCCCTTTCCATCGGGTCTTGGCTACCGTTTACAGGAGTCCAGCCTGGATGCTGCTGCCGAGGGGGAGGTGTGGAAAAGCAGCACAGCTACACCCGGAGCACAGGGCTAGGAGCAGAAAAAATGGGAATTTTCTTATCCTGCGTGTCCACATAGCATCTGTGGGCACCTGGAGATAAGGGGTTCCTCCTTCTAACCCAGTAAGAGCAGACTGGTGCAACTGGTACCCCAGGGAGCAATCCCTGCCTCCCTCAGGAATGAGTCACGGAGCGCTCGTGTCCGGCTCCTTCCCGAGCGCTTGCCTCGCTCCAATTAGGCAGGAAAAATGTGTGGAAATGAAAGGAGCTGTGGGTAATTTCCAGCAGTCGGGAACTTTCCTGCTCTGCTCCCAAGGTGCTTGAATTCCAATCGATCTGTGGATGTGGAGCTCACTCTGCACATCTTCACGCCTCCCAAAATATTTTGGCACTGCCCGTGTGCCCGTTGTTCCCACTGGGAATGGCAGGGGCAGAGGAAGGGGCTCAGTGTCCCGGGAGGAAACATTCCCGGCTCCTGTTGGCATTTTCAGCCGAGCATTCCCACCTCTGCCCAGCCATTTTCCACTTTTTTAGGATCTGCTCTGGATTCCCACCAGCAGCCTGCTCCATATTGACTGGAGGCTGGCATTTCATCCCAGAGGCCGGGGAAAAACACAGGGATACAGAGCTGGTCTTTCGGAGAGACCCAAATCTGCCATGAACAGGCAATTCCCAACCCCACAGCCAGCAGCTCTTCCTTAGGATCTGCATCAGGGCTTTAGGCAGAGCCAGACAGTTTTGCCTGTCTCCAAGGCTGTATCCCACAGGAATCCTGCGGGATTTCAGGGTCCTTTCGGAGCTCTGATCCAGCTCTGTGCCCCCTGGAACCCCAGGCAGCCATCAGCAGGGATGGGTTGCAGGATCCAGAGCAGCTTTGCTCCTGCAGTTCCCAGCATTCCCGGGATACCTGAGCTCTCTGAAGCTCCTCCAGCGCTGGCCTGGAGATCCCACCCCTCAAATCGTGTTGCCCAATATTTCTTCTGGAATATCCCCATTGCCATCCCTCGGGAGTGACTCGGGATGGCTTCTCCACCTGAATGTACCTTTTCCCAAAGGATCCCGGGCTGTTTTGGGAAGGCGATTCCAATTCCCCGGTGCTGCCGTGCAGGTTCGCCTCTCACACCTCGAGGCAGGCGCATTCCAAACCTCTGCAGTTCCCAGAGCCTTTCTGCAGCACCCAAACTCTTCCCGAGGGGCAGCCGGGCATTCCAGCTCCCTGCCAGTCATCCCTGGGATGCACGGAGAGATGGAAAGAAGGGAGGGAGGGAGGAAGGTTGGGAGCACCTCTCCCTCCCCGAGCCACACTGCCAGGGCAGCCTTCAGTGAAATATCAATAACTCCTGGCTATCAAAAAAATAAATCCAGCCCAAAAGTGCCAATTCCTGGCCTGCACGTGCCCCCACCCCCCCGGCTCCCCCTCAGCCCCACGATCGATCTCTGTTTAATTAAACCCTGGCAATGACTCTCACGTGGGGGCAATTCTGCTGACTCGGCCACTCGGGGATTTTCATGCATCTCTCTCTGCTTTGCTTTTCCATTAACTTATTTTTCCCTTTGTAATAAGGGCTTGTCAGTGTAATTTATCCAGCGGCGCGGGAAGCACGGCCAGCCCGGGGAGCCATTCACAGCTTGCCAGGGATAAACACAATTACACATTTTTAAATGTCAGCCTTCAGGAGAAGGAATGGAAAAGGTAAACTCTATAAATTGCAGAGAGACTCACACACACACACACAGAGCTGCTCCCTCTTTGAGGAACTTCCACATCCACGGGCGTGTCCTGCATCTGTGGAATGCAGAGGAACAAAGGGAAGGCCTCGAGGAATCCATGGAAAGGGGCAGCAGCCCTCGTGCTCTGCTGCGGAGGGCTTTAGAAAGCAGCTGGTGAAGCGTGGTGGCCTGGCAAGTGTCCCCTCCTTGTCACCCACTGCAGGCCAGATGCACCGGGAGAGCCCTGCTGCTCCCTGCTCAGCTCCCAGCAGCTGCTTTGATCTCCTGCCCGTGAAAAGAGGAGAGTTCAGATGGATTAAACGAGAGCCACTTACATAATCTGTTTAAAATTCCAGCAGCACACATCCAGGGAAAGGGAGAAGGAGAGCGGCCACCGAGTCCCGCTCGCTCTGCGGGCAGGGGGGAGCTGTGCTGCTGCTTCCTGCTCCTGCTGGGCTTGGGGTGTGTGGGAAGCACCCCCAGGTGACAGGGTGGCAGCCACCGGGCCCTGAACCATCCCGGAGGTCTGCTGGCAAGAGAGGAAAGCTGCGATGGAGAGGGGAGGCTCCTAATTACCAGGCCCTACTAACGAGCAGCGGTTCGGGCTCTATTAAAAGCCACTTTTTGGGGAGGGTGTTGTTTCGGTGGCTGCTGCACCTCTGGGTCTCGGCTGGGGTAATTCTCCTGCTCAGAGCCTGGAGCAGGTGGGATCCAGAGCAGCTTTGCTCCTGCAGTTCCCAGCATTCCCAGAAAATCGGGGCTCTCTGAAGCTCCTCCAGTGCTGGGATTCTGGAGGTCCCACCCCTCAAACTGTGCTGCTCAGTGTTTCTCCCGGAATACCCACATCTCCATCCCATGGGATCGACTTGGCGTGGCTGCCCCTCACGGCTCCTCCGTCTAAATGTGCCTTTTCCCAAAGCATCCAGGTTGTTCCAGGCGCCAACGGGATCCCTTTTCCTCTCTCTCTGTGATTTCCCACCTTCCTTGGGGGGTGGGGGGAACGAGAATGGATTGGTGGGGTCTCCTCATCTGGCTCCTTGCAACCTGGAGGGAAGGAGTGGGGGATGAGGAAGGAAAAGCCTGGGGCTGGAAGTCTTTGCAGGGCTGGGGGAGAAACTGGAGTTTCTTTTAAGGATCCTGCCCCAGCATGCTGGAAGCTGGGAGGGTTTAGGTGCAGAAAGATGGAATTTGGGAAGAGAGGGACTCTGGGGTGCTTTGATCTGTTTGGTTGCAGAGATGTGAGCACAGGTGGTGCCCGTGGTGGGCGTGCGTGCGATGGAAATGCTCCCCAGGCTGGTGGAGGTGGCACAGAGCCCAGAGCAGCCAGGAGCGGCACTGAGGTGCCACAATGCTCTGCCCAGGCCAATGGGCCCCAGACTGAGCCCAGGGAAGGGCAGCAGTCACCCCTCTGGAGCGAGGGAAGCTGCCAAGGCGGGGTTTGCCCTCAGGGAGGGGAGGTGTTCGCATGGCTCAGGGGACACCTGGGCTCCCTGAAAGCTCAGCTCAAGAGCTGGGTTGAACTTACTGCTGCCGGCCTTTCTCTGCCATAACCTGAGGGGGTCCCTCGAGCTTGGATGACCACTGACCACAGAGATCATCAGGAACTTAGGCACAGGACAAGGGGGAATGGCTCAGACTGACAGAGTTTACGATGGATACACGGAAGGAGTTCCTCCCTGGGAGGGTGGGGAGGCCCTGAGATTGCCCAGAGCAGCTGTGGCTGCCCATGGATCTCTGGCAGTGCCCAAGGCCAGGCTGGACATTGGGGCTTGGAGCAGCCTGGGACAGTGGGAGGTGTCCCTGCCCATGGCAGGGCATGGAACAAGATGAACTTTGAGGTCCCTTCCAACCCAAACCATTCCACGGTTCATGAACAGCACAAGATGTTTTGAGCAAAGCAGAGAAGTGGTGTAAGAAGTGCAGCTGGGACAGCAGCTCTGAAAATAGACCGATTTAACACCACTGAGAATCAAAAAAATGAAATGATTTCTCATCCAGTGCTGCCTGAACAGCCAGCCCTGCTCTGCTGGCTGCCTCTTCCAGGTACAAGCACCTCTTGAGCTGGATGCTTTTCCTGAGTCTGCTGTTTAGCCTCCAGAAAAAAACTCCCCAGTCATTAAGTTTAGGACCCTGCTGGCAAGGAAGACAGTGCTGTGGGATCACAGCAGAGAGCAGAGTGCCTTTAATGAACAAACAAAGCAGCAACTGCGACCAGAGAAAACAAAGTGCTGGTCTCAGACAGGCGAGGTTGCCAGACAAAGAGTTAGAGGAGGAGTAAGAAGGAGGTTGTTTGCAGAGCTGATGCCAGGATGAGAGGGAGACAATGGAACCAGAGCTTTTTATAGCATTGCTGGAGGAAAAGACAGGGAAACAATGCTGGCAGAAATAAACTTTAAACACAAACAGCTGGTACTGCACCCATCAGAGCTGGACATAAAGGGAATGGGACTGTGGAGATGGCTGGAACGGGGGGGGGGGGGGGGGGTTTGGGAGCTCTGGCAGCTCCCTGAACGCAGAAGGGCTCACAGCCACTTGTTCTCTCCCTGCTGCAATAAACGGAGCCACAGCAAGCCTGGGAAAGGCTCTGGGAGGCAAAAAGCAGAGGAGCTGTCCAGGGAAGGATGGGAACACTGGGACACAAAGGCAGGCAGTGCAGGCGGGCTGGGAGCACAGGGATGTCCAGCTCCCAAACACAGGAACCCTTGGTGGAATGGGGGCTGGCAAGGGACAGCCTCAGGCTCTGTCACCTCAGCAGGTGCAGGGGCTGCAGTGGAGGCTCCTGGAAACCTCATGATGCTGTTCCTGCCTTCCTGGAGACCAGGCTGGGCTTCCCGCAGGCTGAACCTCAGGCTGCTGATCCCCATTGGGGTGCTGGCAGCTGCTTTGCCTGCACTGAGCTGCTTTATCCTTCTTTTCTTTTTTACCAGCGGCATGGCAAAAGTCACTGCAAAGTGGCATTGGCTTGGGGTGACAGTGAGCAAAACCAGCCTGGAACCTCCTTTAAACCCAAGGGGTTAAGTCTGATATCTCCTTTAAACCTCGGACTAATCACTGGTCGCTCCAAGGCAGATATTCCCCCCTTAGCTCCTCTGTAGCTGTCAAACACATTGAACTCCCTGGACTTTGCCACCTGCAATCCCAAGGAAACCCCAATCACATCCTGGTTTTTGGGACTCCCCCATCTCCCTGTTAAAAGGAGAAGTTCAGTTCAAGAGGCGCCTGTCAGGCCGTGGCTGATGTGGCTCCGGAGTCACGAGCAGCAATTTTAGGCCGAGGGAAGAAATCAGTAATTGAGATCCCACCAAAATCCATCCTGGATTCACCAGGCAAAAGCAGCCTGGCCTCTCAGAGCCTCAGCGATCCAGCTGCTTCTCCTCAGCAGGAAAAGCAGGGAATAACTTTTCCTAAAACTCATTCAGAGACCAACCCAGACCTCCCTGCCCCAAACTAGAGATGGCTCTGGCTTGCCCAGGAACGGTCTGGGTGTGCTCAGATGTGCTGCACCTCTGAGGAGACACACGGGAATTGTGTCTGGAGACTCCTCCCAGGCCTTTGATCCAAATGCTCCATGTCCACAAGCCTGAGCTGTGCCCAGAGGCCTCGGGCTGCCCTCCCCAAGCTGCTCCTGCCAGGATCATTGAGCTCCCAGCTGTGCCTGGCTGCTCCCTCCTGCTGCTTTCCGAGGGTTTGTGGCAGCTCCACCTTTGATCTCGGAGTTAATGGTGGTGGCTCTGCTGCTCTGGCTGCTCCTGGCTGGCCTTGTCTCCGCAGTGTTTTCTATTCCTACAAAAGCCTGGGTCTGGGTTGGAACGTTGGAAAAGCTCAGGGTCAGCTTTCCCTGCCTGTTTCTTGAAGGGTTTTTTTTCCCTTTATGGCCACCAGGTCCCCAAGGTCTGTCGGAAGCCAGCAGGTGTTTGCTGGAATGGACTGCAGCTCCTGCTCCTCCCATTAGCCAGCATCTCCTTAGGAGCGAGCGCAAGCACAGAGGGGGCTCCTTCCCTTATCCCACTGGAGGGTGTCATTTTAATGACAAATAATCCTTCCCAGGCTTATTTTGGGCTCTATTCCCATCCTCCAAGATGCTTGCAGCTCCTTCCACGCTAAAGCAGCGTTTAATGAGCATCCTCCACAGGGCAGCAGCCAGGTCCCGGAGGAAAAATGGAATAACATTGGACAGATGTGCTTTGGAAAAGCCTCCTTGGAGCCTCTCCTCCTGACAAGGAGTCACTCACAGCTCCTCTGAAAACCCCAAGTTTTCGGCAACTTTTGTGCTCATGTTGGACGAAATCCTCCCCAAATGTTTTCCATGTCTGTAGATTTCCATGCTTGAGTTTGCTGCAAGATGGCCCAAACCCCCTCTAAAATTGGTGTACGAGGTCTCATCTGCTGGCACTGCTTCCCCTGCTGCCTGGAACAGCTGTGATAATCAGGAAAAATGAGATTCAAAGCCTTCAAGATGGAAAAAGTCCGTAGTTGACTCTTTTTTTTTGCAGAGCAGCATCTGCATCAGACTGTTAGAAAAACGAGTCGAACTCTGAAAGGAGAATTCCTATGAAATACCTCATTTTATTTGATCAAGAAATCCCAAGAGACCTCTCCTAAGAAGCCTTCAAATATCAGTGCTGGGCATTTAGTGGTTACACATCCTCTCAGCTCTGCCACTAAAGTAATTTTCTTTTCTCCAAATTTCATCTTAATGGTGGTTTATAGCATATGTTCACCGTGTTATTCATTAGCTCGGGGTAAATAAACCTAAAAATGAGATGAAAACCTACAATAAATATGAGCAGCAAAAGAGTGGCTCAAGAAAAATTTGAGGGGAAGTGAAGCAGGAGGATTTTTTCCCCTTCTCTGGCCATTAGCGTGTTGTTCAGAAATCACTCAGCCATCCCTGTTTACTTTTCCTGACAGGAATTATGTGATTACAGCACATTACGATCCCAATTCCTGGCAGAAAGGCTGGCTGGAGGACACTTAGGTGAGGATTAGGAGGGGAAAGTGGCTGGATTTTGAAAGCTGGGATGATGGGTGAGCAGGGGGGGCCTCAAGGGTGCCCTCCGCTCTCAGCGTTCCCCACAAGAATTATGGAAAACCTCCGGAATTTCCACCTGAACTGAGCGGTTGAGGAGGTGCTGCCTCGGAGGAGTCCCTGGTCAAACTGAGAGCTTGGACCGGATCAGGCTGTGGTTTGTCCAGCCAAGCCTTGGAAAGCTCCGGAGGGAATTCCGACTGCTCCTCTGGGGAGCTCAGCACCTTCTGAGGCGCAGCCTGTGCCTGCAGTGCTGCTCTGACACTTCTGGGAGGGTCTCCATGGTGCTGTTTGTCCTTCAGGAAGGTGAAGGACACAGTGAGGTCCCCCCTGAGCCCACTGGTGGCCACACTGACCTGTGTCCCCTAGCCGTCCCCGATGGCAATGAAAGGCTGTGGAAAAGAGCAGCCTAGGGACTCTATGGATTAGAATCCACAGGCCCCAAGGTGGACTCTGCTGTCTCATCCCTGCTTTCCCCACGTCACCCTCAAACTCGGTGGCCCAGCACTGGTGGTGCCTGAGGAACCAGTGCTGGGAATGGGAATTCCTTGCAGTCTCCTGGCCCTGTCCCCGCCATGCAGGATGAGGTTTGAATTATTTGGGATGAGGGTGCTGGGGTTGGTTTGTCAGCCTGGAATGGTGCCAGGCATGAGGACAACCCACAGTTTTTGTGGAGTTCCTGTTGACCTCATCCTCAGGCTCCCCAAGGTCCCTCAGGAGTGGAGCTCCCCTGTTTGCTGTGTCCATCACCCTCTAATCCCGTGGTGTCCCCAGAGCTGCTGAGGGGATGGGGACCCCTTGCAGTCTTGGGGCCCTGCTTCCCCCAGTGCAGAGTGGGGTTTGACTATTCAGGATGAGGGTGCTGGGGTTGGTTTGTCAGCCTGGAATGGTGCCAGGCATGAGGACAGTTCCCACTTTTTGTGGAGTTCCTGTTGACCCCATCCTCAGGCCCCTCAGGAGTGGAGCTGTGTCCCTCACCCTTTTTAACCCCATGCTGCCCCCAAAGCTGCTGAGGGGATGGGGACCCCCTCCGCTCTCGTGACCCTGTTTGCCCCACAGCAGGGTGGGGTCTGAATTATTCAGGATGGCTTTGTGCTGGTTTTCCTCATGAGCCCATCATTCCCAGCCTGGAATGAAGCCAGGCATGAGGATGATGCCCACTTCTCAATGAACTCCCTGGAGCTCCTGTTGGCCCCGTGCTCCGGCTCCTCCAGGCCCCTCAGGAGTGGAGCTCCCCTGTTTGCTGCGTCCATCACCCTCTCTAACCCCATGGTGCCACCAGAGCTGCTGAGGGTGCCTCTGTCTGCTCCTGATGAAGATATTGACCCACAGCAGCCCCACTATTGACCCCCGAGGCTCTGCTGATTCCTGGCTGCCAAGCAGCTGTGGAGCCATCGATCCCCCGCTCCGCGGCTGTGGCCCGGCCAATTTCCCCGCCATCTAACAGAGCTTTCATCCAGCCTGAACTTCCCCCGCTTCCGAATGAGAATCCTGAGGGAAACGGTGGCGAAATCTTGATCAAGCCGTGCTGAAGGAAGGCCAAGTGTGGGGTTATCAAATGAAAGCCGTCCCTGCCCTGAGCCGGTGAAGGAGGGACTGCGGAGCCGCGCTGGCTGCAGGGCAGGCAGCAGCAGCAGCTCTGACGTGGGAATTCACTGCTGCTAACAAGCTCCCGAGGAATTCCACAGCTTTCGGCACATGGCCCAGCGCAGGCTCCCTCCTGCCTGGCGGTTCGTGGAGCAGGGATGGACAGGCCGGCACAGGCAGCAGCAGCAGCCTCTGTTTTGCTGCGTCATCACCCCTCGTTTTGTGCTGACAGCGCTGGCTTCTCAGGGGCACAGAGAAGCAATTAAAAACGGTGTTTAAAATCATTAGAGAAGTCAAACCTTGCACCCAAAGCTGCTGCGAGGCCCTGAGAGTGAACAAAGCACTGGGGAGAGGAGGAATTCAGCTGGGAATGGGAGGCCTGCTGGTGTTTATCCACTCGTTTGTGATTTGCCTGTTCCCATCCATTATGGATGTGGTGGCCTCCTCTTCAGATGGACTCGTGCTGCCAGATATATTATTAAGACTTATGGTGATAAACAAAGAAGAAAACATTTAATTGACCCCAAATGACTGTTGCTGTTGGTGTCAAATGGATGAGAAGAGAGCCTGGTCAAGTCGAATCATAAATCTGCAGCTGCTCGAGGCATTTTCCTAAAGACCTGAGACAGCTGTGCAGTGCAATTTCTCTCACTAATGATTCCTAAATTAAGAAATTAACCCCCTTCCACCAGCATTTGGATGGTGCTGGAGTGGGAGACAGGAACAAAAATTGGAGCGGAGTGCGTGGCAATAGCAACCGTGGACGCTGCCAAAAATACTTACAATGCTCGAGCCCCAGTGCCTGCAGAAATGAAAGCACTCCATGCCAGCTGTGACCCTGCAAGGGAGGGGACGGTCCCCAAAGGCTGGGGAGCCCCATGTGGGATTTGTGGGGTAGAGGTGGACATGTCCCAATCCAGATCCCCCTGCGCTGGGCTGAGCCCCAGCGTGGGCAGCAGGGGAGGGGGGATTCTGCCCCTGTGCCCCCTCAGGTGAGAGCCCAGCTGCAGAGCTGCCCCAGCCCTGGGGCCCAGCACAGGAAGGGCCTGGAGCTGCTGCAGCCAGGCCAGAGGAGGCTCCAGGATGATCCGAGGGATGGAGCAGCTCTGCTGGGAGGAAAGGCTGCCAGAGCTGGCATTGTCCAGCCTGGAGAGGAGAAGCTTTGGGGTGACCTCACTGGGGCCTTGCAGGGCCTGAAGGAGCTGCAGGAAACCTGGAGAGAGACTGTGGAAAAGGGACTGGAGTGCCAGGACACAGGGAATGGCTTCCCAGAGCCAGAGGGCAGGGATGGATGGGATATTGGGCAGGAATTGTTCCCTGGGAGGGTGGGCAGGCCCTGGCACAGGGTGCCCAGAGCAGCTGTGGCTGCCCCTGGATCCCTGGCAGTGCCCAAGGCCAGGCTGGACACTGGGGCTTGGAGCAGCCTGGGACAGTGGGAGGTGTCCCTGCCATGGCAGGGGTGGGATGGGATGGGCTTTAAGGTCCCTTCCAATCCATTCTGTGATTCTGCAGTTTTGAGATCAGCTCATGCCACCATTTCAGTGTTTCTCCTGGGGCTGGTGAGGATATTTGGTGCTATTTCAGCTCAGCCGTGAGTTCCCAAGAGCTCCAGAGGGATCCAGGGGCCTGAGGAGCCTCACACTGGATTTACTCCATGTCCTGCCCGCCCCAGGCTGCTGCAGATCATGCAGGGAGCACCAAAGCAGCAGCAGCAGCAGCAGCAGCAGGGCTGGGATGGAGCTGGGAGGGATGAAGGGCCCTGCACTGATTCCTCTTCCATGAAAAACTCCTGCTGCGCACTGGGAGGCGAGGCGGGAGCAAAGGGAATTCTTTATCCCTCTCCTGAGGGAGTCGACTCCTCGTGGAGCTGAACTGGGCTGCTCGGGAAGCTTCGCTCCCTGATCCCTGTGATTCCAGTAATTGCCACTGGTCATGTCCCAGCCTCATCCGTGCCTTTGATCTGACTGCCTTTGAATGCGAGCTCCAGATCAGCGGGGTCAGGACGTGGCAACATGACAGGAAACTTCCAAGCTCTTGAGGAATCAGGGAATGCTGCTGGGGCTTGCACTGAGTCCTCAGAGTGCCCACAAAACGCTGCTTTTTTACCATTTTCCTGCTCTTTCTGAAGGCATTGGGAAACGGGATGCCTGGAGATATTTTTTTAGCTCTTGCTCGATGCTCATCCCCCATCACCAAGACCTGTCTGATGTGTTTATTTTTGGGTATGTGATCTTGTAAGAGATTGCTTTTACCCCTCTGAAGGGAAAGCCATGGACTTTTATTTAAGAGTTCAGGCTCCTTTCTCCCATCCTCCCACCAGATCTTTGTTTCCATCATCTGCACATTTGCATAATTCCTTCCCTTCATGCCTTTCCCAAGAATTCTCACTTCTTTGCCAGTTTTAACAGTTCTGCGGTGCTTTGAGAGATTTGGAAAGAGCAGAAGTTCCCTGAACACAAAACCTTTGATATTTCCAGCCATTTCCTCGTTTCTATTTAGGTCAACACCTGTTTGGGACAGGAAGCTCAGGGCAGGGTGAGTTTCTTTCCTGGTCATCCCACTCAGCCCTTTGGATTCTCCCGGAGTCCAGCACATTCTCTGCTGTGTCAGACATGCCCAAATGCCAAAATATATTAATTACCTTCCGAAAAGCTTACACAGAGCTTTGATTTCCTCAGTGCTCATAAATCTTGTTTGCTGTGAGCTCTTCTTTCCAGGTGCCTGGTGCTGAGATGAGGCTTTGGATACCGTTGGAGTCTTGGACCTCTCCTTCACAGGAGTTGTAAGATTGAACTCCTGCACTGAATAATGCTCACAGAGGCACCTTCCTGGAATCCATATTGCGCATGGAAATCCTTGGGAATACGGCAGGTGGTGGCAAATTTACTCTCGTTTCCACAAGGAGCCTCCGGCTCATCTTTCCCTGCAAACACTCCTCTGCTCCATGGATGGTGTGGTCAGGCTGATTCATTCTCTGGAAGGGATAATGAGACAGACGGATGGGATACTGGGATGAAATTCCTCCCTGGGAGGGTGCCAGGCCCTGGCACAGGGTGCCCAGAGCAGCTGGGGCTGCCCCTGGATCCCTGGCAGTGTCCAAGGCCAGGCTGGACATTGGGGCTGGGAGCAGCCTGGGACAGTGGGAGGTGTCCCTGCCCATGGCAGGGGTGGCACTGGATGGACTTTGAGGTCTTTTCCACCCCAGACCATTCTGGGATTCTGTGACAATAAAAATCGTGGATGATGGGGCACTTGAGAGGTGCCTCCGCTCCGTACTCAGAGACTTCTTTTCCCCTTGATCCGGAGCAACCCAGAAATGAGGATGTTTGGTGCTTTGCATCCTCGTGGATTTTCACAGGAACCCAGGGTGGATCTGAAATTCCCTTTGTGGTCTGGTCTCAGCAGTCTCCAGTGTTTTCCTAGGCTTGGAAACCTCCTTGCTCTGCTTCCCCACTCAGTTTTTCCTGCCTCCTCTGTGGAATGTCCTGACAGGAGATGGTCCTGCACAGATCCTGGGATTTCCTGTGTCACCAAGGCCTGCCGCAGACACACCTGCAGCACCAGGCAACAGTTTCCCTTTCCTTTCTCTTTTCCTTTCTCTTTTCCTTTCTCTTTTCCTTTCTCTTTTCCTTTCTCTTTTCCTTTCTCTTTTCCTTTCTCTTTTCCTTTCCCCTTTCCTTTCCCCTTCCTTTCCCCTTCCTTTCCCCTTCCTTTCCCCTTCCTTTCCCCTTCCCTTCCCCTTCCTTTCCCCTTCCCTTCCCCTTCCTTTCCCCTTCCCTTCCCCTTCCCTTCCCCTTCCCTTCCCTTCCCTTCCCTTCCCTTCCCTTCCCTTCCCTTCCCTTCCCTTCCCTTCCCTTCCCTTCCCTTCCCTTCCCTTCCCTTCCCTTCCCTTCCCTTCCCTTCCCTTCCCCCTTTCCTTTTCCCCTTTCCTTTTCCCCTTTCCTTTTCCCCTTTCCTTTTCCCCTTTCCTTTTCCCCTTTCCTTTTCCCCTTCCCTTCCCTTCCCTTCCCTTCCCTTCCCTTCCCTTCCCTTCCCTTCCCTTCCCTTCCCTTCCCTTCCCTTCCCTTCCCTTCCCTTCCCTTCCCTTCCCTTCCCTTCCCTTCCCTTCCCTTCCCTTCCCTTCCCTTCCCTTCCCCCTTTCCTTTTCCCCTTCCCTCCAGCCCTTTCTGGACTTACACTCAAATTTCCCCATTCCAGGCACTTTTCCATCACCCGCCAGGTTCTGCCCCGCTATTTTTGAGGCAGACCATGCACCGCGCCCCAGCACTTCCATCTCTGCCCGCCTGCCGAGGTGAGCCTGCTTTGATTGACGGAGGCTTCCCTCAGTCAGCCGGGTCTGCCGTGCCTGCCTACATTCCCTCTTTTTTTATTATTATTATTATTCCGGCTAGGAATGATATGTTGTCTTTAAATCCTTGCTGACTGCTTAAAATTCTCCCACATCTTTGGAGTGTTTAATTATTCCCCTTCAGGAGCGGCTTTAAATTGACTGACTTCCTTTCAGCCTCTGATTTCACACGGAATGGCAGCGCTGCTGAAATTATTCCAGCCTCCCTCCCCTCCCTGAGCTGCTGCCTGACCTGGGAAAAGCAACACTTCCAAGCCAACCTTCCCTCCTCCCGCTGGCTCCAACTCCACGCCCTTCTCCTTCCCCACAGCCCCGCGGATGCAGCGGGGCAGCGACACGGAGCATCCCCTCAGCACAGGCGCGCCTTTAGGCCGGCTTAAAGCGTGGGTGGCATTTTGGTCCCGGTTTTGTCTCCAGCTCCCTTCTCCAGGGGGATTGCTGATGTTCATTAGCTGCTAATTGGTGCTGGCGAGCTGCGGCTTTCCCCCCCCCCAGCCCCGCAGCTCCTCGGAGCAGCAGCCGGTGCTTAATTGCGGAGTCTGAGTGAAGCTGGGGGTTCACAGAGATTGCCCGACTTCTGTTCTCTGCCTGCGCTTGACAATTACGCGCGGGTTTGATTAGGAACATTTTGATGGGTTTTACTGTTCGGGCTCTTTGATGTTTGGAGGGAGCTTCAGCTGCCTGGAAAACGTGCCAGAGCATTCCTCAGGCACGGGAAAATGGGAAACAGCAGAGTGGCACCTTTGGAGAGGCCTTTTGTAGCCACATCCCTGCTCGTTGTGGTCACCATCCCAGGCACAAACAAGGACTGGCATTTTTTGCCCAAAAACCAGTTTGAATTTGTTGGTTTGCCTGACTGAATCAAATTTGCCTGGAAAATGGCCCAGTTTTGGCTCCCTGATCTGTTTTTGAGTGGATCTTTGTGGGTAAATGTGGAAAACAGAGGGAGGCTGAAAAACTCAAATGGGAAGAGCAGGCTCAGGGTCCCCTTTAACCCAGCAACTCTCCCTGTCTCAGTGCCTGAGACACTTCCAGACCCAAAACTGCAGTGCAAGGATCCAGAAATTCCAATCCAGGAGCTCTGGGTATGTGAAAATGTGATTTTTGGGGGGGAATTTGAGTTTGGCATGTCCAAGACCATGCGTTTTGTTGGTTTGCCTGATTAAATCAAATTTGCCTGGAAAATGTCCCGGGTTTGACTCCCTGATCTGTTTTTGAGTGGATCTCTGTGGGTAAACGTGGGAAACAGAGGGAGGTTGGTGCCTGATTCCTGGTTGGAATAACTTAAATGGGAACAGCAGGCTCAGGATTTAGCCTGGTCCATTTTAACCCAGCAACTCTCCCTGTCCCAGTGCCTGAGACACTTCCAGACCCAAAACTGCAGTGCAAGGATCCAGAAATTCCAATCCAGGGGCTCTGGGCATGTGAAAATGTGATTTTTTAGGGAATCTTGAGTTTGGCATGTCCAAGACCATGGTGTTTGTTGGTTTCCCTGTTTGAATCAAATTCATGGATGGGGTGGCAGAGGCCTCCGAGCCCACATGTTGGAGTTTTGAGGATTTTTTCCTTCTTTAAGAAGGAATTCCCTTGTTCCTGTGCTCTGTGAATTTGTTTTGCTGCTATCCCAGCACCTCTGTGCAAGGCCAGGACTTGTCCTCTGCCAAATTTGACAGCCTAAGCCTTGAGCCTGGCTTAGCCCAGCATCTTAAACCTAAAGCTTGGCTTTATTTCATGTTAAATTCGTGAACCCCAACTGCGACTCACCGAACTCCTTGACCTGGAGAAGGGATTTTTGATAATCGTGGGGTTTTTTTCTGTTTTGCAGATTCCAAAAGCTCCTCATTGCCCCATTTATGGCCCAAACCATTGCAAAGCTGACCTGCTCTTCATTTTACACCCACAGCTGGCTCCTTCCCATGATCCTAATATTCCATGGGCTTTCTGACAGGCCCAAGGACCTCATGCACACCAAATAAAAGGGGGAAAAACAAGGACAAGTCACTGTCCCTGCTGTCCCCAAATCCAGCTGGGATTCAGCCACAGAGGGATGTGAGAACCAATGGAAGGATCGGGATAAATCCTCCTCTAAGGGCTGAGAAAAGGTGATGAGCTGCAGGTGACGAGGCCCTGGATTATAAATAATACATTCTATGATATATAAATAATAAATAAATAATAAATAAATAATAGAAGTTGCCTTTTAAACCAAAAATCACCTCCGTGTTTTCTCCGCCTCCATTTTGGCCCTTGAAGGTGCCGCACCACCGCTCTCAGATGCCAAAAATGATGCCAGAGCAGGCTCATCCAAGCTTTTGGGGAGGAATCTGGTGCTTCGAGCAGACAGGACGTGCCCCAGTGAGACCTCTCGGGGCGGCTCCTCCATCTCGCTCAGGTTGGAATGGTCCTGCAGGGAGGAATTCCGGGAAATCGGGACAGGAAGAACGGCACTGCAGCGTCGGGTGGGATTGCCCCTCCCTGCTGGGGGTGTTTGGAGAGATTTTAACAAATCCTTTCCAGCAGCTCCCACTGGCAGCCAGTTAAGGGCTCACCCGGAAGATTCCAGGGACGTGGAGGCTCCTGGATGCTGCTGAAGTCCTCACCCTGAGGGAATAACGTGTTTCCTTCCCAGCCAAGCCTGAGGAATCCAATTGTGCTCTTCCCCCTAATTGAAATGAAAAATGCTGCCATATCAAGCCATTGGAAATATTACAAGCTTATATCTTATTAATTTGCTGTGGGAGCCGTGCCCTGAAATGTGAATCAAATCCTGAATGAGGCGGTTTGAGGTAATTCACAGGTCTGGATTTGCTCTGTCCTCCCTTTTTGTTGGAGTTTGTTGTTGCTGGGCAGGATGACAGCCTGGAGATGAGACCTCATTTTAGGTTTTACAGATGCTGCGAATGCGAAAATGAATGAAACCTCGGAGTGTAATGTTGCATGTTATTCAATTATTATCCTTCAGCTGGGGCCAGGCAGCTTCTCCAGCTCCAAACCCAGCCTGGAGAAGCAGGAGGCAGCACTCCGAGGAAGCACAGAGTGAAACTCGAGCATGGAAACTCCTGACCTGCAAAGGATGGAGCTTCTGGAGCATTAAATGGGCTGAGCCCTGAGGTGCAATCCAGGCTTTCCAAAGGAAAGGCACTTTCCATGGAGTTCAGGCTGTTTTCCCCTCGGGCTTCTCCGAGGGAGAGCCTGGTGGATCCACACAGCACAGGAGCAGCCTGAGCCTCTCCTCAGGAGAAGGTTTTGCTTTCCAGCAGAGTGGGAAATGCACGGAATTGGCTCCGAACGTGTGGGTGCTGGATCCATGGATTGTCCCTGGCTGTTTCCAGAGGGAACAATGGGGCCTCTCATTTCAATATCGCCCAGAGCAGCTGTGGCTGCCCCGGCCCTGGAAGTGCCCAAGGCCAGGTTGGAAGGGTTTTGGAGCAAGCTGGGAGAGTGGAATGTTTCCCATGGCAGAAGGTGGCACGGGATGGACTTTAAGGTCCTTCCAACCCAAACTGATTCCACGATTTCCGTATCAGCTCGTGCCACGCTCTCGCTGTTTCTCTGGGGCTGCTGAGGATGTTTGTGCTGGCTGCACCTCCCCTGCTTGCAGAGCAGGCTCTTTCCCTGCTCCTGCGCCCATCCCATCCCACTTTTGTGCCAGAGGGAGCATCCCCACCCAGCTCCCGACTCCCGGAGCAGCTAGGAAGGAGAGAGGCCACGAGCACGGAGCTGAGCCCTGCCTCTGGGGGCATGGAGGCTTGTTTGCTTGACGAAATTCTATTTTCTCCAAGTGCTGCCCTGTTTGTTTGTTCCAAATCCCACTTTGCCTTCGGGAGGTCTTTTCAGGCATCCCTGATGCTGCTCCCAGAGGAAGCAGCGCTGCAGGCACTGGGGATGAATGGAGCCTGCCAAGATCATCGGGGCACATAAGAGAGGATCGGGGCCTCCAGCCCAGGCTGGGAGGGAGAGGCAGCTGAGGGAAGGAGCCTGGATTCTGGAGCTGGGAGCAGCCAGCCTGGAGAGCAGCAACCAGCACAGCCAGAGGCTCTGGGAGCCTCTTCCCACATTCCAGCCATGCAGCACTGACAGCACAGGGCGGGAGAACGAGAGCTGGCTGAGCACGGGCTCCAGAGTGAGGGCTCGGGAACGGCGTGGAAACCACCAGGAGCGGGAGAGGGGAGGCCACAACATTCCCAGTGTGTCCCAGTGCCTCGGGGGGTTCCTCCATCCCTCTGCCAGGCTGTGCTTGGCTGCTCAGAGCTGAGTGGCTGTTGCTGGGTTGATCACAAGGATCAGGGTCAGGGCAGCTGGGGCTGTAGGATCCCGGTGGGAGTGCAGAACCTGTTCCTGAGCTGGTTTTCCTCTCCCCAGTGCTTGCCAAGCCACCACTGCAGTGACACTCTAGGTCGGTTTTTGTGGTAAAACTTCCCAGACCTGTGGATTTGGTGGTTTTTATCCAGGATAAAGGGAAGGAAGTGCTGCTGGGGCCTTTTCTGTTGTGGGACATCACCTGGGGTTTGGGCTCGGGCAGCCCCTTCTTTGCTGCCCTGTGGCCTGGCCCAGCAGCTCATCCTGCTAATTATAGATATAAATAATGATCATTTGCCTCAAAACTGCCTCCTGGGTGGTCAGCAGGTCTCCCAAAATCAGGGATGTGAGCCCCATCCCGTCCTTCCCTGGCTGGACGTGACTCTGTCCCTCTGCAGGTGCTGCCTGCTGTTCACCTCTCAGTGCTGGCTGCTCCATCCCGGCTCCCTCTGTGCTGCTCCCTTCCGTCACCTCTGGCTCCTGGGAGCCCTTGCACCCCCCAGCACCCTTGGGTGCGGTGTTGAGCACCCAGGAGCTGCTGTAGGGGCAGAGGGGCTGCTCCCCACCGTGGGAAACAGCAGGATCCCGTTTTCTTGCCTCCCTGTGGGCAGAAGGAAGGTTGGGAAGGCCTCTCAGAGTGACCTGAGGTTGGAGCAAAGATTGTGCACTCCCAAAGGGAAAAAAGGAGGATTCAGGAAGGCTTGGAGCTGTTCTGCCCCAGCTTTGGCTCCACACAAATTGAGAGATGCCACGAAGGTATTCTGGGCTTTTTCTCCTCAGGCTTTTCCCCCTCCTGCTGCCCCTTTTCCAGCCGCGCTTTCCAGGCACAGTTCCCTGAGAGCAAAATCCTGCCTGGACACACCGAGTGATCCCGGGAACCTGAACTCCAGGTTTGGGGCTGGAGGACGAGCAGGCGGGCGCTGGGTGCGTGTCTGGGGAAGGTCCAGGGATCCCTCAGAGGACGGAGAGGGATGATCAGCAGCCTGGAGCTGTCCGGGGGCCTGGAGGGAGGGTTTGGATCCTGCCGGGGGATGCGGGCGCGGGGCAGAGGCAGCAGCGCTGCGGCAGCTCTGGGTTCTGCAGCGCCCTCAGCTCCTTCCCGCTGCCCTTCCCTGCTCCTGCCCCCCGGCTGGGATGCGCAGCAGCTGCTCCAGCCCCTTCCCAGCTGTTGCCTCACTCCTGCCCTGTCCCTGCCCCTGCGGGACGACTCTGTCCGAGGGGGTGTGTGCCCATCTCAGCCGCGAGCCTTGGCTCCTGCCTGCTGCTGCTTTTCCAGCGAGGAAAGCTGCTCCTGGGCAGCCTGGCCCTGCTGCTGGGCTTGGCTGAGGGACAGCGGCGGCTGGGCATGGAGGGATGGCAGGAAATGCTCATCCCTCATCCAAGGCAAAGCCACGGTGCTGCGATCCCTGCAAAGGGGAATAAAGAGACCCAGAGGAGAAAATCCAAGCCGGGCGCGCGGCCCGTGATGGAGACATCAAGGACAGTGCCACAAACGGGCTGGAGGAGGAGCTGCTGGAATGCCAGGGAGGTTGAGGAGAGCTCTGGCGCGGCCACAGTGCTTGGCCCACGGCTGGAAAAGCCAAATCCATGCCGTCAGGAATGAGCATCCCGGGGCCGCGGTGGTTTTCAGCTGGCACCTGCAGCCCCGAGCCAGCTCAGCGTGAAAATGCTCAGCGTAAACACCGCGAGCACCCCGCGCTGCCGGCCCTCCGCCCTTGCCCTGACATTGAGCATTTAACAAAACTTGGAGGGGTTTTGGCCCCGCAGCAGGGAAGCACACGGATTTCTCTGGAATCAAAGCAGGAGGAGCATTTGGATGTCCAAAACGACCATTTCTGCTCCGTTAATGCTGGACAAATATTGACTCCCGGCCACTGCCAGCCCAGCCCTTCACTGCTGAATGCTCAAGGCTACTTGGATAAACAAATGCTTTCTCATGAATATTCTTATTTTAACACATCCCCAGCATAACAATGGCTCGGATGGAGGCTCATTATGCTTTGCCTGGCGCTGGCAGTTGGAGGTGACATTGTGTGGCACTCGGGTGGCACAGGGAAGGAGCGTCCCGCTGGGGAGGGTCACTTGTCCGGGCCACAGGGCAGCTGTACGGTTCTTGGTCTCTGCTCGACCCTGAGCAATACAAAAATAATTTGCATTTCCTGCTCTTGCAGGAGGGAGGGAGGAGCAGCCAGCACAGCCCTGGATCATTCATTCATTCATTCATTCATTCGTTTAGTGCCTCGTGGTGCTGGTGGCCACAGCCCAGGGGCTGCGGGTGATGAGCACCTGGATTGCTCCCCAAAATCTCCTTCCCAGCAGCGAGCACGCCTGGCTGGGGCTCAGCGTGGGACCTCTCCCTCGGCTGCAGGAGACCTGTGACCCTTCCTGCTCCTGACAAAGGAGTGCCCGTCCCGTGCCACCAGGGTGTGGCAGTCCCACATTCCCGCTGAGCTGGGACACACCAGGAGCTCCCTGGAGAGGTGACGGGGTGAGCTGTGGAACTGTAGAATGGTTTGGGGTGGAAGGGAGCTTAAAGCTGATCTTGTTCCATCCCTGCCATGGCAGGGACACCTCCCACTGTCCCAGGCTGCTCCAAGCCCCAATGTCCAGCCTGGCCTTGGGCACTGCCAGGGATCCAGGGGCAGCCCCAGCTGCTCTGGGCACCCTGTGCCAGGGCCTGCCCACCCTCCCAGGGAACAATTCCTTCCCAATATCCCATCTATCCCTGCCCTCTGGCACTGGGAAGCCATTCCCTGTGTCCTGCCCCTCCATTCCCTTTTCCACAGTCTCTCTCCATGTTTCCTGCAGCTCCTTCAGGCCCTGCAAGGCCCCAGTGAGGTCACCCCAAAGCTTCTCCTCTCCAGGCTGGACAATGCCAGCTCTGGCAGCCTTTCTTCCCAGCAGAGCTGCTCCATCCCTCGGATCATCCTGGAGCCTCCTCTGGCCTGGCTGCAGCAGCTCCAGGCCCTTCCTGTGCTGGGCCCCAGGGCTGGGGCAGCTCTGCAGCTGGGCTCTCACCTGAGGGGGCACAGGGGCAGAACCAGCCCAGGGCTCAGGGGGGTTCTGGAATGGGAAAACAGCATCCTGGCTTCCAAATATTTTTCAGCTGCAACCCCAGAATATTCTTGACAAGTCCCCTGGGTTAGGACAGACCCCACTAATCCTGGCACAGCTGTCCCGATGCCCATTTCTGCTTCCCACTCTTGGGATGGGCATGCAGCTCATGGTCAGCGGCTTTGGAGTGAATAATTCCCCTTGAAGTGCTGAGCACCTGGGGACACCTCCTGCTCCTCCTGGTCACAGCAGGACCCTCCTCATGCTGCGCTCCGTCCCTCCAAAGTGGCTGGGAACGGCAGCATCCCTCCTGGCACCGCTCCAGGGGCATTTTCCATGGATCCCAGCGGCTCCACAGCGCTGAGCTGACAGCGAGGGGAAGCTCTGGAAATGATTTGGGATAAACCAGAAGCAGAGGCAGCAGAAGATGAGGTTTTCCAGAAGAACTCTTCCAGAATACCTCCTCCCATGTACATTCAGGTCCGGAACAAAAATTTACCCTCCTCATTCTGGGCTAATTACTCCAATTATTACCAACGGCTCCTTGCTCGCATTTCGTGCAGGATCTAACATTTGTGCCTGTCCCTGTCCCCCCGATGAGATCACCCTGAATCCCAAGGAGATGAATTCCTGACTCTCCCGGGCAGCCTGCTTACTCCTTAATCCGTTTACAGTGTTTTGATTCCATGGTGATAAGGATGTTAGAAATGCTAATTGATAAATGAGATCGGGTTCAGATCGGCTCAGGCAGGGCAGAAAGAGTCAAATGCATACAAAACTGGTATTATTTAAAACTCCACAGGGCTTTCCAGCCCTGGATAAACTCAGGGAAAGCTCATCCTTCCACGTGTCATCACTGGCTGCTGGGAGCTCCCGGGCTCTCCAGGATGGTTGGGAAAGCACCGAGGGATCGAGGAACATCCGTCAGAGGTTCTCACATTCAGGATGGGCAGTGCCAAGGTTTTCATCTGCCCTTTTCCTCTCTTTCCTCCCTTCCCTGGTGAGGATCAGCCCAGCCCAGCCCAGCCCAGCCCAGCCAGGAACCAGCTTGGGAAGGGGAAAACTCCGGTTCAGCTCATCCTAAGGACAAGCTGGAGCTGACTGGGGCTTTGGATCCAGTCCCTCAAAGGGGTTTTGTTCACAGCAGCAGCAGCAAAGGCTCCAGGGAGAGCTCAGAGCCCCTTGCAGGGCCTAAAGGGGCTCCAGGAGAGCTGGAGAGGGACTGGGGACAAGGGATGGAGGGACAGGACCCAGGGAATGGCTTCCCAGTGCCAGAGGGCAGGGCTGGATGGGATATTGGGAAGGAATTGTTCCCTGGGAGGGTGGGCAGGCCCTGGCACAGGGTGCCCAGAGCAGCTGTGGCTGCCCCTGGATCCCTGGCAGTGCCCAAGGCCAGGCTGGACATTGGGGCTTGGAGCAGCCTGGGACAGTGGGAGGTGTCCCTGCAGGAGGTGGAACAAAATGAGCTTTAAGGTTCTTTCCAACCCAAACCATTCCATGATTCCATGAATAAAAACAAGATTTTAGGTTTTTACCATTATTTTTATTCTCTGCTGTTTATTTTTGTTTGACACAGGGCCCGGTTTGACTTGTGCCGTGTCCATGGGCACCCTGGAATTGAGCCAGCCTTTCCATGGATGTGTGCTCTGCTCCCGGGGGGAATGGGAAGCTCTCCTTGCTGGCTCACCACGAACCGAGTCTGCAGTCAGAAAAACATCCCAAATGTACACAAACCATCACAGGCCTGCTCAAAATGGAAGATTCCCAACCATCTCTGTCCCACCTGGAGGCTCTGGCTCCAGGTTTTCCAGGGATTGATGGCCTCTCTTCCCAGCCCTGCCCAGAGGCTGCAATGCCCTGCTCCTCTCAGTGATGCCCTGGCCCTGCTGAGCCCCACATCCCATGGATGCTCCCATCCTTGGAGCCCTGGGGCAGCCCGGGGAGCCTGCAGAGCCTTCCCGAGCTCTTCCTTCCCCTTTTCCATGGGAACAAAGGCTCGGAGATGCTCCGAGTGTCAGCTCCGGAGCTCCGAGCATCCCCTCTGTGCCATGTGTCTGCTCCTGGCCCTGCCCAGGTGACAGACATTGGGAATTTATCACCTTGGTGGCTTTTTGAGCTGCGGTCTCGGCATAAAAAACAGAAGCAAAGTTCCTGGCTTGGCCCCGCCACGCAATTCCCGGCTCGGCTCGGCTCGGCTCGGGAGGAGCGGGCTCCAGACGCCGGGCTGGGCACCCAGAGTAAAAACTGGTAAAAATAACAGCTGCTATTTTTGCCAAATGCTGACACGAATCACATGGAAAAGGCACAGCTGCTCTGCCCGCGCTGCAAATCAGCCCCTGGAGCTGACCTGGCATCCTCAGGATGCTGCTCCTGCCTCTGACCACACCGCTCCCAAAAAAAAGCCGTTTCCCACTCATTGGCAGTGGGGTTGTGCTTCCCAAAGCCCCCCTGGAGAGGGAGGGAGGTGGCAGCCCCATGGGGAGGGCACAGCATCACCTGAGGAGCAGCAGGATGGGAATGGCACCCTGAGGGGGATGGACATGAGACCTCATATTCCCAAAAATTAAGGGTTTCTCCTGCCCTGATTTAGTCCGTGGTGAAGTGTTGCAGGTATTTTATACAGAACTGGAAGCACAGCAATAAAATCTGTTCTGTGAGCTCCAAACCTGGGGATAAACAGCACCCAGAGCTGACCCAGCACCCTCAGGATGATGTTCACCTCCTCTGACCACAGCACTCCCCAAAAAAGCCATTTCCTACTCACTGGGGGTGGGACTGTGCTTCCCAAAGCCTCTCTGGAAACAGGAAGAGGTGTCCTGTCCCTCCATCCCTTGTCCCAAGTCCCTCTCCAGCTCTCCTGGAGCCCCTTTAGGCCCTGGAAGGCGTTAAAGGGTTCTGCTTCATCAGTTTAAATCTGCTTCTTTGTACCTTCCACTACCCCAGCTTGCTCCAAGCCCCGTCCAATCCGGCCTTGGACACTTCCAAGAATGGAGCAGCCACAGCTTCTCTGGGCAATGCTGAAGTGAATTTTGGATGTCCCAGTACTGCCACTGCTGATGGGGACAGGTCTGTGCCTCCCTGCTGGGTTTGCAGAGCAGAGTTTGGGAGGCTCATCCCAGGCTTTGGACAGGAATGAAAATGATGGAAAAAGGCAGCAAAGCCTTTGGGATGCAGCAGAGACAAACAGGAGTTTGGGGTGCAGGGAGCTGAGATATCCAGGTCCCAGGTATCCAGGATCCTGCCTGAGGGCCCAGGCATCTCCGTGCGGGCACCATTCTGTGTCTGGGATGTCAGGGAATGTCTGTCCCAGCTCGGAGGGAATGGAGGTGGCAGCCCCAGAGCGCAGGGAGCACCAGAGCTCGCCGTGCCTTGTGGAGCTCCTGTGCCGGGTACGGATGTATTTGTGGATTCCTTGTGACATTTTTATTAGGGTGAGATAGTTCCCCTGAAGGGGGATGAATAATGGAGCGGCAGCTTTGGATGCAGGCAGGGAGGGAGGGAGGCATTGCTCTGCCTGGAGACACCTCGCTGAGTGCACCTCCCTTCCCCCCGGCCCCTTCCCTTCGCATTCCCAGAGCCTCTCCCTCCTTCCAGAGGGTGTCCATGGCCTCCTCCACTGCCTGAGCCCCTGATGTTGGATCAAGGATGTGGAGCAGCTTTCCAGGCTGTCCGAGGGGATGCTGCCAAGGAGGGGGAGGTTAAAGGCAAGGAGTGCAGGTGGGATGAGAAATCCCACTGGGCTGTCCTGTGGGGATTTCTGGGAAGCCTTGGAAAGCTGAGAGCACGAGGGCAGCGTGGCTGGGCTCACACTCAGGGCTTGGGGGGCTCTGCTGTGCTTGTGGGGTGGGGTGGGGAGTGAATCCGCTGGGTTTGGAAGAATCTCCCCCTGGACACTGTGGATGGCAGCCCCGATGCCACGGGCTGGCTTTGGAGATGGGAAAAACTCAGCAGGATCAGTTTCCGTGGCAACCCTGCTCCAGAGCTGGAAGCAGCAGCACGGCCCCATCCCTGCAGCCGTGTGGGAAGGCCCTGCAAGGGTGGGGGTTTCCAGGCTTAAAGGTGTTCCCATCCCTGCCTGGCACCAGGAGAGAGGCTGGAGCTGGATCTGCAGAGGATGGGATGTGGGGCTGAAGCCACCCATTCATCCCATCCCATCCCATCCCATCCCATCCCATCCCATCCCATCCCATCCCATCCCACCCTGTCCCATCCCATCCCATCCCATCCCATCCCATCCCATCTCATCCCATCCCATCCCACCCCATCCCATCCCATCCCACCCCATCCCACCCTATCCCATCCCATCCCATCCCATCCCATCCCATCCCGTCCCATCCCATCCCATCCCATCCCATCCCATCCCATCCCATCCCATCCCATCCCATCCCGTCCCATCCCATCCCATCCCATCCCATCCCATCCCATCCCATCCCGTCCCGTCCCGTCCCGTCCCGTCCCATCCCATCCCATCCCATCCCATCCTGTCCCATCCCATCCCATCCCATCCCATCCCACCCCGTCCCGTCCCGTCCCATCCCACCCCATCCCATCCCATCCCACCCTATCCCATCCCACAGGGCAGGATTCTGCTTCTTTATCCTGGGGATCCCCTGTCCCCACCATGCACCCCAAGGGAAAATCCCACAGGGGTCCAAAGTCTGTGGACCTTCCCGGGATATCTGGGATGGATGGATGGATGGATGGATGGATGGATGGATAAAGGATGGATGGATGGATGGATGGATGGATGGATGGATGGATGGATAAAGGATGGATGGATGGATGGATGGATGGAGGGATGGATGGATGGATAAAGGATGGATGGATGGATGGATGGATGGACGGATGGATGGATGGAGGGATGGATGGATGGAGGGATGGATGGATAAAGGATGGATGGATGGATGGAGGGATGGATGGATGGAGGGGGATGGATGGATGGAGGGATGGATGGATGGATAGGGATGGATGGATGGATAGGGATGGATGGATGGATGGATGGATGGATGGATGGATGGATGGATGGAGGGAGGGATGGATGGAGGGATGGATGGAGGGATGGATGGAGGGAGGGATGGAGGGATGGATGGAGGGATGGATGGATGGAGGGATGGATGGACGGATGGATGGATGGAGGGAGGGATGGATGGAGGGATGGATGGAGGGAGGGATGGATGGAGGGAGGGATGGATGGAGGGATGGATGGATGGATGGATGGAGGGATGGATGGACGGAGGGATGGATGGAGGGATGGATGGAGGGATGGATGGAGGGATGGATGGAGGGATGGATGGAGGGATGGATGGATGGATGGAGGGATGGATGGAGGGATAAAGGATGGATGGATGGATAAAGGATGGATGGATGACGGATGGATGGATGAAAGGAGGGATGGATGGATGGATGGATGGATGGATGGATGGATGGAGGGATGGGTGGATGGATAAAGGATGGATGGATGGATAAAGGATGGATGGATGATGGATGGATGGATGAAAGGAGGGATGGATGGATGGATAGGGATGGATGGATGGATGGATGGATGGATGGATGGATGGAGGGTGGGAATTGCTGCGGAATGCTGTGGCCGCAGGGACCAATAGCACCACGTGAGGCCATTTATATCCCTCCAAAGGGAGCATCCAGCCTGGAATTAGTCACATTAAAATGTCTGTTGCTGAGTATTAATTGGGATATTAATATGTCATGGCATGGACTTTATGGGCAGCATAAATCCCGGGATTAATCAGGAGCATTCCTGGGCCTGGCTCTGGCTGCCCTGCTGGCACGGGGCTGTCCTGCAGTGTGGCACAAGGCACCTGCTGCTGGTGTCGCCTGTGCCACATCCCTGCCAAACCTGCTCTCCAGAGGTGTCCCGATGATCAGGGAGCAGGGAGCAGAGGAACAGACCAGTCCCGGGAGAGCTGGAAGGGCAGGATTTGTGCCCATCCTCACTGGGATGGGGAAGGAGGGCTCAGGGTGAGAATCCAGGGTGGCTTGGGAAGAGGCTGCACAAGGGATCTGGAGGGGTTTGGGGTTTCCCCATGGGATGGTGGCACTGCAGGGGCAGAGGTTGTGTCCCAGGTGCCCTCAGCTGCTGGGTTGGGCCCTCCAGGGACAGCGGCTGCAGCTCCAGGCGCCACCAAAGGCCCCCCGCCCACTGAAACGAGACAGCAGCACCGGGGGCACTTTGTGGTTGTTGGCTCTGGGTGTTCCTTTTCTCCCCCTTTCCTTCCGCGTCTGCTGCCGTCAAATCATGGAATTGTGGAATGGGTTGGGTTGGAAAAATACTTAAAGCTCATCCAGTGCCACCCCCTGCCATGGGCAGGGACACCTCCCACTGTCCCAGGCTGCTCCAAGCCCCAATGTCCAGCCTGGCCTTGGACACTGCCAGGGATCCAGGGGCAGCCCCAGCTGCTCTGGGCACCCTGTGCCAGGGCCTGCCCACCCTCTCAGGGAACAATTCCTTCCCAATATCCCATCCATCCTTGCCCTCTGGCACTGGGAAGCCATTCCCTGTGTCCTGTCCCTCCAAACCTCATCCCAAGTCTCTCTCCGGATCTCCTGGAGCCCTTTAAGCCCTGCAAGGGGCTCTGATTCTTCTTTAAACCCACACATTCACCTTTCAGGTTGCTTCTGATTGTTTTTGGTTCTTCTCATGAGTAAGTTAAAAACAAAACAAAGCAAAAAAAGGGATATAAACCTTCCCAGGAATTGGGAAGCTCCGTGCTGCCCAAGGGGCTCCTGCCAGCACCAGCAGTTGGAGAGTGGAATCTCATCCCTGAGTCACCCTGCCCCTGGCTCTCGTTGGGTGGCCACAGAAGGGAAGAAATCCTGGTTTTCCATGAAATATTTAAGTGGCTCTAAGTTACAGCTGGCATCCATCCACTGCAAACAAACAGCCGTGCGAGAGCTGAGCTGTCAGCGAGCGCCTATGAAATTCCTACGGAAAGGAGGCAGAAAAACATGGCTTTCAACGTGAAATTTATCCTTGAAGCATTCTCCCTCTGCTTTAAAAGGTCTCCAAGGGCAAATCTTGGACCCTCCAGCCCCTTGGCTCCGAGTCACCATGGACAGGGACACAATGAAAGGGCAATTATTGAGTTGGTGATGCTGGATTTTGAATTTGTGCTGGTTTTTTTGAGTGGCAAAGGAAGAGAGAAGCAAACAGACATGAGGGAAGAAAAGGGCAGGGAGAAAAAAGGTAAAAATATCATTTGCTGTCGACTTTGGCTTCGTTGCTGAAAAATGTCAAGGCTCCAACCTGCTCCTGTTTGAGATTTGAAGGGAAAGCTTTGGCACAGGGCTGGCAGCAGCGAGTTTACCGCGGGATCCACGCCAAACATTTTTCGGGATGAGATGACAGGAGCAAGAGCGGGAGATGACGTGGGAGGAAGAGGTGCACATCACCAGGGGCTGGCAGAGGGGCCAGCTGGGCCACCTCGGGCTATTTGTCACCCCAGTAATGCAGGGGTGACACTCCTGACCCAGACTGCTCCCTCTCAGAATTCCCAGCTCCTGATCCGTGTCTGTGTGGAGAACTCCTCCTTTCCCTTCAGTGACTCATGCGGAGTGGAGGAGAAAAAAGCACTTTATTCCTCAACATTGTTATTTTGGGTCCGTGGAAAGCAGATTGTTCACGAGGCAACAAGAGAAGAACCTGCCAGACACATGGAGAGGTCACGACGGCCCTGATTCATCTCCCAGTCCTGGCAGGAATCTCGAGCCGTTTTTGATGTCTTTATCCCGGCAGTGACTCACATCAAGCGCTCCCGAGCGCCTTTCCAGAGCCTCCTCCCTGCTTTGGGGCTGGGAATTGTCTGCTCGAGGTGAGGAGAGCGCCAAGCTCTTGCCAGGTGTCTTTGCCTCACCTGAACCAAGAGGATTCCGACAAATCTGTGTTTAATACCTGAGCTCGGGGTGCAAAACGGGAACAGGTTCTTCCCTGTACCTGTGCACACCGGAGAGCGCCATGATGGATCTCCTGTCTGCGTATGAGTGACGCTCCTCAGCTTCACCTTCTGGAGCAGGAGCTTCTCCAGGAGGATTCTCCAGGGGCACGTCTGGGATGAGAGCCCAGCAGAGCAGCAGAGCTCCTGCCCATGCAGGGGGAAGGATGCTGGGAGAAATCAAGGGACGTGCTCTGGGATCCTCAGGAGATCCCTGGAGATCCTTGGATCTCTGGAGAGGGGCTGGGGGGGAGTTTGGGAACTCCAGACTCAGTAGGAGTGGGTGGAGATCAGTGGTCTGCAGAGCAGGGATGGAGTGAGGGAGGCCCTGGCATCGTGTAGGTCCTTGGAGAGGGGGAGGAAAGGTCACCTGTCCCCTTCCACATCCCACATGGTTCCTGGAGGAGTGGAGGAGCAGGGAACATCCCAGACACCACCGGGCTGGGTGGCATCACCCACATGCCCCACCTTGGGGTTGCTCCTCAGCGTGGAAGCGGTGGGACCATCTCCAGGACCACGATCCCAGCACTTCCCCGGAGCTGAGGGGGGCAGGGAGATGGCACCGTCCGCAGGTGGAGGGGTCTGAGCCACCCCAACCTCCCCTCTCCAGCAGATGACAAAGGGATCATCCCAAGGGAAGGGTCACTGGGCTCAAGATAGAGGTTGGGTGGGGTTTTGGTGGGCGGGGTTTTGATGGGTGGGGTTTTTGCGGGTGGGGTTTTTGTGGGTGGGGTTTTGATGTGTGAGGCTGTGGTGGGTGGGGTTTTTGTGGGTGGGGTTTTGGTGTGTGAGGCTGTGGTGGGTGGGGTTTTGGTGGGTGGGGTTTTGATGTGTGAGGCTGTGGTGGGCGGGGTCTTTCTTGGGCAGCCGAAAGGAGATACGAGAGCAGGGAAAGGGTGAAATGTGCTGCTCCTCATGTCCTGGAAAAGTCTTGGAGGGCTACGAAGTCCCATCCAGGCCTCTTCCATCTCGGGATTTTAGTCCTCTGCATTTCCAAGAGTTTGGGACAGATCTGGCCTAAACTGGGACATCTGATTTTCAAAATTTCACCCTCTCTGCTGTTTTAGAACTAATCAAACCGGTTCAGGTTAAATGCACAGGAAAAAATTCCCAAACCAGTCCTTCCAAACTGCCTTTCTCTGGAAAAGCACAGCTCCCATTTCCATTTGTATTCCAGGCCAGAGATGGGAGCTTTAATGTCAACACATGAATTAAAGGGTTGCTCATCAGTTCTGAGGAAAATCAGTTGCTGGAATGGGATTTGCAGCAGGAAGCTGCAGGGATTCTGTGTCTGACACAACAGGTTCCTGCTCTTCCCCCAGGTGGAGACAGGCAGCTCCTGAGAGGGGATGGAAAACTCGGAGCCAGGGATTGCCTGAGATGGAGCGGTGTGAGGGATTTCAGGATTCCCTGTCCCCACAAAAATGGGATGCGACAGAGCTCCATGTCCTGGAGTCTGAGCCTGGGCCAGCCCTGAGTGTGCAGAGCAGAGGTTTAAATGTCAGGCTTTGGAGCTGGGAAGCAGCTGGAGAGGGGCAGGGGTGGATTTGGGATATGTTGCTCATGTACCCCACACCAGGGTCCTTGAGAACAGGAGACGCATGGCCAGGACAAGTTGATTCCTGGGATTTTTTGTGGGCAGGCCTTTGAAGAGCTCAGCCAAAGTGGATTTAGGAAGTTGGGATCAGCCAAGCTCTGACTGAAGGGTCTTGGAGATCTCCAGCTCTGGGGCCCAGCACAGGAAGGACCTGGAGCTGCTCTGAGGGCTGGAGCCCCTCTGCTCTGGAGCCGGGCTGGGAGAGCTGGGGGGGCTCACCTGGAGAGGAGAAGGATCCAGGGAGAGCTCAGAGCCCCTTCCAGGGCCTAAAGGGGCTCCAGGAGAGCTGGAGAGGGACTGGGGACAAGGGATGGAGGGACAGGACACAGGGAATGGCTTCCCAGTGCCAGAGGGCAGGGCTGGATGGGATATTGGGAAGGAATTGTTCCCTGGGAGGGTGGGCAGGCCCTGGCACAGGGTGCCCAGAGCAGCTGGGGCTGCCCCTGGATCCCTGGCAGTGCCCAAGGCCAGGCTGGACACTGGGGCTTGGAGCAGCCTGGGACAGTGGGAGGTGTCCCTGCCATGGCAGGGGGTGGGGCTGGATGGTCTCTAAGGTCCCTTCTAGCCCAAACCAGTCTATGAAGATGGAGCTGAGGTTCAAGGAATTTTTTTCCTGGCTGCAGGAGCAGGAGGGATCCCTCCATCATAAACTGGGAGGGCTGAGGATGCAGGATGCGTCTAAGCAGGAAAACGATGGACGTGCAGCCGCACCCACTCTATTTACAGTATTTTACTGGGCTGTTTTTATTTTTTATTGCCCTATAAACCAGGAATAAGCGATCAGAAACAGAGGAATTCCGTTCTCATCTGCCACAGCCAAGACAGAGAGAGAAGCCGAGCCATAAATCACGGAGTCCATAAAGAACTCCAGCGTACTCACGGAAGTGCTGCGGAGCAGACTCCAGGTACTGATAAAGCTGAACACACCGAGGAAAAAATTGATTCTCAAAATCCTGGGATATTCTCAGCTGGGGAACGCTGCTGATGTGCATCTTAGGAGGCTGCATGGAAAAATATCCACACGAAGCGAGGGAAGCGGGAATAAGGTTGGGTTTGGCAACAAATCCCACGCGGGGTGCGTTTGGGAGAAGGAGCACCAAGGTTTTCCTTCCCATCCTCCCCGAGGTCACCTTGTCCTGCCCAATTCATGAGACACACTCAATCCCAATCCCAGCTGGGTGATAATTCCCTCTTTCCTCTGGCACCTGTGAACCCACAGACACCAGTTCCCGAATTCTGACTGCAAAACTCCACAGGAAGTGAGGAAAACTCCCTCAGATCGTCCCTGCCTCCGTTTTCCTTGGATGCAGAGCCTGACATGGACACAAGGAATGAGTCGGAGGAGTCCAAGTGCATTGTCCAGGTGATTTTGGTTAATCAAATTCCCATTCCATGCCCTAATAGCTCTTGGATCTCATTTCCCTCGGTGCAACTGCAAATTCAAGTGCTCAATTTATTAAGGAAAACTCGCTTTATGGTAATTTTAAAAATGAGGGAATTGAAAATAAAGGTGATTAACAGAGCCCGCAAAGATCCAACACTTGTCGGGAATTTTCAGGACTTCACTGGGAATCACTAAATCTCATCGATGAATAAATGTTAGATCAGAATTAATATTAGCAGAGTGGCAACTTATCCTAATTATTGCATAACCTATTTTGGAGGGGTAATTTTTATATCAGCCTGAGCTGCTGGTCTTTAATCTTTCATTAATTTCATTCACAGCCTTCTCTTAATTTGCCAATCAAGCTTTATATTTGAATTAAAAGCTTGGGGACTTGGACGTGTCAAGTCAACCAAACGATTTCAAAATTGGGATTTAGGAATTTCGACAGCTCCTTAATTACTGCAAACATGAAGCGCGTTCACGACTGCCTTTCCCTTGCTGTGATCCTCCTGATCACTCCCTTCTCCTCATCCTCGGCTCCTTCGTTTTTTCCAGGAGTAGGTGCACCAAAAAAGGGTTTTATGGAAAGGAAAACAGAGAGCTTGGGCTGGGAAATAAAGGCCTGCTTTGTACCACGTGTTCTGTAGGTCCCGTCTCATTAGGGCGGCTCTAATTGGTGGAATTATTAATTATCAAGGCTTGGCTTTGCCACTTTGACTTTCGGATCCAGGACAGGAGGGTGGGGTGGGACCGGTCCCTGCTGCCACTCCTGCAGTGGGAGGACAAGAGGAAATGGCCTCCGAAAGGGGAGATTTAGAGCAGATTAGGAAAAAAAGTTCATTCTTAGGGTGGCCAGGCTTGGAATAGGCTGCCCAAGGAGCGGGGAATCCCCACCCCTGGGGCGGTTCAGGCGGTGTCTGGATGAGGTGCTGGGGGAGGGATTTGGGGTTTTGGAGCTGTGGGGGCAGTGCTGGGTGATGGTTTTGGGGTTTAGGGGTTCCAGTGGCAGCGCTGGGTGATGGTTTTGGGGTTTAGGGGTTCCAGTGGCAGTGCTGAGAGGTAGTTTTGGGGTTTAGGGGTTCCAGTGGCAGTGCTGGGTGATGGTTTTGGGGTTTAGGGGTTCCAGTGGCAGCGCTGGGTGATGGTTTTGAGGTTTAGGGGTTCCAGTGGCAGTGGTGGGTGGTGGTTGGACTGGACAGTCTCAAAGGTCTCTTCCATCCTTCCGTGATCCCCTCACGGTGTGGCTGCTGAACTGACTCCTGTTTGCTTTTCCCATGCCATTGCCCATCACCAGATGAGATTTTGGGAGGGAATTCCTCCCTGTTCTGGTGTGGAGGCCCTGGCACAGGGTGCCCAGAGCAGCTGGGGCTGCCCCTGGATCCCTGGCAGTGCCCAAGGCCAGGCTGGACATTGGGGCTTGGAGCAGCCTGGGACAGTGGGAGGTGTCCCTGCCATGGCAGGGGTGGCACTGGATGAGCTTTGAGGTCCCTCCCAACCCAACCCACTCTGGGATTCTCCCCACGCCAGCCCAGCCAGGGCCATATTTGCCAGATTTCCAATCCACGGCAGGGTCAGGGCTGAGTGTGGAATAAGGAGAGGGAGATCCCGTTATGACCCCAGGCAGGACCACCCCGGGGCCAGCCAGGTCACTCCTGCCAGCCCTCAGGGGTTCCAGCCATGCATCTTCCCGCTGTGCTGCTTGTAGTGTCACTGTCAGGTGCCCCCTGTGCCCAGCTCCTGGGCAGGAATATCGGGAATATCAACATTCCTGTCACAGAGCTGCACACTCGGTCCCGTCCCAGGTTTCCCAAGGCACATATCCCATTGCAGAGGTGGGGCAGGGAGCAGGGCAGGAATACTGCCTCACCTGGAGCCCCAAGGGGGGCCTTGGGATGCTGCTGCTTCCTGTGGGACCGAAAGGATCCCTTTCCTCTCGTGCTCAGCCTTTTCTTTCTCCCATTGGGGAAGTGGAGAGCCCCGAACCCCTGCAGCTCAAGCTGTGAATTCATCTCACCCAAAAAGCCATTTTGTTTCCTGCCGGAGGTGAAACACGGCCCCGAAATGCAGGAACCTGAGGCCTCAGGTGCCTTTGTGCCTCACCGGCTTCCTTGGGACAGGGGACACCCCAAGCAGCACTGGGGCACAGTGGCACAGCAGAGCTGGGGGCACACGAGTGCAGCTCTGCCCATCCTGCCAGGGCTGCCAGGCCTGGGAACCCCAGGTACAACCAGTCCAACCCCAGGGCATCAATCCCAAAGCCAGTGCCTCGGTGATTCCCCAAGAGGCACCAGGAGAGGGGCAGGGATTCAGGGCGGAGCAGGCGCTGAGCTGGGGATGGAATTTCTCTCTGGAAATGATGAGTTCAACGCTGGACTTTGAGAAAGCCAAACATTTTCCCTGCCCGGGGTGCTCTGAGCACCAGCTGGGACCCGAATCCAGCTGGGCTCTGTCTCCATCTCCTCATCCCACAAACTGGGAGCTTCCAGAAGCAGCAGCATCAGACACTGCCCTGGAGCCACATCTTCCCGTCCCTGCGAGGAGCTCCTGACCTGAGCCAAGGCAAAGGGAGGCTCCCAAATTCCAAATGTTTGTGCAGAAGGGCACGTGGGGCTCCCAGGGAAGGCAGACAGGAGCACTCTGCAGGTGCCTCAGCGAGCCACAGCCGTGGCACTCCCCCCCTTTCATCTCCAGGCTGTAAATGTTGCAGCTCTGGCAGCAGCCTGAGGGCAAATTGTTTGGGAAAGTTTGAGCAAAGCAGGTTCAGCTGCTTCAAAGTAGGAAGTGGCTGACAAAAATACATAATTGCCTTCTTAAGAAAATAAAAAGCAACTTTTTTTGGCAGACTGGCAAGTACACACTTCCTACGCGCACTCCCTTCTACCCCAAACATGATTCCAGCCTTATTTTTATTTCAGGAACGATGAATTATGAAAGGGCTCTCCCCTCCCTCTTCCTCTGCCTTTTTCTCTCTGCCTCTGACTCCTTCCCTCCCTCCCCGCTCCTTGCCCGGGCTGTTTGTTTATAACCTCCACTCACAGCCCTGGCTCTGATTTGCTTTACCCACACGTTGCAGGGCCCCCAGGACAAGGATTGCTTTCCTGCTGCCGTGGCTTTATGAATAAATCCTTTCCCCAACCCAAATCCCCCTGCGGAGCCACAGGTGAGGGATGTGTTGGATAAATCCCAGTGCCCCCTGTCCCGAGGGAGAGGTGGCTGTGCGTGCCCAGAACCCAAAGCGAGCTGCCACGGCCCCTCCATCCCATGCAATCCTGGCTGATTCCACTGTTTCCTTGCTGCTGGAACCCTGGGAGGCTCCAGGGCTGCTCCAGCCTCCATCCTCAGGGCCTGACCACTGCAAAGGGCAGCCTAAATCCATGTGGTGGGAAGGGGCTGTGGGGCTTTGCGGAGGATCCGTCACCGGGGAAGAGCTGTGGGTGGGAGAGGCAATGGCCAGGAAAAGGCTGATGCCGGCTTCACTTCTTGGTGGAATCTGCTTCAGTTCCTGCGGACTGGCAGGGCTGGGAGCCAAGGAAAGGACCTGGATGTGGAGAGAAGTGTCCCTTGGAGCTTCTGGGATCAGGGAGTGAGGAGAAAAGGGTTAGGAAGTCTCCACGTGCACAGGGATCCCCCAACCCTCCTCCCTCTGAGTGTCCCAGACGTGGCTGTGACCCTGCAGAGCCCCACTGGCTCCAGAGTGGCTTGGGAGATGCAGGCAGAGGGTAGGGAATGCTGAGACATTCCCACCGAGATCCTGGGGCTGGACATGGCCTGAACACCCAGCTGGGGACTGGCAGAGCTTCTGGGCACGGAGCTGGGAATGCCCTGAGAACATCCCCAGACATCCCCAGGAGTTCCTGTGTCCTGCACATTCCTGCAGCCTTCTGTGCTGGGAAAACTCCTGACCTGTTGTGTCTTTCCTGCTGGGACCAAGGAAAGAGCAAGAACTGCCCCAAACGCCATCCTCCAGGAAAGGTTGTCCCGGTCACTCTTCCCTTCAGGAGAGAGGCAGGAAAGGCACCCGATCTCCTCTCCATCCCTTCCCTCTGCCCCATCGCTGCTGTGCAGCAGATGCTCCCTCACTGGGTTTGTCCCCTCTGTCACCCCCAGCTGCTTCTGAGATCCGGGATTCTGCTCCAAAAACATCCGACAGCATCTGCCGAGTGTGCCAGCCCCGCTGGGCAACCTACTGGCTCCTGGCCAGCCTCCCTGGCCACCCCCGGGCACTGGCGAGGTGCCAGGGCTGTCAGAGGCCACTGTCCTGGGCTGCAGGGGCCCAGCTGTGCCCAGAGCTGTGCCAGCTGCTGCTGGCCCCGCGGGACAGGAGCTGTGGCACAGCCAGGGGTGAGGCAGCTCCAAGGAATCCCATGGAGAAGCAGCAGCAGCAGGACCAGGCCTGGCACTCCCAGGGCTTCTCCTGAGGTTCCCAGCACACGGCTCCAGTGCCTCCCTTCCTGGGGCTGCTGCCGCCACCAGCACGGTGCCAGGCTGGCACAGCCACTGTCCCCGCAGCTTCCTGTCCCCTCAGGACACCTGTGGGCCTGGCAGAGGGAAAAGTCACCGGGTGCTGCTGGTCCCTGTGACTCCCCAGGGAATGAGAGGCTCCCAGTCCTGGCAGAGGAAGTGGTGGCATCCAACATGGAGCAGTTTAGAAACCAGGGATCACTTCCCAAGGGTGATGTCCCGCGGTGGTCAGGGTCTTCCCAGGTTTCCTGTTCCTGCACCGTGTGCTCATTGAACATGGACATGGGACAGGGAGCAGGGACAGGACTGTGGGCACCTGCATTCCCAATTTATTCCCTCCAAAACCAAGTTCTTGCCTGTTTTCTCTCCCTCCAGTGGGATGGGACACCTTCATTCCCAATTTATTCCCTCCAAAACCAAGTTCCTGCCTGTTTTCTCTCCCTCCAGTGGGATGGGGCACCTGCATTCCCAATTTATTCCCTCCAAAACCAAGTTCTTGCCTATTTTCTCTCCCTCCAGTGGGATGAGGCACGAAATTCCTCTCCCTGGAGGACTGGGAGAACAAATCCCCTCCCCCAAAGCTGAGCCCAGCCACATTTGCCCTTCCCGGCCCTGCAAGCTCCAGGTGCAGATGGAGCTCCCCAAGTTTCCACCATCCATCTCCACAGTGCCTCTGGCAGAGCAGGGAGCTCCTGAATATTTGATTTGGATATTAGTGCACAACATCATCCACCCGAGGGAGGCGGGAGTGCTGATCCAGGCAGGGAATGCTGATCCAGGTGGGAATGCTGATCTAGGCAGGGAATGCTGATCCAGGTGGGAAATGCTGATCCAGGCGGGAATGGTGATCCAGGCGGGAATGCTGATCCAGGCAGGGAATGCTGATCCAGGTGGGAATGCTGCTTCCCGACCTGGCCATGCCGCTGCTCCCAGCGCTGGGGGATTGTGGCTTCCCCTGGCGTGTTCTGCCCTGCTGCACTCCCACATTCCCCGTTTTCCTCATGCGTGTATCCCTGCTCCCGTAATTTGTCCCATATGGCTGGGCATGGTGTGTCCATGTGTGCTGGAGCAGGGACATCTGCTCTGAGCGTGGCAGGGCCAGGAGCAACAACCTGTGAGGCACCAACCTGCTGTGGGGACAGACAGTGATGGGAACAGGCCAGAACCATCCCAGAACCTCCACCCAAACCTCTCCTGGCCAAATTCTGGGAGACTGGAGCCATCTGCACTTCAGTTGTGAGGAAATACTCACATGGGGGAGGATCCTGGCTGGCCTTTGCCAGGGAGTAAAATCCAATCCAAGCCCCTGGACACTGCCAGGGATCCAGGGGCAGCCCCAGCTGCTCTGGGCACCCTGTGCCAGGGCCTGCCCACCCTCCCAGGGAACAATTCCTTCCCAAGATCCCATCCAGCCCTGCCCTCTGGCACTGGGAAGCCATTCCCTGGGTCCTGTCCCTCCATCCCTTGTCCAGTCTCTCTCCATGTTTCCTGTAGCTCCTTCAGGCCCTGCAAGGCCCCAGTGAGGTCACCCCAAAGTTTCTCCTCTCCAGGCTGGACAATGCCAGCTCTGGCAGCCTTTCCTCCCAGCAGAGCTGCTCCATCCCTCGGATCATCCTGGAGCCTCCTCTGGCCTGGCTGCAGCAGCTCCAGGCCCTTCCTGTGCTGGGCCCCAGGGCTGGGGCAGCTCTGCAGGTGGGCTCTCACCTGAGGGGGCACAGGGGCAGAACCAGCCCAGGGGTTCTTGCTTCTATTCCCAACTGGATCTTCCCAGCCTGGGTTCTTCCCTGGCCTCTGCAGATTTGCCTGCTGCAGTCAGAATTCCAGGATGCCCCCAGAACGGGGTGACAGAAAAGTGGCAGCAGCATCCAGCTCATCACAACTGGGAGCCGGGCTGAGGTGGGAGAGGAGGGATGGGGAAGCAGGATGAGGTGGAAGAGGCAGGACGGCTGGGAATGCAGCCTCAGGGGCACAACAACCCCTCCCAGTCGGCTCCAAGCGCTTCCAGAGGCAGGCAGAGCTGCTGGATCGGGGCACAGCTGTTGGGAAGCAGAGGCACCTCTGTGCTGCCAAGGCCGGGATGCTCCGGAACATCCCAACATCCCAGCTGAGCCCAGCCCGTGCTGCTGCTGCCGAGCTGGGCTGTGCCCGGGGTGCATCGCTATGGAAATCGCATTCCCTGTAGCTGCCTTCCAGGATAATCAGTATTAAAGGGAAACTATTTTCTAGTTCATTAGAGGAAAGCTGTGGCCCTGTGGCTGCTGCTGGTGGCACCTCCTTCCCTTGGGGAGGAACGAGCTCCGAACACGGAGACATCTACGCTCCAAATGTCCCCGGGGAAAGGGGACGGGGTCTGCAAGGGCTGCCCTTCCTCCTGCTCCTCTGCCATCCTCCAGGAGGGTTTGGGGGATTCCCTTGGATCATCCCTCACCCCACAGGCCCCGGGCTCCTTCCCTCCTTTCCTTGCTGGTGCCCCCAGCTCTGAGCCCTTGTTCTGGAGTTATCTCTGGCTTCTCTGCTGCTTGGGAGCCTCCCTGCGAGCTGGGCTCTCCTCGTGCACTTCGGTGGCTCTGCCAGAGCCTTCTCCTCTCAGCAGGATGCTCTGAGGCTCCCTCGGGGCTGGGACTGTGCTCCCCATCTCCCAGACAAAAAGCAGGGTGTGGATTAGGTCTGATTCCCTTCCAGAGATCTCTCCAGGGATTTTTCACCCCATGTTTCCCTTGGGTTTTCCTTGGCCACAACATCCCTGTGTTCATCTCATCAATTCCTTCCTTCCTTCCTTCCTTCCTTCCTTCCTTCCTTCCTTCCTTCCTTCCTTCCTTCCTTCCTTCCTTCCGAATTCCTTCCTTCCAAATTCCTTCCAAATTCCTTCCAAATTCCTTCCTTCCTTCCGAATTCCTTCCTTCCTTCCTTCCTTCCGAATTCCTTCCAAATTCCTTCCTTCCTTCCGAATTCCTTCCTTCCTTCCTTCTGAATTCCTTCCGAATTCCTTCCTTCCTTCCTCCCTCCCTCCCTGCCTCCCTCCCTCCCTCCCTTCCTCTCTCCCTCCCTCCCTCCCCTGGAATCCTCACTCTGGCTCCCAGGAAACCTTCCCTGTGCAGGAAAAGGATGTGGTATGAGGGGACCTCAACTCAGCCCGTGGACTTTGGGATTTCATGTTGATTTTCCACTTCCCCATGACAACAGGGAGTGACTGGGGGAGTGAACTGCCAGCAAACCCCGGGAATTTTCACCATTTGGGGTTAAAAATGGATCCGAGGGGCCGCTCCCAGAGCAAATTCCAGCAGAGGATGATAAAAGAGCCTCACTCAAGCCCAGGATGGATGGAGAATCCCAGCACAAGAGGATATCCAGCTGCCTTAGGGTGGCCCCAGGACTGGGATTGCCATGAGGAGGGACAACACGCAGGAGCTCCTGCCAGACTGAATGAGGACCTTTTCCCTAAAACTTGGAGTGCTGGAGATTCCGTGAGGAGAAGGCATGCTGGGCTTTCCCTGGGTGGGGCCAGGGCGGTCACCTCCAAGGGGATGGGGCTGAATTCCCTAAGGAATATTGCACCAGCTCCAAGAGCACAGTCCCAGCTCATCCGCAGCACTTTGGGACACAGCTGGGCTTTGTGAGATCTGGGAAGCAGCCACGGCGTCCCCAAACTGCAGCTGCACCCCAGCCCTCTGCCATCCACCTGCACATCCACAGGATCCCAAAGCTCCCGCTGGCACGGTGCCGTGCCAGGCATCCTGCAGGGAGCCTCCTTCCCGGATTAGCCAGCCCCTCATCCTCCATGGAGCCAGGCCTGGACATGGAAAAGGTTCCCAGCTCATCACCAGCAGAGAGAGCAGGGACAGGAGGACACGGATGCAGGATTAGGAGTGGCATTTTTGGGAATGGTTTTGGCGCGTATCCATTAGGAATGGCTGCCCTGCCGGCGACAAACTGATGGCACGGAGGGATTTGGTGTCCTTCTGGTGTCATCCCAGTGGGAAGAGACAAGGAGAAAGCTGGGCATGGAGCAGCAAAAGGATGGATGTGTGCGGTGGGGCAACCCCTGCGTGCACCGGGAATGGCTTCAGAGCAAGGAAGGGATCGTGGAGCTGCTGTCCACAGGAAGGTGGAGCTCTGTCAGGATAAAAGGGAGATTGGAGAGCGCTGGAATGAACATCCCAGCAAAAAAACCCAGTTCTGTGGGAAGAAGCACAAAGCCCCATCCCTGGTAGCTCCTTCCCGGCAGCTCCAAGCATGGAAAGGCTCCTGTGGGAGCCAGGATGAACTCCAGTCCTGCAGGGGCTGCCAAGGCTTGGCCTTTCCCAGCTTCCTCCTCTCTGGCTCCTGACTGTGGCCAGGGGATTGCTTGGCAAAGAGGCCAGGCCTGGCAGATGATCCCATAATCAGTGGGATAAGCCGAGCCCAAAGCCCCGCTCCCACCTTGCCTCATAATTGCTTTTGTTTCCAGCCCGCCGGGGCAGAGCTGGGCTGGTGCTCCAGTGCCCTTTTTAAGGATTCAGCCCGAATTTCCAGCCAGGCTGTGCAGATGAGGATGAGCTTGGATGAAGCGTTTATCCCTCCTCCCCAGAACCAGCCGGGATCGCTCCACAGGTGCCAGGAGAAGCTTGGAGAACATCCCGGTGAGTGGCAGCTGGGCTGCGGCAGCTCTCGGGGAGACAACTCTGCTGTCAATCAAAGGGAAGCTTTTTTCCAGCTGTTCCCATCCTCAGCAAGAGCCCAGAGGTGTTTTGGGATGTGTGATCTCGGGAAGGGGTGGGGGTGTGGAAAGATGGGACAAACCTGCTGCAGTCTGAGCCCACGGATGGAGCTGGGGTGATGCTGGTGGTGGCAGCGGGGCTGTGACTGCACAGCCAGGGCCACCTCTGAGCTACCCTGAGCGCTGCCACAGCGAGAGAAATGCTCTGCTCCATGTGGATGCTCAGCCATGCCCGGCTTGTGGGCCAGGCCTAACAAATCCCAGCATCACTGAGGTTGAAAAGCCCTCCCAGCCCATCGAGTCCCAGCTGTGCCTGGTCCCCACCTTGTCCACAGCCCAGAGCACCGAGTGCCACCTCCAGCCCTTCCTTGGACACCTCCAGGGATGGGCACTCCAAACCTCCCTGGGCAGCCCCTGCCAAGGCCTGAGCACCCTTTCCATGGGGAAATTCCTGCTGCTGTCCACCCTGAGCCTGCCCTGGCCCAGCCTGAGGCCGTTCCCTCTCCTCCTGTCCCTGTTCCCTGCCAGCAGAGCCCGACCCCCCCGGCTGCCCCCTCCTGTCAGGGACTTGTGCAGAGCCACAAGGTCCCCCCTGAGCCTCCTTTGCTCCAGCCTGAGCCCCTTTCCAGCTCCCTCAGCCGCTCCTGGGGCTCCAGCCCCTTCCCAGCTCCCTTCCCTGCCCTGGACACGCTCCAGCCCCTCAGGGTCTCTCTGGCCATGAGGGCCCAGAACTGGACACAGCCCTCGAGGTCCCTCAGCAGGGCCAGCACAGGGGACGGTCACCAAACGGGTCCAGGAGGAACTTGGAAGATGGGAAGAAAGAGCAGCCTGAAGCCCTCTCAGGAGGCAGAGCTGAGATCCCCTGGAAGTTGGGATAAACAGCTGGAGAAGAAGGAAAACAGGGGCCAAAAGCAGCTCAGAAGCAGCTTCTGCGCTGACAATAGCAGGGCTTGAAGCGCTTGAGGGCTGAACACTCCTTGGGAAGAGGGGGCTCATTCTGAAGTCCCATTGAAGAAAAGCGAGGAGTGCTCCACTCCACATCCGAATGCTGCTCCTGAGAGCAGCACACGGAACAAGGTGAATCCAGCATGGAATTTGCAGCTCATCAAGGGCTGAAGAGGCAATTTTGTAATTAGGGCTGAGAGCTGCAGATCTGATTGTGATCCGGAACAGAAATTCGGGCCGGGCCTGGTGGGAAGGCCCTCGGTGAACCCTCTCCACAGCAATTATCTGCTGCTAATCCAAGGAAAGCACTCCGGCTGCTCGGAAGGTTACGGAGGACTGGCATGGCTTTGGCACGGCGGGCACGGCAGAGAATTCCAAGTGGCACAAGAGGGATGGGGAGGCAGGAAAAAGCCCAGGCAGGGATGAACAGGGCAGGAATGCAGAGAAGGGACAAGCCCTCAGCACATCCCCTGGCTTTGGTGGTGCCTCCTGGGGAGGAGAGGGGACGGAAGGCCAGGATTTGTCAGGAATTTTCGGGAGAGAAGGACAGCACTGCAGAGGAGGGTGAGGACACCCCGGTGAGAGCACAGAGGGGATAAATGGGTGTGTGCCGGATGTGATGTTCAAAAAGGACGGTGCTGAGGTGAAGGTCAGCTGGGAGCAGCAGGAGCTCTCCAGCCCACCCAAACCTCGCTCTGCTGGCACTGGCTCCATGCAGGATTGTCCTCTGGATCCCAAAGCATTCCTTGGGAATGTGAGAGGCTCTGCCCTTGAGTGATGCCTGCCCAGCCATCTCCAGCACAGCTTAATTTGATAAGAACCCTGAGCCACTTTAAACACTTCAATCACGGCACCTCTTAATCATCTCCTCGCCGAACAAAATAATCCCACTTTGCTTAATCTCTCCTCCCATGGAAATCCTGTCACTCCTTTATTGTCTAAATGACTTTCCAGGGCTCTCTCTCCAACACAAAAATATTTGACTTCCCAGGAATCCACAAAAACAGGACCTTGCTCCCCGTGGGGTCCGAGCAGCTCCGTGGCACCTCGGAGGGCACCTTGTGAGGGGACAGCACCTTCCCTGCACTCATGGAATGAATCGTGGAATCACCTGGATCCCGAGGTCTGCATGAGGCCCTCAGTGATGCTCACCCTGGAATGCATCTCCTGCATCCTCAGGCACTCAGGATGGGGATGACTGGGAATAGTTTGGGAAGCTGGTTTGGTTCTGGGGTTCGGTTTGGGGTTTTTGTGGTGCTGGGCCTGCAGAGCAGAGGGAGCTGAGGGCAGGGGACCAGCAGTGACAGGATGGGACATCCCTGCTCTACAGAGGGACAGGACTCCAGGGGTGCTGCAGATTCCAGTAAAACCTCATTTCCATGGAGATCTTCCCACGAGGGCCCAGCTAATCCAGTTCCTTCCCTGTCTGACCCAGGAAATGCCCTGCACAGCCAACACTGGCACTTGGATGCCTGCCCTCGGAGAAGCTGAGGCAGAAGATTCCAAATCAAGGATTGTCAGGATGTTCTGGCTGCACTCCCAATTTTTCTCCGCAGCTGTGACAGACAATAATGGAATTATAAATTAAAAACAAATCAAGATGAGATTTTTCCTCATCTGCTTTGTCACCAGGATGCAGGATTGGAGGAGGAGCAGCAAACACCTCCCCAGGAATTCATGGGAGCTGGCGCAGGTGCTGTTCCATCAGGACCTGGACAAGGATTTTGCCTGGAGAAGGGATGGAGGTGAATCCATCCGCAGGAAATCTGCAACTGCAAGCCTGTACCAGCTCTGCAGAACTGAAATCTTTGGTTTTTAGGATTTAAAGGGGGCTAGGAATGGTGTTGGCTGCTCCACTCCCACACAAGCAGCATGCAGCAAAAGCTGCTGCTTTTTTGTTGGATCCAGTCTCACAATTCCTTGTGCCCAAACACGATGTGTCCAGATTTCGGGAAGCACTGGAGGAAAAGCAGCTGCTATTTAGGTGGGAAATGCTGTCTCCAGGTTGGGATGGAGCAGCTGATGTCCCCCATCCAACCCTTTGTCCCTGGTGTGGCATTGTCACTCTCAGCCAGGTTTTTGTGCCAGCACCGAGGCCGAGCTGGAGCTCCAATAATGAATGGGTGCCTTTCAGTGGGGTTCATTGATTTGGGAGAGACGGAATTTCATAGCCCCGATGGGTGTCTGGAACAGCCACAGGCACTGCAGGCTGCCCAGGGAGGCTGGGATTCCATGCAGGTTTCTTATCCTGACACTCTGGAGTGGGAGTGGATCGTGTGCCCCGGCTCCTGTCGCACCCCGACCTCACACGTCCCGTTCCAGAGGCAGGAAGGGAAAACCGATCAATTTTCCATATTAAATATGAGTGGGTGCAGAGCTGGGTTCTTTACGGGGGTGAGGGATGGGCCACCCTGGGTACCACCACCGTGGGTGATTGATGTATTCCCACTCCTCAGCCAAGGGGTTCTCCAGCAAAGGGGAATTCAATGGAAATATCACACAAATTATGGCTTGATCCTGATGGTGATGGGGTTATCAGACCACTAATGGGGTTATCAGACCACTGATAGGTTTATCAGAACACTGATGGGGTTATCAGATCACTGATGAGGTGGTCAGTCCCCTGGTGGGGTGGTCAGACCACTCATGATGTTGTCACACCATTGGTGGGGCGGTCAGACCCCTGGTGGGGTGGTCAGACCACGGATGGGGTGGTCAGTCCATGGATGGGGTGGTCAGACCACGGATGGGGTGGTCAGACCACGGATGGGGTGGTCAGTCCATGGATGGGGTGGTCAGACCACGGATGGGGTGGTCAGACCATGGATGGGGTGGTCAGACCACGGATGGGGTGGTCAGTCCATGGATGGAGTGGTCAGACCATTGGTGGGGTGGTCAGACCCCTGATGGGGTGGTCAGACCATGGATGGGGTGGTCAGACCATTGGTGGGGTGGTCAGACCACGGATGGGGTGGTCAGACCATGGATGGGGTGGTCAGTCCATGGATGGGGTGGTCAGACCCCTGGTGGGGTGGTCAGACCATGGATGGGGTGGTCAGACCATGGATGCGGTGGTCAGACCATGGATGGGGTGGTCAGACCATGGATGCGGTGGTCAGACCATGGATGGGGTGGTCAGACCATGGATGGGGTGGTCAGACCATGGATGCGGTGGTCAGACCATGGATGGGGTGGTCAGACCATGGATGCGGTGGTCAGTCTATGGATGGGATGGTCAGACCATGGATGGGGTGGTCAGTCCCCTGGTGGTGTTGTCACCTCTGATGGGATCATCAGGCACCAGGACAACCCCAAGCAGAGTGTGGAGGATCCAGGGGTGAGTCAGGCCCGGGCAGAGGGTTCCTGGCAGGTTCTCAGGAGCAGGAGGAGGATTCTCCTCTCTCCAGAGGGCTCCTGCCCAGTGTCCTGCTGGGCCACCCCTGCTGTGGCCACACGGACTGAGGGTCACCCTGGGCAGTGCCCGGCGCAGGGGCTGAAGCGAGGACACCACGTCCTCCCTGTGCACTCTCACTGATTTGTTTTTCTGCTTGAAAATGAATATTTGATAATTTTGCAGGGATCGAGGCCTCTGTTTGGGGCCCTGATGCTTTATTTATCCACCATTTCCTGTGCTGCAGCGCTGCTGCGGGGGACGGAGGTGTCCTGAGGCACCACCACGGGCACAGATGTCCCACGTGGGCACTTCCAGGGCATCCCCGAGCTCCCTCTGCTCTCAGAGGGAACAAGGAAAGCAGCTGTGAACAGCTGGACGAGGCCTGATGGGGCAATTGCTGGGGAAGGTGCTTGTGCTGGAGCTCTGAATCTCCAACCGAGGAGTGAAAGGGAACAGAGAGAGAGAAATTGTGCCCGAATTAGTGGGAAGTGGGAGGAAAATGATGATAATTTGCCAAGGAGATGGGACACACTGGAGACAAGTGCCGTGTGCTCCCCGAGGGTCACCTCCTGCAATCCAGGTGACTGACAGCCCCTGGATTTGGGAAGCTGCTGGGATTCGCTGCCTGTGGGACACCTGGAAAGGCTGAGCCCCTGTGTGGGAATGATCCCAGCTGGGGGCTCTCCTTGGAGCCAGAGGAGGCTCATCCGTGTGCACAGCCCGCTCCAGGACTCCGAGGGGGAATTAAGGCTGGCTCCGGAGCCCTTCCCTTCCCTTCCCTTCCCTTCCCTTCCCTTCCCTTCCCTTCCCTTCCCTTCCCTTCCCTTCCCTTCCCTTCCCTTCCCTTCCCTTCCCTTCCCTTCCCTTCCCTTCCCTTCCCTTCCCTTCCCTTCCCTTCCCTTCCCGACTGATGAGCATCTCTGGAGAGGTGGAGGCCACCTGGGCAAGGAGTGACCCAGGAGAAGGCGGGAGCAGCCTGCAGGGCATGGAGAAGCCATCCAGGACATGGAGAAGCCTCCCAGGACATGGAGAATCCTCCAGGACATGGAGCAGCTTTCTCAGGACATGGAGCAGCCTCCCAGGACATGGAGCAGCCTCCCGGACATGGCGCAGCCTCCCAGGACATGGAGCAGCCTGCCAGGACATGGAGCAGCCTGCCAGGACATGGAGAAGCCTCCCAGGACATGGAGCAGCCTCTAGGACATGGAGCAGCCTCCAGGACATGGAGAAGCCATCCAGGACATGGAGAATCCTCCAGGACATGGAGAAGCTGTCCTGGATCCGCCGCCCAGGGCACAGCGAGCAGGAGAGGGAAGGTGGCTCGAGGGCGGCTCTGATCACGTGCCCTGGAGGGAAGCAATTTCTCCCGAATTTCCACCTTTTGTTCTCCTGCTGAATACCCCCTGATTTCTTTGGAGTGGGAATACGCTCGCCTGCTCCTCGGGCTGAACACATCGCAGCCGGCGCAGCTCTTTGCTATTCATGGCCTCTCATCGAGCTCCTCGGGAGCCTTCCACAGTGATTGGAGAGGGAGGGATGAGCCGTGCATGCCAAGCAGCAGGGACCACATTGGGAGCCCGGATCCTGACCTGCAATCCTCGGTGATGAGGCAGATGAACCGCTCAGGATGCCAAACCTCTCCATGCAATCCTTGTGTTTCTCCGGATGCTGCACTTGGCAGCCCAAAACCCAAGGTGGTCGCGCAAGCAGCAGCTCAGAACTGGGCTGCAGGTCCACTATGGGGCCTGGATTGGGGTGGGGAAGGGGATTTTAGAGGCAGAGAGTTCTGGAATCACGGAATGGTTTGGGTTGGAAGGGATCTTCAAGCTTCCACTGTCCCAGGCTGCTCCCAAGTTTTCCTTGGACACTGCCAGGCATCCAGGGGCAGCCACAGCTTCTCTGGGCACCCTGTGCCAGGGCCTCCCCACCCTCCCAGGGAGGAATTCCTTCCCAAAATCCCATCTAAACATGATCCCTTTCAGTCTGAAGCCATTCCCCCTGTCCATGCCCTCGGAAAAGCTCCCTCTCCATCCTTCCATCAGCTGCAGGGCCAGCATGGAAAATGCTGCTCTCTGGTAGGGGATGGACAGGGACACGCCTGATTCCTTGGAATTAATGATAAAAAACTGGATTAGGAGTGGACCAGCCCTGCCTGGGAGCCAGAGCGCCTTTGTGTGGGACAGCATTCCTGCAGGAAGTGCCTCTGGAATGCCGTAATTACCCCGCTGTAACTTTTTGCCTCTCATTACCCGGGCTCTGTGATCTCTTGGGGTTTTGTCACAGCAACGCCTGAAAGGAGATTTAGGGAGGCTCTTTCAGCAGCTCTGGGCAGCAGCAAATTCCCATTGTCCTCAATTGGACACATCCCCGGGAAGGAGGGGATTCATCCTGCCCAAACGTGCAGAGTTTCCCTTCGGAATACAGAGCAGGCTCCTGACCTTGCCCAATCAAAGGGATTTATGATTAATGGCACCTCCGCTAACAAACCTGGCATCGTGGATGGGATATTTTGGGTGCCTTGTGCCCTCGCTGCAGAATAATGCAGAGACTTCAAAGTTCCTGTGGCACAAACTCCCGAAAATGGGGCTGGAATTGAAGTCAGGAATGAAATAAAGGAAGTCGTGGTCATTTTCTTTAGCTGCACTTCGTTACTGAGGTTTTTCCCTTTGTCTGACACTGTTTTTGTTGGGCCATATCCATTAAAAGCAGCGCTTCCAGGAAAATGAGGGATGTTGATGCTGTTAAGGGGCTGCTGGAAGTGAAGCTGCCTTGGCAAAATGCTCTGTTCAACAGGTACGGCTAAAACAGGAGAGGCAGCAGAATTCCCAGGATTTCATGGGCTTGGAGAGGCTCCTGGGTAGGGAAAACAGCTGGTTTGGAGTGGTGGTACTGCCCTGCTCCTGGGAATGTGGATAAATCCAACATCCGAGGCTGCCCGGGGCAAGGGCGATGTCTCCTCAGAAGCAAAAATAACCTCCAAAGTTGTTAAATCGTGAAACAATTGTACAACCAGAGACTAAATAAGCAATTAATTCCATTTCAATGGAGTGTTCTAATTGATTACTGCACGGTGTGGCTGCAGCTGGGGAGTGTTTGGGTGACAACAACACATGGCCTTAATCTTTTTCATTGGAATTATTCCTGGAATGCCCCCTCAGCTGTGACTGTAGCCGGGCACGTTTCTCTGTGATGTTCCTTTTTCCTCAGAGAAAGATTCTCCCGAGGCTCGGTGCCCTCAGCATCATCCCTGCAGCTGGCATGGTTTTCAGACAGGGAAGATGATTTTCCTGAGGAGTGGCAGGAGGAGGCCAGGACAGCACATCCCCACTGCTTCAGTGCTTGAGAACCGAACATTTGGGGCACGTTTTGGTTTAGGTTTAGGGAAAAGGATGACAATTGTTTGGTTGTGTATCGTTGTTATCATCATCTGTTAGAACAGAGAGGAAAATCCAAGTATCAGGAATCGAAACGTGCCAGCAGCAAAAAATGCTCAGGTTTTGGAGTTCGGTGTCATTCCCTGTGGGAGAGGAAGGGGTTGCTCTAAAATGGGAATGATTTCCCTCACGTGGGGTCTCTCATGCCCTCACAACTTCCAGGCTGTGTCATTCCATGTCATCCCCTCAGCCCTTGTGTGACACAGGTGACATTCCAGGTGCTGGCTGTGAGGTCCCTTCCTGCCTCCCAGCTCCCTGGGATGGGGCAGGTGCTGCTTTTTGGGGATATCCCAAAAATGGTGCTGGTTTGTGTGTCTGTCCTGTGCCACCGCTGGGAGTCACTGGGCATTGGATTTCTTCCTTGATTCTGATTTATTCCTTGCCTTTTGCCTGGGAATTTGATGGCTCCAGTCTCCGTCTTGATTTTCAGGGAATGCCCAGAGTCACAGACTGGTTTGTGTGGGAAGGGACCTTAAAGCTCATCCATGAGCCATGGGCAGAGACACCTCCCACTACCCCAGGTTGCTCCAGCCTGGCCTTGGACACTTCCAGGGATGGGGCATTTCCTGCTTTTCCTTCTTCAGTGGCTTCATCCAGCCCTTGTTTTAATCTGGTCTCACCCAAGGCTGGGCTTATTATTCCAGTGAAATCCATGGAGGTGTCCTGAGGTCTTGGACCTGCTCATCCAGGGCCATCCCATCTGACATTCCCATGTTCCTCTTCTGCCATTCCCTGCACACCCCAGAATTCCCACTCAGTCACCAGATTCCACACATTCCCTCCTAAAATATCCACACTTCGGAACGATTTGGTGGAGACATTCCCATCGTTCCCATGGGGCTTCCCAGGGCTCTCTCTATCAGCAGCTGGCAGGACACTCGGGGATGATCACTGCCCATCCAAGCGATCCCAAACTTCCTCTGGTTTCCCTGCTGCCTTCCAGGATGTGGCTGCCGTGCCAGGCTTCCATTCCTGCCAGCAGGCACGGCTTGGGAATGTCCCAGTCAGGAGCAGCGGCATCCCGAGGCAGCTGGGAGGGCTCGGGGCAGACACGGCGCTAATGGCTCCTCGACGCCAGGGAGGTGCAGAGTGCTCCAAGGAGATTCCATGGAGGGAATGGGAAGGGCTGGAAGTGGGTCACGGAGCTGCACAGCCTCTCTGCCATCCCTGGTGGGAATCCCTGGAACGCCGTGTTCCCGTTCATCCCGAGGTGCTCCAGCCCAGCCGGACGTGGCACAGCTGCTTTCCCAGGACACCTGGAGCCGGAGAGGACACGTGAGGAGCAGAGGCCCCGTTAATTACCCCGGACCAGGCCCGGTGGCCTCAGAGAGGGGTTGGGAGAGGAGATTTCATGCCATGGTTGTGTGTCCTACATAGTGCCTTGCTGGGAGGGGAAAGGAGCAGCTGGAAAACTCTTGGAAACAGCTTGTTCCCTTTGGAATGTTTTGGCGGTGCTCAGGGCTGTGGGGCGAGGTTGGATGAGTTCGTGTTGGGCCTCTCGTTTAATCTGGGCTCAGTCCCTGCCCTGGGATAAACCAGCGGCTCTCCCAGGGCAGGGGGTCTCCAGCAGAGTTTTCCAGTTGATTCCCACGTGTGAATTTCCTGGGATTGAGGAGGAGATGCGCCAACACCAAGAACAAACTCAGTGCAGCAGGAGAGGTTTAAATCCACAATTAAATCCATTTAGGCCCAGTTGTCATCAACGTTCTCATCAACCACTTGGGTGCAGGACTCAAAAGGACAATGAGGAAGTTTGGGAATTAAAGTGGGAGCAGCTGGTGACTCCCTCGAGGCCCTGCAAGGAGACCGGGATAAAGCAGAGGGCTGAGAATCACTAAAGGTGTGGAGTTTAACAAGGGCAAGGGAGGGATTCTGTGCCTGTGGTGAGGCAGCCCTGGGTGTACGGAGAGACTGGGAATGAGGCTGGAAAACAGCTGTGGGAAGGAATCTGGGAGACTGATCCATGGCAAGCTGGATGAGCCAGGGAGCCGGGAGGGACATCCCTGTCCCGGGGGAGCAGCCCAGGGAGGGATTGTCCCGCTCTGCTCTGGGCTGGGGCAGCCTCACCTCCAGTGCTGGGGCACTTTGGGTGCCACAACATCAGAGAGATCCAAAGCTGCTCCAGAGTGTCCAAAGGAGGGAGCCGGGGCTGGGGAAGGGTCTGGAGGGGCCGCCCGAGGAGCGCCTGAGGGCACTGGGCTGGTCCAGCTGCAGCAGAGGAGCTGAGGGCAGAGCTCAGGGAAGGAGGGAATGGCTGGAGAGGGAGGTTTGGGATGGAGAGCAGGGAAAGGTTCTTCCCCAGAGGGTGCCGGGCACTGCCCAGGCTCCCCAGGGAATGGGCACGGCCCCGAGGCTGCCAGAGCTGCCAGGGGTGCACAGGGTGGGGTTGCTGGGGTGTCTGTGCAGGGCCAGGGGTGGGACTGGGTGATCCCTGTGGGTCCCTTCAGCCCAGGACATTCCATGATTCCATGATTTATACCCACACGTGGAAGAGTGGGAGGAAACCCCTGTTCGAGGAACCAAGTCCTGAGCTGGTTTGAAGGTGGGATATGAACGACCCATGTGCCCTTCAGGAATAAAGGGACAGTGCTGGAGCTCTGGCAACAAAAGATGTCACCCACATGAGGAGATTTGGGAACGTTTCAGCAAATGCAGGGTGCAGATGGGGGCTTAGAGAGACAGATAAGCAGGACACGAGTCCAATTTATAATTCGTGTGACCATCCTATATTCTGAGGGGCTATTAGGATGGAAAAGTGTCGGGAGAGCATTACTGGCTATTGTATCAAATCCTGGCATCCACACTTTTATCATGGATTAAAAAAAAAATTAGAGGGAGCTCAGAGAAGAGCTGGAAGACTGAGAAAAGGTCTGGCAGACCTGCTGGGTGATGATAGGCTTAATGACTTCAATCTATTTAGCTCATCAGAGAGCAACTTGAGAGGTGACTTGATCATGGGCTCTAAGTACTTGCAGGGAGGAGATTTTTGATAGCAGAGGGTCCTTTAATCCAGCAGACAAAGCCAGGACTCCGTGGTGACAGGTGGAGCTGAAGGAAGAATAATTCCAGTGGCAGTTAAGCCGGCAATGTTTCACAGGGAAGGTAATTAACTCCTGGAAGTGCTTACCTGGGATGTGCTGAATCCATCTCGAAGTGAGAGTTGGAGACGTTTGCTCCCGTTTGAACACAAGTTATGGGCTCGGTGCCCTTCATCCATGCGGGAATGAGGGAAATCCCCTTCTCCATGTCTGCACACAGGGTCCTGCCCGCTCCCACCTGCTCAGGGGGCTGACCTCAGGGTGAGCACCTGTCCTGCACCAACGGGGGCTTCCTCCCATGGGGACACTGCAGGTGTTCCAAATTTCGGGGTCAAATGTCCCTCAGAGTTTGTCCAGCCTGGGGACTTGAGTTGGCAGAGCCGTGTGGGTCTGAGGGGTTTCCAGCCCCCATTTTCACCTCCTCCTTCTGTCCCCCAGCTCACCCTGGCTGTAGGAAATGTTGGGTTGGCATCAGGTGTGTTTGAGCTCTCCTCTGATTCCTCCTGGCGTTGTCTCCGCTGCCCAAGGTGCATTTCAAACTCCAGCTGCCTCAGATGTTCATCTTCAGAGGAAAACTCTGGAGGAAAACCAATCCCAGGGGGTTTCCAATGGCTTTGGGAAGAACATCCCAAGGAGCCTTTGATCCTGGCAGGGCTCAGGGCTGGCTGGTCCAGCTCCGCCTCCTCTGGACACTGCCCCACACCTTAAAATGCGGGATCAATTTTAGAACCAGCTCTGAGCCTTCCTTCCCCCCTGAGCTCTGCAGTGGCTGTGCCTCCTCTGGATCTACCTCGGGTCTTTCAGGAGCTCACTCCTGGCTGGCTCCATCTCCTTCTGCACCTGTGGATGAACCTTGGATCCTGTGGATGGATCCCTGAGTACATCTGGGAATGCTGAGTTTGGATCCTGTGGGATCCTGTGGGTGAGGTACCCCCGTGCTGGGGCTGCCCTCAGCTCCTGGCTCCCCTTCCCTCGGGAGAGCTCATCCCTGGGGTCTGCTGAGCAGGAATATTTCGTTTCCAGGCAGAGCCTTGCAGGTGTAGCTGCACTGCTGTGCTATTCCTGGAAATGGATCCCTTGGGAATGCCAGTGGCCAGCACGTGAGGTGTCGAACAGTGAGGGCAGGGCTTCCTACGGAGCAAATCCCCATGTCCTGCCTGGTTATCCCTGGGAAACACATCCAAGAGGAAAACTCCGCCTCAGCTGCAGCCTCGTAGGGCTGAGAACGCCCGTGCTGGTGACAGCGCTGTCACCAGTGGTGCGGGAATGCCAGCAGGAATGGGCGGAGCAGGATTCCGCCCTCATCGCTCCCTGGGGACCTTCCATGGGATCACTGGGCTTGGGGGGGACACCTGGGCAGTGCTGGGGCCCTCAAAGCTGATGCCGGAGGGGTCAGAGTTGTGTTCTTCCATCCTTTGGCCATATTCCTCATCCTTTCACCATATTCCTCCTCCTCTGGCCATATTCCTCATCCTTTGGCCATATTCCTCATCCTTTCACCGTATTCCTCATCCTCTGGCCATATTCCTCATCCTTTCACTGTATTCCTCATCCTTTGGCCATATTCCTCATCCTTTCACCGTATTCCTCATCCTTTCACCGTATTCCTCATCCTTTCACCATATTCCTCATCCTCTGGCCATATTCCTCATCTTTTTGGCATATTCCACATCCTCTGGCCATATTCCTCATCCTCTGGCCATATTCCTCCTCCTTTGGCCATATTCCACATCCTCTGGCCATATTCCTCATCCTCTGGCCATATTCCTCATCCTCTGGCCATATTTCTCTTCCTTTCACCACATTCCTCATCCTTTGGCCATATTCTTCATCCTTTGGCCATATTCTTCATCCTTTCACCATATTCCTCATCCTTTCACCATATTCCTTATCCTCTGGCCATGCAGGACACCGTGAGGAGCCACTCAGTGACTGGGAACTCAGCAGCTCCTCGCTGTCCCTCCTGCCACATTCCCAAGGTGCTGCTCCCCCTGTGCTGCTGCCCTGGGAGGGCAGGACCAGCTCCCAGCAATTCCTCCTCCCCCAAATCCCCACCAGGGCGTGGCAAAATGGGGAATAAAAATGGGAGAATGGGAGCAAATGTAGTGCCCTGCTTTTGGTTTTTTTAATGTTTTCCTGAGCTTCCTGGAGCCCCCAAAATCCCTGGAGCCACTTGGCAGCAGGGAGGAAACCTGTGGGCCCCTCAGCTGGGTGAAGCTGGAGATCCCTGGTGCGTGGCAGCTCCTCAGGCACACATCAGCTCTTGTGTTTTCCTGGAAAAAACAGGAATATTTTAAGGGAGACAAGGAAAAAGCTGTTGCGAGACAAATTCCTGTTTTGCTGGAAGAAGCGAGGGCTCCCCGGCTGAATTGTTCGCCCACCCAGCGGCCCCACGGAGCAAGTCCTGGTGGGAAGGGGGGTGCAGGCAGCTCTGCCTCCAGTGAGCTGCTCCCCAAGGCAAAAACAACAACAAAATTCCTCCAGGGCAGGGGGTTGAGACAAAGAATCCATTTCTGTGGTGTTTTCTGCAGGGATCCTGCACCTGCCTGGAATAATCTGAACCTGCAGAGTTTTGGTGCAGCAGAGGCGAACCTGGGATAACCACTGGGAATGCAGGAGGCTGTGCTGGGAGAGGCAATCAGGGAAGCTGGAAAAATCCTGCCTTTGCTGCTGCTTCCAGGGCAACACCACAGCCTTGGATGGTTTGTGCTCAGGGAAAGGGGGAAGGGATTGGTGCAGGCGGCTGCATTTGCCCAAGGAATCATGGAGTGGTTTGGGGTGCAAGGGGCTTTAAAGAGAATCTTAATTTTATTTTACCTGCTGCCCTGGGCAGGGACACCTCCCACTGTCCCAGGCTGCTCCAAGCCCCAATGTCCAGCCTGGCCTTGGGCACTGCCAGGGATCCAGGGGCAGCCCCAGCTGCTCTGGGCACCCTGTGCCAGGGCCTGCCCACCCTCCCAGGGAGGAATTCCTTCCCAAGATCCCATCCAGCCCTGCCCTCTGGCACTGGGAAGCCATTCCCTGTGTCCTGTCCCTCCATTCCCTTTTCCACAGTCTCTCTCCATGTTTCCCGTAGCTCCTTCAGGCCCTGCAAGGCCCCAGTGAGGTCACCCCAAAGCTTCTCCTCTCCAGGCTGGACAATGCCAGCTCTGGCAGCCTTTCCTCCCAGCAGAGCTGCTCCATCCCTCGGATCATGCTGGAGCCTCCTCTGGCCTGGCTGCAGCAGCTCCAGGCCCTTCCTGTGCTGGGCCCCAGGGCTGGGGCAGCTCTGCAGCTGGGCTCTCACCTGAGGGGCACAGGGGCAGAATCCCCCCTCCCCTGCTGCCCACGCTGCGGGATCTGCCCAGGGCACAGGGGGATTTTGGGATCCCAGGGGATATCAAATCATTCAGTCACACAGGCACCAGGCAGAGTGTAAGGAACCAGTGAAAAGGTAAAAAAAGGAGAGGAAAGCAGCCCAGGCTCATTGTGACACCGTAAATGAAAAGCCAGACAAAGTCTGGAAATTCATTCATCCGCATCACTCATGTTAAGCCTTAAAATGTTCCTGGTAGCCACTGGAAATCATTAAAGAAGTGACAGCTCCGTTCTCTGGAGGAGCAGGACTCAGAGTGGGGGGTACAGGAGATGCTTTAGCAAGAAAAATTCTATGAAGCCGCCTCTAAGTCAGTGATTTCTCTGACTTCATCTGCACATTAAAAATGCAAGTGAATGCCTTTTGGTGTTAGCTCTGCTCCTGGATACGAGATGGAGTCAATTCACAGCTCTTCAGTGGATAATACTTTTTGTTTTTTGCAGAGGCTGTTGAAACAGAATGGAAAATTAAAGCAATTTTTCCTGACAGCAATGCATAAACGTTGACCATGAAATGGCAAAGCAGAAAAACAAAACCAAGAGCAAGAACAGCTCGAGGAGTGTCTGAATTAGGCAGCAGCGAGTTCATTACAGCTCTCATTTGAATAAAAGCAGGAGATGATGCCCTTGCTGTAATGGAAATGCTCTTCAAGTCCGAGCCATCCATGGCCATTACAGCCTGGAGAGGATTGTTTGGGAAGGAGATGGATGTTTGGGCAGCAGATGGATGCAGTCCCATTCCTGCTGGGACACAGCGCTGCTCTCCCTGTTCCTCAGATTCCCCTGGGGCGTGGGGCTGGATGCAGGTGGGTCCTGCTTGCCCGTAAATCTCTGGGAATATTCTCCTCTGGAGCATCTCAGACCTTCCCCTGCTGGTCCAGTGGGGCTCTGGGGTGGTCTGGGAGGGATGATCCAAAGTCCTGCCTGTCGGAGTTTCTGGAAGGGGTTTGGAGCATTTAAAAAGCTCGAGAGAAACTGAAATTCTGGCTAAAGGAAAGGCTTGGGATAGCAGGAGCTTTCCGTGTCCCAGCTCCCTGCACATCCCACATGAACTCTGAGGTGCTGCTGCTGCCCCCAGCCTTGTCCCTGGCAGGTCTCTGGAAGCTGGAATGGGAGCACTGGATGCATTCCAAGTCTCTGCCAGCACTGGCAGGGGCTGCCCAGGGAGGTTTGGAGTGCCCATCCCTGGAGGTGTCCCAGGAAGGGCTGGAGGTGGCACTCAGTGCTCTGAGCTGGGGACAAGGTGGGCATCGGGCACAGCTTGGACTCGGTGACCCTGGAGGGCTTTTCCAGCCTCAGTAACTCTGGGATTCGGGAATTCTGAGCTCTTCCTTCCCCTGTGGGAGCATCAAGGGTTTCCCACCTTTCCTCCATCCCTCCCGCAGTTCTCCAGCTGCTCCGGAGCTGGTGCAGAGGAACACTGGGATGCTCTGCCCCGGGGTGAGGTCTGTGCTGTCCTGGTGCCACCGACCCTGCCGGACACCCTCCCCCAGCACCATCCCCTGCTCCCTGCCTGCCTGGGATGCATTCAGCCCCCAGAGGAGCAGGGATTTGTGTGACACATCCCTGCAAGGGGACGGGAGTCTCCCAGATTTTCTCACAGGTCTCCACAAGTTTTGCCTTCCCCTTCGAGCAGGAATTAACGATTCCATGGCCTCGGAGGGCTTTTCCAGCCGAAGTGATTCCAAGACTTGCACCACTCTGCAGCAGCTCAGCCTCGCTGGTGGCCGTGTCCTCCCCTCGGTGACAGCCACGTCCCAGGTGTCCCCTGGAGGAGCATCCGGGCGAGCCCTGCGCCGCTTCCCTGAGCTCGGGAGAGCGTGGATGGGCAGGAGGGAGCTCAGGGAGAGCCTGGGAGAGTCTCAGGGAAGCAGGGATGCGGTGGCCAGGCTGCAGCCAAGGTTAAGTGTGCCGTGTGTCCCGGTGCCACTAGATGTCCTTGTGGGAAAGGCCTTGGCGCTGCCCGCGGGCACGAGCGGCAGCGCCGGGAGTTCAGGGAATCGAGGGAATTGAGGGGATTGAGGGAACGGAGCCGGGGCCACCTCTGCCTCTCTGCCCCCCACCCCCGCTTTGGCTCTTCCGCAGCCACACGAGCCACGGGAAGCACTCCTGGATGCGGGAAAAGCTCCAGGGAGCCCCAGGGAGCGCGCCTGGAATGCTGCAGCCCCGGGATGCTCCTGAGCCAGTCCCTACAAATCCCAAGCTTTAGGAAAGGCTGGGCAGCTCCGAGAGGAGCTGAGCGGGAGGCGAGGCGGTGCCAGCCTGGGCAGGGAGGGCTTCCCACGGCCCAGATCTCGCTGCAGAGCTCCTGGAGAGCCCCAGAATGCGGGAATCAGCAGGTGAAGCCGCTGTCCGTGCGCTTTGCAGCGTCGGCTTTGCACCACGGTTTGTTGGGACTTCGCTGCGGCCGTGGCCCCGCTGTGCCACCACCCTGTCCCTGTGCCCCGCTGCCACCGCGGGTGGCCGTGCCGGGCCGGGACCGTGCCCTGCTCTCCTCCTGCCGCATCCTTGGCAGTGGCGGCGCCGGGAGAAGGACGGAGCAGCAGAAGGTGAAACTCTGCACAGAGGAGATTACAGCTCCGGTGTTTTCCCTTTCTTCCTCTTTTTTTTTTTTTTCCCTTTTTTTTTCCCTTCAAAGGAATGACTCCGTATTTTTGGAAAGAATAGCTGCTCCAAAAATCCTGGTACAAACTCTGCCAGACTCCAGCCTGCCTTATCACCGCTGTGCTGGGGCCCTGGTGGGAATGCAGGATTTTAACTCTTGGATGCCTTTCCCAGCTTTCAGAAATGACCCCCTTCCTCCAAGGGTTCGAATGAATCCTTGGAGTCGAGGGCAGATCTCAGTGGGAATCTCGGGAAAGCGGACTCAGCCTGCTGCAAAGATGCTGGAGACTAAAGCTGCTGGTGCTGGATGCTGGGAGCCGCGTCCCAGCCACATTCCAGCCGTTTTCCAGCCGTGTTCCAGCCGTGCCCGAGGTGTGCCTGCCACTCAGGCTGCAGCCTGGCAACCGGCAGCAGCATCTTCGAGGGAGAAAGTTGCACAAAATAGGAAGAATGGCAATAAATAATTCCTGGGGCTTGATTTATGGGTGAAGCTCCTCATCCGTGTAAGGATCTCCCCAGGCTCGGGATGTCTCTGGACAGTCGGGAGTCCTGGGGGGCAGGGGATGCTCAATTCCAAGTGCTGGAGTGGTAATTGCTGGGAAGAGGGGAGTCAGCAGAGAAATTACATTAATTACAGACAAACCCGAACTGGGAGAAGGTGCAAACTCCAGTGTGGAGGGGAACACCAAGGAATACGGGACTGGAGCTGTGATGATGGATGCAATTCCCGTGTTATGGGGGGAACAACCCGGCAGCCGAATTCTCTGGGAGTGAAGCACCTGGAGAGCGGCAGCCTGGGGCAGGCAGCGCTCAGCTTCCCCTGCAGGAGCTGGGAATTGTGGCTGTGGAGTGCTGCAGGCCCAGAGGAATTGCAGGAAGAGGCCTCCGTGCTTCCCTGAATCCCAAGGAGGATGTGGTTCACTGGGTGTCTGCAGGGCTGGGCCCAGAAACCTTGGGAAGTGCCACAAACCTTCTGGAAACCTGGAAACAGGCAGAGGGATGAGGACAGGACTTGGGATCACAGGATCATTAAGGGTGGGAAAGATCTCCAAGGTCATTGTCCAACCTTCCCCCCAGCGCTGCCAAGGCCACCACTGACCATGGCCCCAAGTGCTGCGTCCACGCTTCCAGGCATGGGCACTCCACCACTCCCCTGGGCAGCCCTTTCCAACGTCTGGCCACTATTTCTGCAAGGAAACTTTTCCTGATCTCCAGCCTGAGCCTCCCCTGGTGCAGCTTGAGGCTGTTTTCCCTTGTCCCTATCGTTTGTGCAGGGACTCCCCAGTGCTGGGCATGGTGAGGGAGTGGGAACTGAGGGGGGAAAGGAATAGGACAGCAGGGATGAGAGAGCAGGAGTCTGGAGGGACAGGAGAGGACACACCTGACAGCAGATCCTGTGCCTGGCTGGTTTTGGGGAACCCCTGCAGCCACCTGGAGTCACCTGGAGAAGTGGGATGGGGTTTGAGAACAGCCCTTGGAGCTGCTCCTGCCACGGCTCTGGGCAGGGACAAAGAGCCCAGCATGGAATGGGGGGCCCTGGCACGGAGCAGGGATCCCTGAAATGGAGCAGGGCTCCCCGGCATGGAGCACGGCTCTCTGGAATGCAGCAGGAATTCCTGAAATGGAGCACAGGTCCCTGGAATGGAGCAGGAATTCCTGAAATGGAGCAAGGGTCCCTGGCATGAAGCAGAGACCCCTGGCACACAGACCCAGTGCTCGCTCGGTCTCAACCCACCCTGGTGACAGTGGGACCGTGCTGAAGGACGTGGCCAGGACCTCAGGGATGCAGCAAAGGAAGGGGACACCAGTCTGAGGGCACAGAGGACAGGCTGATGTTGTTAACCCATGCTGTGCCACAGCCATCAGCTCCAGCCCATCACCCTGGCACGGGCTGTGCCAGCTGGGAGAGGTCCATTGCCCCCACTGCTGGCCCATTCCCGAGATTTTTCCTTGGCTCCTGGGCTTTTCCCATGGCCAGACCCACCCTGTGAGAACCCAGCATTGCCTGTGCTTCCTGCTGAGCTTGTCTCTGCTCTTTGGAAGTGTCTCTGGGCTGTCCTTCCCAAACTTTTCCTCCTGGGACTGTGTCCCCACTGCTTTGAGCCACCTGAACACCCAGAGGATGCTGAAGGACCAGGGAGAGGCTTCCCTCTGCTGAGGAAGCTGCTGATGCCAGGGATGCCCAGCAGCTCTGGCCTTGCTGGGGTGTGGCACCAGCCCAGCCATCTCCATATCCCATCAGTCTGGGAATGGAGGATCCCGATCCGAGGTTGGCAGGGAGGTGTGGATGTGCGGAGCAGGGCAGGAGGAGCGGGTTTGGCAGCTCAGGAACAGAGAGGTGCTGCTGTCAGCTCGTTAGAGCAGAGCCCGAGCCCGTGTTTCCGGAGCCCTCAGCTCCCTCTCCTGCTCCTGGAATTGGGAGAGCCGTGTGCCAGGAGCTCTCCTGGGATGGGGCTGCAGGGATAGCGAGGGTTTAACAGCAGTGATGTGCTTTGTGTGCCCACCCCCTCCCCTCCTGCACCAGCCTGCCATTCCCACATCCTTGGGTGGCTGGAGTCAGCAGCAATCCGAGCTCCAGCCTTGCTGCAGAAATAATGGGATCCCAGGGGGCTTCCCGTGGCAGAAACCTTGAGCAGAGCAGGACAAGGGGTGGAGAGGTTCCCGTTTTACACAGGGAAGAGCATCCTCAGCCTGTCGTGGGCACCGTGGGGTGCAGGAGCTGCACTGCAGCTCGGAATGCAGCACAGGGAGGCTGCAGCAGCCCCGCAGTCGCACAGGGACAGCGCTGGACAGATGTGTTTGGGGACAGCTTACAAGATTGTCAGCTCTTGTAAGCGAAGTATTTAGAGAGGGATTAACAGCAATAAGGACACGGCGAGGAATCTGCGGCAGGCACGGAGCAGGCAGATGGGTGACCCCGCGGGGACACTGCCCTGCACGTGGCTTGGCTTGTGTCCAGCAGTGCTGGGGACACCAGGAATGTCCAGGGTCTCAGGGGCACCAGGAGTGTCCAGGGCATCAAGGACACCAGGAGTGTCCAGGGTCTCAGGGGCACCAGGAGTGTCCAGGGCATCATGGAGACCAGGAATGTCCAGGGTCTCAGGGGCACCAGGAGTGTCCAGGGCATCATGGAGACCAGGAATGTCCAGGGTCTCAGGGGCACCAGGAGTGTCCAGGGCATCATGGAGACCAGGAATGTCCAGGGTCTCAGGGGCACCAGGAGTGTCCAGGGCATCATGGAGACCAGGAATGTCCAGGGTCTCAGGGGCACCAGGAGTGTCCAGGGTCTCAGGGGCACCATGAATGTCCAGGGCCTCAGGGGCACCAGGAATCTTCGGTGTGGAGGGAGCTGTTGGCTCCAAACCTCTGCTCAAGGGGCACAGGAGGAGAGGGTGGGCCCTGCTCTGCATTGCAGGATTTGCAGCCACCTCTGGACCCTGGCTGAGCTCCAGCTGGACAAGGAGGTCCCCAGGACCTGCAACCCAAATCCAGTGGGGTTTTCTCCTCCTCCTCCTCACTTGTGCCAGGTCTCTCTGCTGAGCGTTTAACTGAGGACAGGCCTTGCCTGGAGACCCCATGTGGGACAGATTTGTGCCTCAGCCAGGAGCCCTCTTTCCCCAAGCAACTCCTCATGTCAGCAAAAATGAGATTTCATCTCCTTTCCCCACTTTTCTGATCCTGCGGGGGATTCAGCGACACCCTCAGCCCCTGCTGTGGAGGAGGATCACTTTTCCTCAGAGCTCACGGCAGGAGCTCTGGCACCCACATGAAGCTTTCCAGGGATTTTGATGTCTTCAGCCCCAGGAGCCCCAAGCCACTGCTGGGGTTATCAGCTCCCGGTGCTGCTGGAGAACCCCAAGCTTTGGGGAACAGCCACATCCCAAAACAATTGTGGCTCTGCCGCTGGAAGCGCAGAGCAATTCTCAGGGTAACCCACTTGCAGAGCCGAGGATGAAGTGTTAACATCCTGAATATCAGCAGGGAAATTACCAGTGGCACCTCTGTCAATGCCACTGAATCCCTCTGAAATGAATTCTTGGGAAGGAATGAGCCTGTTCCAGGAAGAGATTTGCGGAACACCGTGGATTTGCTTTGCCTTGCTGTGAGCGGGGACAACGCGGCCTGACCTTGCTCCAAGGTTGAAACCATCCGTGTGGCTTCTCCAGCCTGTTCTTCCCCATGTGTTTGCCCTCTCTGCTCCCAGAACTGGGGCCGAGCCCATTCCTGGCAGACAGAAGGAGGTGACAGAGGGTTTGGTGGGTTTCCTGCAGGGCATGGGTTAATCCTGCCCACCAGGCCTGCACCAGGCTGGGGTTAAAGCTTCCCAGCAGGAATGGGCTGTTCCCCAGAAAGGAGCTGGGATGGGGGCCAGGGTGGGGGCCTGAGTGAGGAAGAGCTGTTTGGACAGCCTGGAAGAGCGTGGGAGAAGGCAGTGACCCTTCACACCCACAGCACACGAGGGTCTTAAAATCCCACAATGGTTGGGTTGGAAAGGACCTTAAAGCCCATCCCATTCCCAGCCCCTGCCACGGGCAGGGACACCTTCCACTATCCCAGGCTGCTCCAAGGCCCGTCCAACCTGGCCTTGAGCCCTTCCAGGGGTGTAGAGTCAGTATTCCATGGGGCCACCTCTCCAGAAAAGGCTGTTTCCATCCTGGACAGGGCTTGGTCATCACCCAGTGCCCCCCACAAGGGGAGCAGGAGGGGCTCTGCCCCTTGCATCCCACCCTCTCCGAGGCTTCCAGCTTTTGGGAAGGCTCAGGGTGCCTTCAGTGGGGTGTCCATGTCTTGCTCGGGGTTTTTGGGTGGCCCAGCAGTCCCTGAACCCCTTGGGCAGATTTTCTCCCCACCTGAACGAGGCGGCAGGGCCACCACGGGCTGGTGATGTCTGCACTGAGGCAGCCACTGGAAAAGGGATGTTCCCTTCTCCTTGGGGGGGTTTATTCCCTCGGGAAGAGAACCTGAGGAGTGAGGCGCATCCCAGGATCCGGACATTCCCTCCCTGCTGTTTCCCAGCTGCTCCTCGGGCTGCTGCCGGTGTCCCCTCCTGGCTGATTTCCCAGCTCCACTTTTCCCTGTGTTTTCGGGAAGCTGGTCAGGCATGTCCAGCCTTGTGCTCCCATTCCTTTGTGCTTTGGGATTTCCCAGGAGGACGGAATCCTGCAGCTCTTGGTTGCACAGCTCCCAGTGCATGCTGCGCCCCAGGAAGTGCTGGTTCCCTCTGGGATGGGGGGTACCCAAACCTGCACCCCTGGGAGGAGCAGGACACTGGCAGCTCCCTCAGGTTTGGGATTGGAACCCAATTCCCTGGTTTTGGCTGGGGCTGGGATTGGAACCCATTTCCCTGGTGTTGGCTGGGAGCAGAGCAGGCCAGGAGGACCCATTTTGAGGACAGTGGCCAGGAGGAGAGCGGAGCAGAAAATCCTTTTTGTTCCGTTTTCCTGCCACGCTGGGAGCTCTCGGCTTCCAAAGTGAAGCCTTCCCCTTGAGATTCCAATAAAATGCAGTTTGCAGGTTAGAAATCCCTCAAAAGGGGTAAGGGAGGGTGTATGGAATTGTGTAGGGCAAAGCAGCTCCCGGAGCTGTCGTGGTGTCCCACAGCCAGTGACAGGAGCTGAGACAGAAGTTCCACAGAGCCCTCAGATCCAACTGATCCCAGGGAAAGGAGCACACAGGAGGAATTTGGGAAGGTTCATGCAGTTTTCAGGTTGGAAATCCCCCAAAAGGAGCACAGGGGGTGTTTGAGATTGGGCAGGGGCTCCAGTGCAGAGCAGCTCCCGGAGCTGTTGTGGTGTCCCAGAGCTGGGAGCTGAGGCAGGAGCTCCACAAACCCCTCAGATCCAACTGATTCCCGGGAAAGGAGCACACAGGAGGAATTTGGGAGGGGTCAAGCACTTGGATCAAAACCTCTTGCTGGGGACGAGGCTCCTGCTGGTGGCTCTCCCCATTGGGCATGCGGGATCCACCTCACCCAGGGATCGTCTCCTGAAGGATCGGTGGCACCAGGAGCCTTTCCGAGCCCACCCCTCCGTCCCTCAAAGGCGTCAGACGTGGCCTGGGGTGACCCTCTGCTCCCCGGCACTGCCCAGAGCCTCCCGCTGGCTGCAAACCTGCTGGGGCTGCCAGCAAATTACCCGGGCATCAGCACTCGGAGGAGAAATTAATTTTCCCTGCAGGAGCAAATTCCAAACCAGAGCCCAGCTCCCCGTGGCGGGTCTGAACCGCGGTGACAGATCTGAACCGCGGTGACAATCACAGCCCCCGTGCCCTGCAGAGAGGGAGCAGCATCTCCCTGCACCTGCCAGGGATCCAGCAGGCTGGGAAGTCACAACAAGCACAGAAAGAGAGAGCCTGGGATGGCTTTTAAAGTTATTCCAGAGGGCTGGGAATTCTGAGGATTCCTGAGCTTTCTCTCTGCACTCAGGGCAAGGACACAGACGTGCAGACAGGGGGAATGGGGTCACAGGCGTGTGAAGGAGGAGGGAAATATTTTGAGTAAATCTGATACCATCTAATGATCTGAGTGAAGAACAAATGCCTTGCTGTTAGGGGAGAGGAAAAATTGAACCCCGAGGTCTTAGGCCAGGCTTAAAATCGTGTGGAGTGTTTAGGACAGAGGAAACAGGAGCAGAGAAGGAAGGAAGGGACCTGAACACAACGATGAAATGGAATTAAATGTAACAGGACTTCACCAGCAGGAGATCAAGTGAGATAAAGCTGCTCTCCCCTTTCTGGGAGGAGATAACAGCTCCCTTTATTTATTTATTTTTGCGAATAGAAGGGAAATGCCGGAGATTTCATCTCCCTGAACTCCAGCACTTGACGTGGCACCGTACAAAAGCTTCCCCGTGCCTCTGGAGAAGCCGAGCTCAGGCAGGTGAGGAAGACTCCGGGAAGGTGTTTTGTGCAGATACCAGCGCCAGCTCCCCAGCTTGAGCCTGGGGGCAGGCTCAGGGCAGCAAAAAGAACCCCAAAATTAAAGGAACAGATCTGGAAAGGGCAGCAGCGCCATTCCCTGCCTCCAGGAGTGGCAGAGCCCCAGCTGATGGATGGGGACGGCGCTTCCCAAGAGTTTTCCTGCCCTTTTCCAGCTCAGGGTAGGAGCCGGAGCCTCCCTCTGGAACCAGAGCTCCTGCAGATTTCTCCTGCTTCTCCTGCATCCCTAAAAGTGGGGGCAGATGGGAGCACACCAGCTCCAGCCCCATCCCTCTCCCTCCAGGAATCCTGTGCAGCCCAGCCAGGAAATGCCATGAAAACCTCCTGAAGGTGGCCCTGAAAGCTCCTGGAGAGGAGAGCAGCGCCTGTGCCCCCTCCCTGCCGCCGGGCAGGGACTGTCACCCGCGGGGCAGCGCTGTCCCCTCGGTGCCACCCCCGGGCTGCCAGCGGCGCTCTGCACTCAGCCTCCCGTGGGGATGAACCTTCCTGCAGCTCTCTGGGGCAGCTGCGGCTGCGGTTTCTGCGAGCGGGAGTGGAAAGGAAATGAATTCTGCTTCTCCTCTCCGCTCTGAGATGGGGAATGATTTGCCAGGGATTTGTAAGGGGTTTTATTTGAAGTCTGCCTGAATGGGCTTGGAGAGCAAAGAGAAAGGCTCCGAGAGCAGAAAATACGGTTCTGTCCTAATAGGATAATTTATTAGCAGGGACAGTCAAATTAAAACCAGAGAAAAGACAAAATGACTTTTCCCTGGCAGCTCAGAAACGCTGCTGCCATCGTGGGGCCACGAAGCTGTTGGGGCAGGGATTTCTCCCACCTCGACATCCCTTTGACTCCTGCAGAGCAATTCCTGGGCAGTGCTGACGCAGGGTGGGCACCGATCCCTGGGCAGGGATCCTCCCGAGGAGAGCCTGGCTCTGCGGAACGCTCTGCAGACGTTTCTGCAAGCCCACCTCCCATCCATCTCCCTGGATGAGCCCGGGATTGTGCCAGGATGGCACCGGGCGCCTCGGGGCCAGGTTTGCTGCTCGTGTCACACTCTGTGCCCTGCAGGGGAGTTGATTTTCTCGCAGTCTGAGAGCGCTGCGGATCCAGCTGAGCTCAGGGGCAGAAAAAACCAGGCTGTTACCGCCTCCACTGCCAATGTCCCCGGTTTGGTGACAACTGAGGGCCTCGTGTGCCTCTCTGCTTTCTTCTTTCCCAGCCCTGGGATTCGTGAGGGACTGCAGCCAGAGCTCCTGGAGCCAGCTCTGCCCCAAAGGCTGCCCTGCCAATCCCGGAGTCACCGAGCTTGGAAAAGAGCTCCAGGAGCATCAATCCCAACCTGTGCCTGATCCTCACCTTGTCCCCAGCCCTGAGTGCCACGTCCTGGCCTTCCTTGGACACCTCCAGGGATGGGGACTCCAAACCTCCCTGGGCAGCCCCTGCCGATGTGCTGGGATTCATTCCCAGGGGGAATAACTCCAGAAGTGACCCAGCCTGGAGCAGGGGTCAGAGGGGACCCAGGGAAAGCTGCTGAAGAGGGGGTGGCACAGGGAGATGTCACTCTGGGGAACGCCCGGGCTGCTGTCTCCCCAGCACGGGCAGGACCCTGCAGAGCTTGGGGTGGTCTCTGTCCACAAACTGGGAATTACTGGTGGCTGCCCCGTGTCCTGTTTGGGTTTTCTGTGGGCTGAGCTGGGGAGAGGCTGCAGGGCACAGCTCAAAGGACGCTCCCCAAGCCTCACCAAGCTGCAGCCACAGGAAGGTGTCCTGCTGTCCTTGTGTCCTGCTGTCCTTGTGCCCACTCTTATCAGCTGATAAGGTGCTGTCACAGGGCCCTGGTGAGAGGACAAACCTGGCTTTGCCCGTTGTCCATCCAACCCTGCCTGCCTGGCTCTCCTTGGCACGCTGGGATCCACAAGGGAACGGGAGCAGGGCTGGAGGGACACGAGGTTTGCCCTTTGTGGAGCAGCGAGCTGTGAGCTGGAGCAGCCTCCCCCCGGGGAACTTCCAGATTCCGTGCCACGGGACTGCTGGGATGCCTTAGTGAGCCAGCCACAAAGGTAATTAATTGCTAATGACCAGGGAAGCTGAGCAAAGGCTCTGCAGGTCGCTGGTCCACTGGAATTCCCTCACTTCCCCCGGGGTATTTCATGGGAGCCCAGCGGTGCCTGGGGTCCCTCTGGATCTGGGAACGTGCTCAGCTCTCTCCTGAAACACTCCCCAGGAATTTTGGGGAAGGAGCAGCAACCATCGGGAAGGGCAGGCAGCAGCGGGACCCCGCAGCTGGGGGAAAGCCGTGGCACGGCTTCCCATCCCGCATCCTCCCCGGACAAACACCCCAGCTGTGCTTGGTCACTCATCCCTGGCTTCCAGCAGGGCTTCCAGCGATGGATGCTGAGCACGCGCTGGGAGAAGGCACAGGGAAGGTTTTGTTTGCGCCAGACCCTGCAACTTCTGGCTCAAAACCTGGCACCTCCCTCCTGAAGTGCAGCCGAAACGCAGCTTCTGCGCTCAGGGATTTGTTCCCATGCCGTGGGGCAGCGGAGCAGCTGGAGGCGTGACCCTTCCGGGATGCTCCGAGCAGACGGCACAGCTGTGCCGGGCAGCTGATGGACACAGGAGTTTTCCTGGAGCTCTGTGGTCACACCTCCCACTTTCCAGCAAAACCCCACAGCTTTGCATCCCTCTCTGAGCTTGGAAGACGTGGGACAAGCTGCTTTTTCCAGAGGGGCCAATGTTGGTTCTCTCCTGGTCGCTGGAGTCCGGGGCAGGGCTGGTTTTCCTGAGGGAGATCTCCTGTCCTGCTGCTCTTCAGAAGTCCCTTACCCCTCACCTGAGTGTGGGAAAGCTCATGGTGGGGGTGCTTTCCTTGGCCCCGTGTGCTGCAAGAGGAATCCCGTGGGATGTGGGAGCTTTCCAGAGGGAGCAAACCTGGGCCTGGCTGGAGCAGATGTGGGTGCAGGGATGGTGCTTTGCACTCAGGAGCTGCCACTTCCTTCATCCCACACGGAAAACAGAAGTGACCGATGCCCCCTGCCTCCATTCCTGATGCGGGAAAAGCCTCTCCGATATTAATAAGAATCTAATTTTCCATTTATTGTTCCATGAATTAATTACATCGCGAGCGGAGTTACCTTTTACACAGCCATTAAACTTCAGGAAGGCCTCTTTACACCACTCCGTGGATAATTTAATTAGCATACTAATGTCTTATTAGCTATAAACGCAAAGCTGGTTTAGAATCACTTAAATCCAAACTCCAAAGCTTTCAGCCACCCCCCAGCCCCTCAGCCTGGATGTGGGCAGAGCACGGCAGCGGGAACAGGTCCTGGGAAGAGTTTTCCAGGGATTTTCCCCAGCTGGCAGTGGTGGGGTGCAGCACTGCCTGCCCAGCATCCGCAGGATGAGATCCCAGGGAAGAACTCCCAGCCCCGCTCCTGATTCTCATTTCATTCCCTTTTAGCTCTCCTTGGAATTTGCATTAATTGGGCGAGGCTGGGAGAGCCGTGATAATCCATTAGGGATGGGCAATTAAAGGCACACAGGGGACGCTGGGAGCTGGGCAGGAGCAGCTGTGGAGCTTGGAGGGGTCTCATCCCCATCCCGGCGTCCCTGGGGGTGCAGGTTGGTGTCACCTCCTCCATGGGACACCCCGGAGCTGAGGATGTGGTGGATTCCCAAAGGATCCACCCCAGGCAAGGGGGAGCAGAGGGGCTTTGTCCCCTCGGAGGGTGGTGTCCCCTCTATCCCTCACTGCTGGGAGCCTTGGGATCCCCTATTAAACCAGATTTGCGCACGGAGCCGGGATTCTGTCACCGCCTTTTCCACGATCCCAAACATCCTGCTCCCACCGGGATCAGGCCTGGCCCTTCTGAACCTCCTAAACATCCCAGTTTCTGCGTGAAACCCTTTTCAAAATGACCCTTCGTGCCATCCAAGTGCTGGGTGGAACTTTTTTCCCTTTGCCCAGATCTTCTGAGCTAATAAATAGCTTCATTTGGAGGCTGGAAAATTGACTCAGAGGCAAAATTTAGCTAAATTGAAGAGCAAGACTTCTGCTCGAGTGTAATAATCTGAAAATAATTGATTAATTTGCATGATCCTTCGTAATTGCTTCAATTTACACCCAAGAGGCCACTGTCATCAATAGATGAATAAGACATAATTTTTTAAGTCCCAATAATGCACGGAATGGAATTTCGGAGCTTCGCTCATTCTGCGGCCCCGGCTCAGCCCCGCTCCCGGCACACAGCGGGCGCAGCGCTTGTTGTGGGAGGAATGGGGCTGGAACTGGATTCGCTCCTTTGGGATGGAATGATTTTCATTATCCCTGGGAAAGAGGAGGCTCCAACCCCGCCACGGCGACACCAACGGGACCAGGGTGGCAGCAAGAGTCCCAAGGGATTGAAATCCCCAAATCTGGCGTGGATGCTCTTTGAGGATGACAGGGCAAACACCTCCTGCAAGGTGCTCAACCCCCAGCTCAGCTTTAATTGCAATTAATGAGATCCCAGCAGGAATCTCAGTTCCAAAGGGGCTGGACCTGGCGTGGGTGGGAGCAGGGGAAGGCCGGGATGAAGGCAGGTACAGAGCAGAGCTCAGGAAGGTGTTTGGGCCTCACAATGGCCCTTCAAAAACTTCAAATCCAAACTTCACAAGGTCAAGGAACAGAAAATACGGCATGAAAGAGGGGAAACAGGAAGCCGGCAAGGAATGGCAAGGAATGGAAACAAACAATGGGTCATTCAAGTCTGGCAGGAACAGGAAAGGCTGCAAAGGAACCAGGCAGCTCTGCTGGCTCCCCGGGAGTTCAAGGGAACAATTAAGGAAGATGAGGACACAGCTGAGGAGTGAAATGATTTCATTTCATAAGTTCTCACCTCGGGGGATGTCGGGAGGAGCCTGCTCCTGACTTGCTCCGTGCTGGTAATAAAGGTGAGCTGCTGTTGAGGATCAAGGGATCAAATGAAGAGGTGCTGGTGCAAATAGGGAATTTAGAGAATATTGAGTGCCTGGGCCTGGGAGGGACATTCAGGGGCTGAAGAAACCTAATAATGCAGAGGCTGAGCTGCAACAGTGCTCCTCGCTGGGAAAGCTTCGGTGGGCTCAGAGGGCCGGAGGGCAGCAGCAATGCCGGGTCTGTGGACAGGGAAACCCAGGAGGTGCTGCCCGCAGAGCCTTGGGAGGTGCCAGGCACAGGAGCTGTGGTCAGGGCTGTAGGAGGGTGAAGCTCCTGCTGGCTGTGATCCATCCTCGGGATGCTGAGGGAACACGGGCACGGGGCATCCACCTCAGCTTGGATTGCTCCTTGCCAACTCCTTTTATCCCAGAATCCCAGAGTGGTTTGTGTGGGAAAGGACCTTCAATCCCATCCAGTTCCACCCCTGCCATGGGCAGGGACGCCTTCCACTATCCCAGGTTCCTCCAGCTGGCCTTGGACACTTCCAGGGATCTGAGCAACCTGAGGCCTTTCCATCCTCACAGGATGTTCCACCCAATACCCCATCTAAAATTCTCCTCTTTCACCCCAAATCCCTTCCCCTTTGTCCTGTCACTCCAGGCCCTTGTGAAAGCTCTTTGCAGGACTCCAGGGTGACGGGGATCAGGTGGCAGCAGCCGAGGAGCTGTCTTGGTTCTGCACCTCCTGCCTGGCGCTCCTGTGCAAATCTCCCCAGAGGAGACTTTGGCAGAGCAGCCAAAGTGGAAAGACAGAAAAGGTGTTGAGGCAGAAAAATGATTCTGGTAGGAGTCAGTGTGTCCCCAGCCCTTTGACTCATCTCTCACGGTGCAGAACATGGAATTATTCCATTCCCCGCAAGCCTCCTCCCTAAAATCCAGCTTGTTGTGCCTTCAGTTATAATTTTTTCCACCCTGACCCTAAGAAAAGTAGGATGGGGTCAGGACAGGGAGTTCCCTGCTAGCCTGGATTACCCCACAGCCATAGGATCTTCCTCCAAAGGTCTCTTCCTCAGAGGAAGCCCAGACACACCCAGCTGGGGAAGACACCCCGGATTCCGGGTGATTTCTCTAGCCTGGACGCATCTTTCCAGCTTGGGACTTCTCCCCACACCGCTGCCACCACTGGGTCTGGGGTTCAGACCTTCGAGGAGTTCAAAGGAAGTTTATTTGGTGACAACACCCTTTATTTTAGAGGTCCTGCACAGCTTCTGTCGCCAGGAGAGTTTCCTGCTTTTGAGGGACCCCTGAGCTGCAGCCCAGCCCTGCTTTAGACAGCGATTTCCAGGAGAAACCTTGGGATAAAATCCCAGCCCTAAAATAAAGGGTATTTTCCAAACCCTGGGCATCCCTTGCTGTCCTTTGCACTCCATCATGTGGGGCTTTTCCAGCCTGAGGGCACAGCCCCGATCTCCAGCCAAGTGTGGAAATGCAAACACGGGGCTCGGGACGCCCTCCCGGTGATTTGTGGGCTGCAAGTGCCACCGAGACATGAGGAGGGCTGGAACACTTCGGTGACTTTTAAAAATCCCCGTTCAGCTCTGCTGGTATTTAGAGGGGAGATAAATTTGGCTCCTGTTGTGCTGGCCGAGGCAGGGAAGGGAGATGGCTTGGGAGCTGTAAAGGCTCTGTCCTGCAAAGACCTTGGATCTGCTGCTGATCCCACACCTGGGGAGCAAACGGGCTCCCTGCTGCTCCTGCCTCCCTTTCCTTTAGGACTTGTAGCCAGGAGGCCTAAAAAAGATTAAAAGTCAAATGGAAAATAAAGTGTATTTGTGACTCTGCACAGAGGCAGTGGCAGCAAAATCCCATCTTTGGAAAAAAATCATCTGGGATGATTCCGAAATCAGGGAATCCCAGAATGGTTTGGGTTGGAATGGAGTGGAGAGAGATTGTTTTGTGTTTGTTTTCCACCCCCTGCCACGGCAGGGACACCTTCCACTGTCCCAGGCTGCTCCAAGCCCCAATGTGCAGCCTGGCCTTGGGCACTGCCAGGGATCCAGGGGCAGCCCCAGCTGCTCTGGGCACCCTGTGCCTGAATTCCCTCCCAGGATCCGTCAGACACTGCAGTGTCCCTGGGTCGTTTTCCCCATTCCTGGATTTTCCTTGTTAAATACGGAGTTTATAATATTTCTATGCTAGTGCTTTACTGGGGCCCATAAATAGAGGCTGCAAAGCACTTCCAGAATCCCTGGGGTGCTGGGAAAAGCCCGAGAAAAGATGTTCCAGCAGCCAGGAACATCTGCAAGCTGACAGCCTGTGAGTTTATCTGGGCAGAGCTGCATCCATGTAGCGCTTCCAATTTAATTTCCATGTTTTCCCGAGAAGAAGAGAAATGTCTTGTGTTTCCTGGGTGGCTGGGGGAGGTTTGACTGTGCCAGCTCTGATCTCCCCCTGCAAGATTTCCTTGGTGGCAGACGGGCAGCAGCAGGCTGCCTAGACAGGGAAGAGTGGGAAAGGTCTGGGAACAGGATGTTTTATAGGGGTGTGGGGTTTCAGCACGTTCTGCTCACCTTTGAAATAGAAATTACACGATTGAGGTTTGAGCTCTCAGCCAGCTCCAAATGAGACCCATCCCCAAATCCCTCTCCACTTGCAGACAGCCCCGAATCTCTGCCTTTCCCTCCTGGAGAAGTCCCAGCTCTGTGCTGACGGCCCGGGGGGAATTTTGAGGGATGCTGATGGAGGAGGGCAGGATGGAGCTGGATCCAAGGACAAGGAGCAGGTGGAGTGAGCAGCGACGCAGAGGGAGGGGCTGCAAAATTCCAGCACTCCCTGACGGAGCTCAACACCTTCCTGTCAATCCTGACATCCAGCGTGTGGCTGCCTCCAGAAATTCCGAGCGGATTGCCAAAGTTTTCACCCTCCCAGGAGCCTCCCAGCTTCCAGCTGTCCCCTCCTCAGCAGGGAGCTGCTTCCCTTCAGAGCCGAGTGAAGGGTGGAAGGCGGGAGAGAGGGGGAAAAAAAATCATGAATATTAATTTGAATCCGAGTGAATTTCAATTAGGCCGCGTTCAGGCTCCACAAATATTTGAGCGGCGCTACTGCAAACGGGGAAAAGCAGATCTGTAACTTTACCACACAAATATCCACGGAACACAAATTCCCAGCCCCTTCATGCTGGCTTCACTCGGCTCCCACTCCTGTTTCCAGGCCCTGCTCGGGGGGAGGAGGCAGCAAATGGAACAAATATTCCGATTTGATGGATCCTGGGGGTGTGGGTGTCAAATGATGAGCTGGGAATGCTGAGGCAGGTGAGATGCCCTGGCTTCCTGCCAGCCTCAACAGGGCAAGGTCACGGGGTGGGAATGGGCTGGATCCAACAGGGATGGAGCTCATGGATGGGGCTGCAAGGGCTGGGCTGGCAGCAGGGAACAACTCCAAGGTCATAGAGAGCCAGGAATGCCCTGTGTATCCCAGCATGGAGAAACCCAGGCCAGTGATTTCAGCTCATGGAGCATCAGGATCATCCCAGAATCATGGAGTGGTTTGGGTTGGAGAGGATCTTAAAGCTCATCCTGTCCCTGCCATGGCAGGGACACCTCCCACTGTCCCAGGTGGCTCCAAGCCCCAATGTCCAGCCTGGCCTTGGGCACTGCCAGGGATCCAGGGGCAGCCCCAGCTGCTCTGGGCACCCTGTGCCAGGGCCTGCCCACCCTCCCAGGGAGGAATTCCTTCCCAAGATCCCATCCAGCCCTGCCCTCTGGCACTGGGAAGCCATTCCCTGTGTCCTGTCCCTCCATTCCCTTTTCCACAGTCTCTCTCCATGTTTCCCGTAGTTCCTTCAGGCCCTGCAAGGCCCCAGTGAGGTCACCCCAAAGCTTCTCCTCTCCAGGCTCAACAATCCCAATTCCCTCAGCCTTTCCTTATAGGATGGAGTGAGGTCCAGGTGACTTTTCTCTACAGTTCCACAATTCCCATGGCAAATATCCAGCCAGAGGAAGGTGGCCATCGCTTTGTGAGGAGCAGGCTTTGTGCAGGACCTGGGGATGGGGAAATCCCACCCCGAGCAATGTGAGCACTCCCGAGGGAAGGGCCCCTCAGTAATGGGAACCTCATCCCTGTCACAGGTGGGCTGGGAGGGCTCCCACCGCACTGGGGTTGGAATTCGGCAGGATTTCAGGAGGAAAAGGGAGAAATAAGCAGGACACAGGGGCTGCTGCTCTTCCTTCCAGGTGGAGACAGGGAAAAGCCACCCAAGCACTGATCTGTGCTGCACCATGGCCTGTCCCAGCCCAGCGGGAGGTGGGCAAAGCGTAAACCCCATAAATCTGCTCTCCAGGGCTTGTCTGGCTCCCAGCTGTTCTCCCTGCCCAGGGACTGTGGCAGCTGGATTTACGTGCCAGTGGGAAATCCTTTTCATCAGGAATCTGATCCTGGCACTGCCTACAGAGAGGGAAGTGCATTTTCCCTGACTTTGGAGGTCTCTGCTGTGCCCCGCTCAACCCTCCAGGTTATTTTTAGGGGAGAAAGGGGCACTTCACAGCTGGGCTGTTTTGTCCTGATATTCCAAACGCATCAGGTGGCTCACCCGCTCCACTCAATCCCTGGAAAAGGAGACCAGAGGAGCAGCTCGAGTGCAAACATCTCGAATGGAAAAACTCCCCCTCTGTGTCCTTGACCTCCTTCTTTTTCCTGGGAATAAAGTGCTTTTTCTGTCCCCTGGTCAAGCCTTTGGGGCGAGGGATATTCAAACCCGAGGCAGCTGCTCCCGCGGATTCCCATTGTGAGGCCCGGAGCTGATGGATTGTTCGCATCCTTGAGAACCTGAGGTTGTTTCTGCCTTTTCACCACGCGGCTGAAACACTGGAGCAGCAGAAAGGAACAAAAACAACGGCAAATAAAGAGGGGAGAATGGTGAGAAACGAAATCCGTACAGCAAGTGATTAACAGGGCATTTCCTGAGGCAAACAATCACCGAGTGCTGGGCTTTGGGGGGGCTTGGAGGCTGCTGAGGCCTTCGGTGACTCCTAAAATAAAATAAAATAAAATAAAGTAAAGTTAAATAAAATAAAATAAAATAAAATAATAAAAAATAAAGTAAAATAAAATAAAATAAAATTAAATTAAAAAAATAAAATAAAATAAAATAAAATAAAGTAAAATAAAATAAAATAAAATAAAGTAAAGTAAAATAAAATAAAGTAAAATAAAATAAAAAATAAAAAATAAAATAAAATAAAATAAAGTAAAATAAAGTAAAATAAAATAAAATAAAGTAAAATAAAATAAAATAAAATAAAGTAAAATAAAGTAAAATAAAGGAAAAGAAAATAAAGGAAAAGAAAAGAAAAGAAAAGAAAAGAAAAGAAAAGAAAAGAAAAGAAAAGAAAAGAAAAGAAAAGAAAAGAAAAGAAAAGAAAAGAAAAGAAAAGAAAAGAAAAGAAAAGAAAAGAAAAGAAAAGAAAAGAAAAGAAAAGAAAAGAAAAGAAAAGAAAGAATGGGGGTGGGGGATCCCCTTCACAGCACATTGATCGGGGCCCTGATTCCCAAAGGAGACTCCTTGGGAAGAGACGCCCGTTAAAGCCCAGCCTAACAGAGCCAGGACTAACAGGGGGTGTGAAAAACTGCAAAGGGCTTCACACTTCCAAAGGTTGTCCTGATGCTGCAATTTTACACCTCGGAATGAATCCCTGCGTCCTCCTCCCTCGTCTCCTCTCCTTTCCCAACAGTTCTTGGGGTGCATTCTGTCATTCCTGGTCCGATGCTGCCTGAGGGATTCACTCCCATCCCCCCCAGCAGACTTCCCCCCAAAAATCCGTGCAAGAAGTCCAAGAAATTAAATTTCAAGCTGCCTGTCGGAGGAGAACGAACGCGAGAGAGGCGATTTTTGGTAGAATTCTCTTCTTTCACACGCTGAGATTGGGGCAGCGCTGTCTCCGAGGGGAGGTGCGCAAAAAGCTGCGATCAAAATGATCCCAAACACAAAGAGGAGTTCCCAGGATTGCTCTGAATTCCGGCACGAGTGGGCCTTGCAGTGGGGCGTTGGTAAGCTGCAATTCCATGAAGCAATTTTAATATAGTCTTTGAGGGTGGAAAGTGGTCGTTAATAAAAGTTTAAATTAAAGCCTGCTCGCTGCCGGATTAGATCATTAAAATTGCAGGGTCCTGGCGGCAGAGCCGAAGCTAAACCCGGAGTGGGGAAGAGCTCCAAAGCAAACAGGGAGAAAAGGAATAAACCAGTTTGATACGTGTGAGTTATGATTTGATATCATGCTTAATGAAGAGAAAAATGTAATCATAGTTCATCAGCGCCCGGGGTAATTAGCGCGTGTGAGCAGCAGGGATGGGACACGCAGGGAGAACTTCCTCATGGACAGCAGGAGCAGGGCAGCTCCTGGACTGGGGAGGATCGTTCCCGTGGGGCGGGGAAAAAGGGGAATTCCCTCCTGAAATCCACACACAGGACTGAAAATTCCCAGATCGCTCCATGAGTTTCCTCCTGGAAAAGCAGCTTGGATTTGCAGACAGGGATATTTCCAGCAGGGTTAACACACTTCTCCTGGAAATACTTGCTCAGAAGAAGGAGGGATCACCCTGGAAGGAGGTCCTGGAAACCAGGATGGATAGCTGAGCATGCATCACCTGAGGATGTGCAGCAAATATTTCGGAGGACAGATATATAGGAGACATATATTTATAGGAAACCTGTCATATATTTTTATATATTTATACATATTTATACATATTTTTATATATTTATATATTTTTAATATATTTTTTTATATATTTTTATATTTTTATATTTTTATATTTTTAATATATTTTTATATTTATATATTTTTATATTTATATATATTTTATATTTTTATATATTTATATATTTCTATATTTTAATATATTTATATATTTTTATATATTTATATAAAAATATATTTATATTTTAATATTTATATATTTTATATTTATAAATATATCTTTATATATATTTTATACCTTTATATGTATTTTATCTATTTTTATATCTTTCTATTTTATATATTTTATATCTTTATATATTTTATATATTTTTATTTTTTTATATATATATATATCTATTTATAGGAAACCTGTTGCATCTCATGCAAGGCTAAAGAGAACTGGGCTTGTTCTGCTGTGCCTGACACTGGGAAAAGAATCCAAATACTTTTTCCCCAAAAGATGCAACAGAGCAGCTGCGGCTGCCCCTGGATCCCTGGGAGTGTCCAAGGCCAGGCTGGATGGGACTTGGAGCAGCCTGGGACAGAGAGAAGGAAGGAAGGAAGGAATTTGGAAGGAAGGAAGGAATTCTGAAGGAAGGAATTCGGAAGGAATTCGGAAGGAATTTGGAAGGAATTCTGAAGGAATTCGGAAGGAAGGAAGGAATTCGGAAGGAATTCGGAAGGAATTCGGAAGGAAGGAAGGAAGGAATTCGGAAGGAAGGAAGGAATTCGGAAGGAAGGAATTCGGAAGGAAGGAAGGAAGGAATTCGGAAGGAAGGAATTCAGAAGGAAGGAAGGAAGGAATTCAGAAGGAAGGAAGGAATTCAGAAGGAAGGAAGGAAGGAATTCAGAAGGAAGGAAGGAAGGAAGGAAGGAAGGAATTTGGAAGGAAGGAATTCGGAAGGAATTCGGAAGGAATTCGGAAGGAAGGAATTCGGAAGGAAGGAATTCGGAAGGAAGGAATTCGGAAGGAATTCGGAAGGAATTCGGAAGGAAGGAATTCGGAAGGAAGGAATTCAGAAGGAAGGAAGGAATTCAGAAGGAAGGAATTCGGAAGGAATTCGGAAGGAAGGAAGGAAGGAAGGAATTCGGAAGGAAGGAATTCGGAAGGAAGGAAGGAATTCAGAAGGAAGGAATTCAGAAGGAAGGAAGGAAGGAAGGAATTCAGGAGGAAGGAAGGAAGGAAGGAATTCAGGAGGAAGGAAGGAAGGAAGGAAATGAATCCCACGAAGTCGTTCAGGCGTGTCATGGGAATCAGGGAACGGACAAAGAGCTTGGGATGGGAATGTTTGGAGGGATGGAGCCACATCTGTGCGATCTGTGCAGCTTCAGCAAAGCAGTCGTGCACCTCCACTGTCGGCCAGAAGAGAGAAGAAATGAATGAAGAAGAAATGAAACGAGTCCCATGAAGTCATTAAGGTGCCTCATGGCAATTGGCCCTTGAGGGAGGCAATGGGGCTTCCACCAGCCGGGACAGGACAGGGAAGGGACAAAGAGCTCGGGATGGGGGCCAAGCAGCGATGTTTGGAGGGCTGGAGCTCCAAGGATCCAAGGAAAGCCCTCTCAGGTTCGCAGCAGCAGCACATCCACGCCTTGAGCAGCTCCCAGCCCTTCCCAGGAACTGCTTGTGAAGGAATTTGGCTGTCCATGAATTATTCATGGCCGTAAATGATTGGGCAGATGATTTGTGCAGCACTCCCCGGCCCGCGGGGAGGGTTTTGCTTGTACAAAGAGCCGTGCTGGAGGTGTCCGACCGGGGCACTGGCAGCTCTACATGAGCGCTTGTGACATTTTCCCTTCCTCCGAGCTTTTAAGTAAACAAAGTGTGGCCGCCTGAAAGTCTTCCCGGTGTCAGTGCGAATCTGGGTCCGGATGGAGAATGAATCCCGCTCTTTGGTCCATGGAAAAACAGCCTTTTGATGTGGAGTCTCGCTGGTGAGCGGTGCCTTCACACGAAATCTTCTTTCTTCTCCAAGCAGGCTCCTCGACTCGATGCGAGATCTCGGCGTTTCCCTCCAATGGATTGTTCCTAATTGTGTCTCCCTGGGAAATAAAAATAAAGACGAAAGGAAGAGCAAGGCCAAGGGGGAATGAGCGGTGCCTCGGCACTCCAGAAGGAAACGCACCCTTTGGAATTCAGCGGGATTGGCAGCGGAACCCCCCGAGATGGGGCAGCGGAGGTGGCCTCTCACTGTGCGTCCTCTCAGCGCTCCACAGTTCATTCTTTCATCTGCTCCTCCGAGTTCTGCTCTCCTGTAGCACGTCTGTGTTTGAATAATTCTGGTCTTTAGATTAAAAAAAAAAAATTAATTTTTCCTCTTTGCCTCCCGCACAGGAGAGCAGCAGAGATTTCCTTGGCCGCGCTCCTCAGCTGCCTCTCCCATGGGATCAGCTTGGGAATGGCGGCACCTTGGTGGAGGATTCTGCTTTGCTTTGGGTGGGAGACGCAGAAGAGGCTTTGGGCTGCACTCTCTGGGCCTGAGGATGCCTCATTTTAGGCAGAGAGACCAGAGAGGGGGTTTGTAAAATGGTTTGGGCTGGAAGGGACCTTAAATCCCATCCTGTTCCACCCCCTGCCATGGCAGGGACACCTCCCACTGTCCCAGGCTGCTCCAAGCCCCAATGTCCAGCCTGGCCTTGGGCACTGCCAGGGATCCAGGGGCAGCCCCAGCTGCTCTGGGCACCCTGGGCCAGGGCCTGCCCACCCTCCCAGGGAGGAATTCCTTCCCAAGATCCCATCCAGCCCTGCCCTCTGGCACTGGGAAGCCATTCCCTGTGTCCTGCCCCTCCATCCCTTGTTCCCAGTCCCTCTCCAGCTCTCCTGGAGCCCCTTTGGGCCCTGGAAGGTGTTAAAAGGTTCTGCTTCACCACTGTCAATCTGCTTCCCTGTGCTTTGGTTCCTCATTGCAGTGCCAGAAAGGGGCAGTCACCAACTCCCATTTTCTTTCCCCAAAACACCAGGACAGCCTTCCACGGCCCATCCAGGCTGGATAACCTCGGCCTGATCAATTTTTTGACATCCCTGGGTCATCCTGTTCCTGGTTTTATCTTTTCCTGCCGTGTCCTTTCTGAGAAGCAGGATCAGCCACACACCCAGCACTCAAAACACCGACGGCCCATGGGTGTCCCTGCTGGCTCTGGGGACAATTCCTGCCCTGTTCTCTCTGTCCCAAGCGGCCCCAAACATCCTCCTGCCTTTGTGACCAGGCACAGGCTGGAGCAGCATTCCCAGGACACCTTCCCAGGGCTCCGTGAACTCCGGGATGAGCAGGGATAGCTCACTCAGAGTTAATCATTATTTAAACTCCGTTCCCACTCTGGATTTTTTTCCCCTTCCCTGCCGTCACCTTCCGTGTATTTACACTGAATTTCACCTCCTGTTTTCTTGTCAGGAACTCACTCCCGGCAGATCCTCCAGAGCTTTTCACTGTCACTGTTGGATTGCATGATCCTGAATAATTTTGTCGCATAGGCAAACACTGTCACTTCATCATTCCCCACTTTTCCGGATCATTGATGAGTGTTCCACGCCGCAGATCCCAGGACAGGCCTCCAAGGATCCCCGTGGCTGCTTTGGGGCCAGCAGGAGCAGAACTCAGTTATCCTTCCCTCCGTGTCATGTTTTTAACCACTCTTAAATCCGTGGAGGGGCTTCCTCTCGTATTCCTTAAAATCCCAATGTCTCCAAGTGCCTTTCGTGAGGATTTTGAATGGAATTTCTGGAAAATGCAGTTTAACTGTGGCCAATCATTGCCTGCACCAGTCTTGCCACCTCCAAAGGAATGTCACAGGTTTATGGGATGTGACTTCCCCTGGAGAGGCCGTGTTGACTCTTCCCGGTATATCCACATCTCTCTGGGCTCCCGTTAATTCCGGGGTTTATCACGATTCCTTTGGATTTGCCTGCTGTGGAAAGCACATTCCCTGTCTCCAGCTCCTTCTGCCCCCTTTAAGAACACTCCTGTCACATTTTCTGCCTCCCACACCACCAGGAAAACCAGGGAATGAGGTGTTTGATCATCCTGAGGGATGAACGCTCCCTCAGCAGCAGAGGAAGCCCCGCAATCCCCCAAACTCCAGATGGGCACATCCGTGGGCTCAGATTGGCACCTTCCCATCCTCCTGAGCAGCTCAGGATGCAGGAAGGGCAAGGACAGGATTCCCTCCGAGCTCCTGCAGGTCCCACTCCCCATCCTCACTTGGGAAGAGCTGGATTGACACTGGAGTGACACCACTGCCCCAAACTTGCCCCTGGCTGAGGTGACAGGCACGGGGTCGTGTCCCTCAGGGTGGAACTGAGAGGTTTAGATTGGATAATGGGAAAAAAATCTTCCTGGAAAGGGTGGCCAGGCACCGGAACCTGCCCTGGGGTTGTCAGTCACCGTCCCTGGGGTGTTCCAGTGTGGCAGCTGGGGACGCGGGGGGTGGTGGGATTGGCAGTGCTGGGGGAATCCCGGAATGGTTTGGGGTGGAAAAAACCTTAAAGCTCATCCCATCCCACACCTCCCACTGCCCCAGGCTGCTCCAAGCCCCAATGTCCAGCCTGGCCTTGGGCACTGCCAGGGATCCAGGGGCAGCCCCAGCTGCTCTGGGCACCCTGTGCCAGGGCCTGCCCACCCTCACAGCCTTCCCAAAATCCAACCTAAACCTGCTCAAGAAGCTGCTGTTATTTCAGTGCCTTATCCCAGCCTCATTTTCCCTGCCTCTGGAATATCAAACCCTATTTTTTCCTGCCACTGCTCTACTTCGTTGCATCCTTTCTGAGATTCCTGCCCCCAGCTGAGCCCCTCAGCCATGGGAAGAAAGCTTTGCCAGCAGCAGGTTCCTCCTGCACAAAGCCCAGCGTGATCCACGGGGATCAGAGGCAGGAGAAGGCAGGATCAGAGGCAGGAGAAGACAGGATCAGAGACAGGAGAAGGCAGGACCAGGAGCTGCTGGGAGCTTGCAGCGCCTGTCATTGTCTGGTTGGGAATTCTGGGTCACTGCAAGCAGTTCCTAAATGGATTTGTGCCCAATCCAGGACACCCCTGCTCTCTTCTGTGCCTCTAAGCCAGTGGAACTCTCCACCACGCCGAAGTGGAACTTTTGTCCAGGTTTTGCCTCTGGGTTACACAGTTTGGGATCTGCTGGGAGCCCTGGAGGTGGCTCCTATTCCAGGGAAAAGAGCTGCCTGCCTTTAGCAAGGCTGGGTTATGTGGAGCTGCCTTGGACACTGCGGCGCTGGTTGGATTTTAATCATTAATAAATCAGCAGGAGCAGCCCTGGTAGGGGAATGATCATTCCCAATGTGTGTCCAAGGATTCTGACTCCTGGGTTTAAGCTCCCAGCTGTCCCAGGAGGCTGTGAGATGCCACATTCCCCCTGTCCTCAGCAGATGCTGGGGACATTGAGCTGGCAGCACCAGCCCAGCTCCAGCTGAACATCTGGAGCTCCGAGTTATTCCAACTCCCGAGGCAGCCTCGGAATGTAAAAGAGGTGCCACAGCTCCTCCTCAGAATCCGGCAGATAAAAAAATCGATGCATTTGAAAGAGAAATGAAAAATAATGTCTGGTAGAGCTCATATTGCTCCTGCCGGGGCTGAGCGTCTCCTGGCAGCCTTGATGAAGGAAAACATCTTCCCTGAGAGGGGGATTGAAGGCCTGGAAAATGCAGCTCCAAAGGTGACCTCGGGGAGAGCACGTCACTGCTGCTGCTCCCACGGAGCTTTGTGAGAGTGACTTGGAGCAGAAAAAGCCGGACCTGGCGTGGGATCGTCGATTCCAATACACCCCGAGAGGTTCCAAAGCTTTTGGGATGCGGGGAAGGTGGGGATGTGCAGCAGCTCAGGTGTCCCGCTGGCTCTGCTCCTCCTTGGAAGCCCAACTCCGGGAGTTGTTCCATTGATTTCAGTGCAAACAAGATCAATTGTCTCTTTGGGCTCCTGTGTGGGAATGAGATTATGTTGAATATTAATTTGCCTTGTGATGGGCCCTGACTGTAATTTTCTATCAGCAAAGGAGAATTCATGTATTTCCATAAATTCAGATACTTCCATCTATTCGCTCCGCATATTCACAGACATTATCTCAATTCCCAGCTCTAGTTCAAACAAAAGTTAGTTCCTTTTACAAATAAATTATTTTCCACTGTTGATGATATTTCTAATTTTTGTAGGCAAATTTATCCATTTGAACAAAGGAGACAAAAAGTATCTTTGATGTAGCAAAGCCTTTCTGAGAGCCGTGCGTAAATTAAAGGAGAAAAGATAGTCTGGAAAATTTAAGGAACGGATGGGAATGATTCCAAGTTACCTTGTACTTAATTGAAGTTCTCAGAAATGTTCTTTTCTTGTTTTCTATATTGGAGCTGTTCCTTGAAGTGTGTCTGAATGCCTCTTCAAGCTGGCATTTAATCTTTGACTGCATATATTTATTTTTCCCTTATGGAAATGGAAGGGCCCTTTCAGGAATTTCTCCTTTGGCATCTCTTCACCTTGGGCCCTCGTTTTTGGGGAATGTTGCTGGAAGATACAGCAGCACCGGATTGTTCAGAGTGGGATTTTCCCCAATTTCTGCTGTGGGTTTTTGGGAGAGTCTCAAGCCGGTACAAGTCTGCCTGGCCCCACTGCTCCCAGATTATCCCACTGGAGCGTTTCCTTGGATGTCTTCACCACAACGGGGCAATCTGGGCTGACTGGAGGTTTCAAGCTGCCCAGTGTTTTCCTTCACTGGGGCTGGAGGAGCTGCAGTGCTGGCACGAGACACAAGAACGGAGCTGGGAGCATCAGGAATTCCTCCATTCCCTGGAAGCCGTGTGGGGAGCTTCAGGCTGGCAGAGCCCACAGGGGCTCAGCCGGCGGCACCTCCCTGCCCCAGCAGGGCCATGGCAGAGCCCAGGGCACAGCAGTGTGCCCACACAGCTCTGCAATATCCCCAGCGAGGGACACTGCACAGCCTCTCTGCACAATCTGCTCGGGGCCGGGCCCTGCCCAGGGCAGCAGTTCTGCCTCCTGGGCGGGGGAATTGCCGCGCTCAGGCCCTGCCCGGTGCTCTGGGGCCGCTGCTGGGCCCCGGAGCAGAGCCCGGGCCCTGCCCTGAGCCCTCCCTGCAGCCAGGGACAGCCAGGGCTGAGGGCCCCTCTCAGCTGGGGCTCCTCTCGAGGCTGAGCAGCCCCGGCTCCCTCAGCCTGTGCTGGGCACGGAGACGCTCCAGGCCCTTCCTCAGCTGCGCAGCCTCCGCCGGCCCCGCTCCAGGAGCTCCCTGGCCCTGCTGTGCTGAGGAGCCAGAGCTGGGCATGGCACCCCAGAGGTGCCCCCAGGGCTGGGCACAGGGGCAGGATCCCTCCCTGACCTGCTGGGAATGCTCTTCCCAATCATGGAATCATTCAGATTGGCAAAGCCCTCCAAGATTACCAAGTCCACCCTTCCACACACCCACAAATCCATCACACTAATCCCACCTGTACTCCTTTTCTGGCCAACATTTCCAGGGATTGTGATTCCCCCACTGCCCTGGGCAGCCCATTCCGAAGCTTGACCACTTTTCCAGTAAGGAAATATTTCCTGATATCCAACCCAAGCCTTCCCCGGTGTTCCAGCATCCAGGCACAGCCTCTCCGTGTGCAATTATTGCCTGCATCGGATGCTTTGGAATAAACAGCTTGGAGCAGGGATGTGCCAGACCTGTGTGGAGCCACTCGTTCTGCCTGCAGCAAATGAATCAGGGTAGTAGAAGTAATAAAACTAATGGGAATGTTGTCCTGGGTGGGATATTAAAATCCAGGAGAGCCACAGCTCCCGGAGGAATCTTAAAAAGCCCCATAATTGAGTCACAACAGAGAGACCTGCAGCGAGTGAGAGAGGCAGGCAGAAAAGCTCCAGCCAGTGGGACGTCAGTGCTGGCACTCGAGGAGCTGAGGATGACAAAACTTCCACTCAGAATGGAATAGCAGGAGGCACCTTGGAATTTCTTAAGGCTTGGAGAAAAAGAATAGCGAGCAGAGGAACTGTGGTGGAAGGTATTGGTGCAGCCAGGGGTGTGCAGGACAAAAAAAGGGATATTTTGTGAAGGCGGCTCAAAGAACACCACTGCAACAGCAGAGCAGGGCGGGGGGTGGAAGCAATGTCAGCTCAAAGTCCTGGGGATGCTTCATTCCAAGTGGGAAAAAATGACGTGACTGGAAAAAAACCCAAATATTTTAAAACCCAGACCGTTGCTCCTGAACAGTGCAGAAACGGATGTGTGAAAAATTAAATTTGTTTAAAGAAGAGGTGTGAGGAGCAGGGAGGAGAATTAGCAGTGATTTATTGCCACGCTGGCAATTCCCTGGGGAAAGAGAGGTGCACTGGAGGAGAATAAAACACTGGGAAAAGTCAAGGGTGGGAATTAAAATGGAGCTGGAGGAAGAAACATGATTTTAGCCACTCTCATAAGTTAGGATGACCTGAGCCACTGGAAAATAACAGCCAGGGAGAAAAACCCTCAATCTCCCCCCAGCTAAGAGATAACAGAGCAAGAAGGAATAAATGGCAGAATTTAAAAGGAAAAATCACCGTGGAGTGACTGGCTTTGAAAATAACAATTAAAAGAGATGAATTCATCTAAATCTGCCTCAGACTCCTCCCCAGCAATGCTGTTATTGACAGGCAGTGCTCCTGAGCTCAGGAGAACTCCCTGCAGCAGGGCAGGTGTCTGGATCCAGCAGCTTTTGTGGGATCAGAGCGCTCGTGGGGCACGGGAATGTGGGAGGTGAGCACTGAGCTCCGGCCTCCGTTTGTGCTGGGCTGGGGGAGAGGAGATCTTGCTCATGGAAATTCCCTCAGAGACGCTCAAAAAAGAGGGAAAAATTGATAACCATCTGTGTGCAGCTAAATAGGACAAACAGGGAAAAGGGGATTGCTTGGGATGGCACCGGGAGATGGAATTGGCGCTGCCGTGATGGGAAACATTAAAAATCCTGCCTGGCAGCAGGGAAAGGTGAATTTGGGAGAGTATCCAAAGCTTCCCCCAGCAGCTGGGCTGGGCTGCATGGGCTCCACAGCCTGGAGACGCCACAAACTCCTTTAACCAAATCATCAGGAAGCACTGAGCGGGATTCATTAGGAAACACGGAGTGGGACCCGCGCTTGTTCTCGCTCAGTGAGTGGCTGTGAGAACCTAATTCGTTATTTCAATCAGCCTCCCCAGAGCCAGGCATGTCTGGATTCGCCTTGCTGGCTCTGGGAGATGCTTGGTTCTGGATTTGGGGTCGGGTGGGGAGCTGGAAACCCCCGGGGCTGCGACAGCAGCGGCACGGGGCGGGTGCAGGGCAGTGGTGCCACCGAGCCCGGGGGCAAAAAGTCAAGAGGAGAGAGGGAAAAGCGGAGGTGACAGCGGTGGCGTGAAAAGGAGGGCAGGGGAGAGGCTTCTGCAGGAACAAAGGAGACCTGGCTGCAGATTGCTGCGCTTTTCCACATGAACACCCCGCGCCCAAGCCCTTCTCCAGGCTCCGCGTCCCACGCGGGTGGTGCCGCTCCTGCCTCCCTCAGCCCCGGGCCTGGAGAGCTCAAGTGCTCTTATTTCCAGGTGTGTGCATGCAGAAAGCTTGGAAAAGCATGGAAAAGCATGGAAAAGCATGGGAATCCCAGCCTGGCCGCACTGAAGGTTCACGGAGCTGCTCTGGTTTGTGTCGCGGGGTCAGACTTGGCTCGTGGGCAGTCAGGACCAAAGCAGCCCAGGAGTATCCCTGCAGCAAGCAGTGAGATCCCAGGAACAGCTGGATGCTCACAGCTCCAACCATGCCATGGATTTCCCTTTGCAACTGAAGGAATTTTGCACTTTCTGAGTCACATTTCAACCCCTTCTGCCCAGGACACATCCCTGGGGATTTAAATCCAGCTGCAGGCACACGAGCACGTGTGTGACACATGGAGCCAAGAAGCCAGGGAGGGATTTAATCCAGGTTTGTGATGCCTGGGGGTATAAAGTTTGCACAGGGCAGGCTCAGGGTGGACAGCAGCAGGAATTTCTCCATGGAAGGGGTGCTCAGGCCTTGGCAGGGGCTGCCCAGGGAGGTTTGGAGTGCCCATCCCTGGAGGTGTCCAAGGAAGGGCTGGAGGTGGCACTCGGTGCTCTGGGCTGGGGACAAGGTGGGCATCGGGCACAGCTTGGACTTGATGGGCTGGGAGGGCTTTTCAACCTCAGTGATCCTGGGATTCTGGGATCTCTATCCATATGGAAAGGGAGGAATGGGCCAGGAGAGAGTCTTTAGCAGGGCTGGAGGGATCATCCCACCACAGATTCCATCCACGTGTCTGACAACAGCTCCCAATCCCAGCACATGACACTGACCCCTCCCAGGAAAACACAGAGCCAGGATTGTCTTCCCACAGGGAAGAGCCAGACCCTGACCCAGGACAGCCTGAGGGATGTGCTGGCTCCTGGATAAAACACGGCCCAGCTCCCTTTTCCCTGCGGTTTGTGGGTTGGATGGTGGGTTTGTAACTGGGGTGGTGGGTTTGGAGCTCTGGGAATGGTGGGTTTGTAACTGGGGTGGTGGGTTTGGAGCTCTGGGAATGGTGGGTTTGGAGCTGTGGGAATGGTGGGTTTGTAACTGGGGTGGTGGGTTTGGAGCTCTGGGAATGGTGGGTTTGGAGCTGTGGGAATGGTGGGTTTGTAACTGGGGTGGTGGGTTTGGAGCTCTGGGATGGGTTTGGAGATTTGGGATGGGTTTGGATCTTTGGGGGTGGTGGATTTGTAACTGGGAATGGTGGGTTTGGAGCTTTGGGAATGGTGGGTTTGGAGCTTTGGGGTGGTGGGTTTGGAGCTCTGGGGGTGGTGGGTTTGGAGCTTTGGGGGTGGTGGGTTTGTAACTGGGAATGGTGGGTTTGGAGCTTTGGGGGTGGTGGGTTTGGAGCTTGGGAATGGTGGGTTTGGAGCTCTGGGAATGGTGGGTTTGGAGCTTTGGGGGTGGTGGGTTTGGAGCTTTGGGGTGGTGGGTTTGGAGCTTTGGAATGGTGGCTTTGCCACTCATGGGACAGTCCCAGCAGCCTGTCCCCTCCAGTGTTTCCATCATGGATTCTGTCTCCCATCCCAAAAGGGCCACACGACCCTTTTCCTACCACAGCTGAGCCCAATAATGCCAGATAAAGCACTAAAAAATAGCCTGTCACAAGCATCAACTTTTTTGGGACTTCTGGGATTTTCCCAGATTTCTGCTCCCCATACAGGATTTGTGAGCAGTGGTGGGAAGCCTCAGTCATGTCCTGGCTGTTACATCCCACATACATGGGCTGGAAAAGGGGAATGTGGCCACTGGGAAGGATTTAATGGATGGCTCTGTCCTAGCACAGTCAGGGGTTTGTAGGGTTGGGCCCAAACCCTCTTTAAACCCATCTCAGCAGTCTGGAGCTGGTTGGGATCACTGGAAGCACAATCAGGGGTTTGTAGGAGTGTGTACAAACCCTCCTTAGCCCATCCCAGCAGTCTGGAGCTGACTGGGGTCACTGGGAGCAGCCAGGCACGCCGGGGAGCGCTGGGGGCTGCAGCCACGCTCCGTAGATGGATTTCTTTTCTTAAATTATGCTTTAATTTCCTCCCCTTCTGGTGCCAGCGCCTGTGTTTTAATGAGCTCGCTCCCCGAGCATATCAAACACGGCTGATCCCTGGTGCTCCCTGTTTGCAATTCCCAGTGGCTCCCAAGCAAGAATTGTGCTGTTTAATTTTGCCAGACTTCCAGTTTACTCTGAAGCCTGAAAAAAAACACCCACACAGGCGCAAGGCCCATATTTCTCCCGGCCTATTGATAGAGCGTGATAGGTATTAAATTCTATAATTCTTTCACTGGCCTTTAAGCAGCCTGGGTGTTAATATTTAATGATGAAGGATGCTGGTAATCAGCCCCGTATCCCAAGTGTCTGGATGCTTTATGGTCTTGCCTTTGGGAGCCTAATTGTGAACCCAGCCTGCCAGAGCTTCCCACCCCAACTTAATAAACTTTGCCGTTGCTGCCCAGCACATCATCTGTCTCCAGGCAGGATCCAGCTCCGGGAGGAAGGATGGGGAAGGGCAGGGTGATGAGGGAGAGGATGGGGAGGCACAGCCCACTCGGGGCTGGGGATGTGGCACTGCCTTGGGCCCAGCTCCAGCTTTGGGGCACAGGAGGCACCACCAACAAAAACAGCGCTGGCCACGTCGTCCCCAAAACAGCCAGGCCTGGGGGCTGCATCTGCCACCCCCTGCCCGTCCCACATTCCTTCACGAAGGTGTTGCTTCCTTCACCCTCGGGTGTCTCTCCCAATCTCCAGGCAGCCTGAGCTCCTGCACCACCGGGCTGGATAAAGCCAGGCACTTCCTCCTGGACTCCCGGCTCCAGGTTTCCAGCGTATCCCGAGGTTTGCACAGCCAGGTAGTGCTGTGGGTGATGCTTCACTGGGCTGCAATGGCCCGAGGCAAAGGCAGGAAGGGGAGCTGCTGCTGGTTGTTAATAGCACTCAGCACTTACCCAGCCGCTGGAACTCAGCCCCGTGTGTGACCAGGATCCCCTGAACTGCTGCCCTGGGAGCAGGAGCTGCCAGCCCAGCCAGCTGCTGGGAAACTGAGGCACACAACCATCACCGGTGTGCCATGGGCACTGCCACCACCCCCGGGGGGCACAGTGCCACTGCACACAGCCCTGGGCTCTTCTGATGCCACCACCAGGCTGGTCCTTCCCTACTGGTCCCAGTACCGGGACCTTCCCGCCCCACAGTGAGCTGCTGCAATGTCAGTGACGATTCCACCAGGAGGTATTTTATCCCGATCTAAGAGATGCAATAATTTTCTCTTATTTTTGCTTTCTCTTGGCCTGCCCGGGGTCTCTGTGTGCATAATGAGATGAGTAAGGAACCTTGCAGGCTGGTTTTGTTATATGGCCCTGCCAGGGGCTGGGAGCAAATCTTCCCCCCCCCCCGAGCATGACCCTGAGGGAAGCCTGGCAGGGAGGCCAAAGAGAAACGAGGGCCTGGAGCAGGGAAATATGGAATTCATGGGTGTGGGGAGCTCACAGCTGCAGCTGCAGCCACACACCGGCCAAGAGGAGCTCCTCCCGGAGCAGGAGGTGCCAGAAGGATGGAGGCAGAGCCTCTCCAGCTCATCCAGGTCGCTCAGGATATCCCATTCCCCTTCTTCCGGCATTGTTTGGTCCCACACAGAGTTCCTCCTCTGGCAGGCAGTGGGAAAAGAGGCAGGAGTGTCTTCTCTTGGTGTCACAGAATCCAGGGAACACCTCTGCCTTCCCTGGGAGCAGACTGGCCCTCCTGAGCTTCTGCTCTTCATACCTGGGGGAGTCACGCAGCTGGACTGGGCCGCTGGAGCTGGGAGCACTGGGAGGCCCCAGCAGGAGGAGAATCCTGCAGTGACTGCACACATCCATGGAAAACTGCACACATCCATGGAAAACAGCCCCAGAGCCCAGGGATTTGTTTGATGATGGCAGCAGCTTTTTGTTGTCTTCTCTAGAGAGGTACCTGTGCTCCTGGGCTCACCCACAGGAGACTTTTTGGACAGAGAAGTCAACTTCACACTGGTCAGGGGTTCTTTAATCCCTTGCTCCACTCCCCCAGTGAGACAGGCTCAGCTTCCCAGAGCAAGGACTTGGAGGATTTGGCATCTTGGTCCATCCCAGAGCTCCTTTCCCGCAGGTTTGGTGAGGCACAGCCTGCCCAGAGCTGCTTCCAGGCAGAAAAATGCCATTGGGTGACGCTCATTCCCTGCAGTGTCCCACGTCTGAGCTCCCACCTCCTTTGAGCATCTACAGGGGCCACAAGAATCCCTTCCAAGTGCTGGAAAGCCACCAAATTCCTGCCCAAGCATCCAGGCTTGAACAAAAGGGTGGCAGAAATGCTGTGTGACAGAGGCAGCTTGGGGAGGGTGAGTCCTGCTGAACATGAACTGGCAGCTCCCACCTCCTGCTTCCCATTGGGATGAGGAACGGCGAGCGGGAGATGTGCTGGGAGAGCACCAGGCTGGAGGCTGAGGGAAGCAGATAAGGATTCCAGGTGCTGCTGTGCAGGGAGAGCTCCCTGCCAGCCCCCGAGCTGTCCTGGCTGGTGTCCTCAGGACTGGGATGTGGCACAGCCGGGTGTCACTCCCTGCTCTGGCTCTCTCTCTGCAGAGCCAGAGCTCTCCCTGTCCCTGAGGCCACCTGGAGCCTCCCCTCGGTCCTCAGGTGCCCTGGGTGGGGTCCATGAACCAGCAGATTCCAGCACAGTTGGTGCCAGGCCCCCCCTCCTGTGGGCACCTCGCTGTCACCCAGCCCTTGGCACCTTCTAGGCACCCTTCTGGAAGGGGCTGGAGCCCCAGGAGCGGCTGAGGGAGCTGGAAAGGGGCTCAGGCTGGAGCAAAGGAGGCTCAGGGGGGACCTTGTGGCTCTGCACAAGTCCCTGACAGGAGGGGGCAGCCGGGGGGGTCGGGCTCTGCTGGCAGGGAACAGGGACAGGAGGAGAGGGAACGGCCTCAGGCTGGGCCAGGGCAGGCTCAGGGTGGACAGCAGCAGGAATTTCCCCATGGAAAGGGTGCTCAGGCCTTGGCAGGGGCTGCCCAGGGAGGTTTGGAGTGCCCATCCCTGGAGGTGTCCAAGGAAGGGCTGGAGGTGGCACTCGGTGGTCTGGGCTGGGCATCGGGCACAGCTTGGACTCGATGATCCTGGAGGCCTTTTCCAACCTCAGTGGTCCTGGGATTTTCTCTCCCCATGACATCACACATCCAACAGACGCCTTCCCCCTCCTTTTGCCCATCACCCTTCGTCCCCAGCTCTGTCACCCAGCACTGACCATCCCAACATCCCTCTCTGCACCCAGGATTTTCCCAACAAGCCCCATATAAGAAAACCCCAAACAAACCACGGCAGGCACCAAACATCACCGTGAATCTTTGACTTCTCCCTGCTCTTCCAGCCTGGAATATCCTGGGCAAGGTACGATTTCCAGCGTGGAGCAGGAAGGTGCAGTGTAAACAACGTAATGAGTTTAGCGCCAGTGAGAATAGCCCCAGCTATTCCATCTCTCTTCCCAAAATGAGCGAATCCTTCTGATCCAATTTACTGCCATCATTAGCAGGGCTTCCAGCGCTGTTGCCGAGCCTCCCCCCACCTCTGCTTCCCATTTGAAGCTCCCAGGCTTAGAATGTTATTGTTTTAATCTTCACATTGTGGGAACAGTTTGGAATCGGGAACGAGCTTTGTCTGGGGGGATGCCTTGAAATGCTCATTTTCACCTAAAGGGCTGCAGACGCTGGAGTAGAACAAGGACAAATTAACTCTCGGCCCCAGCAGCCGTTCCAGGGCAATCTCCAGCTCCTGGGGGCTCAGGTTTTTGTTACAAGGCTCCTTCCTGTACTTCCTGAGGGCAGCCGAGCTGCTCCAGCCATTCTGGGCAGTGCCGAGGTGACCCAGTGACCTTTAGCCCGGAGGTTTGGAGTGGCAAAAAGATCGAGCAAAGGGAAAAAAAACCAACCAAAAGCTTAGAGGTTGGAATTTTTCACCCAGAAATACAAAATTTCTGCCTCAAATTTGGTGTCTGCATTTCAGAGTGTTTAAAAACTGCAGAGTGCCCAGTTTGGAGGGACTGGAGAAGTGGGGTCAGGATGGTTTGGGTCCATCCTCCAGTCTGTTTTCTGTGGAGGCACAGGATCGGAATATTCCTGATGGAAAATGTGGCGAATATCCAGAGGAATCCAGTTTGCACTGTTGGCCTGCACGGTGCCGCTGCTCCGAAGCTGCTGGAAAAGCTGGAAACTCCTGGAACCACTGGAGACTCAGAGAATGATGGAGTTTAAGAGCCCTCAGGAGCTCTCCAGTTCTGCTTTCTGCTCCAAGCAGGGCCAGCTTCAAGCTCGTCTCAGGCTGCTCAGGGCATTGCTGCTGGAGTTTGGAGGCTGAAGATCTTGAAGGACGAAGGATGAAGTTCTTGAAGGATGATGAAGATCTTGAAGGACGAAGCTACTGAAGGATGAAGGATGAAGATCTTGAAGGACGAAGGATGACGTTCTTGAAGGACGATGAAGATCTTGAAGGACGAAGGATGAAGTTATTGAAGGACGAAGGATGAAGTTATTGAAGGATGAAGGATGAAGTTACTGAAGGACAACGAAGATCTTGAAGGATGAAGTTATTGAAGGATGATGAAGATCTTGAAGGATGAAGTTATTGAAGGATGAAGGATGAAGATCTTGCAGGTGAAGGATGAAGATCTCAAAGGATGAAGATGCCTCCACTTCTTCGGGCCGTTGGGCTGCTGCTTGACCTGCCCCATGGGGAAGAGCCTTCTCCTCATGTTTTATGGCATTTCCCTTGTGTTTGTGCCTGCTGCCTCCTGAACTTTGGCGTGAACTTCCAGAGAAGCCTTTCTCCACCTTCTCCATAACCCCGCAAGATTTCCGTGCTTCTCCAGGGTTGCATTTTATTTCTGCTGCTGCAACAAGATCTGTTCAGCTGCTGCTTGAGCTGTGGAAGTAACTAAAGAACTAATTAAAGAGGAATTTTCCAGAGAAATCATCTTCCGTCTTGCCATGCTGGAGGGATCCCAAACTGTAACACCAAATAGATGGGAGGACTCCCAGAAACACAAAGGTTTCCTGGTTGTCTTAAAGGAGAGATTTGATTCTCCGCTGTTGGGATTTCCCACCTCTGGAGCTGCCATGGAGGTCCCTGCCTGGCTGCTGGCTGCACACAGAGCCTCTGGATGCCCAACCCTGTGTGGGGCTGGTGCTCCTCACCATCCTCTTCCTCCTCGGGCACAACGCCATGCCCAGGTTGGCATTCCCATTTAATTTGGGAACAGCTGACTCCCGTGGAGCCGGTTCTTTTCCAGCCGAACTCGTCAGGCCTCGTTTGTCTGCCCCTCCCACCCTGCTTTGGAGCCTCCACCTTCTCCTGGATCGTCATTAAACCCTGCAGCTGTCCCACAGAGCCTGGGAGCAATTTCCAGGTCCACAGCCTCGGATCCCTGCTCGAGCAGGACCTGTGCACACACATCCATCATTCCATCTGCTCCAGCTCTGCTTCCCATTCCCTGCGCAGCTCTTGGTCCAGGCAGAAGCTGGGGGAAATCGTGGCAGGTGCAAGCGCTGATGGTGTGGGAACCACCCTTCCAAATGCGCTGTTGGGAGGTAGGGAATTTCCTGTCCCTCAGGGCCAGGAGGACCATCCTCAGCAGTTTCCAGGCCAAATCATCAGATCCGAGCCAGGTTTTCCTGAGGAGAGCCAAGAGTATTTATCCATGACCTGGAGGGGAGTGCAGAGTCCGGAGAGACAAGAATTAAAGAGGATACAAAGCCCAGCAGGGAGATAAATGTGGCCGGGGCAGCATGAATTGCTTGGAGGCTGAATGTGTTCCAGGAGCCTGAATTTTGGGTCAATGCAACGAAGATCCACACTTCCAGGAACAAAGATATCCACACACTGCTGGACATGGATTAGGAACGTGTAGGGAAGCAGGTGGGACCTTCCGAACTGGAAGTTCCTGAAGAAAAGAACGTCTCGATTCTGTGGGACCACGCGTTGCTTTAATGAGAGCACTGGGTGTGCTCAGTGTCCAGTTGCAGGGGTCACACTTAATGAAAACATGGAAAGAATCCAGGAAAGAGGGATAAAAGTCAATGAAATTTAAAAAAGACGCCAAGCCAAACACCTGCTTTTCTAATGAAAGGCTTAATGAAAAACACTTTGAATCCTTGCTCTGCACAAGGCTGGGATTCCAACAACGTGTTGTTCCCCAGCAGAAGAGAATTTATTTGAGACTCGAGAGCTCTTTAATCTGGCGATCAAAGGTGTAACAAGACGTGGTGGCTGGAAGCTGAAATTAGACAAATTCCACCTGAAAAGGAGACACATTCCAGCAGGGAAGAGAATTAGTCATAAACAACCCGTGGAGGAGGTGGGTGATCCTTCCTCGCTTGGAGTTTTCCCTTGAAGTTGGATGGCTTTTGAAAGGAACCAGCCGGGAATTGTAGGGTGGACACGGGACATGGGAATGAGTTGGGAAAAGCCTCTGGCCTTGGGGATAACAAGGACCGAGCTCCTTCAGGATCACTGAACCCTGACCTCCTGCACGGGGACATCGGATCATCCCGGTTTCCACGGCTTCAAGAGCCACCTGACCACGTCTGGTCGCAGCTGAGTTACCTTGAGGTGTTCACAGGTTCCCCCACTGCATGGAATGGCTCTAGAATTCTCCAGCTCCAGGAATGTCTGTGCGATCCAGACACATCTCCTGCTTCTCCCTGTTCCGCTGCTTTCTAGGACTTCCCCTTCCTTCTTTGCCCCTCTGGCACCTCTGGCACAAACCTGTTTATCCCAAAGAAGTTACTCCAATTCCCCAGGAAATTCCCCTTCTCCGGGGACAGCAGGGACGTGCTGAGTCCAGCACGCCCCAGGAGCACTGCGGGATGTGGGATCTTTGGGATCACAGCAGGACCGAGCTGAGTGTGACCCCACACAGGGGACTGTCCCTCCTGCTGGGCTGGTTTGGGTTGCTGGAAGGAGCAGGAGCACTCCCAGGCCAGGGAAGGGACAAGGCCACCCCTGCACGGGCTCAGCAGTGGCACAGAGGTGACACAGAGCTGCAGGCTCTGCTGACCTTCCTGCCTCCAATATTGGTTTTACCTGGATTTGCATAATCCAGCACAGCAAACAACAGAGGGATGGGACTGAACGAGGGGCAAAAAGAGGGAAACACAAACAGATTAACCTGGAATAATCAGCAGCTCTCGGAGCAGCCAGGAGCTGCCACCTGCACTCCTGAAGGGCACAGCCTGGAGCTGGGGGGAGAGCTGGGATATGCAAAGGGGGGAAAAGTGTCCGAGAAAAGCAGAGTCGCTTCCTCAGGGATGAGATATTCCAGCTCTTCCCAGCTGGGAAGGGTTGTCTGCCCCAGGAACGTCCCCTGGGCTGCTCAGGTGTGGGATGAGGCCGAGCCCAGCCCGGGGGAGCTGCGGGGAGGGTGGGATGTGGAGAGCGGATGGAGGTGGGAGCGCGCAGGGCAGCCTGGGCGGGTTCTTCCCCGGCACCTCCTCATCTGTCCCCTCTTCTCCTGCTTCCCCAGCTCCAGAAGGAGCAGTGGGAACTGGGATGGGAACAGAAGTTCCTCTCTGAGATGAAGGCTGAGCACATCTGCGAGCAGGGAGCAGGGCGGAGAAAGGATCAGGACTCAGCACACGTTGTTTGAATCCCAGGTCACGTTTTGTTAAAGAGATTTTGAGAGTAAATTTGTTTTAATTCAATGGCTTTAAACAAACCCAAACACCTTGTTCCATGCGGATTTCACAACAATTCCACCCCAAATCCCTTTTTCCAGGCTTTGTGGCAGGAACAGACCTGAATACAAGCCTGGCTTTGGCCAGTGGGGTGTGTTTGCTTTTGTCCTGGCTGGGTGAGCAAACTGGGAGTAAAGGATGGCTGCACAAAGCTCTCCCCACCAGCAAAGCCAGGAGCAGGGATCCAATCCTTGGAATGTGCTCCTTCCCAGGGAACAGGAGCCAGGCTGCTGCCGAGGTGCCTAACAAGGTGTATGTTTTATGGGGGAGAAGGTTTTAATGGGGTTGAGTGGATCTAAGAGTCTCCACTGTGTCATAAATTCCTGAGACGAGCTTTTGGTGTCACATTGCTCCTTGTGATAATGAAGGGGATTTGAATGGGGTGTAATGGAATCGGGAGCTAAGCGATGGCAGCAATTTATCCCGGGAATCGGCGGCGGCGCAGGGGAAAATGAAGGCTTCTTTAGATATAGATACAGATGGATTGGAAATGGACTCGCCTCTCACACAGGAGGCTCCTTTATCACCAATAATATCGGGACAAATCCTGCCTGGCTCTTGGCACAGCCTCTGACTGCACGAACAGAGCTGGGAGCGGGGCTGCTTCCAGCCAGCAGCTCGTTCCCAGCTCAGCCCCTGGCACAGGGAGTGGGGTGCCAGCTGCTCGAGGTGTGAACATTGTCAGGAATGGCATTTCGGGAGCCCAGGTTCCAGATCTGCTCCCATCTCCCTCCACAGCAAGTGCAGCTCTTTGCTTTGCAGCTCCCCGTTCCCAGCTGGGGCTGGATGCAGGAGGGGAGGAGAGGGAAAACTCCGGGGGAATGAGGGAAAGGCTCTGCCCTCAGGGGCAGCATCTCATCCTTAACAGTGACAGAACAAGGGCGGACAGTTTGAAACTAAAAGAGGAGAGATTTAGGAAGAAATTCTTTCACCCCCTGCCATGGGCAGGAACACCTCCCACCGTCCCAGGCTGCTCCAAGCCCCAATGTCCAGCCTGGGCTTGGGCACTGCCAGGGATCCAGGGGCAGCCCCAGCTGCTCTGGGCACCCTGTGCCAGGGCCTGCCCATCCTCCCAGGGAGGAATTCCTTCCCAATTTCCCATCTGAATCTCTCCTCTTTTACTATAAAACCAGTGCCCCCCATCCTAGCACCGCCTGTCCATGTCAAAAGTCACAGGGAAGAATTTTTTCCCCAATATCCGATCTAAACCCATGCTCTGGCAGTGAAACCATTCCCCATTGTAAATAATCCCTCCTTGCAAACCATCTGTCTCCATCCTCCTTTTGGCTCCCTCAGGCCCTGCAAGGCCCCAGTGAGGTCACCCCAAAGCTTCTCCTCTCCAGCTGAACAATCCCAGCTCTCCCAGCCTCTCCTCCCAGCAGAGCTGCTCCATCCCTCTGCTCATATGGGGCCCTAGAAGCATTTTGGGGCCAAATCCAGCCCTGGAGGTGCTGCTGTGCCCTGGTCTGACCACAGACCCAAAAATGAGATCCCCACACCCTGCAGGGACCCAGTGGTGCTGTCACAGAGGGAAAATCCTTCTGGATTTCTGGAAGAAGCATTCCCTGGCACAAATCCTGAGTTCTCGTGCACTGATGCTCCTTGCAGGTGAAGCAAAATTGGCCTCCTGGCAGTCTGGGCAGGTGTCAAAGGCTTCCCTGCAGTATTTGGGCTGCGCTCGGGCCAGGAGGGGGAAGCTGCCAGCGCTGCTCTGTCACTGCCTGTGGGGTTTCTCAGGTGTCAGCTCTGAGGGATGTAAATGCTGCAGACATCAGGTTATTCAGAATTTGGCTGATTCCCTTTTGATCTCGTATTTGTGTCTTTTCCAGGGCTCGGGATGTGTTTATGCACCCCACCCCCCTTCATTTCATTCTTCCTTTCTCCTTCTAACTCTAAACATCCCTTTTAACTTCTAAAGATAGGGCAATGCTGTGCTAGGGAAACAGTAATTCTGCAATTTGACCTAAAAATGGGAATGTTTGGAGGCAGGCACTTCTTGGAATGCAGCTTGGGAATTAGGCACAACTTCCAAAAGTCCAAACGCAGCCTTTGTGCTGGGCAGAGGGGTTGGTGAGCCAGGAACACGGGCACTGGGGCTGGAGTCCAGGGGCAAGCAGGAGGCTGAGCTGGAGATGGGATGGGCTCGTGATGGCTTTGATGGCTTTAAGGAGCGTCATGGCAACAGTGGGAGCTGGATAATTAATATTGCACACGGAATTACAGCGCAGGCAGAGCTTGAAATACACCAAGTGCCCCTGCGTGGGAGCCTGCTCTCCCAGCTGGGTGGGGACCGTGGTATTTCGGGATCACAGAGCCATGGGAAAGGGCAGGGCACCTACAGCCGTGCTCCAGCTGACCCTGTTTCTGGCACAAGGTTTGGCTTGGGGACACAAAGCCACGGGAAGGAGCAGGGCACTGCTGGGAGCAGGGGGGCTGAGCTCCCAGCTGAGCTTCCCAGCAGGAGAAGCGGGATGGCAAAGCAAAAGCCTCTCTGGAATGTGTCCTGCAGGCGAGGGGAGTGAGCCTGGCAGGACTTTTTTGGTGCCTTGCTCCGATGGGAGATTTCTGGGAAGGGGGAAACTGGTGGGGGGCAGGATGGGAACATGGGAAAAGCCCCTCCAGGAAGTTCAGGGATCTCTGGGGGAGTTCAACTCCGTTCTGGCAGAGCAAATCCACGAGCAGGGGCAGGGTCACCACTCCTGCACTGCTCCTCTCCTCCAGCCTGGACATCCCAGCTCTCCCAGCCTGGACATCCCAGCAGAGCTGCTCCATCCCTCGGATCATCCTGGAGCCTCCTCTGGCCTGGCTGCAGCAGCTCCAGGCCCTTCCTGTGCTGGGCCCCAGGGCTGGGGCAGCTCTGCAGGTGGGCTCTCACCTGAGGGGCACAGGGGCAGAATCCCCCCTCCCCTGCTGCCCACGGGGGCTCTGGGTCGGGACAGGTCCAGCTCTCACCTCCAAATCCTTCTCCTAGGGCTGCTCCAGCTGCTCATCCCAGCCTGGGTTGATCCCAACCCGGTCTCTGTTGCTCCCTTGCCCATCCTGCCCCTGGGTCCTCGCTCCAGCTGAAGGCTCCGTGTTCGTCCGGAGCAAGCAGCGCTTCCAATCCCTTCCCAACCCGCAGCAGGGATGAGGGATGAGCTGGATTTCCTCCCCGGAGTTCTTCAGCGAAGGCAGAGCACACAATCCCCCGGGGTGAGGCTGTTCATTAACGCCGGGAAGGGGCTGCTCGGTGCCGGGGAGGAGCCCGGGAGTGCCGCGGGAGCGGCTGGAATTACCTGGACTTGCCTCGCCCTGCAGGATCGGGAGGCTGCGAGGGAGCGGGGTCGGGGCTGGAATTGCAGCGGCAGTAACGAGGAGCTGGGGAGCGGGGCTGATAAGCAGCGAGATAATAAACTAATGAGAGGAGGGCCGGAGAGCAGTGTCAGAGGAGCGGCTGAGGAAGCTGCAGGTATCGCACCGGGAGGAAGAGTGGGCCGGGAAAGAGCCGAGGAGAGGCTCGAGAAAGATGTATGGCATGAACGGAGCACTTAATGCTGATAATAATTGGAGCTTGAGGGTGTGCTTAGTGTATGAATAAAGTAATTAACCAATTAAAAATGCACAAGAGACACATGATGGAAAATGATAACCAACAGGAAAATGATGGATGCCCTGCACGGGGGGCTGGAACATTCCCGGAGTTATCCAGAAGTGTGAGCATTCCCGATCCCGGCACGTGGAGACCCACTGGGTGCTCTTTGATCACTGCTGGCCCTGCCACCTGCTGAGCTGCCTGGGTGACAAATTGCCTGGAATTAATCCAACCCCCCCTGTTTGCGAGGAGCAGACTCTGGGAAATGTGTGCAATCCGCAGTGGCTGGCTCGGGAATGCCCGAGCATGTGGCGGAGCCCTGCGGGGCAGCTGCGTTCCAGGGACACGGGGTGCCTGGAGGAGGAGCAGCCAGCACCGGGTGGCACAAGGAGAAGTCCCCAGATGAGCCAGGGGGATCAATCTGGTGGTTCACCATTGGATTTTCCTTTGTTGGAGCCTTTTTTTAAGACCACTGCCAGCATCAGCCACAAAAATGGAGATTTCACTGACTGTCGGTGTTTTGAATTCTGCTGCAACAATCTGCACCCCTTGTGTTTGTATTTCTGGTTTTATGGTCATCATTTCCTTTCTTTTCCAGATCCAACCCACTGGGAATGGGTGTAGAGTCAGTCAGGGCTTATCCTGCAGGACCCGCCACCTGCAGAAAAACTGGGAAAGTCTTAGGAAAGAAGGTGAAAAAGGAAAAAAAATACTGGTGGGAAAGGTTTAAAAGAGTGGGTGCCAGACAGGAGAACCACATATCCCTGTCCCTGCATCCCTGCTACAGCTCGCCCATCTGTAGCCAGGAATTCCTGAGTGCTGGATATTTCACTGCTGATTTCAGAGGTGTTCCTCATCCCCTGGATCTGGCTGAGACCTGGAACTGCTGAAGGCTGAGTGGCTGTGCCACAGCTGGAGCCGCTGGGAGCCTTGCTCTGAACATACGAGCTCTCCTTAGAAAAATTTGCCCACAAAAAAGAAAATAAAAGGGGAAAAAAAGGCAAAAAAAAGAGAAAAAACCTCACGAATGATATGAAAGAAAAACCAAACAGGGAGCAGGTGCCTCGAGCTGGGTATCTCACACTAATGGATCTGTTTAATCTTCATAAAGCCCTTCACGATGCAGAACCCGGCGCAAACGAGTTCCTGAGGATCCCAGAGCGATGGGTTTGGGAGCAGAGCAGGTGAGGATGTTCCCATGTCTGGGCTGGCTGCAGCCTGGCACTGTAAATAAAGCAGCTCCTGCGTGGCGGAAAATGAGGAAAAAACAAACCCAGGAACTCGCTGAGGAGCTGCACTCCTGCAGGCAGCCAGGCTTGGAGCTGGTTTGAAACCTCCCTGCTCCTTACGGGCTTCGCTCCGAATTCAGGGTGTGTTTGCCTCGATGGCCAGCAGCCAAATCCCATTGAATCCCAAAGTACACCCCTGCCATGGAATGGGTAGAGCAGGACGAGCCTCGCATCCCTGCAGGGATCACTGGGAATGTGGGCAAGGGGCACCAGCTGGTGGGCGCTGGGCCAGTCTGGAGCCACCATCCCTCATTTTGGAGCTCTCAGGATGGGGATTTTTGTGGAAAAGGGGAGATTTGAGCACAGGACCGAGGGGCTCTGGCTTCTCCAGCACCTCAGGAAACCCCTTTCCAGTCTGGGTGAAAAGGAACCTGAGCTGTAACGATGCCCCTTTGCCATTCCTCAGCACCTCCCCTGGGATCAGGGCAGTGATTCCCATTCCCTTGCGGGATCTGCTCCTTCCCTGGGATTGGGGCAGTGATTCCCGTTCCCTCACTGCTCCTTCCCTGGGATTGGGGCAGTGATTCCCGTTCCCTCATGGGATCTGCTCCTTCCCTGGGATCGGGGCAGTGATTCCCGTTCCCTCACGGGATCTGCTCCTTTCCTGGGATCAGGGCAGTGATTCCCGTTCCCTCACTGCTCCTTCCCTGGGATTGGGGCAGTGATTCCCATTCCCTCATGGGATCTGCTCCTTCCCTGGGATCGGGGCAGTGATTCCCGTTCCCTCACGGGATCTGCTCCTTTCCTGGGATCAGGGCAGTGATTCCCATTCCCTCACTGCTCCTTCCCTGGGATCAGGGCAGTGATTCCCGTTCCCACACAGGAGCTGCTCCTTCCCTGGGATCGGGGCAGTGATTCCCGTTCCCTCACGGGATCTGCTCCTTTCCTGGGATCAGGGCAGTGATTCCCATTCCCTCACTGCTCCTTCCCTGGGATCGGGGCAGTGATTCCTGTTCCCACACAGGAGCTGCTCCTTCCCTGGGATTGGGGCAGTGATTCCCATTCCCTCATGGGAGCTGCTCCTTTCCTGGGATCGGGGCAGTGATTCCTGTTCCCTCATGGGATCTGCTCCTTTCCTGGGATTGGGGCAGTGATTCCCGTTCCCTCACTGCTCCTTCCCTGGGATCGGGGCAGTGATTCCCATTCCCACACAGGAGCTGCTCCTTTTCCTGGGATTGGGGCAGTGATTCCCATTCCCTCACTGCTCCTTCCCTGGGATCGGGGCAGTGATTCCCATTCCTTCACGGGAGCTCCTCCTCAGGGAGGAGTGGAAGCTCCTGACACCAGGATTGGGCTGCAGTGCAGTGACAGTGGCTCCAGGCCCCCTTTGAACATGGTCCTCAGGGATTTGGGATCCACACCGATGGGCAGCAGCTCCAGCCAGGAGCCCAAATCCCACTTCTTTGTCTCCCATCTCCCAGAATATTTGAAATGTCTTGGTAAATTCCATAAATGTGCATGAGGCTGCTGTGATATATCCACATACCCTTGCTTTTCCAGGCCGAATCCAGGTGCAGTCCCCGTTTCCCGCTGGAGCTGAGCCTCTGGAGCTGCTGGATGACCAAATTAGGGACTCTGTTCCAACCCCCCCCCCAAGTCTTCTCCCGATATGACCTGAATGATTTTTATGATTTTATTTCTAATTAATCAGTTTCCCTCTGCCCAGTGGAGCCTGTGGGGTGACCCCAGACCACGTAGGACTCTTAAAGGACCCTCCACATCAGCTAAAAAATGGGATTCTCCTGGATTAAACGCTGGAAGTCCATCTGACACTGCAGAAAACACTTCCCTGCCTTGCCAGTGAATGGGTTTGGTCCCTGGAATAAATGAGTGGGAATCCACAGCTTCGGAGCGTGCTGCAGATATTAAATCCCATTGTTTCGTGCAGCACTGGGAAGCTCTGGGATGCTCCATCACCAGGCACAGTGTGAGCACCAACTGGGAACAAACAGCTCCTTCCTGCAGCAGGCAGGAGCAGCTCAATGGAATTCTGTTCCTGGCAGAGAGGAAGCCAGCCCGACCCCCTCGTTTTCCCTGCCTTGAATGAGTTTGAGATCTGTGTTATTGAAAAGGGAAAAGGAAAAAAAAAAACCCCTTGAGTCAAAGAGAAGAGGTTTGCGCTCCTATCCCGATCCACAAAACTGCCTGGGAACACACACCGCTTCCAGCCTCGCATTCCCACTGCTGCTTTGTTTTAGGATTGAGGGTTTAGGGTTGAGGATTGAGGTCCTGATCCAGGGGAAAAATCCTGTGTGGATCTGGAGTGATGCTGGAGGAAAGATTGCATTTCTCAGACAAATCAAGGCCTTGCTCAAATCCTCCTTCAAGTTGCCCTGAGCAGGAAGATTCCTCTGCCTCTTCAGCTGAGCTAAAATGGCTCTTTTCCCCAGATAAATCCCAAAATCTCCTTATCCCCGTGGAGCTGAGAGCCCCCACCCTGCCCCAGGGCAGCGCTGGGGGATCCAGCAGGATCAGGACATCCTTTGGATCTCCTCTGCACCCCACAAAGCCTTCCCTTGATGGTGAGGGATGCAGGGAGGATGTGACACCACGGAAGGCGGGATCCTGCCTGGCATTCCTGCTGGGAAGCACGGGACAGGGGTGGAAGTGTAGCTTCACAATGAGCCATGTGTGGGACTATTTGGGATAATAATCCCAACGATTGCACCGTTAATGTCAACAATGGCCATAAGGGTTCTTGCGAAGGATAACGAGCTCCGAAAGGCTTGGAAAGGTTTTGTGGGATCCCCGTCCCCTGCACAGGCTGGGGTCAGCCACATCCCCATCTCCCAGGTAGCCCTTGGATAGCGCGAATGGGGCCTTTCCCTGAAAACCACCCCACACCTTTCACATTTTCCATCCCTTTCCTGCTGCATTCAGCTGCTTCAGCACAAGGACAGGGCACAGAGGGCACCTTGTTTTGCGTGTCCCGGGGCACCTCCCGCTCCCTGCAGACGGAATTCCTGCCCCTGCTCCTCTCTGGCGCTTCCCGAGGGAGCGGCAGATCCCGAGCATCTCCCGCCGCAGCCGCATCCCACCCACGGGCACGGCGACCAAGCGGTTCCCACGGCGGCCAGCCCTGCGAGGAGGAGCCGATTAAAAATCTCCTTTGTGCAAAAAATGTCAATATTTACATTCTCCCAGTGAAGTTGTTCTTTTCCCGACTTTCTCCCAGAAGTGCCTGTTAGAAGTGTTTTGAAAAGCCACGGACCTAAGAGCAACACAACCGGCGACTGACAGAATTAATAAAAGAGAGGCTGGGACTTAAGAAAATAAGATGATATTAACGAGATAATTATCTCTCATCAAATTAGTCCAGAGGGAGCCGAGCCAAGCTCCACTCAGGAGCCTGGAAGGGAAGGAACTGGCAGGGGAAGCGGTTTGTGGAACAACAATAGGAACACTCTGCCCTCGCGGAGGAAAGGGCTGCGAGCAGCGAGGCTCCGCCGCGATAAGCACTTCGGAGATGCGGGCACGGGCAACCTTTTGTCTGCCGAGCTGCCAGCGCTTCCCAGGAAAGCGGCGCCGCTCCGCAGCCTGCTGAGGGAGCTGGGACCTGGGAAAGACCTGCGGAAAGACCTGGGAAAACACCTGGGGAAGCAGCCGGGATGCGGGAGCGGCTGTGCCGCCAGGGATGTGCCACCAGCAGTGCCCCCATCCACCCTCACCCGCCTTCCCTGCTCTCCGCTCCTTCCCTGCATGTTCCCCTCCGCTCCCGAACCCCGCCGGGTTTGTTTCCGTCCTGCGCCGCTCTGGATTTAACCCGGATTCAGCCTCGCTCGCACTGATCTCATCTCTCTTTTTATCTCCCTCTTTTGCCACCGCAAAACGAGGGGGTAGGAACCCCCTGCGAGCACGCCCTGGCTGATCCTGGAGGAGCTGAACATGCCAGGGGCGATTTGGGAAAAGCTCTCCCGGGAAATTGGGCGGCGGGAGCGCGTCCGGCCACCCCGTGTGCCCTGCCCCGAGCAGCACCGGCAGCCTGCGAGTCAGCGGGCAAATCCCAGGAGACAGCTCCGAGCGATTTCTATTCCAACATCCAAATATTTCCCAGGACTGGACCCTAAACCCTCTCCTGGGGGAAATCCCTGCCCGGAGCTTCCCTCTCTCACCACCCGCCAGTCTCCAGGAGTTTATAAACACTCGGTGCTCTCAGGCTTCCCGAGCCGTGTGTTTGTCATTCCCGAGCCGCCTTTGGGGCGCTTTAAGTCGCCCATTCCCATTCTTTGTCGCCGTTTGTGCGGCAGCCGCGTCTCTCCGAACACAAAGCCCTCGAGGCTTTGGGTGTGCTCCGCTTCGTCCCCTCCCTCGGAGCCTCTGCCTTTGTGCGCTCCCCTAGATGGCAACTTAAGACAAGCGTTTATCCAGCCGGGAGTGGCTCGGGAGCACCGGCTGGGCACAAAGGCGTGGGATGGGAGCAGGGATGGCCGCAATTTGGATGGACTCACCCCGGTGCTGTCGGGGACCAGACCAGCTCCGGGTTGGGTGAAACCTTCTCCGAGGGTTTCTTTGAGTCTCCGCCCGTTTTGCTGCGCTGGGAATGTCACAGAGCCACAAAGCCAGCTGGTGTCTTTGTTGTGTTTAACAGGGACTGGGAATTCACGGAATCAGGGAATCCCAGACTGGGGCAGGTTGGGAGGCTCAGCCGGCGGCACCTCCCTGCCCCAGCAGGGCCATGGCAGAGCCCAGGGCACAGCAGTGTGCCCACACAGCTCTGCAATATCCCCAGCGAGGGACACTGCACAGCCTCTCTGCACAATCTGCTCGGGGCCGGGCCCTGCCCAGGGCAGCAGTTCTGCCTCCTGGGCGGGGGAATTGCTGGCATCAGCTCCTGCCCATCCCTCTGGTGCCACTGCTTGGATGCTTCCGAGATCCAGACCCGGCTGTGCTCCCGCTCCTCATCTCCAAGAGCTGCCCCCACATTCCAGCCTTGGCTCCTGCAGGCAGTGGGAGGGGTCAGGTGTCCCCCTGTCCCATGGCAGGTCCCATGGGAATTTCCAACCCCCTCCCTGCTGGCACAGCCTCCCCTTGCTCTACCCACCCGTTCCTTCCTCTCCAGCTCATCCCTGTCCTGCCCTTCCCAGAGCTGGTGAGGATCCCACAGGATGAGTTTGTGGGGCTTCCCCTTTGGAGCAGGTCCCATGAAATGTCTGGAAAAGGGGGCACAGACGGTTTTTCCAAGCAGACCCTGGACCTACAGAGCAGCAGCCTATATTTATTTATAAATAAATAAAATCCATTTATTTTTCCAACAAAATAGCTCGAGGCCGCTGTTTGAGTGCTTAAAAGCATGAGGTTTGTGCAGGTCCTCACTGGGAATTCAGGGATCTGGGGGATCCTCACCGGGAATTCAGGGATCAGGGGGATCCTCACTGGGAATTCAGGGATCAGAGGGATCCATGCCCTCACCAAGTACTGGGAGAGGGTGACAGACTCTGGGCAGCCCCTCAGTGGGGACACGCAGACAGGGCGGTGGGGACAGTGCCAGCTGTTGTCCAGCTGCAGAAAGGCAGCCCCAGCTCAAGGTGTCACCCCCCAGGTGCCCAGGGCTGCCACGCTGGCCTGGAGCCACCAGCTGAGAGCCACTCATTGCCACCAGCTGAGAGCAGGGACCCAGTGTCACCAGCTGAGAGCCACCCGGTGTCACCAGCTGAGAGCCACCCGGTGCCACTGCCTGAGAGCCACCCAGTGCCACTGCCTGAGAGCCACCCAGTGCCACCACCTGAGAGCCACCCAGTGCCACTGCCTGAGAGCCACCCAGTGCCACCGCCTGAGAGCCACCCAGTGCCACTGCCTGAGAGCCACCCAGTGCCACCGCCTGAGAGCCACCCAGTGCCACTGCCTGAGAGCCACCCAGTGCCACCACCTGAGAGCCACCCAGTGCCACTGCCTGAGAGCCACCCAGTGCCACCAGCTGTTGTGACCACAGCTCCGAGCCCAGAGGAGCACCCTGGTAAATACACGGATGTTGTGGAGGGAATGAATGAGGAAATGAGTGGATGAGCGCTTCTGGCTTCTCCTGGCTCTGGAGGAAGCCGTGCCCTCGCTGTGTGCCAGCCTGCCCAGGGCTGCCGAGTGCAAAGCCATCTGAAAAAAAATAAAAGAGTAGGAAAAACGAGTCAGTGAGCTAGAAAATGCCTGGGCTGCTGTGTGAAATTCCTCTGCACCAGCCCTGTCATTCCTCCTCAGCCTTGCACCCAGCTCTGCCTTTGATGGGTGTCTCTGGGTGTAATTAAAGGTGACAGGGTGCTGGGGACACAATGGGGTGGGGCTCCCGGCGTGGCACCCCGGCCACCTCGGCGCTGCCGCTGTCCCTTGGCTCCGTCTCCTGGAGAGCTGCCAGCCACTTGCCCCCGAGATCACAGCCAGGGCAAGAGGCAAAATGTTTGGTGCCACTTCCAATTAGTAGATTATTTTATCTCCCGGTTCCCTGCTCCAAATCCGTTATGGCGGCTGGGAAAAGCCTCCCGTGGCGGAGGAGATGGATGCACAGGAGATTTTTTTAATTTGCAGGAGGGGTGGAACATCCTGCTCCCAAGCCAAAGTGTGCTCTAAGCCCTGCCCTGCGTGGCCTGCGGGCCCCAGCCCCGCCGGGATACTGGGAGCACTGGGAAACCTGCGTGCCGAGGCGGGGTTTGTGTGTCACTGGGACGTGTGCGTAACCATCCCTCGCCACGGGAACTGCTCCCGGCTCCCCACGGAGAAATCCGACCTGGCATGGGGAGCCCCCGCCGGGAGAGCCCCCCCAGAGCTCCGGGAGACACATCCTGGATCTCTCCAGAGCCCAGTGTGGAGCCTGGATCTGCATCTCCTGATGGGAAGGGGGTTTAGCCCTTGGAATTTTCCACCTGGGCCTCCCTTTCAGACCCCCCAGGCAGCACCGAGCCCAGTCCTCAGGGAAAGGGAGCAAGGACAAATTCCAGAGAGTAAAAGGGTTGTTTGTCCAGAAGTTTGGAGGAGATGGAGGTGTGAGGGGGCAGCGAATGGGGCTGGAGCCACCTCTGGAGCTGCAGCTGCCTGGGGGGTTTCGGGTGGGCTTGGCCCCCTTTGCCAGCCCCCCACAGTCCCACCTTTCTCTCTCCTGCCATTGCAAAGTCTCCTCTGGTCCTACAGACACCCTGGGCTGACCCCACCACCCCTCAAAATCCTGATTTTCCAGCTCCCAGGACCACTAGAACTCGGACACCACGTGCCAGGCCCAGGCCCAGCAGTGCCAAGTGCCCGCCTGGGTGCAAAGCTCAACTGCCAGAGCCAGGATGGCAAATATCCCAGGGAAAACCCGGACAGGAAGGATTGAACGTTTGATAAAAAATGTTGCTGAAGGTCTTGGAGCACATTCCGGGTTCGTGGCAGGGTTTTGGCACCTTGGAGCGGCTGCTGAGTCCCGTCAGGAGCCAGGCGAGCTCCTGGGAGCTGTGCAGATGTTCCCTGGAGCACAGACAAGGCTCTGCACAGAGCCTTAAACGCATTGAAATGAGTGGCAAAGATAAAAGAGCAGAGATAAGCGATAAGAACTCACATATGACAGCAGCACAATCTTCAGAGCTGCAGCAGGAGCAGGGAAATGGCCACATTCAAATTCCCGGAGAATTATCTGGCAAAACAAGGAGTAATTACTCCGGCAGGAGATAACTCTCCCTTCCCTTGCCTCGCTCTGCACACTCGGCTCCAGAGGAAGTTCGGGTGACCTGCAAGGGGCATCTCCACACAAAACGAGCCTCGGAGCCATCGCCGTGAGCAGGAGCAGGGGCAGGAAGGCTCCACATTCCCTGCAAGTCTCGGGGGTTGCTCCTGAGCTTGGAGCTGTGCTGATGCCAGGCATCTGTGCACTGCACCTCCTATCTGCACCTCCATGTCTCCCTGGGATCCTGCTCCCGGGAACAGCCGGGATGCGTCCTGCTCTGGGCCTGGACACCCGCTGGAGCTGGCGAGTGCCAGGGAAGGGTTTCTTTGTCAGCAGGGCGAGGCAGCACTTACAGCTGCCCCGGGTGTCGCCTCCAGCAGCGACAAGGAAGCTCCTGTTCGAAGGCTTCCCCAGCCACGGATCCCATCTGTTCCTTTGTGTTCCATTCCCTGATGGATTTGTGAGCTGGCAGTTTAGGGAATCACCTTCTGGGCTCACCTGAGCAGGGCCACAGAGCCCTGCCGCCCCTGTGCCACAGGCAGGAAAGGCTTTTCCATGGTTAATCCTGCTGCTCCACCGTTCCGTTTGATGTCCCTGGTTCTTCCTCACCACTTAACAGGGAAAACCCATTCCCGGGTCATCCTGAGCTCGCTTTTAGCCAGCTCTGCTTTGCTCAGCTCCTTCCCTGAAAGGCCTTTTCATGTCCCCGAGCGCTTCCATCTCTGTCCTCTGCCGTGCTCCCGCTGCTCGCGGGAGCTTTGGAGATCAGAGCGCCGGGAATGCACGGGAATGCTCAGGACACTGGGGCAGAGCAGGGCTTTTTTAATCACCCAGACCAGGGAATACACCCTCGGCTTCACCTGTGCCGCCGCAGAACCCGCTGGAGGAGCCTCCTCCACTTTGAGGGCGAGTAATGAGGAGCGCCAGGACCTGCTGGAGTCATTTCTTCCTGATCCAACACGGGAAGCCTCGGGAGTGGTTTGGGAGCTCCTGGAGCCAACCCTGTGGCCCATCCAGCTGGGAATGACACGCCGGGGTGAGATGAAAAGCGTCAGAGTGCACAGAGAGGCGAAGCAGAGCTCTGCCAGTGCGCAGTCATCGCGCTCGGCTGTCTCCTAATGCCTGCCTTTGAAATGCTAATGCGCTTTTAAAGTAGGTAATTTTCATGTAACTTCTACCTACAGGACTCAAAGAAGGTGTTTATTACAATCCTGCCTGGCCTGGGGCACCGCTAATGAATTCCAGAGACTTTCCATGACCGAATTCCAGCCCGGCTGCCCAGCCCGGGCTCCTCCCTGCCCTTTGGGCCGGCGTCCTGGCACACGGCAGGGCTGGCGCGACACCTCCGTGCCCTGCTGTGCCGGGATAGCAGCGCCGGGATCGGGAGAGGAGCAGCAGGACCAGCCCTCCCTGACCCACAGCTGCGCCTCCCGCGAGCCACCAGCCCTGCCGCAAATCCCAGGATCTGCGGGGCCATGGGACGTCTCCTTTCATTTCACCCCAAAAGCGGGATTCGCGGGGTGGATGGCTTGGAAAAGCGGGCAGCGGCTCGGTTTCCACCCAACAGCACCTCCAGCACGCGTCCAACAAGCAGCTCCATCAGAACGTTCCCAGAGCGCCACCACAACGCCGGGAATCCAGGGAATATTTGGACGGCTGCTCCAAAAGCCGGCTCCCCGCCCCAAGCTTCATCTCAATGTTGCTTTTCCCGGCGTGTCGGACACGCCGGGAATGCGTCAGAGCCCTCTTGGAGAAGGACGGGGGATGTTGTTCCATGAGCATCTGGAGTCAGAGCGTCTGGGGGCTGCTCGGCAGGTCCTTCCCTCCCCCGGGAAGCAGCTCCGGGGTGGAGCAGGGCTCCGTCGGGCTCGGCCGGTTCGGGAGGCACCGGCGAGGCTTGGGACATGCAAAGAGCCAGCCCCGGGCTCCGTGCGGGATCAAAAAGCCTGGGAAAATGAGCGTCGGGAAGGTGCTGATGTCCCGCGAGCAGCCCGCTTTGAAGAGGCACTCCCCAAACGGGCGGCCCGGGGAGGAGGACACGGAGGTGGTTTTGGGTGGAGCTGAGGTTTGTCTGCTCGGCCCAGCCGTGCCTGGAGAATCCCACAGCGCTGCCGATCCCGCGGATCTCGCGGGGACGTGGCTGAGGCCCATCCCCGCCCTGAGTCAGGCAGAGCTTTCTGGCTGACTTGGCTTCGTGTCCCGCTAATCCCGGGCAGCGGGGCCGCCTGGATTCCGTGGTCTGGTGTGAGTTATGTGCACAAAACGCGATTTGCTTTGCTAACGGTATTTGGCCACTTCGGTGCCGGGGAACTTTTCAGAAATCATTACCATGCACTCGGCTCTTTAGATTTTTTCCTCTCTTCTGAGGCAATTTGTCAGAAGGGATTTTTTGACAATTTCACTGAACCATGCTCGAGAGCACGTTAACCCCTCCAGAGCTTCCTTCTCTGCTCTGCTTTCCCTGAGATTTGTTCCTGCTGCCTTAGCAGGAGCTGCAGGGATCAGTGGCTGCATGGATAGCTCTCAGCTCATGGGGATCCACATCCCAAAGCCTCCCTGGCATGCCCTGCACATCCCAGTCCTCAGCTTGGCGGGTAATGAGGTTCTCTCCTTCCTCAGGGACACCCAAACAACGGGATAATTGCAGCGGCACTGGGAGGGATGGCTCTGGAAGCACTGAACTGGGGAGCACCCCTGAGCACCAGTTGCCTCCCAGCTGGACATGGAGAGCTCCCAGTTCTCATCCCAAAAAAAACCTCTTACAGACCATCCACGTGCCTCTTCTCAAGGGATTTTCAGGATGTGTGTGAATTCCAGGGTGGAATCAGGCCTTCAGACAGCTGAAACGGGAAAGGGTTTGGGGTTATCTCGGTCACTCAGATTTTCCTTTGGGCCTTTCATCTCTTTGGGCCTTCCAGGTGCTGGGTGGTTCCCACTGCTGGGAAGGAGGCTTGGAAACCTCCACCAGCCTCAGACACATTCCGGGGCTTTGCTGCTCCGTGCAGGCCAAGACTTCTCCTTTGGGAATCCCGGAGCCACTCCCTGGTGCTGAAGGTGGGGATGGAGGTGGCCAGGGAGGGAAGAGCTGCTGGGATTCCTCTGGAGCCAACCCCATCCATCCGTGGGGTGTTGGAGAGCCCAGGACAGCTGGGAATGCTGTGCCCCATGAGCCTCAATCAGGGGAGAGAAGGGAGGATTTCCCTGCTGCTACTTTGCCTGAAAACTCATAAAATCATGAAATGGGTTGGGTTGGAAGGGACCTGAAAGATCATCTGCACCCCACTAATTAAGGGGCTGTCTCAGCAAACCCTTCTCCCACCCCCTGCACACCGAGGATGTTTTTCCGGAGCTGGGGCTCCTGCAGCCACTGCTGCTGCTCTTTGGGAAGATGTTGGAATGTGCCAACCCCTCCTGCTGTTTCCTGAGAGTGGAAATGAGTTGGGAATCTTCCCGAGGCCCTGTCCTACATCTGCAGGAGCTGCTGGAATTCCCTCGGAGCACTCACGGCCACTGACACCCACCCATGCCGCCAGATTTACCCACATTTCCATTGTCCAGCTCTGCAGCGCCTGGGCTGGTTTGGAATGAGATCCCAGGAGGATGCGGATCCTGGAGGAGCCAGTGAGGACATCCAACCGCAGAGCTGCTGCAGCCGCCGCTGGTTTGGGGGGAGGGACCCTCAGCTGAGCAGGGCCATCAGCCACGGGTCAGGCCGGAAAAAATTCCTCCCTGGAACGGTGGGCAGGCCCTGGCACAGGGTGCCCAGAGCAGCTGGGGCTGCCCCTGCATCCCTGGCAGTACCCAAGGCCAGGCTGGACATTGGGGCTTGGAGCAGCCTGGGACAGTGGGAGGTGTCCCTGCCCATGGCAGGGGTGGCACTGGATGGGATTTAAGATCGTTTCCAACCCAACCCATTCCATGATTCTGGGATTCCCAAAGTTCCCAGGCGGCTGTACCATCCCTTTCCCTCCTGACCTGCTGTGCCTTCCCCACCTCTCCCGTGCCAGCCTGCTCAGGGCTGCTCCCAGCCCTTCGTTATTCCTCATTATTCCAGGAATTCTCATCACCTGCTGAGCTTATATTCCAGAGAGAACCCAGCGAGGTGAGTCTGGGTATGGATTGCTGGGCTCGCCCCTGAGCAGTGTTTGTCACCTCCAGGGCTGATCCTGGTCTCCATGATTCCTGCTCTGTTGGGAGCTGGCCTGGGATGTGCTGGGGGCTGTTCCACCATGGGAAGGGGTTTGTCCTTGCAGGTCCTTGAAACCCAGTGTCCTGTCCTGTGGAATCGCCGCTGGATCCAGCCCAGCCAGCAGCTCCAGGCTGGATGAATTGCCTGGAATTCTGCTGAGCTGAGCAGGCTGCACTTACCTGGAGGTGCCTCGGCTTTATCAGACACCCTCCTTCCCCCATTCCCTATTATTGTATCGAGTGTCCTCCTCATTTGTGGACTCTGGAATCCCAACACTGCTGGAGCTCCAGCCCCTCTGGCACCTCAGGAGCTGCAGGACAGTGATGCACTGAGGGAACATCAGATAAGAATCCCAGAATCCGCAGCCTCCTCCATCCCGCGCCTCCATCCCGCGGTTTCCCGTTACAGACTCGCCAGTGAACCTCTCTGGGATCACTTTCCACTTAGGAAAACCAGGCCCCAGCGCAGGGATTTCGATCTGTAACCCTCCCAGGGCTGTTTGCTGCTGCCGCGGCCACAGAGCTGGGCAGGGAAATGAGCTGGGAAAGCTCCCACTCTGTGAAAGCGTGGAAATATCGGGAATGTCACTTTGCCACAGTGTCACTCGCTGAAGGGAACCAAATCAGCTCTGGGAGGACGAGTCCTGCCTTTCCCCTGGAACTTTGGGATGGCTGAGGTTTGGTTTCCAGCACAGGCTGTGGCCTCTTGACCCCAGCACCTCCATGAAAAGCCTGGTGTGGTTTGGGAGTGCTGAGCTGTCCCCAGGTGCCTTGGGGACATCAGGGATTTGCCTCTTCCCACTGCGCCTTATGAGGTGACATCGATTAGGGCGCCCAGCTCATTGGGAGATTTACCCAAATTAATCAATCCATCATTAATCAATCCATTACGAGATTTCAAACACAGCTGAAAGCCAACCATCTCTTCAAATCCTAAGTGAAGTAAGTTGGATCGAATCCTTGGAAAATCACCTGGACTAAAGGAATTTAGGAAGCCGCTGGATTTCCCGTGCTGCTCACAGCACCAAAAATGTTGATTTTTAGATTTTCTTCTTTAAATTGAAAAGGCAAAATAATTTGGATTAAACTGAAGATCCCAGGCACCGCAACACAGCCCAGGCTGGCTCCAAACCATCAGCGACCTCCTGCCCCATTTCCACATCTTTTTGGGTCGGTCCTTCTCTGGATTCTGTCCTCACAACTCAAGTGTGGGGAAGGACACGGAGAATTCACTTTTCCCTGTGAAAATGTTGATTTTCACACTGTGGAGATGTCCTGGTGCTGCCTCCTCAGCCCGCAGGACTGAGGGAACGCTCCTGGAAAGCTGAGGAATGCCCCCGGAAAGCGGCTGCAGACATTCCTTGGCACGCAGAGCCGGGATGAGGGTTCAGGGCCCCTCTCTGTCCCAGCTCCTCTTTTCCTGATGCCAACAACGGCACCTCTGCCTCCAGCTGCTGCTGCCTCTTCGCATTCCTCGTGCCTTCCTGGATGTCTTCTCAATCCCTTCCTTCTTCATCTCTTGTGTCACTTCACTTCCATCCCTCCTCACTGCCCCTCGCTGCCCACTTTTCCAGCCTCTCCACCCGCTCATCCCCAGCTCCTCTTAACTCCAGGGTCCCCAGAGGAAGCACCTGGAAGAGGAGCCCACGCTCTCAGCGCTCCCACCCGCTGGAAGCTCCTCCGTGCCCGTTTTCCCTCAGGGAATGGCAGCCCCCTGCCCCCTCCAGGCAGCTGCTCCCTGTGACGGGCTGGGGCTGCTGAGTTGCACAGTCAGGCGTTTGTCACTCGGCATCTTGATCGCTGTCACTTGGGTGATCCTGAGAGCTGCTCCCAGCCACGTCCCACTCCCCTGGGTCTCTGCTGCATCCTTCCCGACCCACTGGTGTGGGGATAATCACAGCAGAGAGCTGCGGACGGGCTGGACGGGCAGCAGAGGCTCCTCTGGCCAGCAGTGAGTGATTAACGGGGATGGCACTAATTGGGGTGATGCCCCTGTGCCCGTCCCAGGTTTGCTGGTCGATAGCTGTGGGCAGAGCTGCTCTCCCTGGGTTTCTGGGATAATGCACCACAGGGGAAGGTTCTTCCCTTTGTTTGCCTTAAATGAGTTGCAGGATAATTTCATTTTGTTCCTGCATAATGAGAAGTCGGCAATAATCACTCAGTAATCACCTTCCCCGAGCTAGGCCTGGCTCTGCAAGGCTCTCACCATGTCCCTCTTCACTCATCTCTCTCCGAGGCCAGAGCTTTTATTGCTCAGTTCCATGCAAGAGAATGTCTGTTCTTCCTGCTGGGAATGATGTTCCCCTGCTTCCTGGTGCTCCCAGAGGTGCTGCACCCTCAGCACCCACACAGGGCTCCTTCCCTGTCACCCCAGGTGTGCCACCTGCCACCCCGGAGATGCCACAAGTTTAGCAGGGCTCTGCTCTGGGGTGAAGCCTTCAGTTCCCTTTTGGGAGGGTCAAAGTGGAGACCACGGTTTTCACCCCTGGCTTGTGCCTGGCTGCCAGGAGGGTCCTGTGCCCAGGGAGAGATCCTAGAAATCATAGAAATGCAGAAAATCACCTTGTTCCACCCCTGCCACGGGCAGGGACACCTCCCACTGTCCCAGGCTGCTCCAAGCCCCAATGTCCAGCCTGGCCTTGGGCACTGCCAGGGATCCAGGGGCAGCCCCAGCTGCTCTGGGCACCCTGTGCCAGGGCCTGCCCACCCTCCCAGGGAACAATTCCTGCCCAATATCCCATCCAGCCCTGCCCTCTGTCAGAGGGAAGCCATTCCCTGTGTCCTGTCCCTCCATCCCTTGTCCCCAGTCCCTCTCCAGCTCTCCTGGAGCCCCTTTGGGCCCTGCAAGGGGCTCTGAGCTCTCCCTGGAGCCTTCTCCTCTCCAGGTGAGCACTCCCAGCTCTCCCAGCCCGGCTCCATGGCAGAGGGGCTCCAGCCCCAGGAGGATCCCATCCCCGGATGGGCAGGCCCGGGGTGATCTCTGTGGTCACATTTGGGTCTCCAGGCACAGCAGGAGGGTGACTCGAGCTCCAGCTCCTCAGGGCACTGCCGGAGCAGGTGCCAGGGAGGGGATGAGGACCCGCAGCTCTCCCTGCCCACTCCAGGGAAGCCTGGAGCCAATTCCCGCTGCTCCTGCAAGACTGGAGCCGCCTGCCCTGGCTGTGCCCAGAGCGCTCAGAGGGAGGGACGGTGCCTTGGGAATGTGCCTTAAGTGGGGAATTAAAGCGCATTTGCTGTGTCCCCTCTGGGCTATGCTCTGTCCCTCTCCTCTGGCATGGCAGCCCTGGTGACAGCGCCCTGCGCAGGGCCGGCTCCGGAGCCTGCGCGGGGAATCGTGTCCGAGCCCCGCGGGAATCGCAGCTTCGCTCCAAGGAGGTTTTGCCGGGAATATTCACAGAAACTTGCCTGGAAAAGGGGGTTTGGGAAAGCCACCTCCGGGAATTGGAGCGGGGGCAGGGCTGGAGCCGGTGCTGGGCTGGGGGATGGGGCACGGAGGTGTTTCTGCCGTGTGGGTGTGAGTGAAGCGCTCCTGCTGTCCCTGTCCGTGTGCGGGGGGGGGTCACCCGGCCAGGGCAAGGCTGGGAAGGACTGAGCGGGTCACAGACACCAACCGGGGCAAGAGGAGTTGGCAGCGCTGCCAAGGTGCCTTTGGGGGCGAAGGTGGGCACAGCGTGAGGGCGACTGCCAGGACACGGGGCGATGGGATCAAATCCAGCCGGGAGCTCACAGCATCCACGCTCCTCAAAAGCCCCTCAGGGGCTCAGCCACAGAGGTGTGGGGAGGCCCAGAGTCATTTTGGGGCTTTAAAGGGGACACCAGGGCTGGGTGGGGGGAGCTGCCAGCGCACAGGGGGTGGCAGGTCCCAGTGACAGCCGCGCCCAGCAGAAAGGCTCGCTGCTGATGATTGGATATCTCCGGCAATTTCTTCAGCTGCATTTGTTCCAGGGGTCCCTCCGGCAGTTTGGAGGAGCCTGGGCAGTCCGGGAGGATGCGCTGGGGCGGGATTTGTGTCTGCCTGCCCACCCCAGCAGTGCCTGGAGGCTATCGATGCCCGATCAATAACGAGCTGCGAAGCCGCGAGCCGGCCGGCTGGGGGGAGATTCTGGTCCTTCTCCTCATGCGGGATAACAGCCCTGTCCAGGCCTGGCTGCTGGCTTGGCTTCTCTTCGGGTTTTTGGTTTTTTTTTTTTTGAAATTTCATTGATTTCCTTTGTTGCTAATGGGCTGCTCGGTGCCGGGCAGGGTGGGCAGGGAAGGAGAGCGACGGGGATTGTTGGAATGTTGGAATTCTGCGTCCTCACAGTGCTCTCCTGGGGGACAAGCGGAGCTGGAAAGGTCACGGCGCAGCCTCTGGGCACATCTGCCTGGCGTACAGCCTCTGCCCGCCACCAGGCAGCTCCTACCAGGCCCTGGGCACTGCCACTGTCCCCACGGCGGGCTGGGACACGGCCCTCACTGCAGCGAGCATTAAAGCAGGATTAGGGCAGGAGCCAACGCAGCGCTGGCAGCCAGGCCTGGTGTGCCCAGCTGGTACCAGAGGGCTCCAAAGGCCACCCCGCCAGCCGGGTCCCGCAGCAGGGACATCCTGCTGGTGGCAGCTGGGGATCGGGGTGTTCTGAGCGCTGAGCCCTGCCACGGGCACAGCGAGATGGAGCAAGAGGTGGGAATGCCCCCTGTCCTCCCCTCTCCCAAGTCAGGATGGTGTTTTCAGCCCTCTCTGCCCCGCACAGCGAGCTGGGGGTGGGGAATGCAAACCTCTGATCAAACATCCCCCCGTTCTCCCCCCCACAAAAAAGTCTAAAGTGCACCCTCGGTCATCAGAGAGCTGAAATTCCACTTTCATCAGCCGACAGGCCGGCACAGAGAGCTCAGGTGCGAGTCCAAAGCAAACAGCAAAGGGCAAAGTCGGAGCTGGGTGGATTTGTTTGCCGACTGAAGGGTTTGGGCACCGGGATGATGCCACAGGTGAGGCGGGAGGGCCCCGGAGCTGTGCAAATGCCAGCAGGGCAAGGAAACACGATGTGGAAACGAAGAGGCTGCTGCAGAAGAGGGAAAAATGTGCCGGTTTTGCCAAGAGAGGATGTGAGAAGTGGCACCAAGTCCTGCCCCCCCCGAGTCCCTGGAGGTCCCGGCAATCCGGGATGCTGCCCCTTTAAAATGTGGGGGGGGGGGGGGGCAAAGAGGCAAATGAGGAGCCGGCTGAAAATTAGTAGAGCAGAAAACTCCAAATGATGCAGAGCTAATTCCTTAAGTGTCAGACTGGCTGCCAGACCCTCCGCTTCTCAGCCCGCCGGCCCCGCGGCACCCCCGGGCGAGCGGGGTGGCTCCCGGGGCCACTCACTGCCCGCCGGGGTCCCCTGGGTCACTCCGTGCCACCCCAGGGCTCCCCTCCCCGCCTGCAGCCCCGTGGCATCGCCCCCACCCCGGCGAGAGGGCGGGGGAAGTTTTTTAATATATTTCTATTGGCCTGTAAATTTCTTTTCTTTCCCCACCGGCTCGGATCGATGTTCGCAGTTTGCCGAAGTCCCAGGCACGCAGATTAAATCCTCTGCCTCTATTACCCGAGATGGGCTTTAATTCTCCCTTTGATCGCTTGGAAATAAACAGTGGGAGAGGAGAGGGGGGCAGGCAGGAGGCGGAGAGGGGGCGAACCCACTCCAGACCTGTTTATTCCCGACCAGCCCCGCAGCTCCCGGCCATCAAACACGCCACTTATCCCACAAGCTGCTCCAGCCCGGCCTTCCCCGTCCCCCTGCCCTCCTGCTCGCTCTTCCCTTCCCCTCTCCTCTCCCCGCTGCCCTCCCTCCCCCGTTATTTTTAAAAGAACAATAATAATTAGGCAGAGCAGCCTCTAACACAATTGTTTCAGCCTGAACAGGCAATTAGGACAGGCGGAGTGAGGCTAATGAACGGTGCATCGGTTCCCCCCCAGCCGTGCCCCCCACATCCCCGCAGACGTGTGGCTGCTCCGCCGAGCCGCTCTCCTGACGCGGGCAGGGGCTGGCAGCCAGCGCGGCCCCCGGGCCGGGAGGGGGGCACGGTGCCCAGCGCAGCCAGCCCAGGGTGAGCCACGGGCGGGGGGGTGGGGATGGAGCCGCGGCCGAGCTGCCGGGCCGTGACTTTGGCACGGGGACTCGTCTGCGGCGCACGGGTGCCGGCCCCTGGGCATCTCCCGGCTCCGCGGGCTGGCAGCGCCCGGGTGCTGCTGGGCAGGGCAGGAGAGGCCACCCTGGGGTCACCCAGCAGGGAAAGGGACAGCGTGGGGTGCGCGGGTGCCAGCGCAGGGAGCGGTGACCCCGCGCAGGGGTGACCCCCGCTCCTGGAGGGGCTGTGCGCAGACACGGCGCCGGAGCCGGGGCCAGGCAGCTGCGCTGAAATATTCATGCCAAGCTGGCTTTGAAGACAGCGGGATTTCTTGGAAACTTGCTGCGCCTCCTAAATGGAGCTGTCTGCTCGGCACGGCTGCCTGGGCATGACTGAGAGCGCGGGGTGGGCACACGGGGAGCGGGGCCCGCCTCTGCCGGGGCATGTGCCGGTGTCCGAGGGTGGGATCCTGGCCCACAGCCCTCGGGGAGGCCGTGGGGACAGTGCAGGGCCACAATCCCATGGCAGGGATGCTCTGGGAGCAGCTGGTCCCGAGTTGGGAGAGGCCATAGGGGATGACGGTGCTGCCGTGAAGGGGCAGCGGTGTCCCTGCGCAGGGGGATGGGCCGGGAGGTGACAGGAGACAGGGAGGGGTTGGAGGCGGAATTCCCGGGCAGGTGACCCCGGAGGTGTTGATGTGATGGCTGCAGGGTGGGGACAGCGGCAGTGTGACATTCCAGGAGCTGGAGGTTGGGATGGGAGCCCAGGGCTGAGCCCCCTCCCTTCCAGGGGGCTGAGACTCCCCCCCACCAGCACAGGGCTGGTGCTTGTCCTGGTGCTCCCAGCTCCGCAGCCTGATCCACGTGTGGGGCTGCGGCCGTGGGTGTGCCCTGAGAGGGGGGACATTGGGGATATGGGGTTCTGTCACATCCCCCGTGCGCCCTGATGGCCCCAGCTGGCCCTGGGCTGCCCCAAACACAAATATCCCTGGTTTTCCTGAAGTGCTGGGATCTTTAGGCCCCCTGACACCCAGCATTGAGGCCTGGTTGCTGTCTGTGCTCAGCTCCCGCTCTTCCCACCACCACACATCGCAAATGCCGCTGTAATTTGCTGTCCCTCAGGCCGCTCCCTATTACTGCTCTCCAAACGTCTCTCTCCCAGTCTCCGTGGTGTTAAATTATATTTCCCCAGCTGGATTACTTTGCATTTGTTCAGAATGAATTTCATTTGGCTATTTCCTTCCTAGGCCTGACCCTTCTTTCCCGGTGCATTATCTTTTAGCTCTTTGTCCTCACCAGGATTTGCAGCACCTTCCCATTTCATATCCTCTGCAAATTTAATTAACAGGCTCTTTACCCTCCCTCTTTCGGATCAAATGAAGATGTTAAAGGAGAGCAGACCTGGCACAGATCTCACCACTAACCACTAACAACAATACAAGTACCTTGCACTTAAATTATGCACTTTCCATCAGAAGATTTCAGGGGCCTGTGCTGCAGAGGGATAATTATTAAAGCTGGGAACTCCGCTCCGCTGGGGAATTTAATATTTGAGGTCTGCCTCGGGCCATGTGTCTTGTTGACTGTTGTGTTACCACTGGCCTTGACAGGCCTGGGATCGATGGCTCTGTGGTGCTGTTGTCCCTGTCCCCGTCCCTGTCCCGTCCCCGTCACACTGCTCTGGCCCCACAGAGCTCCCTGGATGTGGGACCCCCAGCTGGACCCCCGGGGTGAGGAGGAGCCAAGCAGTGACCTGGCACTGGCTGCGGTGCCAGCAAATGGCTCAGGGAAACGCTGGAATTTGGCTGGATTGGGAAATCCGAGGTGCTTCAGCCTCGGTCATGGGATGGGGACAGAGGGGACACGGACAGGGTGGGGGGCACATGGGCTGTGATTCATCTGCCCTTGGGACGTGGAAAGAGGGACTCCCAGGGCTCCTGGAGCCGGAGCCGGGACAGCTCCCCGTGGGAATCACTGCCCCGGGGATGAGCAGTGCCCCTGGCTTCGGGCTGAGCTCTGAGGGTGGGGCAACCCCACCCTGTTTTCCCTTCAGCACAGCCTGGAAACTTCCCCTCCCTCCTGCGCCCTGCATGGGGATCACAGGCTGGATCTTCCCTTGGGGATGGAGGGAGGCCAACACCCAAAACCACCTCTAAAATCCTGCTTTTGCTTCATTTTAATGGTGAAAAAATGGTTTGTGAAACCGTGGGGCAACTGCGGCATGAAAGGGATTTGCAGGAGGCGTTTGCAGAGTTCTTCACCCAGCAGTGGCCTCTCTTTTTTCCTGTTTTCCAACATTTAACAGCAGAATGTTCTCCTCGTGTCAGTGTTACCTGCCTGATGAATAATTGTTGGGGTTTTAGTTTAGTCTTAGGTTTTCCTGTTAAAGGAATTTTCTCCCATATGCATGTTGCTAGGGGACAAATAGCTGTACTTAAGAAAGACAAAAAGGGGAGTGGGGCGGGCCTGGCTACTCCTTTGTCTACACCTGGGTGTGGGGACAGTTCACTCTGAGCGTCCGGAGAGAGAAGCTGCAGAGAAAGGAGCTGCTGCTGCTTTCTTTTTGGCCGTTCTTTCTTCCTGCTGGAAGCAACGCCGGGACCCCAAAAGCCGCTTTTCCCTGCCCTGCTGGAGACCGAGCTGTGGCTGTCCTGCTCCGCTGCTGCTTCGAGCTTTCGCTACGCTGTAGCCCTGCTCGCCCTGCCTGCCTGGGCCTCCGTGGTTTTTTCCCATCTGGATACATCTCGCCTGCCACCCGGGATTTGCGTTCGTCCCTGCCATTCCAGCCTGCTGTTCCTGAGAGTCCGGGATCGGCTGCCCAGCGGTTTGTGAAGCCTTTGTTCCATCCCTTCCCGGGATCCCAGGGCACCAGAGCCGCGGGTTTCCCGAGCTCGCTCCGGAGCGCCCCCTGCAGCCGCGGGGGAACCATCGCACCTGCCCTGCTCACCGGGAGCCGCCAGCGCCCCTGCCGGCTGCGAGCGGAACTGCACCCGAGGGGAAAGGGCCTGACAGCCGAGAAGGCTGGGACTGGGTTTGTGATTGCTGTTACTGCCATAGTTGTTGTTGTTTTGTTTGACTGGTTATATACATATATATATATAGTAAAGAACTGTTATTCCTATTTCCCACATCTTCGCCTAAAGGCTCTTGATTTCAAAATATAATAACTTGGAGGGAAAAGGGGTTATATCTGCCACTTCAAGGGGGGCCTCTGCCTTCCTTAGCAGACACCTGTCTTTCAAAACCGAGACAGATCTTGGCGCCCAACGTGGGGCCTGAGGGCATTAAGAGATAGAGGTGAAAAAGGAATAACAGTTCCTCGATAACTTTATTTTGTGTGCTGGATATTGGAACCTTGTTAGGCAGCACTATGTGGTCTAGTTTACCCTGGTTCGGGTGGCATGTAGCCGTGGCTATATTCTTCCCCTTTGCAGCTCCTTACTTGAATATGGGTCCTCTGACTAAGGCTACCATTGCTGTTATCCAGCTTGCGTTATGGGTCGAGAAGGTGAGGAATTCATGGGTTTTTAACTTCCTCCGGAATGTGGGCACATGGATAAACAGCTATCACACACTGAGCACATGTTTTTGGGGTTATGTTAACAATGGTACCTTCTGTGAGGAAATGACACCAGGGGAAGTTTTCTCCCAACCCCTCAACCAGTTCTTTGGGCCCACCCCATCAATTTTCGAAGGGTTTAAATTCCCTCTGAATACTAACCACCTGCTGCTGATAGGCCTACTCTATTTAGCATTCAAGGATAAGTTGAGATTGGCTTGGATATCTACCCGGACACCAGCCCCAGAGACTAGAGATCCTGCCCCAGAACCTGACATGGCCCCAGAGAGTAGAGTTCCTACCCCAGAGCCTGATCCTGCTCCAGAGCCTGACACGGCCCCAGACACTAGAGATCCTACCCCAGAACCTGACACGGCCCCAGACACTAGAGATCCTACCCCAGAGCCAGAGCCTGCCACAGCCCCAGACACTAGAGATCCCGCCCCACAGACTGATACTGCCCAACAGTCCACCTCAGAAATGGACTACCCAAACTGGGTGGGGGTACTGGCAAAAGGGATGCAGGAGATGTGCCAAGAGATGGGTCAGGTGCGCCAGGGGATATGCCAGGAGATGGGTCAGGTGCGCCAGGGGATATGCCAGGAGATGGGTCAGGTGCGCCAGGAGATATGCCAGGAGATGGGCCAGGTGCGCAAGGAGATGTGCCAGGAGATGGGCCAGGTGCGCCAGGAGATATGCCAATTGCTAAGGGAATACACCTCCTCAGCTAGTGAAAAACCCTCTCCCTGCCCCAAAGAGGGTGAGTCCGATGGTGCAGCAGTGGAACCCACGGATGTTACAACCGTCCAGGCTTCAGCTGAACCACAAGGACAACCACAGCCAGCAGCAGTCGCCCCTGTGCAAAGGAGGAAGTATAAGACCAAATCAGTACGACCAGTTAATGATGATGGGCAACCAGGGCCCTCACAACCAGCAGGAGAGCCAGAGCCAGAAATCATTACTGAGTCCCTGTCGCACGACAGTCTCCGTGCTATGCGAAACGACATTGTGCGAAGGGGGCGTGAGCCTTATACCACCTGGCTGCTTCGGGTTTGGGACCTTATGGGCACAAGTGTGCAACTGGATAGTGGTGAGGCAAGGTATCTGGGATCGTTGACCCAGGACCCAGGTGTGGACCAGATATTTGTGAGGGAGCCAGGGCCTCTCTCTCTCTGGGAGCGGCTCTTAATGAGTGTGAGAGAAAGGTTCATTCACAAAGAAAGAATGCAGGAGTATCATCATAGAATGCAGTGGAAGACACTCGAGCAAGGGATCCAACAGCTAAGAGAGGTGGCAATATTAGAGGTACTCTTTGGGAAGGATGGACAGCATGATAATGACCCCGATAAGGTCAGGTGCACAGGACAGATGATGTGGAACCTGGCAAGGCTAGGGCCATCACAATACACCACCTTCATTGCAACGATTGATGCTGACAATACCCGAGAAACAGTGGGCTCTGTTGCCAACAGGCTCAGGCATTATGACAGCATGATCAATGGCCCGCTGAAAGCTCATGTCTCTGCTGTGGTCCAGGACCTCAAAGAGGAGATGAAGGAGAAGATGGAGGAGATGAGGGAGGAGATGAGGAGGGTCAGTGTGGCACCAGTGCGAGTCACAGGCCCCCAAGTCAGAGCCCGTCGTCCCCCTGCTAGAGAGAGAGGGTACACCCCACGAGCTGAGCTGTGGTTTTTCCTGTGTGAGCATGGGGAAGACATGAGAAGGTGGGATGGGAAACCCACCTCTGCCCTGGCAGCGCGGGTGCGTGAACTCAAGGAGGGAGGCACTAACCGAGGGGGTTCCGCTAAGGTGAAGGTAGCCTCAGCCTCCCGTGATCGAGCTGCCAGGCATTACAGAAGGGAGGATGATATGTCGGATCCCCTTGAAGGTACCTCGAGCATGTACGCCCAGGGAAAGAATGATAACCAGGGCTAGAGGGGCCCTGCCTCTAGCCAGGAAGAGGCACGGGAGAACCGAGTTTTCTGGACGGTGTGGATCCGATGGCCTGGCACATCAGAGCCACAAAAATATGATGCATTGGTTGATACTGGGGCACAGTGTACTTTAATGCCATCGGGACATGTGGGGGCAGAACCTGTATCCATCGCTGGGGTGACCGGGGGATCACAGCAGTTGACCCTTTTGGAAGCTGAGGTGAGCCTGACTGGGAAGGAGTGGCAAAAGCATCCGATTGTGACCGGCCCAGAGGCCCCGTGTATTCTGGGCATAGACTTCCTCCGGAATGGCTACTACAAAGACCCAAAAGGACTCAGGTGGGCATTTGGGATTGCTGCTGTGGAGGCAGAGGGCATTAGGCAATTGAACACCCTGCCTGGACTATCAGAGAATCCTTCTGCAGTTGGGCTCCTGAAAGTGGAAGAGCAACGAGTGCCAATTGCCACCTCGACAGTGCACCGCCGGCAGTATCGGACAAATCGAGATGCTGTGATCCCCATCCACAAGATGATCCGCGAGCTGGAGAGTCAAGGGGTGGTGAGCAAGACCCACTCACCCTTCAACAGCCCCATCTGGCCTGTGCGCAAGTCTGACGGGGAATGGAGATTGACTGTGGACTATCGTGCCCTGAATGAAGTGACTCCACCGCTGAGCGCTGCCGTGCCAGACATGTTGGAGCTCCAGTACGAGCTGGAGTCCAAAGCAGCAAAGTGGTACGCCACTATTGACATTGCCAATGCATTCTTCTCCATTCCTCTGGCAGCAGAGTGCAGGCCTCAGTTTGCCTTCACCTGGAGGGGCGTGCAGTACACCTGGAACCGACTGCCCCAGGGGTGGAAGCACAGTCCCACCACCTGTCATGGACTGATCCAGACTGCACTAGAAAAGAGTGAGGCTCCAGAACATCTGCAGTACATTGATGACATCATTGTGTGGGGGAACACTGCAACCGAAGTGTTTGAGAAAGGAGAGAGAATAATTCAAATTCTCCTGCAAGCTGGTTTTGCCATCAAGAAGAGCAAGGTCAAGGGACCTGCCCGAGAGATCCAGTTCCTGGGAGTAAAGTGGCAAGATGGACGACGTCAGATTCCCACTGAGGTCATCAATAAGATCACAGCAATGTCTCCGCCGACCAACAAGAAGGAAACACAAGCTTTCCTAGGCGCTATAGGTTTCTGGAGGATGCACATTCCCGAGTACAGCCAGATCGTGAGTCCTCTCTACCTGGTTACCCGCAAGAAGAATGATTTCCACTGGGGCCCTGAACAGCAGCAAGCCTTCGCCCAGATCAAACAGGAAATTGCTCACGCCGTAGCCCTTGGCCCAGTCAGGACAGGACCAGAGGTGAAGAACGTGCTCTACTCTGCAGCCGGGAACAATGGTCTGTCCTGGAGCCTCTGGCAGAAGGTGCCTGGTGAGACTCGGGGCCGACCACTGGGATTCTGGAGCCGAAGCTACAGAGGATCTGAAGCCAACTACACTCCCACCGAGAAGGAAATCCTGGCAGCTTATGAAGGAGTCCAGGCTGCCTCAGAAGTAATCGGCACTGAGGCACAACTCCTCCTGGCACCCCGACTACCGGTGCTGGGGTGGATGTTCAAAGGAAAGGTTCCCTCCACGCATCACGCCACCGACGCTACTTGGAGCAAATGGATTGCCCTCATCACGCAGCGCGCCCGAATTGGAAACCCAAGTCGCCCTGGGATCTTGGAAATAATTACAAACTGGCCAGAAGGTGAGACTTTTGGGTTATCTTCTGAAGAAGAAGAGGAGCAGGTGACACGTGCCGAAGAAGCCCCACCATATAACGAGCTACCAGAGAGTGAAAGACAATACGCCCTCTTCACTGATGGTTCCTGCCGAATTGTAGGCGCTAGCCGGAAATGGAAAGCCGCTGTATGGAGCCCCACACGACAAGTTGCACAGGCCACTGAAGGAGAAGGTGGATCGAGCCAATTTGCTGAGCTCAAAGCTGTCCAATTAGCTCTGGACATAGCTGAAAGAGAGAAGTGGCCAAAGCTCTACCTCTACACCGATTCATGGATGGTAGCCAATGCTCTGTGGGGTTGGCTGGAAAGGTGGAAGGCGGCAAACTGGCAGCGCAGAGGAAAACCAATCTGGGCTGCTGAAGAGTGGAAAGACATCGCCACTCGGGTAGAGAAGCTATCCGTGAAGGTCCGTCATGTAGATGCTCACATCCCCAAGAGCCGGGCTAATGAAGAACATCGTAACAACAAACAGGTAGATCAGGCTGCGAAAATAGAGGTGTCCCAGATAGACTTGGATTGGCAACATAAAGGAGAACTGTTCCTAGCTCGATGGGCCCATGATGCCTCAGGTCATCAGGGCAGAGATGCCACCTATAAGTGGGCACGAGACCGAGGGGTGGATCTAACCATGGACAGTATCTCCCAGGTTATCCATGACTGTGAGACATGCGCTGCGATCAAGCAGGCCAAGCGGGTGAAGCCTCTGTGGTATGGCGGGCGATGGTCCAAATACAAGTATGGGGAGGCCTGGCAGATTGATTACATCACACTGCCTCAAACCTGCCAAGGCAAGCGCTATGTGCTCACAATGGTAGAAGCCACCACTGGGTGGCTGGAGACCTACCCTGTGCCTCATGCTACTGCCCGGAACACCATCCTGGGCCTGGAAAAGCAAGTCCTTTGGAGGCATGGCACCCCTGAGAGAATCGAGTCTGACAATGGGACTCATTTCAAGAACAGCCTTATAAACACCTGGGCTAGAGAACATGGCATAGAGTGGGTGTCCCACATCCCTTACCATGCACCAGCAGCTGGGAAGGTTGAGCGGTGTAATGGACTGCTTAAAACCACCTTGAAGGCACTGGGTGGGGGGGACTTTCAAAAACTGGGAGATGCATTTAGCAAGAGCCACCTGGTTAGTTAACACTCGAGGTTCCACCAGCCGAGCAGGCCCTGCCCAATCCGAACCCCTACAAACAACAGATGGAGATAAGGTTCCAGTGGTGCACATGAGAGGTATGCTTGGAAAAACTGTTTGGGTAAAGTCTGCCTTGAGCAAAGACAAACCCATCCGTGGGGTTGTTTTTGCTCAGGGACCAGGTTGCACCTGGTGGGTGATGCAAAAGGATGGAGAGACCCGATGCTTACCTCAAGAGGACCTTGTTTTAGGGTGAACTACCCATGGCTCTGCACTTGTATCAATATCAGCATGTATATTTGTATATAATTTGGGTAATGCATAGATTTATATGGTTAAAAAAAAGTTAAGTTTCATGTAACATGTTAGTATGGGAAAAAATTCGGGGTGGATAATGTTGGGGTTTTAGTTTAGTCTTAGGTTTTCCTGTTAAAGGAATTTTCTCCCATATGCATGTTGCTAGGGGACAAATAGCTGTACTTAAGAAAGACAAAAAGGGGAGTGGGGCGGGCCTGGCTACTCCTTTGTCTACACCTGGGTGTGGGGACAGTTCACTCTGAGCGTCCGGAGAGAGAAGCTGCAGAGAAAGGAGCTGCTGCTGCTTTCTTTTTGGCCGTTCTTTCTTCCTGCTGGAAGCAACGCCGGGACCCCAAAAGCCGCTTTTCCCTGCCCTGCTGGAGACCGAGCTGTGGCTGTCCTGCTCCGCTGCTGCTTCGAGCTTTCGCTACGCTGTAGCCCTGCTCGCCCTGCCTGCCTGGGCCTCCGTGGTTTTTTCCCATCTGGATACATCTCGCCTGCCACCCGGGATTTGCGTTCGTCCCTGCCATTCCAGCCTGCTGTTCCTGAGAGCCCGGGATCGGCTGCCCAGCGGTTTGTGAAGCCTTTGTTCCATCCCTTCCCGGGATCCCAGGGCACCAGAGCCGCGGGTTTCCCGAGCTCGCTCCGGAGCGCCCCCTGCAGCCGCGGGGGAACCATCGCACCTGCCCTGCTCACCGGGAGCCGCCAGCGCCCCTGCCGGCTGCGAGCGGAACTGCACCCGAGGGGAAAGGGCCTGACAGCCGAGAAGGCTGGGACTGGGTTTGTGATTGCTGTTACTGCCATAGTTGTTGTTGTTTTGTTTGACTGGTTATATACATATATATATATAGTAAAGAACTGTTATTCCTATTTCCCACATCTTCGCCTAAAGGCTCTTGATTTCAAAATATAATAACTTGGAGGGAAAAGGGGTTATATCTGCCACTTCAAGGGGGGCCTCTGCCTTCCTTAGCAGACACCTGTCTTTCAAAACCGAGACAATAATGCACGCTGCTCCTGCTCCGTGTGCCTGCATTCCCAAATCCCTGCTGCATTCTGTGCCTGCACACAAACCTCCAACCAAAGCTGCTGCTGGGACCTCCTCCGGGGCTACCACCGTGGCCACGGCACCTGCTGGGGGGTGTGCCCTGGAAAGGGGATTTTCTGTGCTCACTGCTCCAACTTCCTCCACGAAAATTGTCCTCAGACCACAGGAACTGAGGGTACAGGCTGCCAAAAGGAAAATTCCACGGATACGGGGGTGCAAAGAGGATTCAGCATCCCTGTAGAGCCTCTCCCTAAGACTGGACAGCAGGGCTGGAAAAACCTGGCTCTTGGAAGGTGCTTATTTGTGCCTTCCTGGTAATGCTCCCAAAGTCCCCCTGGGCTCCAGGCTCCTGCCTTGCAGGAGGGATTCTGTTATTCCCTGGCTGTGCAGCCCCTGAGCCCGGCTTTAGTCCCTGTGGCATTTTTCTCTCCTGATAAGTCAGCTCATACCCTTGATTTTCACAGCAATATTTCAGCGAGGCTGAGTGGGAATTCAGCTGCTCTTCGTAACAGAAGGAAAATAACCCCCAGTGCCATTTCAGGGGAATATTGATATGGCACCAAAAGGGGGGAAGGGACTGTGAAATCCCAGCTGGAAACTGGGACTGTGAAATCCCGGCTGGAAACTGGGACTGCCTTCCCAGCACTGAGCTCTCAAATGCCCCCTCCGAAGAGCAGTGGGATTAAGAACCCAAATTCCTCGTAGGATGAACCATCCTCCATCCAGGAAAGAAATCAGCTGTTTCTGCTGGGAGCTGAATTTTTAGGGGGCCAGATTTCCCAGAGCAGCTGGGGCTGCCCCTGGATCCCTGGCAGTGCCCAAGGCCAGGCTGGACATTGGGCCTTGGAGCAGCCTGGGACAGTGGGAGGTGTCCCTGCCATGGCAGGGGTGGGATGGGATGGGATTTAAGAATTCCAACCCAAACCAGCCTGGGATTCCCCGATTCTATTCCATGACCTGTCCCAGGCTGTTTCTGCAGCACTGGGCTCTAACCCTAATTGGTAACTGATGAGTTAACCCTTAATCAGCAGCTCAGATTCCCATTTCTCTTCTCCAAGTGGGTTTCCTCGCCCTGCCACAAGGAGTTGGGACCCTTTGCTATTTTCCCTGCCTTTTGTTTAAGCCAAATTATCAGCACCCCCCCACCCCCCCCCCGAATTTTCACTCAGGCTGAGCTGATGAGAGCTAATCCCCCTAATCCTCCCCCCAATTCTCCCACCTTTTCCAGCACAATCCATTTCCTCCACGCCTGCAATCTCCACCCTCATCCATGGCCAGGGCCACTCTGGCTCTTGTGCTGTGCTGGAGATGGGAGATAGAGCACATCAAAGTCAGGATTTTTCCCATTTCTTGCTGTTCTCTGCACGATTTATTATCAGGGAGTGGTGCCAATCTCACGCTGCCAGGGCTGGGAAGGCACTGCTGCTGCTGCTGCTTCGGATTAATTCAATCCAGGTGAAGTTGTCTGAGCTGTGAATTGTCCCTTTCCCGGTGCCAAGTCTGCTCGGCCAGGTTATCACTCCTCGGGAGCAGCAGCAGCCGGCTCCTCCTGAGGCTGGGAAATGCACCTGGAAACACCCTGTGGTATTTCAAAAAAAACCCCTGTGGGTTTTCCCTTGAGAGGAGGGAAATTGGAAATCAGGGAGCTGCAGGAACGAGGCAGGGAGCCCCCAAAAGCAGCTCCTCGCTGGGTGGAGGGTGGGCAAGCTCAGCTCTGTGGGAATCTCTCGGATTCTCAGTGCCCTGAATTCCAGTTTGTCCTGGTAAATTATTAATCCAGCAATAAAATTTCCCCCTTTTCCTGGCCTCAAAACCCCACTCAGGGTCTCCTGTGGCTTTTATCTCCGGCTCCATCCCAGAGGAGGAATGGAGGTGATGGAATGGTCCCAGGGGAGCAGCCAGGGATGCATTTGTGTCCCTGAGCTGGTGTTTTCCGGCGTCCTGCATCCCAGGAAAAGCTGCCCAGGCACAGCTGGGTGCTGGGGTGTCCCAGCAGTGAGGCCATGGCCAGAGGGCAGCTGGAATTTGGGAGCAGCCAGCACCCAGAGGTGCAAAGTGTCCGATGGGAGTGTCACCTGCAGGGTCTGGGCTCACTCCCACACCTCCCAGTGAGGCCAAGAAATTCCCCGGATCTAAGGAACCGATGTTTTCCTGGCCAGGTGCAGTCAAAGCCCCCCTGGATCCTTGCCCTGGATCGTGTCCCTTGGAGAGGCTCTGCTGGGGAAGGTGGGGAACGCTCTGGGAACAACAGGAGTGGGAATGGGAAACACCAGCAGGCCCATGGCACAGCAGAGCAAGGAGAAGATGGACGGGGCTCGGAGCAGCCTGGGCTGGTGGGAGGTGTCCCTGTCTGTGGGCAGGGTGGGAATGGGATGGGATTTCAGGTCCCTTCCAAGCCAGACCAGTCTGGATTCTATGACTGGGACCCCCTGCTCCAGAGTTCTGGATTTGTGGGTGCCTCCAGCAAGTCTCTGCACCCCAGGATGAGGGGGAGCACATCTCCCTGGAAAACACGAGGCCAGCTTCCCAAACTCCCTGGGAACGCTCCTTTTCCAGCCCCTACAGAGCCCCGGGATGCCAAGTGCTCCACCCCTGCCTGCAGCCGGGCTCTGCCATCCCCACCCTGCTGCTGCCACCCCACTGCTGCGCTCTGCGCCGAGCTCCTCTTTCTGGGAGCAGTGAGATCCCATTTGGTGTGAATTATATGGGAAAAAATCGCCCTGGCACCCCAGACAGACCCCTGGGAGCATCCAGGTGGTCTGAGCTGCCCCCAGATCCTCCTTTCTGCACCCTGGCATCCTATTTTAGCTCCTGCAAAGCTGCTCGGGTGATGTTCCTCTCTGAGCAGCAGCCCCAGAGGTGGGAAAACTCTGCTGCCCTCCCCGAGCTCGGCAGAAAGAAAAGCTTTTCCCAGGAATTCTCTGCAGAAGAAACGAAAGCAAAATAATGTCCAGGCTGGTGGGTGGAGGGGGAAGAGCTCTGCCTCCCACGGAGAGGGATCAGCAGTATCGGGATTTTCCCCGTGTGGTGCCACTGCTCAGGGAGGAGGCTTTGGAAGGAGTAAAGAGCAAAGAAAACATCTCCATGGTAAAGGGAGATGGGAATTTTTGGGGTTGGAGAAGGGGAATTACGCATGGGGAGAGCAGAGTTTAGCGGGAGCTGCCGTAAAGAAAGGAAGATGCTGGGACAGGGCATGGATTTCTCCTCCAAGAGAGCTGGAGAGGGATTATCTACAAGTGCCAGGACACAGGGAATGGCTTCCCAGTGCCAGAGGGCAGGGCTGGATGGGAGATTGGGAAGGAATTGTTCCCTGGGAGGATGGGCAGGCCCTGGCACAGGGTGCCCAGAGCAGCTGGGGCTGCCCCTGGATCCCTGGCAGGGCCCAAGGCCAGGCTGGACATTGGGGCTTGGAGCAGCCTGGGACAGTGGGAGGTGTCCCTGCCATGGCAGGGGGTGGCACTGGATGGGATTTAAGTCCCTTCCAACCCAAACCATTCCATGCTCCTATAATTCCATGACCTCTGCTTGCCCTTTGAAATTGGAGCAAGGATTTTCCCCAACTCCCCTCCCCAAGGGTGGGATCTGCGGGGCCCTTTGGCATCCCCTTATCCCACACTCCGGCAGGACCCACTGCTGGATCATTTGTCGAGCCAGCAGCTCTGTGTGTGCTGCCTTTTCTCCTCCCCTTCCCCAGGTGTTCAGGTGTCCCTCCCTGTCCCTCCCAGTCCCTCCCTGTCCCTCCTGCCCCTCCCTGCCCCTCCTGCCCCTCTCAGTCCCTCCCTGCCCCTCCTTGCCCCTCCCAGTCCCTCCCAGTCCCTCCCTGCCCCTCCCTGCCCCTCTCTGCCTCTCCTGCCCCTCCCTGCCCCTCCCAGTCCCTCCCAGTCCCTCCCAGCCCCTCCCTGTCCCTCCCTGTCCCTCCCTGTCCCTCCCAGTCCCTCCCAGTCCCTCCCTGTCCCTCCCTGTCCCTCCCTGTCCCTTCCTGTCCCTCCCAGTCCCTCCCAGTCCCTCCCAGTCCCTCCCTGTCCCTCCCTGTCCCTCCCTGCCCTCTGGCAGCTCAGCAGCCTCGAGTTTTCCCCCCCTTTGCAGCCGCTTTCCCTGCTCAGCCCCGTGTCACCGACACCGGCGCTGGTGTCACCTCCGATCGCAGCCCCGGCGCGTCACCTCGGCGCAGGGGGAGCCCAGCAGAAAGGCAGCCAGGCAGAAGGCAGAGCAGATGTCAGCCCTCCTCGTGTTTCCAGGGCAGAACATCACCTGGCGTCACCAGAGACACGGGCGCCGCTGAGTGATCCCCTCCCAAGGACGGCTCCTCACGCTCCTGGAGCGTCCCCGAGCCTTGGGCCAGGGCAGAACTCCGGCATTCCCATCATCCTGGCACTCAGGAGGGAAAACACTTCTCTCCAGAGCATAAAGGCACCTGAGGGCAGAGCCCAGCCTGATCCGCGTGGTCCTGAGGAGATGGAATTGCTGCCACGCAGAGCTCGGCTCCTTTGCTGTGTCACCAGAGCTTGGGACACCTTTTCGGCACCAGCTCGCTCTTGGATGTCTCTGTCACTCAGAACTGCTTCTCCTGCAGGGTTTGGCTCTTTGTTTCCCACCTCTGGGCAGCTCTCGTGGAGCCCCTCCAGCACTGCTCCTTCAGAGCCCTGGCAGAGCCACGCTCCTGCCAAGGAGGAAGGCAGGGAAAGGAGTTTATCCTCATCTTTTGGAGGATTTTCAGATTCCTGGTGCCCAGGACACCCTGGCTGGCTCTTGGCTCAGTCACAGCACCTCAGGGCTCCTCTGTGCCCAGGTCCCCTGGGCAGCTCCTGTGTGTCACTGTCAGGTGGCACTCCTGTCCCAGTGCAGCGACAGTGGGAGAGCCACGAGGGGAGGAACCCCCTCCTCCTCATCATCATCCTCCTCCTCCTCCCCCTCAGCTGCCTGAGGGCTGTTTCAATATCCCAGTGGCTCAAGTTGTGGTGCTTTCATTCCATCCTGGCAAGGGA